>NC_083646.1:9993237-11253237 GCF_963576545.1 Limanda limanda | reverse complement strand
TTTTAATGAGCTGAATTCACAGTACGAGAGTTAAGATATGATTTTATTTTGGTGTGACTACTTTTCAATGGTGGCTTCTCAGGCATTTTGCCACTTGTTTTTTTCCCCCTCCTCTTTTTTTCTGGGCATAAAGTCGTAGCTGTCAGAAATTTCTGATACCTCATGGCATGAACACTTCCCCCCCCCTGAGGCTGCTCATTATTGCGTTCTGTACAGTATGATGTGACGTGAAGCCATGATAAAGAGGCTGTGGCCATCTCAGACTAGTGGAACACCTCTCTGATGAGCTGCTGCAGCTTCATGTGTCAAGACTCGGGGAGAAATACCGGAGAAGACAGGTATTCCATATTCACTTCAGAGAAACAAACATCACAGGCGGAGTGGGCCTCTGGATTTGGCTGTGTGAAGACAACACTGTGGGTTCTTCTGACATTCCCTTCACTAACCTTTCACCACCTCTTGCTCTGGAGAATCATCTGAGAAATCTTCACTGGTCTCGAGCCTCAAAATTCCTCTCCCCTGTTGGTCTCCCGTCTGCATGGGAGTTCACTTCCTGAGCCCCACTGATCCACCTGCGTTTATAGGATAGGCTGACAGAAGTGTTTCTAACACCTTTGGTTATGAGCGGGGGTAGAGCCAGATGTGCTGTGAATGCAGCTCAAACCTGCACCCAGCATTGTTATGCAGCGTTTGATTCTAAGCAGACAGAATATGGCAACATGTGACACCTGCTCCTGAAAGAGACCGGCTTACCATTTCCCTCTCGTTTTAAAATTTGTTAAATGCTCGTGTGTGCTTGTGTAAATGTGACAGACTAACTGTACACACTCATCTGAGCGTGTCAACTTTGTACATGCATTTTCTCCTGTGATTGTGTGTGTGTGTGTTTGCACCAGCCTGTGTGTGACCATAGTTATCAGAGGTTTCCTACAACACTTTAATCTGTTTATTCTCAGAATGAGATTAACAAGAGTTAGGTGTGTTTATTGTTTCTGCCGAGAGTCTCGAGCAGCTTTGAGTTTGTGGCTGTAACACAATGTTTCACCTTAGAGGTCCTGAAGGGCTGCAGTGTCGGCTGCTTGTCATCTCGCTCTTTTAATTAGTGACTGATTTAGATCTGGCAGGTGATCCCAGTGTCTGGCCAATCAATGAGGGAATTGACGGAAGCGCTGGTGCAAGCAGAGTAGAGCAACACTCTAGCTGGCTCGGCACGGATTAGGAAAATTCATTGGTTTAACGTTATTTTTATTAAAACCCGTATTTGTTAATGATTCTCTTCATGTCTGAATATTCAGATGCTTATTTCTACCGTCTCTTCACATCTGCTGAGAATCTTCCATCCAATTTGTTCCTGATTTCAATCTCAGTGCTTGTTAAAGAGAGAGAGAGAGAGAGAGAGAGAGAGAGAGAGAGAGAGAGAGAGAGAAAAACAAAAACAACTATCAGCCAAAAATTTCATTCATGAATGTACAGTACATTATGTAAATGCACTGCGCGCATGCATGTTTATTCTTAGATGATTGCACAGCAATGACAGTGCTCTGATATTGAAGCAAATTTTCCCTGAGAACAAAGCCCTCAGAGTCTCTGGATGCATATAAAAGGTTGAGGAGTGAGACATGATGCCTATTAAAACAAACACAGTAAGATAATCCCCCGGGTCGTGTGTTGAAAGGACATCTTGACAGAGGATTTGTGGGGGGAAAAAAGCAATTACATGACACCATTTACAAAGACATTGAATCCAGTAAGTTATGTGTTGTTATAATTAACTTGGTAGCAGTAGGGACGGGCCAGACCAAGTTGTTTTAGTCGTCCGGTGTTGAGGTGGGGAAATTAAATATTCTCGCTTCTTGGGCGTCTTTAAAGTAAATACTTAAATTAAACTGGCACTGGCAGTGGGCAGACAAACTGTGCAGTGTCCTTAAGAATCCATTCAACTGGAGTTGATATAGGCCAGTTAGGCATACTGGAATAATACCCAGCATATTCTGATGCACGATCCCCAGACACTGGCCTTTCCACTTGAGAGCATTTGACCTTACTGATATTTATGTCTGAACACACATGAGGGTAGAAGAACATTTGTAGCCTTTTTTTCTGAATGGATACGTGTTTATCAGTTTAAAAAAAAAATATTTGTGTGTATCATTCATACACAGATGAGTGTTTGTGGTTCCTGTATAATAAGATAAGTGTGAGGGAGTTTGCAGAATACTGAGGATTGAATGAATGACAGTTGGAAAGATAACACGCACACACACACATACACACCCCCGCATGAGGGCAAACACACACTCAAACAGACACACACAAACAATGTGAATATTCAAGATGCCCCGGCTGTATAACAAAGCAAATGGAAGCCACTGACAGGCCTTTACTTTTATCACCTGGTTTTCCTCTCACCTTACCGGAGTTCAATTTCAAACATCACTACAATTGCTTGACATCTATGAGGTTATATCAAAGCAAGATTAAACACACTCTCCACTTAGGTAATTATATACCCCGTGCTGAATGTTATGAGTTAGAGAGATGAGAAGTGGTAATGTCAAATATTTCAGTAATAATCATCTGTAATGGATGTGATTTCCCATCACTGCTTGTCATGGTCTAGCGTGCCGAAAACCACAGTGGGGAGGACTGGAGACATTTTTCCTTTTTGTTAAAAATTAGGTCAGATTTGTTAGTGCTTTGCTGTGGAGGGGTCCGGGGTCAGCTTCATCTCATTTCCATCAATCCATAGAGGGAAGAGAAACAAGGAGTGTCCTCCCATTCAAGTAATGAAATGTATCCCCTGAATGTACAGAAGTGAAGTCCAATTAATTGACACTGTCTCTTGGCAGAAGTGTTTTAATCTGAAGCCATAAAGAATGTATTTGAAATAACGGGAAAGAAATTGTGAACCTACTGTGAACCGGAGTGAGGTGAGTTTTTCTGCGACCATTAAAGGGAATTAAAGGGACTGTAAATGTCAGAATAAAATTCGTGAACAAACATCCGAGTGAGATGTCAACGTGACTGTTTCATTTTGTTCCTTTAAAAGGTTAGAAAATATAGTGGGCATAAAGAGTGACTACCTGCCGGGAAAAAGTGTTGACATGCTGAGCCTTAGTGGAGATTTCACTCCTGTAAAAAGAACAGCTCATATGAAATAAGATTGTTTTCCATTCACTGGCATAAACTGTGAAAGCCTTCAGTTTCATTTTGCACCATTTACAGTAGTTTTTTGTTTTAAAAAAAAAAAAAGAAAAATATAAAGAGCCTCATAGATATGTAATCTTATGGTTGAACAAAAGACATATTCTTATATTTGTGACCCTGTGTGTCTTACATCAGTCTTACATTTGAACACCACAATCTTTGTTTCCCATATTGCATATCAGCCAGCCGCTATCGGTGCCACATAAAAATTGGTGTCACGTTTATGAGAGCGACCAGCTTTAATCTGATTATCAGCCTGTGGCATGTTTAATTTATAAATATTGTGTTGCATTTTCCCTCCGTAGACTTGGTGGGACAAAGATTTGATAGATGACTCCATCGTTTGTCACTGAAATGGCTCATGATAGCCACGGCATCAAGTGTGCGGGAGCCAGCAGCAGCAGCAGCAGCAGCAGCAGCAGCAGCAGCAGCAGCAGCAGCAGCAGCAGCAGCAGCAGCAGCAGCAGCCTTTACTACTGCTGTTTACAGCCATGCAGTAAAAACACACAGTACTGAACGCCCTGCTGCTGCTGCACACTGCGCTACTCGCTGATCACTCTGCACACCATGCACAATGGGAGCGGGAGCCGTTCGACTGCCTGGTGGCTCTTCTACTCGACGGGGATCAAAGAGAGGGAAAGAGAGCGATAGGGAGAGGAGAAAATGAGAGAGGAAGTGAGGGAGGGGAGGAAGTCGAATTTGAAATACAGGACAAAGACATGTGTGGAAGGAAAGAATGGTTGAGAGCTGGGGGAGAACAGGCACGGAGTTGTGGGAGGAGGGGAGAGAGGGATGGAGAGTTGGTGAAAGTGAGATGCTGCAGAGTGGGATGACAAGAGAGGCTGACTGAATGGATGGATGGATGGATGAATGAATGAATGAATGAATGAATGAAACAAAACAAGTGGGACTGAGACAGACTGAGTGAGGGAGTGTGTCTGCGAGCCTGCTCGTGTCCGTGTGTGCGTCGAGTCACAGTGTTGTGAGTGAGTGGATGAGTGGGTGAACAAGTGCAGCAGGACAGAGAGGGAGAAAGAGAGAGCAAGATTGGGAAAGAGAGGAGGAGAGGGAGAGGATCTGTTCCGTCAGAGAGGACACACTCCACTGACTGTGATTGAAGTATGGGCCAATTAACACGAGGAGCATTGAGCTCCAGCTGCACACTTCTCTTCATTCCTCCGCTCCCCATATTACCCTGCATGAACACACACACACACACACACACACACACACACACACACACACACACACACACACACACACACACACACACACACACACACACACACACACACACACACACACACACACACACACACACACACACACGCACGCACACTTTATCTTATCTTTTACTATAGTACAGCTATGGACCCAAGGAAATTACAGAGGCTACATAAATCAGTTTTCTCGACTCTTCATCTTAATATGAGCATTTCCTATTCCAAGCACTTACCATGACTCATAGAGATGTACTCTCTTCTAATGGCGTACAGTAGACTATATATTGTATTTCAGATGTTTGGTGTTGGCCACTGAAAGCTGCCTGCGTGGATTCAGTGCAGCCTGTGCCATAGGCTACAAGAAGCAGGTTCATTACTCTGGATGACAGTGTGGAATGGAGCAGCAGAAGCCTAAATGTGGGCTGCACGCACCGCACTTCCAACAACTCCACACTCCAGACTCCACAGACTCCTTCCCTCAATTCACAATCCCCCAGCAGATCCGATGCAGCAAAGGGTCTGGCACGCTGCCTCCACTGAAGTTCAGCAGGAGAAAGGCGGCTCAGAGAGGCACGGATGCCAGCAACCGACTTCTACCCGAGCGGCTTCCTCCTCTCTTGCGACTGATTCTTTCAGAATCACCGCAGGCTCTCGCTGCAGCAGAAGCATGTACAGTTAAGGGGGTGGGAGGGGATCTGATCCTCTAAAACACTGTGATTGTTTCCCCACCATCACACTGATGCCAAGAATCAATCTTTCATTTCGTGTTCACAGGCGATACAAGTTTTTTGTCTCTTTGGTCGTTGCATGAATAATACAGGCTCCACTGTTCTTCTCTATGGGAGAATATACCTTCAAAGTGGTTGATTTGCCTTCAGCGACACAAAGAAACAGTTTTGATATTCTTTCAAACCCGTGAAAGTTTTTGAAGGAGCTGCACTGCACATGCACTAGCCATCAAATCCTCTACCTAATGATTTAGAACTGGCACTGAGCACATTATGCAGAGTGAATCGAATGTTTGAGGAATGATGAGATGTGTTTTGATTGTGAAGCACTGGCTGGTAATTTGGGGAGAGAAAGAGGAGGCTGCTTTGGCTCCTGTGTGAATGTTTTCTCTCTCATCTTCCTGATTAGCCGTCTCTGTCAGCCTGAGAACATTCCTGCTCTTAAGTGCTCGGTAAATATTCCTGAAGGTGTTTTTAGTTTGCCTCTAACAGGCGCTGGCATGTTCGCTGGCTTCTGTGCTGCTGTAAATGCCACTTTCTTTGTTTAGAAAGATAAACTAAACAGACTCAGCGGAAAAAAATAATTATGCAGTAGATACAGTAAGCTGCTTATTGCAGTGATTGACAAAATGGAAGATCAGCGCTGTGCCAATACAAACACTTTAATGCGATTGAAGGTGATGAATTCGAGAAGTTTTTTATTTTTTTATTTCAGGTTTTCAAGACTTTTCTTCCTTTCAATAAATTCTCGATAATATTCAGAGGTAATGAAATTGCATTTTTTGCCAAACACAATCCTGATATGTCATAAATAATCAGAATTCATGAATTTCTACATCTGTCAAGGAGGTTATGTTTGTTTCTCGTTGTTGTTGTTTGTTTGTTTATTAGTTAGCAGGATTACAGAAACTTTTTTTTACCATGAAATTTAGAGGAAGGAATCCATTAAAATGTATGACAGGTTTAGGATTTTGTTCCCCCTGCGTTCATCATTGGCCATTCTGCAACATCTTATTATTATTCCTTATCAATGGATCTTGATGAAAGAAAATCTGGCATGTTAGGGACTGATATTTATCAGTGTGTGCAATTATCTGCCGATCCGATCTAGTGAATTTACATGTGATTTCAGAGATGATGAGAAGATCGCAGTGTAATAACATCATCTTACTAAATCCTTACTTCTAAACCTGTTAGAGGAAAACAAAAATCCTGAGGCTTTTTAACTAATTGATCCCAACTTAAACATTTACTGGGTTTGTCGGCTTACCGAATATGTACGCAGTATGTTATAACAGGCTCCAAAGACTGGAGAGGGTTGTTTTTAAAGCTAAGAAGGGAAACATTTAATGTGAGCATTTGCATTCTAACAAAAGATTAATTTATGGTAGCAAATCAAATGAAACAGTCATCTCTCTCCTTCTCCCACTCTCCATTCCCTCCTGTGTGTGTGTGTGTTTGTGTGTGTGTGTGTGTGTGCTTGCTTGCTGTTAGCCCCCTCACTGCAGTTTACAGAATTTCACCAAATGGAGCACATAATGAACTGTACAGTAAAGTACATTTAGATAAGGAGCTGGTTATAATTCGCTTGTACTTAGCATTGCCTCAGTGGGACTTTGCAGTGGCGCGTTCGATAACAGGCGGTGTACACTCTGCGGAAAGTGGATAGCGTGCACAGTAACACAATGTGTTCACACCTCCAACCAGGCTCGCCGTGGTGGAATGGCACACACCGGCGGAGCAGTGCAACGTAAACACCTCATGAGAGTGAAATACAGTGACAGGCCTAACAGTTAATGGCTCAGAGCTCGGCACTGTGGAATACATCTTCACCAAATGATATGATGTACTGTATTCCTGCAGCTCTAACTCTCATTTTCAGCTCTCGCCGTCAGTGTCTCTGTCCTTTTCCTCTCTCCTCTTCTCCACGTCTTCCTTGCTTCAAAGACATAAAAAAGATAAAAAAACTAAACAACAAAGCCCTGTTTTCTCCTTCTCCCCTTCATTATTACATTCTCCTGTTCTCTCTCTCCTGCTAACAGGTCTGTCTCTCCCCATCGCTCCACACCTCCATCTCCTTTTCTTACTTGAATCTATTCGCCTCCCTCATTCGCCCTCTCATTCTATCTCATTCCACCGCTCTGTCTCTGCACACACACACACATGTGTATACAGCCATGTCACTCAAAACAGATTTGGCAGTGTATTTGTTTAAGCCAAACACGTATACACATCCCAGTAATCAATAATTCTTTTCCTGCTACTCTCCTCACATATTTTACCCCACCGCGCTCGGCCTTCTCCTTTTCCCCTTGTCCTCTACCCCTCCACCTGGTCAGTCCGTCTTCTTTTAGTTATATACACTCTATATTCGACACATTACTCACAGCTCTCGTACATGTTTGCTTCCCCTTTTCATTCCATCAGTTAATTGTTCCTCTCAGCCACCTCTCCTCTTTTTTTTGTAACTTTCTATTTCATTTCATTTCATTTCCTACAATACTGATCAGGGTCAAGGAATCGGCAGAGTGTGACAAAGAGTGGAGAGTCGGATGAAGACGGAAAATAAAAGAACATGGAGGGGAAGAAAGGGCGGGATTGACTTTAGAGGGAATATTATGTCAGCGGGCTGCTGTTCATCAGCGCAATTGTGTTTGGTAACTGAAGCCATGAAAATAGGGAGAAGTGATTGGGAATATGAAAAGACAGAGTGTGTACGGGAGAGAGAGGGAGGGGGAGGGAGGGGAGAAAGTGAGACGGAAATGGAGAAAGGGAGGGAGGGCAGTTGGCACAAGAAGTAAATTGAAAATGATGTGCTGTGTTTTTGTGTGTGCCCTGCTATCTCCCAGGTAGTCATTATCTCTCTGTATGGTTGTTTGTGTGTGTGTGTGTGTGTTTGTATGTGTGTGTGTGTGTGTGTATGTTTGTATGTACTGCATTAACCCTCCTATCTCTTTATCATTAAGCTGCTCTCCGGGCATTGTGGGTCCATGCATTTATCTTGTGTGTGTGTGTGTGTGTTCTTACACACACTTGCATGCATGTGTCTGTGTGTGGTTGCAGCTGTGTGAGGGCGAGGGTGTTTACAGTGATCTTAATTGTGGTTATCATTCATGCAGCACAATAACCACCTCCGTCCCCATCTTTGTCTCGGGCTGCTATTAACTCGCTCTCCCTCTCACCCTCCTTCCCTCTAACGGCCAGTTTCTGTTTCTCCTTATATTGTTCTTTCTCAGCCTGCAGCCTAAATAGAACCCATTTCATCTTCTCTGTGCTTCGCTTTCTTTTCCCTTCCCTCTGTTGTTTTTTCCCCCCCTTTGCTTTTCATATTCCCCGTCCAGCTTGTTCTCCAACCAAAGCTCAAACTCATCACCTCACAGCCCAAAACCACACAAGTCGAACTAACTTCTCTTCCTCTCTCGCTTCTTCTTCACTTTCTTCTTCTTTTTCTTCTTCTTATTCTTCTCTTGCTCTCTCTCTCTTTCTTTCAGGCACCCTCTCTTAGTGCGATATATATCTGCCTCCCCCCCTCGGCAGGTTGCCATGGTCGCCATACCTACTCTCTCTCTCCTATTGGTCCTGGCAGAGTGGACAGGTCTGGTGGACGCCTCCCCCCACCTCCTGCTCCGGCCCAGTCCGCGGGAGCGTGATGCAGGGGCCATGATGAACTTCAACATCGCCGTGATCCACGCTGGTGCTACAGGGGCGGCCGAGGCGTCGGTGTCGGGGTCCGGGGGCCGGGTCCTCTACCCGGGGTTCGGCCGGGTGTACGGCTCCCTGGGGGAGAGCGTGGTCACCCAGTGGGGCTCTGCGAATGTCATCTGGCTACAGGTTGGACACTGTCTCCTCTACCTACTGCTCATCCAGCCCGACTCGATGGAAGGGAATAACAATGACCATCCATTATTCATACTCACCCTCATTATTGGAGCTGAATGGGCTGCACACTGCTGATGTTGTGTTGGCTCTGCTGAATGAGTCTGGCTCTGCTCTTTGACCACAGCTTGTATTGCTCGCCAGACATGTCATGCATACTACACACACCTTCCATGTGAATAAGATAACTCAATACATCATGCCCTAGTTGGCCTAACCTTCTTGTATGGAGCCAGAACAGTCTCAAAAGTAATAAATGCACACAGAAATGAATACATGCGCAAAAAAGATCCACAAATATATTTGGGGATTTATATATATATGTGACTCAAAACACAAATACATTTTCAATGCACACACAAATATGTTTCATTCCATATATAAGTAAAAAAAATTCACATGTAAATCATAAGATTCATAAACATATTTCCGATGCACACACAAATAGAAAAAAAATTCACAAATATATGCATGTAAAATATATTTGCAATCTTCATCAAATATATATTTGGAGCTTGTTACATTCATATATAAACTGTTGGACCTGCATTTACAAAGTGCTTTTAATTCGACAAGACATCATGCCCTAGTTGGCCAAACCTTCTTGTATGGAGCCAGAACAGTGTCAAAAGTAATAAATGCACACAGAAATGAATACATGCGCAAAAAAGATCCACAAATGTATTTGGGGATTTATATATATATATGTGACTCAAAACACAATCCCCTCTTAGAAAGAACGCATTTGTGGATCAGAGTCACGTCAGGGTAGTCTCAAAAGTCTCACACACAGTTTATATATGAATGTAACAAGCTCCAAATATGTATTTGATGAAGATTGCAAATACTTTTACATGCATATATTTGTGAATTTTTTTTCGGAAATATGTTTATGAATCTTATGTTTTACATGTGAATTTTTTTTACTTATATATGGAATGAAACATATTTGTGTGTGCATTGAAAATGTATTTGTGTTTTGAGTCACATATATATATATATAAACCCCAAATACATTTGTGGATCTTTTTTGCGCATGTATTCATTTCTGTGTACATGTATTACTTTTGAGACTGTTCTGGCTCCATACTCTTGCCACTGTCCTAATCCATCTCTATTTGTGTTTCTCTTTGTCCTCTTCCTCTACCACACGTGCCAGGTGAATGACAGTAGTCCTAAGACGGTGCTGTCCCAGCTGTGTGAGCTGCTGGCGGCGCGGCCCCTGCAGGGTCTGGTTTACGAAGAGGAGAGGCCCCCCCGCACAGCCTGGGGTCCATTGGCCCCCATGCTGGAGTTTGTCTCGGCGCAAACAGGACTGCCCATAGTGGCTGTAGGAGGGGGAGCGGGGCTGGGGAGGATGCCACAGGTAGGAGGAAGGGTGTTGGCATTGAGGTGGGAGAGAGAGAGAAAGTGTGTGAGTGTGAATGAGCAAGAGAGAGAGGTGAGAGAGAGAGGAGAGAGATGGACGGATAGAAGAGGACAAGTGTCCCCAAACGTGCAATTGCTTTGCTGCAAATGTGTGGACAGGCGAGCGGGACAATGTTAATGAGCTTGGTGCTGTATACTAAAGCAGTATGGATTGACAGCAGTATAAAACATGCACAGAGGGCTTGGTCCTTTTTTTTTTACACAGATTGAATGAAGTGTAATGTATGAGTTGCTCATTGCCATAACGAGTTACAATGTCCCACTGTCGCACATCCTCTCTGTGAAGAGCAGGTTTGGGAAAGTGCCGGTGGGACGGAGGAGCAAGTTGAAGGTCAGGGTCACTGATCTGCTGGAACTCTGCAGTGTTTGATCTGTAAATGGCACCAACTGGGGCTGTTGCTCAGCCTGTGATGTTCCAGGGAGGGAGGCAATGAGCAGACATGGGCGTGTGTGTGTATGAGTGCGTGAGGGCATGACTGTGTGTGTGTGTGTGTGCACTGTGAACTTGTGGGCATCAGAGAAATCTAGTGCCATGTGCTTGCCAATGCCAAATGAGAGGGAAGTAGAAAAACGTTGCATTAATTGCTAATAGGGTTGCAAAATTCCGGGAATATTCAAAGTTGGAAACTTTCCATTGGAATTAACGGGAATGTACAGGAATATACGGGAATTAACGGGAATTAACGTGAATAAACTGGAAATGTTGTGGGTAATTTATACTAACTGTATTTACCTTGTCATATACAGACATAAATACAAACATTTCGTTGTGTCATAGGCTGATTTGAGCCCTGAGGAAACTTTGGGCACTTGACTATATGCTTCTGCACTGTGCGTCATTCTTAACATAGGTCTTTGCACAGTATTTGCAAATGTACACAGCCTTTCCTTCTACATTGGATGGGGTGAAATGTCTCCACACATGAGATAGTGTAGCATTTTTCTGTAGAATAAGATGAGAAAAAAGTTTGTTAAAAAACACTAATGCCAGAGTTATAAATAGTTAGCCAAACAATTGGAATCGTTTGTGAAAATATTTTACAATTGATGGATAAATGAATGGAAATAGGCTAGATGAACAGATGAACAATCCTCAATCAGCATGCTAATATATTTCCCCCAGTAATATCATCGAAACTTACCTGACAAGTCCTGCACACTACAGCAGGCCTCAATCAGCCCTGCTGTAGTGTGCAGGATGCTGGGAATTATCTGTGCATGTGATGGAAGAATGCACAGTGGAGGGTTGAAATTCAACATGCAGCGTGTGTTGCATTCCATCCATCTTTTTTTAAATTTTTAATTTAAAAAAATCGGTGTCGCATCGGTGATACAAAATGAGGACATTAAAGAGATACTGTACAATGCTCACATTTTTCCAAATTTTACAATTTACAGTGACCCCCCACCCCCCCTCCCACACACCCACCCACACATCCTTCTCCTGTAGAGGTCCCAACCCTGCCTGTCTCTAGGTGAAGGGAAAAGAAAAAAGAGTAAAGAGAAAAAGAGAAAAAGAGAAAAAGAGAAAAAGAGAAAAAGAAAAAAAGAGAAAAAGAGAAAAAGAGAAAAAGAGAAAAAGAGAAAAAGAGAAAAAGTAACAAAGCTAAGACAAACAAAAACAAAAAAACTAGAAACAAAGCAAAAAAAAACAAAAAAAAACAACATCCATCTTAAAATAGAATTTTGAAGGATGTTTTTATTGCTCAGCGTTTAATTTGCGTAGCTTTTTTTTTTTTTCAAAATTCCCAAAATTCCCGAGCTTAACTTCCCATGGAATTTACCGGAAACTTTCCGCCCCTTTGCAACCCTACTTGCTAACAGATACTGTTTTAACCATTTACTCTTGAGGAATTAAACTGTATCACTTTGATGAACTTGCTTTGAGGACACGCGCTCCTCACACCCCCCCCCCCCCCTTCCCCTAAACAGACTTTTTAGAAACACTCCCTTTTGGAAGACATTGGAGAATTGTAGCAACATTCCAAGCTGTGTTAACCCTGTGGCTGCACGAGTGCCGCTGCTCCATCATAACGTCAAGCCCCATGCTGCCTCAATGTTATGCATGACGATGGAGCAGTCCAGGGAGTTGTAGTTCTCTGCTTAGAAACCCACTGTCCCTGGCCTACAAGCTGTATCCTAGCTGCGGTTTAGACGCGGTAGAACTTGAGGGGATGAATTGAACTTTTTATTTTAACCACATCTGCTGCTCTCTTCCCCAAATCAGGAATCAGGTTCCATCTTTCTCCAGTTCAGCTCGTCCACTGCCCTCCAGTTGGAGGTCATCTTCGAGGTGCTGGAGGAGTACGACTGGACGGCCTTCTCCGTGGTGTGCACCCGTCACCACGGCTACCAGGACTTCCTGTCCGTGGTGGAGGGCCTGACGGACGGCTCGTTCATTGGCTGGGAGAAGAAGAGCGTGGTGATCCTGAACGTGACCGACGACCCCGGGGGGGCACGCACGCGCAGGCTGCTGAAGGAGAACGAGGCGCAGGTGAGACAGGGGGGAGGGAGGGGAGGGGGGGAAAGGGGGGGAGGAAAGGGGAGGAAGCGCTGCGAGTGTCGTCGGGGGGTGGGGGCCCCCCTTTCTGACAGGTGGCCTCCCAGCTTTTTTTCCTTCCTTCTTCGTCTCTCCCTCACCCCCTCCGCATCTCTCTCTCCCCTCTCTCCTCTATCCCTCTGTTCTTCTCTCCCCCCCTTCCCATCTGCCGAGGCACAAACTGTTTTCAATGGTACAAGGGAACCACAAGTCAGGTCTGATCTGCTGGCTGGTTGTCATGTGGCAATGTGTGAAGAGTTGCTGAGTTCAAAGTCATAAACAAGTTAAACCACTTACACTTTCCCTCTTGATTCCCGTAAGTAGCTTTAAGGTTCCGGAAAAAAAACAACCCGAGACGCTGCTGTAAACACTATACACTGTGTCACCTCTCCATTGTGGATCCTTTATATTCTGTTTACTATTACTCTACTATTTAAAGCTGGGGTATTTCTATCTTCTGCATTATTTAACCCCCCCTCTCCCTCCCTCCCATCCCCCGAAAAACCCAAAAACCTTTTATTTGGGTTTGAACGATATTTGGCTGCAACAGCAACAGTTTGTATCCAACACACCACCGACAGGCCACTGCAAGGAAATGAACACGGTTTACAAAACTCCCGCCTTTGGAGACTTTTGAACCTGAATCACCTGAATCGACTTCACGATTCAATTTTGGTTGATTTGTTTTGGAGTAGAGAGAGAAACGAAGTCCAAACACAACCTCTTAAACTTCAAATTGATTCATTAACCTCGACCGGAATGACTTGTGGTTTCGGTTTGTACCTCTGGGTGTGTTCCATTCCTCCACACTGTATGCCTGCTCCCTCTTCTCCTCCCCCCCACTACCTCGCTCGTTCTTCCCTTCCTTTCCTCACTCATTCAGTCTCACCACACTGTCCCACCACACTCAGCCCCCCGACCTTTTCTTTTCCAACCCTATTACGTTCCCTTACACCTCTTCACCACCATCCTTGACCCCACAATCCCTCCTGTTCAATTTTTCACTCATCTCACTTGTTTCTTGTGCTGACTCCCCTCCCTCCTCCCTCCTTTCCTCCCTCTGCCTCCCCCTCCAACGGTTTCTTTGCCTGGAGACAAGCTCACTCTCCTCTGCTGCTTTGCTTTTCACCTCTAGTCTCTGTACAGCTCTCTTTCACTCCTTCAGTTCCATTCCTCCATCCCTCCGGCCGCATGTCTTCCCTGGGCCGCGGACTCGGCTCTCCACTGGCTCAGTTTAGTCTGGGTCTCAATGTCATCGCTAATGTCCCAGCATGGGCACTGCAGCTCTGCGTGTGTGTGTGTGTGTGTGTGTGTGTGTGTGTGTGTGTGTGGGTGTGTGTACATGTGCACTGGATTCCTTTGACTCCACTCGGCTTGTGTCACTGTTAATATAACATGCTGCCTGCAGTGCTTGCTCTCTAACGCTCTTGCTTTTCACTACAACCCCTTACTCCTTTTAGCTGGTCTCTGCAGGGCTAATAAATGCTTGTGATTGCTTAGTGATGTTTACATTACATGCTCTCTCTCTCTCTCTCTCTCTCTCTCTCTCTCTCTCTCTGCAACATGGTGCTCTTCTTCTACATTGCGGATGACCTGACGCCGGGGTCCGGGTCAATTTCTTCTCAAATCTCTCACTGTCTTTCCTTTGCTCCATCCCTCTTCCAGCTTCTGCCTTGTCAGTATTTCCTCCTGCTCTCTTTCTCTCTGTTGTGTGTTCCTCTCTTTCTTCATTTCCCCCGTCTTTAGATATCGTGTCTGTCTGTTTCTAACCGATTCTCTCCTTCCCTTCTTAATTCAGTCCCCCTCTCTGTCTGTTGCTCTCTTTCCCCCCCACTCCTTCCTCCTCCTCCTCCTCGTCCACCTCCCTCTCCTCCTCCTCCTCCTCCACCTCCTCCTCCTCCTGTCACTCTCATTCCCTGCCTAATTCACTGGAGGTTTATTGGCATCCAGGCAGGATTGTTTTGCCAAGCCATTACAGTTCAAAATTCAATGAAGACGCAATTCTCAAAATGTGCTTTCAGTCTGTTTGCCCGACTCCCTCCTCCTCCTCTTCCACCATGAAAGACTCGTCTTCCTCTTTTTTTTTTGTCCTTCGACTCCCCTTTGTCTCGATTCCTCTCCCAGTCATCTCTTATGTATTTCTTTTTATTTCAAACACTCTTTCTTCTCGGGTATTTGTCGGCATTTAACCTCATGCTCGCGCTTTTCCATCTTTTCCCTCAGATCAGCTCCATCCTCCTCTTGTCGATCCCTTCTTTCTTTTTCCATTTCCCCCCCTAACCCCTTAAAACCCTCTTTGGTCAAGCTCTTATCCCCCCCAACCCCCCACCCTCCGCACCACCCATCCTTAGCTCAGCACTTGCTGCAGAGAGCTCATCCACTGTCAAGGCTTTGTCTTTCTATGTTGCATTCTCTCTCTTTAATGTTTTCCCTCCGTTTCTCTCCCCCGCCTCACTCCATCATCTTCGCTTCTTTAGGAAAGAAAAAAAATCTCTTTTCTCTTCAGGCTCTGATTTCACCAAAATGTGTCATCCTTTTGCTTTTCTTTTTCGATTCCTCCCTCTTCCTCTCCGTTCTCCAAGGGGTGACTCTTCTGTTTTCACATCTCTCTGATTACTTCCCTCCATTCGTTTCCCTCTCCGTCTCCTGTTGTCTCCGGCTCTTTTCTCCACCCTGCTTTTCATAACACATATCACAGTTTAACCTCTTCCCCCCTTGTTTTCCCTCAGGTGTGTTTGCTCTTTAACCGCCCCCCCACATCCCAATGCGTCCCCGCTCTCCCACTCCATTTCTGCGCTCTACCACTTGTTTTAGTTTTTTCCTTTAACGTTTTACTCCTGTTTTCATTATTCATTACTGTGACTTGTTTCATCAGGCCCCAGCTCATTAAGCACTGACCTCCATTGCTTGTGCACCTCCTGGTTAGAGCCTACACGTACACATATGCATTTCTCCCCCTTTCCCCTGTGTCTGCCTCTCTCTCTCTCTCTCTCCGAATCATATGCCCAACTCCCCTGAACCTAATCACATCAGCTTACTCTACCTCTTCACTTACCTCTCCCAGCATCTCCTTGTTTTTTCTTAACACTGCCTTTTCTATCCAGCACCCCCCACCTCCCTCTCAGGTGCACCTATGCTCCAGCTCTATCTTTCTCCCCTTACTTCTTCCCACCCTCTGTCTCTCTCCATGTCTCCCCCTGTCCCCCCCTTATCTCACTAGCGTGTATGTGTGTGTGTGTCTCCCCTCGTCCCTGTTCTCTCCCTGCCTTCCTGCTGTCCTCCAGGTACGTTTGCTGTACTGCTCCCAGGAGGAGGCCGAGCTGGTGTTCAAAGCCGCCTGGGCCGCCGGTCAGGCCGGAGCCTCTCACATGTGGTTCGCCGTGGGGCCGGCTCTCTCAGGTTTAGGGATGGAGAACCTACCGCGGGCCGTGTTTGCCGTGCGGCCTCAGGGCTGGAGGGACGAGCCGCGGCGTCGGATTGCTCGCGGTGTGTCCGTGCTGACTCACGGGGCGGTGGCCATGCGCAAGGATTACGGAACAACGGGTGGGCCAAACTTTGTCACCAACTGCATGACGGATGCCAATCAGACTCAGAGAGTGCGGGGCAGGATGAGGTGAGACTGACATCAGGGTAAAAGGGGAAAATGTTTAAGGCAGAATGTGAGAAGGAAAGGAAGATAAATATTAGGCTGGGAGTAAGTACAAGGCGGTTGGCAGACTCCAGACAGAATATGTGAAAAAGGAAGAAAAGGGAATGAACGCCAGAATGAGCTGGCAAATATCTGGGTGCAGTTGGTGGATTCAGAGTCAGAGAGCAGGGGGATGTCTGAATTTTGGAGCTGGCTATCATCCATGCAAAATAGATGTTGTTGCATGTAGTTGTGAGTTGGCTGAATTATCCCAGCATCTGTAGCAAGCGGACCATGTCTTATGTATATTAATGAGCTGCAGGCTTTAATATATTCCATGTAGCCTGTGCAAACAGAGCAGCTCACTCTAACAGGTAGCTCAAGTGCTTCTGGTTATCACGGCAGTTCATTTTTAACACCAGTCACTTTGGCTCTGCACACACACATTACATTATAACGAGAGACGAGTGGAGGTCTGGTCAAGATGAAATCGAGCCAAACAAGCATATTGATATTATTATAATTTTTTTAATGAAACAGAGCACAAACAATGTGGCGATTAAAGGGAAATGATTAATGGATTCTTCTTTCAGAACACGTCTCATTTCCATTTTATTTTTTTTTGCACTGCTACCTGCTGTTGACTGTCTGCAACTACAAGCTGTTGTTCCATCTGAGGTATTTCTGTGATGTAAAAAGCAGGAGAATCTTTCAGATATTGTGTTTTGAAGCCAGCGAGATGACACGAGGAGGCAATTAGAAGGTCTGTCCTGCGTGATTATCAGACAAACTATAGAGCTCGCAGCCGATTCGGAGTGCTGCACTGGTTTCACTTCAAAGATCCTGACATTTCCGTACATCTGATCATTTGTCTGTAGATTGGATTTACAGACAAGCCCCTGACTGACACCGTAGAAATGTTGTGATCTAGTTTCAAGGAGGAAGGAGAACAGGGCAGACTTTCTGTTTGCATCAAAACCAGCGTTCTACTTTTTCCTCTTCTTCTCCAGCAATGCATTTAGTTAATTCATTTATATTATGCGTTTTTTCCTGTCATTTACTTACTGCCTGCTCTCTCTTTTGCTTCCGCCCCGTTGCCATGCAGGTATTTCAGCAACATCACACTTGGGGGTCGTGACTACTCCTTCAGCATCGATGGTTACCTGTCGAACCCATTCCTGGATGTCATTTCCTGGACACCTGGACGGGGATGGGAAGATGTAAGGACATGACACCAGTTCTCTGAATCTGTGCTGAGTCTCGTGATTCGCTTGATTGCATGTTGTTGTGTTGTCTCCATTAACTGTTTGAATCCTGACACTTGTGAGTCGTGCCGGGAGCAAGCGAGAAATAAAAACGCCAAGCAACTGAACCCGACACAGTTTTTTATGCTGATTCGAGCAGTGTTCTTGGGTTTTAATCTCTCCATGCGAGCTGGAGGAGCAGATCTGTGCTGCATTGGCAACAAGAATATTTAAATCTGACAGCGAGGGTAGGCGGGTCACATGGGTTTTTATGATCATGTAAAGTTCACTGTGGCTATTGGTGCCTGAGGCAGAGGAGAGGAGCTGGCTGCTGACCATTTGACCGTGCTTTGTGTGCTCCTACTGTGCTCGTTCACTTTCTGCTGCTCCTCTGCTGTTACTCGGTTAAAGCACATTCGCTCGATACCACACACACACACACACACACACACATACACACACACACACAAACACACACATTTCTAGCTATAATGTGAAGAATTGCTGTGTTTTTTTTTATGTTCATCATTTATTAAAAATCTAAAAACGCTGGGGCTTTGGACTGTTGATCCGACAAAACAAACAACGTGCCCGGCGCCCTTGGTTGTGGGAATTGTGACGCATCCATCGACCAATATAAGAAAAGTTTCGGACAATCAAGTCTGTCCTATTGCACCTCATAGAAAACGGGTTGCTGTAATCTTACCTCCTTGAAACATGAAGGGCAAAATCCAGCGCTCTAGTTTTGTGCAAGAAGCTAATCTGAATTTAATATGAGATATTATGAGTCATAGTTATCCAACCCAAGTGGTTTTGTTCCAGAGTAACTGTCTATTTTCTGTGAAATTCCCTCTTTGTGTTTCCCTGGACAGCATTTCCTGGCTGAGATGCAGCAGAGGGAGAATAACACAGAGCCTTAAAAACCCACTTGATTTTACTAACTGACGCTGTCGAATCTGCATGTGAGTTGAGGCGGAATGTTGGATTGTATTTCACCACGGAACAAGGACTGTCTTCTCTCACCTCTCGGCCAGTAATGAATAGAAATGAAACTAATCATTAGCTGCAGCAACAGCCCCGCAGTCATACACTTCCACTCATGCATTTAATTCTTCCTCATTTTTTTTTTAGAAAACAGCGTTTTGTTGTTGTTCTAATCAGGACTTGCTGATTTCTTCTCGTTTCTTGCCTGGCTTGCCTTTGTCTTTGCTGTAAAATTAAACACGGAATTAAATAGAGATGAAGAAATCCGGGTGTCATTGCCATCTGGTTGTAGCCTCGCCATTGTTTTCCGCTGTTCGAGTGTCTTGTCTACATAACTGTATGAGCAGCTACAAAGACCCGGCACCCCTGGCATGTCATGCATATTCTATAAAGCTGTGGTTTGTTCACAAATCCTCAAAAGAGAGCCTTGTCACCTGTTGCAGATGCTTCTCCCTTTAATACAGAGGGATTTTCACCCTTGCCGGTGTCAGAAGAGAGAGAGAGCAAGCGATGCTCATTTTCATCAGCACCGTGCGGTACATGTGCACAGATACACAACGCTCTTGGAACATATGCTCCGCAACTGCACATTATCACAAACACCGCACAAATACAAATACCACTGCCTACACACGCTTCTGCACACACATGCACACACACACACACACACACACACACATTGGTGGTTCTCAGCCTCCTGCTGGTTTTAACAGCCCACCAGAGTCCAGTCTCAGCGTGTTGTAACATGCTGACTCCTGCCATATCCCTCAAATCCCTTTCAATTAGAAGGTCCTACGCTTGTCCTTCGACTCTGTGCAAACCCAGGGTACAAAACACGCCCACACACGCACAAACACACACACACACTCTCACACACTCACATGCTTAGAGCTTCCTCACAGACCCCCATATGTATCTACACGCTTCTTGCATAAACCCTATTCCACACGCATACACACCCACCCACAATGAGGAGAACATGCCTGTATCTGCCTATTATGCACATCCATGCTGTTGGCTCTCCCTGAATATTTAATGCTCTCTGTTCAAGACTGCAGCATTACCTAGAGCCCGGGAGCGCACACCCATCTTGCTTTACTGGAGCACTGCAGACGAGTATTGAAGGTTGTCCTGCTTTAGCTTGGCTCGTTCCTGCGCACAGAGCTTGATGTTCCAGGTTACTGTCGGAAGTCAATGAACATTTATAACCATCATCGACAGCTGATAAAGGATGTTGTTTCAGGTCTAAGTGGTTCCCAGTCCTCACACTTATGTCCCAAGATAGTCTAAGAACTTGTAAAGTGGGAAGTGGAGGACCTTGACAGTTTTTTTCCAGCATGCACTTGTCTGGTTATCTGTTTTATACAAGCTGCTTTCAGGTACCCACCTTAACGTTCTCCTGATATTTTCTGGAGGAGCCGTAGGTAAGAACGCATTGGAAGAGAGCTGCTTCAGCATTTTCTGGAGCTGCCAGCCCCCTAGTAAAATCCCTGGAAAATGTCAGAGTGAGGCCAAGTGAGAATGCAGCGTGTAAATCACGGGCGTATCACTTATGTTTCATCTGATGGACACAAAGCTGAACAAAATATCTCAGGGAAAGAGTTGCTTTACGAGTAGAAGACACCAGTGAAGATGTCAACTTGGAAAGATAAAAAAGAGATTTAAGATATTTTGAAGATAAGGGCAGATTCTGGTGTCTATGTGCTTTAAACAAAAACATGGAATTTATATGTCACTTCCTGCCTCTGGCCTTTTCTTGTTGTTGCGAACGTGTCTATTTTGGACAATCTCCTGCTGTGCTCTTCATACTGTATATGAATATGTCTGAAAATGGCTTGAGAGTAGAGTGATCTTCCATAACTTTCTCTGTTTGCTGTGTGTGTTCCCTCGAGTGGGGTTTTGATTGAATGTGTGTTGTGGAGCTGCGGTCAGAGCTGTGGTCTCTGCCAGCACTTAGAAGTTGCAGGAAGCTGCCAAACTTACTTTACTATGTGTGCCTAACTTTACTGTGTATCTTCCTGTATTTATGTGTAGGTGTGCATAGGTATACAGTATGTATGCACACTTTCTTTTTGCGTACATCACCTCAGTGGCGCCTGTCACGACTGTTAGACGTGACTTTTATCAGGCGATCGTGCCAAGATGTGTCAAGTTTCACACAAAAAAAGGGACTCTGAATCTTCTTAGGTGTGGTTCTGCCTTGTGCTGCTTTCAAACGTCTGGCACAAACAGCCAACACATCCTGAGTGCTGATAAACAATGCAAAGAAACTGGGAAAACAATGGAGGCTTGACAGACATTTTCAGGTCAACGGTGGACACAGAGCACTGAGGTCTCACACCATCATCCAAGGACAGGTTTTAAAAACCCCACTGAAGTGGCATCTGTTGCAATGTGCCTGCTGTGTGATTGCTATACAATGTGCAAATGTGTCTAAAAAATTGATTTTCACCAGTGTGCGTGAAAAAAAACTTCCAGGTTGCCACTAAAACACCTCCGTCACCACAAATCCCCAAGTGTGTGCATCTGTGAGCCACTCGCTCTCCTACTCCTCAAAGGCGATAGTCTGTATGTACGCTGGAGTAATTTAATTTGATGTATAAATTGACACTAAAATAAATTACTCGTAGGAACGTATATGTGCATAAGCACCGCAGCCTCATTAATCAGTGAAGCCTTTTTACATGCACATATTTGTCAGGTAATTGCTCCCAATACACATAACCATAAATGTGAGGGCTTGGTGTTTTAAAATTAAGCGAGTGAGCAGACTGTTATTTCAGATTTTATATCTTCACTGTGTATTTGCAATGATGTGAAAATACTAAATAAACAAATAATATTTATAAATGTTAAACACTGTATTTGAGGCTTTAAAAAAAACCCTGTTAATCTCCTGTTTTTAGCTGATTTGGCAACACCATCACTATCTGCACCTTAACATATTCATAAATACCATTTCTAATTTAAAGTAATTAGTAGCATTATTAATTTCAAATATGTTTTTATTTAAACGATCTTAAAATGTGCACATAAATACTGTGAAGCCTCCACTAATGCTGACTCTCATCTGTGTGACCGACGTAGAAATCGGGAGGAAAGTCTTTTAACTACAGAATCTTTATCATTGTGCTTCAAGCCAAACAATTTAAACCCAATATTGAGTGTTTTTTATGTACACTTCATCCCTCCGGACAGTTCAGACACGTTTATTGAATCATAAAACTAACTTTAAAGATGTAAGCCACTGCTGAACAACGGATATTAAATTAAATTTGATTAGCTGTCTATCTGTAAGCGACTTTACAAAGTAAGGGAGTGGTGACATCTTCCTCCCATCCATATTCTGTTTGATTAATTTTCTTACTCTTCTTCATAAAAAAAGCATCCAATATAATGAATATGTGTCACTTGTTAAATCACATATACACAAACCTTAATGTAGTAACTATAAGATATCTTTAATTATATTTGAAAATGATATATTGAACTAATCTACACTACAAAATGATCCAAACTTGAATGTATGATCCCAGAATTAGATTATTGTTCGATAGACTCTGTATGACCTTGTCCTTTGGTTGTATGATCTATATGCTGTGTTGGCCTCGAAACTGGTATTGTTGAATTGATGTATTGAGCAATCCCTATAGAGCTGAACAGCTGCCATTTGCAGTCCAGTAAACAGGTCTTATAATACATCCATGGTCAAAGTTCATAACAACCATCTTCCTTCTAACTTTCCTGTATGGCGTCTAACACATTGACCGACAAAATGCTATATCAAGTAACTCCAACCTTATCTGTCCAATCTACTGAGGTAATCATATCACTGTAAAGGGTTTAAATATTGAGTTATCGCTAGACAGAATAGACAGACTTTCCAACAGAGGGTTCCTGGAGGACGCTGAGAGTCAAAACACAAAATTTCACTAAACACACAGCAATGGTAAATGGACTGTAATAATATAACACTTATCTAGTCTTATTTACCACTAATAGCTCCTGACAGTACAAGTCATATTCACCCATTTATACAGCACTTCTATGCACAGTGCTTTTTAAAAAAAAATCACATTTATACACTGCGGGCCGAGCCATCAGGGGCGATGTGGGGGTTCAGTGTCTGCATGGTTTCTAGCCATGCAGCGACCTTTAGGTTAGCGGTGATTAGTGGACGACACGCTCTTCCTCCTGAGCCACAGCTAGCCCCAGCATTCCTCCAGGAACTACGACACACAACATACATTTATTTATTTCCTTGGTGGTCCTGTCTGCACCAAACCTTAATAAAAAAAAATGTTTTGCAACATAGCAGACCTGAATACCAAGTTTAACAAGCATTATGTAAATTAGACATTTTTTACAACAAATAAAAAGTGCCTCTCCCTCCTCCTCATCTTGAGACACGGAAAATGTGGGATGACTTGTTTTTTTTGTTAATCCTTGCTTTGTGTTAATAAGTGTAACATGGTTTTGCTTACAGAGAAATGGTTCTTTCAATTAAAAAAAAGAAAATAATGATTGTTGTTTATACTAAGCTCTACTACGCCCCTCTCTAATGTTTCTCTCTCCTGTTCCCCCAGGTAGGCTGGTGGGAGAATGGCGTGCTGAGGCTCCGGTACCCGGCCTGGTCCCGCTACGGGCCGTTCCTTAAACCACCTGATGATGCCCAGCACCTGCGTGTTGTCACTCTGGAGGAAAGGCCATTTGTCATCGTGGAGCTGGCGGACGCAGCGTCGGGAACCTGCATCCGTGACTCAGTGCCCTGCAGACGACCCCTCAATGCCAGGTTTGATTTCACTAAAGATGAGTTGTTAATTGATATGTCTAACTATGCATTTGATGTCACTAACTACATATGAAAAAAGAAAATCCCTGAGGAGTATTGTGGGAAAGTAATAAGAAGAAAAGTAGCTTCTCTTCTTTATTTACCGCTGTAATGAATGGAGTTCCTGAGCTCTCATGATGCCGTCCGATGGAGGGGACATCAATCACCTATCAAAACTGTGGCCTCTTCACTCCCCAACCATGATCAATAACAGACTCCTCTCCAGAGGATCAGTGGAATGACTCAGGGGTCTGAATCAGATATGACCACAGTGGAGCTTTAAGGTTCATCAGCCTCCGAAGGGATGACGGCCCCTGTCTTCCACTGCTCGATCAAACCTGTCACCGAGGGCTCGGCCACCATCCAGCTCCCTGTTTGTGACCACTTCCTCCTGAGTGCCTCCTTTTCCTTTTTCCTTTGTTTCATTTCCCCTCTATTTCATTTTGGAATCCATCCAATTTTGAAATGCACTGTTACAATTAAATAAGGATGAGGTTTTTTTTGGCTTTTTGTTTTATTTGTTTCCTTTACAATCCCCCCCTCCCTCCCCTCTTTTAACTCTTTCCAGTTCCATCCATGAGGGCGTGGCTCCCATGAAGCAGTGCTGCAAAGGCTTCTGCATTGACATCCTCAAGAGACTGGCCAAGATTGTTGGCTTCACCTATGACCTTTACCTAGTGACCAATGGGAAACACGGGAAGAAAATTGATGGAGTTTGGAACGGCATGATTGGAGAGGCAAGTCTCAGTGTGTGTGTGTGTGTGTGTGTGTGTGTGTGTGTGTGTGTGTGTGTGTGGTTATCTGCCCTTATGACAAAGTGTTTTCAATGTGGAAGGGCGTGTGTCTGTGTGTGCGTGCGTTGATATTTGTGCCTCTGCATACTTTGTGTTGTATTTTCAGCCAACAAGTGGCACAGTGGCATTCCTCCTGCACCTGTGCACCTGTGTTCCAGGTGAATGTGCGTCACGTCAATTGCTGTGAGAGTTATGGCCACTAAATCACTGCTATTACACACACACACACACACACACACACACACACACACACACACACACACACACACACACACACACACAGACAAATGTACATACAGTACTCACACATATCCTGTAATAGAAGCGTTATACATTCAGATTGAAGCATAAGCCATGCAGTGAACACATAGTCTCCTGCAAACACATCCCTACAGTGTCTCTATCTGCAGAGACACTCTTTGAGACACGCTAACAGCACACACGCTGGCGGACACCCCTGGCTAGTTGCGATTAGTCCTTGATATTTTCTTGGCAATACTCACGGAGGTTCATGATCCCCCATCAAGACAAGACACAACCTGCTGGCAGAAAAATAAAAAAAACAGGCACAAACACCCACAGATGGAGAGAACCGACACACATGCTCACACACACACACACTGCGGTCGATATGGAGGCTGCTGTTTCATTGAAGCCACACGCTGTTTCTATCTCGGTCTCGGAGGGAACTAGCCAAACACCAGTTGTCATGGGCTCCAGAACAGTTCCCCTGCACTCTCCCGTGTGCTCATTTATATTAATCTATTCTGACGTGTAAGAGTCCAAGTAAATTTTGTTTTCCCAAACTAATGTCGGTCTTTTGATCAGCCTGCCATTCTTTGATCAGGTAATCCAGGGACTTGGCGAAGTTGAGAGGGCGCTTTGCTTTCCGCTCCGCTTCATTTTTTCTGCTGATTTGCTCTGAAGAGTGGATGTGCCATGTCTAATGTAGATTAACGTTTCACTTGTACAATCAGCCGACACAGCGGTTTCCAGGTTTTTCTACACGGTGGCACGGGGATGAAGGGCCCAAGAGACGTTCACTGTTTGTACAGGCCTGTCTCCTTGGCCCATATCATTCAAGGTTGTACGAAGGGTCAGGGTGCAGACAATTCAATGTCTCACCTGCAGGAGACAAACCTCTCTGGACTGTTGAGGACAGTCCTTGTCTCTCTATCACCTCCACAAGAATTACCTTTAATTAGATTTCTCTGTTGTCCCCTTCAGGTGGTTTACAAGCGAGCGGACATGGCCATCGGCTCGCTGACTATCAATGAGGAGCGGTCGGAGGTTGTGGATTTTTCCGTCCCTTTTGTGGAGACGGGGATCAGTGTCATGGTCTCCCGTAGCAACGGAACTGTATCACCATCAGCTTTCTTAGGTAAGAGGCTCTGTTTACGGCCGGCAGGCTAAGTGGCGTGCAGGACCTAATCTAATTGTAAAGCGTTGAGTTTGCATAAAACACCTCAGCGTTTGGCTGCTGGTCTTTACATTTAAATTAGCCGTTACTTTTTCTTAGCTGCTTGTGTCTTCACAACTTATAGTTTCACTCCGTCAGCAGTCTCAAGGCTCCAGCAGGAGAGCAGTGTTATTGGCCTATAGACTGCAGTGAGAAGATTGTAAAAAAGTAACAAAGCGTTTATGGACTTATGGAGAATACTGTACGTTTGCCCCAATGGTCACATTTTTCACAGCACATATATACTGTATGTCTACTTTATACACTTGAAAAATTCTTGTCCATTCTATTGATGAGAATAATACTATTGTACTAAAATAATGTATTTATAATGTAACACCAAACAGTTAATTAAGTAAGTATGTGCTTTTTGGTTTTCCTTTAAAGAGCCCTACAGCCCAGCAGTGTGGGTGATGATGTTCGTCATGTGCCTGACTGTGGTCGCTGTGACCGTCTTTATTTTTGAGTTCTTCAGCCCTGTGGGCTACAACCGCAGTCTCCAGAATGGCAAGAGTGAGTGATGGGTCTAAGCTGTTTCTCCAAGCATGAACCATGGCTCTGCCTGCGCTGTGGATCCATGGCCACATGGACCAAATGGACACTGAACACACTCCTGGAATGTGGTTAAGCAAATTAATTGTCAAGTTTTCTGTTTCATTGAAGTTTGTTTTCTTAGTGTCAGTTACATTCAAAATGAAGCGATGGTCAGGCTTGAGTCTCTGACTGTGAGTGGGGAGCACAGTATGTTGAACTGCGTCCAAGTTCTTCTTGATATTGAAGCAGCTTTTTATTATTCAACAGCATCGTTTGTACCCCTGTGATATTCAGTACCCCTGATGCCAATATTCAGCCTGACTCGCCTATTTTACTGCATGATTGCTGTGCTCTACATAATTTTAGCCTTCTGTCATCCCCTCATATATCCCCTCTTTTTCACTCTTATCTCTCCCCTTCCTTCCTCTGTTGCTCCCGTCCTATACAAGCAGGAGTGTGTGAGACCTTTGAATGTTGATATTAACCATGTGCTTTAATCGCTGTAAGATCACTCAGCGGGAATGAAAATTGCCTTCCTTGAAAACCTATAGTTGCCGCCTTATGAGCGTTGGTGTCAAAAAGCCGGCGAGATATTTTCTTATACAGTAAACCCATTTTACGGATCATTCAGGAAAGTATCATTTGAATCTACATTCCATTGCTACTGTATACAGTTTTGTGTCATGTTCAAAAATAATGTTACCACCACTCACTAGACTCAAACGTCTTTCTTTATTTCTCACTCTTTTTTTCCCTCCATCATTGTGGGCAGAGGCTGGAGGGTCTACTTTCACTATAGGGAAGTCTGTATGGCTTTTATGGGCCATTGTCTTCAACAACTCTGTGCCGGTGGAGAACCCCAGAGGAACCACCAGCAAGATCATGGTGCTGATCTGGGCCTTCTTTGCCGTCATCTTTCTGGCCTCCTACACTGCTAACCTGGCCGCTTTCATGATCCAGGAGGAGTACATTGACACTGTGTCGGGCCTCTCGGACAAGAAGGTACTTCGTGGCTTGAATACTGATTAAGTGGGGAGAGCCGAAGGAGAATTAAAGTCTTATAGTGAGCCAAATCCCATGCATTTGAATGTTAAATTGATTAAAGCATAGGAATTTAGAAATGAATAAAATCTCATTTAACATGACTACATTACCACAGTTCCTGCATACATAAAAATACAGTGCTAAATACGACTTTAAGCCCACGGACCGGGCTCTTCTCAGAGATTCGGCTGTGCATGGAGTGTTGCGAGTTGGTCTGGAATGTGGACAGAAATAGGTCAGACAGATTGGTGCACAGCCTGGTGTGTCTCATGCCCCTTCCATCTTCCTCTCTCGCCTTCCCTTGCTGCGATAGTTTCAGCATCCCGAGGAGCAGTACCCACCTCTCAAGTTTGGCACGGTGCCCAACGGAAGCACGGAAAAGAATATCCGCTCCAACTACCCAGACATGCACCAGTACATGGGCAAATACAACCAGAGAGGAGTGGAGGATGCCATACTCAACCTAAAGACCGGGTCAGTTTGCCTTTCTCCATATCTTAACTTTTTTCTTTCTAGTAAAACTATATGGTTGTCTGCTTGACATATACAATCATTTCTGCTTTATAAAGTACAGACACTGTCAAAGACATTGTAAAACAACAACAACCGAGATGCTCACAACAATGATTACTTACAGACCCTCAAGTTGTAAAGGAAACATTAGCAGTAATTCTGCACTGACGAATCTCACCAAAACAAGGATCCTTTTTTTCAAAAGGCCAACTCAATATAAAGCCTTTATAAGAAAATCAAAAACAAACCAATCATTCTTTAATGGTTAATTTTCAGATAGTGGTTGTCACTCCAAAAGGGTTCAACTGAAATAGAGGTTAATAGAAGCCAAGCAATTGCATTAGTCAAAAATGAAAATGTAGGCATAATCCTGTCATGAGTAGACTTTCACTTTCACCTCTACCTTCTTTAGCATGGGCCTCTGGACTTTCAGTTTAGTCCAAACCAAAATAACAACTGTGAAGGTCGCTTGGACCAAGGTCCAGTCCAACCCAAGGGGTATTGGTCTGGATAAAATCCGAACCATGGTTCACTTTATTTGCATATTTGGGTGAAGAATAGTTTTGGGATATTTCGGCCTTTCGGACTAATTGTAGGAAGTTGAGACAGCGTTGAACTACAGAAGAAGGGAGAGAAGCGGAAGCGGCTTTCAAGATAGCTTGGGGACAATTTTAATGTTTTAACGAAAGGATGTTCACGTTGCTGTTAGTAAAACCACGATGTTCTTACAGTGGTAATAAATTAATGAAGTGAATAAAAGGAAAAGTGTGCTTTCTACAATACAATAGGATAATTAAAATCACACGCCAATGTCAGAAACATACCAGATAGAGATCAAAGCAAATGTTTGTGACAATAGTCCAGGTGGGAGGACTTCCTATGATTTTAACAACAATGTATTCTAAGATGCTGCCAATTGTAATCAGATCTTTCACAACCGATAATACAATGTAATCACAAAATTCATTCAACAAAGTGTATTTATGTGCATCAACCTATCAGATGATGATGATGCATTTGATCTAGATATTTATTAATTTGTTTTTATCTTTATTCTTTGTTCTTTATTTGAATTGTGCTCATTTCTGTACTAGCAGGCGATCATATAATCTGTGTGGCGCTCGTTTCAACCCAGTCCAACATTTCACATCTCCTGTCGCTCTTCCTTCACCAGATTCTCTCACCTTTACACCTTCACTGCTATCTCCCCCCTCCCACACAGTGCGAGCAGCGTTTCCCTCTCCTCTTTCTAGTAAAATCTCAATCACCCGTCACGTGTTGGATAATCCCAGTTTACTTTATCCTAAGCCTCTGTCATCGTTTCTCCCTCCCCATTGCCTTGCCGCCACAATTATAACTCAGCGTTAACATGCACAAAAAGCAAGAAACTCCTGCATCTCCCCTGCTCTCTCTTTCTGCTCCTTGGTTCTTATCTCTCCCTTTCTCTCACCCATCTTCTGCCCTGCAATTTCATCTTTTCTCCCCTTTCTCCTTTTGGTCCATTCTTTCCCCGCCCAGTGTGCTTTCTCTGCGTGTCTGTATTTAAACTTTATAATCCTCATCACTCTCTGGCTCTATCCCATGTCTTTTCCCCCTGAAGTGTGTAAATCTCCCCCCTCTCCCTCTCTCTCCCTCTCTCTCCCTGTCACTGCGCTCTTCGCACCATATAAATCCCCACCCTCCTGCTCTCCACCTCCTCCTCCACCACCTTGCCACTAACTCTTACTCACACATCTTTCCCTGATCTCTGCCTTATTATATTCTCCTTGTGTTTTCCCTCTTTCCGCCAAGCCTGCTTTACTATTCCAGCCTTCCCTCCTTTTTCTTGTTATGATTTAACTTTGTATGCCCTTTCTATTATTGTGTGCCTGTCTGCCGTGTACTTCTGCACCGCGCCTGCCTTCCCAGGTACATCGCAAAGATCCACCTTTACACCTCCTCCCCTGCTTCAGCCGGTCTCTCCATCCCTCTGCTCGCTCTCTCCCCATTAAATGATGAATGAATTTTCCCTTGATCCCTTTACAGGAAACTGGATGCTTTTATTTATGATGCTGCAGTATTGAACTATATGGCCAGGAAGGACGAAGGTTGTAAGGTGAGGACTAACCCACAACAGCGCCGTTGCTCACACACTGCAGACTCCACATGTACGTTTGCCTCTGTCATTTTTCTTTATATATCTGAACACTGTCCCTTTTCCAAGGTGATGACCATAGGCTCGGGGAAGGTTTTTGCCACCACAGGCTACGGTATCGCCCTGCACAAAAACTCACGCTGGAAACGTCCTCTTGACCTGGCCCTGCTGCAGCTGGTGGGAGATGGTAAGAGCTCTGTGTGGGAAAGGGAGGGTGGAGAGGAAAAAATAATTAGGACATCAGAGGGGCAAATGGAAGGTTATGGGTAAAATGGCTTGACAGAGAAACGATGGGGGGTGGACGCAGGACACGGGGTAGATGAATGAGAGGATGTGGAGAAGTGGATGGGGGAGTGTAAGGTGTGGAGAGAGTAATGGCTGTGAGGGGTTTTGATTGTGACAGAGGGAATAATGGTGTGTAGGAGAGGGCTGATGGTGCTGCTAAAGAGGTTTGTAGGTCTCTTTATTGGTTCGAAGAGAGGATGAGAAATAAACGAGGGGGTGGGAGGAAGAACGATGTTAGTTGTTCATCTTGAGCTTTGCAAAAATGACTTAATTCTGATGGTGAAGGTGCACGAGCCCTTGCTGCTTTTCACTCAATTCTCTATCCGACTTTCACTCTCTTTGCCGTTTTCTCGCTCCGGCTGCTGCTGCTAAAAAAAAGGGGATTTACTTGTGTGAGTCAATGTTGTAAAAAAAAGGAACATCACAACTTGTGCGGTGACAGATTTACACTCATTAGAGATTAGCTGAGACAGACATGGGGAGAGAGGAAGTGTGAGGAAGGAAAAAACTGAGGAGAAACACCTGAAAGCAAACCCGGAACACGAGGTGTGGAAAGACTGAGCTGAGGCAAAAAGAGTGATATAGAATATAGATCAAATTATTAAATAATTGAAAGCTACAGTACGAGAGCACTGTTGGAATGTTGTTCGTCCGCTGCACAGCCTTGTGCCTTGGATTAATCCTCGGGAGGACGTTTCTCTTGTGTTTTACAGAGAGATTCTGTTTTTAGCAATAGCTGCCACTACACAAATGCTCGATTGTCATTTCACACAGTCCGCCACACGCATTTATTGTCTCAATCGGTTGCTGCTCGTTTGGCTTATCCTCATGTTTTAAATCAGCTCTGCTTATGGCGTGGCGGACAAAGTCCTCTAGCTGTTTCTGGCGTGCAGACACTTTAGCTGCTTACACACTGATAATGCCAATTTGGTGCCAAGATCTATTAAACGAGACTGACGTCTGGAGCTGAAAGAGGGATGTGTGTCTGTGTGTGGAGGAAAAAACGAGGAGCCCAGACAGCCATGACCGTGTCTGTTGTTGTTTGTTTAAATTCTTGGTGCGTGCCCTTGTCCTTGAGCAGCAAAAGCTCAAACATCAGCTGTGTAAGCCGCATGGATCTGGTTACAGGGTGGCGGAGAATGGGGGTTCTGGTTATAGGTAGGCATTATTGGAGTGGATTACTAAGGAAGAGGATTAGTTTGTTTGGATGTAGAGGGAGGGAGTGGAGGGAGGGAGTGTGGGGTGGGGGGTGGGGGGCGCTCACATTCAGCGTGCCCTCTCAACAATCACCCCCGCGGCTCAAGGACTCAGCATCACACCTTCAGCTGGGCTAAATCATGTCACAGTGTTACATCATTATTGTGCCATGCTGTGTTGAGTCATATCACTTTACAACTGCATTAGAGGATAGAGGGACACTAGAGGAGTGCGCCGCTGCTTTGTCAACCCTGTGAGTGTATTGTTCTGCTCGCTGTAGCCTCTGGTGATTCATACCAGGGCTTTAATAGATGGTCCATTGATCTCACTACAACTTGCTTCCTGATAAAGGGAAGAACTCCAGAGCAGCAAGATTCCTCTTTTTTTTCTTCTTATCAGATCCACCTCTATTTTTTTTTGCATAGCATCAGGATTTTGATACCGAGAATATATTATTCAGTGAGCAGATGCAAAAAAAAAAAAAAGAATGGTAAGAGGCTTGGTTTGCAGCTCTTGGCTTTTTCTTTTTTTTCTGAAATCTTGCAGTGAATGCCGAGAGGTTTGTCATGTTGTGGTAAAAGCCGCGGATTGGACGGGTCGTGGTTTACTGCTCAACAACTGTGGACCTCGGGCGTCTCTGGACATGTCTGGCGTCGTGCCACATTTGGCACACTGCAAAAGTGAAAGCACGCAAATAGCGTTTCTTTTATTAAATAAAGTCTTTGTGGTGCGTGCCAGCTTTGCGTTTGCAGTGTGCCAACTCTACCTGACCTGACCTGCCAGGAACGACAGAGGTGGAGTGTGGATTTGACACACCTGTCAGCTTTGGCAGGCCTGAGCTGGCTGCGACTGAGAGGTAGAGACAACTGCCATCACAAAGGTCTGAGGGAGGGAAGAATTAGGCGCAGCGAGCCGAGAGTCAGATTGTAAAAAAGAGGGAGACGAAGACGCACAAGATGAATCACGGAAAGTCAAATGGCAGGAAAAGCCAGGAGATGAGACTTAGAGCTTACAGAAAAGGATTTGGCTGGGACTTGTGAAGTGGAGGGCAGACACGAGACTACCTGTTTATCTGCACCCTTCACTAGGGCACTCGCCATTTTCACATCAGGCTCCTGTTCGGACACATCGCTGCGACTGAAGGTCAACGACACCGATAAATCCTACTCAGTTGGGCTCTGCTCTAAAGTTAAAAAACAGACCTTTGTGTCTCGGAATGTGAGACAGGGACTTGTTACCTGTATCCTGCCTGTGGACCGCGGCAGCTCTGTGTCCATCTGCCGCTCGAGCTGGAGGCCACGGCTGATTGGCTAATGATGTTCTACAGGAGACGCATTAGCCACATCCCACAGATGAGTGAGTCGGCTTCATCTTAGCTACACGAGCAACGGCTAATGACGGCACGAATGAGAAGGCTTAAGTTTTCGCAGCGTTGCAGGTGGATGTGCGACTTGTCAGCATTTAAACTCTGCTCCACCCGTTTGACTTGACTAGTTCAGAGAGACTGTAATATGCAGTAAAATGCAACCTTCAGACCTGGTTATTGCGGCGCTGCTCATCCTGCCTTTTCTATTAGTGTAACAGAAAGCTCTCATTACGAGTCCTGCTGAAGAATACGCCTCTTTAATTCCATCGTGAATCATGCGCCGCATCTTCTGGCTGTCCATCACTATGGTTACACCGGCAGCTGCCACATCCAATCAAACGTTTAGCGGGCCAGTGTGGCTCCGTCAGGCCGGTGAGATCATAAATGAAAAGGCAGAGTTCTGCGTTAAAGTGGTCTTGCCTGGTTCCTGGTAGGTTAACAGATGGGAATCTTGAATCCCCGAGAGCTTACCACCTTGATGGAGATTCTGACCATCCCTCCAGCACAATTAAATGATTATGATCTTCTCCTCTGCCTCTGTCTCTGTCCCGCCCTATCGGTGCTCACTCTCTCTTCACACTTCTCCCTCTTTTTCCTCTCCTCTTATCCTCAAGCCGAGGAGTGTTCCCTCTGTTTGTCATAATGACACAATCTCAGCCTCTCTTCCTCCATCTCGGCTTCCCTTGTTCCCGCTACCTCTAACTCCGTCTGTCTCTCTGTCTGTATCATTTCCCTTGATGCGCTCGTGGACAGAGAAAGAATACCTCTCCCTCCCTCTCTTTATAAAAGTCCCCTTATAAAATATTCTTCCCAACTCTCTTATTACTTCTCTCCCGCTCTCGTTCCGGCCGGCCCTCTCACTGTCGCTCCTGGTCTCCCTCTCTCCTCCTCTCCTCATTTACTCGGGGTTACAATGTTGAGATTAGGTTGTCGGTGCCATTTTACTTCTCAGTGCTAGTCATTGTTTTGGACTCTCTCCCTCTGTATCTCAGTGTCCTTCCTCTTTGTTACTTTGGACACTGCATTTCTTTTTGTTTTTACTGACCTCTGGACTTGAGGAGACACCTTGGATAATGGGCAAACACCAGAAAATACTGTGTACCTGTACTTTACCGCTTATTATCCCTGTCGTATCTAGCTATCTCTGTCTCTCTCTCCGTGTCTGTTTTTCTGTACAATCTCGAAATAACCCCAAGCCTCCCAGCCTTAATTCGTCTATCCAACATGATCCCTTCTCTCATCTCTTAACCCCTTTGTCTTGTCTTTTCCTATTTTTTTCCCCCTAGTGCACTTCAGTCCTGCTCGTCTACTCTGCTCCCTCCATTTCTCCCTCTCTCTCTCTTTGAAAGGCCTCTTTAATTGTACCCTCTTCTAACCTCATTCATTTCCGTTCCCTTTCCAGATGAGATTGAGATGCTGGAGCGCCTCTGGCTCTCTGGTATTTGCCATAATGACAAAATTGAGGTGATGAGCAGTAAACTGGATATTGACAACATGGCCGGGGTCTTCTACATGCTGCTGGTGGCCATGGGCCTGAGTCTGCTGGTGTTTGCCTGGGAACACTTGGTCTACTGGAAGCTGCGCCACTGCATGGCCACCAGTTCCGGCAAATTGGACTTTCTCCTTGCAATTAGCAGGGTAGGTGTTTTTTGTTCTCTGTGTGTGGTGTTTTTTCTGCACTAAATATCTTAAATTACAACCTTTTTTTGTGGCAAGTTTCCCTGTAAAGAGGGCTGCACTACAACAGGCAAGATCATCGTAAACCCATAATGCTGTGGATTACATTCACACACTTGTGTAACCACGTGTCTTTCATGCCTGTGTGTGCCCTTATCTATTACCCGTGTGTGAGTGTTTGAAAGTGTGAGTCTGGGGTCAATTCAATTCCACTCAGTCAATTCGCCAGATTAATTGAAATTCAATTCTGCTCACACCCTGGATATCCTGTTCCTTTGACAGTGACCTTGAGAGAAACAGCCCACACCGTATGCATGTGATTATTGTAGCCGTACTGATCATTTATCCCATTTCCTCACTGTGGTTATGATTTATGCATTTATGTATGTGTTTTCATGAACCAAACAATACACAGCAGTGATATAAATAGAAATGGCTATTTATTTGTAAAATAACAATCTTGCATTTCTTTGGAAAACTGGAACTAAATTGTGTTGCTGTTTTATGATTTATTTTTTCATCCACTTCCCTATTTCTCTCTCCCTTTCTCCATCACTTGTGTACATTCAATAAAATGTATTTTGTACGTGTGTGGCATATTTTCATCTGTACACAATACACATTTATGTTGTCAAACTTTCGCCATTTTATTTCTGCACAATTTTCCCCAAAGCATTGAATTTATTCAGAAAATACTGTTTACTACATTTCATTTTACTTAGTAAATCAGGTCTTATTTTATGTAGAGTTATTTAATTTATGTTTTCTGCGCTTCTTCTTCTTCTCAGGGCATGTATAGCTGTTGCAGCTTTGAGGATGAAACAGCACCAGGTGGAGCAAAATCTTTGCCCACTCATCACCATACGGCAATGGTGACAGTTCCATCCCAGCCACATGTTGTCTCAACGTCTATGACCAACCCGGTTATTGCAATGGTGCAACAGCAGCAACCACCGCAACAGCAGCAACCACAGACTGTCTACAAAACACCTCTACCAGGCTCACCTCCCACCATGATGCATTCTGGGACAGCACTGGGCCCCTCCAATACACCCATTGCTGGCGCACCCCTCCCTTGCACCACCTTTCTGCCTCGGCCAGATCGCAGACTGGCTGTGGTGGATCGCTGGAGACTGCCGAAAACGGCTCCAGCTACCAACCCTATGGCTGTGAGGTGGCCCGTCACTGACATGGGACCCTTTGCTCAGAAAGTCCCACCCAACTGGGCTCCAAGTGCTGGAGGTGCTGGGGGACTCGATGGTTATAAGAGATACTATGGTCCCATTGACCCTGAGGGACTGGGGCCCTGCATGGAGCAGCAGGCAGGGTCCCAGACCCCCAAGACTATGCCCAGGGGCCACCCCCAGCCACCTCCAGCCACTGTGGCTTTCTACTCAGAAAAGGGCATGGACCATGGGGTGGGGAAGAGGGTGGTGGGAGGTGGCAGCGGAGGTCAGGGGAAAGGGGCCGTTAAAGCTCTGGGCACTCCCAGAGTGCCTCCTAAGAGTCAGGCCCCTCTGCCTCCTACACCCCCACTGCCACACCCCTCTCCCCCTCTCCCCTCATCCTTCTGGAGGAAACGCAGACCCAAAAAGGCCAAAGAGCCTGGAGGGCCACTGTATGAGAACATTCTGCCCCTGGGGCGGAGGGGAGCAGCACGAGATGAAGTGAGGGAGGGAGGAGGGAGAAGGGCACGCCCGCTCTCTCCCCCGCTCTCACTTCCAGTGCCAGTACCCCTCAGCCCCTCCTATACACCTCCTTCTCCATCTGCGTCCTTGCACTATACGTCCTCGACGTCTTCGTCGACCACTTCATCCACATCCACATCTTCATCTGCTTCATCTTCTCGCTCCACCTCTCCCACCTACTCTTACAGCTCCTCCAGGAGCACACGAGACAGGACTGGAGGAATAGATGGAGAGGATGATGATGACGATGAGGAGCTGACAGAAGAGTCAAGCCTCCTCCTCGGCAGGGGGAGGGACAGAGAACGCTCAATCATCCGGCCTCGTTCCTTCAGCCACGGGCGCCTGCCACCACCCATACCCCCCAGAAAACCACGAACATCCTGGGGTGACAGAGAGAGAGAAAGAGAGAGAGGGGGGAGTCAACTATCTCAACTCCAAGAGTGGTGGGCAAGCTGGAGTGAAAGAGAGAGGAGTGGAGCGGGCGTTGATTCTGAGAGGCAAAAAAGGGAAAAGAAAAGGAGGAAAGAGAAGGAGAAAGAGAAGAAGAAGAAGAAAAAGAACAAAAAGAGGAAAAAGAGGGAAGAAAGGGAAAGAGAGCGAGAGAGAGAAAGGAAGCGGCGAAAGGTGAAAAAGAAGAAAAAGAAGGCACTGAAGACAGAGAAAAGGAGGAAATCAACTGGGGGGAAACGATCTGAGCCAGAGGAGGGAGATGGAGAGGCAGAGCGGGAAGGAGAGGCAGAAGGAAGGGAAGGAGAAATTCAAGACTACTCCTCCTTCTCTGCTCAGTATAGGAGCACATTTGGGGAGAAAGGGAGAGATTCCTGGGAAGGAGAGAGAGACAGAGGTAGGAGAGAGGGAGGAGATGAGGGCAATGACAGGGAAGAGGAAGACAGTGGGAGAAGCAGGGACAGGCATCCCAAATCCTCACGCTCCCAATCCAGACATCGAACCCCAAGCAAGCGCTATCCTAACCTTAACAAACTCCCTGCATCAGTCAAATTTTGGGTGAATGGAAGAGGAGATAACTCTAGTACTCCCCCCACATCCCTCCATCCGCTACTTCCATCGTCAAAGCGGAGAAGAAGTGGAGGAATGGAGAGAGACGGTAGCGGTCGAGTTGGCGAGCGGCGTCCTTTGTTGATGCATTATGAAAAAGAGAAAGCACCGACAAGAGAAGGGCTATCCTTCCAAGAGTGGGACTCTGAGGACGGCGATGTCGAAAATGACGAGGATGAGGAGGAGAGGGAGAGACTGAGGGAGCGTGAGGAAAGGAGAAGGAGAGCAGGTAGGGGGGTGGTGTCCGAGTCGGAGAGAGACAGAGCCAGGGCCGAGGACAGTTACTCAGATGAACGCTCGTCAGGGGAGTTTGGTCGCTTTGAAAGATATTGGGAGGGAAACGCAGCGGCAACTAGTGGAATAGGAGGAATAGGTGGAGGAGGCTGGTTCTTTGGCACCTACCCCTCCAGAGAGAAAGGGGGCAGTATCAACAGTCGAGATGATTCCCTAATAGGAACTCGGGCAGAGGGATGGTATGGTGGGGATTTCTGGGGTTCAGGGCCAGGTGCAGGTTGGGGATCAGAGGGAGGGCTCGGGGGGTCAAGCTCACAGTGGCCGCCACCCCCAACGTCCTTTCCTCCTCCCAGACGATACTGGTCAATGGATAAGATCCCTGTGAAGGGAGAGAAAAAATGGAAGAGTGGAGGAAGGAAGAGCAAGGGGAGATCTAGGGACAGAGGGGAAGAAGCGGGACGACCCACCATGTGTTCCTGTAACCTTTATCCCCAGCCCCATCCTTACCCACATCCCCACAGTCGCTCACACACCTCCCACTCCAAACGAGGGGCCACAACCCTTTCCCATAGCCAGGAAGAGCTGCTCCCCCACTGCCACAGCTTCAGCGGAGTCTCTCGCCCCAAGCCTCTGCCTCCCAAACCAGACCAGTCCAAATCCGGCAGCCAATCTAACCTCAGCCTCAGCACACAGCCCACAGACCATCCGCCTCTGCCTTCACCGTCGCCCCCCCAGCAGTCGTCCATGTCTCCCTCCTCCCTCCCGATGCCCATCCCGCCTCCGCCCTCCACGTCCCCCATCTCGCCACCTGCCGGGGTAGGGATGGGGGGCCAGGGACAGGCTCAGGCTTCGGCCAGTGCCAAACTCCAATATCAGAGACTGCGCTCGGTGCCACAGCCGCGGAGGTTCTACTCCCCCCACCTGCCTCTCAAAGCCAAGAGCCTGTGCTCCCGCCGAGGGTCGGCCCATTTCTCCAGCCTGGAGAGTGAGGTATGACAGGGGGAGAGGAGAGAGGGAGACGTGGGAGCGAGCACCACTGCTAGTGAGAGCCGCGGTGCCATGGTAGCTGCCGCCAGGGATAACACAAGAGACACAGCTGCCTTGGTGACCATAGGTGATCAATTAGCGGCCATCACTGCGGGAACTGATTTGGACCGTAGTGCTATTGCTAACACTGCTTTGTGTGAGAGCAGCGCTACCGCCACCCGCTCCATCGTACAAGTTCTGGTGAGAGCGACAGTGAGACGCCACACCACGGTGAGCTATGTCCGCCTGGACGGTTCCCACGATGACGAGAGCGAAGGTGAGGCTGCGTCGCCGCGGACAGCCGCCCCTGAACTTGTCCTCCGCTCAGAATTGAGCTTTGTGATGTCATCTTCGGTTCTCCTCCCCTCCCCGAGTCACAACTATGGATGAGAGTAGTCTCCAATCTGTGAGTAATGATGTCATATTTGTACACACAAACCCACACACACGCTCACACAATCAGATGAATGCTCACAACGTCTCCCTCCCTCTGGCTTTGAGAACACACCTCGGTGGGATGTGGATGGACCCACCCCCCCTCACAGAAGATGCCAGTTGTTTGGTCAATAGACTCTGCCTCCCTGTCCTCATTGGCTGTTGGCTTTTGAACTGGATTGGTGGACTGCTCCTGGGCGTCGGAGAGACTGCCCCCTCTTTTTCCCTTTGGTAAATCAGTTGATATAAAAAGCAATGCAGTCACCTCTCCCGTGCCCTCAGTCTGCCTGATAACCTTTCACTGGGCAGCGAGGACAGTGCTATTTATTTGCCCTTTGACCTCATGACAACATCAGACCCATCTAGCTCTACCCCAGGACCATCCACGTGATGTCATGTTTTACTAGAAACTCTTTTAACCGGTCAGAGTGAACAGGAACCACTTCTCCTCCCTGTCGGAGCTTGTCGTGCATTTGAACAACAAACTGAACTTTGAGAAGAGAAATAACAATAAGAACAAAAAAGACATGTAGCAGGTTTTCTTTGACTGTCTTTTCTTTTCTTCCTACTCAGACTTCTTTCCCCATCCCCTCTTTTTTATTCTATCAATATATTTCTCTCACTGTGTTAGTGTTTTAATAAGGAGCAGGCTGGATGTGGCTAGTGTTGGAAGTGGGAATGATTCAACAGCAGTGCCAAATTTCCACATAAGAGCTTTTAAGCAAGATTGGTTTTTCAAGCAATTTGTTTACGTAGTATAAAGCCCCCATCTTTCCTTTCCACATGTGAGCCACACATAATTCACCATCATGTAAGTGGATCAAGGGGATGATTGGTGCAATATCTGTAATTGGCACTAGATGGCTGCATAATATTCAAATAAGCTGTGGAGACAATTGTTCATTGCAAAAGCTCTCTTAGGATATTATTGTATTACACTACTATATTGCATCTTTGCAGAGTTTGTAGATGATGGATTATATGAAGCACAATTTACTCATTGTATTTTTCAGAACATACGGCCCGAGTTGTAATTGCACAATCTGCAGGTAACATATTTTTCGTACATGAAAAGCTATTTAGTTAATCTTAATTTATGTTCCAGATTATGTAGACAATGTAATTCACTGTAACCAAGGTTCAAGTCACAGTACCACAAACAATTGTGCTGAGGAAACGATCTGGTACTTTGACTATTTCCTTTCGGCGAATAAGACTGAACGATATACTGTGAATGTTTTAACGTTCCGGTTTTAGGTGCACACGCAGTAACTGAGACTTCACTGAAGGCAGACAGTAATAACTCCTGTTATCAAGATTTTCAGATGACTGTTTGACTTTGAGCAATATTCCCATCTTCAATGTGACAGGGATGTGATGGCACTTGTGTTTGCATCTGAGACATTGTAACTGTTTGTCCTCTATTTTCAAAAATGAGATCATTTGTTTCAGCCAGAGTCAGATGCTCAACATAATATATGTTTTTTCTTACAGCTAGATATAGATTTCACCTATTTCGATCAGATGTGATTGTTATAATGAGTTAAAGTCTGCAGCACCTGGCTCCGGCTGACCAACGTGCATGTGCAATGCTGCGTGTTGCGGTGAACTGTAGCACTGAACCTTCTGTGAGCTGTGCCAAAAGCCATCTACTTTATAAACGGTGCCAATGTTGCAAACATTGCGACGCACACACACTCTGGATTTTCATAAGGTCAACACATCCACTTCATCCCTCACACTAAGACCAGCCACAGCCCAGCTCTTCTTATTGTAGTTGAATGTAGCTTTGACATGATGTAGCAAAAGAACACCCACTTTTAGACTTTGTAGCTTTTTGGATGCTGTTGATAAAGGCTCGAAGGAGTGGGGGTGGGGGCGGGTTGACCTGCGATGTGAGGGACTGTGCGTTGTGTTTGTGCATGTTGTCACAGATCGAAGGGTTAGTCGACCTTCTCAATTCCCCTTTGGACTCCTTTGCCTTTCAGTGAGAGCAGACTGTAACTTTTATTACCTGCACATGCATTGCTTTTTTCTAGGTCTGTACGGGGCAATTTTTTAAAAGCAATCTGTCTTTGTTTTCGTTTTGTCTGTTTATTTTGAGAAATGCTTTTGCCGTTACCCATCTTTTGGAAAACTCCAGCGTCATTGCATGTTTTGCTGAATGAAATCTCAAAGGTTTGTGGCAGGAGGGTTGTGTAGTTCGACTGTAGCAAATGCTTAGGACCCAGGGCGGCCACCTCTCAGTGAGGTAGTGCGCTCGCTTGACTCTGCACCCGACAGTGGAACCCAGGGCAACTGTTCAACTGCTTCACATGTAGTAGAACACAGTCATTTTTTGACCAACCAACAGGGCTTAAACCTGGTATGTCATTGAGCATTATTGATTTCTACTGAGGCGCTAATACTTAAGTCTGTGACTGCATGAACAGAAGTGACTCTTAAAAAACCCTCTGGCTTATTTTGTTTTAAATATTTTATTTAATGCTGAGAAAAAAGAATATATTAAAATATACTATGTTTCTGAGAATGTACCATGTTATACTGTGATTTAAATGAGATATTTTATTGTATTCAATTATCATTTGAATTATATCATTTATCTATAAAGAAATATATCTGTACAAATAAATATATACATATATATACATACAGGTATATATATATATATTAGTTAAGTTTGGTATATTTGGAGGAAGTGTTAGATGAAATAGTTTTAAATGTTTTAGCTTTGTAGCGATTCTAGACACTGAAATCATTTTTGAATTTCGATTCCTCCTATATGACTGTGAAGACATTAGTGCCTGTGACAAAAAAGACAAGTAAAGTCTAAACTCTATTCATCTATATCTACTATAGCTATCAGTCTGTCACTCCTCTCGTACTACCTAACATTTTTTTGTGACACTCGCTGCTTTCACACATCAGTATGTTTCTCTCACACAGTCTGCTGTCTCTTTTGCTTTCTCCTCTGCGGTTCTTTCTCCTGTTTTTTCATTTCATTAGAAAGCTAAGAACATCCTCCACCTCTCCTCTTTAAAAGTTTAATCACATGGTGATAACGTCACTATGCTGATCAACACATCCATTGGCCTTTGCTTTTTTCCCCCTTTGATCACTTTTCTTTTTGAGTCAGCTCATTCTTCTGTCTATCACTTAGCAAAAAACAGAGACCAGTAGATACTGTGTTCTTGCTCCTTTTGACTGATTGTTGATGATGATGATCAATTAATTGATTGATGAAATAATTAATGAACATTGTTACTATTACTGATGTGACTGAAGTGTGTATCTGACGACCACGCCACTGTAGCAAGTCTGGGCTGCACCACACCACCAGCGAGCAAATGAGGCCACAGTTGCTATGGTGTTGCCATGACATTTTCATGGCGTTGCCATGGTGTCCTCTGCACCGCCACCACCTGGTGCCTGCTGGGTAATATAGCATAATGTCCTTCACTTTCCCCCAAAGCACTGGTCAAAGATTTGCTATGCGCCTGTCTGCTCAGTCCTGACCTTAATCAATGGGAGGTGAAATATTTAAAAGCTGACTTTGGTAGAGTGCCGAGGGGCAGCATGGTGGTGACTTGTCTGCTGTCTATGCTGAGCTAGACTGGACTGGTTTGGCTTGAAGTGGCTCTGATGAAGTGTTTGTATCATGCTGATCTCCTAATCTTTAAATCATCCCTTTGTGCTGCCCTGCATGTTCTCCCAAAAGCTTCATGTCACCGAAAGCCTGAAACCAGTCGAGGCAGTAGAGTGTGTCAATGCTGCACATGACTAATAATGAATGTGTGTGTTTCATGTCGAGAGGATGCATGACATGTGTGTGATTTGCATGTGCATTGATCACATGTAAGTCCAGTGTGACTCTGGTGCTTTCTTTCGCCCATTCTCTGTTATCCTTTTCCTGCTATTTCTAAAAAACACAGTTTGCTTTGCATGGATATTCAACACACAATGCGTAGATCACTCAGCCAATGATCCTCATCTTCCTCTAGCCCTCACTAAGCTGCAATCTAAAGCTTTGCCTCAAGTAGTCTGATTATCCCACACAGTCTCACATGTGCCGTCACAAACACACGCACACACTCTCATTTTTGGAAATTCCAGAGTCTCTTGTAGAAAACTCGGTTCAGAGATTTGGTTACTTGATGAATTTAGTACATCCACAAAGACTGTTGTGCTTGTTTTGATCCATCTGTCCCTTGAGTTTGCTGTATGGTCCTGCATTCTGCTTAGCACTGTCCTGCCTGTTCTGATCCATCAATTCCTGTTTCGAGTCGTCAGATCCAATTTGTTTTACTTTGCTGAATTGCTCCTCTTTTTGATTTACCTCGTTCGCCTAATCTGCTTTGATTTATCGGAACCACTGTTCGGTCAGACTGTATGCATTAAACAGTCCAGTCCAGCCTAGGGCAGTGTGCGCCAGGCGAGTCGAGCACCTGAGTTTGTAAGAAATCCCAGTGCAGCCTCAAGCTCATCCTCTCTCTCTCTATTGCCCCATGACCGGTGAAGCAATATGTGTGGTGCTCCAAAAATTCAAACAGGGTCCTCATTGGCTGAATCGGCCATGAATTATATCAAGGAAATACAGGAGTGCCACACATCGTACTCCCCAGGTCTGGGGCTTGCATGTTGCACCACGAAAAGCTTATCCTACCACAGTGACAGGGCACATATACCCACAGAAACCAGAGTGTGTGTGTTTTCAGTATTGTACAAGGCCCAGTTCTGCTCTAGTAACCTCGCCAACACACAGGCCTACTTACGGGTTGCTAAGGCGGGTTGCTAGTAGGGTGATGTTGCTCCTAGCCCAGACTGGTCTGGTCTATGCCCTAATTTAAATGTGTTAGTTTATTTGACATTGTCTGTCTGGGGTGGGGCTGGAGGGTCAGTGCTGCACTTACTTCCTGAGAATTGCTTCATAAAATATGATTCTCTTTAATTAATGCCAGTGGTGCTGTGTCTCCTTCCAATTCTTGTGTCAAGAATGCAATTATAAATAAGGGGATTCGAGATTGTGTTCGTACGATGCGACCGTGTGTCTGTGTTTTTGTGTTTGTGTGTGTGTTTGTTTGTCTGCGTGTCTGTGTGTCTGAGTAAGTGTTTTTTTTGTGACAGTATTTTCCATACAAGCTATTACCCAGTCAGAACTCCTTCAAAGTAAATTTATGGAGAGTGGTGTCTTTGGCATTCTGACAGGCAGTACTCTGCCAAATTGTGTGTGCGTGTGTTTGTGTGTGTTTGTGTGCTTATATCGTCAGGACAATTTTAAGCAAAGACCCTACAGAGTGAGGACATTTTGAAAAGTGAAGACATTTTGACTGGTCCTCACTCTTTCAATGGGCTGTTTGAGGGTTAAGACTTGATTTAAGGGTTAGGTAAGATAGATAAGGTTAGAGTAACAGGCTAGGGAGAGCATTATGTCAATGAGGGTCCTCACAAAAGCACAAACATGTGTGTGTGTGTGTAAATATATATCATTCATTTCAAGCTGAAAACATCAAGACATGTTCTAAGGTTAGATTTAGGTTAGGTTAAGGTCAAGGTCTAGGTTCAGGCAGGTAGTAGTTACAGCTAAGAAGTAAATCTCCAGTAAATTAATTCAGTTCAACGCGATGTCCTCTGAAGTCAGAGAGACATAACTCTTCCTCTGGCTGTGTGTGTGTGTGTGTGTGTGTGTGTGTGTGTGTGTGTGTGTGTGTGTGTGTGTGTGTGTGTCCTAGGTATATCTCATGTTGTGCAGACCTGAATCTGTTCATAAAATTGGGATTTGTATCTTCTTCAATTGGACAAAAACAACTCCCTGTAATCTGAATGATTGTTAAGGTGAAGACATTAGGACATATTTTAAGGTTAGGGTAAGTATCCAGCAAATGAATGTAAGTCAACACAATGTCCTCTGAAGTCACGGAGACATAACTCTCGCTGTGTGTGTGTTTGTGTGTGTGTGTGTGTGTGTGTGTGTGTGTGCGTGCTCGTGCATGTGCCTGGCTGCTCGCACATATTTCTCCAGGAGGTTTCTCGCCTCTTGTCAGACTTTTTCGCTTTGATGTGGTCGGAGCTGACCGAACATAATCCACTTCTTTCACCCTCAAAGAAAGCAACACAGCTAACACTCTGCCTCAACTCTCAACTTCAGCCAGCGTGCCGCGGCCCCGTCAGAGCCGCCCGGGCAGCTCGCTTTCTACTACACAACAAACAGGTGTGTTTCTGCTGATCAGAGCAGAATCTTAAACAGACCTGTCCCCAGTGCGGCTTCCTGGGAAGTCGTCCAAAGACCCGTGTAGAGCGAGATTTGCATTACAGCCAGTCTTTTTTATTCGTTTTGGTTTGTTTGTTTTGGCCTTCACGGTGAGAATTTAATTTATTAGGAGAAGTAGTAGAAGGATAAATCTAACAGAGAAAGATAAAGAATATGAGATTAACTTTCGCTGACCTTTGTGGAAAGTCTTCTACCTGACTCTCGAAGGCTGTTTTAAATTCATTCACAAATGCGACCCCGGTTCTTTAAAAATCATGCTCGGCCAAGCATAAAAAAAAATATCTAAACAGTACCTGACACATGATATTCTGCAAGAGTGTTGATGGGGATATTAAATATGTTTTGTTCTGCTCCCTGTGCGCCTGCGATCTGCTAATTAGCCATGCTTTGTCAGTGTGATGGGCTAATGGCTAATTGCATTGTGGGGCCTCTGTGTGTACATGCGGTAATGACTTAACGCTCTAATAAGATTGAGTTACAGGCAGTCGGATCACGGTGTCCCCAAACACTGATCTGAGGTCAGTGTTATGTTTTTTTTCGCTCTATTGGCGATGGTGGGAGGATGGAGGGGATAAACTGATCTAAACTTGATCTCCCCTGAGGGATTTCTATCACTCGCTCTGCTTCCTGTCATTTATCTTAAGAGCTGGCTGCGGCCTGATGCCAGCGATCGTGCCGTAAGCGTTATTTATGGATGTCAAATACAGGACTACACATTTCACTGCATTAAAAACACTCCGTATCTATTGATTGCCGCTGGACGATGATTGCATCTTAAAACTGTAAAGTCTAAAAGGTCTGAACTTGTCTGTTGATAAATATCTGAACCTGACCTGAGTTATCTATCTCTGTTGAACTCCTGTCTTCTTCCGCCTGCTTCATCTTTTCCCCCTCCCTCTGTCCTTCCGGTCCTCACTCCACTTCTGCTCCGACTCCATGGACACACACATACATTACCACGACGTTCACGTGCACACACGTGCACGCTCTGTGGGAATTGAAGGAGTGCATCCCTGCTGAGGTGCGGCAGATTGATCCTGTACTGATCTGCCACTGGCTCCCTGGGGATTTGTAACACGTCCGCGGTGCAGGGCTTAACACATTCGCTCGCTCGCTCTCCGTCTTTGTCTCTCTCCCTCTCTCTCACTCCGTCTCTGGTGACACCAACGCCGTCTCTTGCTATGCAGTGCAGTGGCCTCATGCTCCTGCATCTCTCACCCTTCACCTCTCTCAGTGTTCTGCCAATTCTGTTCCAATGTGTTTCTTCTGACTTGCTGTCATTTCATCTATGCCTCGTCTTTCTCTATATCTGTTTCTTTCTTTCTTAAACAACGCTCTGTCCTCCCGGTGGATCTCCCTTTCTACTGCATTTACTGATAATTTCTCCTGTTGAGGGTCTCAACAGTTGTTTGTTGACAAGGTTGTGTTTCTTACAATATGTTTGCAGAATACATATTTTTCAGTACATCTACTCTCTATCTCTGCACAGGCCGCACTCGCACACACGCCGTACATGTGCAGTTTCCCTTTCATCATGTGTGCAGCGCCGCAGGGTTCTACAACTCATCGGCTTGATCTCTGAAGTCTGGAGAAAGAAAAAAAAGAAAACTGGCCAAGCATCCTTTCATCTCATGTGTTTTTTTTTTCTCCATCTACACAGCCAATCTCTTGCTTCCTCCATTTTCACATGAGCCACACTGGGCCACGACCAGGGATAAATGAGCAAACTGACCCACAGCTGATACCACACTGTTTGTTTGTGTGTGTGTGTGTTTGTGTGTGAGAGAGAGAAGAGGAGAATACACAAACGATTGTTGCTCTAGCATTTTTGTGTTTGTATTAACTATGTTTGTCTGTTTTATTTCGTAATTCAAACAATTATTGTGTCTCCTTGTCTTAATTCACCAGGATCTATGTGGATCTTAAGCTATTACACATATTATTCTATTGTCTGGGGTTGTACCTCATTATCTTAACTAGTCCCCATTGCCCCAATGTAATACCAAAGAAGAAACAGGAAGTGAACAAGTGACAGTGACTCACACTAGATTACTGCTTGTGCACTCCACATAAAACATTGTTACATTATGCAAAACAAGAAAAATGTGGATCAGGGTTTCAACTAATTGGATTTTCCTTTGACGATTAAACCAGTGATTATTTTCTCAATCGCAAGTGATCTTACCCGTGTTCCTTTAGTGTGTTCAGTCTAAACTTGAATGGCATTCCTCCGCCAGGCCCGACGGTCTCCTTAAATTCAATCGAGCTGCATCAAATTTCACACACTTGTAGATATCAGTTCCCGAAATGTGGCAGTTTTTTCATCAAGATCCATGAATTATTCCCTGAGAAACTGGTGAAATCTTATGTATCACGGTCTAAATGAAACTGAAAAATTATTATTTGATCCGCCTCTTTGTCCAGATCGGTGCCAGAATTTAATGGATTCGTTCTTGGCCCATGTCCTATCCTTCCAGCAAGTTTTGGAAATCTGTTCACTTGTTTTTGCATAATCCTGCTGAGAAACAAACTAATTAACACACAAACAAAACAAACGGACAGCGAGGAAAACATGCTCTACTTGGCAGATATACCAAGATGAAATAGAGGAAAGCAGCAGTTCCTCTCATTTGAGGGGCTGGAACCTTTTTGTATGGCTGGCTAACATAGTGTTAATTGATTGAATTGAAATATTCAACAAATCACTACATTTCTATTTTAAGCTTTTATGCTGTGTTTGTATCTCTGTTGCACTTTTGTCTGAATGTAAATAGAATTAATAAGATAGCATGGACAGAAACATGGATCTGCATATATGTTACAGACGGTGATCTACCTCCATATCTAGGACACAATAATTATTCATACTACATCCTTGTTTGCCTCGTGTGTGTGTGTGTGTGTGTGTGTGTGTAATGCCACCTGCCTGAAGGGAATTCATCCTAGAAAACTGGGATGAAGATTAAGATATCCCAAGCCTTTACCTTGTTCTCCCCTCGCCTCATTATCCAATCGTCCCTCTTACCCTGAGTCTCTTGCCCTCCCGCTTTCATCCTTCCCCTCGAGCACATTTTGTTCACAACCTTCTCTTCCTCCCTGCAGCAGTAAGAAAGGTTTTGCAGCCCACAGCTGGGGCTTTGAGTTCTAGTTAGTAGTTTGCACATACTGTGAATCGTAATATGTTTCATGTCAGTGATCTATCGGCTCGTCCACGCTCCCAAACTCATTATTCCCGCAGACCACAAACTCAGCATCCGCTCAGTGTAGATAGGATTGTCTCGATACATTTTAAAAACAGATTTGGTATAAAAAATAATGACTGGTTAGGTGGTGAGATTTAGTTTGTTGCTGAATACATATATTAAATCAGGAAGTAATGATGTCCTTCTTGTGTCAAGGTGACTATAATAAATATTCGTATGTTAATAATGGATAACATGAGGGGAAAGGGTTTGCTTGTGGTGATAAACCCACTGAAAAAGATCGCCTGACTCTGCAGTCAGCCTCCACTCGCTGTGTGTTGTCCTACGAGCCCTCAGAAATCTGCTGAACTTGGTGGAGCATTGAGTAGATAACAGAATACAGAAAACACATTTCCATCAGGAAACGGTGGAAATCAAAGCACAGCTAAAAGAAAAAATAAATGTTGGACTCAAATTCATCAGGTTTCCAGAAACATACCACGACATGAATTCTAATGCTCCTGCAGTGCTTGTCAGACGGGTGAATAAGAGACTTTTTAAAAATATTTTTACAGAATGTTTACTCGGCACATAAGTGAGAAAAAAAAGAGCTATTACAGTTTTAGAGTTTCCCTCAAATAATTCAGAGTCATTATATTTCTCATAATTTGCCAGGTTGTACACGCAAACAGGAGCCACATACTGTGAAGTATATAAATAAACACGAGCTGCATATCAGAGCAACACACTGGGTGATGTAGTAATAAAGAGAATGAAGGATTTTGTAATTTGTTTTTGTTTCTCATCGCATAACCATTATTTCTGACACATCACCGGTGTAATTTATGACAATAGTTATAGTAATTATTTTTATAATAATAATAATGATACTCTTCATTTATAGAGCATCTTTCAATACACAATTACAAGGTGCTTTACAGGATAAAGATTAAGTAGCCTATCATTGGCAGGCAAAGACAGAAAAGCAATTTCAAGATCACGCCGCATTAGGAAACACTAGAGCAAAAATATGAGTCCAGAATGGGCCTTAAAAAAAACCCACCGACATATGACGTATAAATAAATACAGCATATTACACATATTCCTCAGGCCTCAGTGCGTCTGTGGTGCGAATTGTCCACAAACCAAAATTCATGACTTCATCCTGCAGGGTCCATTCATTTTGCACAACTCTCTTTCGCTCCGCCTGCCTGTCCGTTCCGTTCCACTGCTATTTGTTGTTGCAACGGGAGGCAGGTCAGCCGTAAAGTAAATTTGGCTTATTTGCTCCAGCGCTGTGAGCTTGTAGGCCCATGTTGACGGGGCTCTTATCGGCTGCCAAATGTCTCATCTGACTGGCTTTGAGGTTGCTGCTCCCTTCCAAAAACACAGCGGACCAATCTTAATTAAAAAAATATACAAATAAAGCAAATAGAAGAGCAGCCTGACAGGAAAGCGATGCAAGCAAACAGAGCCAATTGGTTCTGAAGAGACAAATTGATCCGGCAGATATGATTACCTCAGACACCACCACTCCCTTGATTCCACAAACAACAGTTAGGCAAGTCAATTTACCTTAATTTCGTTGGAGGAGAAAGCCATCCAGTCAGCCAGCCAGCGTTCCATGGCCGGGATGGAGCCGGCGCTGGATGTGAGCGAGCACTCGTTAGACGATAATGGAATGCGTGTAATTGGTGAAGTGCTGATTGCCCCCCCCCCCCCCCCCTAAAAAAGATTCCATCAGAGGAGAATTTTCTGTTTCATTAAGCCATGGTCAGAAATAATACGATAGCCATCTGAGATAGAGAAAGAGAAGGGGGGAGAGTTGGAAATGGTAGCAACAGCTTTCAGTGCTGTGTTGTAACAATTAAAGACAACAACGAGATGGGTTGTGGTTTTTTGAGGACGTCTCCCTTCATTGTTCAGTCCTCATTTTACCTCTCGCATTTCCTATTTTTAACTTTACATTTTCTTAATCATCCAAACGGCATCTGTATGTTTCTCATTCTACTGTGGATATGTTTGTGTGTGTGTGTGTGTGTGTGTGTGTCTTCTTGGTTTACAGCCTTTATGTATCAATGACTGGGCTCACACACACCAGCTCGCTTTTATGGCCCAGGATCAAATACTGTAAAGCACGCGCTGATAGTCATGCAAACGCACACTCTCCAACCACAAGTGCTTACTCATCACACATTTATGTGCTTTGTTTTCCCATGTGACGATTACTGTGGAGTGCACGGTCCACGGTTCATATTTTCATACGTCCCCCCCCCCCCCCCCCCCAACCCCCTCTTGGTTCTTCTCATGTATGCGAGGACGTCCTCTTCATTTATTTATGACAACAGAACAAGAAACATGTCTCATCCGAGATAAGACCAATGAAGAGTGTGAGTGTTATGGGCCATAAAATGAAGACTAATGGAAATTCTATAGAGAGAGAGAGGTCTAGTGCAGGTTTGTGTGAGGGGGGGAAGCCCCCTATCATTTTCAATCAGAGCCTGCTGCTGCATGACTAATGCTGAAATGACATATATCATTGTCAGATCGGGCATGTTCACACAGCGTTTTTTTAAATAAAGATACGCGCACAGTGATGACAGCCTCAGTCAAACACACACACACACACACACACGTTTGTGCAGCTCACAGCTAGCTCACTCTTATCTTGTAGGCTGACACCATTTTGCTCTCTAACAATCTTGCTAATTATAATTGTTAATTAATTCTCTGCCAGTGTCCTCATCAGGAGACTAATAACCTACATTTCCATTAATTAGACCTTCAACCCCTCGCACCCTCTCTCCGTCTCTCCGTCCCACTGCAATCCACCCCTCCGTCCTCTCCATCCCCCCCGCCTGCCTGCATCTCTGCTCCCGCCCGCTGCTTTCCTCTCCCGCAGTCGTCCACAGACCAAGTGCTCACATGGAGTGTGATTAATTGTGTGTGTGTGTGTATGTGTGTGTGTGTGTGTGTGTGTGTGTGAGAGAGACTGTGTTTATAATTATCACATTGTTGTAATACTTATGCTCATATTCTGGGACAAAATGCTGAATCCACTGAGTTTTAGGATTAAAAGAATAGTTTGATATTTTTCACAAAATTCTCATTTGCTTTCTTGCCGACAGCTACAAGAGAAGACTTGCACCAACTCCCGAGTTCATCGGCTCCGTACAGTGGGCTGCAGTTTGTGGTCTGTTCATTAGATATAAAGCTGGTGCTAGATGCTAGTAGAGTGAGGGTAAAGACTGGAGACAGGTGGAAACCGCTAGCTTTGCTCTCTCTGAAGTTACAGAACAAAATCCTCCTACCAGCACTTCTCGAGCTCACTAATTAATAGTAGCCCAAATCTCTGTTGGTTGCCTGGCAACTGGTCCCAACCACCAAACAGTCTGGTTCATAACCCCCTGAAAAAAACAGCGCGTCGCACTTTTTCACGCTTTTGTTGCAAGGTAAACAAACAAGATGTAAAGTGTTTTTGAGAGTTCGGGGAGTTCGACCGTGGATCTTGTTACTTTTAATCAGTGTTGGGAAATAATGAAAAAAGTAATTTTACTTGACAGAAGCTAATATTGTTCCTGCTTTTTTCGAACTAAGTAATGCCATTACAATTAGCAAAATTTAAACCGGCTCATTATTCATTTCTTGTGGCTCTTGTTAAATGGAAAACTGCAGACAAATGCAGCCGTCACCCGACTTTACAATTTTGCAAATGACTGAATCAAACAATCTATCAGCATAACACAATGGCCTGAGCGGCGCAATATTTTTCTCCCGGAAACATTATTTTCCCCTCGTCAGGGTCAAGGACAGGACACAGTGATGAGTTGTAGTCGATGCGCTGGTGCGAGCACTTTATCCACAGCAAAGATGAATCATTCTAATCTTCTGAAGCACCTGGTTTGTATCTGAGAAACTGTTTATATTTCCTTTCACGCTGCTGAAGCATTTTTAGTGCTTGATTTAAAAGCGGCAATAACGAGGCCTATTAAAACATGTCAGTTGTGTTTTACTGTTCCACTACTTCATTATAGTGGTAATGGACACACTGAGAAATAAAAACTGACACTTGTCTCACACTGTGTCACAACGGTAAGATGATACGGCCACATGTGCATTAATAAGAGAAATTAAACAGCCCTTTAAAAGTAAATTACTTTCTGATGTCACTAAGTCATTTTAATACAAGTAACTTAGATACTTTTGATCAAATAAACGAGGAACTATAATGATTTAGTTTGTATTTCAAATTCTTTACAAACGTAATTCTAAGCTAACCTGTTGCACCTATGCCTAGCTCCATATTTACCATGTAGACATACAGGTGTAGATCTGACTCCCTGCAAGAAAGTGAAAAGGTTTATATACATATATATGATATTGAACTTTATCCAAGACTTAGAGACAACAGCCCTTTTCCAACTCCGCCTTCATTAAGAGGCAGACTAGCTGTTACCCGAAGGATTTTTTACAATCTTTATGCTAAGCTAAGTTCACCCGCTGCACGCCCTAGCTACATATTTACCTTAGACTCACTCAGCTCTGAACTCAGTAGACGAGATCCATTTGTGAGCGCAAAAGTCTGAGTGAGAGGCTCTGAAAATCTGCAGACTTTCTCTGCCTGGCCAACGAGTAGAAATCCAGGAGAAGTTGATGTGTGAACATCGCAGGGGAACCCCCGCTGGATTCACCGCTAGCGAGTGGAGGGCTTGATGACGATTCTAACAAGCGACAGACGCAAAAACGAGATGTCAAGAAAGTTTTTCTGGTGATAAGGGCCGACACTGGGTTCAGTGATTTATGCAGCGGAATGAATACGTTACTTCCTGCCTCTTCCTGCTGCTCCAACTCTCGCCTGAATAATGCGGAGGATTTGATGCTGTTGCGAACGAGTCTGTGCAGAAAACCTCCCGCTGCGTTGTGCAAGTGTGAAAGGCAAAAAACTCTGGGTAAACTCCGGAGCCAATTCTCCCGACTTCTCCCGTGGTTCATGTCTGAAAGTGTGTATAAAGACACACTGTGGTGTTTCTGACTCTGGGCAAGAAGGTGAACAGGTTCATCAAGTAAATGTGAAACTCAATTTAAGACTTTTTAAAGGTTTGTGGTTCATGTGAACGAATGTAAATCTGTGTTTGTGTGTGTGCATATATGCATGTGTATGGTGTCTGTGTGTGTGTGTGTGTGTGTCGTTGACGGTACGTGGTCGATAGCCAGACAAACGGGCCCTCTCTCTTCCAAACGACAGGTCCCAGCAGACGGAGCTGACCTGGTTTCAGTGCACAGCGGAGCCGAGTTATCGCGCCACCGCTTGCTCTGATCTCAGAACAAATTCTAAACGCGCTGAGCTTCCTGTAACTGCACTGTTGCAAAATAGATCAACAGGCCTGTTTATTTCACGGGCCCGCTCCACGCTTCAGTCGCCTTGGATCTGCTGCAAACCCCTGCCACTTTCAACAGTTTATTTCCACTTTGAATCAGTAATTTCATGGAGTCTCCACCCGAGAAGCTCTCTGCTCCTTTTCGCCCATCTCCCCATCTCCTCATCTCCTCTCCCCCTTTTTCCACTCGCCGTCTGGCCCGAGAGGAAGTGAGGGACAGTTGGCGCTCGCTTGTCTGTACTGTAGGCTATTGGTAGTGGCAAAATGGCAGCTTCGGTCTCATCTGTCCTCCTTCCTCTACCTCCCTCACCCTCTCCTCTGAGAGAAGTAACCCAGATTTTAAAATGAATTCCCCTCAATCTCTCTCTCTCTGTCTCTGTCTCTGTCTCTCTCTCTCTCTCTCTCTCTCTCTCTCTCTCTCTCTCTCCCTCTCTCTCTCTCTCTCTCTCCCTCTCTCTATCTCTCCTTCTCTCTCTCCATCTCTCGTCCTCTTCTTGGTAAAAACAGAATCAATCTTGGAAAGAGAATACCACCTCTCTATCTCGTCCTCCTCCTCACCCTGCCTCTGGGTTAACGGATATATACCAGTTCACTCTTCTCTTTTTGTTTCCTAGAAAGCTCGAGTCTCTCGGAACGTTTGTTGCCGTCTCTTTTTTTTAACGCTTTTTTATTTATTCTTTGTTTTTTTTTATTTTGGCTGACTCTTCTCCACTGCACCGCTTCGCTGGGTTTTTCTGTCTCTTCTCTCCATCTTTCTCCCCCCTTTTTTTCTAAGGTGACAAGCTACAGGTGTGACACTTTAGCCTTTTGTTTGAGGTGAACCAGACAAAGAGAATAGAGAGGAGGAGAAGAAAGCTGCCCTTCAGTCCACAGATTCAGGTATTTGTCCTTTTCCTTGCATGGGTCTGTGCACAGTTTTTATAGCCATTTTTTTTTCTTCTTGTCCTCATTTCAACTTATTTTTAAGCACTCTACCATTTTTCCCACCATTCTTCCTTCGCCCTTTATGATTGATTCGCTCCTGCGTCTTTGCTGAGACACCATCATTTCATCACTTTCTTTTTCTCCCAGGGTTTTTTGCTTTGGGCTTATTTATTTATTCATTAAATCTCCGTTGCTGTTTCATTTATCATTTAGCAGCGTGCAACTCTTGCACCACAATCTCCCCAGGTAGCATTTGTCTTTTTTTTTGCACATCAACTCCTCTTATATACATATTCTCCTGGTCCAAACTTTTCTTTCTGCAAAAATGAGGCTAATTGCCAATAAGAGCAGTCAGGAAGCTGAGGGAGGAGATTGGAGCAGATGGTGGGGGTGCTGTTGACATGGCAAAAGGAGGTCCAGTTGACATGACGACAAGGGGGAGTCGGGATGTGATGTAGCCATAGTTGCCAGGGAGATGGAGATATAAGGGGCATAGTAGGAGGGAGATATGGACATGCGGTATGTGGGACACACTAATGGTTCAGTGTCTCAGAGTCTCTTAGGAGAGTTTTGTCTTTGTTCACGGGTTAACCTCTGTTTCCTCTTTCCCTTTTTCGCTCGTATACCTGTTGCATTTCTGGCCCATTCATTCTTTCTCCATCTTTCTCTCCATCACATCCCTCCTCCCTGTCCTTGCTTCCTTCCCTCCTCCCTCTCCCCATGTTCAAGGTCTTCCACCTGGACTCAACACCCTCCTTACTGACACTCATCATCCTATCCCTTCCTCTTTTCCTTTTTTTTTTTTTTGCCAATATTCTCCAGGCATCATGTCTACCCCGGTCTCCCCTTCCCCCTCGCTCTCCCCGTTGACACTGGCCTCCCCTACATCAGCCGCCTCCCCCGGTGCTTCCCCTTTGCCCTCGCCCCTCTCCCCTCCACCCAGAGTGCCCGTGTTCCAGAGGAAGGGAGCGCTCAAACACAAGAGGATCGTGGAGGTGAAAGACCACCAGTTCACGGCACGCTTCTTCAAACAGCCCACCTTCTGCAGCCACTGCACCGACTTCATCTGGTAACACAAACACAGACACACACACACACACACACACATACAGCAGCACATTTGCACAGAAACCTCCCTGGCAGCTCATAAGCCGCCTCCTCAGACATCCCACTACTCCTTATGACTTTTTCTCTTTTTCGCCTACACTGACCTCATCTGATCACATGACCTCCACTCCACACTCCCGGCGCCCACACAACACAGGAATTACTTCAGGAACTTAATATAGTCATGCACAATCAAAATTTCAGTTAGGAAATAAAGTTACAGCAAACAACATGCCCACACACACAGAGGCAGGGCTGGTGGAGGAAGTATCCAGATCTTAAAGGGGAAATCCTTCCATTTTAGTCACGTCCATGAATTCAGAGACAAACTAAAGCAAGAATGGCCAAAATCAATGCACCAAATGATGAGATGTTATTATTTTAGTAAATGTGACAACACAAAACAAGACTAATGACTCCCATATTGTGCTCTGGGATAGTGTGATAGACATAAATCATTTAAAATCCCACTGGAAGATATTAAAAATGCAGTGTCATAAAACTGTGGGTAGTGCTGTTTTAATTAGGTCATAAGAAGTTGTCATTTTTTCGAGATGCATGGTTTTTTACAGGACATTGATGATATATGTTGCTTGGAACTCGTAATCTGAAAAGTATTTTCAGATGAATATGATGTGAAATTGCAGCATTTCCCTTGAAAAGTAAGTGGGAGGCAGAGAACACCTCATCCAAAGCCAAGAAATAGAAACACTAGATCAGGTGAGGTAACAGTGTCTCAAACTGAACTCCTGTAAAGTAGAGTAATGCATTGTCTTATTCTTATTTCCATCTTGCAGGCACATGAGTATTTATCCATGAACAAAGAGAGTCTTATATACCGACAAGCATTGTTTGTGTGTGTGTGTGTGTGTGTGTGTGTGTGTGTGTGTGTGTGTGTGTGTGTGTTTGTGTGTTTGTGTGTTTGTGTGTTGGGACATATGGTGGGGGTGTATGTTGGCCTTGCATGTGCCAGCAGCCTCTGGGTAGCTTTCAGGACATTTCTCCAAGTGGCTGCTGTCTTGGCTGTGGTGGGTTTTGCGTGGCCCTTCGTTCAGGGTGAAAACTCTTTCCCTTCTCACAGGAAGTCAGAGCAGCAGCAGCAGCAGCTCGACAACCTGGGCGTTGTAGCGCCTGCAGGGACGAGCAGAGTAATTAAAGACTGTAAAACGATTATTCTAATTCGGAAATGTAAATATCTTGTTTCTCAACTGGGTTAAATGTTTTTTATTGCGTTGTAGGGCATCTTCAGTATCAGTTGAGAGGAATAGTTTGAAAAGATAAAAACAAGCGGCCATTGCTTGATGTATTAGTTGAGGTTTATGTGAATGGAATCAACAACCTGTTGTTTACTACATGTTATTTCTTAAAAAAGAATTTTTGTTCTGAAAGGTCGGGGAATAAGAGCAGTCGGTGATGCACAACATATTATTATCAGTAATAATGATAACAATAATATAACTACTGTATTTCTGCAGCACTTAACCAAACAAGGTTACAAAGTACTCTACAATATAGATGGGAATAAACCAACACAGGAGAAGGCAACAAAACTAAGAGAAACATACAAGAAATTATTCAAAACAAGCAATATCCGTTAAAACATTCAAACGTAAATTATTTTTAAATATTCTATAAGAAGAGTAGTTTTTAATGAATGATGGCTCAGTTGTGAGCAAGTGTCCCAACACACCATGGCAGTGTAACAGGGAGATATAATACACTTGAGTGTGTTATATGGAGTGTGTTATATGATGTTCCTATTTGTAATGTCAAATTTTCCTTTAGTCTGTTTTGTTTATTTAATGCATACATATATACTGTTTCATTTTTAATCAATCATTAGTAATTTGTTACTCAAACTACATATTGCATAATGTTTTTTAATATTCTGGTCATTTTATGCATTTATTCTGATGCTCTTTTCCAACTCTTATTTTAATTGAGGAGCTTCTTCAAAGCATCATCACATTAACATGCAGACATTCACTACACTGAATTCCCTGTGATTTCCAGCCAGGAAGCAGCTCTGTCAGTCTCAGCTGATCTGTACCTGGCTCTCTGATGCTCTCTGCTGGTCCAACAGCAGAACTCGCCTTGTGCACTCCAGTGCTGCAGTCCAGAGACTTGTGTTGAATGCTGATCGAGGATCAGACTACCCTAAACAATGCCATCCCTTATTTATTACTCAGGCAGATGGTGAGCTTATTGTAGATCAGTGATAATGGTCGGTTTCCTATATGGTCCCCTGGGCCTCTCCGGTGGGACGGTGGAGGAGCACGCCGCTGTGTCTTGTTTGTCCGACTTTTCTAAACCTCCTAATCGAAAGTTGATTCACAGCAGGCAAGCCGCTGAGTGGACTCTTTAGCCAATCAATGACTTTAATTATTCAATTAAAGCTCTAAGGAGACACTGGAAACTGGCCAACACCGCAGTTCTGGAAACAGAAGAACTGTGTGTGTCTCTCTCACTCTCTGTGTGTCTGTGTGTGTGTGTGTGTGTGTGTGTGTGGGGTAGAGAGACACAACTATTGACACTCCTCTACTTGACCTAGTCAGCAATGAGGCTCAGAAAGGACAGACACCCAACATTCACACAGCATGACGCATGTTGATCATGCTGGTCTTCTCTCACCCAGCCTCCATGTCTGATGGTCGTAATGCAGCGTGGAATAATGCAACAGCACTATCTCTAGTCTTGGCAGCATTATCAAAACTCTCCGGGCTCGGAGTCTCAGAAGGGAAAATACTTCATCTTAAAGTGAGGCAGAGGAGATTGTTTTTTTTCTTTCTCTGTCTTAATCCATGTGTCTCTCTCACTCAGGGGCATTGGCAAACAGGGATTCCAGTGTCAAGGTAGAGATAAACCTGCTGATGTTCTCTTCTATTACACTATTTAATCTTCTCTCCTGTTATTTTTTCCGCGTGACAAATTGATTTTTGAGGATATTTTTTTCTTCTCTGTGTTTTCTTCAGTGTGCAGTTTTGTGGTGCACAAGCGATGCCACGAGTTTGTGACCTTCACGTGTCCGGGCTCCATCGCACCCCCCAGACCAGAAGTGAGCAGATTTGTTGGCGCACACGTCTTGTGTTCCATTTCACTCAAGAATCCTCCCGTCGTCATCATATTCAAGGCGACACTTGTTGCCAGGAACTTGTGTGCATGACTCATCTGCCTATCCATACATCCTGCGCATCACTGTGACGTCCCACAAGGCCTCTGAGATGTAGGGAGAGAAGGGGGAGAGACGGGTTGAGGGTGGGAGGGACTGAGGAGAGGGAGAATTAGAGGGTAAGTGAAGAGAGGAGAATAGCATTGTGGCATTTCATGGAATTAAAGGAGATTTGTCTTTTTTTCAAACTTTTTTTTCTTCCTGTCAGCTAAATAAACTGCCTCAGAAATTAGGTCAAAGGGAATGACAATGTGTGTGTGTGTGTGTGTGTGTGTGTGTGTGTGTGTGTGTGTGTGTGTGTGTGTGTGTGTGTGTGTGTGTGTGTGTGTGTGGGATGACAATGGGAAAGGAAAAGAGGAGAAACAGGGTGACTGTGTTTTTAAATAGCGGCTCCGAGGAGAGAAAACACTTTGGGAGAGGTGGAGGGAGCGGAGGGAGGTGGTGGTGGTGGGGGGGGGTCTGATGAGCTGAAGAGAGATAAAAATGATTCATCCCTCTGTGCACAGAATACACACACTCTCTCACACTCACACACACACTCGTAGCCTTGCCGTGATGCACTCTCATTTATATGTCCTCTCCCAGTGGAGAAATCTAATTGGCTTGTCCATAAATACCCCACTCTACATCTCTCCACTAATCATACTCTGCACGTATGTGTGTAAATGTGTGAATGTGTTTGTGTGTGTCTCCTCAGTGATCAGTGTGTATATTTGGGTGAGGTTCCTTAGTGCGTATTTCTTTCCTTTTGTATTTCAGGACCTAAAGAGTCAACACACATTTAAGATCCAGACCTACTCCAGTCCGACCTTCTGTGACCACTGCGGCTCGCTGCTGTACGGCCTCATACACCAGGGCATGAAATGCACCTGTGAGTTTCATCAGATACCAAAAGTGTAATGCATCTGTGTCTGTGTACTTCCATTCATCATGCTACGGGGATACAAATCGGCACAGACAGGTTCATTATTGGGATTCACCTCCCAGCAGCTAGAAAAAAGCTCATTCCCTCACAAAGATCAGATCATTTTAAAGGAGTAGTTCTATATTTTTTTGGGTTGTGCTCATTCATGTCCTGAATTAGATAAGGAGGCTTGCAACCAGTTGAGAAGCCAGATATTCCAATGTAATCCCTTTAAAACTACAATATGTTCTTTCTTACAGATACAGTGTGTAAAAGTGTGTGCTTTAGAGATGGTTATCTGCAAATAGGTTTCCAGTCGTGAAGCCAAGCCAAGCTGTCGATTATATACTGAAGTGAAGTGAAGATACATGACACTGGTATCAAACTACTCATCTAACTCCAGACAACTAAACAAATGTGTATTCCTGTAATATTAATATGTTGAACTGTTCCTTTAAGATTCGGATCAGGGGTAGGAATGGTTAAGGCATGGATGAAGGGGCCTGGAGTCTAATTCCAGTCTGATGGAGCCCTCAAAGCGCTTTTTTATAGTATTAGTCACATTCACACATCTACACACGTTCATAGATACTGCACTATACTCAGCACTATTTCTAAGATACACTTGTATCTTGCCCAAAGACACTTCGGAAAGCAGACTAGGGGAGCTGGGGATTGAACCAACGATATTCTGATAAGTGGACGCCAGTATCGTTGTGGCAGAAATGAGATATGTGTGGTGGCAGTAAGTTGTCCACTGAACCAGAAGGTCCTTTGTTCCATCCCTGGCTTCCGCAGTCCGTACGCTGACCTTGTGTAAGACACTGAACTCTCAGATCTCTGTTTTTGGCCTACTATATACAAGTGTGTTTTATTATACTTGTGTTTTGTGTGTCTTCATATGCTGAGGTTGTGACATGAACGTCCATCGGCGATGTGAGACGAGTGTTCCCAGCCTGTGCGGTCAGGACCACACAGAGAAGAGAGGAAGAATCCACCTGACAATCAGAGGAGAGAAGGAGGACGTCTACGTCACAGGTGATAGAACCTTTTTAAAGTTTTCAACACAAAGAGCCAGATTACAGGTATAATGAAGGGTTTCTCTGTCTATACTTCCAATCACTCTGCTTTCTCTCCAGTCCTGGAGGCTCGTAACCTGATGCCCATGGACCCTAATGGCCTGTCGGACCCCTATGTTAAACTGAAATTGATTCCGGACCCAAGGAGCCACAGCAAACAAAAGACCAAGACTATTCGCTCCACACTCAATCCCGTCTGGAATGAGAGTTTCATTTTGTGAGTCAGTGTTAACTTTGATCCAAGGTGAAAAAGTAACAAGGTTTTAGGACTTTAAAATAAAATGTTCCAGAAACGGAGATTACAGGGTCCAAAATGACCCTGAAAGATTAAGAAAGGGGATGGAATATAAAAGCAGATTACTCAGAATACAAAGTACAGATTATGATCACGGAATTCATCCATGTTATCTTGCATACACAGTTTCCTATATGTTTTGATGCAGTCGACTATAGGTAGTTTTTATTTATTTTATATCGGTAGTATCTTGAAAATGTCATACAGATGAACATATCAGCAGTGGTGGGGGAAGTACAAATTAATAGAAAAATGTACTCAAGCAAAAATCATTTACTTATCTACTAGTGAGTAAATAGATCAACAAAAGTAAAGTACAGATACATGGAAAATGTACTGAAATACAGTAAGTATGTAAATGGCCTTTGTCAGATCCCGGCACTACATTTAAGACAAATTCCTACTGTGCCTTTGTGCGTCATTGTGTTGCTTCTAAGAAAGTTTGTTTGTGTGTGTAGCTCAGTGCGTGGTCACCAGTGGGACAGGCGACTGTCTGTGGAGGTTTGGGACTGGGACCGCACGTCCAGGAACGATTTCATGGGGGCGCTGTCGTTCGGGGTGAGTGAGATCTTCAGGCGTCCCATCAGCGGCTGGTTCAAACTGCTGGCCCAGGATGAGGGAGAGTACTACAACATCCCCGTGCCAGACCCGGACCTGCAGGTAAGACACACTGTGTTTCTCATCAGTAAAACCACTGCATCTTCCTCAAGGTGAACACAATTTAACAACGTGCAAACTGTGGAGCCGCCCTTTATTTAGTACCATGTAAATGAGCATTCATTCTAACGCCTTGGTTTTGGCTTTATCAGCTTGTAATTACCTACATCTAATAAACAGATGCCACTGCTCACACTGGGTCAGGATGTTGAACTTTCTCTCTACTTACAATTCTATCTGAGGAAGAAAACATGGAAGATTTATGCCTGGTGTTGTAGATAAGTAATTAGATAATAAATTACATTGAGTCCCCTCCCTCCTCCGTTACGCGGTGTCTCCACCAGGGTGCAGGATTGTCCTGGCTCACTGTAATCTAAATCCAGGGGTAGGACGGGGTTCAGTTAGTCTGGTGGTCATGTGTCTTAATGCTGTGCTGTAGTGTTCTGTGCCGGACGGGATCCAGTCATTCACTTCTCAACCTTTATGGATCTTTCTCTATAGGAGCCTCAGCTGGAGGCCTCAACACCCTCCGTGCCTCAAGCAGTGCCTGCCCTGCTGTCTGAACCTTTCCCTACGGCCCTGTCCCCGGCCTCTGTCTCACCCTGTCCACCTGTCCACACCCCCCTCCCCAGCGTAGTCAAAGTGGGCATCAACGACTTTAACTTCCTCATGGTGCTGGGCAAAGGCAGCTTTGGCAAGGTAAACACACACACACACACACACACACACACAATGAGCAGCTCTGATCCAACAGCAGTAAGTGAGATCACAGGTCATTAATCCATGCAGACAAAAACAACAATTATTCTTGGTTTTAAATTACTTCTTCTTCTGATCTTCAGTTTGCATTTCATTCAGTAGAAAAAGTCTCCTCTCTCACTAACATGCTCATTGTCTCCTTCCACTGCCAAATTATTAATTTAACCCCTGGCTTCTTCTGAGCTGTCAGCAGTCGTGAGCTCGGGCTGGCCGCCTTCCGACTCCTGGAGGTGTTTCATTTCAAGGGAGCCTCTGCTCTCCATCTTCTCTTTAATTCCCCAGTAGATGAGCCATAATGAGGGAGAGAGTGGAGTTCCGCGTCCTTCTTCCTCCTCTGAAATCCCGCTCTGCTGTTTCATAACTGTCAGAGGAGAGTCTACAGAGGACAGGAGAAATAGACTCGACTTACGTAAGATGTGTGAGAAAAAAAAAGAAGACGACGACCCAAGAAAGGAGAGACAGACCCCGGGGCTGCTGAGTGAGGGGAAGTGAGAAAGAGAGGGAGAGATGGAGGGAAACATCACTGTGCCGCAGAAAGGGACAGAATGACCGAGAGGAAACTGGATATCAAGAAGAGGAACGAGACAAAAGAACCACACTGCTCCAAAGTTTTATACCAACTCAGGTTTTCAGTTTTTTACTGAAATTCACAAACTTCACGCCCGGAGAATAACCCTACATGTAGATAGTAAAAACTACGATTTATTTGTTTTTACTGTGATTACCACTGTTGCTTCACAACATGAAGGTTCTTGGTTCCAATCCTGGTCTGCCCTGTGGCCTCTCTAATGTAGTGTGCATGTTCACCTATGTCTTCATGGGTTTTCCCCGGCTTCCTCCCGCAGTCCAAGCACATGTAGATTGATGTGAGGTTGATTGGAGACTCTAAATCGACCGTAGGTGTGAATATGAGTGTGAATGGCTGTTTGTCTGAAGAGCTGTCCAGAGTGTCCTCCATGGATCGATGAAAGGATGGATGGAAGGACGGATGGACGTATGGACAGATGAACGGATGGACACATATAAAGAGTCCTGTTTTTGTGTGACCACAGAGAAGGGCAGAGCAGACAGAGGGTGGCGGGATTCCTCTCTGGGACTGGCAGTTCATCAATATCCCTGCACACACACACATGCACATTCACACTCTCTCTCTCACACACATTCACACCCGCTCACACAGAGGACACACACACACGCAACCTCCCTCACCTTCCTGCAGCCATATTGATTTCTGACGAATGAAGCTGTGTAATTTTCGGTCCTGTTCGCCACAGTTTGAGGGAACGATGAGATCCTTTATCTCCAGTGGCCAGCGACCATCACGGCACACAATCAACCAGCCCATTTCACACAGTACTGTATCAGCACTTTCCAGTGCTCTTGAATATATCTGACCCACTAAACCTGAGGCCATGTGGTTCACAGTGTGGAAAATGAGAGCGTCATCGGCTCTCGGAGCATCACGCTGGCAGCTAGTTTCACAACAGAGAACAGCCACTAAATATATAGTTTTAATATCTGACAAACAACATGAGAGCTGCCTCACTTTTTCATTTATTATATTAACCTGTTTTGAAATCTTAGGGCAACATTAAATTGAGTTATTGTTGATAATAAATACCAGGAACAAAGTATCAATCAACCAACAGGATTTTAATTACACCCATACCCTCAAACAATTACGTAAAATGACATAAATGAATAATTTTCATACGCAAACATTAATCAACAGCGAGCAATTGTTTAGCATGTCATTTAATCTAATGCAAAAATGTTGCATATGTGCATCAAAAGCACAAAATCACTTTATTACAACAGCACTCATAGTTTGCATTAAAACACTTTATCCGGTTGGAGAAATTAAGCTTTAATGAGAGATGCATCGACTTTGAACACTGTTATTGAATATTGAACACTCCATACATCCATCACCATATGCTGCTGCTGGAGCCAATCCCAGCTGGACAGGTCGCCAGTTCATCGCAGGGCCGACATCCAGAGACAAACACTCACTCTCACATTCACAGCTTCAGTCACTTTAGAGTCTCTGATGAACCTAAACCCAGTCTGCATGTCTTTGGACTGTGGGAGGAAGCTGGGAGGAGACCCAAACAAACACAGAACATAGAAACAGAAAGGCAGGGACTCAAACCAGAAACCTTCTCGCTGCTCCACCATGTCGCCCGTCTTTGTCAAAGCGATGAAAAAACTCTGTTGATGTTTTTCAGCCTCTGCACTTGTCATCTTCTTCTCAGCTTGTGCAGTGTCTATAAATAAACTTTTTGTTTATTTATGGATCTCAGCAGTTGAAAGACTCTACAGTGTCCCCTCTTAAACCCGGCACGATGCTTTGTTGTTACAGTAACTTATCCTCCTGCCTCTGTTTTTTCCGCTCAGGTGCTGCTGGCGGAGGAGAGAGGCAGCGAGCGTCTGTTCGCCGTCAAAGTGTTGAAGAAAGACGTCCTCTTCCAGGACGAGGACACGGAGAGCGCCCTGGTGGAGCGGAGGGTCCTGGCGCTCTCCTCTCGCCCTCACTTCCTCACGTCGCTCTACTGCGCCTTCCAGAGTGAGGTGTGTGTGTGTGTGTGTGTGTAGAAGGTGTAAAGGGTCGGTCTCAAATGAACCACATAACTTTCATTAAATTGTCCATAAACCCGTCTGACATTTGGTCTCAGTCGTTCTCCCAGGAGTTGTTTCAGTCCAGGTTGGCTGAGAATTTCGATTAATAAATGAAATAATTAGCTTGCTTTCGTTAACAAGGTCCTCGGTCCTGGCGGAGAGGTTTTAACAGATTGCTTTTTAATTTGGACAAGAGGTCATTATGTATGGAGTCTGTGTGAACGTGTGTGTGTGTGTGTGTGTGTGTCATTTCTGCAGGAGCGCCTGTATTATGTGATGGAATACGTCAACGGAGGAGACCTGATGTTCCACATTCAGATAGTCGGCAAGTTCAAAGAGCCTCATGCAGCGTATGTAGCATTAAAAAGCTCTTTTCTCTTGTACCTTTAATCACAGTCCTCATCTACAGCGTCTCATTTCCTGCCTTTCTCATAAAACTCTCTGATCCTCTGCGCACACACTCGTCCCTCGGCTTTGTTCATTATTCTCCTCGATTCATAAAAAGTCATCAACTCAAGTACCGGCCCTCATCTCTGTCCACTGACTCTCTCCTCCCACCAATCTCATCTCTTCATCTACATTCTCCCTCCCCCCGGCTGTTCTTCTAATCAATAATCTTTGATCAATCATCTAAAACTAATTTTTCCTCTGATGCATATTTCCAGCTCCCTTTCTTCATCTTTCCCCCCCCCCCATCTTTCATCTCTTTGGTTACTGTCCCTTTCATCACCCTCCGCTGCTCCACTCCCATCTCTCCTCTCCTCTTGTCATCATCCTCTTTTGAATTAACTGAAAACATAAAGCAACCAGTAGTGAGCGTTCCCCCCCAGCCCACCAACCACCCCTCCACCCTCATCTCCTCTCTCTCCTCTCTCTTCTCCCTGCAGGTTCTACGGAGCAGAGATAGCGGTGGGCCTCTTCTACCTCCACAGCAAAGGCATCATCTACAGGTACGGAGCCGCGCGGCCACGGTTGGTGCTGCCGTCAGACCCTGACACAGATTTATCATGTCTTCTCTGGCTAATGACGGTTGTAAAGGTGTTATCTATCAAAATGATTCATACCTGTGCGATCAATCTCCCTTCTCTCCCAGGGATCTGAAGCTGGATAATGTGCTGCTGGACAGCGACGGCCACATAAAGATAGCCGACTTTGGGATGTGCAGGGAGGGCATGTTCCAGGGCGACACCACTCGCACCTTCTGCGGCACCCCTGATTACATCGCCCCCGAGGTACACTGACACCTGCCCTCTGTCCACAGTCCGCCGGCGCTCCCTCATCTCCCCGGGTTTCACCCCTCGTTGTTTGCCTGACCCGAGTTTGCAGCGAACTGAGACTATGTGTCGCGTCGCTGCTGCAGCTCCTCTCGTCTGCTCCGTCCTGCCTGACCTTGTCAGCATTTTTGAATAATTTACTCCCCATAATTCAGTTAGTAGTGGTGTGTGTGTGTGTGTGTGTGTGTGTCTGTGTGTGTGTGTGTGCTTGTGGACATAACATAAATCATAACTGTCCTTCAGAAACACTGTATTACCACGTTATCCATTTTCTCTGTAAATCATCTTTTTCAAGTCTGTCTTAAAGCAAAATACAGGTGTAGTAAGTTTATTGAGACAGGTTTTGTTTCCTCCAGTTCCTCCAGTTCATACACGTCTACAAAAGATCATTCTTCCAATGTTTGGAGAGCAAGAGTGCTTGTTCCAAACCATGTCTAAAGTTTATTTGAAGCCTATATGAGGTCTCAGAAGTGTGAAATGGATTTATTATTAAACAAACCATCGTGGTGCAAGATTTCAAACATCCCTCTTTGTGTTTCCCCCGGCTGTGTGTCTGTGCAGCGGAGGGAGAGGGAGACAAAAAAGGGAATTTTTAATTAACAAGACTTTAACTCCTGTTACTCAGACCCCTGATGCCTCCTATTAGCTTTGGCCGAAGTCTGTCATGTATTTTTACACAGAAAACAGACACTGCATCACAAACACCAGATACTATCTCGTACATTTTGTATAAAAAAAAAAAGCTGTGCCTCAGGAGGAGTCTGAGCTGGTTTTCTATTGACTAAAGGTCGGCGGTTCGATCCTCCGCCCATTGTCCTGAACTCCAATATACCCCTGATGGCTGTGCCTGCAGTGGATGTGTGAGAGGGGGGGGGGGAGTGCAGCATACAGCCGTGCCGTATGGGTGACTGTGACTTGTTCTGTAAATTGCTTGCTATACAAATACAATCCATTTACCATATGTGAACCCATCTCTTGTTTTCAATCCATCCTTTGATGTTCACACACTCGCTCACGGAGTTCAGAGCGAGTGAACTCTCTCAACCTGATATAATAAATGTCAATGGCAAATAGCATCTCCTCTGAAATGCTATAAACAGTGGAGGTGACTTTGCTTGACACGCTTTTGATATGTTAAATATCTGCATGCTGGAATTTTATGTTACAAATCCTGTGAAATATCTGTGTGTGTGTTTCTGTGTGAAGCTGTCACACACACACACATTAATGCAGCGAGTGTGTGAAGCAGATATCCAGCCTGTTTGATTTGTGGACTGGTAGAAGACAGATCCAGTGAAGAGAGGAAAAGAGGATGTGGCTGTTGTGCACGTCTTTGATATTGTAAACCTTGCACTGGAACCCCTGGGTATTGACTCTCTTATGTAAACACCCATTGATTCTTTTGCATCTGCCATTTTGGAAGAGAGACAATATATTTCCCCAGGGGCTGGGGATTGCACACACACACACACACACACACACGGACGGCAGGGAAACAAACAAACAAACAAACAAGCACACATGTGCATGTACACACACACACAAGCAGGCAGACGCACAAATCCAAAGTCATGTGTTGATTATTCCTGAGCTCATTCATATATTTACCCTCCCTAATGCCGCACTTTCTCTTTTTCCTCTCGCTCGGCTTTTCACTCCGGCTGTTTATCCTCTGAGCAGCCGACTGCTACAACTCGGCTTTCTCTAACTCTCCCCGTCTTCCTTTCACTTCTTCAACTCTGCGCACCGTCGTCCTGCTTCTTCATCTCCTTTCCTCTTTTATTCTCTCCATTCTTTTTTCAGATCGTGGCATACCAGCCCTATGATAAATCGGTGGACTGGTGGTCTTTTGGGGTGCTGCTGTATGAAATGCTGGCAGGACAGGTAACAGTTGGCTCAATCCTATCATACACCCATGTGCACGCTTAAGCTTAAGCCCCCGGTCCTTTGTAATCACTTTCCAAAGAACTTACATTTCAATATGTGTGCTCAGATCCTCATGGCTGCTCTCGACTTCTCTCTCTCTCTCTCTCTCTCTCTCTCTCTCTCTCTCTCTCTCTCTCTCTCTCTCTCTCTCTCTCTCTCTCTCTCTCTCTCTCTCTCTCTAGCCCCCGTTTGATGGCATCGATGAGGAGGAGCTGTTCCAGTCCATCATGGAGCAGAACGTGTCGTACCCCAAGACTCTCACCCGTGAAGCTGTTGCCATCTGCAAGGGAGTGAGTCATACACCCATTCGCTCACAGATAATTAAGATCATTCTATACGTAAATCAGAAACATTTTATGAACCAACAACACATTTTAGAATACATTTGAATAATGAGGGAAATAAGATATGAAAAAAACTTAAATTGATCCTTTTCGGGAATGTGCTTATTTAGCTTTCTTGACGGGAGACTGCTACCACTCCCTTGAATGAGATGCTATAGCTGCAGCAGCTGTTACATGAACCCTGCCTCCATTCATGGTGCACTGACAATCAAGATAAATGTGCATTGACATAAGAAGAAAAATCACATATCAGAGAAATAAATAAAGCAAAGCAAATGTATAGGCCCTGATTATAGTCATGCTGTTCTTTTCTCTTCTCTCATTTCCCCCTCCCTCCCTCCCTCCCTCCCTCCCTCCCTCCCTCCCTCCCTCCCTCCCTCCCTCCCTCCCTCCCTCCCTCCTCCAGCTCCTGACAAAGCACCCTGCGAAGCGTCTGGGCGGAGGAGAGGACGCCGAGAGAGAGATTAGGGAGCATCCGTTCTTTCGCTGGATTGACTGGGACCGTCTGGAGAGACTGGAGATACCGCCGCCCTTCAAACCCAGAACTGTCAGTTTAACAGATGGACTCCACAAATCCCTCTCTCTCTCTTTCATCCTTTTATTCTTTCGTTCTTTAGTTCTTTCTATACCTCTAGTCAAGGTGAAACAGGTTCTCAAGTTGTTTTCAAGTTGCAAACTTTTGCTTTACACAGTCTAGCCACACGTTATTATCTCTCTTCTTCTCCACGGAGCTCCGCTGCTTCTTTGGCATCCACATAGTTAAAATGATTCATTCTTCTTTGCAGAATACACAGGATGTGAGCTCTGCTGTTTTTTCTAAATCGTGTGGATAATGTTTTGGATAGTCTTTTCGGTGATAATAATCCTGTCTCCAGCTCCTGATGTACGCAGTTATATCCTCTCGAAGCAGTTTCTCTGGCCGACAGCCAGTTCTTTGGCTGTCGAAACACAAAGAACTGGTGTGTGATCAGACTCTGGCTCCGACCCGGCCCTTGAACTTCCTCAGTGTGGAGAAGGGGAATTAGAGAATTGAAGCTGTCACTTCTTTCCATCTGTCTCCTTCTATCTCTCCGTCTCCGTGCGTAGCTCCTCTCTCAGCCCTCCACTTTGTGCTGGCCATTTCACCCCCTCCTCTCCTCTCCTCTCTGTTCTAACAACCCTCTCTCCCTCCCTCTTTCTTTTCTCTCTTTCATCACCTCTGCCGGTACCTGGAGACGGACTCTGAGCGCTCGGGCACAGACAGTCCAGTCACAACAGACAGGCCCCTCTGACCTTGAGGTCTTTCCTTCTCCTTCCAAATGCAAATGTGTGTCATCATTAGCCCGCCACACACCGGTCTCTGGCCTCCGCTGGCCGGTGGTGAGGTGTGCCTTGATTGAGCTGCGTGTGCTCTGGGGTCAGAGGCCAGGCCCATTAGCTAAATGAGATTCATACCATCCAGCAGAGACACTGTCTTATTCTGTAAAGGAGCTGGAGAAGAGACGTGAGCAGCTTTCTGCCGACAGCGGGTGAGGTAGACGGGGAAAGGGGGGCCGGGCGGGATTCCTCACATTATTTATTTTGTGTCTTTTTCAGGAGGAGGTTTAATGTGGATATGATCAGTTTTAATCCTGCACGTATCCTCCTAATCTTTAAAGAAACATGCCTTCTTTTTTTTCTTTTCTTCATCAGGGCGGAAAGAAAGGTGAAAACTTCGACAAGTTCTTCACTGCAGCTCCGTCGGTGCTCACTCCCTCCGACCCGGACATAATGGAAGCCATCAACCAGGATGACTTCGAAGGCTTCTCCTTCCTCAACCCAGACTTTGCCCCCTCGCCGCTCACCGCTGTTTGAAAATAGCTCCCACGCCCCTTTTAAATGTAATCCCCTTATTAATAGTAGTTTTATAACAGAGAAATTGAAACTCCTCTCATATTCAGATTCTGACGTTAACACCAAACTGCCAAGACACCTTTGTATCCATGCACTCTATTCGATGTATGTATTTCATCTAGATAGTCTCAGAATATGCATAGATATGCAATTATTATAGATTACCATTTTAGAGTTTCTCTTTTTGTAAGACGTCCATTAACTTGATATAGGACGGCTGTAGTGTGACTGTAGTATGATGACATACTGTACTTCACCTGTATGCATGCACTGTTTGTAGAAGGAACTACTAGGTATAGATTATCCAAGAAAGATAGACAACCAATTTGTTTTCAACATTTCCCACTGTTTTGATGAGCATCATCTTGTGTTGTAGAAGCCAAACAAAGACATGGTTCAGCTCCAGGTAGAGGGCAGAACAAGTCTGTCCATTTTTAATCATTTTTCATTTCATAAGCAGGAGTTTTCCTGAGAGGTCTGCTCCAGTTTAACACTGCACAGTAGCTCGGCATCCAAACCCCTTCAATATCTCAATATCTATGTTCCCAAGCTGCATGGGCCACAATGGCCTCCCGTGGAAGTGCTCAGTCAGGTTCCTGTGGCCCGGCCGGACCTCTCGGCTAACGTCACACCAGCGACCTCCTGTGACCCAGTGAGACAGTGAAACAGCTCAGTGGGCACGATGTGACGGTTAATGTAGGATACAGCTCTGCCCTGCAGCTCAGTCACATGGCCAGGAGGCGGTCCTCACATTACTGCATCATTTTTGTCTTCACAGATTAGTTTTGCCTCGTTTTTTTCCCCCTATTACTCCTCTGCAAAGTATGGAATTAAGCCTTGCAAATTACAGTATATAGCCTCCTTTTGAAACCTTACATTTGCACTGAAATATTTTTTGCTTATTTGGGAAATATGCCTCTGCCCGCAGCTAAAGCAGGAGGATTGTCAGTTTGCACAGGTACATAGACTTGTGTATTTTAGTGGTGTATACCATGAGGCTTTTTGCTGTGTAATGACACCCGCAGCATTGATTAGGGAGTAATTAACAGTGAGACTCGCCGGGACTGTTCAATACATGGAAAAATAATAGCAGCAGTGTCATTAAACCCTATCTGAGCAGGGCAGGTGGCAGCAGACGTACAGTTTAATAATCCCATTACAGAGCTCTTATCTCACAAGGCAGACGGTCATTTCACACACAAATCTGCTTCTCTATGACTTTTTTTTTCTGTGAAGGCAAAAAGATCCATTTAGCAATTTCTCATCCCGAGGAGAAGAATCCTCCTTTTTTTTTTGTTTTAAGTGCTGATGTCCCTGCGCCTGTAACTGGTGAGAGAGGTCAATCTCTTCGCCTCAGCTTTGTTTGACACACTGACGTTACAACATGACAAGTAGATATTTCAATCAATGATAGATAATCAATAGATCATTTATGTATATTTGTTGGTTGAGTTAATTTCTGTTTTTACGTGCTGGAAAAAAGAACGTTGAAATAAAGTCCCGGGGAAAAGAAAGTCATGAAACGAGGATGGTGAGGTGTTTCCTTCTGGGATGTTTGTGTGGAGCCGCTGAGAAACAAACATGCATCAGCTTTGTCTTCACCAAACGCCTCTTTGTCACGCTCACTTTTCACACATACTCACAAGTGCAATCGCAGCAATGTACACACACAGACACACACACACACACACACACAGAAGATGCTGACCCCTCTATTTACTGGGGTGCTGTAGTTGTCGAAGCAGCAAAACCACCTCTCAGGCATCACACTCTCCCTCCCGTCTCCTCCTCCTCCTTCTTTCCCGTCGTCCTCCCTCCCTTCTGCTCCTCCCTCCCTCCCTCCCCTTCAGCATCATGATGGGACTAATATCCCCATAGAGATCTGAGTTATAACAAGTTGACCTTCACTTTAAAATCTCATCAACTAACAATCTCCCTCTCCACCTCCCTCCCCTCCTCTTTATCTGCCCTTCATCTCTGTCTCCCTCTCTCTCGCTCGCTCTTCCTCCTCTGTTTGTCTTCTGTGTCAGTGCCGCACTGTAAATGCTTTACTGTGTTGTTTCCTCTCGTCCCGTGTAAAGTGTAGAATTTATTGCGGTTGCTGTTATCTCTCTGAAATACCCCCGCTGTCGTGTGTTGATGCAAGTGTCTCATCTTGTTGTATTTCATCAACATTATGATCTGTTTTACACATATACTTAATATTCTCTATCATGGTTTACAAGACAGTGACACACTGGAAGGGCTGCAGAGGACAAACACAGATAAACTCAGTTTGTGCTGCGATATAGTTTGAAAGATTTAAGCTACAATAACTATAAAAAATAAATAAAAAATAATGTAAAAGTGAATTTTTACTGCCAAACATCTGGACAAACATCCAGATGTCCTCTGTGTAGATGGTTTTTACCAATCGTGTCCAGATGTCTTCATGAGTTTCTGTGAGGAAGACATTTCGAGACATATCTTTTATGAGGCCAGATGAGACATATTAATAATCTCTGTAACACACAATACGTTAATAATATCAAACTGATGCATTTTACACTTCACCTTCTTCATCTTTAAAGAAAATAAAGCAGTTATAAACATTTTTTTCTGAAAACTATGAATCCTTTTTCGTTTTTTTCTTCATGTATTTTTCAATATGATATAAATCTGTTTTTGACGTCTCATTTCCAACTCCGCACAACAGCCTTTACTCCAACCTTGACATTATATGACTTTGTGCGAGCTGGACCTCTAATGCCCACTGATCGGATCTGTGTGTGTGTGTGTGTGTGTGTGTGTGCGTGTGTGTGTGTGTGTGTGTGTGTGTGTGCGTGTGTGTGCAAACCATCACTCACTGTCACAGAGACATGATATCATCCCTTATCTTCACCACTGCCTCTTCTTCCTCCAGCTCTGTCCCTCCTCTGTTTCTGTCTCTCATTGTCACACACACACCCCTCTCCTCCTGTGCTCATGCCCTGAGGTCAGAGTGTGCTGCAGAGTATTGATATCGTTACTAAAAATATAGGGATCCTCCACCAGCCGGCTAAAAATAGAGCAAAGGACAGAGACCACAGGAGACATGGGAGGAGGGGGCATGAAGAAGAGGAGGAGCGGGATGAAGAGAAAGGGAGAGAGAGGGTATCAGTACTGCCATTGCACTGCTATTCACCTGTATTAAATGAAGGTTATATGAAAATGTTTGATTAGTCTTCCACCTGATAGAACTGTAAATAAAATATTATTTGACCTGAAGTTTGCAGCCTGTTTCCCCCCCACTCCAAATCTGATCTAGTGCCCTATCTCACATTTCTGTCTGCCTCTCTTGCCTTTTCAAAACTGAATTTCCCTATATGGACATTATCACGATAAAGTAGAGTGCAGTACAATGCAGGTTGTTTAGTTTAGTTTATAAGGTTTTAAAAGATAACTTTAAATCCATTAGTTTAAAAAAGTGCAAATTTAGAAGATCAGTAACATAAGTAGCAGGACAAAAAGCGTTTTTTTCTGCTACTTATGTAACTAAGTAGCAGAAAAAGTAGTGTAACTCTAGATATTTTAATTATCATAAAAGGATTATAAGACAGAGGAGATGTGAAAGGTTTGAAATTATGAACAGACTTGTTTTGTATCGCTACAGGAAAATTTGACTTACAGCTAACTCGCTAAAATAAAGAATAAATTGACAAAACAATAATTCACAGGAGAATTAAATGGTGTCTGATATAAGTTAAAGTATAAAACCAGTAAAGATGAAAACTGTTTGCACATGACTCTTCATTGTTCAACATAAAACCACTGCACAGTGTACTTCACTGAAAGAAAGATAACGACAACAACAACATGTTTGAAGAGGGTATGATAGGATGAGATGTAATAGTTTGACCTCTCTCTCTCTCTCTGCCTCTCTCTGCCTCTCCCTCCCTCTCTCGCTTTCTCTCTCGCTTTCTCTCTCTGCCTCTCCCTCCCTCTCTCGCTTTCTCTCTCCCTCTCTGCCTCTCCCTCCCTCTCTAACTCTCCCTCTCTCTCTCTCTCTCTCTCTGCCTCTCCCTCCCTCCCTCTCTCGCCAACACTTCTCCCCACTGCTGCCGCTACAGTATGTCTCTGTTGTAGCCAAAGTAGCTTTTGCTGAACCGATCCACCGCAGTGCCTGGGACCTGCTGAGTGGAGGAGAGAGAGGGGGATTCGGAGGATGGGTAAGGGGGCTTGAGGGTAAACACGCCTAAGAGAGAGAGGGGGGGGGGAATAGTGAGAAAGACCAAAAATCCACCAAGCCTCCCTGGTGTGAGGTTTCTTGGCTACTGACGTGTGCGCACGACTCTCGTGGCAGGGTGAGTATTCCTTTCCTTCTGAATAACACTCGCGTGTGTGTGTGCGTGTGAGCGTGCGTGTGAGTTTTATTGGCAGTAACTGTGATGACGACGCCTTTGCAGCCCGACTTAGTCATTTTAAATGCATGCGTGTGTGCGTGTGTGTGTGATGACAGCTGTGGAAAGAGCAGCGTTCATGTCGTGCTCGCGTAAAAGACGGACCCTCATCCTCTCCACCTGAGGGCGCACAGGAAAAACCACCTCTCCCGTCACATGCATATTCACTCCGTGCGTGTTTGATTTCCTCCCAAACGTGTGTGTGTGTGCGAGTCGCTCACATGTTCCCTGCTCTGTTTATCATCTCCAAAACTCCGCGTGTGAGTGTGTGTGACAGCGGGTGGGGGGGCGGGGGCTCCTCCGAACAAGCCGCTGCGCACATCCCTGCTTCATTCACTGATCCCGCGCCACATACATGAAGTTAACACTGGAGGCTCAGGCTCCGATCGGCTGCAGACTTTTGACAAGAGAGAGAGAGAGAGAGAGAGAGAGAGAGAGAGAGAGAGAGAGAGAGAGAGAGAGAGACAGAGAGAGAGTGAGAGAGAGAGAGAGAGAGAGAGAGACAGAGAGTCCCTGCGCAGCTGAAATGACAGAATCATGAGCAAACCACTGAGTCACGACATTTTCCTTTTAGTCGTTATGGAGTCATTTATATTTTCCTGATGAGTGATTGCATGGCATCTCTCTCTCTCTCTCTCTCTCTCTCTCTCTCTCTCTCTCTCTCTCTCTCTCTCTCTCTCTCTTCTCTCTCTCTCTTTTCTCTTTCTGGTCTCACATCTTCAGACGCTGCACAGTCAAGGTTGGTTAGTTTAGCGCAAGTGTGGGCGCGTCCCCGTGATGCTCGTCCACGCTTCTGGGTACTCCTTCCCTTTTTTGGGCCAAGGTCTTTTCTCTGACTGACTCTGCTCCCTGTTCCCCTGCCAGTTTCCACCCTGTCCTCTTTTCTGCTGTTTTCCCTGACTGGATATTTTCAGCAGCTCATCCGTCACTCCCTCTTTTTCTCAGTGTCTCTCTTCCCTGATAGACTCGGAGGTGATGTCAGTCTGTGCAGAGAATTAAACCCTTTATCCCCCTTGTGGCTCCTATCTAACCAATTCAATTGGGCTCATTACTTTCTGGGTGAGGGAGCTGAGGGGCCTGTCTCGCTGCTCCAGAATAGGATTGTTATCACAAATCTAACAGGGGAAACAGATTTTTCTTTTCACTCAATCTCAATCTCAAGTCGACAATGGCTATTCCTCCAGCGATGTGAGCACAAAACATGGGTAGACAGGAGGGGAACTTGTCCCTGCTCTTCTTTATATTATCTCTACATCCATTAGAAACCATCAGGGTGTTGGTTTTCTGTGGGAGAGATGAGGGAGCTGTCCGTGGTGCTGAACGACTCGGAAGGAGCCACTCAGGCACGTCCACTCGTTTTTTTTTGCAGTGTTGCAGCTCCAATTGATTTCACACTCATTCCTGACCACTTTGGCACATTCTCTCAAATGCTGGGAGGTGTGATCATTCATCCCCGAGTCTCACGTCCTCTCCGCTCCCCGGTCATCTTCAACTTCACTTCAAACTCTCTCATTCACTCAGGCTCAAACTCTCAATCTTCCCTTTTCCCCAATCCTCTGACCTCACCCCCCTTCTTGTTCACCCGTCCCGAGAGTCAGCGTCAGTAACAGACACTGTTGGGCCTGCTGAACGATTCAAGACTGCTGATTAAAGAAGAAAAAAATGATGAAAAATGAATGAAGCTGACGTGACGCACAGAAATCCATAAAGATCTAAGCTTCACCGAATAAAACGAGTGTACAGCAACTTATATGCCATACATGTGTGACCTTTGCCTGACTCCTGAGTGGCTCTCATTTAAGTCTTGTCAATTAATAGTCACCTCTTGAAATCAGATGTCATCGCACCTACTTTCTCTTCTTAGAAATAGATTCACATCTTTACTACACAAGAGAGACATAATGTTTTTTAATTCATGTGATTATGGCATAAAGCTTTCAAATGACAGTGTTTTTCCTCCTTTTCGAACCTTACATTTGCTCTGAAATATTTGCTTGTGATTTATAAAATATACCTTAACTAATGCTATTAAACGGACATGATAATCTATTAATTATGCTAAATATGTCCATTGGTTCGTAAAATTCGACTAAAACTGTTTTGCTGTTTTGTCTCAGAAGTTGATTTCATTGATGCCATTTTAAGCTCCTGTATTTCCTATTTGATTTGATTTTAAATCTTTTATGGTTGCTCATAGTTATCTCCTTACTTCAATGCGTCCCAGCAGCAACTCATGCCGTTCATCGTCAGTTTCTTTGAGCCTTAAAATGTCCAAAGAGGCTTATTCTCTGAAACCTTTGCCACCAAAACAGTCCTATTCGTCTCTGCGGCTGCACAGAAACTCAAGTTACTTCTATATTGGTCACGTCTTGTGCAGCGTCTGTTCAGATAAGATGAGGCCAAGTTTAATCTTTAAGAGTTTATTACCCTCGACAATTATCGTTTCTATTATAACTCGGCTCCTGAAAGGCTCAATGGCTTTTCAAACGAAGGAGGAACAGAGGAGGAATAAAGTGCTCATTATTTTTTATTACTTCTTTTTTGTTGAGGGTGACTGATAAATTGTCAGAATTTATTTAATTAAATACTCAGTGTTTGACAACGCACAACGTAGAGGTGACTAGTTGAAGTATCAGTTATTTTGTATGATTCAGACTGTTCTGCCTCAGGCTGTAGCCAGCAGTGGATGTGAGTGATGCTCGTTGTAGTTGTGAATGAGTCTTGAACACCTGCTCTTTGTCGCCAAGCAGGAGCATTCATCATCACTCTCTTCACGGCCGTACCTGTGTTCCCCCGGTCAGTTACTACTCAATTTCAAGTGACTTAATGGACTTGAATGTCTGTGAGATACAGTGTGAAAGTCCCAGCATGCGTGTAGAGACAATAAAATATATCTGCAGCAGGTGACAGATGTTATCAAGTCAGTATGGGCAGAGCTCCAGCTGTGAAAGGCATGAGTAGTGTGTACTTAGATGACACCAGGTTTATAAACATAGGAACATTTTCAAGTAATTATATGAAACATAGTTCAAAATGTGGGAAAGCACAGACGAGAGCCTGTTATACTCGCATACAAAGGTGAACTTCTCACAGGGGAATATAAGAGGTCGGTTGAATTACACTGATGATCCTACCATTGTCCCATTATAACACAGGATGTAATCTATAACTCAACAAAATGAGGCTGGTTAAAGTAAATACTAACCCTGCTCTGAGTTTCCCACGTGCATTTACTCCCCCTGACTTGTCAAGATGATGCTGCTGAACAAATGAAGCAAGAGGCTAGTGGCCGAGCAATTACACACACACACACAAACACACACACACAAACACAAAAAACACGTGCATACAAATGCACAGATTCGTACAGACAGCACACTCAGAAGCTCTGCAGTGAGGTCTTTCTCTGTCAACCAGAACTAAGTCACAGAAAGACCATGTGTGAGTCATTCAGGACCTCTCCTTCCCCTTGTGATCTGTGTGTGTGTGTGTGTGTGTGTGTGTGTGTGTGTGTGTGTGTGGTCCAGGTATTACTCATGTTGTCGGGACCTAAATCTGTCACATTATGAGGACTTGTCTTTCTTATGAGGACAACAAGTCCACATAATGTAAATCCTTATATGTTGAGGTTAACACATAAGTTTAATGTAATACATTAGGATTGGTGTTAGGGTAAGGCAATGAGTAACTATGGTTAAGGTTAGAGGAAATCATGTTAAGTCAATGTGACTCTGCTTGTGTGTGTGTGTGTGTGTGTGTGTGTGTGTGTGTGTGTGTGTGTGTGTGTGTGTGTGTGTGTGTGTGTGTGTGTTCGCTATTCAAGTCTTTCCCCATAACTTCACCGGTTTAAGTCATCATCTGTTGCGTTGGCTCCTTTCTGACCTTTAACACGATTGGCTGCCAGTGGATGTGTCATTAACTCATCTTTAGCAATAACGAGGCAAGACAGGGAAACAGCCAGTAGCAGTTTGCACGCGTGCACATCGCATGTTTCTCTCAGTGCACCTCGACCCCCCCTCCACCCCCACACCCATGACCTCTTTCAGATTTCCCGACATATTTTTGTATCTCTGCAGGTTTGGTTTCATGTGCATTCCCCTCTTTTCCTCTAACACTCCTCTCTTCCCCCCACCCATCAGATGAGTTCGTGCAGCAGCCGTGCGTTGACCATCCTGTCCACAGTGTTCGGAGCCTGCGGGCTGCTGCTGGTGGGGGTGGCCGTGTCCACCGACTACTGGCTGATCATGGTGGAGGGCATCATCCTGCAGCAGAACCAGAGCATGGAGGTGAAGATGGCCCTGCACTCAGGCCTCTGGAGGGTTTGCTTCGTGGCCGGTAGGAACACACATGTTTGAATATTAAAAATATTGAAAGACTCCTGCTCTTTCTGACACACAATCACTCGTTCATGTGTGTGTGTGTGTGTGTGTGTGTGTGTGTGTGTGTGTGAGCTGCTGGCCTCTGGAATCACAGCTGTCATAAAATTGTTTGTTACCTGTGAGCCTACAAGCTTTTTTTGTTTTGTTTTGTTTCATCATGCATCACTGACTTTGACTGACTTTTTTTTTTCTCTCTGTGTGTTTCCTCACAGGGGCAGAAAATGGGAGATGTGTAGCGTCAGAGTATTTCACTGAACCCGATATAGAGATAACCACCGAAAACACAGCGAACATCCTCAGTGAGTAAAACACAGAACAACACAGTGACATCACACATCATCCACTGACGCTGTGACACACCGCAGAGTCCCCCTGCTGATTGATTGTGGCTACTATAATTTGAGCATCATTTTAGTAGAGCTGCAATGATAAGTTGATTGATGATCGACAGAAAATGTATTTGAACCTCTTTGGATAATTGATTAATTGTCTGAAAACATTTTATTGAAATAAATAATGTTAAAATTATGCAGTTGCAGTTTCTCCAGTTGGAAGATGCTGTTTTTATCTGTTTTATATTATTGAAAACTGAATGTTTTGGGATTTTTGACTGCTGGTGGAACTAAAAGTGAGATTTGAAGACTTTGCATTGGAGTTTCTCTTACTTTAACAGAATGAAAACAACTCTTTCCCATCCCATTTTAGAGGAACATCTCAGCATAGCTTTGAACACATTACATATAGATTTTATAGTTATTAAAATGTACATTTCTAGCAGGAAAAGGACACAGCCCGTCATCGCTGTTTAACACTGTGACCTCTGTCTCTCCACAGAGATGGTGCGTACGGCCACGCCCTTTCCGATGGTGTCGCTGCTCTTCGTCTTCACCGCCTTCGTCATCAGTAACATCGGACACATCCGGCCTCAACGCACCATCCTGGCCTTTGTGTCCGGCATCTTCTTCATCCTCTCAGGTGGGACTCATTACTCATGTCCCGCCGTCACCAATCCCTGGCTCTGTGACCAATTAGCGCTGCCTGGTGTGTCCCGTGTCACACGTGCAGACGCTCCATCACTTTCATCATCTGTTGTCTGTGTCTGATGCAGGTGTGCACACTCTTATCAGGAGAAGGAGAAGATTAGTTTTCATGACACCTGCTTGCTGAGGATTTTCAGATCCTTGACTTTGCACGACTTTGAAATGAAACTGACTTCCTCAGATTCCCCATTAACAACTGGAGTAGCACTAAGTAGAGCATGGACTTTCAACAGTCTCTACTCCAGATTTCACACGCTTATAAATATCAGTCGCTCTGAATTATTCCCTGGGAAAACAGTGAAGGTGTTGCAGTCTCGTTATGTTAGAAAAAGTGAAGGAAAAGATCCTGGATCCATCCCCTGGTTCTCATCCACACCAAATTGTAATGGTCCTTCGCTGACCCATTCAGCATCCATCCACCAGGGTTCGTGGGAAATCCTTCTGGTTGTTTTTGTATAGTCTTGCTTGACGGGCACATTCTAAATGCTTTACAGTACAGTCACACGTTCATACATACATACATTCCCCAAATTCACTTTTTTTTAATATTCTCTTTATCAATCACCCACTGTCGAGGTTTGGGGTTCAGTATCTTGCCCAAGGGCACTTAGACCTGCTGAATGGAGGAGTCTGGGATCAAACTTCCGACCCTCTGATTAGTGGATCAGCCACTCTACCCCCTTACCCGCAAGCAGATGAAATCATAACCTCCTTTGTGGAGCTAATAATGGCACAAAAATCAATATGGCACCACACGTGTGAAATTGGTGGAACTAAACACTCAGGAGTCGTTTCTTCTCTGTGTCGCTGGATTCTCTGGATTAGTGTAATTAACCTTCTTGGACAGCAGGTGGCTGTAACGCTCCCACTTCCCGGGCCCGGTGTGCAGAGAGCAGAAGTGTCAGGAGCCTCAGTGGAGGAGCTCCTGTTCGGGGAGCTTCACTCGACTTGTTTGAGAAGGAGGCAGCGCTGCGGAGCCTCGACGATGGGCATCAAACGCAGTCTGATCCGACAGCTCCGACTTGCCACAGCAGCCACTTGCTGATAAAGGGTGCAGCGGAATAATAGGTGTTATGTAACCCGGGTTATGCAATGTTCACAGGCTGCGCTGTGTCGCAGTGTTTCACTTTATGAGGTATTTTCATAATAGGGTGATAATGAGGGGCAGGCGTATCAAATTGCTTTTCGGCGGTTAGATATTCTGCCGCACTAAGCCTCTCTCTCTAAACACTTCCTTCCTTCTGTCTCCCATACTCGCCCCTCGCTCACCCCCACCTCCCTCATTCATTCAGCCTCTCAATTTTCTCAACCCCCCCCTCCCTCCCTTCTCTCTCCCCTCTTATTTCCTGCTCGACCCTTCACTCAGAGTATGTTCTCGCTGTGGAGCTCCGTGGTGGTGTCTGTGGACCCCTGAGCGATGTGAACCTGATTCTGTTGGCCCCACAGAGGTCTGATGGATGCTGTAACTCGGCTTTGTGGAGTTCTGGTTCATTTTACAGGCCGCAAAACACGCAGCATGGAGCCGCAACTGTTCAAGCTCGGTTAGAGGCTGATGTCTTCTTGTGACTTTTGGTTTCTCTCCTCAAACCCACCACACACACATCCCCTCGCATGTGCTCCTGCAGACACTTCATTCATTTTACATTCTTCTCCCTCTTTTTTTGTCTCACACTTTCTTTTCTTTTCTCATTTGCCCGCAGTGGTCTCGTTCATGTCTTTGCCCCTCGGATTCCTGGTGTTACTTATTCAGAGGAAGATGTACATCCTCCGCAGGATTGACAGCAGCATGCTTTCTGCATTTCCAGTGCTTTTCTATGTTAAATCGACAACACAACCTCTTAAACCGACTCTTCAAGTAGAGGACATAACCGTTGACAGCCTTGTGGTACACTTGAATATTCAAGTGAAGGCTAAAAATACTCTTATTTGCTGCTTACAGCTTGAAGCTTTCTTTGAATATTGATTCTTCGATGTTGCCCATATGTTGTTTCTCATGCATTTAACATTTGGAAGCAGCTTATAGAGCATGTGAGGGTTTCCCTAAGAGGAAGGGGGTTTAATGTTGCATGTGTTGCTTCTGGGTGAAAAGCCTTTCCTGGTTTTTCATATAATTACTATGGTGAGTACATAAACACATTGAATTTTACAGTGAACACTGTAGGTGGTCTTAGAAACTTTGTCAAGCCATTTTCGCATTTTACTTCCTTATTCTTTAATGTCTATTTTTTATATATATACATATATCTTTATTATGGTTAGGTTTTATTTGTATGAACCAAATTATATAGGTATAAAAATATCACATTACAGGGTAACAAGTAAATTAAATGCAAGTGGCTATTTGGATATTCATATTCAAATTAAAAGCTCAAAGGATGTCTATGATATGTTTTAAGGGAAACATGCTACTTCAATTCATTAAGTCATCAATATATTCAGAAAATAGATTGTGACTCAATGAGGATTTGACTTAAAGTCAGTTTGCAAATGTTGTAGATGTTATAATATGTATCATTATATAACATGTATTTAAACTAATCTGTATGAATACAGTAAATGTTAATTTAGAAACTGCATAACATTAACTGACAAAATGTACTCATGGAATTTGTTTGCCTTTCAATATCCTGCAAAACATCATCCAGGGAAGTCTTTTTATATTTTTACGGAAATGTTTATTCCTCATTTAACATTAAGAAAAGATTGTGTTCAGGTCTTGTGGTTTGATTCTGAAGAAGTCTAAAGTAGCAGAAACACGAGATGTGGTATGTTTAAGTTTATACATTTACACATTGTCACCTAAAGTTAACCACATGCTAATCTCCCCATGATTGAATAAGTAGCACTTTGTACACTTTGAAAACAATGAACATAATCCAAGTGGAAATTATATTTCCCTCAAGATGTATGTTGAGAAAGGAAATGAGTCTGAATATAATTTTGCATCAGTTGGCTGTGAGGAGAAGAGAACAAGAGGCAGCTCAACATTAGAAATATGTCATAAGGTCATCCAAGCATGATTTACAATTATTCTTCTCCAGAATATTGTAGATATCCTAGTTTTAAAAACTTCTTCTCTAACATGATGTCATCCCTAACCCCTGGGTAACCATATTGCATTAATGATCTTTCAGTGTTCTACTTCTACATTATAAGGTAAAACTCAAAGGAAAGTTTTTCATTTCTGGAAGCGATCATCATTATCCCCTTACTTGTCGTTATGCTACAGACCTAAACACAAAATGTCTCTCTGGTCCTCCTCTCATCTCTTTATTAATGTTAACATTTGTGAGGCTGATTGCTCGGTGGCATCACTGCACATCCCATCTCTCTCTCTCTCTCTGAAACCCTCACCACACTGGTGATCACTATATAATGACCTTCTCACTCCCTCTTTCATCTGCCTGTCTCTCTGATGTTAATGTTAATGTGCTTGGTGCAGGCCTGAGTCTGGTGGTGGGCCTGGTGCTCTACATCTCCAGCATTAACGACGAGGTGATGAACCGGCCCAGAGAGCCCGAGCAGTTCTTCAACTACTACTACGGCTGGTCCTTCGCCTTCGCTGCCTCCTCCTTCCTGCTCAAAGAGGTCAGTCTGGGCATGTGTGTGTAAGAGAGAAGAACATGGAGGAGGAGGAGGTGTGTTTATGTGGAATATGCTGCACACATGGAACATATAATCATTTCCACTGCCTGGGAGATGTTTCCTGGAGTGCAGGGATATTAAGTGTGAGCGGTTATGATGAGAAACTGCAGGGTGTGTGTGTGTGTGTGTCTGCGTTCAGCCTCACATGCGCAGCCCTGCTTGATGCAGTGTCATGTGAGTCCTCTGCTCCTCCTCCCACCTCCCCTCCCTCCTCCTCCATCAGTCTCTTACCCATCATCATCAGCAGTGCTGCTCTTAATGCGATGCAGTGGACGGTTCAACACAAACTAGCATCCTCCCCTCCATCTTTCCTCCACGCTCTTGTTTCCTTCCTTTGCTCTTTTTTTTTTTATACAGTTGAATTTCAGCTTAAAACAACTCACTCCATCTTGAATCCTTGCAGAGAAACAGTGCACGCCTTCTTCATCCCTCTTTATGTCATGTCACTTTTCATCTAATTAAATCCCCGTCACTTGTAAACAGATGAGATCAGCTCATGGGACTAAATCCTCCCTTATCTCTCACTGATTTATTCATCAGGGGGCCGGGGTGCTGTCAGTCTACCTGTTCATGAAGCGTTACGCCGAGGAGGAGATGTACCGCCCCCACCCGGCGCTCTACCATCCCCGCCTGTCCGACAGCAGTGACTACAGCGGCCAGTTCCTCCACCCAGAATCCTCCTGGCCTCCCCCGAAGCGCGGCCGCAGCACCTCCGAGGCCTCCAGTGACATCTCCATCCAGCTCAACCAGGCGCCACCGGTTCCGACCAAGAACAAGCTTCAACCAAGCGCCATGGGAAGCCCACCCTCTGGCTCCTCCTCTGCAGGGAGCTACCCTCAGTCTGCCGGTTACCCCTCCACACACACGCTGCCCAGGTCACACTCCTCACATCCCCAGGGTCAGGCCCTTCCCATGCCCCCATCACATGTGCCTCCTCCTCACTATCACGCACACATGCAGATGAGCGCCTCCCCCTGTTAGGTAGAGGGCGCACTGTGGAGGTAAGGAGAGACACAGACTCCTCATATTCATTTATGCTGTACATTTAGATGTGGAACAGACTAAACACGGAGTTTGGATCATATTAGGCGAAGAGGAGAGAAAATGTAGCTTTAGAACAACATGAAGACAAAGGAGATTGCACAGATTGAAAAGGAAGATTTTACAGAAAAGGGCAATGAATTAATCGAGTAATTCAGAATTACACGAAGGAGAAAGAGACAAAGGACTGTAGAGGTGAGGTTGAGCGACAGAGGAGATGCAGGCGAGGCAGAGCGAGGCAGGGAGAGAGCGAGGAGCTGCAGTAAAATACGAAGATGCTGCAGTGCTGCGGGAAATTTGTATGCACTTGGAAATGTACAATGTAAAGCACTGATCACAGAGACTGAGACTGCACATAGTTTTATACATACGTAATTCATAAAAGTTAGCGGACTGCGTACCTTTTTTCAAAAAGGTAAATGTGAATAAATATATTCTTGTCTTCTATGAATTTCTTACATCATCAATCCAGTTTCATAACTCACAATGTCAAAGCAGTATAATAATATTATTATAAATCAAGAGATATAAGTTACAATATAGAGTCATTCTGACATGAGGACACTGTAAGTGGATGTTGTTGATATTTGTAAACCATTGATGGTCAAAAATATCACGAGGACAAATCGATTTTATGTTTTTACATATTTGTTGAAGAAACAAAGTTGTGAACATTAAAGTGCACACAAGGACGTTCGTACAGATGTTGTGAATTATAAATAAAGCTTTGACTGAAGTCCCACCTGGAGGATATCTGACTCATTCTGCATCGGACGAAGACGAACTCCAGCCGACATCAGATACTGTACACGTCAGGCTGGTTTCACGCAGGGACCACTCCACAGTGATACAGGGGTCTAATGCCCTCTACTGGTCACTGCTCGACACTGACCCCGGACCAGATGTGGGCCCAGTTCACATCTGGAGCTGCTGTTTGTCCAGATGTGGAGTTGCAGCGAATGTCATGGGGCAACGAGACGTTTTGAGCATGTGACAGAAACATGTGTGTTTTACAGAGCAATTCAAAGTATTTTTTAAACTTCAAACGCTGTGTATATAAAAATATATATCTGGAAAACTCACATTATGAAAGTATAAATTTCATTTGCTCTCGCTGCTCAGAGGACGATACCACTGTTTGTGACATGCAGGTCCTCCAGCTTTAACATTACAAGTGATGGCCACTACTGTATCCCAACATATTTGGTTCAGTGCATCATACTATATATTCTTAGAGCGTACAAATAAATGGCTTTGATGGATATGTTCTCCTGAGCCGTCTTGTGTTTAGGACGGCAGCATTTGATTATCTTTGTAAAAGAGCTTATCTGCCAATTTATTGTTTTGTGGGAAGCTCTTCTTCCTTTGAACATTTATAACAGGTTATTAACATATAATAAATAATCTGTACCACGACATAATGTAGATATAAGCAGAAGTGGTTCATATTCACATATTTGTCAACATCTGTAACTGCACCTATAAGAGGAGGCTGGTGAACAAACAGATAATGAATGACAATACAATAAAACAATTTGATAGCACGACTGAGCTATAATTGCTGACAAATATTATGTGTTAATTGATAATTAATTCACTGAAAATAAATGGCTGAAAATATCTTTATAGCTGCTTACAACTACTGTACAGTGTGTTATACATATATTTTTGAAATGTCACAAAGTAGTGGAAAAACAATGCATCACTCTTTTCTGAAAAGACAAAATGGTTCTTCCATAGATTGACTTCATGTATGGTGGCATTTCCTCCATACACCACTAGGTAGCAGCCTATATCACAGGACATTACAGAGGCCAGTGGTCTATAATATATGTTGAGCCACCTGTGACATGTTATAAAGGCCTTTCAGCCAAACAAGCCTGTGTTATTGTTTTAGTTCTGTGGAATATTTCTCTGGAGAATTGTGGTAATGTTGTGACAAAGCTGCTCAAACACAAACTTCTCAGAAACGAAGGACCTGCATGTCAGAAACAAAAGAGTTTTACTTGAGAATATTCACATTTAGTTAAATTGTTTGTTTAAGGCACATCATACATATAGAGATATGTAGACATGAGATATCTCTGTAATGAGAATCAAACCACAGTGTCGTTGTGTAATGGCTGGTTTTCATTATCACTGTGATGCTTGAGAGGGAGACACACTGATGTCTGACAGATGAAGTGTTTGAAGATGTGAGCTTGTTAAAATATCATCGTATTGTTCTGCAGATCTTTGTTAATTATGAACATGTTTTTAAACACCCTCCTGCTTTTTGTTTATGTGATTGCACAAATCCATACTGAGGTGAAGTCTAGTGTCGCTGCAGCCTTCTGCTGCAGCCTTCTGCTGTACATTCAGTCGGGGGGGTAAAGTGCCTTGCTCAAGGGCATCTCAGCCAAAGCTGTTGAATAAGATCAAACTATATCCCTTTGTAGATTTGATCAGCCATTAGTCATCGTAACCTCTTATTAGTCCAACTCTCTCACCTTTAGACCCCTGACCTTTGTGACTGTGGGAAGCTGAGCAACATTTCTGTTCTCACGATTTGTTCTCTCACACATAACTTCCCTTTATAATGCTAGGAACTATTCACTGATCATTTGGTGCCTGTTAAACTGCAGCAGTTATTCTTCATCTCTGTACCTCTTTGTTTTTCCCTCTCAGCCCCCAGCCCTCTTCTTTCTTTGCCCCTATAAGGGTGTAGCCGTGCACGTTTCTGCAGAAAGACCAAGTCTTCTTGCACATGAAAAGAAAAAATGTTTTTCAATGCTTCAATGCTGTATAATCTGGGTTATAGGAGACATGATTCAGTAGAAGTTGTAATAAGAACACTTGTTGTTGAAGGTGTTGACTCACTTTCCTCACTGTTCTGATATTAATGAATTAAACTTTAACATGGATTCATTTCACCCTGTCTGTTTCCTCACTGGTTATTTTTGCCATGATTTGTTTCAAATATAATTAATACTAAATAATCTTTTAGAGTTTTTGCTATGAACTGATTTGTTTAGGAATAAAAAAAATGATACTACTTGTAGAAATAGGAGCCCACCATGCACTGAGTATATATTCTGGCTGGAGGGAATCACTGTGTGTGAGTTCACTTCACACTGTAGTGAACCATGGATGTTAACCCGACTCCCTCCTCAGTCACAGCAAATCCACTGCAGCCTGAGGGCAGCCATTGATCAGAGCGGTTTACGAGTGTCTGTGTGCCTGTGTGTGGCTGCATTTTGTTGCTGTTTGTGTTTTCATATGTACAAAGGTTAAAATATGTTTATCATAATCAGCCTGAAACTAAAGCACAATATTATGATGTGATGTTAATTATCATCATTTAAGAAAGTGAAAAATCTTTATATCTTCAAGTACCCCCTTCAAAGTTTTAGATATATAGTCAAGGTCAAACTGCGATGGAGCCATATACGTTGACTACTATACCAATGAAATAACAGGCAATATGGTGTTCTGACCAAACGGAAAGTGAAAATAATGTCAAATTAAACTTTTAACACTCATTCCAAACTGTTCATTCTGGTCTGTTCATTCACATTCCTCCACAGGCTGTAGAGAGTTGAGGAGAACATTTGTTTAAATTTAATATAGGAAGTTGAAAGCATCACAATAAAATAATGTAAAATATATTTGACCCACATCATCCTTGAAATGGTTAATTCCCAATCCTCCTTTGATTTACAATAATTAGGTGGGAGATTTGGCTGTTGGCACACTGACCCAGATTGAGTGTGACTTCATTGTGAAAACATGGCCCCGATATAACATATATTTAACTTTTAAATTTATATAATTGTGAATTAAAGTTGGAATTTCAACTTTTGGAAATTGCAGTACAAATAAGTATATTGAAATCCCACAACCAAAACCTTACCAGAATAAAAACGTCATATAACTGTAAAACTTTATTAGAGATAATAAAATAACTTCCATAAGTTTTCATTGTTCTGCTTTACAAATAGACACATTCTGATACACATTCAGATACATGAATTCTGTGTTTTTACGTGAAGGTAAAAGGTGATCTACAACTGCAGCCTGTGAAACTATCTGTGGACACTATTCACAAGGTCAAAATATCTATGACCCTAATCTGATATATTAACTTACACTGTAAACACCACATTTTACATTCTTCAGCCATTCATCCAGCTCACAAAAAATCTCCAGCTGCTTCTTCATACCAAGTCACGGCAGCAACACAGTTTGCAGAAGGCAGCGGTCCCTCTGCTATTTCTTCAGAAATTACTCTTTGTATATCTGTTTGTTTTTGTGTGTGTGCTTGTTTGTGTGTATGTGTGTGAGTGATAGGGGCCAGAGATGTAACATTAGGAAGTCAAACATCGAACATCCGCAGGTCAGTAAAACTAAAATGTGTGAGCACTCTGCTGTCTGAGTGTGTGCGCATTCATGCATGTGTGTGTGTGTGTGTGTTTGTGTGTGTGTGTGTGTGTGTGTGTCTGTGAGAGCATATCTCCTTGTGATTGAAGGCTGACTGCTGGTGTAAATAATCAAGATTAAATTGTGACTCGTCCTTGATGTGGGGTCACCATTTTGTAATCGTGTGCTAATCACTGTATGTGTGTGTGTGTGTGTGTGTGTGCGTGCGTGCAGAGGCATGTGTGTAATTTGCTTCTGTCTCTTTTGTTGGTCTGTGTCTATGTGTTTTAGTGTGTGTTTGACCTGTGTATGTGCATGTGTGTCTCTGAGTGTACTTCATGTGTGTGTGTGTGTGTGTGTGTGTGTGTGTGTGTGTGTGTGTGTGTTAGTGTATGTTAGTGTGGGTTGAGTGGATCTCTCTTTTCACCATCACCATTACTGCATGAAAGACCTGTCACTCTGTATTAGCTCTCTTGTGTGTCTGTGCTAGTGTGTGTGTGTGTGTGTGTGTGTGAGAGAGAGAGAGGTGAACTGGGCAGCAAAGCCATTTTCAAGCTATTGAAGGTCATTGTCTGCTCAGTTGTGTGCCTCCTATGTGTGCGACCAGCAGCTCGGCCATTGGCTCAGTTTTTATGGATCCGTGCATGATGACATAATCTGGTCTATATCACAAACACAAACATCGATCATCAATACAGTAAATAATAATGGCAAAAATGATCAATAATCTATTATTATACAGCTACTACTGCATTTCTGTCTATATCAATAAACATACAGATATTTACCTGTAGATATTTGGACTCTCTCTCTCTGTCCCTCTCCCTCTCTCTCTCTCTCTCGCTCTCCCTCTCTCTCTCCTTCTCTCTCTCCCTCTCTGCAGGGCTGCGCTCCTGCTGCATTTCCCAGAACTACCAGCGCGGCCATCATCACCATCATCATCATCATCATCATCATCATCGCCGTGACCACAGAGGAAAAGTGTCCCACTGGCGCTTCATCCCGGCGCTCTCTAGCAAAATATATCGACATCAAACACACGCACACACACACACACACACACACACACACACACACACACACACACACACACACACACACACACACACACACACACACACACACACACACACACACACACACACACACACACACACACATTAGCTGGTCACGGCTAATAGGCTACTTACAAGCGCGCACAGCCCCGCGCGTCCTGGCTGCACACGCTCCAATAAGCTCATCCTACCAGTTTCCTCAATGTGAGAGAGAAGAGGGTGCATGTGTGTGCGTGTGTGTGCGTGCGTGCGTGTGTTAGTGTGTGTAACCGACATACAAACATCACCATGTGTTGATCGCACGCACCATGAGCAGAGTTTTGTTGGGATGCGACAAGTTGCTTGCGTCGTCGGGCACGCGCGCGTGTGCGAGAGAAATGGATCGCGGGGCAGACAGGCGGCCATGCGCGCGCTCGTCCAACCGCGGGGGGGAGGAGGATGATGGGAGGAGGGGGTTGGGGGGGTGTGGAGGGGGACGCATTCTCCCTCAGTACACACACACACACACACGCACACACACAAGCAGCGGCCACATCCACTGTGGACAAATCCGCGTTCAGTGACGTGTTCTGTATTAGCCCCTCTTCCTCTTCTTCTTCTTCTTCTGCTTCATCTTCCTCTTTTTAACGCACGTTCATCCCTTCTTTTTTCCTCCATCACTGGCTGATTTGAATTCACTCAGGATTATTTGAGCTTTCACTTCTCTCCCTCCCTGCGTGCTCCTTCTTATTTCCATCACTCCTTTTTTGTTCCATTTATTTATTTCTTTGCCTCGATAGACCCGTTATTCTACCCCCCACCCCCTCACCCTCTCTCTCTCTCTCTCTCTCTCTCTCTCTCTCTCTCTCTCTCTCTCTCTCGCTCTCGCTCTCCCCCCCCCTCTCTCTCTCTCTCTCCTCTCTTTCCTCCTTTTGTGCCGCGCTGCGATTTGGTGAAATAAACACGAGCTGCAGGTAAGATCTCTCCACGCTTCTTCTCTTTTTTCCTCCTCCACCATCACCATCATCCCACTCCGCTGTTTCCTCTCGGCGCATCGCACTCTGTCATTCACACGCCACATTGATTGTGTTTCACGTTGCCTGTGTAACTTAGCGCTACTCGCCGCACTGACAGCGCTGAATGTACAGAGAATCGTGTAATGACGGTGTGTGCTCATCCTCCTCTATGGACTCATCCTTTCTCCCCACCTATCTCTCCGCTTGGGCCTATAATTAGCGACGGCGGCGTCTATAATGCAAATGGGAGCTTTATAATAATAGCTCGGACGGGGTTTCTTCTCTTTGCATCCGCACCGCAGCTGCATGGGGTTCAAAATATGTCTTTGCAAGATCGAGCCGTGAATTCTGTGCATGTGGAACCGCGTCTGCAATGTGTGATGTGTGTCCCAGTCCACTGAGTTCCCTCTGAACCGGCCGCTTCATGCTAGGCGTCCATTTTCCACCGTGCAGCCTCTGCAGGGTGATGTGTGGAGCTGACTCTGTTAATGAATGCACCGCAGTCCGCATCACTATACTTGAGCTTTGCACGCTCCCAGTAGCTGCGAGCTCGTAGCCTCTGTGTCTCATCACTGGTCTGCACACAGCATCTGCTTCTCTGCAGCTCCTCACAGTGCAGGGCCAGCATCTCACACATCATGCAATCTGAGGGTCCTTCTCCATCCAGCCCACTGTCCTCCCCTCAACCTGGGCTCTGACAGACCCAGAGGTAAAGGCCACCGAACATCTGGCACCCCCATCCATCATTCACTCTTCACCGCAGCTCACATCTCATCATGGGGCTGAATGCAATGACTTGGATTGGAGATGCTACAGGAGTGTGCACTGCAGCACCCAGGAGTTCCTCTGCACTCTGGTACCCTGAGTTAGACCTGTGTCCTCACCGGGGGCTGCAGACCACGATAGGTGCTTCATTATCCGAGGCTCTTCTACCCTGTTGTGGTCATTTGCTCTTTTCGGTGACTATAGCACAAGCTTTTCCCCACTGAGCTGAGCTTTTGATTTAGCCGCTGCGTCTCTTTAGGTCTGGCCTTTCTTCAAAGCCAGCGTTAATAACAGCAGCCGCCCCTTTATGATTTTAATGCAGATCCACTGTGCTCCCAGTTTTAATGTTGAACTGTTGAATATTTAGATCACCTCTCTTCATGTGTGAAGTGCCGGTGTCAGAGAGTGGGCACTGGCCGCCAGCTTAATAGTAATCTTTACACATTGAAATATCACTAAATTCAGATAGTAACAATATACTAGTGGATGAGAGCAAACAATCACATAATGATATCATAATTTCATGCAAATTAGAAGTCGCATCTTCGGTGTGGTTAATATGAATAATTTAAACTGTAGTTGGCACATGAACTGCAGTATTAGGACTTTAGATAGCTCCACGTATCAACATTATACGTGGCATTGATTTAACCACTGTTTAATCCAGAAAAATGCATTATATATCAGTAGCAGAGTATTTGTAGTAGTAACAAGAGTGCTACTCAGCATACAGCACATTCCTTCACCAAGGACCAACTTAGATTCAGTGAAGCAGCACCAGATTTAACACACTGCATCCCATACACATGCCTGACTCTCTTCCCCAAGAACCATTCTCTGAGAAATCAACTCAAATGTTTAGAAACACCTCAAAATGTCAAAGAAAGTGAAAACACTCCTAGTTTTTTTTTTGTCGCAACTTTGTGTTAATCCGTCTAGTTGTTTTGTTGCGTAATCCTGCCAAATAACAGACAAGCCACCAAACAAATGGACAGGGGTGAAAACATAACCTCAGTATTGGAGGTAGACAGATCCTGGTTGCTGGAGGGACATGCAAAACTTAAATTACAGTGAGTGCTGTGATAAATCAAATGTTTTAATGATGAGAAGTTGTAATCCTTGGAGCCTCGGTGCGGCTCCTGACTGCTCACCTCTCTGTGAAGCTTTCATTGAGGTGCGGTTGGCCTCGCCATCTGTCGGTGACGCCCACCCAGCCACTCCTCCTCCCACGTGCTAACCATCGTCTGTACTATGTGTGTGATGTGTGCGTGCATTTGTGTGTGGCTTTGATGATCATCTCTGTGGATTTTTGGATTACTTTCAAAACTCGGCCGACTCTCAGATCTGCTGTTTACGCTGTAAGGTGACTCATTGCAGTCAATACTGGTGCGGAGCCCACACAGGCTCTGTAGACCTGTTTTAGCGCCGGCCAAATAAAGATGGTCTAATTCAGAAGTGGTTCAGAACAATCGGAAAGAATCTCCCCAACTTCCGCTTGTTTTGCATCATTATGTCATCCTGTGTGTGGTTGGGGCGGTCAGGTCTCTCTCTCTCTCTCTCTCTCTCTCTCTCTCTCTCTCTCTCTCTCTCTCTCTCTCTCTCTCTCTCTCTCTCTCTCTCTCTCTCTCTCTCTCTCTCTCTCTCTCTCTCTCTCCCCCTCTGAGGAGGTGTAGCAGTTCTGCAATGATCATCACATCTGTCATAGCTAGCTACCGCTCTGAGGATCAATGCCTTTGCAGCAGTTTTCTCGATGGTAGAAGATAAGACACGATAATCTCAGGGTCCCAGAACAGATCTAATCATCAGAAACACCTCTGTTCAATCACATCTGATGTCTTTCAGCGGAACAAATTGCTGCTAATCTATTGCACTTGGTGATAAGATCTGAACTGTACCTAAATGAGGACATATTTGCTGATTCAGCACCACGTTGTTTTATGATGCCACCGAGCATTTCAGTCGGATCTCTAATTGACTCCCGTCTCAATGACTGTGACCCATGCATCAATTAACCCCGAGCTCCTGTGTTTTTAAGTGCTTCACGCGATGCTAGTGAAGCCTGTGAGAGCGCGGCTGTAAGAGTCTGTGACTGAACCAGATTGTGTCAGTGATGTATTGTGTGTCGACCCGTCTGTGTGCAGAGGCATGCAGCGGAAACATACAGCAGACAAAGCATCTGACAGACAGCCTTGCTCACTGGACTGGAGATACACAACACAGGACCTGTGATCAAACCTTCGTCTCTATGTAGGTGTGCGAGTCTCAGTTGTTTCAACTCAAATACTGAAGCCAATCAGAAAAAAAACTTAATCAACATTTTGTACTATGCTTAGAATGCATGTCAAATACATCATGTGCTGTAATATTACTGCAGCTATGGATTTGTATCACTTTCTTTTCAAGTGGTAGCTGAGAGGATTGATAAAATCCTTATTGACAAGTTTCGTCACTCTATCCCCATTTTGCAGCTCCCCCAACCAGCAGGTATTTAAGGGTATTTCATCTGAATTACCATAACTGTACAGTGGCTGTATTTGCATGCGTTGTGACTTTTTGCAGCGTGTGTGTCATCTTATTGATGAAGATTTTGCTTAATTTGCACTTGTTTTTTTCTATTTGCATGTGTTTTCTTAATTTGCCGTGCGCTGAGCTCTCTCTGCCACCGTATAAATGCACTTCAATAGAAACTGGGAAATAAATATAGTGTGTCATAAAATCACCGTTCAAATCTGACAAACGATTCTTAAAATCATCGTCAACCTTTTTCCAGAGATTATACTTCTGCGATGCTTGTGTAAGGATTTACTACACCGAAACGTCTTTAACACGACGTAATCCAAAAACTGTGACGTGACGCTATCACCTCATCTTGGCGACTTACTCAAGAGTCAAGTTAAAGGCAACTTTGGTGCTGTGTCTTCAGCATTTCTACAATATTGTTGGTGCCAAAAGTGCTCTCGATGTTGTAGGTACAGGAGATATGATTCTTCTCAGCCTGATAATAACCTTATAAACATAAAGTTACATCAAACTGTCATCAAGTGCAGTTGCACCAACAGGGTCCGACGGAACTAAATATGAAGTCGGGACCTATTTTGCACGAGCAAGGATTTTGCTTTGGCAACGATTCACGCACCCAATGTCCACAGAGGTTTACACTTTCTTAGACCCCTTTTACACCTGGTATTAAAATGCATTGAATTTCATTATATATTGAGACTTTTTACCTGATGACATTTACACCTGGTATTAACATATGTCCCCAGTGTCTACATTGAAATCTGCTGGTGGTCTGATCACTCTGTGCAGCTCACGTCGCCTCCTCCTCTCATTTGCACTGGTCCAAAATACAACAAAAAAGATAGAAGAGGAAGAATCGAAGCACACTCTGTCATCTTGCTTGCTTGCTTTCCGATTGGTTCCGTTTCATCTCCATCCACAGGTGACATGTGAGGACTGAGAGGAGAACTGATGCCTGTAGCAAAAACTGCTATAGCTGACTAACTATCGCCACCTCACTGGTTAAGAATGCAGGATTACTCCGATCACAGAGATGTTATATGTGGATTTACAATGCGTTCAGTTTGATCACAATGTCCCTGACCACCTCCAGAGGTGGTTTGGCTGATCTGATCACAATCTGTCCCCAAAGTGTCTTGGGTGCATTTAGACTTGTATCCTACTTTCATGTGATCAAGGACAATCCATCTGCAGTTCAATCTAATTTGAATGTCATGTGTTAATGAAGCCACAGCTCATGTTACCAGGGTGCTCACAACATTAGTAGGCTACCATCACTACTTTTAGACTTTTATATGATAAGAATACTTGCAGCCCCTCTCTCTGTCTCTACTAAGGCTACTGTCTTTTGTAGCTATGAAAACTGCGATTCATTTTTCTTCTCGGTTTTGTTCATTTCTTTTTCATGCACATGCACATGGATTTAAGCGTAAGTTCATGGGTCCATGAGCGTCAGGTCATCCAGAGACACTTTATTTTTGGAGCCTCTTAGACCAAGGTGTTACTGTCACTGCCTCCTCGGGCTGTTCTGCTCAGATAGGCAGAGACTCGGTCACATGCAGTTCGAGCATCTTGGTGGACTCCTCACACGAGCTTAATGGTAATTCTGCTCTGCTTTGAAGTGCCATTTAAAGATGACCTATTTCATGACTTTATTGTCGTCATTTTGACAGTTGTGGGGGTTTGAAGCCTTCATATGTTCCTGCATGCCAAGGGTTTGTTTGCATGTTGATCACTTTCTGTGTGTGTATGTGTATGTGTGGGTGTGTGCGTGCATTTGTGTGTGTGTGCATGTGTGTGTGTGTGTGAGCGTGCGTGCGTGTGTGTGTGCGTGCCAGCTGCAGGATCTCAGCCGTGAGCTCAGGTGTGCAGCTTGCTCTCATGATTAAGGAGAGGAATCATCTCGGTCACTGCTCTGGATATTTAGGCTCAGAATGTTTTCTTAATGTTCACTGCTGCCATCAAGACTGAGAATAGAACCCACAGCTTGTATTTTTAGAGCTGTCATGATAAGTAGGCTCGCATGGTGCAATTTTGCTCTTTTGGTCAAGAATCAGTTTGAGCTTATGTCATTTATACTCACTACGGGATTTGTTTTTTATTTTTTATTTGACGTGCAACAGACAGTTTGGTGCGACTTTGTTGTTTATCCCCACAGGTCCACACAGGACCACTGGCTTTTAAATGTGTGGAGGAAAAAACTTATTACAGATGTCATCATTTATTCAACAAGCAGTTTGGTAGTTGATTTATGCAATGAATAGCTAATGCAGCAGCTGCTACAAAATCCTAAACTCTCATGTGATTTATGGCGGCATTATTGGAGCCAAAGCTCAATGAATGTGCTTTTTAAAAGCAAGGTATTCTGTCATGCCGGGGATGAGTCACACTGGCAGATCTGATTACAAACTCAAGTTCTCTGACAGGCGAGGGCCTGGTTCTGTATTGGTTCTGCAGCAGCTAGCTCCCAAAGCTATGCTCTTCGGCCTTTGTTGCTGCAGTACATCCTGCTGCAGCTAATTGGCCTCTGGCTGGTCCAGAGTCCTCTGAGTGCTGCAAACATACTATAAAAGCAACACTGTGAGGGTAAGTTCGCTCTGGAAAAGCTCTGCATTACGGCAAAGGGAAACCTTTACTTATCCCACTCTGTTCTGAATCTGAAATAACCCAAAATGTTTCAGCAATCCATCCAAATCTACTGTTGTCAGGGACTGGATGTAAGAGCAAGGCTCTGTTGATGAGGGAACAATCTGCAGATTCAGAACTCGACTCAGAACATTGTTGGGGTCATGAAGGACAGTCAGGATTAGGGTCTGAGTCAGGGTTAGGGTCGGTTCATTAATTGGAGCACAACCAGAGATTGAGTCTTTTTTAATACATTTTTGAAACCTGGTTTCTACATTACCCACAATGCATCCCTAGGCAACTGTTTTGTCAAAGGTGTCATAGATGTGCTATGCTTGTAGCTTTGAGCTGTGGGTTTCATTCAGAGATGAGGCTTGGGAGACTCACTTTTTTACACCACACCTCCTTTTGTTTCCATTTTCAAACGTGTGGCCTTCAGACAGTCTCATCGCCCCCTGGAGGCACCAAAGGCCAATACAATTTTTTCGAAATACGCCGACCTAAACAACATCTATTGAATGGTGTAAATCATAGACTGTTAATAAAGATGGACTTTGTTACTGCTCCTCCAAAGTGAAGCCAAAGCGTCTCACTCGCCAGCTGTTGGCTGGCCACAGTATAGCTCATAAATCCCTCCTCCTCCATGCTAATGGATGGGACACGAGCCAAACTAAAAAGTCTAAGTAGACTTTAGATACATTTTTTTCCTCAAAGATGGATTCTGTCTTTGTAGGTCGATCATATCACGCTGACGTATAATCCAGTGTTTATACTGTACGTTTTAATCAGTCATTTAATGCTTTAAGATCAGGGTGAAACATTCTGCTTGACAGCTGAGCCCTCACTCGTGATTGGTCAAGCGTGTGTATCGCCGGGACCTTGCTGCTGCTCCATCTTGATCGCTGGTGACTCTGGCTTCAACTCTGCAAGATGGCAGTGTCCTTATGTGGCATATTTTAGCTTCATCTCTAGATAGTTGGAGGAAGTAGAGACATGTCGTCCATCTTTTTATACGGTCAATGGTGAAAATATGTTTTATTTACTCAAACTCTTCTCTTATTTGACACTCTACATATAATTTTGTACCGATTTATCCCTGCACTCCGTCTGTCCCTCTTTGAATGAGCCCTTAATTGTATTACATTTACAATTATATCGGCTGAAATTAAACAGGAATAAAAAACCCTCCCCCGAGCTCCCAAAATCCAGGCTACCCACCTTCAGCTAAAAGAGAAATTAAATTTTCCATTTGTGACCCCATTGCTCCCGCTAATAATTTTCATACAGTCCCTTTAAGCATTCAGTTACACTCTCACTCTGTCTTTTCTTTTTTTCTCTTGCCCTCTTGTTCTTTCACGCTCTCTTGCTCCCATTCCCCTCGATCCCTCTTTCTTAATTATTGGTGGAAAATAGAAATTACAGATAATTAAATGACAATTATGATCTCCTACACAGGGGAGTCTTCGCTACGGGGAATAACTCATTCTTAGTGGGTTATTCTTAAGGTCATTCATTAAATACTGGAGTCAAAGACCACACACACACACACACACTACCACACACACACACACACACACACACATGCACACACACACACACACACACACACACACACACACACACATTAGATACTGTATTTTTAGGCTTTGGAGATAGTGTAATCCCTCCTGGACATGTATTTTCCTCAGGGAAGGCAGTATGTTGATAGGGTTGGAAGGTCACCCACACAAACACAGACACAAACTCACACACACGCACACAAACACACTTCCACAACCACATTCACTCGTTTGCTCGCACATATGAACCCACAATGTATAAATAAGCTGCACTGTGGCGGTGTCGTTTGACAGTTTACATAATAAGGAGGCTGAACGCAGAGATACGAGGCTAACTGTCTAACTGAGGGGGAGCTGAGGGGAACATTACTGGGATTCAATAAGATTGGACTAGACCCATCCACAGATGCAATGGAGGGGAAACGTGCACACCAACGCACACGTGCACGCGCATAAAACACACACAACACACCGTCATCTCTCCCCCTGTCTCTGAGGCAGCTCTGTTTCGGGTCTCACAATGCAAACAGGATGTAACCTATTTTGATCACGGTGCCATATTGCATCATGAAATATTAACAGACGTGACTGCGCTGCATTATGTCTGCTAAATAATGTTTCGGGGGAATAATGGGGCTCTTCTTCATCCGCACATTTTGTTTGAATCCATCAGGAAAAGACAGTGAGACCCTGCTTGTGTATGTTTGTGAGTTCATGAAGCGTGTGTGTGTGTGTGTTTGTGTGTCTGGGAGCATCTGTGTCGCATTGGTCACACACAAATCTATTGATAGAGCATTAGCCCACTAGTGTGTCCGTCTGTCTTGGGTTTCAGAGTCAACGCTATCGTGCCATCATGACATGAAATGTTCCCCCTCATTTCTGCCTCTTTCTCTCCCATCTCTGTTCTCTGTCCTCTCTCCGCTTTGCTCTTTCTCCCTCTATCTCTTGCCTGCCCCCCCCACACCCCCCCTCCCCTCGCTCTATGCTGATCCAGACTTTGGAATTCAATGTTGCTATGGTAACAATGTCGGGTTGGTCCTCTCTGCCTCCCCCTCTTGCTCCTCTTATTCAGATAGATGCAGTACAACTTGCTCTGTCTTTAGCCTGTAATACTGTCACTGCTCTAATGACTCTGTCGTATTAACACCGTCTGCTTCCATTCCATCAATCAATGTAAGTTAATTGATTGACAGAAAATGAATCAGTGGCTGCTTTCACAACGTCATTCCATTCATTCTCAAGCAGCGAGATTCTAAGTCTCCAGTGATGAAGCAGCTCGGCATAGGCACAGTGGTGCATTGGGCTAAATGCAAATGTCAGCATGCTAACATGCTAACAGCTAGCTCTCGGTAGAGCTCACACATCCGCCAGGGCCCAGCAGTCTCCTTATGCAACCACATCTAAATTCACTACATCCAGTATTTTATCTGAATCTGCACCAAATTTCACACACTCGTAAATATCAGTGCCCTGAACATGGCAGATTTATTTTTTATCACGTTTCATCAGTTATTCTCTGGGAAATTAATACAAATTGTGGGATCTCACAATGTAAAAGAAAGTGATAAAAATAACTTGGATCCAGATACACACCGAGAGCAGTTTTTTAAAAACCAGACGAAATCTTAACCTCCATCATCCATGATATTTGTCAAGTATTTGGTGTTAAAACAAGTATTATAAAATATATTATGATGAACTTGATGGCGCTTTATAGAGCAAATCTCAGGAGATCAGCAAAGTGCTAAGAATTCATCCTGAGGGGAACGTGAATGGACGTACTGAACTGTATTGCAATCCGTACAATTCACGATAGTTGTTGAGGACTTTTAAAAACTGAAGAACTCCGATTTGTGACCTACACTAAATGCTTCTGTCATTAAACGCTGTCCTTTGCTTTTCCTTCCTGTCCTGCAGCTGTAGAGCGGAGACCATGGGTTCTGAGTTCCAAGCCTCTTGCTAACAGCGGACGGACGGCGAGCGGGGACGAGACACAGCCTCCGAGCGGCACCACCTTTGCAGCGGGAAAGACTCAGAGAGGGGGAGAGAAAAACCAGAAAGAGGCAAAAAGAGAGAGGAGGAGTGCAAAAAGGAGAGAGGGGAGCGGGTGAGAACAGTCGATGGATGCTGTCCGGATTGAGGGGACAGCACGTTCTTCACTGACGAGGAAAAGAAAGATTTCAAAATGGAGTCGAAGGATAGAAACTCGGCGTCAGGTAAGTTTTGTCACACTTTGGACTTTCAGTTTTTGTTTGACCGTGTTAGAAACTCTCACACTATCAGATTTATCAGCAGGAAAAGGAGAATTTGTTTTAAAAGTAGTTAAAAATATCTGTAGTAGTTACCGTAGACCACTGAGGTAGATTTACAGCAACTCCGATACTATGATACTGTAACTGCATGTATGTCCTCTCCACTCTGATAAAGACTTATCAGGTGATCTTGCGTTGGAGCTGCTGTGTGTGTGCGTGTATACGAATGTGTGTGTTTGTGTATTCATCTCCAGCCCTGCTGACTCTGAGGGGGGAGAACGGTGTCAGGGTCATGAATATGGAGTAGCCTGAGATTGGGAGGGTGTGATCTGTTGTGTTTCACATCAATTCTGTCTTGTTAAGCGGAGTCAGCAGAGTCATCCAACTCTCCTCCAAGGACACATCATGGACCCACTTATGCACCTCCCACGTCCGCCTCCTCCTGCCTCTCGTCTTCTCTCACCGCTCCCCTCTCTCCCTCCCACCGGTGCCCCTCGCCTCTTCCTGCCCCTTCGTCATCTCACCTGCTGTTTAAAAAAAACTCCACTTTGTGTGTGATTGCGAACTCACTGTTCGGTTACCTCATCCGTTCTCCTCCTCATGATCCAAAATAAACATTTGCCTGTGTTCTCTCTGTCTCCTCTACGCCCCCTGATGTCCACCCTTCTCCTTCTCCTCCTTCTTTCCTCTCTGAAGGCATGGTGTGTGAGAAGGGGATCCAGATCCTTCTCACCACCGTGGGGGCATTCGCTGCCTTCGGCCTGATGACGGTGGCAATAGGGACGGACTACTGGCTGTACTCCCGCGCCATGATCTGCAACAGCACGGCCAACGTCTCCCAGGATGACCCCCACAACAAGGACAAGAAGGACCCCGGGGCGCTCACCCACTCTGGACTGTGGAGGATATGCTGCCTGGAAGGTAGAGAGGAAGCTGCGGGAGACATTTTGGGGTTGTTGTCGGGATTTGGACTGACGAGGAGGAGCGGTGGGAAAAGTTTGCTGACATTGAGGATGCTAATTTCAGTTTAGTGGGCGCACTGAATGTGAGCTTAAGGTAATTTAGCCCCGGTGACGCTTTTGGTTAATGTAGAGGCAAAATTTGTCAGACTGGATATTCTCACCTTCAGAACAAGTAGGGATTAAAGTCAAGCAAGATAAATCAAGAAGAGTGAACTGGATATGTTTTGTATTCTAAGCCATTCAGTGTTATTTCATGTAAGATAGAAGCAGGGCACCTTAACATTGAGGCATTGGAGCGTTTCCATCACACATAGCAACATTGTTTAGGTCCAGATTTCTCTTAAATCCCACATCTGGCCCACGTGGAATGATGGCACTTTGGCGGCCTGATTTTGTTTGCCAGATCCGGGCCACAAGTAAGTCCTAGAGATGTCAACCAAAGGTGCCGAAGGTGGCCCGGATTTGTGCTATTTGGGCCACATTCGTCATTTACATCAAAGGCCTCAGATTACACCTTTCAAACTGCACCACATGGCTGCCAATAGTGACTCACGTTTGATTTGGGCTTTGCTGTTTTACAAGTGGGCAACTTTAGGCTTGCAATTATTTTATCCAGGCCACAAATTTCAGTTTATTAGAGCAACTGAACACAAAGATGAAAAGTCGCACATAGCTGAGAAACATCCAATCCAAATTGTGTTACTTGGCAACATCAATGGGGAAACTCATTTCTTCTAACTGAATTTATTCACATTTGGATTATATTTTGGATTAACTTGGGAACTATGACGTAGTGTTTTCCTCACACACTCCGTACTGAAGAGTATTGGATTAGCTTCTTCTCCAAAGCAACAATGACAGAGCTTCATGAATATTGCAGTGTTCAGAGCGTCCACCATCCCAGAATGACACGCAAAACCTTTTTGTCTCCAGAAAGAACGATTAAATAATAAAAACTGGCATCCAGAACAAAAGGTTCTACGTCAAGTAAAGTAAAGGATATTAGGACATTTCTAAAATGGGAATTCAAAGTGCTGAAGAACATTTCCAAAACCACTTCTCTGCTCTTTGGAGAGTATTGGCTTTGATTCTCCAAGGATTGAGCTGTGAGGTTCAGGATTTGTTGGACTGGAGGTGATGCTCAGAGAGAGGATCAACAGCTGGACCCTGTATCTGTTGCTATGTAGACAACAGATGTACAGATATGTACGTAGTAAACTATCTACATATCATCTAAAGATAGACGTGTTATGTCAGTCACGAAGTCTATATCCAGAATTCTTTATATCTCTGTGTTCTAGATATTGCAAGATAGGATGTTTTTCAATATTTTCAGAGTTTCTAAAGGAATAATTCATGTAACTTGATGTAAATACAAATCAGGTACATTTGGGGACCCCGATATCTATAAGTGTGTCAAGGTGCAACTCGTTCAAATGTAAGGGGAGTGTTGGTGGAGGCTTAAGGCCGGAGCATGCTTCTGCGTTGTCAGGGGCCCGCAAGCACGCAGCTGTAACGCAGGACTCGTTGTCATTCATGGTTTTCCAACCTTTGCGCGTGTTGCCATGCAATTCCCCGCCAGAACACTAGGCAGAGTAATGTTTTTTGTCGAAGTCGGCTCTTCTTCGTGTGTGGCACAGAGAAGAGCGATTTATTTACATCGCCTCGGCGGCTCCGCAGAGCCTTTTTCTGGCAGAAAAATCCACCGGTTAATGACGGGTTATACTAGTGGACATAGTGTCGGCTCTCTTCTGCCAAGTGCTCTTCTATTTGGTCCATATTCGTTCTTCTAAATCTTCCGTGGTTTCCGGGCATGAACCGGAAATGCGACTCCGGAAATGATGTAGTTAGCAGACCAATCACAGCCCTTGCGGGCGGGTGACGCTTGCGGGGCTTTGCCGTCTAGTTAGAAAAATTGGCCGACGCACGTAAGCACGTAAGAAGGGCTACGATAGCACGTAGGGGGCCCGGCAGGGCTCTTGCGCTTCCGGGCCCGTGAAAACGCAGAAGCATGCTCCGGCCTTTACACTCTACTAAATTTATATTCTAGTAGATTATTTGATCCCTAAATCAACGTTGCCCTAGTGATGAATCCGACTGAACTGAAGTCATTGCTTGTCTCTCAACGTCAATGTCAAAGCTTCTCGGTGGAAACAGATTTTCTTCAGTCGTCACTCTAGAAAACTTGATTAGAAAACTGCAGCTGCTCTAACATCAACATCAACATTAGCATCAACATACACACAATCCTGTTGGGTTTTTTTAACCGTGCAATCGCGAGAAGACATTTTTAAAATCGCGGTATAATTACATGATACTGGAACCTGACGCTGAAATCAAAACACTCCATTAATCTTTGTCTTTGCGTCTTGTTGCAAACGACCAACATTCACGCCGGCACCGTCAACGCACCTCGCTCCAACTGGCGGCAGATACAGAACCTGGCAGCAGCCACCGCTCAATCTTCAGCTTGTCAGTGCAACACAAGCTGCTAATTCATTATACATTGCAGTGACTGGCTGACACTCAACAGTAAAGGCTGGAGTGAAGCGGCTACAGCCAAAGGGGTGTTGGTGGTGGTGGTGGTGAGTGGTGGTGGTGGTGGTGAGTGATCTGTGTCTTCGCTCACAGAGACACTGAGGTAACGGCTCTTCTGTCTCCAGGAACACCTCCCGGCCCCCCCCCATGCAGCCGCCCCGGCCCATCCTGCGCTTGGTTATTGTACAGAACTAATTTGTCCTCATCTCTAAGCTTCCTGATAGCAAAGCAGCCAATTAGAGATAAGCTGGAGCCCTTGCAGCTCTTCTGCAGTGCACCCCCACTCACTCCCCTCCATCGCCTCACTCCCTCGGTGTCTCCACCCGCTCTTCCTCTCTCACTCCCCCAAACATTACATTTCATCTTTCACTGGTTCCTCCTCCTCCTCTCCCTCGTTGGAGCTTTTTTCTTTCCGTCTTTGCTTCCACATTGTGGTGCAGTAAAGCTGACAGTGTCTTGGCATGGCTTAGAGGTCAAGTATCCTTGATGTCTGTGGAGTGTTCAGCCAAGATAGATGCTCAGTAGTCGTGCAGTGATGCAGTGAGGTGTAGCTCGAGTGGAAATGCAGGACATGTTAGCTCTGAAAGATTTATGCCCGCGGGTGGGTGGCACAGGATGCTGTGGATAGAGACGTGTCCTCTCCTCCTCTCTTGCGCTCCTCTGCAGGTTTACTGAAGGTGGGGTCGCACCGACTTACCTGACAATGAGCGTTTGATTCCATTTGGAAGATATTTGCTCATAAAGCGCAGGCATTTGTAAGTTTGTGACCTGACGTCTGAGCTTTTGATTAAAATCAAGGAATCAGTGAAGAAGGAAATGCAACTTCTTATATTTATCCACTGAACTTCAGCACAAGTTTGAGGTACTTGGGTTTACTCGCGTTTTTCCATGTTAAGCGATTCCACTACATTTCAGAGGGAATTATTTCACTTAATACTCAACTGTACTTATCTGACAGCCGGGGTTTGCCCATTACTCTTCAGATTAATATTTTTCATATTAAGTATTTACAGATTAAAATAGATTTAATATGTGAGACTATGATGGCTTCTTGTCTCACTTAGTGTTGGGTTGAGTCCGAATCTCCTTTTTAAACGATAATCAATCTTTTTATATAATTGCTGTGTAATTCTGCGAGATTTACAGAGGTCAATCTGGCCAATAATATACCAGGAAGGAATAGTAGGAAGTATTTACAAAAAAATTATATTAAATTGATACATAAAATTGTGTACTAAACTTCTGTACTATTTTCACAATTCTCTCTCAAGAACTTAACATGTATCTTGTGACAATTAGACTGGACTAAACTACCTGACCTTTCATCTTATTTACAATCTGACAACAGTATATTTAATATATGTTTAATATGATTAGATTTTGAGTGCATGACTTATACTTGGTGCAGGTACTTTTTATAAAACAAAGCTCTGAATTTCCCTCGTCCACCACTGAGATCCTTCAATCATCGTGTACTTTTAGAAACTCGAGGAAATCTGCTGACAGTGCAAATTTCCTCCAATGTTTCTAAGGCTTTAAAATGTCCCTGGAGCTTGAGAACATGATTCACCTGTTTCACAGCCTGAAGTCTGTTGATCTGCATGTTGGTCTTAGGACGGTAACACTGATGTCGCATCCCTCTTTACCTCCATCTGTTTCTTTGCAGACCAACCTGTGGAAATGTTAGAGCTGTGAGAAAGACACCAGCTCGTCCCACGTCTTTCCATTGCTTCCCTCCATCTGTGTCTCGTCATTCCATCACTGCATCTCTCTTACAATCCATCCATCAGCAACAGTGGTGTGCTGTGATCATCGTGCGTGCATCCCTCCGTTCCTCTGTCTGTCTACATGCAAGACCCAGGCGGGTAGTTACCTGTCTGCCATTGTGTCTGCATATTTGTATGTATTTACACGTGTGTACGTACTGTGTGCATGTGATGTTACTAACTTACATTTCCTATAAGAACCATTATTAACCTTGTATGTTGTAGTTTATTCGCCGGGCTCATGTGCTTGGATAAAAAAAATAAGGATTTTCTAGCACAGACATGATTGTGTTCAGGTGTCAATCACTTTGTCTCAGGAGTATATGTGTTGCTCTCTTTTCTCAATGCTCTCAGATATGAGGTCTTGTTTTTTGTTGTGTCTGGTCACTGCTGTTTCTCCTCTTTAAATCTCAGGAGTGAAGAGAGGAGTTTGTTCTCAGATCAACCACTTCCCGGAGGATGCAGACTTTGACCATGACGGGGCAGAGTACGTCCTACGTAAGTCAATTCCCACTTTACAAGACATGGATGAGGAGGGAGAGGGAAGGAGAAGACAAATAAAGAGAAAACATACCCAGACCTGCTCTACACATCCTGTAATCTGGTGTTTGTATCGTTCTTTCCTCGGACGATAACGTCAGCAAGAAAATAAGCAGAAAGTCATGGGCGGTGGGGCGCCCTAGTTCCTGCCCATGGCCCTGCAGTGGTATTTTTGCGCTCTATGATATGCTACATGTGTGCACATGCACAAAGCCTGTGTTCTGTTTACAATGTTGCAGAGACATTTTGCTGGCATTTAGGTGGCATTTTCTCTCCCGTGGCCTAGTTGTCCTAGATGAGAGAGGAGTGTTGACGTGTGTGTGTGTGTGCGTGCATGTGTGTGTGTGTGTATGTGTGTGTGTGTATGTGTGTGTGTGTGCATGGTAGGCAGAAGGTCACATGTGAAGGGTTTGATTCAGAAATGTAGCTAGAAATGAGTAATTAATTTCCTCACTAAGTATTTTGTGAATATTCTTAATGAAGCAGCTTCAACCATTTTTATTATTGTCTGTGTTGTGGATATTTTAAAGATCGGGTTGGACATTTTCTCTATCTTAAACACATCATAAAATACTCATCTGAAAAAAAATAGCCAGTGTCTGTGTCCCTCTGGACTTTAATGACCAATTATATAATTCAAAGATTGGCTGGAAAAGTCGGCTTCCAAACATTCGTGTGTTTTTGGGGCGTAGCTTTGACGAGAGGGCTGATGGGAGGGGATGGGATTTATTGGTTGCATATTCCTAAATGGCGAACTATTATTTCAGTAAATCAATTAGTTCAGTAAAAAGTAATTCCAACCTCAATGTGCCTCTCGTAATATTTCTTTCCTGTGCTCAGGGGTAGTCAGGGCTTCCAACATCTTCCCGATCCTCAGTGCCATCCTGCTGCTGATGGGAGGCATGTGCATCGCTGCTAGTCGCTTGTATAAGAGCAAAAGAAACATCATCCTGGGGGCTGGGATCCTATTTGTGGCTGCAGGTACGTGTGTGTTCATATGCCTGTATGTGCTCTTGAACATATCTGTCTTTTAACAGACAGCACTTGGCCTGTTCTTGGTTCACAGGAAAAAGGGAAACTTGAATTTAAATTTAAAATGTATTAGCACTTTGCCTGTCCTTAAATGGACAAAAACTAGATTTTTCTTTGGTTTTGTGTAAACAGTATACTTATATGCAGCAAAGTTTATTAAAAGATTTTTTTTTTTAATGAAGTATCGATCTTTATTGTCTTTATTTTCGGTCATCCCATGCCTTGAACAACCTCAAGCTAAATTTAAAAGCTACTAAATAAGAGCAATTGAGAATTTGTGTCATTCATAATCCGATTAGTCGATTAATCGTTTCAATAATCGGTGACTAATCGACTATCAGAATAGTCTTTTTGAAAAGTATTTTTAGCTTGTTATGCATATAAAAGGTAAAATTTCCCTTGGGCAGATCTTCCCTTGGAAATGACAAAAAAAATCCCTTTAATTTTCTCAAAATTTCAACAGTAAAACCTTCTGAAACTTGACAGCAGACAGGGAGGGTCACCCTTAATATGGAGACTATTTCTGTCAGTGCATAAGAGTTTTTTGTGTTTACCTCCGAGTGTTTTCAGCTCTTTGGTTTCTGTGCTCTCTCAGGACTGAGTAACATCATCGGTGTGATCGTGTACATCTCGGCTGCGTTGGGCGACATCTCTCCGAAGAAGGATGAGGATAAGAAGTGGCAGTACTCGTACGGTTGGTCCTTTTACTTCGGAGGTCTGTCCTTCATCATGGCCGAGATGGTCGGGGTGCTGGCCGTCAACATCTACATCGAGAAGAACAAGGAGCTGCGCTGCCGCTCGCGCACCGACATTTTCAAGAGCACGACGCACGCCATGCTCCGCCTGCCCAGCTACCGCTTCCGCCGCCGATCCCGCTCCTCGTCCCGCTCCACCGACCCCTCCCGGTCCCGAGACCCCTCACCTGTAGGGGGAGGTGGAGGCAAGAACTTTGGCCTGCCCCCATCCGCGTTGCTTTCCCAGGGGCCCATCTCAGTGTCCACTCTACCCAACCCCCACTCCCGCTCCCACACGGCCCTGGCTGGAGGTGACATCTCCCTCTACACGTTGTCCCGCGACCCCAAACTGGGGGGCTTGCCACCCATGTACGGCACGGTGGACAGGGCCACGCTCTACCAGCTCCACAACTGCTTCCCAAAGGACGGGGGTGGAGGAGGAGGAGTGATGATGAGCGGCACACTCCCCTCGCTTAAGTCCCACAACCCTTCAAATTCTTCCAACTCAAACGCGCAGATGCCCAACTCGGTGGGCTCCGGCCCCCCGCCCTTTAACTCGTCCACAGTGGACAGGGAGCGAGGGATGGGGACTCTGGACCGGCTCAAGGGGGACAGGGAGAGCAACTCTAACACCCTCAATAGGAAGACAACGCCTGTGTAGAGCCAGGCTATGAGAGGGGGAGGCGAGGAGGAGGGGAGAGAGGGAGGACGGGTGGTAGAGTGAGAGGACAGATAGAGGGGAGCACTGCGGCTCAACAGGAAATAAATAGGAGCGAGAGGCAGCCAGAGAAATGAAAGGGTCGATCCCTCCCTCCATGTTCACTGTTATTTAGTCGACTCAATCTCACTGAGCGCAAAACGAAGAGGAGTAATAACAGAGTGATAATAATAACAACAACAATGGACTTTCACAATAAAACTATTTTGATATTTTAATGTGCTAGAAATGATTTATTTTGTTAATGATCAAACGCAATTAACCTTGGGCTCTTATGGAAAAAAAAAAAAATGTTTCACATCTTTTGTTGTGCAATATTCCTGCTAATTTAACCAGATCAGCACTAATGTACAATTGTTGTTGTGATTATTCTTAGCGTTATTACAAACTAGCTGTCTTTGCAAACACTATTGATTGGAATGAAATTTTAATTTTGGACTTTTTTTTTTTTTTTTTTCCACTTTACTTTTGGATCTTGACAAACTTAACTGTGAATTTCTTCCATGCGCAGCCGTATTGAGCTGTGTGTAGCTGTGTCAAAGTGTCAAGCATGAGTGTGCACAACATGTGGGAGAATGTGAGCCTGTATTATTCTTTTTAAACCCCCCTCCCCCCCCATATTATATGATTTTCATTTATAACATGAAGTCAGATGTGAATACTGTAAATTGTCTTCCAATATTGATACCGAAAGAAATGCAACAATAACGTGAGTGGCTGAGACGACTGACCAACTTCATCGTTATTACGAGTCTGGGTTTTCTGCAGGCCTCTGTTCGTCTTATTTCCATTCTAATCAGTGTTAAACAGTAGTACTTGTAGCTCTAGTCGTGTTGAAGATGTTTGTTCTTGGGCATTAACAGAAACCTCCGACCTCCGGAGGAAGCAGAAAAATAAAAAGAGACACAGAATAATAACATTTGTACAGAATCAGGTAAAAGGTCGCTGCCTGAGCAGAACAACGAGAAAAAAAAAAATCAATCAAATCATGTTTAGTTTTTTTCATGACGAGTCCCAAAGTGACACACATGCAACTCATCATTTTCAGTGGCAAAAAAATAGAATATGTATATGTGGGTTGAGAGGGTTTAACAAAAAAAAAAAACACTAGAGAAAAACTTTTGCGAAGAAACATGTACATTGTAATTTATGCATACATATATTTGTAAAGTCTACAGATACGTTTTTCGGGACCACTGTTTAAACTGGTTATGCATTCTGGGCAGGGCGGGTTTGGATGAAGTGCTTCGTTCCCGGTGCCCCCCCTGGACTCTGGTTGGGTGGTTTCACCCGCTGTTGACCCCTCCCTCTGCCCATGTCTGTCCACGTCCTCAGTGTGTCCCCCTACTTTGTCTCATCACCCCTAACCTTCTCACTGTGCTTCCCCCTGTGACTCTGGAGTCTGACCTCTTCTGTTTATGTTGATGAGAATGTAAACACATGTAATCCCCCCCCCCCCCCCCATCCCTTACTCTCTCTCCTCTGAACTGTCCCGAGTGAGTGCAGATCCGGGTTGAAACCACGGACACACCTGCTTCACGATGTAACGAAGAAACGAAACAACAACCAGACGCTTCCAGATTCTACGACTTTTCATTTCCTTTGATTTCATTTGAGAAAAAAATGAAAAAATGTGATAAAACTGCGCACAGATAGCATTTATGTGGGCAATATGAATAGTATGTAGTTGAGAATAGATATATCTAGACAAAATGATTATGGTTTATCTAAATGTGTGATAAACTTAAAACACTGTATTGCACGAAGTTTATAAAAAAAACAATAACAGACATATTCACAGACTTCTGTCTTTTGTTTCTTTATTTTGCTGAGAAGGAAGCTGGCGTCTCATATGAAGAACAGACTGAGAATATACCTGTGTTGGGAGAATCCCTCAATATTATCTGTAGGCAACATCTGTGGAGAAAGTAGATGCTTTAGTAAAAGTAGCAGGAACACGCTCAAAAAGCTGGTTGACACATTCCTCTACTGAAGGGAAATCTCAGTTTTCCCACAACAGTTCGTGGACAACTAGTGTTAAAGGTCAGGAGTGTTAACTGGAGTGTGAACTCCAAGTGTAAAGTTGAAGGCTTCATATTGAGAACTTTACAGGGAAGTAGGAGAAATCCTGTTCAGCAGTTCATGGACTCATAAATTCTGAATTTTTTAAGTAAATGGAAACAGTGTCTCTAATGAGAAAGGTATTTCCATATATTGAACTTTGTGTAAAAACAACATCATACACAAAATAATTAGTCAAACAAGTTGTTGAACTGTTTGTATATATTTAACAATTTCGATAGGAGATTTAAAGTATAAGTACACTAATAACAGGATTACATTTCACATGAAGAATCCAAAGTAAAAGTGACATTTATTATGTAGCATGCATTCTTTATTTTTGTTTATTGAATCATTAAATGTAAGCACAATATGTGCGTTGTAGATTAGTCTCATCAACTCCAATCACTGTATTTAAAACAGAAAATTGCATCATATGTTGTTAACAGATTTCAAACAAACTTTGTACATTCATACTTAATCTGTAAAGAAACTAGAATAACACCATAGAGCACAGACCTCAGCAAAGACCCTGAAGTCTCCTCAGTTCAATCAAACTGCACCAGGTCCACAGGCTCATAGATATTAGTTCCCTTAAAGTGCCTGATCATCAAGATGCATGAATTATTCCCTTTGGTGATAATGTTAAAAAACTTTTATCTCACAATGTTAAAGAAAGTGAAAAAAGTATTCCTGGATCCACACCAAGATTCAATGGGTTCTGTACTGAACCATATTGCAGCAAGTTTAGTTGAAAGCCATCTGGTGTTTGACATGACCTCCTTGGCAGAGGTCGAATGTATGGCATCGTATAAACTGAATATGCTTTGTATATAAAACATAAACCATAAAGCCTATATAGCTGTCATATACATGCAGTGTAAAAAGTACAATATTTCCCTGAGATATATAGAAAAAGTACAAGATTGGCTAAAATGCAAAACTCGATGTACAAGTATCTTAAAAGTATATTTAAGTTCAGTACCTGAGTAAATGTACTTTCCATTATACACACACACACACACACTAACCATGAGGGAACAAATATTGCTTTATAGTCACTCAGGCTCAAGGTCTCTTTGCTAATCTTTGATCCTAAAAGGCTTCAACCTTCTCTGTCAGACCTGAGGCTCATAATATTTGCAAATATATGTATAGAGCCAGATGGGCGGTGTTTGTCAAATAAGATAATGAGAAAAGCAACTAAAAATTAATTCAGGGTTTTCTCTGACCACTGCACTTCCTGAGCACATTAAGTTTTTTTTGTTTTTTTTTCTGATGGGGCCCATCTGGTGCCTCATGCAATGTTTTGAATTAACAACGCTGTCAAAGTCTGCTGGGGTCCCTCCGGCCCACTGGGCAGGTTTGACTTGACCTCGGAGGGATCATCACTGGCAGGACGGAGGAATGTGGGAATACTTCCAGAGTGGATCGAGCTGGAAGAATCTCCTCAGAGGCGAGAAGTGATACAGATGCACATGGGCAGCGTGAAGTCAGTGTCACATCCTTCACAAGGGGCCTGAGATTCCTCCCAGCGCTCGTGGACCTGAAGGATTAGTTTTCTGGAGCACCCGACCCTGCTATTATCATAACTCCTTCACTCTGGATGCAGCCACATCTTCAGCGATGAGAGATTTAAGGAGGAGGCTGCCGGGGCAAGCTCATGTCATCCTCTGCACCAACACCATTCCTTATCGCAGTTTGGGATAATACATGGTCTTACATACATCTTAAAATATACTGCCATTAATACCTCTGGCAACATAGCGGCGATAACAGCTGCACAGTTTTCTTGTTCTCCGAGGGTCCACTTTTCAATCTACAGGTCTAATCGAGAATTCCAGGAAGCTCATTTCCATTTACAAACCAGGACCCGTGCACCACTTGTCACTCTGTCTCAGTAGAACTATTAACAGCTATATATACAACCAGTATAGTGTGTCAAGTGGATTCAGTTTCTGCCCACTGATAGTTGAGTGTGTGTGTGTGTGTGTGTGTGTGTGTGTGTGTGTGTGTGTTTGTTTGTGTGTGTGTGTACGTGCAAAGGTTACCATGTGAGTGAATGGGACTGCCTTGATGACACCCGCTCCCCGGTGGGCTGGGTGTAAGAACAGTTATTAGGTATTGGGACACCTCCGATTTGATCAGTTGTCTGTGTGTGTGTGTGTGTGTGTGTGTGTGTGTGTGTGTGTGTGTGTGTGTGTGTGTGTGTGTGTGTGTGTGTGTGTGTGTGTGTGTGTGTGTGTGTGTGTGTGTGTGTGTGTGTGTGTGTATGGAGGCCGAGTGGCAGGAGGACAGGGACCTGTCCTCCTGTCTCTGGAGACAGCGGGGGAAGCGGCCCACCACGGGTTCGGGGATGTAGAAGGAGAGGAGAGGAGTCGGCACCCAGGTATGAGGACAGGCCGGGGGGTTGCATAGTTGAAATTCAAGGGTAAGGTTTCCCAACCTCTGCAGCGAAACGCATTGCGATGAGCTCTGGCCTAATTATAGCGGCGCGGGTTTGGGGGGGAGGTGGTTGTTTGGCCGAATGGTCGGGGGTCACACTGTGGAGGGGTGAAAATGGGTGAAAGTCAAGTCTGAGGGCAGATAGGGTGTCACGCCAACAAACAGAAGGGAGGCAATTATCTTATGTCAAATCCCTTTAATGAAAAGCGGAAGTAGTGCCACATACTGAAGATAAAAATGAATAGAAATGAGCGCGGTGCATAATCCGTAAAATAATATTTGTTGGTGGAGAGAAATAGTGAGCATCCGATGACACAAATAAAAAAAATGTTCTGCATATTGCAAATAGACGGACACAACTTAACAAACAGTGACCATTCACAAAATAAACATCCATTATTATTATTATGTACAGAGTTGAGCTTATTAAGTGAGACCATATGATTCTCTGATATACAAAATGGTATTTTCATCTCTTCTCACAGTTGATATCATTCATCTTAGATTCATGTAACAAAGCAGCATTCACACAATAATGATAAAACGCACACGAGTAATAAATAATGAAAACCAAAGCCTCCTGTTTATCAAGTATTTAGTCTTTAAAAAAAAAAACCTGTGTAGAATATCAACGACACTCATTGATTCTATCGATAAGTCAACATGTAGAGGATATGACGAGATTAGTAACATCATCAGAAACGTCCTGATGGTGCAGAGGAGTCTTTAACAATGGAAGACCATTTCTGCCAAGAGACAAAAATGCAAAAATATTTGAATAAAATCTATAGCAGCCACTAATTATGACTGGTGGTTTGTCTCATAGAGCAGCAAAGGTTTGGTGGTTTTGGTGGATGGATGGGTCGAGCAAATATCGGACTTTTCCACAGTATGCCTGTTTCCTGTTTCCTGTTTCAAAGCAACAGCCAACATCTTTTAATCTATTACATTACTCCTCACAGTTCTTATTGTAGCTCCAATGATGAAGGTTCCTCAACCATGAAAAGTGATTTTAGCATTAATTGCTGTGTTTCTTGTTAACTGTGCCAAGGTCAACATTTCTGTGCTGGAAATGAACCAAACCTTAACCATAGAATTATCAAACGATGAAATAGATTTATTCTTCAACTGTGACGAAGTGTTTCATCCTGAGGATTGATCTAAATGTGCTGCTGCAGTGGGTGTCATTGTAAAGGGCATAGACAAACAACAGAAGCTGCTTTTGGGGGGAGCTATAAAACATATCAATCCTTATAACCATGTTATTGTCATCGATAGCATTATAACAAAAGACCAAAATATCGATATAAGGCTTAAAACACATAATTGATCTGCCTCAGATTTATTTAAATGTTTGTCATTCTCTGCTCTTAAAGAAACGTTTTATTTTGATATATAGTTTTTGTCCATATGACCCAGGCCTAATCATTTTAATTGAACTTTTTATGTTTGTCATTACTTGGCAGAAATGGGCTTTCATATGTGAAAGACAACAAAAAGTTCTATTATAAGTGCCTGAACATTTAGAAAAGATATATACTTATTAGAAGAAATATCTATTAGACTCTTGTTGACGTTAGCACACCATAGAGCCAAAAAAGTTAACAGTCAGTGTCTCCCACTGTTTTCTACTAAACAAAAACACAGAAAAATATTTTCTCATCTTAACTCTAAGGGAATTCCTTATTGTTGCTCATGACTTTTTGTCAAATGTTTGATTAAGACCTCTTATGACTTCTCTGACAAATGAAATGCCAAGAGCAACCTGAAAGTTGCAGCCCTCAGGAAATGGACATTTACACTTAAAGGATACTATATGTACATGTTGGCATTCAAGTGTTAGGTGGTGCTATCCTTGTGTGGCAAGCATTTCTGCCAGGGGCTGAAAGGAAGAGAGAGGATGATGAAGAGGACGCCTCCCAAAATGAGAGCGGCTCCCGCTGAGCCCACGCAGGCCACGGACCAGGACAGCTCGTGGTGCAGAGGTATGGAGTGATCACTGTCCAACAAGGCCAGCACTGACTGGTGGAATATCAGGATAGAGAAGAGAACCAGCACACCTGCACATAGGGACAGAAATACAAGACATTAATTTTTAAGACAAGACCAAAATGATCGTCAACAGGCCGATTAGAGTTATATTATAAGTTACACAGCTTCAATATAAACCCTGATGTCACTCCACAGAAAGTCCCACCTGACAGGATGAAGCTGAAGGCGGCGGGTTTGAGAAAGAAGGGTACTCCCTTGCTCAGAGACATTCCGATACAGATGGAGCCTGTGACCATCATGGTCAGACTCAACAGGGCCAAGATGGCTGCTGCAAGATTCAGATCTGTAAGGGAGAGAGAGCAGAAACTAAAGCTAAACATGTTCTGTGTTTAAATCGCCCTCTTCTAGTCTTGAGGACCAAAACACTTGAGAGTAACTTTTTCACTCGCTTAAACACATTCATTGAGTTCATATAGGGTCAGAACTCTCTCTATGAGAACAGCACAGGCAGCAGGGGCGTTTCGGGCTCAGCATCTTGCCCGAGGACACTTTGGTATGCGGAACAGGGAAGACTGGGGTCGAACCACAAACTATGGTTAGAGGACACCTTCAAAACTGTAGGAAATCTACAAACAACTTTCTCCAACTTGACCTCTCCTGATCCGGTGTGATTGTCTGTGTCCCACCTCCACCGGATGATATCACAGCAAACCTTGGTGAACTAGCACCATTTACTAGGTCCTCAGCTGGAAATCACAGAGGGGTCTTAGCCCAAAGCCGGAGCTCAGAACCCAACATTTAGAAGGTTAAACAATAGTGTTTTTATCATTATGAAACCTAGCCAAGGTCAAGTCTTTTATCTCTCATACAGACTGGGAAGAAATCCTTCGAGCCGTTGTTTCTTCTCGCCTCGACTACTGCACCCCCCTTCATATTGGTCTTACACAGAAATCAATCCACTGTCTACAGTCAGACAAGAATGCTGCCGCTGGGCTTTTAATACAATCCCAAAAATGTGACCATATCACCTCTGTTTTAGCATCCTTGCACTGGCTACGTGTTTATTGATTTTTAAATTCTTTTAATGACTTTTAAAGCTAGGCATGGGCTGCACCCCCAGCTTTTATCTGCCTACGAGCCAGGCAGCCTGAGATCCTCTGGTAAGACATTCCAAAGTCTAGGCTGAAAACCAATAGAGATGGAGCCTTTGCTGTGAGCGCCCCGAACACAAGTAGAATCTGTTACCTGATTTTTTTTTTCACGTTTTAAGACACATCTCTATAAAAAAGCTCATATTGCATGATGTCTTTGACTTTTATTAGCTGTATCTTTATTTTTATTATTTTCTTACTACAAATAATGTTAACAGCACTACTGGTTGATTATATTTGATAGAAGATATAGAAAATATAAAACTACATTAAAACTGAGTGAGTTTTGCCTCTTCCCGTCTTGGCTCTGTTTAAAACAGATTTTATTGGCATTATCAACCTGAACAGGTGCAGCACATATAGAGCAGATCAACACTCAAATGAACCGGTGCCAGTTTACTGGTTTTGAAACCAGTTCAACACAGATGTAATGATTATTTTATTATTAATTTATACCCAGTAGATTTAGCTTTTGTAGGACTGACAGGAAAGAAGACACAAAGTACAAACAGCAATGAAATCAATATAACATATTTCTACTGTCATGAAATTCAAAACAGACATTCCTATCCGTATCAGAATAGATTGGATTTAACTCGTTGATCCCCATGACCTTTCCATCTAGCATCTAAAAATGTTTGTTGTTTAAAATTGTATTTATGACATGTTAAACCTAACCTGCTAGTACAGGATAGGTTAGTCTTATACCTGTGAGGCTGATTCATGCTAATGTCCTGTTTTCCACAGCAGCCACTGGTTTGTGTCTCTGTGATTTTAATTAATCATCATAATTCTGATTTATTTGATATATGTTTGTCAGAGTGTTTTTTGTTGTTGTCATGACATAATACAGCTGGCACAGAGTATTTAGAATTTGAGTTTAATTGGTTGTGGACTGGTGAATGGACTGTATTTATATAACCATATGCACCACCATAAGCAGCGCGGGTCGACACAGCCATCAAGGGCTATTGGAACTTAAGGTGAACAGAACAGTTCACAGAAATTCTGCTTAGAAAAGGCCATTAAATAGCAAACTAGTTTATAATTAAAAAGTACAAGTTGTTGAATGTGATGGTATATTTCTATACATATCCATCCCCATACTGCTTCTCCTCCAGGGTTGTATAATCAAATTTAAAAAAAGACAAAAGTGAACATGTTTATCTTCATGTTAGTGAGATTCATTCCTTCTCTACTGCTACATATCAAACCACACTATATCTTCTCGCCTGAGTAAGTGCCATGAATGTGTGTCATATGTCAGAGGCTCCTTGCATGCACCAACAAGGAAGTTTGAGAAACAGATACAGACTTAATGTTGACTGTGATCTTAAGTATCACGTCTCAGCCAGCTGATCTTCAGACTGCGCTGAAGCCAGCGTCGCCCTGGATGGTAAGGTAAACACATTAATCAGTCTGATAGCTTATGGCTTTGCTCTGGAAAGTGGGTGGCAGCAGAAGTTAATGGGCTAAAACATGCAAAAACCACCAGTATGGTCCTGTGAGCACAGCGGTGAACATCTTTATATTGATAGCAGCTGCTGCGTAACTGTTAGTCTGTATCTGTGTGTGTGTGTATGTGTGTGTGTGTGTGTGTGTGTCTCCAAAAGACAGAGGAAGGTGTAATGTCTCACTCTTGTTAGTCGTCTTCTTGAATATGACTGCATTCTCCCCAGAGGTGAAGAATTTGAAGTAGGTGCAGTTGGATTCTGTTGGTAAAAACAAAAGATCAGACAAAGAGATCAGACGCACACACACACAAATACACACACACACACACACACACACACACACACACACACACACACACACACACACACACACACACACTCCCACACACACTCTTATGGATGGCTGCTGGTCTTCTATGATTTGCCTCCTATGCATCCATGCACTCTGTCCTTCCAGGCATCATTCCTATTTATATCCAAGTATCAAGCATTAGCTGGAATACCCAGAGACACACACCGCTACACACACACACACACACACAATCACAATCACAATCACACACACACACACACACACACATTGCCCAGCACCGCACATATGGTACCGCCAGAGAGGGTGAGAGACAGCAAAACATTGAGGGTGGGAGGCAGAGGGGAAGAGGGGAAGAGGGGGGGGGGGAGGGGGGCAGAGGGTATAGGGGCAGATGGAGGTGCGGCGAGTGAGGGGAAGAGGATACGTGGGGCGAGCGAGGATGGAAGAGGGGGTGCAAGAGATACGGATGGAAGCTCATGGAGAGGGTGAGACGGCAGGGAGAAGGAGGAGTGTTTTCGGGGGGGGGGGGCAGATGGAGGGGTGGTGAGAGAGGGGAGCCACAGATGGAGAAGGAGGTGAGGGGAGATGAGGGGGGGGAGGGAGGAAACAGAGGGGTTGTTTAATACTGCATTACTACACTCTTCCTCAGTCCCGGGTCTGTCCCTCTTCCTTGACCCCCCCCACCCCCACTCCCCCCCCACTCCCCTCTATATTTAGCCAAAAAGTGTGAAGTAGTCAGATTCCACTCGGCTTCACCAGCGCACAAGCAAGACGACCACATGCTTGTGCACATATTCGTCACACACACAAAATATGTTTGGGCCCGCGCACATTTGCAAACATTTCTATCGAAGCAGACCCTTAGTTTATCACCCTACTGATTTTTTAAAACACATTATGCCATCACAGCCAAGTGATCTCCCTGCCGAGGCCCTGGTTATTGAGCCGTCACGTTCCTCTGACAGGCGACGGCCCGGCACCAGGGCCAGAGGCATGTAAAAAACTGGGACGTGAAACCGAGAATCAGAGATGGCAAAAAACAGTTGTTTTCCTCGGCACACAGCTCACGGCCATCTGCGCCGGGCGGCGTGGGCCAACAGTGTGAGGAAGAGTGTCAGCAGCAGACTGGCTGCTCTCGCACACCAACAGGCCGTCTTGGAGGCTCGGAGATGGAGGGTACATCTGCTACTGAGACGCAACACTGGATACAACAACAATCTAGTGACACGTCATTACAGGTGATATAAAGTGTGCGAGTAGTATTTACGAATACGTCTGATCCACGTAGGGTTGCAAAATTCCGGATATATTCAAAGCTGGAAACTTGCCATGGGAATTGACGGGAATTAACGGGAATATACGGGAATTAACGGGAATTAAAGGGAATTAACGGGAATAAACTGGAAATGTTGTGGGTAATTTATACTAACTGTATTTACCTTGTCATATACAGACATAAATATAAACATTTTGTCTTGTCATAGGCTGATTTGAGCCCTGAGGAAACTTTGGGCACTTGACTTAATATGCTTCTGCATCGTTGTGTCATTCTTAACATAGGTCTTTGCACAGTATTTGCAAATGTACACAGCCTTTCCTTCTACATTGGATGGGGTTAAATGTCTCATCACAAGATAGTGCACATGGCATTGTTCTGTAGAATAAGATGAGAAAAAAGTTTGTAAAAAAACACTAATGCAATGCCCGAGATATAAATAGTTAGCCCAACAATTGGAATCGTCTGTAAAAATATTTTACAATTGATGGATAAATGAATGAAAATAGGCTAGATGAACAGATGTGCAATCCTCAATCAGCATGCTAATATATTTTCCCCAGTAATATCATCGAAACTTACCTGACTAGTCCTGCACACTACAGCAGGCCTCAATCAGCCCTGCTGTAGTGTGAAGGATGCTGGGAAATATCTGTGCTTGTGATGGAAGAATGCACAGTAGAGGGTTGAAATTCAACGTGCAGCCTGTGTTGCATTCCATACATCTTTAAAAGAGAGTTTTGAATGATGTTTTTATTGCTCAGCGTTTAATTTGCGTAGTTTTTTTTTTTTTTTAATTCCCAATATTCCCGAGCTTAACTTCCCATGATTTACCGAAAACTTTCCGCCCCTTCGCAACCCTAGATCCACATGATTCTTTTTTGTTTTTTCCTACGCTCCTACTCAGGCGATTTCCTCCGACAGGCCGTGATTCCTGGAGCGGTTCCTCCCAGAGCCGCGCCGCGCCTCTCTCCCTCTTCCAATACCTGCCCCTCACTCCCCTCACTCCGGCTTTTCAGACAGAAATAGGTCATTGTGCAGATAATCGACACACAGTCCCGAGGACCTAACCGCAGTCAAGTCGAATGAAGCGCTCTGAGAGAGGAGCTGTCACAACTCTAAACATGGACGATCATCAGCACAATAAACCTGTGGTCTGCCCCTTTATCACCTGTCTGTACTGTGTGTACAACAAGAGATGATTAGGTGCTCAGTGGAGAGAAAGCCTTCACGTTGGTAACGCTTCACTGCACTGACAGTGTTATGAATCACAAAGATAATATTGTGTAATGCTGGATGTGCCTGCGTGTTGCTTTATGTTGTCACAATAGGAGAAGAACTGCAAACAGCTTCGCCGCGGTCCTCGTTCCGCGGGATCTGTTTCCGAGCGTTGCATTTCTTTAATGATTCAATTTGCACATTATCTGTAGGATGACCTAGATACATATGGATGCAAGCAGCTTCACATACACAAGTCTCCTCTATCTCTGCCTGTGCAAGGCTACAGTGGATGTACGCATACGGCAAACATGCAGGGAAAAAAAGACTCAATATCACAAATGTGTTGCTGACAATTCTTCATATGTTGGTACAATAATAAATAATTTGTGTTTAGACCTTTGGTGATAGCATGATTCCACCTAGTCCCTCATGAGCTCAGATAAAAGACCTACAGATGTGAGCGTACTCCCACAGGGTATATTCCATATTAGCTATGCCTGCTCCCTCTGTTTTCACATCAGTGACGATGGCGAAGGAAAAACTGTGGTGTTTTTTTTTCTTCTTCTTAATGATGTCATCAACAGCCTCTCGCACGCATCTTTATTTGACCGTTTTTCTATTAATTCACTTGCATCCTGAGTCTGATGTTACGTTTGCATGACCGGGCAGTTCAGTTTGCAGGAGAGCAGACACGAGCAGAAACCGACACACACCTCCCAGAGCAGACCAACACACACACACACACGTGGCGGCCAGCGGTCTCACCTCCAGGTAGTTCAGCAGGGCCGCAGGTAGTCCTCTCTGGGTCGATGTCAGCCACCAACAGGGTGCGGATGCAGCCCTTCCACAGGCCGTAGTGGGCCATCTGGCAGGTGTGGTTGCCGCCGAAGTGCTTTGGTTGGGACAGCACCGCCCAGAACTCTGTCCCCATGCCCAACACCGTCAGGGTCACGCCGATGATGGCCACAAAGAAGGCCAGCTTGATCTTCCCCTCCTGGCTGTCACTCATCTTGGGGACTCGCCTCTGTGCCCGTCCACCCTTCTTCCCACCCAGTCCTCCACCTTGTCCACCCGCGGCCACCCCGATCCGACCGTCGTCATTCTCCTGCACAAAGAAGTTGGACCACATGCTGATCCTAAGTGGCCAGGGGGACCAGGGGATGGGGAAATGGACTTAGGACTAGAAAAGGGGAGCAGATAATAGATGATAGAGGATGCAAGAAAGGAACCTAGGTTGTAGATTTGATCATGTGAAAAAGAGGAGATACAGCTATCAACTGTCCTCTGATGGATGAGTAAATTGAGAGAAATTAGAATGAAGAGTGATAATAAACGAGCTGAACACTGACATTAGACAGAAAGATAAATTAATAGAGCTCGGTTAATCAGATATGAAGTAAGGTAATGATGAAATGGGAGGAGAGGGGGAGGCCGGTGCAGGACAGCCCGTGTGTGTTTTCCGTCCAGTCCTCTGAAACAGAGAGAGGAAACACAGGGATGAAAGAGCGGTCGGCACATGCTTCACAAGAGCAAAATCCTTTCATCACCAGCATAATATTTAATTTCCAACAGCTTTATCAGCATCTACAGTATTCCCTCCCTAAAAGCCAAACGACAGGCTCTCCGCCAACAATAGATAAGCCATATGGCGTTTCCCTGAAAGGCAGATTCGGCTTCAGATGAAGAAACAATGGGGCTGGACGAGCTAGTGGAGTTGGTCGGCACAGGCAGGGTCAAGGTGAGAGATTAAACCAAAGCGCCAGACGAGACCACCCATCTTCTGTTTCCCCGGAGGAATTGACAACAGACCTCATCCCCGAGCAGGTAGTAGACTATCCCCGGCTCAGACGTAGAGCCCGGTGGATCCGAGGGGATAATGGGTTGCCACAAATACCTCCCAGTACATGTGGTGGCAATCCCCGGGAATGTGCAGCCAGGAGCGACGCCTGTGAGCGAGTGTGTCAGCGTGCACGTGTGTGACAAATGCACTGTAGATGGGACCTGGCTCATAAAGTCGTTTCTGTTATTCCAAACTGGGGCGTTAGAGCAGCTTAAACAACGTGAGTGACAGGGCCGAACAGCGTCGCCCCTCTGTGCAGGGTGCAGGAGAGGTGATAATTCATACCCGGACCTTTTGACAGAGTGGGGGGGCTGCAGTAATTAACTGTGCTGCTCAGACCAACAGGTCACATAGTGGAGGCGAGAGGCCCGGCCTGTTCGGAAGGCAGCACCAGCCGGCCACACACAGTTGGTAGATCACTTAATTCAGAGGTTTGCGCTGACAGCATCAGAGGTTTTATATAGGCAAGGCACAACATGAGCCCTCTAAGAGTAAATACTGAAATAAACATTAAAGTTGTGCAATGTGTGGCAATGTGATAAAAATAAAAGTACAACAAGAGGAAAAAAAGATCTAATGTCAACGGCAGGGCTGGGAAATAAATAAAAGGGGATTAGTTGGTTTGATTAATTGTTAAGAAAATAAATCTGAAAATCTTTTTGATATGCGATTTTCTGCTTTTCTTAGTTTTTTATTTTTTTTAACTGAAAATGTTTTGAAAAATGTCAGCTTCTGCAAAAATGCGCATTTAGAATTTTTACTACTTCTTTTTACTACTTTTTCAAAAATGTCCTTGCTTAATTACTAACAAATGAACTGGTAAAATAATCTGCAGATGAATGATTATGACCATAATCATTAGTTGAGGCCTCATCTATCTATCTATCTATCTATCTATCTATCTATCTATCTATCTATCTATCTATCTATCTATCTATCTATCTATCTATCTATCTATCTATCTATCTATCTATCTATCTATCTATCTATCTATCTATCTATCTATCTATCTATCTATCTATCTATCTATCTATCTATCTATCTATCTATCTATCTATCTATCTATCTATCTATCTATCTATCTATCTATCTATCTATCTATCTATCTATCTATCTATCTATCTATCTATCTATCTATCTATCTATCTATCTATCTATCTATCTATCTATCTATCTATCTATCTATCTATCTATCTATCTATCTATCTATCTATCTATCCACTACACAACAATAAACTTTTCCTAAGTGCAAAACAAAACCTGAAATAACTTTTTGTGGCAGACTGAAAAATAAATCTGAATCATCTGATAGAGCAAATTTCAGTTGCTACGGACGATCATGTGATCCCTTTAAAGCTGCATGACAGCAGCTAATGGATTATGGGATGTTTTGACCACTAATGGTGTTGACAGAAATTTTGAGTTTTATTACAGCTTGCCTTGAATCATTCATGGACAACAGCACCGAAATGTGAGGAACAATAACACGATAAAGCTTCATCATTGTGATATTATTCTGCTAAAAGCCAACAAAAAGTTATATTATAACAACAACAACGTCGATTTATTGTGTATCTCTGACTGACAGAAACCAGTATGAAGGATACAGCCTTCTTATTGAGAGAGACGACACAAAGCAGAATCTTTGCACGTCGGTGATGAACCAAAGTTTTGGAAAAGCGGCCGTGCAATCCGAATTCTCCTCCAACATTAAGTGTGATGAAGAGCATGAAGAGTGATGAAGAACATGAAGAGTTCAGCCGCTGACAGCCAAGTTAGTAATCTCAGAACTACGGACCTTGATCACATTACATCCATATTGACCAGTGGATGATAGAGCATGCCAGGTCATTCTGATGGGGGGGGGGGGGGTAACTCAGACAAATGCTTTCTTTGTAATTAAGGATTATATGAAGCGGTGCACTCACATGTGTTCCTGTGGTTTGTAATGCAACATCAAGCTGTGGTGCAATGACTGAGCAGCTGAGCAAGAGGACACGTCTGTACAACACAGGCACATCTAATATTGTATAATCGTGGTAAAACTCTGTTTATCGTTTGACCAGCGGCGGCTCTGTCGACACCTTGGTGACACGTGGGCACAAGAAAGCAACAAGCAGCCAATGCACTTGAGCGAAAAAGGAGAATAAGTCTGACCTGTTTGGTGTGTGTTGTTCAGCTCAGGAGGAAGAGGCGCTTGAAACTTAATAGAGGGGTGAGAGTGGTGAGGGGTGAGTTAGTGAGCGAGAGAGGGAGAGAGGGAGAGAGGGAGAGAGGGAGTGAGGGAGAGAGAGAGAGAGAGAGAGAGAGAGAGAGAGAGAGAGGGAAAGGGGGTGGGAAGGAGGTGTGGAAGGGTTATGGAAAGAAAGTGTAACAGGGGAGGGGGCTGTAGCCTGGTTGGTTTACAGTGCTGATGGTTAAATGTGTGTGTCTGTGTGTGTGTGTGTGTGTGTGTGTGTGTATGTGTGTGTGTGTGTGTGTGTGTGTGTGTCCCAGCAGCAGCAGCCTGTTCATACTCTGAACATGTTTGAGCTCTTAAACCAGTGAGCCAAGGTGCTGCAGGGTGGTCCGCTTGTATGACGACAGTCCAGTCCTGCCTGATTAAAAACATGTCTGTAGCTGTGATGGCCTTGCTGTGCCTGTGTGTGTGTGTGTGTGTGTGTGTGTGTGTGTGTCTATTTTGGACAGCCACCTGTTAATGACATTAAGCACGGGGGAAGGAGGAGCTTGTGTTTATACGAGAGGGGCCAGGACAGCGTTTTACAGCAACACAATATACTGTGAGGACACAGAAAATCTGTCACAGGGACACAGAGTGAAAGTGAAGCGGGAATGTGGAAACGTACACGCACGGAGGCCGAGAAACAGAGACAGGAATAGGAGATTGAAGAGGAATAAAACAGTAAACAAGAATATCTGATGCAGAGGCACAAACGGCTGAAAATGAAGAATTTTGAAGGAAAGAAAATGAAAAAAGTTCATCCCCATTTCCTTCCTCAAGGCCCAGAGAGACCCAAGTGGCAGCCTGGTTCTGTGGAAAGCCGTGGCCCAGCCCTGCCTGGTTCTTCCACAGTTTAGGTTACATACGTGGCACAGCAAGGGGAGAGAGAGAGAGAGAGAGGGAGAGAGAGAGAGAGACAGAGAGAGAGGGAGAGAGGGAGAGAGAGAGGCCAACCCCAGCAGCCAGCTATACGCTCGGGGGAGGGGGAGTGTGTGGAAGAGAGGGAGAGAGACAGAACAGGAGAGAATCAGAGAGAGGGGACGAAACAAGCTGTAGGCTGTGACAGGAACATAAACACCTACAATGTCCAGAACAGTCAACTCTTTTTTATCTCTTTTTTCCTTTTTTCTTTCCCAGGAGAGAGAGAGATTGCTGTGAGGCTGCAGTGCTGGATTTTTTTTGGTGCAGTTTGCAGATGGAGGCGTGCAGAGGACACGGCGGCCATGATGAATAGATGGAGCCGGAGGACAGCTATCTGTTCTAATGCACATACAGTATGTGTGTGTGCCTGTTCTTTCAAAACTTGACTTTGTCTCTAATTGTGCCGCCTCCGCCTCGGCTCCTCCATCATGTGAGATTGATAGGAAGTGTCCGCGCACAGTCGAAGGCCATCAATAATCTACAGTATGCTGATGTGAACAATCTTGTCCCCACATCAGTCAAGTGCCGCCGTCAGCAGTGCAGATTTATGCTCGAACACCCTGAGCTGCACACGTGTATGCAGCCATGCGCATATTGCATGAGCATACTTACACATCACAGCTGCATCCATCCCTGACTATCATGCAGCAGAGTTATATAGAGGATAGGGATCTTATATTCTTATTATCCTTTCTTATAAATGCCATGAAAAGACCAACGATTACCCAGTCATATAATAAACATTTTTGCCTTTGGAGCTCAAGCTGAATACACAGTGGCTTATTCCTGTGTGAAGGTTCTCCATTAAACTATTAGAGACAAACTCCAGGGTTGTAAATCCTAGTTATAGAACCAATCCTTTGGCTGTTTCCCCCACTGAGAGATGGTACTATTTACTATTTGTAACCTGCACTAAGGAAATTGTTTTCAAAGGCATTTGTTTGTTAGCAGGGTTACACAAAGATGACTTAATGGACTACGGATCTTGGTGCAGTGTGCACCATGGAGAATCCCATTAAAAGTTTGGTGTTGGTCCAGATCAGAGGGCAGACATTTAATTTGTTTCTTTAATTATTTTTGCTGTTGTTTTTTATCAGCACACACTTTCCTAGAGAATATTTGATGGATCTTGAAGAAAATTATCTGATCTATCTGTATATATTTGTATGATATTTACAAGTGTGTTTCATGAGGGGATTGTCACATACTGCGGAGGTACGTGCTCTTCTGAATGACCTTCTAGTTATGTCTGCTGTGTTGGCAGATTATTTAGCTTTATGAATAAAACAGTCACATATACAGCCCATATATCTAGATTTAGGTCAAATACACCATCATTGGTTTAATGGGAATAGAATTTATCATATCAGTTAATATCGATAATTATGATAAATGTCAAATTCTTTCTAAGTTTAAAGACTGACTTTCACGGCTTTGTGAGCAGAAAATGACAAACACCTGATAAACAGATAATCAGTTTACAAAGCAGAGCAATTGTGTTTGTACAATGCATAAGAAACATATCCACATACATTTCGCCTTTGATGGTGTTAATGAAAAAGGAAATGAAAATGATACTGCAAAACGTGATGTTTTGTTGCCCTGTGTGTTGTATTCCATGTGATTAACAGCATTAATCAGACTGAAGTGCACCACCCCGGTCTCTCACTGCTGTTCCTCTCTGCAGGTGCAGTCTGCCTGCTTCTATACGCTCAACGCAAACCGGTCCATGTTCACAGACTGCCGCATCCAGGCTTCTCCAATATTGCACTCTCCCACTGCTGCAGTGTTGTATCTTTCTGAATGAAGATCAATGGGGAGGCGCTGCCCAGAATGACAATGACGATCACCAGTCTCAAATCCACCACTAGAGGGAGATGACGCATACATACAGTCCTCACTGCCGCAACAGGCCCAGGGAGGCCTGCTGCTAATAACCTTTAAAAGCTCTCGTGTTAAGCAGCCTGGATGCATGAGAGAGGCAGGGTCACTTCTACGTGATACGGCTTCAGCTGCCTGGGAGAGCTGCTGTTTCATCTGCACCCTCAGGGAACGACAGAGCGTCACATCAGTGGCTCCACTGCTGGGTCCTGTGCAGCCGGGTGCAGTGATGCAGATGGAGATGGGCAGTATAAAGCTGACACAGGACATCATTGCATGTCAGAGATTTGTTGCCTTCTTGTCACGGTTTCACAGAAAGTCCCCGATGAATAAGTCCCAGGTGGATGCAGCCTTTATGGCAGTTATTGCTGCTGAGCAATACTCTGGACTCAAGGGGACTGAGGGAAATGTGAGGAAGGGAGAAAAATACAATAACTTCAGTTGATTTCTGGGGACAGAGGTCACAGGAAGCACAGATGCTTTTGTAATGTGAGAGAGATACAACTCTTAAGCAATTGATAGATTAGATTAATAAGTGTGTGCATGGCTTCTGTATATTTGAACAGAAGAGAATCGAGCAAATGACAAACAAAAGTGAAGCTCAATATGTAGGGAAAGGAAAAATGCCTGAGTGACTGAAATGTTCCTCTGAAAGGTAAATTAGATGACTGAAGTTGAGCAGAAGGATTCTAGATAGTATTAAATAACCTTAAAATGACCTGGGAATATTATATTATACATATTTTGGTGCTGGAACTTGACTTTCCGGAAATAAAGGAGCGAATAAGTTGCCAGGTAAATATTCTGAAGGAGTTGTGGAAAATAATTTACTATGCTGCAGTGTTTTATCTTTTTTCACTGTAAAATAGCTCCATCCTTCGGACATCACTATTAACTGCAGGAATTTATAATCAACTGAATAGAACTGACTGGACATGACTCCACAATTAACTGAACGTCATAATTTCACCGGTGGAATGAAGCTGTGTTGCACTCTGGTGGCTGTTCATGAAAAAAAGGAAGCAAAGAGAAATAAGACATCATGTAAATTCAGTTTTAATCAACATTTGAAAACAAATTGGACAAATGAAAGACTGTTTCTGCTTTTATTAACTAGATGTGGGTTTAGGTTTTAAATCATTTAAGAAATCACATTTTTTTTCAGAGAGAAAAAAAAAAGAAAATAAATGACACAGTGACACTGAAAAAAGCAGATTTTCAGAAAGTAAGGAGTAACATCTCAAAAGTGTTATCACTGACACAACCTCTCTTCAGCGCTGTCTTAAGCAACCCAAAGTATCAAAGGAAAGCAAGTCTCAAGCCCGTACACGTGGTCCTCAGAAAGAAAAAGGGCAGAGGATGAGGGAGATGAGAGAAAAGCAGATTTTAAATACATGCCGACAGTTTCAAACACTCCCGACAACAACTAGTGAAAATACTCCCATGGCTAACATAAAAGCACATCAGAATAGTAAAATGTGAAAAAAAGCTTGACTTTAAGGTGTATAATATGAGTTCTGCCGCCTTTCATTAGATGTCAGAATTGCAGTGATTACGTTTGATTCTTCAATGTGGTCGAGCTATCAGTTTATCTGGATTTTTAACAAATAATGCTAGAAAGATGAAACAGCTGTGGTGTTTTGTTTTCACTCTAGCACAACACGAGTCGCGTGTGTTCGTTACACGTTTATTTGGTCTTGTCAAAGAGGTGAAATGTCACAAACCCCCAAAAAAGGTTTCAATACACTTTAGAAGCCGTTCTGCAAAGACACATCAACGGATACTGGTGACGTGAGACTAAAGCATGAGTGACATTTATGAACATAGAGACATCATCGTTACAGGTGCCGAATTTTACTTCTTTAGAATTGGATGTTTAACATTAAGGCTTTTTGGTTAGGAAGAGATAAATCCACATTATGATCCAATCTGTTCACCTCTCCCAGTCTCTTTGTTTCCTCTTCAATTAAACCGGACTGAGCTGCTGAGACATTAAACAATCTCCCCTGATAAAAGCTGTGCACAAAAGATGGCCGTGAAAAAGTTTACAGGACGTAGTAAAGAAAAGCAAACATGTGTATTGAAAATGTTTTTTCTGCAGTTCATGATGAAAGTCTGCTGCCTGAATATGAGGCGATATTACAGCTCAGATCAGAGAAGCTAAACACAGGATCGGAACACGTACAGCTGACATTCAGATAGAGTCCAATTAGACAACCGTCTCTCTAACAATCGTCCTGAGGGGGGCAGTAGTCAGATGAGAATAAAGGAACATCAGGAAATGTCCAAACATAAAAAATAAAAATCCAGTAATGAACAAATATCCCCTTGGCTTTCTAATGATGGCAAAACTGAGGTTGATGTTACAGCTACTGTATATCTACATTATGTGGTCAAACGAAAACACCCTCATCTTCCTCTCCTTCTCCCCCACGTCTCCCTTTCACAAACACATCTCCATCCAATCAAAACAGTCCAATTGGTTTCCTACTGCGACTCCCTCCTAATGTACTTAAAACAGGCTACCTCCATTTAAATACAAACCTTTAGGTGTGGTACCCCCCACCCCCCACCCCTCCTCCCACCCCGAACGACATCCCTGTTTCACAAAGTATAAAAATGTTTGACCCCGACCTGGACCCGTTATTACACACATTTCTCAAAATTCTTTGATGCCAACCCACCCACTCCCCCCCTCCTCCCACCCACCCAAACCTACAACCCCTCTTTTATTTTGGATTTAAACCCTCCCCACGTTTCTCCTGTTCCAAATTTCAAATAACTGTTTAACTGCTGGACATTTCACGTAGATCTCAAATGATAAATTGGATGTCACCATTTGTCAAACTCTTAATATTCTCAAATCTACTTGAAATGTAGCTCTACCAAATCACTCAGGGGCCTGATTTGGAATAGGCAGTACATACACCCCCCCACCCCCTCCCTCTTTACTTCATGCTTCCTCTACCAGAAGTCTCGGCGGTGATAAGCGTCTGGATCGCAGTATTTGGTCACCACCACCCTGTTGGCAAACTTCCGTCCTGTCAGCCCCTGCATGGCCTTCTGGGAGTCAAAGACGGATGTGAATTCCACAAAGATCTACAAAGTAAAAGAGAGACAACAGATTAATTTAATGACTTAACGCATTAGATACATTTTTATCATAGAATTTACATTTAGACAAATCTAACATACCTTGCCAGTCCCAGGCACTTCCAGGCCGTCCACAGGTCGAGGGATCTCAATGCTCTTGACTTGGCCGTACTTGCTGCACTCGTCTTTGACGTCCTCCACGATCTCCTCATATTCCTCATCGTCAATCAGCTCTTCGGGGGCCACCATGTTCATCAGACACAGCACCTCAGTGGGCAGGCCACCCATCTGAGACACTGAGCTGTTCATACCTGGCACCTGCAGCGTCACGGGAGTCTGGTTCATACTTGTCTGAAAGGAGAGATTGAAGTTTTATGTTTGGCAGAAGGACATCGACAATGTCATTCAGTGTAGACGTCATTTAGCCAAAACAGAACAGACTAGATTTTCCCTACTGCTCCCACTGTCAAGAAAACCTTTTAAGTTTTGGCTCACATGAAACAAAACATTTCCTCACTCACTTAAATGTCAGCCAGGCACGGATGTTTGCATAATAGTCAATACCTGATGTGTATTTCAAATCTCTTCTTGCTCGTAATATACTTCAATATTAAGTGATGGTTACATAACAAATTCAGATGTGCACTTGTGTCCAGAATACGATCTTCAGAAACTCTAAAGACCCCCCCCCCCCCCCCCCCCCCACGCTGCTGTCATCTGTCCAGCTCCTGGACACTCACCAGAGTGGCGTTCTTGGATCCCACACTTGCTCTTTGCACCAGGAGCTTCTTGTCTCCCAGCTGCATGCCATTCAGCCCAGCAATAGCCTGTAATGATAATGAAAATTCAAAATATAAATCTGTGGAAGATTAACATGACAATTAGTTTGACAGTTATTTATAGAATCCTCAAGTTGACGTTTCCATCAATGTCAGTCCAGATTGGTAAAATGAACCGAGGAATTTTACAAAAAGTACAATACGTGTAATGTAATTATTGATTTGACTGTTGATCTTGTTCTGCTTTATTTGGGTTGTACGGTGTTATTGTGCAAGTCAGAATAAAGTATTTTATAACGCCTTGATCCGTCTTTAACTCTGTAGCCTAAGTATCAGGAAGTGGAACAAAGACTCAGTTTCTCCTGTTTTGTTTCACTGGAAACTGAGATGAGATAAAGCTCTGATCAAGGTAAGGCAGCTCCCAAGAATCAATGCCACTATGGGCAATAGTTTTTAGTTGTGAGGGAATTTTTAGCTTTAGCTCTTATGTGTTAGGTTGGTCTTTGCACCTCTCACGGAGGACTGCATGAGGCCCTATCCCCAGGGGAGCTTGGATGAAGGTCAGATATGAGCCGCCAGACATCTGCTTTTTGTTTACCGTTAGAACAGAGCCTGTTTTGCTGCACACATACTCCCTCCCCTCCTGGCAATACCCAATGCCAGGTTTTAGATAAAGGGCAAACTAACAGTAAATTGTAATATCTACACTCAGGGATTTTCAAAGGTGCGTGACAAGGAGGCTTCAACTTTTCTCTGACTTAGAGCAGAGGTAATTGCTCATGGATCTCTGTTAACGCTGTTGTGTATCAAAAATGCAATTAAATGTTCTGCATTCACCAGCTTCCAGGAAACTTCCATCACATTCATTCTGACAGTATTCCTTTTACGCTCACTTAAATTGAGGGGTAATCTCTGTAAATAGAGTTTTTCTGTTTCAATGCTCACCTGGTCATTCAGGTTGACATCAACATATTCACAGAAAGCATATCCTTTAGATAAGCCTGTGGCACTGTCTTTCACCAGGTTGAAGGCCTTCAGAGGACCAAATGACGTCAACAGCTCCTTCACCTATGACACAACAGAACAAAGAGTATAATCAACAGTTAAAAGGGGAGTTAAGACTGCTTCCGAAAGGAATTAGTGCAGTTAGAGTGTGATATACAAGTTGTATTCCAGTTTGTTGTTTAATGCAGAAAATACTGACCTGGTCATCATTCAGGTAGTTGGGCAAGCCACCAATGAAGAGCTTGTGAGCCGAGTCAGGCACCACTGTTGACACCACACCTACATGAGACACAACGACACACAAACAGATTAACAGAGAAGCACATGGAGCTGCTGTATAGATAATTTGGTGACTTATGAATTATGCCACAAGAACTGAGGGTTAAAAACCATTAATTGTCTGTGTACCAGGCACATAGACACTGGGATTCTCGCTCATGCCCGGCAGAGGTTGGTAATCATGGGGACGGCGAATTTTGAGGCTCTGGCCTTGAAAGATGATGCCATCAAAGGCCATTGCCTGTGTGGTTTCATCCACTGAACGAAACTACACAGGAGTAAATTAGTTAATACATTGGCAAGTTTTGTGCAAAACACTCAAGGTGAACAAATTGCATGTTTATGAAGGTCTCATCACACCTCAAGGAAGGCAAAATTCTTATCCTGATTGATCTGTACTGCAAGGACAGGGTTTCCAGGGGCCTGAGTTAGACCACCCAAACGCATTTGGGCATTGAAGAAGTCCATCATGGATTCCTATATGAAAGAGAGAGAGGGGACTTCAAATTATTTCAATTGATGGTGAAACTATTAAAAACACAAATATGAAACAGAGATCTGATACTCTAATGCATTCTAACACCTTGTTTTAAAAGTCAAATCAATATCCGGTTCCTCACCTCTGTGATACCAAAGGGGATGTTGCCGACGTAGAGCCGGCGGGCCTGCCGGGTCATCTGGCTGCCCACTACAGGTACTGGGGTGGGAGTAACAGCCAGGCCATCTGGAGTCATGGTTGGCAGGAGGGCTGTGGCTGGGATCTGGCCTGCAGCTGAGGAGCAAAGACAAAAACAGGCAACAATCTATTTACTTGTTTATATTGGACAGTGGCTTGATGTACTGCAGCAAAATAAAGTTGCACCAACTACGGCAGAACACGTTTTCAACTCTGAAAACACAAGCATGAATCAAATAAGCCACATGGGATGTTACCTTGCATGGCTTTGTACTGCAAGGGAGTGATGTGTTCAAAACCAGGTGGAGGAACATCCCAGTACTTCTTCACCTTATTCTTCTTCTTCTCACGGTGTGGAGAACGGCTGGTGGAGTAGGAGCGGGCAGGTGAAATAAAAGCATAACAACTAGAACACGAACATTTATCTCTCATTGGGTCAGCAGTAAACTACCCGAGCTGATGACAGGTCATGTCCTAAAAATGTATACTACAAAATAGTTACTTTTGGGTGAACTTGCATCAGTCACAGTATTGTAAAACTGATGCTAAAGGGAAAAGAAGGGATAGAAAACCCAGTCCAGGCAGACATCTACTTAATGAGTCAACATTATGTAGAATCAGAGGCAGATCATTAATTTGCAGTTTTTGCAAAGATGCACAAACCAGTTTTGTGTTAGTTTTCTGTATTACCTTCCAGCATTTTCCTGGGGGAAGCTGGTTGGTGAGCTGAAATGACATTGGAAGGGTTTCAAATTTCTTTCAAATCCATCATGACATTTACTAACATTCCTACTACAAAAAAATAGAACCCATATTTCTATGAAAAGCTATCAGGGGCCTGGGTGATCCTCAATTTTCTGAAAGCTCCTTTAGAGTTCAGAAGATTGACCAGCACATTGGCACTGGTCAGTCTGATGAAGACTCAAATCTGGATTGGTAATGTGACAGGCTAGCCAATCTACTCAATTAAATTCTAGGTTATTCATGTCTTTACATCTTAGTGCACGTACAACATCATACAGCAGCAGTGCGCTGGTAGGCTTTTACATTTTGTGAGAAGAGAGCTAACACAGCATGGAGGGAGCTAACAACAAACAGTCAGCAGATTGGAGGTATGTCACGCTTGCTATGCCAACAACTTCTACAGCTAAAAATGATCTGAGTCCTTTCCACACAGTACGGCATAAAACTTATTAATTAAAGACTGGCAGTGGATTGGTTATTAGTATCTAGCGACACCCAATATACAGATATCGGTATCAGAACTGAGAGCGTTGATTTAGCGAATACCTTCATTCAATGAGTCATTGCCAACATGTAATACCACAAATGATATCCTTAAAAACACAGCAGCTGCAAAGAAGAGGGGTCAGATTTCACATCCTCTGACCAGGGGCTCACATTGGGTGGACCTGAGAGCTTAAATTTGTGCCAACAGACCAGAAGCAACAGTCAAGCAGAAGAAGAGAGTAGGCCAAATTTACAAATGTACTTGTTAGGGCTTGGCAATATCGCTTAAAATCAACATGAGGAGTATTTTAAACTTTACCTCAATAGCGATTCATGAATAATTTTTCAAAGTGTTTAAATACGTGTCTCCTAAACTGTGAATCAAACGAACAAAGTAAACTTCAAGTCCTGTAGCCTACGTGTTCAAATTGTTTGGTTTAGTGCTGGTGTTATTTTTTAACGTGTAATGTGAGCCCAGGTCAGTGGAGAAGTGAGGAGGGGGAACATACAACAGGGTGCAAGCACACACACAAGCGTCCACTCTCGCTGGAGTGAACGCCATTTACGTTCACCATTTGTAAACTGTAGTGTTTGGTTCAGGGTTAAAAAAAAATAACAAACTGTCAATAACCGTGTCTGTAGACTCTCCATGTTCTCTGAGTCTCTTCCCTCCTTTCCAGATACAAAAACACGCATGCGCGCAGGAGCTTTCTGGATGGGCGGGGGGGTTTGCTGTCTGCTGTGAGAGGGGCATGAGAAGAGAGAAGCCAAATTCAAAGAGAATTTCATACTGATGGCTTAAAACATTCACGTGACAATTTATACTTGATGGTAGCGATAGTCATTTTATACATTGCACGCGGTGCAAACCGATTAACATTGAGTATATTCAATATAATGCCCACCCCTATTGGTAAGCATGTTTTTCATTAACTTGCACCCAGCTCGTCTAAATCATATCCAAAACGATGCCCAGGAGTTAAGCATCCAAAAGCAAGCATGTTTCCCTGACAACAGACAGGTTTGTCAGGGAGGTAGGCAGTTGGCACTGGTGCTGGCATTGTTCTGTAATTCCCACAGCATAAGGTCTTTAGATAGTCATCAAAAATGTATCTCATGCTCATCGTAAGACAACAGACAAACTGCATGTATCACCTTTGATGTTTTTCAAACAAAGGAGTGTTGTGGCAATGCGATAAGTCGGTGTGCCAGGGCACTTAGAGACAGAGAACATAAAAATATTATTGTAATGGACTGTATATAAGTCCATTTGTTATTGACATAATATTAGAGGGATAAATGTAAGATAAAGAGTAGTCAGTTTTCAGTGATTTAACTCTAGGAGTCCAGCTAACATGTCTAATGTCAATACAAAATATATATCATTGATCAATGGAAACACTTTGAGATTTAAGGTCACATTTTTCATTCACATTTTTTCACAGCTCTCAAACTGTCTGTTGTCCAGAATGAAGGTAGGGCTTTAGTTTTTTCAATTTTGGGTCTATGTGCATTTGCAGAGATTCAAATTTGCAGCCATGTACAGAACAGTAGGAGGATGGTGATATGCAAAGATCAAATGAAGTGTGCTAAAGACATGCTTGCGTGGCAAAAAGCCTGTACGCGTGTAGTGAGTGTCCGAGTAATGACAACTCTCATAAGTGAGTGCAGCTCCGTTCTCAATGTTTGCTCTTGGAGTGAAACTGCATTCGAGTAAAAATGTACTTTGAGCTTTTTTAAATTAATGTGATCAAAATCCTTCTTGACTGTTAAGGGTGTGCAGGGTCTACACACTTTCCCCCCTAGTGGTAATGATACGAACTGCACAGCCAGTGAAGGGGAATGCCTGATGCTCTTACACATGAGATTTCTGGTTCAGGTGCAATTGTATGGACAAACTTACCTGCGCCTGTGCCTGCGCTCCTTACTGTCCCCACGGCGGTCCCTGCTGCGTCTGTCCCTGTCTCTGCTCCTCCTTTTCCTGTCTCTGCTGCGGCTGCGGGAGGAGGACCGGCGGTGGTGGCGGTTCTCTTTGTCCCTTTCAGCTGCAGATCAAGTGTTTATTGACATCACAGAAGATGAAAACATAGTCTTAAAACACGTGGTTAGCTGATCAAACAATAGAAATACAACAAAAAAATACCCATCAATATCACAGGGAACATCTGCATAGCTTTCACCTAGAAGACTAATCTTACACAATTGTATATTAAATGAACAAATATGCCCACTAATACACAATATACTTCTCATGATATTACAAAGTCTGGTAAATGGTAGGAGTTCTGTAGCAAAACCAGACACATGTGGAGCTTTCGTTTGAAATCACAATTTGTCAAGCTGAACATGGAAGTGTTGAATAAGGCGCATAACAAACATCTATGTAAAAGTGGGTGAAAGGGTGCGAGCTGTGGTTGGTGTCTTTAAACTGGGAACATTAACCGGTAAATAACACTGGGTATGTTAAATGGATGCAACAGCTGCAAATATTACATGCTCGCTGTGCAAGTATAGGGTCAGCTGGCAGTGGCAGCAGCAAAACCATGATATAGACTGCCCCTGCCTTCACGAATCAATGTCAATTGACATTTGAACACAACAGAAACATATATGCTTATAATACTAATATTTGTTGTATACAACTATATACAACTACGTGTGTACAACTACGTCGTATCCCCTAGGGTGCTAAACCGTGGGCTAGCGTACTTCCAGTGTTCCAGCAAATAGACATGTCCGTGTCGGACCAAAATGGTAGCGGTGACTCCAAGTGAAAGAACCGCGTAGCGCTTTAAATAACTGATGTAGAAACTGCTATATTTACCTTGTTTGTTCTCAGAGAGCTGCCTCTCGAATTCGTCGAAGTCCGACATCTCTGGGATCTGGAGGCTGCTTCGCTCCCGGTGACTGCGTTGTTCACTTGGCGTTGTGGCTAGCTCAAGCTAGCAGCTAGGTGGGCAACACTTTTAAAAACAAGCGTCTCGCCTGTGCAGCGGAGGTAAGTTAGCTACAACCAGCGGCCGGCCTTTCAAAGGAATTAACAAAAAGAGTTAAAGGCTGCACACATACAAGGCGTGGTGCGAATTCACAACGTCACAGACAGAATCGTTGAAAAAGGGAAACGTGTGCGCATGGGTTAGCCTGCTAACGTTAGCTTACTAGCTTGTAGCAAAGTCCAGGAGGACGGGCCTGCTGGTGCGGAGCCTCGTTAGCCAGCTAGCGAGCACGAATCCCGAATGAATGAGAGTCGTCACCGAGCCAAACGGATATCCGGGCGGATCAGTGGCCCGCGAGGCGCCGTCGTTCGGCTTAACGAGTAAAATGTGTTCGCTGATAAAAGGTTCGAGCCCGACGAAAACAATAAAGGTTTCGCTATGCCCGCTTCTTTACCCGTCTCCCAGGTTCCCCGTGACACCGGAAGTTGATGACGACAGGTTTCCGGCGAGTGAAGAGAAAGAAGGCAGAAGCGCAGGTCACACAGAAGGAGTTTATATTTACTCTATACTGATAAATATATACAATTCTATCATCGGTTAGAAAATTATAATGATTAAAAAAAACTGAACTTAAACAATCACATTTACTTAAACAAATGACATCTCGTTTTAATAGACAGTACATGCAGTGTCTTTGTCCAAGAGCAGAACAGTGTTCTTCTAGCTGAAAGACCTTTTACCGCATAATGTAGTAGTTCAGTTACTACACCACACAAAGGGCCTAGTCATACCACAAGAGGCACTTGAATTAAATTGCATTCCACCATGACAAAGATCATATATGCCAGTTTGTCAGTAGCTCAATCTACATGGAGTACTTGTGGTATTTTTTGTTTCTCCTACAATTAACGTGCTTTATCATGTTCAATAAAATGTGTCTACAGGGTCACAGACGCCATCAGGACATCATCACGTTCAACATGCAATGGATCATGGTAGCAGTGCAAAAACAAAATACATCACCCATTCAACCTGATCAAAGGACACAGATCTTGGCACAATGAGAGAATGCATGGTGATTTATAACAGAATAAGAAATACGCTTTATATGTAAGGAATCAAATGTTTTAATCACATTTCTGTCTTCGCAGTACAGACCATGAATCATAAGCATTTGCCTTCTGTGAGTGAGGTTGGATCTTACAGCTTAATAAATATACATGTTTGGTAAGAAATCAACTGTGTTCACGACATTTGATTTTCAATATACATTTGTTGAATAACTGCCATTGTGTGAGATACACATTTTACTCCATATACATGAATATGAGACGGAAAAATTAGACGGGTTATTGTTTTCTAATACACTGCACCTTGTTATGGTTTTGCCAGGTCTGCTTAGCAGTTGCTATGCACCTTACACACATGAGTAGGAGAACCAGTCAATATTTAGTTTCATGAAAATGCTCCATTAAATAATGACACTTGAAGCCGTAAGTCAGTGTATTCCACGGTACCCTGTTTGAAATAAGAGTTCATATCATGTCACTGTACTGGCATGGACACCACACATTATCATACAATTTGCTGCTTTGAAAATTATGAATTTTGACAAGACCTGTATAAACAACAGCTTTGTCAAAGAGCTTGTATCACATGAATCTGCAGAGACACACTGGGAAGCAATAACACATCCTCTGTGTGCACATGCTAGCTGCTTCTACTGATGCTGTAACTCACACTGTACATGATTTGTGATTAAAAAGAATTCACAAAGAAGCAAAAGTTACACATGGTTACAAATAGTAATTTTAGTAATAATTAGTGTAAATGCTCTGTACCATATTTTACAAAAGGTATCACTGTCACAAAATCATTTCAAGAGCCTCAATATCAGAAGAATACGAAGTTACCTTTAGTGTATTTGTAGTGCAGATAGTACTATTTTGAAAACTGGGAATTTCCTTATTATTGGCAAACAAACAATATCACCAATGTTTGTGTTTTTTATTTTTAATAAAAACCATGTGGCCTTTGTTGCAGTAATGCATTTTCACATAATATGTTTAAACTTTAGTGTTTACTATAGTCACTTCAAAATCTCATCTATCTGTTTGTCTCATGAGTTCTTCCTTCCTTTAAGTCTGTAGAAGTAGAAAGGAAAGGCAAACTCAAAATGATGTGACAAATAGAGGAATTCACAAAACAACTCTTAAGGCAAGTGTAAATAGTTGATATGATAAATATAAAAAAATAATAGAGCAATATAAATATAAAACAACCACTGATAAGTCTTAAAAGCATGGCAACATCTATGGAGTGAAGCATCATGTTAACACACACAAGATTTTGATTACCATATTTTAAGGTCAGTTATAAAAATTGCACACAAGTAAAGTGATAAAAATTCCCAATATTATAAATGATTTAGGGAGCCAGCAACTGAAATGATCCAAGAAGTCAGTTAAAGAACATCTCGCCTCAAACTTAACTGGATGAAAAGAAGGTAAAACTTTGAAATATGTATGAGCTACATCGACTGCACTCATTTAAAAGCAGTACTTCTATAAACCTAATAGCAAAGACACATTCTCGTTCAGAAATTCTGAATAAGTCAGACATGTCATTTTGCTATTTGAGAAATAAAAGCCATGTAGTTTCCCTTTCCAGCTGCAACAGACTCTTCCACATCCTTAATATCAATTTTCTCCAACCGCTCTGGGTTGATAATAAAAGGGTCATGAGAACTTTAATTGTCTGACTCTTGATAATAAAAGGGACATGAGAACTTTAATTGTCTGACAAGCAAAGATCTCAGCTGAAGCCTAAATGGCCACATCCAGGATGCTGAGTTCTTAAATATTTCCTCCCTCTGGACATCTCTGTGCCTGAGAGGTGAGCTGGTCTGCTGCAGCAGAACCCAACTGCCTCTCCTCTCCTCCCAACCACCAGCTTAAAAGTTTTGTGGTTTTTCTATCTCAGTGTCTGAACCTGTAAGAGATGGGCAAGAGCAGGTTATTCTTCTTCAAGGCCTGCACTCTGCTGAGTGTCTCCTCATCCAGGGCGGTGTAGCAGCGCCGGGCGTAGTCCAGCAGCTTCTCCTTGGACGGGTCAAACTCGCCCACATCTGCCACCTTCTCTGGGGCCACTAATAGAAGCTCAGCTATGGGTGTAGTGGAAGCCACAGTGTTGCGGTCCACACCATGGATTTGAAAGGCTTTGGACATGTTTTTCAGACGCTGGTATGTAAGCAGGATTTTCTTGTAGCGAAACAGCACTCCAGCAGCATCTTTCACTGATGAAAGAGAGAGAGCAGAGACTTAGCGACAGCAGCCTCATAACAGATCATGTTTAAATTATAATACTTAAATGTTGATTTATGTCACTTACCCCTCTGCCGCTCTCTAGGAGCTCGAAAGACTCGCCTTCTCTTTAACTGGTGTCTGTTGCTGTTAAGGGTATCTTGCATTACATGCTCCCCTGATATCATTTCTTCCTCCTCAAGGTACTCTTCTTGGTCCAAATACTCGTCAGATTCCCCCAGAAGTGAAAGGGAATCTAGAAAGAAACAAACATATTAAAATAATCTCCTTCACAAATCCAATGGGTAAAACCCAGATGTACATAACATTGATTTCATCGGATTGATGAACGGTAATTCTGAGCTTTATTCCATACCTGGACCTAAGTTGCCATGTCCGCTCATTTCATTCATGGATGACCTCGTACCACTGTTGCTGTTGCCACCGCTGCCACCGGCTGTCGTACTGGTGTTGCTGTGGCTATGGCTTTGCAAGAGGGCCTGTGATTGTGTAGAGCTGAACAAAGCATTCATAGAGGCAAGCTGATTGGTTAGCGGACTGGAGACGTGGTTTTTGGAAGGCACCATGGTTGGAGGACCAGGCCTTCGCTGGATAAATTGGCGTGAGGGGAAATGCTCTCCAGCCGACTTCTGTTGCTCTGCAAGGAGAAGGTGACAGTAATAATTGAAGAATCTGCAATTTAAGCTCAGATGTGTGGATATTATCAACAATATTTAACAATTACTGGAAAGGTTAATTTAACAGTAATCACACAAATATTTGCCTTTACCAGCAGGACGATCCTCCTCACGTCTTACCCTCCAGTTGAATCGCCTGGATTCATAACCTACAGAGAGACGAAGACAAACACAAATAAGTAAGAAAGTTCTGTTTCGAATGAGCCACTTCTCAAACAGTTGTTGGGCAAGTTGTCCTCTCACACCTGTCCCCTGTCCTCACCGTTACTGTACTGGCTCTGACTCTGCTCCTGTCCCTGGCTCTTTGTGGAAAAGATGAAGCGGTCCAACTGGCACCGGAGGAAATCCCTCTCCTCTTCCAGGTCCTCAATTCTTTTCTGAAGCCAGGAGTTTTTCTCCAGAGAGATCTGCAGCTGGGTGCGCAGGTTGGTGATCACCATGTATGAGTTGTTCACGGGAGACGGGCCAGCGGATGGGGGAGAATCTGCTTGGACCAATAGGAACATTTGAGAAACTTTTGGTGTTATTACAAAACTTTACTGTGAACAATGACATTATTGTGCGGTTAAAAATAAAATTTAAAGGATTGATTCTGTCATTCACCATCAAAATTTTGATCACTCTGGTTGAAAAAGCCTTGCTGCTCAAAGTTGCTCTCCTCATAGGGGATGGCAATTTCATAAGCGTCCTCGTTTTTTGGAGCTGGGAAAGGAAAACGTGCACAGTAAAAAATGATGAAGGTTGACATAAAGGCATGAATATAATAATCATAATAATAATAATAGATTTACTTTGAGCGTTCAAAGTCTTACTCTGCAGGTGGAGGGAGGCGGCGTGGCTCTTGGATGTGGAAGCAGCATCAGTCCTGTTTCCGTTCTCCATCTCAGAGCCCAGACATATGTTGGATTAGTGTCAGGGTTTAGCAGCAATGTCAGCAGACTGTGAATATGAGATGAACAGGGTCTTTCACACCAGTGCACAGCATAGACTGAGCTACACACAAAAACTGCACTTATGTTCATAATTCATTTATTTGAGGATGAAGCTAGTTGCTGAGCTTTCACAACATCGCACTGTTACAGAAACTAAACAGCCAGAAAAACAGAGCTAGCATCATCATATGCTTCCAATGTTATGTTCGTATAAACAGAGACATTTAAACAACATGTGTTACTGATGTATGAGCTCATAGCGGCCTGGTAATGTGCTCTGATGGAGGCGACACTAGCTCCACACTGTGTTAGCCTCTTGTGACGTTAGCAGAGATTTAGCTGCGAATAAAATAAAACAACCCTCTTCTTTCTTTACTCTCCAGTCTTTAATTCCGTCGTTCACACGTTACCACGGTGTCTACGTTAGGAAAGAGATGCCGCAGAGGTCGGTACGTACCACTTCACGTTTGTAATAACCGAATCGTGCACATGTAATAAGACGTTATTACTCTGTCATATCCCCATCTGTCGAGCTCAGCTGCTAGCTAACAAGCTAACAATAACAATTATCGCTCTTTTATTTTTTTAACTCCCCATCCTCGCGTCATTTCCGGAAGTCACGTAATTAATGATCGCCCCTGGTGAAGGAAAATGTGTTTTATATGCTATTAAATTAAACTGTGTGAATCTTTTATATTGTTGGATTTAAAATGCACATAATATAAATAGGAAAAATAAATACTCGTAGACACTTACAAACTGACGGGTCATTTTTAGATATTTGATAAATATGATTGATTAGCTTAGTAATTAAAGATTGTCATGTGTTTGATAGATATAATTTATTAGCTTGTGACGGTATTTACAGCTTTTAAAATGAACATATATCAAATAAGTAAAATAAATAATTAAAGGTGCTGTAAACGTCCATATTTAAGGGTAGTTTTCAGATATTTGATTGATACATTTTTTTAAATGCACATATGATAGATAAATTGAAAAGACAAAACGTATCCATTCCTGAGTAATTTTTAGATGCTCTATGCAAATTATTTATTAGCTTGTGACAGTGATTGCAACTTTTAAAATGCATATACAAGTAATGAAAAGTATCAGGGACACACTGTATAAACTTTGGATAATTCAAAACAAACAAAGGCGTGACACAGTGTGTTGTGTCAGAGAAACCGCCGGACAGGTAGAGCAGGTGTCGAGGTGTCACGTTTCACTGGCGACTGCTCGTTTCCCATCGACCTCATGCGGAAATACACAAGAAACACGATTTCCACCGTAAACACGACGACTTTGAGATACTCGGCAAAGTAGGAACGTAAAGGTAAGTGATTCCGGGGTTTTGTTAACTCAGAACATTTGTTTGTCAGTGTGTAGAACTCAGTGCTTTTGATGCGTTAGCACCATAGACTGTCTATACAAAGGTTAGCACAAGACAGGTGTGGTACCTGCCTGAACTGGTGCATGTGTAAGACAACAAAACCCTGCCTTGTAAATAGTAATGTGTTTCTGCAGTTTATTGTGAAATCACTTTATGTGTGTTGTAGAAGTCCACTTTACAATATAGATATATATTTATTTAGTAAATGCAAGGAATGAAGTTAGAATATTTTTTGAAGAGACATTATTTTAATATGATGACATGATATAACATCGTCATCTGTTTTTGTTTTCAGGCATGGCTCACAAGTATGATGGGCTGTCCCACTGTAAGCTGGCCCTGGTGTTCGCGGTGCTGATGGACCTGTTGGGGGTGATATCCCTGCTGCTGGGGGTCTTTGCCCCACTGGAGATCCAAGGGCAGGACTTTGGGGATCTGCTGGTGTACAGCGGAGCCCTGCTGGTGCTGCTGTCCCTGGCCGGCTGGGTCATGTGGTACAGTGGCAACATTGAGGGTCTGACCTCCAAAAAGGAGCTGGGGGGAACCATGGGGGGAGCGGTGGACCGCCTTGCCCGCTCCCTGAGTCGCAGAATACGGCTGCCAAGGACACGCAGCAGCCCAACATAAGAAGCCGCCATTAAATGACAGGCTGCATCACACCAGGCATCAGGCCCGACTGCCTGAGGCGAAGGAGTGTCACCGCTGTTACTCATCTCATGGAGTTGACCAAGACCCAGAGTGAATCATTGTGTTTTTGTATAGAAAATGTATGTCTCTGCTTAATATACTGTGTGTGGACCAGACTGATATTAATATAACATGCACCCCTTTAGATTCCAGTGTGTAAAGATTAAAAAGATAAACCAGCAGTATGTTTTGTCAATTTTTATTTTTTCATCATTCCACATTATGAGTTTACTAGTTGTGTTGCTGCACCAGATTATGACAACACCAAGTTACTACATCGACACTGAAGACATTTTAATGATGATGCGGCACAGTTGAGTCAGCTCAAATACTCAAATCTTAATCTCTGTACAAGGAGCTGTCATGACAACATGTGTGCGCAAACCTTTACCTCCACATAAATACCTCAAAGGACACTTGAAATAATTCCCCCTCCATTATTTTAGAAAAGATAAATGAAATCAAATGAGAATATGAAATAAATTAAGACATCAAAAGCATTTCATGCCATTCAAAGAAAAAACACAAAGTAAAGTAAAAGAGAAAATAAATACATTTTAAGGACAGAAAGTAACACTTTCCATTTAGGGGATGAGATATCAACACATTTATAATGTGCACTTATTTGTAATTACACCACATGCAATGTGGAAGGGTACTATTTTAGTTTATACATGGAAATTGTAAAAAAGTATCACAGATCTCATCGCAGCATCAACAGATTTAAAACAGACTGATTGTCTTTCAGGTGAGAGTAGAGTAACACAGATTCAGACTCAGTTCACAGTTAAGAACAAACACCTACACAGCAGCTTGAAAAGCAGCCACATGATGAAGTTTAACGTAATGATCCAGAGACCCTGTGTCACATGGGACAAATCTGCAGGTTCTTGGACAAGCACTAAATGTATAAGAGCTGTTTGTCAGTTGTTAGTACAAAGTTAAAAACGCTCTATTAAGAATCAAGCAGCTGAATTACTAATCTATTATACAACACTGATATAAAATCAGATGAAGGCACCATCCAAGGCATCATCCATTAATAATCCAGTCACAACATGTACACGAAATGAATGAGGTAAACAAAAAGGAAACAGTGTAAATCCTGTATTTTCTTTCTTTTTTTCCTGCCACACTGAGATGTTCTTTCCATTTAGTTCATGAAAGCACCCTTTTCACTGTTGTCTGCTGGTGATTCTATATCTAAGTCATCTTCATCTTTCCCCACAATGTCAGAGGGCCGGGCTGGGCACAGAGGGGGTGGTATTCTGCCAGATGATCATGTGACTGCGGTCAGACCGTTGAGGCGTAGTTTGGGTCGACTCATCCGATGTGTCGCTCGCATCGTCTCCTGGGGGAGTGGAGGGCTCCGTTAGTCCTTTTATGAACTAAGCATTGACTAAAATGGTGGATGAATTACACACATTTAGTTGAAGTAACAATAGTAATTTCCAGTTCTTCAACTCACCAATTCTGAAGTTGATGTAGCCCTCTCCTCCACTGAGGACAAACTGAGAGGTAGTTACAGTGCTGCTGCCAGGAGAGGTCATCAAACAACCTTTGGGACACATACACATGCTGCAGTAATCTCTGAAGGATCTCTCTTAATTAACAGATCACTGAAGATGTTCACCGTGTTTGAGTAACACGTATCAAAATCTTACCAGGTGCAGCAATGATGAATCTGACAGCTTGTCTGTGTCCATGGTAACACAGCTGGGCTGATGTAATAGAGCAATATGGAATGGAAACAGCTGCCGATGCTGGGAACAGTCATTGAAGTAGGTGATTGCTTAAAGGAGCACCTTTCTGACAATAATAAATTCAAGCAACCAATTCAGTCTAAATAGAACTTACTTATGGATAATGGGATGGAGAAAATGGCTCCACCCCCGGTGCCCACCCACAGACGCCCAGAGATGACAGAGAGAGATGAGATTTGCAGAGGTGAGAGTGTGAGGAAGTGTTGGCCTGCAGAGGGAGACAGAGATAGTTCAGTTCAGTTTGGGCAACAACTGCTTTGACCTTTCGTGAGTTTGATTATAGATTAATATTATTTACAGTCTCATACCATGAGACAGTACAATTTTAGACCATATAGATACCAGCACAACAAATTAGTTTCATTTATAAATTAAATTGCGTATTTTCTAAGTGGAAGAAAACAAACTGTATAAGCACCTAATGTTTTAGTGGCCAAAACTGAAAAATCCACTTCCTGTAGCGGTCGTCCAGTGAACCAGTCAAACAGCCTGAGGATTGGATCAAGTCGACATGAGGTCCAAACACCACTTCCACCGGCACACAGGAAACGGACCTGCTGCTCGCTGCGCTCAGACACTGAGAATGTTTGCTGTAAAGTGAGATAATGAAAATATTGGTGAGATCTACAACACAGAGAACATGAGACAGATACAATGAAGGTACCTCCTCTGTCTGTTTCTTACCTCAACCTTCTTTTGGTCAATGTCAACCACATGGACTCTGTTCCAGTATCCCGCCCACAAGCGGCCATCTTTTGCAAGACAGCAGCGAATGGGCTGCATAGGGTTCGATCCAAGCGGCAACACAGAGTGCGACTGCAGATTCCAGCCACCTGTCAATAACAGTGATCATTACTTCAGAGTCACCATTATAAGATATGTGAAGACTGCAGAATGTTTTCTAAATTAAATTGGTGGTAACATTACCTGAGCTTTGTGAGAAAAACGCTAAGGACCCGTCAGCTAAACCAGCTACGACTTGACCCTGGGAATACCTGTGAGAGTGGGTCAAGTATATCTCTATAACTATGATATAGTATAAAAAATAAAATAAAAAAATGAAGACAGGAAATAATTAAAAGCTGATGAATAAATACTAATACATAAATAGTTCAAGTACAGTGCAACAAAACTCACGTAAGTGAATAAACACCCTCTGACAGGAAAACAGACTGCAGACAGTCCCTCCTGCCAACAGAGGCCGAATGAACCAGTATACTATGAGAGAGGGACAATAGGAGAAAGAAGAGGAGGTGAGACACTTGGTCAAAATGCTTTGCCAACAAGAATTTAACTTTTTTGAAGTGAACTGCTTATTCAGCAGGCGCTACCTTCCTTCCTGAGTTCCAATCCACACAGTTCCTGCGGTGCCACCTGACAAAACAAGACAAGAAGGATTATCTCAAAGAAAAAGGGAAACAAGTTGTGTTGAACAGTAAAATGTGAGCAAGGTATGAGGGGATAATACAAGTACAGAACACATGAGATATGATGTCTGCAGGCAGCCCATTGTACCAGCACTGACCTATGGGAGGCACAGCACAGATGCAGAGTGCGGGAGCAGTGGGAGGGAGGCTGAACTTATCCAGTACTGTGTTGGAGCGTGCTGGATCAATCACTGTAATATCACTGCTGGATGCAGGACCAGACACTACCCATACAGAACACTGGCAGAGAGGGACGCATATGGAGTTTGGAAAGATGAGATGCATGTAATTTGTGTCTAGTCAGCGTTAGTTATGGTTTGGATGGTACAGTTCAGGTACATGGTGATTAAAGTGAGACTACAGCTGACGTTTCACCAGGATAATGACAGACTTACCGTGGCCTCTCCGGAGACTTCAGGTGTGACTGAAACCGCACAGTTCAACTGAAGACAAGACAGAAGAAGAAGTTAGGAACCATGTTTAACTGTAACGTAAAGTCTCGGGTCAGAATGAATATTGCAAAGGCAAGATTTACCTTAGCAGTGGAGTCTCTCTGATCCAACAACCTGAGCTGCACTAGAACCGGCACATCTTTAGGCTCTGGGGCAGGTTCATGGGGTTCCTAAAATAATGATACAAACAGGATATTGATAGGATTGTGCACATCAACATATGTCTGGGTAAGTTCAATTCTCTGTATGGTCTGGTGTAGCTTGTTCAATGGAGAGACCCTTTGGTTTGGCTGAAAGACGTCAAATCATAATCAAAAACCCTGACAGTTTTTAACCCAGCCCCTCCCAGATAGTCCCTTTCTTGTATAGCCACCTGTTTCTATTACCTGAGTGTTTGCCACCGGTGTGCTCCAGCCATGTATCTGCCGTTTTCCCAGAGTTCCCCAAATGTGCGTGCGGATTTCTCTGTAGAGCTCCTTCCTCCTGGCGCGAGGTGAGAGAGCAGCTGGAGAGTCAGACCTAGAGAGAAAGCTCCGGGTGTTAACCAGCTTTCCTGACCCGTTCGATATGATTCAAGAGTGACATGGAAAGATATAGTCGCTTACTCAGCCTGAGTGTGAGTGACAGGCGGGAGCTGGTGGGACCTCACAGGAGAGCGAGCGACTGATGGGGAAGCTGGTGAGAGGATTACGGACGCAGGAGGTGGGATTAAGGTTTCCTTTGACAGGCCGAACAAGCGGTTGAACCTATAGTAAAGACACAATTATTGATAGTTTTTATAGATCATGAAACTGCTGTCTGACTGCAACATGTTACCACACTTGCTAGTACTTTGTACATATTTGTTTATCTCTATCTTTCTGTGTTGCCATTGACAGAGTTCGAATCCAATTGCACTCCCAACCCTCACGCTACCTTTTCCCTGCTTTCACAATTCTTTTCAGTTATTACTTTGGAGACTCTGCAGACCAACACTCCCTCAGCTTTTATGTGTGTCTCTTGACTTCAGGCTGCCATTATCAGCAGTATGTCACAACAACCTGGTTGATGCCATATCTCTAATTATGGTTGCTTTAATGTTCACTATCCAAATTTACCATATTTCAGTATGTCAGTGCAGCTTTACTACAAAAAGCAGCCCGGCCCAGGACCAGGCCATCGATGTTGTTTTAGGCTTTACTTGCTTTTGTGCATAACAAGGACATGACTCATTAGAATGAAGGGAGATGAGAGATAAAACAAACACTTACCTTCTCCAAACACTTCTGTCCTCTGTTAACCTCTCTCCCTTTGTTGCTCTATTTAAAAAAAAGAAAACACACTAAATGACATTGGAGGCTAAGCTATGTGGGACCGAAAACATTAAACTATATAGACCTTAAAATTAATAAATTAACAAACTGATCCAAAGACATATGTTTCGATTTTGATTGAGGAGAAGAGTTACCTGATTGTCTGACTATGTCTCACTGCCTCCTGCAGCTCAAACAGACGCTGCTTATACTGGTTCTTCTCCATCACAACACGAGCCATTTCAGAACGAGAGAAGTAACGCGAAGAGGCCTAAGGAGGAAGATTGATTTTATCAACTGGGGAACATGCATTGGTTGAAACTTAAACTGAGGAGTTGAAGGGTAAAAGAAAATTTTCCGAAATGCATTGTTACTGTGAATAAAAGTGTGACAATAACAATATCTCCTCTCTTACGTCAGGATCCTCCGGTTGACACGATTCCAGCTCTTTTCGAAGTCTATAAAAAAACGGGATATATAGCAAAAAAGTAGTTTTAACAGTATTTTGACAAGAAAAGTAAATGCAACCATTTTTTACAAAAAGTCAAAAGAATTAATGAACAATCAGGAGATATCACAAATAAATGTCTGCACCTCTTGGTTTCGTCATCCTTCTCCTTCACCCGGCCCTCTAATCGAGAGACTGTTTCCTGAAGAGAGGTGACTTCCAGTTTCAGAGCTGAACGGTCATCAGTCAGCTCAACTACCCGAGATATCAGAGCTCTGCGGGCAGCTTCTACCAGCTCGCTGAAAATATAAGAATCAGAGCCAAAGTTAAATATTTTTATGTTATGAAGAAAATGACAATCACTTTGGTAATCATAATAACAGCTAGTTACTGTAACATTTTCTCCATTGGTTGAAGAAGCAGTTTTAAGATTTTGGAAAATCCCCAGAACACCCAGAAACTTTAACAGAGTCAGATAAATTGAATACAAGACTCACTGGGTGACTTTCAGTTCCTCATACTGAGAAAGAATCTCCTCAAACTGGTCCGCACTGCCTGTACGGAAATACAAAACATTAGAAACACTTGACACACAGTTAAACACGCTTTACAACACTGAGAGCAATCAACACCGGATCTAAATGTCTTTATTTACTTGGCACTACATGGGATGGTGTAAAACAGTTAAAAAGGAAGTCAACTTTAACGAAACAAACAATCGACATACAAACTTTTTCACGGATGTTCTACTGCATTTGATGTTGGAAGAGTATAAAAAGCTTTGCATAGTTGCCAAATTATTTTTTGAAACCAATGTCTGTCAACTCCAATGTCTGTAATCACTCACTTTGGGTCTGTGATCATTTAGTTTGTGCTTCAGTGAATGAACATAGATATCTTTTTGTACCTGCGGCCACACATGGGGTCAGAATATGGAGTCACCCCTTTCTGATCTTACCTCTGACACTGGCCCCGCGGTCCACACTCTCCACATAATCCTGACTCAGCTCCGACAGCTCAGAAAACACAGAGTCGTTGTTGCGAAGCTCCCACTCCATACTATCTTCTTCCTCCACCTCCTCTTCCTCCTCCTCCTTATCTTTTCCATGCATGTTCCCCTCTCCTTCTATGTGTTCCTTGTCTCCCTTATCCTCTTCCTCCTCCACCTTCATCTCTTCCTCCAAGCTTGTCTCTGACTCATCTCTTGGTGGCTCCTCATCGTTCGGTCTAAATGTGGAACGGACGATGAAGACGATGGTGAATGAAAGAAAAGGAAAAGTGAGAAATGACAAGAAAGTGTGTTCAGTGAACTTGTTTATCAGCCTAAAAGAACACAGGTTTAGTTAATGGTTACTCCAGTGACGTACTTTCCACTCAGAGCTTTAACTGACACAAATCACTTTATTACCTTGCATCCACACGGCCGTGGAACTGGGCCAGCTCAGGAGTGGAGCTTATGATGTCATTGATAAACTGATCCGCGGGGGACTTCACTGCAATGTCTATCGCCTTGTCCTCCTTGGCCACGAGGTCCTCCAGGCGGGGGGGACCAGAGAGTGAATGTGGTCTTTGAATCATCTGCTCAGGAAAAACAGCACAGCATTACTACTGATCTGCCAAAATCTTGTTATTTATTCAAATGATTTAAAAATGTGGAAAAGTGAGAAGAAAATCTGTTCACCTTTTCATTCACACTGGATTCTGAAAAAACTTGATGGGATGGAGATTCAGCATTCTTGGACCGCAAGTTATTCCTACATGTGACATGGAGGGTTTCACAGAAAAGTCAAGTGAATAAATAGTTTAACTATGTTTTTCTTACATTTTGCACCGCTACTAAATTATACCCTGTGAGCTATCATCAACATCTACTGAAAAAGTGGTCACAAAGCGCCCTTTTTTAAGTTTTATATAGTACATATTTGACTTGATATGATTGTAAAAGGTAAACTGAGATATTGCTACACTATAGTTATAAATGCAATTATTCAATTTTAGAATATTTAGTATCAATTAGGACAAGTTTAGAGCGGAATTTCTTGAATTTGTTACTGGATATTTCATAACAATACACTGCACACTGTACTGTATATGTCGCAATAAAGCAGCAGTCTTGCTGTCATACCTCTAACTTACTGCGATACAGTTTGAATAGCATTCCTATGAGAGACATTATGTTCGGTATACAATTAGTTTTTGATTTAAATAAGTTGGTATGAAAGACCTGAGAGGAGAATCCCGTTCAGAATCCTTTCTCTTTTCCAGAAGTTCCCGACACTGGAGAGCCAACTGAAAGGAGATAACATCAGTGAGCAATATAATAATAGAAAACAAACGGCTAAATATTGTGTAACACTGTGTGAGGATACAAAAGCACACAAAGCTGTGGACAAAACAGCAGTGTCTGACCTTGTTGTGAGAATGTCTCAGTGAGCTCAGCTCTCTACCTAGATTTGCTTTCTGCTCCTCCAAGGCCACCACTGGAAAAACACAAAACAAATGTAGCTTTGCTTGTGAGCATCATTCTCCAGCAATAACACAGTCCACATGTCGGATAAAGTATAATTAAAAACTCTGTTGCTCTTTTTCAGTAAGATTTTAACTTTATCTAGTCATGATGTGCACAAGAGGGATGCATGAAATTGGAAGGAGAAAAAGACAAAGGTGAAAAGAAAGAAATGATTACATAATAATGCACGTGGATCATAAGTCATTTGTCACAGTTGCTATTCAAACACTCACACTGATCCGCTTGCTGTCTTGCTTTCTTCTCTAGCTCTCTCTCTCGTCGTTCTCTCCCCTTCTCCCTCCCTTTCATGGCTCTCCTCTCCTGCTCCATTTGGTCATCCAGCTCCAGGTACCTCTAAAAAAAAGGACAAATAATTTAACAACCAGTTTAAAGTTCAAAAACATGGAGCGAAAACCGCGCTATAACCCAACAACATCCACACTTCTAACATATTATCAATCCCTCACCTCTTGACTTCCTTTCCTTAGTGCTTTCTCTGCTTGGTATCTCTCCAGCAGCTCCTCTCGCTCAGCCTTCTCCCTCTCCGCCTCCTCCTCCCGGTCTCTCAGCTGGGCTTTACAGCTGGCCAGCCCCTCCAGCACCCACACAAAAATGGGCACCAGCGTCGCCACCACACCTTCGCCATGGGTCTCGATAACGGTCTGCGATGGTGCAAAGCAGCCCAGTGAGAAAGCAAGTGTACACAAACACATTTAAAGACTGATTTCATTAAGAAAACCATTTTCTTGGATAGAATAATGAAGTAGGGTCTTGTACCTGTAGTTCTGAATACAGTTTTCCAGCCTCTTCGCTGACGATGTCGGGGTCTAGCTCCACCTCCCCTGTCCCACACAGCACTCGGTCAGTGTACTCCATCAGTTTAGTGTATCTGCTGTATTAACGGTGAAAATGGTTTCTCGACTTCTACGCCAGAAGGTAAACAATCCTACACAACTTGTTTATCTAGCTTTCTAACATTATCGTAAACACCGGCACCGCCCATCCTTGCAGCTCTATATGTTCCATTTGGACTCGACAAGGACGGCCTCCTCTTAGACTGTCGCTGAACCGAGACTCGGTTCATCCTGAAAGAGAAGACAAGAACATTCACAGATGTATAATTATGGAATATTATCTACATTTGCCACAAAATGTCAAGAAAACAGACATTAGCTTTGTCTGATAATCCATTTGTTTTGTTTATCAACTCAATTTTCCACAAGATAATAATTAGTTCCACTTGGCTGTGTGGTTTTCTGCTCTTACTGCCTGTGACTAACATGGTTTGTTTAGCAGCAAACACAAATCAAAGCATCTGCACAGCGAGGATGACATTTCAATGCCACTGGTGGATTTTATGAACAATACAGACATTCATAAAAAATATCAATAACCTGTTGGTGTTGGCTTAGCAACGTTAACATACTGCACAGCTTAGATTAAACCCAGTCACACACATTCAGGCCTGGATTTGTTTCCCTTTAAATCCAACATGTTAAGCCACAGGAAACTTTTTCAGAATCAGAATCAGAATTCTTTTATTTGCCAAGTATATTTGCACATACAGGAAATTGCCTTGGTGTCATTGGTGCACTTAACATAAAACAACAATATAAAAACAACAATATATAACAAAATAGAATAAAATAGAACAAAAAAATATATACAGTAACAGAGTTATGGAGTTTTTTTCCCTCTCGAAATGAAAGACAGAGCCATGTCACCAGAAGTGAATAATCAACTTTTCATAGACAGAAAACTCTTCGGTATTTAACCTATAAAGACACAGCTGATCTTTAGGGTTGGGTTATTTCTGCACCTCTGATCGTTGGTTATTATGCAATGCAGATGTGTGCGTGTACGTGCGTGTGTGTGCACGTGTGTGTGTGTGTGTGTGTGTGTGTGTGTGTGTGTGTGTGTGTGTGTGTGTGTGTGTGTGCACTCGTGTGTGTGTGAGTGTGTTGATCAGGACCACAAATAGCACACTCAGATCCAAACGGTGCAAACACAAACACACAAACATAACATGCTAATTAGCTTAGCTCGCCTCCTGACACAGACACACGGTATGAATAAGTCAGGAGTGACAGCGGACACCTTGACAGAAGTCTGGCAGCAACTTCACAAAGTTCAGTCAAACCAAGAAGCGTCGCTTCGTTCAGCCGCAGATTCACGAACTCACCTGAACGACTCTTTAATGGATACATGTCACTTCTCCTCCTCCAGATGCACAAACTCCAAATATTTTTCCTTCAGGCTCGATTTTCAATTACTCTCAAACGAGTTTTGAAGAAGGAGGCGTCGTTTAATTCGGACCAGCGGATACCCCATGCAGGCAGCTGGCCAATCAGAGAGCTGCTGCCGTCCACTGTGGCCAATGGGCGACGCGCAGAGGCGGGACCGTGAGAGTTTTTGTTTTCGGAAGGAGAAGAAAAAAAAGTTTCCTGAAACTTGAACGTTGGCACGTGACAGAGCAGGTCATGTGATCCGAGTCCAGAGATACCTGTGCACATGCTCCACATACCAGTCGATCAGCTGGACCCTGGGGCTGTGGGACCAGTGGGTTACAAGGTGTGGAAATCAACAACACATGTTGTTATACCTGGACTATATTTAGGATAAATGACACAACCCATTGATCGGCCTGTACACAATTCAGCACGCAGGGTTTAATTGAGAAATAGGAAAAGAGATCACATTACTTAAGTTTAAGCGTCTTTACACTGTCTTCCTGTATCACTGAGGATTCATTTTAAAATAAAAAATTAAATGAAATTAAAAGAAATGAAATGAAATGAATTTAAATGAAATTAAATGAAATTAAATGAAATTAAATTAATCTTGCGCTGGTCATTCTGCGCAGAAGGTGTGCAGTCCGCTTCTGCGCAGGTAAATAAAATACAAATTTTTAATTAAATTAAAAGCTAAAAAAATATATAATAACAAAAAGCCAATTAATTTGCCTGAAAAAAAAAAAATGATAATAATAACCATTGCTCAAACCTTGAAAGTACCAACTATAAAATACAATTTCTAAAATGTCTAGGACTGCAAAGCAGCACTGAGTGGCCACAGCACATGCATTTTGAAGTGTTGCATGCATTTTGCCTTTGGCCTGAAAAAAATAAATAATGACTTAGGAAATATTGACACATAGAGCTGTTCAGGCTTGGACTCAGATCATGAGACAGAAGTTTGGTGGTTATTATATTCTAAACGAAAAAATTAACATGTTGCTAAAGTTGCAAATATTTGTAATCTAGTGGTATCCTACTGTAAAATGGCAGGAAGAGCAAGGTACAAGTTCTTCAAATTGGTAGCTGTAGGTCTTCAGCACGAGGAGGCACTGTACTTCCGTTCACCTCTGATGAACCGTGTCAGATGAAGTTACTGAGGTTTCAAGTGGATTGAAAGGTTAAAGGCAGCAGAGCCAATTGCTTTTCAGAGGCATCTGTTCAGAAGTCATTATATAAAACTGATTGGGATAATCTCTGTTGAAACAGCTTAGACAGGAGAAGTTACACAGAACCTTAACTGTAAATCACAAGGAGAAATGTCACTGGATGAAGTAGCTTGTTTTTCTCCCAGCAGATGGAGATACTCACACATCTCCCCCTCCTGTTTAATTTCTCCCTGTAGATTTCTGTTGATGCTGACCTAGTCAGTAGCCATTTAACATTCAACCCTGCTCCTCTTCCTGCTTTTCTTACGTCATGCGACATGTTCTTGTCTGTATTACATTTCATCTTTGAGACAAACAAAGTCACACTTCAATTACATATATTGTCATATTGAGCCAAATTTGATTCAGTTTCATGTGCAAAAGTTGTAGCCCCGTGTTACATTCACAATTTTGTCTAATCTACAATTAATAGCCATCAGATGGATGTATATTTATGATTTTTTTATATTGCCTATGTTTTTAGGATGTTTTTTTAGGTTAAATTAGCAACCTTGGGCTAATGTTTTGCTAATATAACATTTTAGGAAACTATTCATTTACTGTTGCGCTAATTGCGTCTTACTCTTTTTACTTTACTATTGTTGTCCTATCTCCGGTGATGGTTTACCAAAGTTAATGTTAATAGTACGTTAAAAGTTTTGCTGTTAACACAATCACTTTTGTAGTTATTGCACTTAGAGTAGGAGCCCATTGGCCTAACTTTAATCTTCTTCTGATTAATCTTTAATATAATATGTTGTTTCAGCTTATTCTTTACAGTTTCAGTAAAAACTTGCATTAATAAATACCAACACGAGCTTCAGAATAAATGAGAGAGTATGTTTTGCGTCATTTGGGTGACCAAACCGTGTTGCACACTTCTGTATTCTGTCATATCGTGCACCATTATAATCTGCATCCGCTTCCCTTTAGTCGAGTTTTTCCACCTCTTGTTTCTTTCTCACTCACACAGACACACACAATTCACATATATATATTTATTCCATTCATTGTATTCTTTAAATAATCTGTCTGATTTTTGGACACCACTGTCCATACACAAGTTCCAAAAGTGAAAGTCATTCCACCAAAGACGTGCGTAAAGCAAGAATACATCAAAATAAAAACACCAAAATGTTGGGAAATTTACAGGATTCGCAATTTTCCCAAAGTAGAAGTACACAATATTACTAGCAGGATATAAAGTAAAGTTACTTATCAGCTTATCAGAGTGTTACATAATAAAATGGGATTATTATCACTGATGCATTAATTTGTAAGATGTTAAAGCTGGATGATGATGGATATACTGTTAGGTTGTTTATTCTATAACGTGCAACAAATCATAAACAACAAATCATGTTTTATAAGATACTCATATCTTTTGTGTGCATATTGATCATCAAAGTAACTACGGTCGTTGAGATATAGTGTAGTCAAAAGTACGCACGTTCCCTTAAAATGAAGTAGGAAGTAACATAGATTGGAGGGAATATATTATACTTTTTTTTTAATTTAATCTAGATTAAAAGATAAAGTAGAGAGCAGGAGATAGAGAGGTATTGATTTGGATTGAACACAACAGGATTTTTTTTTTCTGTGCAGTAAAACTGTGTGTTTTCTGCAGAAAAGTCATTTTTTCATGAGTTTATCTTGTATTCTCTCGTGAATGTCACTTTATACTGTGACTTTTTTAATAACCCTGTCACTCTCGACAAGCACTTCCTTCCCGTCCTCTCTGTGCGCTCGTGTCATCGCTCGCTCCTTCTTGGTCAAGAGGTCGTACGCCACGATGCTTCCCACCACCACGAAGCTGAAGGCCAGAATCACAAACCCCATTCCCAGCAAGTGAGACGTTCCTTTCCTGGAGTTGTTCAGCTGGTCCCACAGGCCCACGGCTACGCAGCTGAATCCGATGAGAATTTTCCAAAAACAAAAGGCCAGCATGCAGGAGGCACAGGACAGCTCAGCCCCCCCGGTCACCACGGTGATGCCCGCCACAGACGTGAGCCCTCCTGGTAGGGTGAGGGTCTCGGATTGATGGTTGTAGGTCACAGCAGAGTTGATGTCTGATAGAGTTGAGGGATCAAGTGTTTCCATCTTTGTTGTCATGGTTGGTGTTTATTCTTCTGTTCGATACACTGCAGCTTCTTCCTCTTTGTGACTCCTACAACACGACACAGGGATTGCTTAAGGAAATACAGACTCATAATGAAAGAGAAAACATTTAATATAATTGAAAAGTAGATGAAATTGCACTAAGAGGTTATTATTTATTATTATTATTTCTATAATTTATAAAATGGTGATACAAAACCACTAAATTAAATTGTACATCCAAAGGCAGGGGAAAGGTTCTTTCTTTAGCCTCTCCTATTGGAAACAGCAGGAGCTGGAGACTGCATGCTTATATATGACGCTTCATTTAGCTAAAGAAATCAAGATCACAAATTTTTCAAACATAACTAATATTTTGGGAAATACTTCTAATGAGTTTGGAGGGAATACAAAAGAACAGGACTTACTCTGTTTACAATAGAAAGTTAGGCTTATAGTGAATTAACTAAAGACGAAGAATTTTAAACCCTAGATAAGCAAAAATTCTAATTTGACCTTAAAAACTTAACATTTCTTACCTCAGTGTTGAACCAGGAGCTGAAGTGTCAGTGGACAAGTTATGGTCAAATGGGATTTTTCTCCTCTGTGAGTGAAAACCTGAAGGTGCTGCTGACGTTCTCTCCAGACAATGGGTGCAGAAGTGAGAGCAGGGCGCCCAACGGCTGCCACGGTATTGAAATGCGTCACAACTTGAGGCCCTGCAAGATGCTGGACCAAGTTGTCCAGAGAGTTTTCATTTGTTTGTTCCTCTCTTTCCTTGTGCTCGGTAGGAAGTTCTCGTCTGTCATTAAGTGTCATTATAACCCATTACCAGATATTTATCTTGGAACAACTCCCTTCCTCTTTTCCTCTCTCTTTCAGTCTCAAGATCTGGGTGTTGCTCCACCAGGGCTTTGTTTAGGCTGTGGACTTGCTTTTGTTTGTAAAAACTTTGGCGTGTTAACTGTTCCCATTTCTTATGCCATTAACAGTGAGGTACGTACAACTGCATCATTGGTTTTACTTTAAAAAGTCTGGGACCTGAGTATAATAAACGTTTAGAAACAAATAGGAAAGTGAGAGGGCAATTGCATACATGTGTCGCAACCTGGTCAGAGTTCACCCCACCTCTGGTCCGATGTCCGCTGCATGGACTGGTTGCGGCTCCTCCACGATTCGTGTATGTTGAGCTGTATTTATAATGGATGGATGTATTAGTGTGAATGAACGGGTTTAACCTGGTGTGTTGACAGTGTGTGAGGGAGATCTGCAGTATACATGTTGTTGCTGGCGTTTCACAGGTCAGTGCTGTGGCTCAGGTGGAGCCTGACACTGTCAATTAATAGGTGATAACGTTAGGCAGCCAACTGGGATGTTGCCAGCAGGGTGCCACTGGCCTAATTGCAGATATTTATAGACGTGTGACTACTATATTGATCAACACGTAACTGCACAGTTTTTAATGTGTATTATATCTTACTGCCTGCTAAATATATATGTATATGAATCCTATATATTGTTGCAAAGCGGTTAAATAGCTACTACAGAGACATTATTAATATTTCTTGATGAAATCTGTGTCGCTTTCAATATGTCATGATTGTGCAACATCCACATTACACAAGCCCTCACCTTCTCCACAAGTAGAAAAACATTTCAAATCCTTGTTCTTTCCAGCTCCAGCACTTAGTCCAGCCGAGGGTACAGGTCAGATGTCAGGGATTGTTTTGTGGAGAGCTGGGGGGGTAATTCTATTGGCCGGGGCACTCACAGGATGAAGATGATGATAATTGGCTAAGTGTTGGATTGGGTGGGAGTGGGCGGAGCAAGAGTAATCCAATAGATGGACTCAGCGAGCATATTTATGGAGCCAAGAAAATCCTGCTGCAAAATAAGGCAGAAATGATAATCACAGCAAAGCAATGCTTTCATCAGTTCTGTTACTGGAAAAACACTCTTGTGCAAATATGTATCACATGAACTCATCAATTCCCATCTGCCCTCCTCGGTTAATCTGAAACAACAGTCTGCAGTGATGATCAAGATACTGTGGGGCTAATTAATGCACAGACAAAGAAAACAGACTGATGAGGTAAACTGTTTAATCAGAGAATCATGAGGTGAGTCTGATGTGCTGAATACGGTGATCTCTGCCCTACAGGGATGGTAGCTGACAATAAAAGATAATGTCTAAAGGATTGGGACTGAGGTAGAAGATACCTGGTGGAAAAGTTTGAAAGTGAAATAATCCGTGCGTATGTTTGTGTAGGACACCTGTAGTGCATGAGACACAATGTTGGTTTGAGAAGTTAAGTTTAGGAGAGAAAAAAAGAGACGAGATGAGAAGAATCTACTGGGACTGAGCTCTAAACAATATCAATGTCAATGTCAATTTTATTTATATAGCACATTTAAAAAACACTTGGTTGACCAAAGTGCTTTACAGGTGGATTGTACAACCAGAGGACAGTAAAAACATAATTCATGATAGTGCAAGTAATACAAATAAAATACAATTATTAATGTAAAATAAAAATAAAAAAATATATATATAGGAAATAAGATAAGAAAAATCTAACCAAACCAATATAATATTTCATTCATAGCAATATCAGAAAAGTCCAATATATATTTCTATATTGTTCTGTATGCACTGTGCAATCATCAAGTCTTTAAACTTATAAGAATAAGAATTTATCGTAATTATCAATGTCGACTGATATGAACATTTTTATCTCTATATAATTTTTGGCCGTATCGCCCAGCCCCGGCCTCTACAGTCATCAATGTAACTTAGTAACGATAGAAAAATCCAGACGGGTGACCGAGGGGTCAGTCAAAGGAGGGCAAGCTCACGTGGGACAGGAAGGAGGTCACAAACCGAAGAGGCCGCCGGCGATGATGATGTGAGGGGCATAGGTGGGATTCCAGGTAGAAGTGGGCGGGAGAGGGAGTTAAACAGCCTGGGCAGATGGTAGTCTGGAATTAGATGTCAGTGGTCAACTAAACCCTTTGAAAGGCCACCACTGAAATAGCAAACACACTGCTGAAGTAGCCTAAAGCTAGATTTGAAAAATCCACTTGAGGTTGTGTTCGTAGAGTCTTCCTGAGCAAAGTCCGCTAATCTGCTGGTAATTCACCAAACCATCGTCTAATGTTTCACTATGTGTGCTAATCAAATACTTTCAATTTCACAAAGGTATGATGAAAAGAGACACAGAAGAGCCCTGAACTGCTTTTAAATGATTAATATTGTATAATGAGAAAGGATGATTAAATTCCTGGGAAAAAAAAATCACAAAAAGTGCAGAAAACTCTGTTTATTTTTATAAATTATATTACGAATATATTTATGAATGATCCCGAGCACATCCATATACTGTAGATCTTTCCAGACTTTCAGACCTGCAAAATAAAATAGGATCTCGAGGTTCATTTCAGTCAAATGCTCAGCCACCTTAAATCCGGCATTAACAGAATTAACCCAGAGTGCGCTCCCCCTGCCCTCCTTATCTCTCACCGTCTTACTGTCAAGTCAGACACTCTAGTCTCCTGCCGTCCTCCACACAGGTACGATCTCTTTAGGTTTTGGATAGTTCTGTCCATGTTACTTATCCACACACTGAGCAGTTTGAACTATTTCATGTTTTCTTCAGTGGATTGTTTCACATTTCTAATTCTTATTTCTTCTTCAATTGTTTGCAGGCTGCTGTTTGGGCTCAGAAGCAGAAGTCAAGTCAAGGAGAATCTGCTCGGACAGAGGAGACAGTCAGGTGGCACCAGACAGGAAACCTCCTGAAGAACTCGAGTGGCAAACACTTGCCAGGGAGTTTCACAGAACTGACTTACAAGATCAACTACAATGGGGAATAGCATCAGTAGCGCATTATCAAAGGAGATCCTTGAGGATCTCAAGCTCACCACCAAATTCACTGAAAATGAGATCTCCCAGTGGTACGAGAACTTTCAGAAGCAGTGCCCGACCGGCCGCATCACACCGGAGGAGTTCGAGCAGATCTACATCCGCTTCTTCCCCGACAGCGACTCCAAGAGCTACGCACGGCATGTGTTCCGCTCCTTCGACACCAACGATGACGGCACTTTGGATTTCAAGGAGTACATCATTGCACTGCACATGACCTCAACTGGGAAGACCACCCGAAAGCTGGAGTGGGCCTTCTCGCTGTTTGACGTGGACAAGAACGGATACATCAACAAGACGGAGGTGACAGAGATCTGCCAGGTGAGAGGAGTTCTTCACGAGGTGGCGTTTAAAAAACAAGTGGCTTGGTTTTAGCAGTTAACTCATCCACTGTTTCTACATCTGGATTTTTGTATTGTTCTTCACATTTTCCTTTTCTGACAGATCAGCATATCCCATTGTGGATTTTTATTATTCTCTCGATTTCTATCCGAGACAGTTGTGGATTCACTTAAAAGTGCTTGAAACTGAAAATATATTTTGTTCCATAATAGTGATTTTGTCATTAAACAAACTCCATCCAAAGTCTAAGCCAAAGTCGCCAGGGAAGGGTTTAAATTCTAAATCGTCAAATCTCCAGTGGAAGTTAAATCTGATATAGCACAAAAACCTAATACCATATTTTAAAGCTGCACGGTTCCACTATTGTCTTTATCAGTGTGGATTTGGTTTAACTCTGTGTTTCATCAACTCGGAGGTTTGTCGTGCTATTGTTGGTCGTGCATTATATTCCAAGGTTTTCCTGTTATTTTTCCACGTCCCTTGGAGATCCAGTCCTGATTGCCTGTTCAATTATCCAGTCTATTTGAGCCTCCTGTTAATCTCTGTGATTACAGGTTTAACTCTCAGACAATATAGGCAGTCCCACCCTTAAGCAAGGCTACTGTTAAACTGCAGAGAGTCTCATCATCCCTGAGTCTATAATCCATTAGTCTTTTATTCACGAGGCTCTCACTTGTGACCTGTAAAATAATTGCTGCCTATTACTATTTATACAAACACAATTCAGTTGGAGGGTGGTTTCCTTATTTACTGTTTTAAGACGAATGATATTGAATTATAAGAGGTTTAGACGGATCAGTCAAGAATCCAGCTGGCATTGTAATGGGATTTCATTCCTGGCCAACTGGCACCATGTTTACAACCACCGCGCAAAATAGCTGCTTTTCAAAGCCTTGCAAGAAGTTTACAAACCTACAGCACCTCTAGATTGATTTTAATCTGCAAATCACTCCAGAGGTAGAAAACACACATCAGCCATAAGAAGAGGAACTGACACATACACTACAGCAAAATGTAGAAATCTGTTAAATATATGGAAAATTAGGAAATATAAGTGAGAAAGGCAGAAATATTTATTACAGTTTTTCATATTCTACTACACTAGTAGGCCAGACGAAGGTACAAACAGGGTGAGGTGCCCTTCATTTGAGGGTCAGCAGCCGTTTCACACTTTGTTCTATTTTCATTACTACCACCTCACAGCCTGGTTGTTTACGCGCTCACAGTTCGCGCTGCACCGCATGATCCGAGGGCCAAGATGGAGGGAGAGCCCAGAGAGAAAAGAGATGACATCTTGGCCTGTGGCCTGAGTCTTGGCACTAATCCATGTTAATCTAGGTGTCTTAAATGTGGGAGCTAAATTCTTCCTCTCTAAGTGGGACACACACTTAAAGGACTGAACCTAAAGTGCACAGTCATTTACAATCCGCTGGATTCTAAGTGGCCCACCGCATATTGACCATCTCTGAAAAAATGACACGCGGGCCGTGATGCTTTCTGCTGTCGGCTGACTGTGGTGACGCAGACTTAATTGGAGGTTACTTGGTCGTATGCAGCCAAATTTCACAAAATTAATAGAGTATAGTCGTGAGGAAAGAAATCTTGACTTGTAGCTTTTCCCCTTAAGTTGTTACATAAATCAACAAACACAAGGCACTAATCAACTTAATGGAGCGCCGAGCGTTCCCACTTGCTCTGCAGGACACGTTTGTTTTATGTGGCCAGTTGGGCTTCCATACATTAATTGTGCGAGAGAAATGATGCAGCCTTATGACCCATCTTATCCCCAACCCCCCCTCCCAGGCTATATTTAAGCTGATCCCCAAGGAGGAGCAGAGCCAGCTACCGGAGGATGAGAACACACCCGAGAAGAGAGCCGACAAGCTGTGGGCTTATTTTGAAAAGAAAGACAACGGTACGGGGGGGGAACCCACACATGGAAACATCATGCACTGCACATACATTATGCCACTGCAGTGTGTGACAGGCCACCGAGTGCTTACCACTTATATTAGAGAGATAGAATCTGTGTAAGCTCCCACTACCTTTCCTCAGCAGCTGTCCCCCTGCAGCGAGGATTACATTTTACAATCTGCTGTTTGGCTTAACAATAATACAAGTAATAAATCCACCTGGGGGCACATCCCCAGTTACAGCATCACTTGTGTAATGCAAGGTTTATAATGTACATATACCGGACGTGGACCATGAAACCTTAAGCGACTCCAATGCATTGCATGCTACTGTCTCACACACACACACGCACACACACGAGATAAGACCAGATTTCTTAGCTTAGACAGAGAGTCGTTACTCAACCTCATGTTTACCTCTCACTCCTTTGCTGTAGATCTACTTCCGACAATAACATCTTCCTGTTCTTTCTTTTGTTCTCCGCAGAGCGACTGGCTGAGGGGGAGTTCATAAAAGGAGTGATTGAAAACGAGAATGCGATGCGTCTTATCCACTATGAACCGGTCAAACAGTAAAGGTCCAAATCATTCTCTGTCCCCTCTTCTTATTTCACTTCGTAGGCTCTTTTCCACACTTTTGAAACTTTCCACAAACGAAAAAGCCTCATACATTTCCATCCTCTTCAACCCACTCAACTCCTCTGTGTAAATACTTCCTTCTGCAGTTTTTTGGTTGCAACAAACTTTCCCTGTGCATGATGTGAAACTGTTTTATTAATGCTTGTCAATGTATTTATATTAATTAGAGGCCTATAGAGGAAGAATGATGGCGTAGTGTTTTGAAAAGTGTACAGACAAAAAAGAGGAATAACACTGGTGACTATATTAATGCAGACTATATATCTGGGGAAACCAATTGTTAACGACATATAAGATTGCTAGCTTGTTTCAGCTTTTTTACAGTGTGTCTCAGTGCAGGTGGTAGCTCACACGTGTTCTACTCTATTCACTATTCAATAAATTAAAGGTTTTCAGATACATCTGTGGTTGGAAAATCAATTTATTTATCGCTCCCAGAAAACAATGAATTCTTCTTTGACCTAGAAACATGCGGTGGAATACAAATGCTGGTGGTCGACAAAAATGGCGCCTTAAGTCCTAATATTGCTGTTTTAATCATCCCGAATGTGCAAACCTAGAGACATTCAAAGTCTAAAGAGGGACATTTATTTGAATAAAAAAAGAAAAAGGTGTCTCCTGTATCATTTTAAGAGAAACATGCAAAGTAGTGTGCACTTGTTTCCCTGAGAGTTTGATGTTGTGGTGGAGCGGAGTGCTTAAATGTGTTTGCAGGCCGCGGGCGAGCTGGCCTGCGTCTCTCTCCAACTTCCATTCTGACCCCCGCAACCTGCCCCCCTCCCCCTCCTCCCCCCTCCATCCCTTCACATGCCTCCCATCTCCCTTCACTCTGTTCCTCCTCCTCCTCCTCCTCCTCCTCTCCATCCAACTCGGGATTACTGCTTTTGCACATAATCTTCTGTTCAACATCAGAGAGCAGACTTTTCAAAATCTCTGTAATCTTTCTATCTCTATGTGTCTGTCTTATGGGTTTGTCTGTGCAACTGCAGAGAGGCTGCTTTTCCTGCAGCTTCTGGTGTTCATGCGACGAATCCAAATGTGTGTATCGGTCCAAAGTTTGTCGTAGATAGAGAAGACATGTTGAGTGTGACACTCAGATTAATGAGAATACAGTATATTGTTTGTTTACTGGTAAAGGATAGGCTGTTCTGTTGTGTCAATGGGAAAAGAAAAACATCCATCATGTTTGTGTAACTAAATGATCCTCGTTGAGTCATCCTGACATATTGCATGTTAAACAATAAAATAAGAAACATTTCTATGCAGGTACATATAAAGAACAGATACTCTTTCCCACCATGAGGCACTGACGAATACCGAGAAAACGTGCAGGCTTGCATGTTAGCGTGACCTATACATACAGTGTCGTCCTTACGTGTTGATTCTTCAAGTCTGGTTTGTATGTATGTTCGCTGAAAGTCAAAGTGGCAGAAAGGAAAGCATCTGTATGCACTGATCCCTGCACAGCGACAGGGTTTTTCCTTCCTCAGTTTTTCAGCCTCTTTCAGTAGAAGGAAGTAACCGCTTCCCTAACAAGGTGAATCAACTCGGCCCACGACCACGTCCATCTGGTCCATCTCTCTCTCACAGTCTTCACACCCCTCAGGTCCACAGCCTCCCACCAAAACCAGCGTTGGCACATCCCCGTTTCCCATTCCAACCACGCCGCCGTTCTGGGACCACGCCACGTCCATCATGCCGTCCGGACACTGCAATAGACCGCTGACCGAGTAGAGCCCGCCCCCTGTGACAACATCCTCATAGGCTGGAGCGTGAGTGGCGGCTCTCGCCTCTTCCAGTCGTAGCCTCTGTTTGCGACGGAGCTCGATGATGGTCTTTGTGTAGGAGTTAAGGGTGACCACGGCCGCCCCCATACAGCAGCTGAAGGACACCCAGGCAAGACTAGGAACAGAGGATGAATAGAATAGTGAGGAGAGAGGAGAAACACATACATGGGTACTTATCCAATCAGATCAATTATCAATACTGGCCAGACACCTACGCAAATGACCAGCCGTAGTCCCAGGACTGAGGCCTCCAGTCTTTGGGCCCCACAATGACGGTCATCTGAAATACTGTGGTGAACATCATGTGGGCGACCATCCCAAGAAGACCTACATGGGGGATAAATCCAACAAAAAACAGACAGAAGAAAACTGTCGGTTACAATAAAATACATCCAGGATTACTGTAAACATATATCAAGGAGGGGCATATATTGAAATTATTAAATACTGAGAAATTAAGAGGTAACACTGGGTCTCACCTGACAGCACAGTGCAGATCGCTGCATAGGCATTGATTTTGAGCGAGTGCATCTCTTTATGAGAGCACAAGACCTCCAGCCACATCAGTAAGAAGCCCATCCCCAGCAGGCCGATGTACGTAAACTCTGAAATGACCGACAGCCAGAGCACACCTGCAACATGTGCAAACACACACACACGTTTATGAATTTTTAATAGTGCTGTGGAAAAAGAAAAACTATTTAAATATTAACAGGGTGATAAAACTGCTAATTGATCCATGACTCACCTTGGGTTTCTCCTGGAGTTAACTCTATAAAGCTGCGACATTTTTCCCCTGCCAAAAACATTTATACATTTAAAGACGGAGATGGAAAACATAAAATCAGATTAAATTAATGCAATTAAAGCTTTTTCTGATATTATGACCAGCCTCAGGTAAGTGACTGGACGTCTGCTACGTAGACTCACCGTCGTTGTGCTTCTCACAGCTTTCCCAGAAGCCAGTGTGGAAGTATCGGAAAGCAAACTTGTCTTCACCCGTCTCCCAGATGTAGTGCACTGCGTTGGCCAGCTGACGCTGCTTGATCTTGGCCAGCTCGTCTTTCCTGGCTGGAGACAGTGTGCGGTTGAAGGGATTCTGAGTGGGGCTCTCTGTGTGACAACACAACAACAAAATCACACAGAGGAACATTTTAAGAAGTTTTTTTTACCTCTTTATATTTGAAATTGTTACAGATGATGCAGTTGGAGGCTTATAACCCAGAATGCACTGGGCCGAGGGCTGGACACCATCTCTTTAGACATACTACATAAAGACAAACACAGCCAAACCCACACTGATGGGAAATCTAAATTCTCCAAACATAACCAGACTTGCATTTCCTTAGAATGTGGAGGACACCGAACAAAACCTTGCAAACACTTAACAAAGGTTTAGAAGATTAAGCTTATTCCTCCACTATGGTGAATCTAGATATTTTTAGAGTGCACAAAGTGCTAAATGTTTTGATCAAAGTTGGTTCCTTTACTCAGCGAAAGCTTATGGAGCAGGTAGTGTAAACCCGTAGAAGCCACCCTCACACCCCACAGATTAATGCTAAACCATAATTAAATTCAGTTCCACTTATGGGTAAAAGGAGATTAAAAGCATCCAAACCAAGCACAATCAGGTTTGGGGGGGAGAGAAGCCTGTCAGTTGATCCAGGGCAGATTAGGTTTTAGGTATTGGTTGTTACGCAAAGATCCTGAATGTAACACTTCTAATCGGGATCAAGAGTCAAGGCCAAAATTTTGGTAGAATTAACAACAGAATGGAGCACATTTAAAGACCCATGAGATAAGATAAAATAAGAAAACAATCACACACACGACATAATAAACTACAGTATACACACAAACTACTGCACACACACTCGCACACACACACACGCACACACACACACACACATCCAGTCCAACAAAAAACCTGCAGCTTGAATTCTACAGAAAATATTTAACTCAGGCACAAACATGTCAGCCCATGCCAACTATGAGATGTCTACAAGCGTCATGGTTACTCAGTGTTAATGGTCTGTGAACAAACTTAAGCTACATGAAGGAGTGAGTCACTCCTTCATGTAGATTGAGTTTGTTGATGAACGCAGAGAGTCAGCTGACAGCCTTGAACAAGGACCGACCCCTTAACTTAAGATATGACTTAAATCATAAAAGACACAAGTATATAATTCCATTTTCCCCATGTCTGTGCTGTTGGGTTGAGGTGACTATAAATTATTAAAGCTGTTTTGCATAAAGCCTCTTTTGGTGACGCTACAACAATGAACCTGCTGACAGTATCTCTCTGAACAAGTGGAAACCTGTGGTTGACTATTTTAATGCCATGAAAGAAATCACATGAAGGTAGAGGTAGAATCCACAAAGTGAATGCTGAGAATACTGAATTGTAACACACCCGTGTGGACGTGTTACAACAGAATTTGGGATTAGTCACCAGGGAACTTCCTGGCTCATCATTCATCTAATTTGACTGTAGTTAGCTGCTGAACGCTGTAACTGTCGGAATGAAATTTCTCCTTTTGAAAAACTCAAATCTTTATGTTGCCGATGCTCCTGCTCGCCAGTGTAGAGCATAAAAAAACACATTTAATCAAGTAATATAGAACGGTATTAAAGTATTTTTGCTTTGCTTGAGTTTTGTAATGTATATTTCAAAAATAATATATATATTATAGTACTTTTCTATGTAATGGAGTACTTTAACATTCTTGCAATGCTATTATCAACATGTTTAAGTTATAAAATCTCCAGAGTGGCAAAATACAAATTGATTTTGGTCGCACTTTTCCTTGAAGATTTAGGTCAAAATTGGATGTGTTTTTTTGTTCAATATAAAGTTTAGCAGAGTACTTATTGAACCTACAAACCAATTGGATAAACAGATCAATTTAAATATATATAAATATCTAAATGTTGTGTCTAAGTGATAAAGAAAATAATCTGTAGTTCCAGCATATTTAAAAAAGAATAATAAAAAGAAAGAGTAAAGTATAAAAAAGCACAATAAAGTTGCACAACATTCTTTTTGATGTGCAGAGGTGAGAGTGTGACAGTTCAGTACCTGTGGTGTAAGGCTCGCTGTTGTTCTGACCACAGTTCTTCATTTTGACAGGCGACAGGCAGAGGGGCTTGACCACCTTGTGAGTGCCCTCACACCAGTAGGAGGTGCACAGAGCCAGGATGGACAGGGCCAGAGCCAGAGTGGTCAAGGTCAGGGAGAGCAGGGAGCGGGAGCGACGCGACATTCTCTCCAGCATGGCCACAGGGGGATGGTTTGAGAAAGAGAGAGAGGGCTGGGGAGAAAGTAAGGCAAAGAGAGAGAGAGAGAGCAGGAGGGGGAGAGGGCACGTGGAGATAAGTCAAACAGGACAAAGGGTATGAAAACAGTCACAGATTGAGCCAGGAGGGAGGGACAGATGCTTTGTGGAGGTTTTAAGAGGTGATGAGCTGCCAGGTTTGAATGGAAAGCAAAGATAAACGTGACATAACAGCAGAGAGAGGAGATAACAAAATAAAGCTGACGAAGAGAAGCAGTGAACGACTAAGAGAGAGGACAATGAGGAGGGAGGGGAGGGAGGGGAGGGGGGGTGGGGAGCAGGATAAGATGCTCTGAAGTTGATACACGTGGGGCAGGACAGATGGAAGAAAAAAAATGAACATGAGAGGATTTAGGTGGACGACGGTTCACGGTGGGAGAGAGGAGTGGGATGCAAGGACATAACAGCTGACAGCTTTAATGTGACATCCGGCTATTGATCCCTGGGACGAGTGAGGTGACCAGTGCAGCCGGTGAACTCAACACACGCAGACCCTTTTGTGTGCATGTGTTTAATCAGTGGGATTGTACCCAGTGAGCAGGATGTAATTTAAAAATACAGAAGTTTAGGATTAAAAGTTTTGCACCTGAAGTGGAGACAGAGGGCATCCTTTAAACTGATTCATTATCTAATAAGGGAGTGCAATTAAGAGGTTGAGTGGAGCACCCGAGGACAAACAACAAGGTGCCCATATGGTGAGATTTAATTTTGTTGAAAGTCCGTGCAAGTCATTACACTGCCTGAGGTCACATGGGTTCTCCGCTCGCCTACAAGGAGGGGGTCATGGAAGAATAAGTAACGTGCCGTGGCTAATGGCTTCCTGCGTGCTGATTTGCACACTCGGGCCTGACCCTGCGACTCATTACCAGCTCCACCGCCGGACCCTGTGCCCGAGACAAGAGAGGGGGGCAAAAACAAGATTACTTTTTTTGATGAAATTATGGATTAGCCACAGATCTAAATGAAATTTTTGCAAGTAAATCCCTGATAATCTGCTTTAATCTGTTTGTGTTAGGTGTATTTTAGTGTGAAGTACACTCCGACCATGTCTATTGTCTCTTTCTCTCATGCAATGTTTCCCTGTCAGCCCACAGCCCCTGAAACAGAGCACACATGAAGTGAAGCGGAATTTGGTCAAACCACAGATCTACATGAGAATTGACCAACTCATGCTGGTTTCTGATTTTAAATATTGTTTACAATAAAAGCTTGTGACATCTATAGTATTGCAGTACGAGCATTAGTTAAAAGTCTGTCAATGCTGAAAACATCAAATCTGTTTAATGTGTTTTCTGTATCAGTTCAGTGTTAACTTGTTAATGATCAGAGGCTAAGACACTTTTCAATGTCTGCATTATGTGCATTCTGAGATCGATGTACTTTAAACATACAGTTATCTTATTATTATAACTGCTCCTGTAAAGCTACTCTCAGCATTAACTGAAAACTTGATAATAACTGAATTGGTAATTATTCATTGCTTCTTCTTCCTGGTTGAAGGTAATGTAAAATCAGCTTGTCAATGTCAGTTTACATTACCAATCAATTACAATAAAATTTCATTGAACAGCCACTGTGTCCAGTAGAAGTAAATAGAGCAGCGTGAGAATCAGGATGAAAACTAATCCAGTCAAGATTCTACTACAATTACCGACATCTGTCAATATTTTAATTTCTCAAAAAAAGCTTAAATTTTTCCAACATCCGCTGAATCCGGTCATTAACATGAGATTATACAATTTTGGATGGAATAATAAGTTTATCAGATAGAAAATTGGACCCAGATGTTTTGCCTTATTTAACCTGCATCCTATCGCATCTGTCTCAAAGCTACAGGAGCTCAATCTATATAAAGCAAATAAGGAAAGCAATATATACTTATTTTCAAGGCTGTAAGTAGTAATTATTCTTAGCTTATATGTTGGAAAAATGTAAAAATGTCATTATACAACTCCAGAGCCTGAGCTGAAATTGTCATCATACTTGTTTTATCCAGACGTCATTGAAACATAAAGCTATTCAGTAATGGACAAGAAAAAGCATCAAATCATCACATTTGAAAACGCTAGTACATTTTCCTATGGAATAAAAAAAATATCAAAACGGTTGCTAATTAAATGTCTGCTTCTTTGTAATTAATTTAAGTTTTGATTGTATTCAAATAATCAGAGAGAGGTACCTACCAAAGCGTCCCTGGCATAGTTCAGGTCAAACAAGAAGTAACTACCACAGTAAAACACTTTGAATTCCCGCAGTCGTCTGAACCTACCATCCTCGGTTAAGAGCCCTTAATCAAAAAGCTCCTTAAGAACTAGATTTCAGTTGCTCCATCTTGAACAGATTCCCCCGTGCCACTTCGTTCATCTTTTCCCTCTGAACGTGTCACCAGTGTTCCTCCTCCGGTATGAGCATCAGTGACCCCTTACCTCTCCGGCCACACTCCCCCTTAAATCCTCCCAGCCAATAGTAGGATGGAGATGCTCGACTGATGGAGCAGAGTGTCTGTCTCCATGCCACTCTACTCTCGTTTCTGTCTTTCTTGGGAATTTATGTCACAAACCCATCCTGAATCATGTAATCCCTCTAAGTCCATCTGCTCCTGCAGTGCCCCCCCCTCTCTTCCTGCGCCTGTCCCTCTGCAGAGGTGATTCCATCTAAACCTCCGGGAAACTTTTATCACAGGTGAAAGTCCTACTCAAGCACAACCCTGTCTTTCACCCGATATTTAATTATTACAGTAAGAGGATGGATGAAACGGTGAGCCAACATCCATATGAGTTGACTTGTGCCTGTGATTTTGCCCTAATCAGCCCCAGCGCTGTGCAAAGCCAAATCCTGTGCCCACATGTTGTGTGTGCCAAATGTGACCACAAAAAAAGGAAAAGATGAAGAAAAAACAGGGGACAGAGCTTAGAGTTGTCACAATTTTATTTACAGTATGTACACAAAGCTCGAATGAAAACAAATGGCAAACAAGCAAAAGTATCAGTGTGCAGGTTTGGAAGATGAATTAAAGAGAGGAGAGGTAAAAAAAAAAACGAAAAAAGAGTGGAGAGGGAGTTTAACCCCAGGCTTGAGATTTACAGTAATGTAGAACCAGCTTTCCATCGCTACCAAAACACTGAAAGACAGAGAGAAAGAAGACAAGGTTATTAAATAAAGTACAGAAGACATGTGAGAATAGTTCCGACTTAACTTGACTGGTAGACTCTTTCAGATTAGCCGTTTGCATAAAAACTCATATTATAAGATTTTATACACTTCCAAAATAGCACAAAAAAAACACTTTCAGATGTTAACTGTCTTCATTAGTCAGCCCTGAAGAAAATAATTGGAGCCGTCATGTTCTGAGCACAGTGAGATTTTCAAAAGTCCACTGAGAGTTGTGGCCTTTGAGGTCTTTGCTGTTACTTATCAATACATTAATCAGTGGCCAAGGAGTTTTGGCATGTGACACATGGAGCTTCCAATTTATTGCCCCCTCTGCTGGTTACTGTAACAAATGACCCATCGGCTACAATGGCCTGGACCTCATTATAATATTGTATTATATCCACATGGTAAAGTCATATCATGTACTTACATCAAAAAGGATTCCTACGTCTTGATCCGGTGAGGGTGCAAAAGACTGATTAACATAGATGAACTGAAAGAAAAAAAACAGATAGACATGTAAAGACGTCCCTGCTCAAGTCAGGATGTTTGGACATTAACAATCTGGTTAAAAAACACATCTCTTACCAGTTGTTCAGTGGCATCAAGCTTGAGGAAACGAGAGATGAACTGGGACAGGGACTGCACCGTCCTCCCTCGCTCCACTGCCCACTTCTTTGTTTTCATGATGGGAGTGTCTCCCACGGCCTTCAACAGCACATCGACTAGAAAAGTGGAGAAAATGAGAGTGAAAAATTCTTGCAGTCAACCAGCGCCAGGCAAATCCCGACATGTTTGGAAATTTCTCGAGAATTTCCTGCTAAATCCAAATGCGTTCTCCAGAACCTGCATGAAAAGACTTACCACAAGCTCTAACTTTTACTTTTGTAAAAAGATCTGCCCCAATGAGGGTCTAGCGACTGAAAACCTTGATTCATTAAAAAAAACTTAAATACCAGTAGTGCAGATTTCCCCTTTTCAGAGTATAATGTTCTCTAAAAGGAAGGTTTGTGAATGAGATTAAAATCTTACACACAAAGGTCTTTAAACAGATTTGTTGTATTTTATGTTATGAGAAAGAGAAAACCATGGGGAATTAATAACCAAACAAAAAAGATTATTATGCTGTTCAGATGTAATTTTCAAGTTGTAGCTCAGATTCCAAACATTGTACATTGACTTTGGTCATTGTGCATACGTCATTTTCAATCATCCAAACATTTTTCATTTACCTAAATGCTATTTGTTTTTCTTCAAACTCCTCAAAGCTATAGATAAAAGCTTATAATTAGAAGCATAGTGAGGTAAGTTTTACAAACACTTTCAACAAATAACACAAAATCAAAGAATGTATGTGATTGTTTTCTGAGATTGAAAACTATCCCTTATTATAATTAGATATTTTGAAACACCTGAAATCAATTTGTTTTTTCGGAAACACATAAAACATATGATAGATACAAGTGTTTTTTTGTGTTTAACAAAGTAGCTGGCCTGCACATCAGTGCTAACATAGTAAAACAGGTTTAATAACATTAACAACTTCTTGATTGGAGCTGTATAAACTCCCAACGTCCTCATTTCCTCTCAGAGCTACATTTACGTGGTTTTTAACACGTTTATTAAATGTTTATATGTTACTTATAAATGTTTAAGACAAGATGAGGAGTCTCAGTCTAAGAGAAGTGCTGCTGAGTATTTACAGCGATTCATGATCAAACTTAAGATAAAACCCAGAACGTGAAATAAGACATTTCACAGTGAACTGACAGTTTTGCAGTTTGCAGCTAACTAAGCCTTATTAACGTAGGTACCAGACATGACGTTACTTTTGGTATTATCAGTAAATATTGACATTATTTTTGTCTTCATAAACATTAGCATTAGCGTTAGCCGTGATCCAAACCGCTAGTGGCACATGTGAAGAAGCTGAATGCTTATTGGCTGTCCGGACACCAAGCAGCCACGCTATTGGCCAGACGCTCTGTGACACGTTCCCCCACGTCACACACCCTGCACAGTTTCCTTAGTAAACAACAGTCCTCGTTAACAGGAGATTCGTTTTCACACATATTGTTTCTTACTTTTCTTCTTGTCCTCGCTGGTCGCTGACTCTTCTGCCGGAGGCGCTGGCTCCTCTTTCGGCGGCTCCTCTTTCGGCGGCGACTCCGTCGGTGACTCCGCAGTGTCCGACATCTTCTCGTTAGCACGGCGGTGTTAGCTGCTGGCTCCGGAGCATCCCGGGCTCCTATTGGTTCAGAGGAAAACCACTCTCAAAGCCACGCGTTCCTATTGGTCGATAGCTGGCGTTGGTGCTCTTCCTGTTAGCTTCATGCTAGGTTGGTTACTGTTTTGACTTTGATGTTCTGTCGATAATGACGTTTCTATTTAATATAGTTGTTAGTATATTTTATTCATCTTGTGACTTAAGGTTCTGCTCAACAGTTTGATGAGTTTGTCATTTGTCTCTTTCCACGTAATAAAACAGGTTCGTGTTCCAGTGGAGCGGTCACATGGTAACACTACTTGACAGCTGAACTTTGGACTCACGTCTCCTCACACCTGCAGCAGTCAGACAGAAACAGTAAGTCCTCCTCGTTGTGTAGTTTCATTACAACTGTTGTCAAGTTTGAGTTAAGCTGTGACACCGCTGGGTTTCATTGATCATGACACAGGGCGACGCGAGGGTGGAAATGTTTCTGCAGAGGAAAACAAACCGGTTTCCTCCTGGGGTTTCATTCAATGCGCCATTGTTACAAAAAGAGATACTCAGAAGTTCATTGACATTTTCAATAGTTGGTCAATAATGTTCAAACACAGCAACTACAGCCACTAATTTGCAGCTAGATGTACATATTTATGTCTGTGTAAGTTTAATTCTGTGCTATTCAGATGTTCTGTGGCTGATCAACCTCAACACACACTCTTTGTATCTCTTTATTGATGATGATAAACCTGGCACTTCCATGTGTCCTCTGTGGATAACTTTCCTGTGACCCTGCTCCTTCAGTGGCAAACATCGGCAGACTTTCCACCAAGGACACGGTCCTCTTCCTGTGCGACATGCAAGAGAAGTTCCGACCCAACATCTTCCAGTTCCCCAACATCGTCAGCAACGCGGCCAGACTGCTCCAGGTCGGTTGCACTCGCCCTCTCACCAGTCACAAACCTGTTAGCGACTACACACAGCACATTTGATAACTCTCTCCTCTCAGGCCAGTCGCCTCCTCGGCATCCCGGCCATCCTGACCGAGCAGTACCCTAGAGGTTTGGGTCCCACGGTGCCAGAGCTGGGAGCGGAGGACCTGAAGGCTCATGCTAAGACTGCCTTTACCATGATGATCGATGATGTGGAGATGGAGCTGCAGGCCCTTGGAAATCCCCGACAGGCGATTCTTTGTGGAATCGAGGCACACGCCTGTATCGCGGTGAGATCACATGCCCATTTGTGTGGTTTAGAAATGTCCCTATTTCCTTGAGTGCATCTTAAAATACAAGTGGAGGCTCTTTGTTTGCAAATGGAGGCTCGTACTCAGTGTGTGTTTTCATTGACGTGAACATCATCAAGCTTCAGTGAAGAACCCTTTCTTCCCCTTTAATTTGACATTCATTTTAAGTTAGTGATTTTAAGTGTGTTGCTTACTTATAAGGAACTATATGTTGGTTTGAGTTTCCAGTCGTTTTCCCTACAGCTCTAAGACAAAGCTTAAAAATATCATTGTGTCATCATCGGTTCTTAGGTCAATTTGTAATAAAACAGTTTGATCAGAAATTGTATTTATTGCTATTTTATCTCAATTTATTGTTGTTTTCCAGCAACCAGGCTTTTATAATAATTTTATTTAATATAATTTAGGCTGCTTAAAGAAACTGTTGCTCTTAAAAAATGACAAACTTTGAGTATGAGAGATGTGAATTTGTGACCGATGATTAGATGATTACATTTTGTACTTATCCTATTATCTAGTAATGTTAGTTTTCAAGGCGTAGTATGTCACAGAGCTTCCACAGTTGTAGTTAATGAATGATGAGTGTTGTGGAAAAACATGTCCTTCACTCGTCTGCTCTTTTCCTCAGTGCACGACCTTTGACATGCTTGAAAGAGGAATGGAGGTTCACATTGTAGCTGATGCCGTCTCATCCAGAAGGTATGTCACAACATCGCCATCACTTACACTGAGTAGGCTCTTTTAATTCCTGTATGAATTATAGATTGTGTGATGACAGACTTTTGTTCCCCCCCCTTACAGCCAGACAGACCGCTTGTTTGCTCTGTCACGACTGAAGCAGAGCGGAGCTTACCTCACCACCACGGAGGCGGTTCTGCTGCAGCTGGTCCAAGATGCCAAACACCCCAAATTCAAGGAGGTGCTCACTACTCTGTTGCTTTTAATTTGTTAAGATATGTCATGAATATATGACAGACAGTATGTGCCACAGACTGGTGTCAAAAACAATTAGCTAAATCATTTCTGCAGCTTCCTAAAACCTTGATCACCGACACAGTTGACCAGCAGGTGACTTTATAAACCAGGGTGTGGTGAGACACGGGCCAAACTGTGATGCATTTCCTTTGTGTTTGTAAAGCTGCCATCTTGTCTTAGCTAACATGTACAAACTGGTTTCATTCTTTTCAAGCTGCCAGTCTAAATATAGAAAGTGTCTAATACATTTTTATCAACTTTATTGGCAGATCCAGAAGCTCATGACTCATCCGTCCCCTGACACCAGCCTCCTCGCCTTCTCCAGCACACTGTAGAGAGAGACCATCACCTGTTCTGATTCATAAACCCTTAATCATGTACACACAGGATGTTACAGCTTCACTCATACTGATGAATGGCTTCAATAAAGGTTAACTGCTACAAAAATGTGTTTTTGTCTTTATGTTTCTGAGTCAAACCCTTGTGCCCCGTGTGACAGGACTAGGTGCAAAACTTTCAGGTTGTTTCTCTGTGTTCTCTGGTAACTTGACCCGCCCTCGGCTAGAGAAACTGTTGGTGAAAGCTGAAGAGGTGGGACTAGCTCACATAGGCGGGGTGAAAATAGTGAGGTCACGCAGGAGGAGGGGCGAGTTATGTCATTTTGGTAAAGTCAGAGGGAGGGGGGGAAAGGGAGGGAGAGGAAAAAGGAAGCTCTCGGATAAGTTTATGTATGTATTCCTTCAAAGATACACAAACTTCAACCAGCCGAAGGTATGAATTGAGGCCTTGTGGGGATCGGCGTGATGAAGACAGAGATCTGAAGAGCAGACGGGAACCAGTTTGTCTGCAGTTGTGCACAACTGATGACATCAAACATTAACTCTTTGTAAGGCTTTGGGCCTCGAGTGTCTACAGAGAGGTAAGCAAGTCATTCCTCTTCCTCAGAAACTGGAGAATCTAGGTGGAATTGGGGCAAACATGTGTAGACACATTCATGCAATGTTATCGCTTGTGAATAGTGAGACAACATAGCAGAACTATGTGTCCTGTGTGTGTGAGCTTCTTGGTTTGAAGCTGACACTGACTGGAAGTACAGGAACAGAGCGGTTGACATTACTCACAGAGGATCCACTACAGCTTTTATGTTTCCTTCATGAGTTCCCAAGACAAACAGAAAGTAATTTGATCGAGTACGTCCTCTTCTGATCCCTCAGACCCTGGACACAAGAGACAATGTCCTCTGACCTGGACTCGAGTCTCACTAGCATTGACTGGCTGCCTCAGCTGGGAGTCAGCAGCCTGCGTTCGGGGAAAGAGAGAGGAAGCGGAGGAGGAGGAGAGAGGGACAAGAAGAAAGACAGAGGGAGGGAGAGGGGGGATTTCCTCCCCTCTGTGCAGGACCCTTCCCCTTCTAACTGTAAAGGGAAACCCCCTCACAGCTACGCTACTCTCATCGCCATGGCAATCGCAGCTGCCCCTGAGAGGAAGCTGAGTTTGAATGACATCTACACCTGGATCAGTGACACATTCCCTCACTACAGCCGAGCAGGCCGTGGATGGAAGGTAATCCTTTACAGTACAGCAACATATTGTTGGTAACTCAAAAAGAAGCATATGTAAAGTTTGATTGCACATTTAAATAATGATTTGTATAAGCAGCTAATGCAGGAGTGACTTACGTAACTTACTTTGTCAACAGAACTCCATCCGCCACAATCTGTCTCTGAATAAATGCTTCAGGAAAGTTCCTCGGCCACAGAACGACCCTGGAAAGGTAAATTACCCGTCATGTACTGAAGAGAGCATGTCTATATATCGGTATTTCATGTGAGATGAAGATTACTTAAAAGAGTGTAAAGCTACTTGTACTGTGTTCGTAGGGTTCCTATTGGACGATGGACGGACCTGGGGAGGAGAATCAAATGAGGGCACCTAAGCGTCCGTATCCAGAGGAGGAAGAGGAGCAGCAGGATGTACGTAGTGAACAGTGACTCAGCTGTTAACCATCATATCACTGTCAAATTGACAAACAGCAATAAAGTGTAAAGAAATTACACCTTCGACAGCGTCATCTTAACCCGCTGTCGAAGGTTCTCATATAGGAACTACTATCTGTGAAAGAAATGGTCTCTGTGAAAACAGCTGACCATATGTCCTTCGTCTGGACTGCAGTCGGGTGGAGGCAGATGTCTCAAACCTGTTAACAGAATAAAGTGCACATGTTTTTATCTTCTTATTTGAGTGAACAGGCACTTAGTTAAGTACACTTTTTAATGAGTTGTATATTGCTACTTTAACTTAGCATTTTCATTCTCTTACATCTTATAGGTTCCTGAAGTACGAGGGACACAAATGGACAGAGGTCCCTCCCCACATCATCATCGACCGGCCTCCCTCTCCAACCACCAGCTTCTCAACATGGAGCCACTGGGAGCCATGGAGCAGCAGTCCCCCCGGTCGGCCTCCCTCTCTCCTCCCCCACGCAAGGTGGAGCCACTCCCCTTATTAATTTCCACCACTGACTTCACTAAATGTTTTTGAAATAATCCTCATATCAAAGTGTCATCCTTTGTTTTGTCTTCACAGCAACCGTCACCTTACATGCCCAGCCCGGTCTCTAGTCCCCCTGTAGCTAGTCCACCTGCGGCCCCCATGTCCTCCATGACTTCTTTTCCACCTCCCTATCCACCTGACCCCATCGCCTGTGCTCCACCTCCATCTGCTTCCAACATGTCTTCATCTTCTCCAGCTGCTCCCTCCTTCTCTGTGGCTGCTCTGTCCTATCCTGCTAATCCAGGACCTGTTTCCACCTTCTCCTACGCTCCTCACGTGGCCCCTGGGCCTGTTTGCACCGTGTCTGCTCCTTCTCCCTCTTCAGCCTCTGCTGTCCCTTCGTCTGCTGTTGTCTCGTTCAACTCCTCCGCTGACTTCCCGATGCGTTTCACCTTTGACGAGCTGAATTTACCAGACCTGTACGCATCCTTCAAGTCTCTGGTCCGGACCATGCGTGAGAGGGGGGGCTCTCAGTGTGAGTATGACCCGTGTGTTGTTGTGTAGAAATGACACATTGCACACCTACAAACCGACTGGATGAATAACTTGTATTTCCTTTTCTCTCCAGCGGATGTTGCTCCCCTGACTTTCCCAAACAATGACACTACCCCCCTCCACACTCCAACTCTGCTGCCAATGTCTCCATACCCTGCAGCCCCCCCACCAGCTCCTCCAGCTGCTCCAGCTGTTCCAGCTGTTCCACTAGCACACCCTCCGTCACAATACAGTGAGTCTCATCAATGCTTGAATTGTGTTTAAACTATAACATGCACACATATTTTCATTGCTTTTTGAAGTTACCCTCCTGTCTTCCGCCTCAGCGGTGCCTCCTGATTGGTTCAGCAGCCCAGATTCTCTGAAGGAGAGCTTCCGCATCGCCACCAATCTGGACTGGGCGAACATCGACCTGTCGGGTCACCCAGGTCTGTGCTGTTTGTTGGTTTGGGTTTTATCAGTTATAGAAATTGGCCGTTAGATCGCCTCTCTGATGCTTACTCTCTCTGGTTGACCTTTTATCTCAACTGATAAAAACCTAGATATTTAAAAAGTTGTTATTACTATTGCCTTAGTAATAATAGCTACAAAAACATGGTCAACACATTTTTCAAGATAACTTTGCAAATAATATGACTAAACAGACAATGTGAAGATTGACGTCAGAAAATTGAGTCATGCATATTTCAAAAATTAGTCTTTTGAGTCATCTCTGCATCCTGCATCAGTTTGATGAACAGACCATTTGAAATGTTTATCTTTCCCAACTAACAAATCTTGGCCGGACTGGAGACTAACAATAAACATGATGATTACTGAGACATTTGCAAAATGTTGAGTAAAGTATGATTTTTTTTGTTTAACAAAGGGTTTTTTGTTCTCTTAATGATTTGTCCGTCTGTTAACATTTCCCTCATGTTCTGTCTGCAGACCTGCTGGAGAGCATGCGGCAGGCGGAGCTGTGCGACTGGGCCCTGGACCCGACGCTCTTCACCTCCCTCTGTGACTCTCTGAACCGCTTCTTCACTCAGAAAGGCATGATCACCTCTGGGAATAACTCCCCTCTAGCCCTCGGTGCACCTCACCCATTACAAGCCTCACCCTTCACCACCAATCCGCCTCCAACCCTCGCCAGCCTCACCCACCCATCACCCCTCCCGTACGCTCACACAGTTCCCACTGCCATGGGAGGTCAGCTGCCCAGGAGGCCTCTGCACATGGGACCCGGGCTCCAGAGGCCACAGCTGACGCAGCCTGCAAACACAACTGGTAAGAGCTGGAAACTATTTGCATAATTTGTTACTTTCTTGGAAACTTGATCCAGCAGAACCTGAGTTACACAACTCCTTAATACTCACTCGCTCATGTTTCTTACTTCAAGAGTTAGTAGTGACTGTAGTCTGTCCTCTTAGGACTTTTTGCCATATTCAAAAGAAAGAATATTGGTCTAAATATTGGTTCTGAAAATATTTTATTTTCTTCTTCCAAAGGTTATTTGGTCGGCTGTAGTTATCACAGTAACCAAATACTCTTAATGTACATCTGGACATGTGATTGTGAGATACGCATGAGAAAATGTGACCCTAACCTTTAAGTTGCTGTCGACCACAATGGTGTCACTGTTGTAAACTGTCTCACTTCCTCTAACTTCTCGACCCATGTTTCGGTTTCAGCCGGGATGCAGCCTCACTCTGCGTCTCCCCGGCAGCGTCCTCCATTAAAGAATCTACACAGCAACAGTGAGGAGATCCAGGATGACTTTGACTGGGATTCTCTGCTCGGTTGAGCATCAGTCAGTGAGCGCAGGAACGAGTCGAACACAACAACTCTCCAAAGAGACGTGACTCTTTAAAGTCGCGGTCACTAAACGCTGAGCAGAGGCTGCCTCCCTGGTTTTGCATCTCAAAGCTTCTCTGAGAGCAAGTTTGGGATCATAATGAGTCACATAAGACTGAATGCTGTATTTCAAGGTTAAGATTATTGTTATTAAGTTTTCTCACCTGTATTCCAATTCATATGCTGTAATAAGTTCTGCTTGGCTTATCTCCTGCAGGTAATTATCAGGGTGCTCTTTCCTAACGGACTGTACTTTTATAAACATGTTCACCAAAGAAAATAAAGTGTAAACGTATACTTGTCAACTTACTGTATACTGCAGCAGTAAAATACAAATCATGTGTGTATATGTTATTTACAGAGCAAACATGAAACAAGCCAAAAATGTCCTGTGTTTTTATTTTATTTCATAAATTTCTTTTTTCCATTTACTTTTCAAATGTGAATGTTCACAGTCAACACCACACAAAATTCAACCTTACCCGATAAAAGATATTTTCTTGTTGATATAAAATAACAATAAATTCATCTAACTAAATTAAAATAACAGCATGGAGCATGTCGTCAAGTCCCTGTTTCTTCTTCTTTCATTGAAATAATTGTCTTTTTCTTTTTTCTTGAGAAGCATCAGTAGCTCTCCCTCCCTCCCCCCAAGGAACGAGGGATGAAACAAGGGCAGCAGTGATCGGACACCTGAGCACCAGGATCCCATTTGAAATGTGATTGGGAGAAAACAAATAATAAACCAAATGTTTTTGATTAACAAAGGAAACAAATTTTAAGTGTTGGCAGAGAAATATTTGACCCTTATAATACCTCATTTGAAATCCCAACATTATATAGTATTAATACAAGTGACAATTTTTAAAAATAAAACAGATGTGAATTTCATTCTTTCTGAGTCACTGAAATAAGATCAGACAGAAAAAAAAATAGAGACAGATATTGATACATATACACAGAAACAGGCATCTGCACTATTGCACACTCGCACACACACATGTGAGCCTTCATGTCGTCACACACACACACACATTCAACACTCTTTTTTCTCATCAGATCACAGACGTCAGAGCTCTCTTTAGTTTTCAACAATAATCGGCAAGAAAAAAAGAAAATAAGCATTTGATTTAAATGGCATTGTGTTCGATTTTCCTTTTTTATTTGTTCCCAAAATTGGAAAAAAATAAATTACATTTAACATTAAATTAAAAGTGAACTAGTTGAAAATATTTGACCACATTGTGCCTGAAATGTTAATGCAGGATTTTCAGTCCGTATCTCAGTCTGGGGTTCATTAAAAATCATCCCTCATGCACTTGCTCCACCTCAGTGATTCAGTGTTTGTTTTTCATTGTAGAGGGAGAAAAGAGGAATAGGCCGGTACAAGAGTTTCTCTGTTCAGTTTGTTAGTGGCTATGTCCCCTCTCCCTCCGTCTCTCTCTCAGTGCAGTAATATTAGAAAAGAGTGACACTACTGAAAAAGCCTCGGGCTCCCACAGACTTACCTTCATCTTAGACCTGACCGAAACAAAATTAAACACAACATGAAGAACGATACAGAACAGAAGAGGATTAAAACAAAAATAAATATATCTCTATTTCCCGCCCCAAAATAACCCAAAAAATGAAATGAAACTAACTAAATGTGGAAAATTATGCTGAAATGAAATAATGCTTTTGAAGGAAAAGAAACTTGAAATTTGATTTTTTCTTTTTTTTTCCTTTCTTTTCTTGAAATATAGAGATGTAGACATTTTTTTCATTTTTGGACACAAATTGTGTTGAGGGGGGATGAATGATGGGGGGCAGCAGATACGACAGAGGAGGTTGAAACAGGTGAGCGAAGGAGTGGTGACACTTCCTCAAAGAAGAAACGGGTTGGTGCTGGCTCCCGACGTTCCTCCGCCTCCCACTGATCCTCCTGCCCCCATCAACCCGCCCGTTCCAGTGGGCCCACCCAAAATCAGCTGAGGAGGTCCTGCACCTCCGGACCCAAACAGACCCGAGCCAGGATGGCCCATAGGGGAGAGACCGCTGTAGGGCATGCCCATGGGACTGGCCTGCATCATGCCCAGGCTCATTCCTGGAGCTCCCATTCCCATATTCATTGGCCCCATGCCCATTCCGGGTTGCACCATGCCCAGCATGGGGTTGGGAGGCACAGGACTGCTGCGGAGGCCACTCAGGCCAAGGGATGAGGGCTGAGGTGAGATGGAGCTCATGGGCGGGGCCACGCCAAACGGATTGGAGCAGGCAGGTATTGGAGAGACCCCCCGACTGGAGATGGTGCTGCCTGGAGTTACGGCCATGCCAGGAGCAGGAGATGAGCCTGAGGGTCAGAGGTGATGGTTAGACAGCACAGGAAAAGGTCAGATCTCTTATTTTCATATCTCATAGTTTTGAAGGGTCAAACTCTGCACAGTTACTCCTATTCTACGTTCAACCTTCGTTATGGTTTGAGGAAACAGTTGCTGTTATGTCATTAGGGGTGCACAGACTTGTTTCTGTTCACTCTGATACTCTCAGCTCCGGTTTATGAACTTCATACAAGTCATGAGAAACTCCCCGAGCCAAAACCAGCTGACCACACTGTCAGCAGCCCGGCAGGAGAGATAGAGACGCTTCCTGGTGAGTTAGGATTTCATAACTGAACAGTGAACAAAACAATTTTTAAATTTTGCATGACATCCGTAAACGGTACAGCTATATATATTCAGGGTATTTACCTTGTATCATTTAATTCTATGACAGCCTCAGTGTTTCCACTGCACATAACAGCAAAGTTTGTTCAAAAGGCATTTATTATCATCTCTGTTATGGTCGCACTCACATGGCCTAAGGAGCCAAATTCGTCCAGGTCCCAACAGCGCTTACAACACTATTGCTGCATAAATGATGTTGCTTTTGATTTGTGCTCGGACCAACAAAGTAATTTTTCCAGCCAAACTTTCTACTTTCCCTAGTTAATGAGAGTGCGTTAGGGTTCCAGACATTTAATTTAATCCTTTTGGACAGCATTTTAGTCTAATGGTCTTTTTCTGCCAGCTGCCTTTCATTGAATTTAATAATGAAAATGAACAACTTGATGATGGCCTCTTAACCTGTATAATTAATGTGGCTCTCCAGGGTCTATCTAATCAGGAAAAACACTTTCCAGAAATGATGAGTCTCATCTTTCAGTCGGCAAATGCTGTTCCTCTTCTTACACTCAGTTAATGCGATGGCGATAACTTACCTATGTTCTGGAGGAAAGGATTGTGCGCTGATGAGGAAGAGATAGAGGGGGGTGGCGGCTGCTTGGGTCTGGGTTTAGATGACAGCAGAGAATCGAGATCCACCAGCGATGCATTGGGGCCGAGGAAGGACTCTGGCGTTTTACGAACAGGAAGGGATGAACCGAGAGAGGAGAGGTCAAAGGGCACCGGTGAACCTGTGCTGTCGCAGCCTGTTGCATAGGAGCCTCGTCGCTCATGGTCTCCTGTGGGGGGGCAATGAAGGAGGAACAAGTCAGGCACTGAAAGAACATTTGAACTATAAACCACAACATAAAAACAGCATTACAACACATACTAGAGGAAGATGAAATGTAGGACGAGACAACTGTTCTGTGAGCATACACTTGACAAGTGTGTAGATTTATGTGTCATCAATGAAAATGTACCAGTACCGTGGTGTTTGTGAGTCCATGGAGCATTAAGTGTGAATGTACCTGTGCCATTAGTTTGTTTGGCGTTGCCACTCCAGATGTCGGAGTTGACAAGGTCAGAGACAGGGAGAGGCCCGTCGCTCACCCAGGGGTCTACTGGCCCCCCTGAGGAGGAAGTGCTGGGAGGCACAGGGGGGCCCCAGGGGTCGGCACTTGGGGGGGTCACAGCTACAGGGGAGGGGAGGAGACGCAGTGGAGGGGAGGGTTAACACAACACATTACAGGCACAATCCACAACAAGGAGGGAGCAGGAAGCTGGGCTGGGTTCCAACAGTGATGGTTCTCTCCTTAACCTCTGATACCACTGACTGGTCTAATGTGGACAGATGAAGGTAGATTTCAAATGTCTGTCCACCGCATGTTAGTTTATAATATTTAATTTATATAAGAAGTTCAGTGGAGGCAAAGGAGAGATAATAAAGAGCTACCCCATTCATTAAAAGGGCACAAAAGGGCAAGAGAAGAGAGATCTCTGGTTGAGACACAGCCATAGTCAGTCCTGAGTAGAAACAAGAGGATAAAATCCCTGGTTTAGACACAGAGGGAGAATGGATTTAACATGCTCGCTTTCCTCATAACAAACTGAAAGCATGTGAGTGGATGAGAAGATATGACACCATGGTGGCGTGACAGGAAATGTCACAGGGATGTTATGTATGAAGGAAATGGAATGATGGAGTACAGAGGAGTAAAACTCCAGGTTTTCACGTCCTCTGTCATCTAGCCAGCGGGACACGATTCTGATCAGATAATTATACGAACATTTCCACAAACCTCACAGGCTACAGAGGCAGTACGTGACGTACCTGAGGTTCCCCAGGGGTCCACGTGGTTAACTCTGTTGGATGTCTCTCCCCAGGGGTCTGTAGGAGGGGCTATGGATGGTGGGGGTCCCTCACCCCATGGGTCAGAACTTGTGGGAGATGCGGGTGACGCTACTCCCCATGGATCTGCGGGTGCTGGGCCCCACGCGCCTGAGACAGCAAGGGCAGGAACTGTGTGTGGTGGCGAGGGGCCTGCGGAGCCAATAGGGGCGGCAGCAGCAGCAGCACCACCAGCTGCCCCCCCCCAGGGGTCCACGGCACTCAGCTCCATCAGAGCACCCTGAACCAGAATATATATATTAAAGATAAGAACAACATTGTTTGCTTTTATTGCATCTTGCCATTCTGTACAAACTGTAGGAACATTATTGTTCCACCTTCATGCCACCAGCAGGGGTGCTCACACAGCCGGATCAACACAATTACATTTTCCTCGTACCTCCTCCACCTGCCCTTTCTGCCTCCTGCTCTCCTCCAGGGCCATCTGCAGCCTCAGGTCGTCACCTCGGCGCAGTCGCTCCTCCTGCCAATAACACACACGGACGTCAGCAACGTGAGACACACAACCTTAGAAAGCACACAACAGGTGCAAATTTAAGATGAATAGAAAATGATCATTTGTAATCAACGGATAATTAACAAAACTCGACTGAGATCAATTCAAAAGAGTGCTTGTATTTGTTTTTGCTGTGTTGAATAGGCAAATGCAGAGCTGGTCTCACAAGGCTACCAGTGAAATATTAAAGAACTCCACTAACAGACTGAAATTCATATAAAGTCTTTTAGCTACATGTGGTTGTCTAGTTGAGTTTTCATCTATCAGCGAAAAAGGTCAAATAAAAAGGCCCAATGGACCAGATTTCATATTATCAATATTAATCAAAAGTCCACAATATGATAAGCTCTGATACAGATGTTTCAGATTAACTCGGGAAATGCCAATATAACGCCATTAGATGACTACCTCATTACAAGGAAGACTGATTACCAAAGAGCAACAGACTGATTTTACTGTGAGGAAACACTTTTCTCTCCAAAAGAAGTGAAAGGCCGACGTTTGATTCCGCTCAACTAACAATAACAACAGCATTACCCTGTTATGACCCATATGTTATGGACTAGTTGACAGGTGCGGTAGGTGCAGGCAGGTAACCACTTGCAAACAATAGGCACTCAGTAAACACACAACAAAGAGCAGAGAGAGAGAGAGGTGTAGCAGGGAAGGTAAAGTGTGCATTTCATATCAAGAAGACTACAGATGATTGCATGCTATCATAGAGGGTGACAGGGAAGAAAGGATCATCAGTGTTAATAAACCACCCAATGTTTAATTCAAGTCAATTTAAATCAATTATGATAAATATATGCCAATGCCATGCAAACTCAACCAGTAGAGGAAATCAATTTTTCAGGTGCGCACATCTATGAATTTTGAATTAATCTTGACGAGAATTTGAAAAGCACCTACCATTCACACATTGTATTATAACTTTTATTAAAGAATGTGAGATTGTTGTTAACTAAATTATCTCAACAATTCAGTGTAAATGCAAACTGCACATTTGGATCTTGAGGAAAATGACATGACAAACACAGGGATAAATTATTATTCTTGATTGATCAGTAATTGATATGTGTTTGAGAGATTGATAGAAACGCCGACGGTTGCTGACTGGCTGAGCAGTCAGCTGGGCCCACGCTGCAGCCCTGACCTTTTGCTGAATCTCTTTGCTGAGTGTGAGTGCATAGCGCAGCTCTGTGTCCTCCAGATGGTCCGTGTTAGGCTGGGGGGGGGGGTTCAGGGGGTTACATGGGGAGAGCAAGTCGAGGTTATTCTAATTGTATGGTGAATAATATCAGTAATATCCCTCTGTGTACATAGCTGCTGCAACAGAGCATAGCTTTGTGTACCTCCAACAGGCTGCTCGGACTCACCTGATCTGCCTCTTCTTTACTCATCGCCAAAGCCAGCTGGAGCTGCAGGTCTTCCTCTCCTGTGCTCTGTGGCCACGCCTGCTCAGGATCTGCCCCTCCAGAGTGGGACCCCACTGACAAACTGCCCCCCAGGCTAGGTGCTGAGGGAGCCGAGGAGGCTAGAGGAGACATACACATGCATTAACACAAAGCTTGTTATAAGCTATCAAATACATTGAACTGACGGCCCTGCAGTAATACTGTAACTCTGAGAATGGTGTTTAAACACTGAAGACATCTCACCACTGGAGGTCTGTGCCATCTTCTCTTTGGTTTTGAGGGCGTGGATCCTCTCCTCTCTTAGTCGCTCCTCGTCTTTCAAAAGTGTCACCAGCTGTTTGGCTTTCTCTCGCACATTAACCCCCTGGCAAAATACAGGTATTGCAAACGATAAAATGGCACCAATTACCATTGCCAATGTCAAATATCACAGAGACACGTAATATTAAAAACTACTGCCGTTAGATACACTGAACATGTTATTGGTAGTGTAGTAACCTTGCTGACTTGCCACAGTTCCAGTTATCAACAACCCATAAAAACTTTTATACCTTTGTATGTTTGCACAAGAGGTCAGAAACTCATTGTCCTTGAATAAACCACAAGCGCTGTGTTTGACATAGCATGCCTGCATTCCACAGAGGTGGACCTTACTCACTAATCACTCCCAGTGTCTGTACGGCTTTGTGGGCATGGGCGTGATTGTGTACCTGGTCTTTGCCGTCTCTGTCTATGAACTGGAAGTCCTTGAGGGTCTGGACTGCGTATATGTTCTCTCTGCACTGTTGGGCAACACGTTCTGAACCAGTCTTGATCAGGTACTCCATAAGAGTCATAGCCTGGGGAAAATACAAATCACAACCACTGAGCCACTGTAAAAGATCACTGTATACAGAGGAAGTTGAAATGCAAATATTAAAGTTGTTAACGTGTCACATTATAGCAGTCCACATCCACTCACATCCAAATAGACAGCAAACAGCTAGTGTAGGACTTGGCGTCACAAAATAAGTCAAATGTAAAAACTCAAAAAGGCTAACAACAACTACAAAATCATTGCAATTACAAGGTACATTATATAATCCATACATTTAATAACACAGCAATATGTGGGCTGTGTCTGAAACCACTCTCTTGCTTACTCATCGACTTCTATAAAAGCATACTCAAGAGTTTTCTCGTTTGAGATCAGTAGATTTTCTCAACGACTGTCAATAATTGTCATCATGCGTCATCACCGTGTTGCAACAACTGTAATTATTGCATCCATGAATAGAACGCATTGTACAGTGATAACATTGAAAGAACGTAAAGTAAAAGCCATAGACATGCAGTTGTAGGTAACTATGAAACCCCTTTTTCGTTCCATCACGGCCATTTTTATGTGGTATAAATTTCGTAATAACAATTTGGACACAAGTAGTATGACAGTTACTACATTGTATACAGTTTAGTAATTAGAGAATACATTTAGACACATTTTGATGTCATCATTACACCTCATAAAAGTGCCAACACAATACTGGAATATTTATACTCATACTGAGGATGTAATGCAATATTAGAACAACATATTGATTATGTTTTTTTTACCTTGTACACGTGTCTCCAGTTCTTTCCGTGGTCATTGAGGCGCTTCCACACCATGCTCATGATTTCAGAGAAGGCCACAACATTGTACGTCAGATCAGCGATCTCTGACATCAAAGAGCTGCTGGGGCCCCATGGGTCATTGGACGTCGCTTCTCTAACCTGGACAATAACGCAGCAGGGGACAAACTTCAATTATCTTCCACCGAAACTCTGTGATAATGTGCTGCACTGTTCTTAGGAGCAATGCAAACTCAATCACGACACAAGCTTGAGAGAGACAAAATAATGACTGGATAATCTGATTAAATTTGCTCATACTGCATGGAGGAAGGGGGACGAGTGAGGAGGTCGCTTCAAAGAAATATTAAATTATCAGCAGCTACATAATTTCATTTATGTGGCGGAAATACATCGGCTTCTATCAAGTCGTGAAAGTATGAGCCATGCGGGTGTAAAAGAGAGAGAAGCCACTCAACCTTGATTTCAGCCTCTGAATAGTTGTGGACGATGTTCTTTACTTGTCGCCGTAGCGATGAGGTCGACATGGCAACAGTATGACCGCCGAGTTCTGCTCCAATCTGAAGAGCAGAGTGAGAAGAAGCGTTGTAAGGTACAAGCAGTGCAATACAAAGAGGGACAAGCATTGTATGTGACTGCAGGTATCGGCAGAGGAATTCACACCTGTTACACGAGAACGATCCAGAACAAGGGTCTCTCCTCTTGGCGTCTCTCTCGTTCCGGTGTTACGCACCACTCATTCACGGAGTGATTTGTCTCAGTTGGTCTGGTTCTTCCCGTGGCAACATTGGATCTCAGAACTGCCGGCGTAAGGCAATGAAAGCTACGGAGCAAGATTGAGATCAATGTTAAAAATATATTCATTGTAGTTAGATAACAATAAACAGGCAAGGTGAATAAATCCAAAGTAACCATAGTAAAATAAGGACAAGGGAGATATTCAGCTACAGAAATCACATGGTTAGTTGCTGATACACACATGGTTGAGAGTTACAACATATTATACGCTTTATCTTACTTTTCAGAGCCAGGCCTCATTCACCCAGAAAATATTGACCTTTTAATGCTTTTAATGCTATTACATGTAAAGAATCAGGTAGTGTGAACAGACTACTCCGGAACCAATAGGAGCCAGGAACACAACTTGTGTTGTTCCTCATTCTTATAATTTCAAGAACCTGAATTGGAGCAGTGGGCGTTTAGCCAAATTAAAAACACTTCATCTTTCCATCTGGCATGAACAATGATACGAAACAAAACAGCTTTTCTAAAGGTTTCAATTCTGCCTCTTACATAGTAACATACAGCCATTATACCAGGCTGCAAAATCTGGTAGCCTCAGAGAGATTGAGAATTTATCAAGAGAGGACAACTATGATTACTGTATTACCAACTGTGAGGGGACACAGACAGACAAAATGTATACATGACACATTACTACAGTATAACATGGGCTTCTGTCTACAGCACGAACTTACTCCTGTCAGTTATTAACAATAGTTTACATGTCTGGTGGGTATGTTATCAGCAAAAGTAGATTATTGACAAGAGGGTAAGAGACATGTTCTGGTAAAATAACAATAATAATCATGATTTGTGAAGTGCCACACACTGGAATCATGATGATAATTTCACATGAACACATCCTGTCTACCGCTGGTGGTGTAAAAAGCATGTGGAGAATGATTTTGTGGCAGAGAACTCGATCCCTCTGAACCATCTGAGCATTGTTTGGATTCGATTGTTAAAACAGCAGCGTGAAATATAGTTGCTAACCAGATTCATCCTCTCACTGAATCAAACAAATGTTAATATTAACAAAGACTGTGTATTTGATATAATGTATTCAAATGGATATACAACTACTTTTTCAAGTTTTATAGATAATGTGACGAATTAAAAAAACATGGTTGCCATTAAGGAGGACACAGCTGTCTGACACAATTAGCTGGCACAGATTTGTAGGCCACACAAATATGAGAACATGTTGCATAAGTGATAATAGGGAACCCATTGCAAAAGTCAACCCAGGGACTCCTGAAGCTCTGTACCAAAGTTCAGACACACCAACTAATCTTTGATCAAGGGGACAGAACATGCTGTTTGTATCTCAGGCTCCTCGGTTCCTCATGTCTCCTCCATACGACACGGTGAGGAAAAATCAGGTGTCAACCTTTATGTGTAAAAGCTCTGAAACAAGTCAACAGAGGAAAAAGACCCAATCACTTTATCTCCTTCAACGACAGACAGATATCATCACATAGATCAGGTCAACACAGCCAGACAGGGGTGAGCTCACTGACCTGTTGTGGTGAATGATTAATTGTCAGCAAATCACAGACACACCTACGCCTCTGGTTGTTAGCCTCCCAACTAGATAGGGAGCTGGTGTTAAAACCATGCTAACATATTATTCCTTTCACTTATGCATGCAGTGGACGCTGCACAGCCAAATGACACACACACACAGACAGACAAACAATCACAGACACACAACTGAAGCACTCCCTGTCACACCTCCCTGGTTAGCCAGCTGATCCTGGTGCTAGTTATGCTAACCCCCCCCTGCAGCTGCTAAGTGGCCCCAACAAAGTGAGTTAACAGGTTATTCAACAGTGTCCACAAGAGCACGCGTGGGTCCGGAAGTGTACGTACACAACACTTGTTCGTGGGGGGGGGGGGGGGGGGGGATTAAGGAAAGCTTGTTAGCCAACTAACGCTAGCTGTCATTTCAAGCTGTTAGCCTCCGTTAGCACTTAGCAAGCGACTCTGCCCATTCTAACCGGAGCTAGCAGTTGGCTAGCACTTTGCTAACCGGAGTCTGGGTAAAGTTTGCACAGGGGTGCGGAGGAGTGTGGCTGTGTGCGAATGATCGGACAGAGGGAAGACCCCGGGACAGCTGTGAATCCCCCCGGACTGGAGACCAAGGTGGAGGTTACCTGCCAGCGGGACTGATGGAGGAAATCACTTGCTGCTGCTGCTAGTGGAGATTAGCCAGCTAGCAGTTAGCCTGCTAGCTGCTGCCAGTTCGCAGCTGGGAACCAGGTCCGCGACAGCGAACGAGCTGCACCGAGGACGCGTCCTGCTTCCGGGTCAGTGCGGAACACACGAGCTCCGACCACAGGCCAAAATGTCAAAAAACTGCGGACGACACACCGCGATAAACATCCAAAGAGAGTGTGTACTGACCCTGCTGGAGCTCGACTGTACGAGGAGATGGCCGAATTTCCGCTTCCGTTCTCGGCTTCGGGAAAGACCGCACCCCCTGTAGCTTTGTTTCTCTGGGCTGGTTGTAGACACTCATGAATAATTCAGTCCGATTTTTAACCGCCAGAAATAAAGCTCTGGATAACAAGTCAGGACAACATTAATACGATTAATATTATAAATATAAAATAGAAATACATTGCATTTGCAGCATTTATTTGTATTTATTTACTTTTAATCTGGCTCTGATATTAACGACTTTATAATAATTTTACAAGGTTTCAGTTCGTTTTTTCATCTGTCATTCAACATTCCTATTTTTGTATTCTTCCTTTAATGCTGTGTAACCTTTGAGTCCTTTGATTGCCTATTGTAAACCTCCCATTCTTCATCATGTTTCAATTTACAAACTGCAAAGCACCTAATAATAATCATTATTATTATACTGTCATATAGGAGGAAAGATTCATATCCCAATTCAAGCTCACAAGAACATGTTAATTATACGTTTATACGATGGTCAGTGGTAAAATATTTACCTTGTTTACACATTGTACAGAAGAGTGCATGGTTCATGTGAGTGACTTCATCGTCTATTGCAGAGAAACCCTTGACAAGAGGATGATCATGGACAATGTTCAATTGTCAAATAAAATAGCACATTCCTGGAATAATTCAATTGGAATAATTGTCATCATAATTGGTTTTGGTCACATTATGTTGAGACCCACAAGCAATATGTTTTCCTCCTTTAAGTTTAAGCCAACAGGACCTTAATGAAAGTGAGAAATCACTTCCCTAAACCTCACTGATAAACAAATGTGTCACACTGTGGTTTCTTCCTTTGTGATGCTGTAGCTCACACTGTCCACAGGGAGGCGTCCTTGAAGTATCTTCAGCATGAAGAGAAGCCAGCGGAGCTCTGCTCCACAGTGGCCTGTCTGTGGAACCATAAATAAAACACAGTGAGCCCTTTAGATCAGAACAACACAAGAACAGCTGGCATGCATGTGTGTTACACGCTCCCCTTTTATCCTGCTGCTATTTATCCTTTTATCTTCGCCTTCTCTCCTGGGAGCTGCAGCACTGAAGAAAGTATTGCAGCATGACTCAAGCAAACCATATAACTGTAATGGGCTGTTGCACTGCTTTGGAAACACTAATCTCATGCAGACAAAAAGGAGAACAAGGCGATCATAACGAGCATAAAAGCTATTTTGGCAAGTGTTGTTGCATTTTTGTGTCACCGAGAAACTTCACACAGCATCTATTCTATGCCCCCCCACCCCTAATCTGTCAGAGAGGTTAGTCTGAGACATCAGGACCGTGTTTGATGTCTGTGTCCCAATTTGCTTCTATGTAGAGGAATGGTTGTTTTTTGTGATATAAGATACTACTACTACTCCTACTACTATTACCACTACTACTACAATTTTTATTATTAATAATAATAACAACAATAATAACAATCATCATCATCATGATAATAACAATAGTCAGTCACAGGATACACAGGAAAAAAGTTAAGAAGTAAATGCAATAAGAAGCAATAATTAGCAGTTAATGCAAATAAAAGGAATAGGAACAAAAAGAAAAAAAAGAAAAAGAGGGTTTAAAGCCAACCAATGCAAATAAAAACAATAAAAGCTATAAAGCCTGGAAAGATTCAAAGAATAAAATAAAAACGCGACACATTTGCATTATATAGCAGTTTCTGAGAAATATAGATTGTGGGTTGAAGACGTGGTCGTTCTTCACACTGAATCCTACACTCTACTTGGAAGCTGTTTTGAAATGATTAAAAAGCTTGTGAATATTCTCAGTCATCCATCCAGGTCATGGTTACACAAGAATAGTTGGATCAATGGCAAGTGGACTCAGTTGTGGATACTTAAGCACGCTTCACATTTCATCTGCGAGATGATCAACAACCGAGTCCAGTTACCCTTGATTCAACATACATGAAAATATCAGTTCAACATATCTCACACTGTGAGACTATTTTCATTGAATAATTCTCACAGCTCGTACCAGGACACTGAAACTCTGTGACCTGTGCAACCTCAGCACTAATAAATGTAGGTAATGACAATCACATGAATCTCTATGTGTCTTTTTTGAAGACACTGAAGAAAGTAGTGTTGTCGTCCTCTCCCAGTTAATATTGTGTTGGTTCAAAAAATACAGCTGAAGGGAGATGGAACGAGAAAACCATCTGTTGTGTTAGCTGAGACGATTTCCTTTTTTTAGAAGAGAGAACCGCTCAAAAATACAGAAGAGTAGCAAATGAGTAAAAACATACATCTGGCAACTGTCAGCAAAGATGTCCTGCTTAGAATTTGTGTGTCCATCAGCTTCACGCCTGGATAGTGTGTACATTTGTGCATGTGTACTTCCTATGTGCAGTATTTGTGAATGAAAGTGACTCCCTTTTGGCATCGACTCGCAGAAAGCGATGAAAGTGATGTTTTGGTGGTGGAGTGGTTGTCACAGCAGGGGCCACAGGATCCTATGGTGCAAGCACAAACATGGAAATACATATTTGTCATTGAAAGCAGCAGCACAGCACTGGCGGTAACCTAAGAGGCGAGCGGCCGTTGTGATAGCAGCCAGTGTTTGTGTTACATAACGCACAGCCATCAGAACGGTCGCAATAATAGTCCTGTAGTATGTAGTACCAGGGGAAATCTATCTGAGTGGAGAGAAAGAGGAGAGCGTCAAAGCTGTGGGAGGTGGAAAAGTGGCCTGACCCGCAGCTGGTGATAAGTAGCAAACAGAGCTGGCATGTAGACAGCAAAGCACAGAATAAAGCTGTTTGTGAGGCCGGGTTTCAGCTGTTATCCATGTCCCTGAGCGGCGAGAGGCAATAATATGCACACGGAAAGAGATGCAGGGTGATTTCATGAACTAGAGAAAGCAAGAGTAAGATGAGCAGGAAGATAAAAAGGAGATGAAAACCTTCAATGATCTTCAACGCAGATTCAAGAGACTTAAAAGTGTCATGAGGAAGAAATGGGTTTTAAAAATAGTATTTCCAGTGGTGGAGGAAGTACTCACATTTACATAAATTAACGTACAAATAAATAGACCAAAAGTAAAGTAAAAAAACTTTTCTCCCGAAATGGAAGTAAGTACTTGATTTTAAGTGAACCTAACGTATAACATTTAGTTGTAGAGTAAAGCCTTTCTCCGAATGCAACAGGTACTACATTACGACTGAGTTTCTGTGGCCTTTTCTGAATCCATTTTAGTAGTTTCTCACCAGAGATGCTGCTGCTGCAGGAGACGGGTTCTAATGTACCTGCTCTGCTCTGATCTGTGAATCAATCCCCCCTCTAATAACTGATTAATTTAAAAACAACAACAAAGAATATGATCATGTAACACAACACATTGATTGTAAAATGTAATGGACGACAAAGCTCCGATATTCGTTGATACATGTAGCAGCTTAAAAGTGAAAAGTACCTGGACATAAATCTACTTAAGTACAGACAGATGAAGAATGCAAAGTACAGTGATAAATCAAATGTACTTTGTTATATTCAACCCCTGTGAGTTTCAAACTGAAACATCGTGTCCCCTGCACATTTAGACAAGAATGAAGGACACACAGGAAAAACAAGAGCGAGAGTGATGCTGGATAATATAACGTTTCATGTGGCTCACGTCCCTGTAAGCCCAGCAAGATTCAGGGATCACAGATACAGCTTGGGGGCGGGGGGGCCTATTCCGATCATTCCTGCATACCTGTTGATCAGAAGAGGAATACCTCAGCTTGGGGACATTTCACTGACTAGACAGAGGGGTTGAGGGTGAGAAAAGAGAGAGAGAGAGAGGGAGAGAGAGTGAGAGAGAGAAATGGAAAGAGAAGAGGGAGGAGGAGAGGTGTGCGTGGGGGGGTGTATGCAGGCACCAAGTGAGTGACAGCCGAGGAGTGAAGGGGGGAGGCGGAGGAGTGATGGGTTAATGTGGTCAGGATTTCTGACAGACTGGGAGCTGTGGGATGGTCAGAGAGCGAAGAGAGGGGAGAGAGGGGAGAGAGGGGGAGGAGTTGGAGCACACAGGGAGTGGATGGGGGTGAGGCAGCGGTGGTGGTGTGGATGGGGGAGTGGTCCGTGGGGGTGAAATACCTTGTAGCTGGTTCACGCGTATTTGCCAGCATAGCAGGCAGGCGAGAGGCTGTAAGAGGGAGTTGGCACAAGAGTAGGAAAAGAGAGAGGGAGAGAGAGAGAGAGAGAGAGAGAGAGAGAGAGAGAGAGAGAGAGAGAGAGAGAGAGAGAGAGAGAGAGGGAGAGAGAGAGGGAGAGTTGCGTGTGTGTCTCTTGGGGAGAAGCACACAGTCAATATCCAGGTCTGCAGCAAACATTAATGACCCTCCTCTATAAAGCTGCACTGCTGCTGCATGGACCCTCGGAGCAAAGGCAACACAACATCAACAGGGTTTCTCCTTTATCTTTGAACTCAAGGACACACAGTTGAGCTCCACTAGTGACACTGACAGCAGCTTCCTAGGAGTTAAAGTTTCCTTATATGCTGAAAAGAGTCAAGACAAAGTGACCAGAGATCAACCAGCTGACCAGAAAATGACAGTGAGTATCGTGCAAATCTTTACATGCACCTGCTGCAAGTCATATTCAAAATGTTCAATAAGCGTCACATCCTGCTGCAGAAAACAAACACACAAAAGCAACTGATCCAAAACACGCAAATGCAACAATCAGTCTGTAAATACGAATGCTAGTGGGTTTCATATCAACTATAACCATAGTGTTTTTGCAGCTGTATGATGTGATGACATGCAGGTATGGCAATTATTCATTCATGACTTTTTATTGCATTTCGCAGAGAGTGTCCAGGTTGGACAGACAACGCGTTGAGAGGATTATCAGCTTGTAAACTTCTAGCACTTCGAACAGACTTCAAATTAGTTAATGAAGTTAGCTGCTTCTTGAAATCTCACTTCGCTCCAGCTTCACGCCAAGGGCCAATTGGGTTTAATTAATTATCATCTCATCTGGCAAGGACAGGACAAATATCAGGATGCTCCGCGTGCAGCAAATGTTTTAGGTGCGTGTGTAATGATTCATGAGTTAGAGCAACTAAATCAAACCTAAACTGTGACCTTTATCAAAACTCCAGCTGCGGCAAATGTGCAAAATGTAATATATGATATTCACATGGAATGAATGGCAGCTGGAGAATGTAATGATATGATAACCACAAGCTGCAAAACTACTCTGTGGGTGAGATTAAAATTCAGCATTTTAACTCTGTGCTCTGAGCTAAAACACACAACATAACTCTATTCCATCGTTTATATCTAGTTTCTATTCTAGTGTATCATTGTAGGATAAGATAAGATACAAGTTTACTGATCCACACACCAGGGAAATTCAGTTGTTTCAGCAGGAGGGAGGTCAAATCAAAGAGGCAATAGAATAAAAGATAAGTATTTACATTATATACACTTTTCACTGTAGTGGTTTGTATAAAAAGTTATATAGTAAGTTATTATTAATGTATCAGATTTTTATCAATGTGCATAAGTTAATTCGTTTCATTTCATGTCCTCAGTTTTAGTTTCAGTTCATCTGCAGATTGTAAAATTGCACTTTTGCAGATTTAAATAAAAACTGGGGCGTATCGTTGCACCTGCAGCATCACCATGGATGTTGAAGGAGCTGTGTTTCTAATAGAGCCGTCTTGTCAGATCTGTGCCGTGCAGGCGTCTCGGACCGGCTGAAACCTGTCGTCTTATTTTTGGCCGCACATCCGATCCATTGGTTTATCAAGGGACAACTCGTAACTGACATCCATTCATTCACACCTCTGGTGTGGCATCAGTCCAACGTAGCACGTAAAAAATTATTTAATGTAACTTCTACGCCATAGGAAAAAATGTTGATGACCATAGTCACGTTTATCATCCATAATTTGATTGGTGGAATGATAAGAGGTGTCACACTTGTTTGCAATTGCGTAACAGAGATAATCTAATTAAGCTCTGTTATGCAACTGTGTAAGGTCAAAAGTAAAAATATATCATCCTCCTGCAAATTGCTTTAGGTTTTGCGTAAAGCCGCCTGTCGTAACTGTTTACACCCTTCCTAATTTGCCGGGGCATGTAGAGGGGGGGGATATACTTCAAAGCGAGTCGTCATGGATGTGCTTTCACAAAACACAGATTGACGATTGACAGCACCAAATGTTCTCATCACACACTTGTGTTGACATCGGGGGTTTGTCCTGTCCATAGGAAAACGGAGATCAGGTGATAGCATCACCGAGGATGTTCCACGAAATTCTGCTAAATGCAGGCTGAGATGGATTATTTCATTCTCTCTTAGAACAAATTAATGAGCTTTTAGAAGACAATGAAATCCCCCTGAGCCTCATGAGAGTTTGTTGCACATCACTATTCCAACTAATGAGACACATGAAATATTTTGTTGAAAGCTTCTCATTAGGCAATGAGCCACGGTGCAGGTTCAGATAACACATCAGTAAGTGGAGCCTCGGATTCAGATTCATTCTGTGAAGGTATCGATCATAACATCATCACATGTCGCTCGAGCCGTGGATCTTCTTTCTCTTGACGCCACTCAACCCATCATCTTGTGTAGACACAGTATATGAAAGTGTGTGTTTGTGTGTGTGTTTGCTCCTCAGACTGCAGCAGCTCAGGAGCTTGATGAACTCTGCTTCCTGTCGGCGCAGTCCGTTACCAGTCTGAAAGTCTCCGAACACTACAAGGTGGTCAAGCTCCTGGGAGAGGGCTCCTATGGAAAGGTCATTTTGGCGGTACACAAAAAGAGAGGTCAGTGCAAGAGTCCAGGTCAAAGGTCGTGACAGGTTAAACTCTTTCTATGTCCAGAGCCTGTGAGCGTGTCGAAAGGTTTCCTTTCAAACCTCCTGATGATGATTCCCTGATTACGACCACTCAACTCACACCGCCCTAATAAGTGAAATCTCAAAACTCCACTTAGCTCATGTTTCTTTCTAAGTGCAGTGTTGTGTGGGCTCAGCGCTGCAGAAATGTGAGGACAGATCTGTCTTTTGATGGTGTTCTCTTAACCTTTTACACTCCTGGGGCTGTAATGAAGGGCTCTAGTACATTCTCCGGGATAGGGTTGCTGCGACTGGGGTATAGCTGTGAAAGAGTCTTTCCCAAAGGGGAAGTTATATTTGCTCACAGTGTCAATGATGGACAACACTCACATTCCTCTAGCTATGACAGCTTTTCTTTTTCTTTCCTTTCCTTTGACTCAAGCTCCTTCGATATTCTGTCACTCACCTCATCTTGTTCTTCTTCACTCCTCTCAGGAACTCCTATGGCTCTGAAGTTCTTCCCTCGACAGTCCACCTCCCTCTACTCTTTCCTGCGTGAATACAACCTCTCGCTCTCCTACTGCACCCATCCTTCTCTGACCCGGGCTCTTGGGATCTTCTTCTCCACGCCGACCTACTACGTGTTTGCTCAGCAAGCTGGACTGTACGGTGACCTCTACAGTGTGATCGTGTCAGAGGTCAGTTAAGCTGCTGCTGCTTTGTGGCGTGAAATGAGTTGTTGATTCCCTGCGTGACGAGGTGATAGAGGATGTTTCCTCAAGTTTCAGCGAATGAAAATATTGAATAATGTTACAACGTAGGTTGGGTCGCAGCATTGTCTCCTACAAGTTTACATTTAGATCTTGCTGCCGCATTTTCGGTTTCAGCAAAATGTTCACTGAGAAATTAATTTAGCTTTCCAACAATACCCTCAAAAAAGTAATGAAGCCAAAAACTGTGACTCTATTCTAATACAATTTATTAAAGTTTATTTATGAAATCAAATAACCTGACATATAACTTATTCATTAATATATATATATATATATATATATATATATATATATATATATATATATATATATATATATATATATATATATATATATATATATATATATATATATAAACATGATAAAAAAGCACTTCATTAATGTGACCATTTACATTGAAGTTATGTCATAAAGTTAAATTAAATTTCATGTGTAATTTAAATCACATAAAGTCAAGTGCACTTGCAGAGACAACATCCTCCTGTGGCCTCTATAAAGCATGTGAAATCTTTTCAAGTGTTACATCACAGCACTGAAATATTGGAAAGTCCTGCTGTTTTTTGGAGAAAGAAGCTGTTTACGTAATCATCCTTTAACCAAAACCACAAATATTCCCTAACTTTGACCACATGTACTTTTAAAAACACAACGATTCCTTTTCTGAAATGTTCCCTTTGGAAATAAAAAGGCAGCCAAAGACATAAGTAACATAGACGTCCAGGTTGTAGATTGACAGACCAAATATGGAGCTGCGGGCGTCTGAGGCTTCGTCTTCAGTGTGGCTTTCATCGACAGAATGTTCATTGAAACTGTAACTGCTGATCCAGTCGTTTTGAGCTTTCGTTTCCGTCAGCAAAAACCTGAGACGTGCTTGATAACAGTTTCCAGCTCAGCCCTCTTCTGCGTTTGTGTCCCTGCCAGTAACATAATAGAGCAGTGATAAGAGTAAGGGCACCCTGGTCTCACTGCATGAAGAGGGAGCATGGGAAATAAGCATCACCAACAAGTTTGGTGACGCACAGTTGATTTGTCTTTGAGCCAACGATGAAGTGTCCGAACCAACCAGACTCCCCCAAGTTGTACTGAAGTGATGAAAAGCACGTTTTCTGTTCTTGGCTGATCCAGACTGTTTCTGTTCTAGCTCGGAGTGGATGAAGAGTGTGTCCAGCGGGTGATGGCCCAGCTGAGCGGTGCTGTTACACACCTCCACTCCCTGGGCTTCGTCCACCGGGACATCAAACCCGAGAACATCTTTCTGTGCGACGCGTCCTGTCGCTGGGTCAAGCTGGGCGACTTCGGCCTGGCCCGGGCCATCGGGACCACAGTCCGAGCGGTCTGGTACGACTCGCCCTTCTGCACTCCTGAGGTGGAGCCAGGTAAAGAGGCTGAAAAGGAGATGGAGAGGCGGCTGAGCGAAGGGACTGAGGACGAGATGGAGGACATTTGGGTGACAGTGGAGCCCTGCATCGACAGCTGGGCCCTCGGCATCCTCGTCTACTGCCTCTTGACCGGCTGCTTCCCCTGGGAGGAGAGCACCCAGGATGACCGTGGCTACCGCAGGTACAAGGAGTGGTTTGTCAGTGAGGCGGAAAATAAGGAGATCAGAGACGTTGGGTGGAGGGGCGAGGAGGAAAAGGACAGTTACAGCATCATGGAGAAAAACCAAAGGGACAACCCTCCTCCGTCACAGTTCGGGGGCCTCAGTCCACTTGTGATGACTCTTTTCAAGGAGCTGCTCCACCCCGAACCCAAACAGCGCGGCAGCCCGGAGGAGATCCTGAGCTACCTGGGGGGGCCGTGGCTGAAAGAGACAGAGAGGAGGGAGAGGAGGAAAGAAGAGGAGGCAGAGAGGGAGGCCAGAAGAATCCGAGAGGCAGGTGGAGTGGAGGAAGAACTGCTGCGGGAGGGAAGAGGGGAGAGATAAACTTTATAAAGACACATGTATAATGGATGTAACATTTCTTACTATGAGTATTTCTGTGTGTAAATATCACATAATCCAGTTGAATTTGTACATGATAAGGTTCTGTATTTTTCATATTTTTATAAATATTTTTTAGTTACAACTCTTTTTGTTGTATATATTCCAGTGTCTGTGTGTGTGTGTGTATGTGTGAGTGAGTGTGTGTGTGTGTGTGTGTGTGTGTGTGTGTGTGTGTGTGTGTGTGTATAAATGTGTGTCTTAATGAGTCTATAAATCATAGAAGAAACTCTGAGATGTATTATATGATGTATAGAATCTGTTTTGGTATTGTTGATCTGAATAAAGTGAAACTTACATTTACTTAACATTAGCTTCTTGTGACATTTACATGTTTACAAATTAGTTAATAGGTCAAGTGGGTTTTATTCATTGAACACAAAACTACAAAGTTGTCTTAGTCCACACAAATGAATTGCAAAAAGTATGACAATGTGAAAAAGTCTGTTTGTTATTACTGATGGAAAACAATATTAGTACCGATACAGGGGTCAGAAGATACAGTATTAAAATGTACAAAATAATTGAGCCTCTAAAGGTTATATGTAGGATTTGTGCTTCTTACTTAATCTAAAATGCACATGTAACTTTAATAACCATCAAATCAACAAAAAACACAATATTAATAATAATCAAATAGGATAAAAACACCAGATAAAGTGAAGTAGTGGTTGGAGAGGTCACATCTGAATGAAATACTTTAGCTTAAATGTTTAATGTTTAATTAGTCTGTTAAATCAACACTTATATATAAACCTTATCAATCACGTACAAACATTTGTAATTGTAAAAACCTTGTGCCTCAATTAACGATAAACCTATGGGCTCTAAACCACACACCAGATAATTAAATCAAAAATCAATTACCTATAGATAATAACAACTTATAAAACCTTTAAATAGAGACCTTGGGAAGCTCTAGCTGTGGAAATAAGGGACATCTTTGACGCAGTGAAGCAACAGGTGCAGCAGAACAGACGAAGCACATCTATAATTGGACTGAACAATACATCGTGTCAATGATACAGCTCCAGCGTGTTCTACTCACACGTCTGCACCATGCAGAGCTCAGGTGTTTCACCTGCAGATACACGGGAGACGAGATATTCTCTTCTACTTCCTGTCGAATGCTTGTGAAGCTCAACAAACTGCATCAAAATACACTGTATTTAAACTTGAGTGAACGACGTGTTGACAGTGACACAAACCTCACGTGAAATCTACACTCGGTGCAGTGACCTCAATACGGTTCAGGGTGTCAGTTGTCCTACATCTGTCTCCGAGGACAATCCCTGTTTGAGAAATCACCTGCGTTCCCGTGCGCTGGTAAGACCCAAAGGCCACCAGCATCTGGTTGGGCCCAGTTCCACCATCATAAATTAAAGCAAAAAAAAGGCCTGACACAAAGATGAATCCTCAGATTAACTTTCACAGCATGCACAATATCTAAGTTTCAATTTGGAGGGGATCCCTGTCGGTAGCGAGCTGCTAATGCTCATGTGTGAGCGTGTGTATATGTCAGTGGGGTCTTTGCTAACCCCTGCTAAGGACCACTCCAGATGGACTTATAAATAGAGCCCAGGTCCATCTATTTACAAACCACGCACATCATCACCTCTCCCGGACTATCTGCACTCCGCAGGCCTCCAAATGCAAAAGTCAGGCTGCCTTGGCGCCTGCCGCGGTCGGATGGAACACCGTGACCCAACTTACCTCGTCTCTGCTCCCTCTCTTTATCTGTGGCCCTTTGATGATTACTTTCCCCCTTTCTCCGGTCACGCCACTTGAGCCTTTGCTGTTCCCTTTCATCTTGTGGTCACATCTGCTTTGTGATGTCTATCTTTCAATTCCCCTCAATCTCAGGACCTCTTTCCACTGAGGTCAACGCCACAACAAAGCAGGAACCACCAGTTGTCTTCAGTGTGTTTACATTAAAACATGTCACATCTCCTGTAGTAACGACCACGTGAGAGGCTATTTTCCGGGCAACAGCGGGAACTGGGCTCATGTGACATTTCGGGCAGGGGGTTAATGGAGAGGACCCCAGCCTGACAAATGGAGACACATGGTGCGGACCACAGACAATAGAGTGCCAACACAGAGTTGCTGGTCGAGGTGCAAATCTGCTGAAGGTCCATGAGGACAGAGAGCTGGGACAATGAAACGTAGGAGAAGTGTGGACAGCTATGTGCACTGATCGTCCTATAAGAAAAATCCCAACGCCGCCTTTCAAACTTATCATCATGGATTTAGAAACTACTTTCAAATCAACTATTGCTTGGGCCTTTGAGCGTTTGCGAAGATTAATAAACAAGCAACTCGAGGAGCTTTTATTCAGATTCGTCAGCAAGATTCAGATTTCATTCTACCAGCATTGAATGAATCTCACTTTAGCCCCAAAGGTCAAACTTTGTAAGGATCGTCCATTTTCCTTCTTTCAAACATCTTCCGAGTTGAAATCCTATATGATGCCTCACAGTTACCTCTTATTTATTTCTTCATGACATGACATGATTGAAAGCTTAATCTTCTACAACAGGTATAAAAACTCGACACGCATGCAGCCATAAAAACGATATCAGATATTATGCCTGATATCTGGTTAAAGATTTCACGGGTCATGAGAACGATGGCTGCAATCGCAGACCCTGATATGGGAGATGGATTGATGGCCGTCGATGGAGTAAATAAAGAACGCGTGTGGCCAAATATCTGAAATGTATCCCCAGAGAGAATCCAAACACTTGGGTCATCTTGGCCTAATATTTCATCCTCACCCTCAATTCTCTCTGTCACATCGCCGCTTGTTAAAGCTCAACTACTCTAATCGCTTTAACAGGTTCACTGGAAGAACCTCGAATCATCACAGCAGGAAGCACTGATGCCCGAGCCTGAATCTGGTTTATAAATATGTCATTAGGCAGCATTTTCATGGGCTTTGCAAAGTGTTAATGGGAGAGTTGGGTTTAGTGCTGTGTGTGCATATAGAGTGTGTGTTGTTTACACGCATGGGAAACATGGCGGCGCACGAAAAATGTATCAGCTGGTTGAAATGCGGAGAAGTGGGAGGCGGGAGGAGTGCGGTGGGGTGAGAAGGAGGTCGGAGACACGGTGCATGCAAAGTTGGAATGCCTCATGCGCTGCCTTCCAGCTACTAAACAACTTGAGAGATTATCATGTGTTTACTATCTGGCATGTTTGCCTTTCTGCGTTACGATTCGGCTTCCCGTCCGCCCCCTTTACTCCTGTTCTCCTTCTCTTTCCCGTCATCTCCCCTTTCCCTCCATGCCACTGCAGCGTGGGCCGAGTGGCAGGTGGATGTCCCTTCTCTTTTGCCCACATTGCCTCCATCTGTCAAGCTGTCATCGGCCTCGCCCAGTCGACCTTGTTAGAGCCCCCCCGCAGGCACTCGCTCCGGTGTCCCTGTAGCCCCGATATGTCAAGGGGATGATGAGTGGCTCCCTCTAGAACAGACCAGGCTCACCTTAGAGTGAGAGTTTAGTTGTGTGTGACTTCAGGGGCATGTATGGCAATATGTGTATTAGTCAAGTTCATGGAAGTCGATGCAGAGTCTAGTCCCCCCCTTCTATAACAGGTCCAATGAATAAGGTATTGTCAACACAAAGAGTCTCTGAAACAAGGGGACCTGTGAAACTTTCATCTTTAAATTTAAGATGGATTGGGTACTCGGGATATTTGAAGGGTATTTACGTTAAGTCATCATCAATGAATTGTGGGTAGTAGATGACAAATACTCAACGGTTTCAAGTTGATTATTTTGTAGGTTTGATTCAGATATCTCACTTAAGGGGCCACCTACTAATATGAAATATTCTAAATCACTGACACGTGAAGAATACTTCATCTTTTTCAGTGTCTTGACCAATGACCTCAATTACATGCATTCTCAGAATCACAACAGACCACACAACGTGTTTTTCCTTCGGCAATAAATTAAACTTCAGTTGCAACAAAGGATGATTTTCTTTTTAATGTTTGTGTTTTTTCCTTAAATTGATACATTTTTAAGGTCAAATAATATATTGTTAATAATATAATGAGTAAACAATTAAGTCAATCCTCATGTCTTTGCTGCTGAAACCTAATAATGTTTTGTGCTTAATCAATGACATGACGTTTAAGTGAAAGCTTAAAGTTTGGAGAGAAAAACGTTTGACAAAAGAAAGCTACAGTCGCTGTAAAGAATGTAAATCATTCATGTTCAGGATGTGCAGCACACGCCTGAGGGAGGTGAAACAAGGTGAAACTCACAACTCTTACTGCAGATCGATCCTGGGCCAATCTGTTGTATTAGCACTGAAATTAGTCATATTTGTCCAACTCATTTTAAAGTAACATCAGAGCAAACCAAAGCCAATCAAGTCAATTGATTAATATTGATTGAATTGATAAAATCAGTCATTTTCTCTGTGTCTGTTGGGGAAACGGATCAGTCTCTGTGTGCACTGCCCCACCTGCTGTTTATATTAAGTAGTGCAGAAGTCCAATTTGATGCCCACTGTTGAGTGGTTGGACATAAGATCACATTAGTGAGGGTTATAAATTATACATTCAAAACCAATAATAATAAATTCATAAAACATCACATTTGCTGACATTTTTTGTTGCTGATGTTGCTGTTATCTTAATATATGGAACTGAATATTACATTGACTGAAACATGTTTACACTCATGTTCCTTCGGTTGAAGGTTTAGAATGGTTGAAACTTCTTTGTGGATGATGTTTTGTTGTGTTCAGGGATGAAACACAAACATGCACTGAAACTGGTGTCTAAGAAAATGTCTGCTCATATATAAAGATGCATGTGAAGAGAAAATAAAAATTCATATGAAAGGACATTAGGTTGTTTAAGCAGACATGGTAAAAAAACAAAACAAGTAAACGATGATCGGAAGGAGGACTGCCACTGGGAAAGAGGAGGAGGAAGAGAGGGAAGGAGGGGAAAGAGGAGAAGACAAAAGATTCATAAAACTAATCGAGTTGTGGACGACACCACAAGTTGTGAGTACAAGTTATATATTATATTTCTTTTTCACCTGGTTTTTGACATAAGGGAATAGTTGTTTTAATGGTAATGATCTGCAGATTAGATGTAAAACTGAAATGCAAGCGTGATCGCACTTCGGTCACTTTTAATTTTTATTCTGATGTGATGTGCGGTGGAATGCAGAGTTCAGTCAGTTCAGTGAACAGTGGGAAAATGGGCCACTCTCACAAACAAACCAACAGAGCCAATCCAGGACAATCCAGCATTTCATGTTCACTAATTGCAAATGCATGACTCTGGGATTATTGCTGCTTGTGACAAAGCTGTCATGCTTGCACTGGCCGCTGATGATCGTACGCTTGGATTGCAGTAATGTGTTCTATGAAAGGAAAAGCTGGAGAAGAATGTGCGACTGTAACAGAGGAGGGGTGGGGGGTGGGGGGGCTGCTCAAACAGGGCACACACAAAAAAACACATTCTTTTCGGAGAGCTCACGTCTTGGACTCCAAAGTTACACTGACACAGCACAAGAGGAATGATGCAGGGTGGGAGTGGAGAGAGGGAGAGAGAGAGAGAGAGAAAGAAAAACACATTTCCAGGAGCAGAAAGTCAAATGTTTTCAAAGTGTCTGATTTGTCGCGAAACTTTAAATCCGGTCCCTCCATGTAAACCTCTAATTACCCGAATGTACAGTTGAAAATATTATTCCACAGCTACATGACATCAGCCACTCTTCTATATACACGATGACAACTTGTCCCGAAACACAGCAGCGCTCTCTGTGTGCTTAGCTGCAGGGAAAACATTACAGTGACCTGGAATGTTGGGAGCATTTATACATGCATGAGGATTAGAGGAAACATAAACAGCAAACGAGAGAATATTGAACAGTTCCACTCTGTGAAATCATCCTGACTCTTTTCCCTTCTCGCTTTCCTCCAGCTCGTAAAAAAAGCGCACCTCTTACAAGTTGAAGGAATGGGCAGCCATCCAGTGGTCCTGCTCCTCTGCAGTTTCCACGGTAACGCCGAGCAAACAGAACACACAAATCATCTTGTTTAATTACGCTTGAGTCGCTGCGTGTTTGTTTTTGTGCTGCGAAACACTCCCCTCATGTGGTTTCTGTTCCACAGTGCTCACAGCTGTAGCCCGAGCCCAGCAGTCTGGTAATGCTCCGCTCCTGCACCAGTCGCACGTTTAGACAGGGGGGGGGAGACGAGTTGTGGTGCATTTGACATGTGTCAGTCTGTGAGTCATCGACGTGGGCCACTGGTAACATGTGTGTTTTCTCTGCTTGTTCCTAGAGACCACTGAGGCCCCCAGAGGCGTCCTGCCAGCCAGTGAGTGACCTCTGAGCTGCCCCTCGGGGGGGCCCTCACCAGCTCCTGACACAAACACTCCAGTGCAGCTTTTTTGCTGTGTTTTGTGTTGTGTTGCTGTTATGATTTTTAACGGATCTTCTGTTTCTGCAGATTGCAGGGAGGAGATGTATCCATGCACCAGGATGTACTCGGTTCACAAGCCCGTCAAGAGATGCATTGGTGGTCTTTGTTTGTACAGGTGATCAGTTTACACAAATACATTATACTCTTATTTCATCAAGGTGTTTCCAGCTGTTTTTATAAAGACACAATAAAGACTGTGTTGTCCCGCTGTGGTGACACTAACGTACCTGGGACTATTTCTCTGTTTCTCAGACCCTTCGCTCAAATGATGTGGAGATACTGCACCAGCATTTGAAAATGCTCCATTGCATACAATTGTGGTCGTGTCAAAGTTTATTAGTATTAATGTGTTCATAATAGAACGATTCAAAATGCAGAAAAAAATGGACCCTGGCAGAGTTTTATTAATAAGGATGCTATTTTTGCATAAATGAAAAATGTAAAGGCTGTTTTTACATCAAGCCTTCTCAGTCTTATCGATCCTTCAAGCTGCTTTACAGTACATTCATTCAGTGTAGAAACAGGCATCAGAGGCAATTGAAGGCTGAGTATCCTGCCAATGGACACTTGGAGGTGCCAGGGATCGAACCACCGACCTTCTAATTAGTGGACGACCCGCTCTTTCTCCTGGGACACATGTAACTGATGCATACATACACTATCGGAATGTTACGGATCGAATCTACTCTCTCTATTGCTGGTCAGTTCGAAAAAGTCGTGTTTTATAAGATGATGCGGTTTCTTATACGAAATCACAAGTTGAAAATGTATTAACACTATGAGTACATGTGCCTCTCAATAGTAACTGTGAAGAGTAATTGTGTTAAAGTACTTAACCACAAGGAAAGATCAATCATACAAGTTGACAGTCAGTGTACTTGACACCAGGTTGGAGGCAGAATACTCATGTTCTGTCCTGTTTGTGACGCAGCCTCCCTCGTGTCTACGTCATCAACAAAGAGATCTGCATGAGGACCGTGTGCCAGCAGGACGAGTATCTGAAAGGTGAGTCGCCCCCCCCCCCACGCGTGACGAGCTCTGTGGCGTCAGGGTGCTTGATCGGACATTCATGAGAAATCTCTCCCTGTCTGTTGCACTCCACAGCTGAACTTTGCCGAGAGTTGTCCGGATGGCCCCGACGTGTGGAGAGGTCATCTCATAGGAAACGCTGTCGCAATCGCCGTAGCAACCCCAAAACCTGGGCAAACAAGGCTTGATGGACCAGGGGGATGACGAGGTGACCACCGGTGGGGATGGCGCCCCTCGGAGAGACCCAAACCAGGGGCGTTGTTATAAAAACAGCCCATAACACCATAAATTCACTGCTCAACACCAGTGGGGTCGCTCTCTCTCTCGCTCTCTCTCTCTCACACACATGCACAAACACACACACACATGTGCTGAGTCACATCTATGTTTATGTATTAGTCTTTTAATTGTGTGTGAATATTGAAGGATTGCTCGTTTCATCTGTGTATTGTTGGACACAGATCATGTCTTTCATGGTTTACGACCCATTTAAGGTACTGTAGTTATGGGCCTATAGCAGCGCTGAGTCATGGTACAGAGACAGACCCACTGTGTCGAGGAATGTAGGGCACTCGTTGACAATCAAGTATTATGTGCACTATTGTATCCAATAAAATATAACTACTACTGTAATTTTGGGTTTATTTGTCTAATTACTTTCCCATTTTTAAAAATTATTAGAAGTATTGTCCTGCAACTGTATGCATCTGTACACAAGTGCAATTTACATCAACATCATTTTTATTCCAAAGCCACATGAGAAACTGAAATCACTTCATCTTTGAGTCCAAATGACAGCTGGTGAAATTTTGAACCAATTCCTTAAAGGCAGACGTGAGATTTTATGTTCAAAAAGACAAAAACATTGTTGTGAGGCCACTGTGACCTTGACCTTTGACCACTCAAATCCAATACTTCAATCCATGAGTCCCAGGCGCTTAAATCATTGTGTTCATCAGGGGAAACAGGTTTTCTTGGGTCACACTGACCTTGACCAAATTCTAATCAGGTCACCACTTAAGAAATTCCCTTAAGGTGTTGCTAAAATGTTGCATTCACAAGACCAAACACATGTTTGTCAGGTCAGAGTGACCTTGACCTCTCACGATCAGCAAACAAAATTCGAATCAGATCATCTTTGAGTCTTACTGCACGTTTCTGCATATTTTGAAGGAATTCCCTCAAGGCGTTCTTGAGATATCATAATTCATGGGAGTGGGAAACACCGACAGACAACCAGCAAACATGCCTCCGGTCGTCATGGAAACATAAAAACAACAAACAAAAGTTATGGTCAATAAGTGATACCTTTATGTTTTTCTTTGAATATTCAATTCCATATACATCTCCATACACATATACAGTTTGAATAACAAGTAACGTTTGGAAGAAATGCATATAATCTGAACAGTAAACAAACACTGACAAACACTGTTAGGGCTTCACACTCACACACTCTCTGTGCGCTCCTGTCAACAGCCATCGTCACACCACTGGTCACTGCACACCTGTCACAACACGTGTGTGTGGGTGTGATATCAGTGTAACATGATCCAATCTCTTGATACACAACAATATCACAACAAAACACGGCATCGAACACCGACTGACTTGGTCCCACGTTGCATTTGTCTGCATCAGAGAAGCATCGATAGCATTAGATCTGATCCCGGGGGCTGAAGTTGAATCTTGTTTGTACAGAGCAACATGCTGAACGACCTGCTCCCCTTCTCATGGAGAATGAAGGAGGTGAAGCCCTTCGGGGCAGCGCTGAAACACAGACCTATTCATTGAGGAGGAAAGAGGTCGTGACACGGATGACTCACCAGTCACAGCTTTAACAGCTGTGCCGAGTGGAGATGACATAACATGGACTAAATCATCTCTGTTACAGCTTGAGGCAAAGATAAAAGCACTTGATGCCTCCTTTTCCTTTGCTGAGACCCGGCCGCAGCCGACATCTCCACTTCCCGTTTCTCTCTGTGCTGATTTTACAGATAAAACCATTCACACAAAACCCATCTCCAGTGAAATGATCAGAAGCTGCGTCTTCTCCAGACAGGCCCACCAGAGAGTGCTAGAGAGCACATCTACTCAGGTTTCCTTCAAGTAAAATCATTTAGTGGTAAACTTCACAATAAGCTAAGTCTATTATTAGATAATTCCCTGCCTTTAATATGGACTATACATTAGTAACTACCGGGACAGGCCGGACTGTCAGTCAGTGCATATAGTCAGTCCCACTGCGGGAGACTTGATGAGAAGCTACACTACAGACAGTTGACGACACAAATGGCATTACTTACAACTACCGACAATATATACATTTAAAATAAATTATCTCTGTACATAAAATTCATTCATTATTGTATTTTATTAGTATTCATTATCAGATCTTTTTCTGATTATGTCTCCCTTCATCTTATTTCTATTGTGTATACTTTACCATAGAAATTAGCAAATAAAACACTGTTAGGAAAAGGGCAAAGGCAGAAATCTAAATGAAACTAGAGAGCGGGACTGAACACACAGACAGAGCGAGGAAACACGAACCCCAACCAAACCGATGGAAGTTGTTTGCAAGGTGACCGATCGTCTAAATGTGCTTTGAGGTCCGGGTGCATCTCAGGCTAAACCAACGCTTTGAGAAACTGAATGGAAATAAAGACGGACGTAGGGGTTACCCCCAAATAACGGGGGAAAACGAAGTTGCAAAAAACTGCTGCATAAATTTACAAAGCGTTACAGTAAGAGGGAGGAAAGAAAGAGGGAATATCTCCTCACTTCGGGGATACGGAGTCAAAGTCTCCCCACAAGTCAGCGCTGGATGTGGAGGTCGGGTTGGGTGGAGCCACTGAGTTGAAGTTACTGGAGTCCAGGTCGAGCAAGAAACCTGGTGGTTAGAAAATAAAACAAAACAGAGACATTAATCCACCTCTGCAATCATTATTATTCCTATTTGTTTATAAACAAATGCAGTGTTTTTAGGTTTAGTAAAGAAATGTCACTTTTTAACACCTCATTTTTGAAGTCAGAAAGTATTTGGAAAAAAAATCCAAATATAAAACCTGTGTAGCTTATTTATCACCTCTGAACATCTAGCTGGGTTACTAAAAAAAAAGCCCATGCTACATCCAGAAATCGTGCAAACAGAGATTGCTGCTGAATTTAATAAGTGTTTTTCAATGCTTTGAGCATTGAGCCAAAATTCACCTCCTTTGTACTCAGATGGCTGCAGGAATCTCTCAGATATGCATCTGCAAACCTCAGCAAAGAAAACCCGAAACACTGTGCACAGCTAGATACAAGAAGAGATACGACCATTTTCAGTTTTAGAAGATAAATCAACATGACGTGTAAAAGTATCTCTTCTACACAGGACCAGAGAGAACGAAGGAAGGTTGGGACTACTTTTTACAACAGGAGTCGATGTGTCATGGTATTCCTAACACTGCTCTCAACACCTTTGCTGTAAAGACTGTGTTTACAATCGCTCCGTCGGAAACAGCTTTACAACTGAGCTCGACGAGGCCAAAGAAATAAAACATCTCATCAAAGAAACAACTTTTCCTCCGCTTCATATTCACCGTGTAAACAAGCTTTCATTCGATAGGAATTCTGAGGTTCATGCCCCACTGTAAATCACACAGTTGGGCCAAGCTACAACAACCTGCAGCTCGAACATGGCAGTAAAACTGTGAGATATTGGGGTAATAACTTTTTATGCTAACCGCTGAGTTAAGACCGGGCTGAGCTACTCCCAGCGGTTCACTCTGGTCTTTTACCAATGGTTGTTGGGCCAAAAGTATGATTTGAATTTTACATGATCCTGATGATGATCTGTGATCTTGACACAAGTGTATTATTTGTCACCAGCTATCAGGAAGCTTTTGGTTTCCTACCTCCACTGCAAGAGCTCCTGTTTCATTTGGATTCACTATGTCTGAGCACTAGACAGCGTGTGATTGGGTGCATGACCCCTTCATGTTTCCATTCTCTTGGGATATAATCACTTACCATCGTCACCTAGTCCTGCAGACTCTTCTGTGTTGTGATTGGTGGATTTCGGTGTAGGGGGCGGCGCTAGCTTTCCCCCGGGTGGAGGTGGAAGGAGCCCGAAGCCGCCGGAACTCTGCGGACGAGCCCTGTCCCTTTTTTTGGATTGCTGAAGAAAGTATAACACAAGTGTGTGAGCGTGTGTGGGGGTTAGCACTGAGGCTAGAATACAACAGACACTAAAATGTTTTTAAAATCAAATTTAGAAACTTATTATCAATTCATTCTCAACTGTCCATAAGCATGGTTGCATTGGTTAAAGCTTTGGTGGTTCACTCTTTAAAAGCGACACAGTTTGACAAAGGTACACTTCACGCTAATGTCCAACTATGTGGTTATATATAAAAATTAAGTCACCCCAATATTGAGAGTAATGGTCTGTCCCTCTTTGAAGCCCAGGTCCAGTTTGGGAGTGGTGTCTGGAGCCTGCGCCTGCTTGGTGAATTCATCTTCCTGTTTCACCCACCTGGAGGAAACCAGGGAGAAGAAGAACAGACATGCAAAAAGATTAGACGAAATGCATTCACTGTTGAAGGAGTTGTGATTCATGACACACTGTGGAGCGGCTGCGTACTTAAAGTGGTCCTGAAGTGCAACGTTAAAGTCAAAGGCGTCGCCTCGGTCTCCGAACCCGATGCCTATGAACGCACTGCGGCCTGAAAGGAAGACGACAAACAAGAGGTTGGAGCAGCATGGCGGCAAAAAACAAGAAGAAACCGATCCTAACAGTTTCTCACGATAACATGTCCACTACAATAAACATTTCCCATGATTTGGTGCTCGGCAAAACGAGGGTGCATCTCTGGCCCCGGACCAAACCATTCAAACACGCTATCGTCTAAAGATCCGAGCAGGTTTACTAAATATTTATGGCTGAGCAACAAACACTTCACCCACCGTTGTCGTCTTGGATGCGGAGCACGAAGTAACGACTTGAGTCACTGACTGTTTCCACTGTGAGGCCAGGGAACTCCTCCACTGGTGCCTGGGCAAACAATTCCCCTGGAGAACACATGAAAAGACACACGCTAATGTTTGATTGATCTATTTTGAGGGAATTGGGATCGTGAAGAAACATTTGCAGCTAAAGATTTAAAAAAGGAGCAGAAATGGTGTGTTTTTGGTGGATTCTGCAAAATGGATCAATCTTCCGATATGAGAATCCCATTAAAAATAAGGGTTAAGCAGGAAAACAAGTCAGTCCCCGATGCTCCAACAGAGACAGAGAGAGAGAGATGATCGTCCCGCTTGCTTTAAAAAGGAATCGCATGCTTGGATGTGGGCTGGGTCACCTTGGAAGAGATGAGTAACAGAGAGAGATGGCGACCAGAGGAGACTACACAGGGAAATGATTTACAGCAGCGGCGGTAAACACTGTCCCGTCTGCGCCTCTCACCAGAGATTTTGTCTTCCAGTTTCACGAAGGCCAGTTTGCCGCGGGCCGTCACACGCATGCGTCCCGTCCAGTCGGGGGCGTCCAGCTTCCAATCGGCAGCCCTGGGACACACACATGTAAACACACGCATATAAACACATATACACACACACAATGGCATTCAGGGGGACGGTGTGGTGTAGGTGAGTTGGTGACAGCAGCTTGTTTGGATTGATGCGGACATGGCGAGGCAAGAAAAACAGGAAGCAGGAAGGGGACTTGGCGTGCATGTGTGTGTCCTTGTGTGTGTGCGATTGTTGTGATTCGTGCTCACACTGTTATCTCATCCCTGAGTGAACAAAACGTGACTAACGCGTGAGACGGGCCTTCCACCGAGACCTGAGGCCGAAATGTTACATCATCGACGTTACCCACTGTACATATGGACCCCTGGTTAACCAATCGTGTGTCTGGTCCTGGGGGGGACTGTGGGGGGGCACTGTGGGGGGGGGCTGTGCTACTGCGTGGTTTGACTGATGTCCGCTCCCATGCAGCTGCAGGACGGAGCAGCAAATGAGAGGAGGGCAAAACAATCCCCAACGCCAGATAAACACATCTCCTGCATCATTGGTCATTTCATCAAAACAAAATTGGAAAAAAACACACAGCAGCAAAACAAAACAAAAAATAACACAACAACACTGTTTTTCCTATTGGAGCGTTGCATGGCCACCATCCACCCTGCTGACGTGCCCTCGAGCAAGGCAGCTGCGAGGGAATCTCAACCTGCAGCAGCCGAGGAGACTCGACAGCTAAAGGGAGATTCGTGTGATTTGAACACCGTGTCCTCTCTGCGGGACGGAGACACGTAAACACAGGGACGGTGACGCGGCGGATGCAGCGGATCCTCGGCCCCGGTGCAGCAGGTGCAGGAGCAGGTGCACCCCCCCCCCCCCTCCAACACCCCCCCCATCCCACAGTGACTCGCCTGTCTCCCACCGTGACCTTGTAAACACAGTGAAAACCCCTCCAGCTCGTCGTGTGAGGCTGTGTGATTAGGGGATGAGCCTGGGAGGTAAGTCGCTGGGATGACGGCTCCCAGCTTCCCGGATGCTGAGCGAAGGCGGCTGCTCCATCAGGCCGCCGCCCTCCCTCCCCCCCACCGGCCCGCAGCCTCACCTGATGGCCCGGTTCGATGCCCTCGGCGGGATCCGGTACACGTTGACTTCGGGCTTGACACAGAGGACGGACTCGTACTCGCTCTGACCCTCGGTCGCCATCTTGCCTCAGTGCGGCCGCTGCTGCTGCTGGTGATGACGGGGAGCGGCGTGTGCGTGCGGCGTGAGCGGCCCCGATACCGTATTACTCCGGGTGTGCGCGCACAACCGGGCTGCAGATCCAGCGATGCGCTTGGTTCAGTGTGGGAGATTTAGGGGGAAAGGGATCTATTGGAACAAATTGAATGTAAAATAATAATTGTTTTCACTAGTGTGTAAAAATTCAAATTGTATAAATTGTTGTCTTTCGCCTTGAATGGGTTATTTGTATCTAAATACTTTATATTAACATCAGGAGTGGATCCTCTCTACGGAGGCCGCCATGCTATGTTTTTTTTACAGTAGCCCATACTGGACAAACTTAACATCTTTTCAATTAATCAATCAATCAATCAATTTTTTTATATAGCCCATATTCACAAATCACAATTTGTCTCATAGGGCTTTAACATGGTGTGACATCCTCTGTCCTTAACCCTCAGCAAGAAAAACTACAAAAAAACATTTTAACAGGTAAAATACGTAAAAACCTCAGAGAGAGAGAGAGAGCCACATGTGAGGGATCCCTCTCCCAGGACGGACAGAAGTGCAATAGATGTCAAGTGTAGGAAAACATCATCAAGATAAAGGTTTTAGCAGCATTGATGAGGGTAAACATTTTGAAGGATAACTTCAATACTATACGTCAAGCAGTCCTGCTGCAATCAGAGTCTTTTGAGTTTTTATGACAACTGTAGGTTTACACAGGTTCTCTTACATGTTTGGAAGGAATGACAGGATGAGGTGAAGACAGCCATGGCCTGTTTTGGCTATAAATGTTACAAAAGGAGAAATTTTTCATTCGATTTGAGATAAAACACTCAAATATAAATATTCCAGTAGCCTAAGCTTTTGGATTTTCTTTGTCCCCACATGACCCCTTAGGTCTGGTGGCCAGGAGAGCTCAACGCACTGCAGATTCAGAAAAACAATTTCATAAATTTCACGACCCATGTGTTACAAAAAGTCACAACACTAGAAAAACGCTGAAAATCGTGTAGTGATGAACCTGGCTGTGGTTCAATGCTCTGTGAAGTTATTGAAGTCTGCTACTCGTCAGTGGTGATGGAACATCAACAGTAACGCAAGACAATATTTGATTGTACATTTTTTTATTTTGCATGACAGTAATGCTTCGGAAACTACAAGCAGCAGCTGCCCAATGTTTAAAGCCTTGCCAGAATATGAAATAAGCTTTTTCTCAGTATAAAAACAATCTCAGTTTAGTTGTTGTAGTGATGGACCATGTGTTCTCTCTATAGACACGACAGTAGACTTGGTCACATGGTAACAGGAAGTCACGTCAAGTGTGTTTCACAGGCCGATGAGTTTGAAGGCATCTCCGAAATCTTCTGTTTCAGATGGCTGAGAAAGAAAGTAAGAAACCACATTAGAAATTTAAGCGCATTATTACTCATTAGACCTAAAGAAAAATGCAGGGTGGTAAGTCTTCCACCTGGAGGATGTGGTGAAGTTTCCTGGTGAGGCGAACCGAGTTTTGGTGCAACTCGTCCCAGGCCTTGAAGCTGCTCAGCCTACGAGCCACAAAGGTTTGCCAGCAATAGAAGTAATCTGAAGAGAGAGAAAACACTCATTGTCACAGACAACATCCATAAAGTGAAGGAAAAGTTGCATTTCAAGTGCATTTGTCTGGTTCAATCTGGTTTGTCTATATTCCTCCACCTTTGTAACTCATGACTGTGATGTTCACTCCAGCTTTTTTCAGCATCCTCAGGCCCTCTCTTTCTTGACTGTCTTCCATGTCACAGAAGTAAAGGCGTGAGACGAAGATCCTGAGGCGGAGGTTGGGTGTCTGGCTGAGGAGCTGGGCCAGTCTAGTGGAGCAGTTGGCACAGGGAGACCAGGAGCAAAACCATGTGATGGAGTAACTGAGCCTCTTCTCTCCAGCAGCTCCACCCCCCAACAAACCAGGGCACAGGACTCCCAGATAGCGCAGAAACAGCATCTGGAGAAAGCGGAGAAGATAATGCGATGTATTATTATTCCTTACTTTCTTTTGTTATTTTCAGCCTCTCCCCATAACAGGACCACCTTACAGGATAGGCTCCACAGATTTTCACCCACAGTATTTACCTCTACATGGCAGCCACTGCGATTGCGGAGATGTCCAAAGTCAAAGGTCATGGAGTCTGGGCCCACTCGCCTCTTCACCACGAAGCAGAGGTAGGTCTCGTGCCGGCCTCTTGCCCAGCGCATATTCTTGTAATGGAAGATGAACTTTTTGGGGGGCAAAAGCACACTGAGACAGAAAGAGACACGGTGCACAGCAGTGCATGGTTGGTTAGTTAGCACTTTTATTTCTAAGAGTGAAAGAGTTTGTTATATAAGCAGATAGAAGAGCTTACTTTATTATATATTTAAAGTCAAATTTGACAAAAATAACAATTATCAAAATGCCATTATCTTTAGCTAAAGATAAATGAATTTGTACTTGAGACGTGTCAGGAAACAGGGAGACGTATGCAATTAGGGAACCCGTTAAGTTTCCACTCTAACACATTGCTATTCAGATGAGTTGCACATGAAATCTATTTTTAATTCAGTAAGTTAGCACAATAAATGCATGTAAAACCTGTGGTGAACCAGTTGTAAGCGATGGACAGTCAGAGGACGACTCACATTCACTGCTCTCGCTCTCACTTTCACAACTCGGAGTGAAACCGGGACAGTTAATTACTAAGAAAACTTTCCTTTATACTTGTAGTACCATACATTACTGTGATTTCTTCGACACGTATTGCCACTGCAGATTACCCGATATTAGAATCAAAGGCAAAAGTATTCAAAAAAAACGTATTCAGTATATAATTGTATTTTTTAAATAAGTATGCATGTGCAGTCTGTATAAAGATGCATCGAACAAAAATGCATTTGCAACGTATCGATAGAAAGTTCTCATTATTACTCACCTGTCCAACTTTGAGATCATTTTGAAAGACGCGCCTCGCTCAGCCAGTCGTAAGTGGAGGTTAATGAAAAATAATGAAAGTGTGTGTGTGTGTGTGTGTGTGTGTGTGTGTGTGTGTGTGTGTGTGTGTGTGTGTGTGTGTGTGTGTGTGTGTGTGTGTGTGTGTGTGTGTGTGTGTGTGTGTGTGTGTGTGTGTGCGTGTGTGTGTGCGTTTGTGTGTATGTGTGTGCGTGTGTGTGATGGAGGGGTTAAATGGAGGGAACTGAGAACATATACCTCTAAACATAAACATCCTGCACACAAAAGAGCAGCTTCTGGTTGGACCGATTGATTTTTAAAAAGTAAGTTCAGGGGCGTGATAGAAAAGAGATGTTAGATTACATCGTCTCGCTGCAAACAATTAAGGCTACAAATGAATTACTCATCTTTCAGTCATTACTTTTAAGGACCCTGTGGTTTTTGTGTCCTTTCTTTTTTGAATCACCATTCGTTTACATAATTGCCAAAGTGAAACCACTCTTTTGGTCGAAGGCATTAAAGGAATTTTATTGGTTAGAAACGTTGCACAACACAGATTTTGCACAACAATCAGAGTGACCACACGTTAGAGGAGCGCTTGACGTGATTTGTAACCTTTGGAGTTTTTCACAGACGTCACCAAACTGGCTGAAACTTTCCAAACACTTGAGTCTCATCCAGTCACCGGTCGCTGTAGTTTTCCCACATCATGAAGAAAGAACTCCCAGGTCTTCTGCTTACATTGCTGTAGAGGGATCAGCTCTGTACCTTCCTGCTCATTCACCCTCCTCACCTATAAAGCTCCCCACTTCTCCGGGCCTCAGGGTCTGGTGGAGCCATGGGCGTTCCCAGACCTCGGAGGCCCTGACACCTACTTTGTCCTCTGATCTGGGTTTTCCCAAACTGTGTCAGGCGGGGAGTGGAACTGTCATCGACCTCCCTCGCCTTACGTGTGTGCTCGGCTGTCCGGCCAGCTGACCGACCACAGTGTGTGGATAAATCTCACTCATAAGCCTTTGAACCATCAGACGCTGTCATCCGCCCTCGCCAAACGAGGATGTCTATTATTTTTCTCTCGTCTTTTCTTCTCTCTGTCTGTTTTAGCTCTGGCCCAGTCTACTCACTCCGTGGTGCTGCATGCAGCCGCTCTGCTTTCCCATGACTCCCCTCACCCTCTCATGCACTCTGTGGTTTGGGGAATTCACCGTTTCCCAGGGTGGCTGTTTTTGGAGCTCATCTGTGCGTGTATGTGCTACATGTGCGTTAGCCATCTGTACGAGCAGGCCATTAACACAGTCTATATGTCGTTCATCATCTGGAACAAATTAATTTGATTTAACCTATGATTGTGTGTGTGTGTGTGTGTCTGTATGCCCAGAACAACCTCACATCATATTGCATTACTCTGACAGTGCACTAAGCCTAATGTCTCTGCACATTTGATCTTGTCTGCATGTCTTTTCCCGACTTCAAGAGGCTGATCAAATGCCAAACTATATGAAACCACTTCCCACCCAACTCTCCGGGTTGGACCACAGCTGACCAAGGTCATCTCCCAGTCACACATGGACACTCACGTGCACTACCAGCCCTCTTGTGCACTGTGCGTGTGTGGTGCAGTTCGGTATGGCCAGACATGGCTGTGCATTTAACCCGTAGTCAGGGGCACCAACCGGGTGTAGGAAATGCCAAGTCATACTTTCCGAAACCCACCCGCCCACACCCTGCACACACGCGCGCACACACACACACACTCGCACAAACACAGTCATAACGTGCAGACACACAAGACCACAGTCACAAACAGACTTTCTTTCCAGTGTGTGAACTCACATCTGTTTCCTGACAACAATAATAGCTCCAGATCGGGCGGGTCGAGGCCCAGCTAACAGGTGTCTGCTCATGAAGAAACAACCTGGTGATGACCAAGAAGTGTCACAAGTAAAAATACAGCTTTTACAAGTCGAAAAAGGCCTGACCACACACTTAGTTGTGCATGTAACAACACTGATGTGTTACAGCTCAGCTTTTTCATCCAAGTTAATTAGAGGACAGTGATTTTCCACTACAGCTTTGCACGATCAGGAGTTACAGCAGTACAGTGGAAGCTTCTATGTGTCTTCACATCAGGTGAGATATGCCTCCGTTCCCACACAGTTTAACAGTGTACAAACATCCTGTGGTGTTGATCTGCGGCACCTTGATGCTACACTGACATCGGCTGAGGTTTGCAGCTGGGTAGATTTGTAATGCAAGCGCGAGGGCTGCTAACCATATCAAGGTTAGCCTCAGACTCGGGCTGTGTGCATTTCCCCACCACTTAGATACATAAAGTGCCATTTACCTGCAAACCACACACGTTCCTGAGTCAGAATACCCCTGCAAAGCTTTTAAGTGCCGTGCAAATGAGTTTGGAAACACTAATAGCAGAGTGGATTTAGGTAGGTGTGATTTTGTAAAACACAAAACACATTTACTGTCATTTTATTTAATCTATAAGGTTAATCAGTTAATTTAATATCTATCAGAAGAGCCCGATATGATTCCTTAAGATTGTTTATTCTGTGTGAAACACGTCCAACCGTAATGTTTACAGTGATATAAAAACACATTCATGAGAGAACCATAAAATGTCTCCTATTTTGACAAATAAGGGAAATAAAAATGATAAATGAAATTTCAAACCCAGTTATTCAAATGTTTCAGCAGTAAAATATTTTTTTTCAATGGCTGACACATATACTGTCATGATCAGCATGAATGAATGCAGAATCTGAAATTCTCAGTCACTGATATTCCTGGTAATAAAATAATGATAAAATATAACAAAGAGAATCTAAATGAAAGAGAGGAAGAGCTGTTTTTGACGAGTCATTTTCTCCACATGAGGGAGAGCAGCGGCAGCCATAGACAAATTCTGCAGGTTCTTAAAAACCACACACACACACTTCCTATACAGTTACAGTGCATCCTCCTACACATCTGTCAGGTTTCACAGACAAAGAAACAGGTGCAATTCTGTTCGCCCACAAACCCATTTACCATGAGTTTTACGATAAAACATTTTCTCTGCCGACATTTCACATTAATACTTAACTTCATGATGGAGAACAGCAGACCTGAGGCATCATGATGTCATCTTTGATTTCTTAAATAATAATTTGTTTTGTTTAAATGGACAAATTGTGCTTTCGATGATGAAAACAAAAAAAGGTACAAGCAACACAAACATTAAATAAATACGGGCATAAATAACACAAATACTCAATAAATTATTAACTTAAACAAAATTCCACACATGACACAGCAGATATCCACAGCTTGCGCTCATGGCCTCTTTCTTCACATCATGAGTCAATCATCACTCAATCACAAGTCTTTGTAAAACACCTTTGTGAGGGGGTATCCCATAAAGCCTCTCTCCGGCTTCTCCAGCTTCATCTCCTCCTCGTCTTCCTCATCAGCCCCGTGCCCGAGCTGGTGATATCCCAGTTTCTTGAAGAACACCTCCCCCAGCTGAGAGGGGTAGGGGACATGTGCATACACTCTGTGCGCCCCGGCCGCCCTCTCTCTCTGCTCCAGACTGTGGACCAGCATCCGACCCAGGCCCTCCTTGCGGTACCAGCTGCCTGTCACCACCCGGCAGATCCTCCTGATGCCCGCTCGCGTCTCACTCTCCCGGAAGATGCAGCCCAGGATCTCCCCATCGCAGTCCGCCACCCACACCTGTCCTGCTGCCTTCTCCCGCTCGGGGGTGATCTTCTCTGGCGACACCTCCTTGTCCTTGTCCTTTTCCTTGTCTTTGGTTCCGATTCTGGATCTTGGCTGAAGAAGAGACATTTGATTATAAGGCTGCAACAAATGCAACAATTAAGCATGAAATAACATCCCTGGCAAACCAGCACACTCACCTTTTTTGTCAGTGTTGTTTTGCCGCTGATCCTAGAATAGGGATTCTGCAGCGTCTCGTCCTGCACCCCCCGGTAGCTGCTGCCCACGTAGTCCCAGGAGGGCCGGCTGCTGCCCAGAACCCCCGTGGACCGCGGCATGCTGATTTTGAGAAAGATAATTAGCAGGAAGACGGGAATAGCGAGGGCCAGGATAAAGGAGTGGACGATGCAGCGCAGGATGGAGGAGAAAATGGCCAAGATGAAGAGGCAGAGCGGACGAGTGAGGACGTGGAGGATGAGACGGTTTTCTGTGCCCTCGCAGCCCTCCTGGAAAGACAAATTGAAGCAAGTTAAAAAATGTAATAAATAGAAATACAAAGCGTTGAACTACAACCAGCTTCAACCAGTTTTGGGGCCAACATTTCGGTTGTTGTTTTCTTAATTTGCAGCGTGTTTCTGTATTTGCATATGTTGTGACTTTTTGCAGCGCATGTCGCCAATGTGATGAAGTTGTTTTCTTCATTTGCACTTGTTTTTATCTATTTGCCTGTGTTTTCTTAATTTGAGCTCTCTCAGCCACCGTACACAAAGCCCCAAAGGACACACGTTCATTTCCAATCAGTTCAGATGAATGTCCCAAAAGCCTGATCTGAATACGTTGTACGAACCTTGATGAGGGCCTTGATTGTCTCAATGTCGTCCTCCTTCATCCTCCTCATCGCCATCTTATCCAGCTCCAGCCTCACCATGATGAGACCGGCCTGTGGTCCTCTACACACAGTGAGGTGCAAACACCAACATCCACACCCTCTGCACAGGGAACCTACAAACACAGGAGAACAGTGAATGGACCAGAGGATGCCATTGTTTATATTTATACGTATAAAATACAGCTCTGGGATGTTTGATACTTAAAAATCCTGCAGATAAAGTGACACTGTGATGCCAGTGTTTTTACAACATTGGCAAATCTTATTATGCAATGCAGTGGACTCCACATCCAGTGAGTCAGTAGCAGTGTGCAGAGGCATCACACCCACACCGGCCACAGAACAGCACAGACAGAAGGGGATTATGGAGGATTTGTTGCATGCATGTGTCGACCCCGCTTCTGTGTTTGCACAATGCACAACACTGTGTTTCCATCCTCAGGAGCACCAGAGCTAAAGTCGAAAGCTAGCGACCTGGTTCCGATCCTTGTAAGGTGATCCCGACGGGCTGCGACCCCCTAACACATGTGCACCCCTCGGTTCTACCCTGAACCCCCCCCCTGGCCCCTCTTACCTCCTGCGTTAACCCAGCAGGTGAATCCGAACGGGACGGGTCTGTGTCGGTGGTCGTGTCCGTGCAGCTTCAGCACGTTTGGGTGAAATGACCACAGAGACGTTTCTTGCGTAGAAAGAGGGATTCTGAAAACAAATGTACTCAGATTCGTGGTCACGTTACATATCTTCAGTGTGTCGATCTACGCCGTTTGCGTACGTACAATCCGTACGGCGGAAACCCCAAGTGAATCGCCAACAGCGCTCCAACTACGGTGGATTATTATGGTACTACACACACACGAATAGATAATACTTTATATATATATATGCCAGATTTTTGTTGGATTATGAATTATTTCGAAATAAAACTTATAGATCTCATTATTCATCTGAATCAGTGAAAGATATGCTAAACTAATGTATGACTTTTATGATTTTAATATGCCTTTATGATTGTATCTCTTCTCAGTGGTGGTAGTTGCATGTTTCTGTTTGTAACCATATAAAAACACGACGCCCCCCCTATGAAATTAGCTCAAATCTACTACGTCCAGATCTGCACCAAAATGTTCATTCATCCATCCCAACCACCTAAACCTGCCTGATTTTTCCCCCGTCAAGACCCATGGATCATTTCTCAAGAAATTGACAGATATGGAAACACATCAAAATCCTCCATATTCACTTGGATATACTGAGGGATAAATTAAGTTTATCTTGTCTTATCTGTTAAAACAGTTAATGTTTTGCCGCATTGCTACATTTCCTTTATCTCAGCTTGTCATTGAAGATAGTGGCAGGCTTCGAGGCCCATTTGTTACCATACAACAGCTGGAGAAAAAGAGTACCCCCCCCCCCCCCCCCATGAAGATATTTTAAATCCACTAGATCCAGATTTTCATTTGGTCCATCCTCAAAATGTACAAACGAGGGAGACGGACGAGGGATGAACAAAATAACAAGTATTTATTATAACACTAAGTTTAACAAGCCAAAGTCACCAACCAAGTGAAATACAGCCGTCTGCAACCGGGAAGGGATTCCCCCCGAACTGGAAGAGTCGTCCTGATATAACCAGACCGGGCACAGCTGTGGCTCATCAGACCTGATGACCCATCACTCCACCAGGACACCTGAAAGAGAGAAGACCCCTAGTGGAGTGGAGGGTCGTCACAATACTGATCAACTCCAACCTCCTAAATATGAGTTTTTATCATCAGGATGCATGCATATTCTCTGAGAAACCAAAATAATGAAAAAAGAACGACACCAAAATGTAACAAGTTATTCCCCTGAGCGATTTTACATCCTTCCGCCAAGTTTTGTGTTAACCCGTCCAGTAGTTTCTGTGTAATCCTGCAAAATAACAAAACAGATGGAAAAATAACCTCCTTAAAGGGACCTTTGTTGCATTTGAGAATTACAGCACATTCAAATCATCCCGCCTTCCTCCAATGCCCCACCCCCTCGTTCCCATCCGCTGTGTTTTAAACTTTTGTTTTTCCCCCTGGGAGCGGCTGTTTCAGTACGCCGTGGACCACTTTGGTCTACCATCGTCAGTCGCTACGGTCGCTACTCGCTACTGTCTGCCGTGGAATCAAAACAAACCATATAGTTGAGGACACGCCTTGATGACGCGGGCCCGAATGCGCCACAAGAGGCAGACGGGCTTCCTGTCTGTTTCCATGCAGCAAACAGACAGGTCTGTCGGCCAATAAGGTCCTTCGGTCCGAAGAATTTTATTGGTTGAAGTTTTCACTAAATATTACGAGAGTGAAATAATTGTTTGTTTTAACTCCTGGTGGGTCTGTCTTGCATTTTAGAGTGTCATTACCTTATTAATACCAATTTAACCTTATCCACAAAAAGTGTAAAAATGCAACAAAGGTAAGAGTCCCTTTAACAGAAGTAATAAACTAAAACTAAAATGTTAGAAAGTAAAAAAAAGGCTCATGACAAAGTGGTAAGACAAAACAAATTTATTCATAATTACTTAGTATTAGTTATTAAGGTTGAGAAGAAAAGGCCATTTACAACATGTATTCACAAAGTTACTGACATAATAAACAAACTGCCAACGACAGTATCATTCAAACTAATATTTGGGGGGAATATTCTGAGGACCATGAACAGCCTATTCGAATGTATAACATTTCTAACATGTGGCACCATGGTATTACAACAGAGTCCTCGTCTCATTGCATGTTCTCCTCTCAGTTCCATGAGAACTCAACCTGACTAAAGTGCTAACACGCTGAGCTCACAAACAAGCCAGTCATTTATTAACGCACCCATACAAACACACACACACACACAACATGCACACTGTTTTTAGTCAGAGAACTGCATCTCTTCAGAACTTGGTATAGGTCCATTTCTCATTGCGTCATCGGCCGGTGTCTGTACTTCTGTGCTGGCTGCAGAGTTGTGTTCCTTCATAGAGTTTTCATTTGCCTCGTCAGCCGCGGCCTCATATTTGACCTCACAGCTTTGTGAGACGTCCCCGTCCCGTCCTCTCTCGATTCTCCCTTCCCTCAAGCCGCTGGTGCTGACCTCGATGATGACGATTTCCTCCCCATTTTCCAGCTGGAATATACCTTCCATGGCTCCTCCATCCTCAGTAGCCCTACCGCTGGAATCATTGCAACCGGCCCCATCCTCCCCCATCATTCCCCCTTCCCCTTCGATCAGGGCTATCATCTGCATGCCCTCCTCACTTTCCTGCTCCATTTTGGTCTCACCCCCGAGTTCAAACACCATCTCCTGCCCGTCCAGGGGCCCCAGACCTTGGGTTTGTGTGCAGGAAAGCTGCAGGCTGTTTTCTTGCCCTTGGCTGTAAGTGCCACTGGAACCATTGTCCTGTGGCTCGGTGTGAAAGTGAAGGACATAAGACTCTCCCTGGCTGCTCCCCTCTCCTGGGTGTCTCGTACCCTGCTTTTCTCCACCCCAGCTGTGCAGAAGTGACATCATCCCTCCCTTATCCTCCCCCTTTCCTTCATCACCTTGCCCATCGGTCTTAAACTGAAGCACGAGTGACTTTCCCTCTCCACCCATTCCCCCATCGCCTGCCTCAGTTGATGCGTCCCCTTCAAACTGTAACACGTAAGACTCCCCACCCTCCTCCATGTTCAGCCCCTCCTTTGCCTGTTCTTCATTATCAAAGCACAGCACAAACTGTTTCCCTGTCACGGTCTGCCTTGTCCTCATTTGCCCAACAGTGGTATGAGGTTTCTGGATAGGAGTAGAAACTGATGCTGTGGCTAATGTGGTGGCTGGTGTAACCACAGTAACAGCTGATGGGGGCCCTGAGGTGTCCACTGTGTGGACTACAGAGGTGGAGGATGGAAATGTTGAGATTGTAGTGCAAGGTGTTGACAAGGAAACAGTGGCTACAGATGATGAAGTCTCTGTATTAGTGTTTGCAGCAGATGTCTGTGTGAAACTTTGTGTCACGTTACAGTTTGTTGCTGACAAAGCTCCACCTGTAGTTTGACTGACAGGAGCCGTTTCATTCTTCTGAAGAATAACTTTTGGTTTGCGTCCCCGTCTGCTCCGTGCTGTCCGTGTGCTTTTCCCTAATATGGGCTTAGTGAGTAGGGAGTTCGTTGACAGGGTGTGCGTTGGCGTGGCAACAGGAGTGTTTGCATTGTTGTTGCTGTTGGTGATTATGATCCTGGTCTGCTGCTGTTGCTGCGATACAGTTGGATAATGGGGTATCTGAGTCTGTGTTTGGTTTAGGACGGGCTGGAGTGCTTGGATTGTCTGGAGTACAGGAAGAGTCTGAGGCTCCGGAGCTGGTGGATGGTTGTTTGTTGTGGGGACAAGAATCAAGCTGGACTGGCTGCCATTATTGGAGGGGCACTGCAGGAGGAGGAAGTTTTGGGTCTGGGACGGAGGCGGTGGCGGAGGAGGAGGGGGTGGAGGTGCAGGGGATGACAGAGGAATGAGCTGCAGGCCACTGACTGTCTGAATCATGAAGTAGTGCTGGGAGGTGTTGGGGGGGATATTAAGTGCTGGCTGGGACACAATCAAGCTGCTATTGTTTCCTGAGGCTTCCAGGGTGATGGGGTTGAGCAGGGTGGTGGTGGTGGTTACTCCTCCGACACTGGCATTCACTGCCACACCGTCCTGACCTCCACCACCAGGGCAGGGCAGGGGCACGGTGCTGCCATGGGTGCGGATGTGCCTCTGCAAGTAGGAGTGCATGACAAACTCTTTGGAGCAGTACGGGCATTTGAAGTCCTTGCGTGAGGAGTGTGTGCGAAGGTGCAGCTGAAGGTTGGAGGAGTGTGTAAAGCTTTTATTGCAGTGTGTGCACTGGAAGGGTCTCTCCCCGGAATGGGTGCGTTCATGCTGCTCTCAGAGAAATAACAACAAGAGAAGAAGGAAGAGATATTACAAGAACAGTTTGTAAGATAAGACAAATCTGAGAGTTCACAGCTGAATCTTTAGAGGCTGCACTGACCTGTTTGAGGTTTGATGTTTGGGAGAAGGACTTGGAGCAGATGGAGCAGATGTGAGGCCGCAGTCCAGTGTGCATCTGACTGTGTCGACGCAGACAGCTGGTGTTCTTGAAGGACTTGCCGCACTCCTTACACACATATGGCCTCTCACCAGTGTGCTGTCGCAAATGGTACTGGTAGTGAGAGCTCCATTTGAAAGTGAGAGGGCAGTGAGGGCACTGGAACGCCCGCACACCGGTGTGGACCTGGGTAAAGTGTAAAGGACATTTAAATGTTTTTTTTTAAAAATTGGAATTATGTAAGAATATGTCAGTGTTCACAAGGAAAGACAAACTTTAAATAATTCAAGATTCTAAGTTATAATCACGGCACATATCCGGCATATCTGCAGCAAATCTATGGTGGGGTTACTTTAACATTTGTTAACATTAATAATTTTGTGTGTGTGTAATGAGCACAATTCACAAAGAATGCTTTGAAACAGAAAAATCCTTCAGTTCCGTTTCTTCCAATGCAGGAACTAAATGCAGCCCATGAGTGGCAGCCAGCAAGGGGACATTAAAATACAGCCACAAGAGTGCTGTAATTGCGGAGTTTTCTGTTTTATTGCTGTTTGGATTTGTCTTTTGTAGACTGCATTCATCTGCAGGGGTGTGTGCTATACTGAAGAGCCACAACCCCAGTAAAGTGGAGAAATGTGGAGTTCCACTATGACGAAATCATGAAGGTCAGCTCCCAAATCATGGATCTGTCACTTGGAACTTAAGCTGGTGTGAGACTGAGTCTTACCCTCTGATGGATTGAAAGCAGTGACGACCTTTTGAAGCTCTTTCCACACTCGGTGCAGCGGTAGGGCCTTTCCCCAGTGTGATCCCTCATGTGGTACTTTAGCCCAGATGAACCCTTGAAGGCTTTTCCGCACTCTGAACAGCGGTATGGCCTCTCTGAGTGACCGTGTGGGAACAGTGACACATTTGTGAAAACCAGTGTAGTAATTATCACAGTAAAAAGAAACCTCTTACGTGTTAACCTATCTTAAGGACACAAATCAACTTCCCTGGTTGCTAGAAATGTTTCATGCACTCTGATTCTGAATTTAGCGTGGATGGTCTCTCATTAATAGAATTACCAGTACAGATGGAGAGAATTAAATAAGAATCTCCATTGCCTTGATGTCAAAATGCAGTTTGTGTCTCTTCTGTTATCAAAATGCCTTTACCTCCAGCAGGAGTGCTCTTGCTGACTCCTGTCTTTTTGGTGGCTTTGGCCGGTTTAGCTGGCTGTTCGTCATGCTCCTCGCCGACGGTAATGATGTCGACGTGGATCTCCCTCGGGCCCTCCTGGTGCTTGTCAGCTTGGCTGGGAGAGGAAGGCAGAGGGATAGACAGGGAGAGGGACGCAGGGCACACGATCTCCGCTTCTGCCTCAGCCAGGAGACGCTGCTCGGGGGTGTGCGAGTGCTGGTGGGTGAGGAGTGAGGAGAGAAGGGGAAAGGAGCGGTCGCAGGCGGAGCAGCTGAACTGCGAGCGGGACTGTGATGAAAGTGCGTGCATCTGGACAAACAAAAAGGGCGCACAGAAGATAGAGGTTATTGTGAGGACGGATAATCTGCACAACAGCGATAGTGGTGGAGTAATTACATTCACAAGTCATTCTCACCAGTGAAACGTGTCTGTTGAGGCCTCCAGTGGTCTTGAAGGTCTTATTGCAGTAGCCACATGACAGCCCTGCCCATGTGGTTCTGTCCTCTGGCTGAACGGCCTCAGAGCTCTGAGTCACCTCGGTGAAGCTCTGCAGCAGGTCAAACTGGGCCTGGGTGGTGCCCACATTCTGACAATAAACCAAAGGAAGTAAAACATATCAGAAACATTTCTGCAGTTTCAACTCACTCATTTTAGAGAATACATTTTTACCACCACGGAGGAGGTTATGTTTCCCTTCAGAAATGCTTGTCTGTTCACTAGTTGGTTCGCTGAATTATGCAAAGAATATTGAACCAATTTCTCTCCAGGGGTGCGGAGTGACCCAAGAAAGAACCCTTTATATTATGAAGTGGATCCAGGTAAATGGGGGATCAATCACTTCCTTTAAAATGGCAGGATAGAGAGTCAGCCTTGGCAGAGCTATGCATTCTCCAAGCCCCCCCTCCAGTTTTATATGAATTAAGATTATATAGAAGGATGTGTGTATTGTCACTCTGTTCCAGGTCACACTTTGGCCAAATACTTTGCCTGATTTTATGTTTATGATGGCTGACAATAGGTCAATCAACATAGATTTCTTCATGTGTGTTGATCTCATCCACAGCTGTTGCCATGTTTCTGTCTGTATTTCATGAATATTGCTTGGTGGATAGATGACACATACATAAGCAGGATAAACAGCCATCAATGGGCCCGATACAGATGTAACATTAAACTCCCGGTGGCCTGATTCCCTGTCTAGATACTGCAAGTCATTTAATTGTTTCCCTTTATTAAAAATTATATTGTCTTATTTGTCTCTTCCTGCATTCATCCATTTGATCCCACTTCACTTACTGTATTGCTGTTATCTGTGACCTCTGTCAGTCCAAGCAGCACCTCTGTTGCGTGTCCATTTTCCACCACTGTGGTAGTCTCCACCACCTCCTCAAAGTCAGCCAGCAGGTGTCCAGCTCCAACCAGCCCATCCCCAACCTCCATCCCTGACCCAGGCCCCCCCTCTCCACCGTGATCCTCTGGAGCCATGTGGATGACTTGGTGCTCTTCCAGGTCCGTTTGTGTACCAAAGTTGTGTTGGCAGCTCCCACAGCTGTAAATCAGGACACTGGCCCCGGTGTCAGTGCTCAGGTGAACCTCTGTCCCAATGGCCCTGGATGAGCAGATCTCCTCCCCAGAGGAGGTCAGGGTGAGCTGGCGGAGCAGAGTTGGATTCTGGCTGGACGAGGTGGTGGACAGGAACACTTCTTCCATCCCCACCCCCACCCCATCTGTTCCTTCCTGGCTCACAAACCCCACCATGTCCGTCAACATGGATGACGTCATTTCCTCTGCCCCTACCACCACCACCTCCATATTTGCCTTCCTTGCATCCTCTCCTCTCTTTCCCTCCTTCCCTCCCGCGTTGAGGTGTGCGTGAGAGTTCTTGTGCAGAGCCAGGTTCGATGAATGTGTGAAGCTGCGTCCGCACTCACCACAGACGTACGGCCTCTCGCCTGTGTGTATCCTCATGTGCTGCCTTAGGTTGGTGGACTGAGTGAAGGATTTGTTACACACTGAGCAGGTGTACGGCTTGAGACCAAGATGGACGTTCTTGTGACGCCGCAGACTGCTGGAGTTCTTGAAGGCCTTGGGGCAAGTGTCACAGGGATATGGGCATTCCCCAGTGTGCTGGCGCAGGTGATACTGGTAGTGAGAACTCCACTTAAAGGTCAGTGGGCAATAGGGGCACAAGAAGGTACGAACTCCAGTATGGACACTCTGATGGACCTGGAGAAATACAGAGACAAAGATGTAAAAATCCCTATCGAAACTTTAGTCTTTCCTTTTGTGTAACATGACTTAGTTTGACAGTTCACCTGGAGCAGAGAGGAGCGTTTGAAGGCTTTCCCACAGTCCTGACATTTGTAAGGCTTCTCCCCTGAGTGAGACCTGCAGAAGAAAAACTACAATTTAAGAGGACAGAACTATTCATTAAGTACAATTAATAAATGTGTGACACATAATTAAGATACAAATAAATGGCAATTATCTCTATTGCAATATACTTTTATACAGTAGTTGCAAAATGGTATGTAATAGATTCAGATATTAATCTACCCTCAGTTTCCTGTTAAACTGAAATTAGACAGATTATGAGTAAAGCTGAGGTGAATCCAGTATTTGTTTTGGGTATTTCTTTGAATAATATACTGCTCACTGGCTGTTAAAGATATGCTCACATTAGACTTCTGCCTTGCCAATATTCCATCCCCATCCCATTCACTTCTTCGAGAACCTTAACATTTCCGAATACAGAAGTGCTGTGTCTGGAAAATGGAAACAACCAGGCCACACACTATATAGTATCACTCCCATACAGTATTTATAGTTCATGATCACTCTCCGTCATGTTAAATCACTGACCACCCTGATGCATTGACAGTACATCCTTTCTCAATGTTGAATATTTAGAGGACTTGTTGAAAGATAAGTATCTGTATCTTAAGCCTTTGGCCAAATGATGGCTGCTTAAAAGTTTCCACACACACTGTATCTACATGTTAATGTGTGTTACAAACGCTCCGTCGATGAGGTAGCTCCCATACAGAACACTTTTGTAACATTTTGTTTCCAATGTGTGTTTGGTGAAAATCATTTTTTTTTCCATTACACAAATACTGCAATAGCAAGTCGCAGTATTGCCGATCAGACAGATGGTGGTGGATCATGATGATGGATTGTTGATCCTGGCGGCATGTGGTTCCTGATCCTAAGACACTTACTCCATTATGTGACTAACTGTTTCTTCTTATAAATGTTGTAAACTGTTATTTCGTTGATGTGTATATTACTCCTCGGTCCGTGCCCTCATATGTGGCTCTCTCTGAGGACTCTTCTTAAGCCCTATGAGACTAATTGTGATTTGTGAATATGGGCTATACAAATAAAATGTGATTGATTGATTGATTGATTGACTGAGTATTGTGAAGCTCTACCGTTGGTGGTAGAGCAGAGCGGAGGAGCCCTTGAAGGCCTTGGGACAGAGGTTACAACGGTAGGGTCTCTCATTGTTGTGGCTGCGCTGGTGGTGCGTCAGCCGGGAGGACCACCTGAAGCTCTTGCCACAGTCCAGACACTGGAAGGGATGCTCTGACTGCTTTGGCTGCAGGGCTGGACCCGACACAGAAGACGTCACCATGTCCAGGACCACCTCCTCTCCTCCCTCCATCACCTCCTTGTCCCCCTCCTCCAGCTCGCCTCTGTCCTGCTCGTCCTCCTCTCCTGAGCCGAGCAGGGACGGAAAGGGAGAGAGCGAGGCGGCGGACTGATGCTGCAGCTCCGACGGGACCACCAAGGCCACCGAGTCAGCCATGAGGGTGTTCCCGAGAAAGCGTGGCGTGGGGATCACTTGTGGTGCGTTGTCATGGCGTCTCCTCCTTCCACTTGTCCTGCTTTCATGTTTTCTCCTGGGTGTTTCGATGAACTCCTTCCCCCGGACACAGCAGCTGTCATCCCAAGCAGGCAGCTCAGGGGAGGTCTGACATGGAGAGAGATGGAAACAAACACAAGCACTAGAACCTGGTGACTCCTTGTGAGCGTGTCCCCTTTAAATGCCTCCCCCCCTTGCCTCCCTCATACACCATGAAACCAGCCTCCCCCTCTCTCCCTCCCTCCCTCCCTGCTGTCTCTCCTCTGGCTGTCAGTCTCTTTCTGCCCGTCCCCGCAGTGCGGTGCTTGCTAGCAACAAAAACATAGAGGCTAAAGCTAGGCTACACAATAAGCTCCCACACATCCCAAGTGTTTACAGTTAGCAGTGCGAGCTACCAAGCTAACAAATGGGACATTTAACAGCGTGAAGACAACCGGTCCCCGGCCTGTGTTTTAAAGGCTAACGTAGCCTCCCTCGATGGGGAATGTCTCCGTGTGGACATCCGGTGATGACGTGCATGGGTTCGGGCCGCGGCTCCGCTCACCTCGTGTCTCCAGCTCATCCAGAAGACACATTGTTGATGTTGTGGAGACGAGCTGGTTCCGCAGTGTCGATCCACACAACCTTAACAATCAACACGGCGCAGACTAACAGCAGCTCTCCGCCCGACGCCGCCTCCTAAGAACGGGGACGCCGATTGGCCGCAAGCTCCAGTAGATGCGAGGCTCCCATTGGTCCGTAGCTGCTACAGACAGATTGACGTTTTGAAAATTAATTTCCCCAAACAATATTTCACCCCCATGAAGTGAACACAAAGCGATTTTAGATTATATATAAACACTTTAGGAGCCTCACGGATAATGTATAAGACGTGATCATTTTGCGTTGTGTTCATTACATGATGAGTCCAGCGCATAGACTTCTGGGTAACGTAGTGTCTGCCTTTTAGTTCCACCTATCAAAGTTTATACATGTGGTAATGGAAGTACTGAAACCTAACATCATGTAAGGTACAAGTACAAATTAATAGACGTAATTGTATTTTTTCTACTCGAGTAAAAGTGAATAATTACTTGCTTTTAAATATACTTAAAATATTAAGAGTAAAATAACTTGCTGACTGAAAATTCCAGAACCACATCATTATTGCAGGTATGGTAACCAGTACCCCCCCCCCCTCCGCCCCACCTCTTATTATTGATTACTTTAAAAAATAAAAACAGTATGAACATGTATCTGAGGCTTTGTAAAGATGTAGTAAAGTTAAATACAGATATTGCCATATGTAGTGGAGTAAAAGAGGACCTGAAAATAAATCTACCTCAGTAAAGAGACCTGAAAAATGAGCTTAAGTGCAGTAACAAGGTAAACTAGTGCTTCTCTGTTTTAAGCTGACTTTTACTTCATTAGAATCCACAGATAAATATAATCTAAAAGGTTTTGCATGAATTTTCAGAATTCAGAAGAATGTTCGCTACTGTGCAGGAAGGGCGCAGTCCGCTTCTGCGCAGGAGGTAAATATTATTATTTTTTTTATTAAAATTTTAAAAAAAATTATAAATTAAAAAAAAATAAAAAAACAGATAAATGACAGAAAATAAATGAGAAGTACGTTTTCACCACTTTCTAATTTTCTGAAAATTTTGGTAAGAATTTGAGCATGTTAAAGCCCTCAAAAAGCCAATTAATTTGCCTCAATGTCTGTCAGTGCCTGTCAGTGTTCGGGCCCTAATTACTGTATATTACTGGCAATACCAGTAATTATTGTTCCCTTCATCTCTGCCAGACATTTTATTTGGTATTAATATTTAATCATTGACACACCTATTTTTGCACCTCTGTCTCACAGAGTTCCCTTACTTGTGACTCCTTCTTTTTTTCCACTGCTAAAAGGTTTTTTGGGTAGTATTTCCTTTTCGAGGATTAAGGGCAGAGTATGTCGCACCTTATTAAGCCCTATGAGGCAAATTATGAGTCCCAACTTGATTGATTGAAGTGAATATGTTAATTTGGTGCATCCCACCACTAGTTGATGATGCAGGTTATGTGGAGCATGCAGATCAAAAGAAACACTCAGATCCATTGTGCACATTCTTTAGAATTTATTTCACCAAGGCACATATTTCACATTGAGGCCAATCAGTGTGTGGAAGACGCAACTTGATGTTACAACAATAATTTAAACATGATAATAATAATAATAATAGTAAATAGTAAATAAGAATCGAAAACTGTATAAAAGTACAAAAGACAGGAGACTTGCTCCGCTGCAGCACAAAATAAATAGTTCCACCAAGATACTTAAATAAATAGTCAATACTGTTACAAATACTAGAATAGGAATTAACAAAAAATTATAGTGATAAAATTGGTAAAGCAGACTACATTATATTGTAGAAAACAACATAATACACAAAGCACTGTATACAACAATTTACATTCTTGTAAATGTATGTACACCTGTACAGAACATAGTGTCACAATACATAGTATTTTAAGGCTTTGGGTGTTAAAGTAAAGAAAACTAACAAACAAACTTTTCTACCCCAAAAACCACATGTTCAAAATCAGGCATCTCTCTCATCCAAGAGGCTAATCCTAACAAGTTTGTGCAAAGAATCTAATCAGGTCCATCAGTGCTCAGCAACAGGGCACATTCATACAACTTTACCACAATGTGAAATATGCCTCCTCATGCAGAATGGGGAAAAAAGGCCTAAAAACTCTGCCTGTGGTAGAAGAGTTGACTTCTTTTTGACTACCATCCTGACATTAACAAATTAAAACAATTTCACATGCCACCAATTGGTTCGTTAATACACGATACGTTAAACACTGTTAGAAAATGACACTTTTATCATCTAAACTGTTTATTTTAAGGGCACTGTAAGTGATAAGATTGTGAAAACTTTGGCTATGCAAAACTATTTGCTACATCTACAGGAAGAAGTATTGGCTGAAGAAATACAATTAAATTAAGTTAAGTTTAAAACAAAAGTAATGATCAGAGCTACAGGTTCAGGAAGTGCTACTGTGTTTGTCTTGAGGATCAGTGAGACACACTACAAAAAAAGAAAAGTTGACAAAAGATGCGGGCAAATAAATTCACGTTAATACAGAAATAAAGAAGAGAGTGACACATTACGACGTCAAATAAATAGAATTAAATAAATTACCGACAGTCAATAAATAAATAAATACATAAATAACATGGTCATGAACAAGGCCTTAAGGAGAATGTTTGGGGAATGGTGAAGTGATCATCATAGTTAAACCGGCTGTTTGCTTTAATGGGGGAATCTCGATGGTCGTAAATGGCTGCAGTGTAGCGCATCCTCATTGGCTCTGGTAGAAAGACACATTCTTCAACACTCATGTCACTGGTTGATGTTTTGGCCTCTTGAGGGACGCTGTTGACTGCAGTGCACACTGACATGGTCCTTGTTCCCCTTTTGGCTGAGGCAGGACTCCATGTATCCTCATGGCTCTGCAGCCAAGTAGTTCTCGGATCATCATTGGACTGCAGTCGCTTTGGGCTTGAGGCTGACGAACGCTCTGTATGCCCAATCACAGAAGAGCTTAAAGTGTTGGAGGAGCTCGTGGCTGGACTGCAGCACGTCGAACTGATAGGGGAGGTGAGGGGGGAGAGAGGGGACCGCCTGAGTCAGCCTCGGCGCTTCAACTCTCAGCATCTGTGGACAAGAAGACAGGCATGATTAATTTATCGCAGGGGAATTTAAAAGCGAGAGCAAGCTCCTCCAAACTTTCTTTAACATTGCGTCATAGGGCTTTTTTTTGTTAAATGTTTATTTTAATCGATTTTTCAGAAGAAAGGAAACTAAGCTCTTTACCTGGCGGTGCAGCAGGTTGATGAGAGATTTCATTTCTCTGATCATCTCCACCAGCTTGGGCACAGCAGGGTGATGGTGCTTCTTTGAAACCTTGTTCAGCCACTCAAAGTGGTGCTCGTACAGCTTCAGGTCAGCGTGCAGCTGAGAGAGTGTGGGCTTCAGCTGGAAACAACACAGACATACTTTAGAGACTTAGCAAGGGTGTGGCAAGATGTTTGGAGAGAAACAGACCAGCGGCTCTTCCTTCACACACACGCACACACACACACACACACATTATCGGGGCATTACCTCAAGACTGTTGAGGTCATTGGCTGATCTGTTGCTCATTTCTGGCAGGGACCTGAACCTGTGGGGCTCCACTTCTGAGTCAAACGCATGCTCCCTCTGAAAGAGAAAACGAGACACAGAGCAGCTCATTAGTAATTTGCAGCAGCACAGTTTAACTCATCCTGAGACAAGTCACGGCAGCATGAGGAAAGTATTAGTGTGGCACCTCCATTGGATTGGATCGGACTGTTTTCGGTGCTTAGAGACAGTAGCTTTCACTGCCGGGAGTGTGGTTGATCGGGTCAGTGTGAGTTCACCCACATTCAGCCTCCCCAAATGTCAACAATAAGAGAAAATGACCTGAACCCACAGGATGTTTTCTACAGGGAGCGAGGATAACAACATATGCTGTGACTAAGAAAGCTCCAAGTGGGACAGACAACACAGGACTGTAGGGAAACTCCAGGGTCACAGCTATAAAAAGATGGAATGACGCAGTCCTGCTGCCCAGATTGAGTTGTGCCGTAAACTACGTCCAGACAGTACAAGTAGGCCCCATTGTGACCAGCAGGGGGGGATAAAGAACCTGAGAGTCCAGGGCTATTTAATTCTACTTCACTAAGGCAGTTAGGCTCATCGGTCGTACAATTTGGCTTTAAAGATGTTTTCCGGATTCACTAATGAGTGGAGATAAACAGAGATGCCGATGACCGATTGGCCTGCGTCATTTCCAACCAGCAGGGGAACATAACAACATCAGGATGGTGACGAGTGCTGAGAAATGATTTGTATAAACAGGTTGTGTGTGCTTAATGCTTCCTAAACCTGTTGTGCTGTTTTTCCTTGCTCCACAGTTGTTTGTGCTGATGTTTTCGGAGATGAATGTGTTGCTTTGTCTCTCATGTCGCTCCATCAGCCTTTGGTAAGAGCTCACTTATGTTTGTGGTCAACTGTTTTGTCTCTGTTGCCTTTGTCCTCTTCCATCCCTTGCTTCTTCTCCTCTGCTCCCCTCTCTCTCTCTCTCTCACACCAGGTGCACAAGCACATGCAACCTCACATGCACGAGTGCACGCATGCACACACATACACCACCGGCTTGTCATCTCTCTGATCTCTTCATCTCTTGTGGTTTCTGCTCCATCTTTCTCAGCCTTTAATTCTCCCTCTTATCCTCCCTTTTCTTGCTCTCTCCATCCCAGATTATGACCTCACCTGACAGAAGTCAGCATCCAGCTTCTTTCTTCCTGAATGCAAATACTGGAATGTGATAAATCTATTTTTTTTTGTGTGATTTTTATCAAGTCCCTTTGCTGTGGTGACCGAAAGCAAAACACTAAACACTGCACCTACACAACCGTGGCTATTTACAGGCCGAGTATGCACACACACTCGGCCACAAAAATGCATACACACAAACGTATGGAGACACATTTGCACTCATACAGTATGCATGCAAATACACACAGACTCACTCACACAGATACACAGGCGCTTCGGAAAACTTATATAGACCCATGTGTAAACACAAACGCACTTTTCTTCCTTTAAAGCATCAGTTTCGAGGCTTTTTTCAGGGACTTTCCATGGATTCCCATCGTATTTATCTTTCCAAACTCTGTCCTCCTTTTAGTGAAATTCCACACAATAAGGAAAAATGAATCTTCCACATTACTGAACACTGTCTGCTTCTGTCCCCAACACCCTTATATCATATCTGGACCCCAGGTTAGGCAACTACTACACAAAGAGTTGCGGCATTGTTATAAAACACTTTCTGAACAGTGTCTGCTTGTTAAAACTAGAGAGAGTATGCGGCTATATTTAATTTGATTTAATCCCCTGAACAAATGAGATAAAAGATTTGCATATTGCAAGAATAGAATCCGGATCAGTCATGTGTAACCAGAGATCCGGAGATATGATCCTGGTTTTTCTTTCACCTGTTAAAACAGTGTTGATATACAATCACCAGCTGGAGCCAAATCTTGGCTGAGTTCTTAAATTTGATTTTCCTATACCCGCTCGTCTGTCAACAAATTAAGATTTCAATCCTGAATTGTCGGCACGGTACATTCAAGTGATTCACATTTCACAGGAAAAGAAACTTCTTCAACACTCTCGACTCTTCCGCAGTCTACCAACAGAACACAAACATGTTTCTATATAAACAGGCATGTTGCACACTCTGCTGTCACTTTGCAGATGACATGCTCAGAACTTCAGCCTTAGTTGAATATAGATACATGTTTGTAATTGTAAGTTTGTATTCATTTCAGATATTGAACTGATTCCTAGAACTTTGTTTTCACCATGTCATGTCTTAACCATCACTTTAAATAGGTGTTAATTCTACTAAATTCCGTGAGTCTTGATTGGCCAATCTTCATGCTGCTGCCTTCAGTCAGGTGACCGAACAGACCAGGAGGCTGCTGAGTCAGACCTCCCCTCCCTTTGGAGTCCGGTGTGGATTAAAAGTGAGATCACTCGGTCAAAATCAGCCCTGGGGCTTTTGCTGCCCTGATCCAAGCATGCAGACGGACTCCTGCCAGTGTGTCATTAATGAAAGCAGCTTAAGTCTGACTGAAGTCCTGAGCAAACCTGGTGTAATTTAGCAAAACAGAGTTTCCACTACATTGCACGATGCAAAGTTAAAGTGGTTTGGGGGTTAACTAAACTGCAAAGTAGCATCACCACCAAAATCCAATTAGGGAGAGATCTGTCATGGCAGGCTGTGGTGCAATGACCAGCATCCTCTCCCGCCCTCACACTAACAATTCAATTAGCACAGAATGACCTGTGGCACTCATTAGTGTCTCCACCAATCGGATGCTGAGGCTGGTTATCATTAGGACAGCATCATATTCACTTACCAGCAGTTCCTGGGTGAGCTTCATTAGGTTTTTGGTCTGATTGGACAGCTTATCCATGTCAGTGGGCCGCCGATGTGGTGCTGGAAAGGCAGACGTAAACACTGGCAGCTGAGCCAATAGCAGCGAGAAGAGGAGAGATGAGGAGGAGTCGAGCAGCACTGTAGGAGCAGAGCAAAACGGAAGCAATTAGTGGAAAGGCGCTGTCATCTCGCCATGATGATAATGACCTCAGGCCACGGCTGTCAGTTCTAGGGGGAAGATATTGCACCATAATATAAACAATAGCTCCAGACTTGGCAGAGGAGTCCTGAAGAGCTTCAGTGTCAGAGTCATGTTTTCACAGGCTGAACGCAAAATAATTAAATCATTAAAAGCCGGGCCCTGACACTGAATATCAGCATCGCTCCTTCACCATAAGCAATGCGATGAATGCAGCGGATTGTCACACCTGCAACTGGATAGGTGTGCGCGAGTTGGTGGTATAAATTATATAGACCAGGCCAAGTCGACTCTTAACAGTAAGCTCATTCATTCTGCCCCCTTTCAAGTTCAAATACAAGGTAAAGTATTAAAAGGGAACCACAGCGGTGTTGAAATGATGAATGCTCGGTAATTACAGGTGAACCACAAGAATCGCAGCCAAAATAACACAGCAGGAGCATCCGAGCGCCTTGTGCCTGTGCAACTTCAACAGCTTGTGGGGAATAAAGCTGCCTGTGCTCCAAGGATCATCAGCATTATCAGCAAAGTCCTGACTTGTTTAGAAATTAATAAATGATGAATACTTGTACAGGGAAGATAGTATAGCTTCCATATAAAAGTTACATAAATATCATAAAAGTACAATTTAATCATATTAAAAACATAACTGGACACATTGGAGAATAAAATCCAATAAAAAAAAATCACTTACATTTCATATTGGTCTCCAATAGCAGACAGACGTGGATAAATAAATAAATAGAAATACAATAAATAAATTGAGCTGTCCGGATGTTGTCACGTGCTCCGGTCCCTTCTTCTTCTTGTCTTCCTCTTCTTCTTCTTCTTCAGACAGTTGTCAGGACAGAATGAATGAGAGGGAGAGAGAGAGAGCACAGTGATGGCTGGAGCTCCCACCGGAGAGAGAGAGAGTAAGAGAGAAAGTGTCAAAGTCAAACTTTCTGTCTTTAAAAAGCAGAGTTTGGAGATGAGCCCCTGTGGTTCTTTATGGAGGAGGCTGAGAGACACTGACAGGCAGCGTGGAGAGAGAGGGAGAGAGAGAGGCAACAGGAGTGCAGAGGAGAGAGAGAGAGGATGCGAGTGTGGTAAGTCCAATATTTTGCGCGCAGTGAAGTGTTTAGGCTTGTTTAAAACTTCCTTTATAAAGACGTCGGGCCTATGACACATCGGCAGTGACTCACTTCATTCATAAAAACACACACACACACACACACACACACACACACACACACACACACGCACACACGCGCTCTCCTCTCCTCTCTCGCTCTCTCTCTCTCTTTCCCTCTCTCTCCTCCCCTCCCTTCCCTGCTGCCTGTCTAAAAAAATGTTCCGTTGTTTTTTTTTTTTTTTCTTCTTTCCTTTCCTCTATCACTTTCTCCGGTCCCTATCTCCAGCACTTCCTCCGTCGCATCCCGCTACCTGCGCCAATCAGCCCCATCTATACCTCCCTTTTTTTTATCTCTACATCTCCAAATCTCTTCCCCCCTCTCTCACCCTCTCTCTCTCTCTGTGTGTGTCTATCTATCCCTGCAGACATTTTAAAAAAGCCCATTGTTTTCATGTGTATCAGCACATCTCCTGTAACCATGTATCTTCCAGGGCTCTACTTTTACCTGGCCTGTCTCTCTTTTTTGTGTTCTTCCAAGTTGAGATGTCACTGAAAACAATGTGTTGTTTATTATTTTTCATTTTTCCGATTTCTTTGTACACATTATGGCTCATACGCGCCGCAAACACCTTTCCTCTCCCATATTTCTCTCACCCCTTGCTCTCTTTTTCTTTCAGAGCCCCTCCTGAGACAGCAGCCTGTTATTTCCACTGCCCCCCCCACCCTTCTCTCTCTCTCTCTCCCTTTTTTTTCTTCACTCCTTCTCTCCCTCTACAGGGTGAAGGAAAGAGTGAGGAGTGAGAGACGGATAGGAGCAGGGGAGAGGTGTTGTCCAGACCAGAAGGGGCCTCTGAAAGTGTTGCATAGAAACAGTGAGCGGAGACACACACACACACACACACACATACTGTGCACACACATATATACATGTACACACACAGACACCGAAAAACATACACAAACTTTGTACACTACAGGACATTTACTTACAGACACACACTGAGCGGTTGGAGTGGTGGGGTATAGGTGATGGGGTCAAAACATTAGATACACACATACAAAATACTCTAAGTCAATGGATTTACACACACACACACACACACACACACACACACACACACACACACACACACACACACACACACACACACACACACACAGGGTTGGGAAGAACAACTTGATGCTCCAACAAACCAAAACACACACAGAGAAACACCAGCACAGAAACACACACACTATACGTGCAGAATCACACACACACACACTGACTGTAGCAGGATTTGTCACACTCTGTGTTTCTCTCTCTCCCACACACACACACACACATGGCACCGTGGAAGCACTCAGTCAGGTGCAGTAAAGCATGGCCTACTGTTGCGAAGGGCAAAAATGAGTATCAAGTTGTCACAGTGGGACAGTTAGATCATCATTCTGTATACATAGTCTCAAACACGCAGGCACACACACCCACACACACACACACACACACACACACAAAGGGAGAGAGAGAGAGAGAGAGAGACCAGGGAAAAGGAAGAAAGCGTTTTGGAGTCTGAGTGTGAGATTAGGGGACCCTCATTCACAGACACACACTCATGGTGTGGTTAGAAAATAATTAGTGGTGGGCCTTGTATACGCGCACACTCATACGCAGATACACACACAGAGTTGCCAGTCCAGCGGTGGGCCTACACAGACAAACAAACACCCTCCAAATGATGCAGGCCCGGTGGCAGCGAGTGGGTGGCAGCGCTGTTGTGGTGGAAGAGGGTCATGCTCTGTTTTCTGGGTTCAACGGCAGAGAAGAAAAGCAAGGACAAGGAGGTGAGCCGGAGAAGAAGGAGGAGGAGAGGAAATAGATGATGGTGGTTGGACGTATAGGGAGATATTGACACACTCGCTCGTTTTAATTTCCCACATCAAAGGGCCGTTTGAAGACACAGCTGGGGAGAGAAGAAAAGAAAGAGTGAAGTTAGTCACTCTCCCTCATTCCCTCATGATGGGGGTCTCCTGGGTGGTTCTGAGGCACAGGCCGTCCGCCAGCGCTGATCACTCACACACTTATGACCCGGGTTGGGTGTGTGTGTGTGTGGGAGTGTGTGTGTGTTGCACTTGCGTACATGTTGGTGTGCAAAGTCGAAGAAGTTATGTATCTTTGTTTAGACTTTTGTTTTTGTGTGTTTGAGAGGGAGCACACATTGGCACATGCCTGTTGGAAAAGGGGGAATCCAGGGTTTGTGTAAATGGGTGTGCATACAGTATATGTGTGTAATTATGGGTATGTGGTGGTATAAGTGCGGTGTCTGCGTAACGTGCATGAGCATCAGTGTTTGTGTGTGCGCCCGTCTGTGTGTGTGTGTTTGTGTGTGGCCTTCATATGCTTCCCATTACATCACCAATCTAGGAGGAGAAACAGAGTGAGACACTCAGACGACGACCTCAAAGACATCAGAGAGGAAGGGGAACCTGTGACAGGGCCTGCCAGCCGGGCCGCGCTGCCAGACAAACTTTACTCACACAAGCTTCACTCAATTCAGTCATGCTTTACACTGGGTTTCCTGTGCGCCGCGGCATGTATTCACACATTATTACGTAGCCTTCAAATCATTTGAATGCCTCACACTCTTCGCTCACCTTGTGCCGGGGCCGTTAATCCGCACAATCGCCTGATTCATTCACCATTCGCCAAAGTCAGGTTAAAAAAACGTCGAGTATTAGCTTAATACTCTTCATGGTTTATTTAACCGACAAGGAAGTGATTGAGCAAGAATGGTGTTTTTTATATGTCGGGGATTTTTGCTCAGTGTTTCTTTAGTGTGATTAAGGTCGCGGTCCGATCATGAGAACAAATACCAAATCAGCCCATTCTGATCTTGTTGGTTTTCCCATAAATGTTTATTACTCTGGGTTCATTTCCATGTCCAGGTGGATGATAAAGCAGTCGTGTGGATTTTAGGGTTACGTCTCATGTTCTGCTTACCTCAGAGTGTCGTAGGTAAACAGTGCGCGTGTTGGCCGTGACGCAACACCGCCTCGATGGTAAAAAGGATTATGGGACAAGTAGTTGTAATGAATTCATCATTTTTATGTTGCTCCCTCATTTCCTCCAGGGAATTCCAGCAGGTCCCAAGTAAACAAACGAGGAGATTACGCTCAAAGGGAAAACCAAAGGTCCGACCAATTACTGTTAATATTTACTCTCCTATAACACGACACTTTCAAGTTTCCCCACGACCTCCTCCCCTCCTCTTCCTCCGTACTTCGTCATCCTGTCTCCCATTCATTCTCTCCCCTTTTCCTGCCAAGTGCGTGACTCCGGTGGGGTATGCTATCTGCGGGGTTGTCATGGTAACTTAACCCCAACTCTCTGCCCACCGCCATGGTCTCCTCATCCCTCTTTTCCCCTCAGCTTACCCCCCCCGCCTTATACTTCAACCTGCGTCAGAGAGTGAGTCCGTTAATAGTTCAGTGGGGGGGGCGAATGGAGAAATAGTGACACAGGGGGGGGGCGGCAGTCATTGGACAATAAAGTGACGTTTCTGACTTTCTCCTCCTCAGTGTCAGAGATCACTGTTAATCCGCCTTTGTCCCCTTTAAATGGATTTATGACAACAGACCCTCCTCTCCAGCCCCCACCCCCCCATCCTCTTCATCCTCTTCATCTCAATCTCCGCTCCCACCAGAGAGTCTTTACTCGAGAGAAAACTCCCCATGGACGTGATTTGCAAATTATGCGTGTCAATTGCTCGCTTCCTTTTCCATGGACGCGGCCCACTTCAGACAGATATAGCTGTTGTGCATCTGTTGCTTTGCCTTTTTTATTGGACCATTAAAGGAGGACATTAACCAGCATCATTACTGCAGGTTTCCTCCACTGGCTCGGCTCACAGAGCCATGCAAAGGGCAGGATGCAGGGATGAAAGGGAGAGAGCGAGAGGCTCTCCCGGCAGAAACGAGGGGAGCAAAACGTTTGAATCAGCTCTCTATTAAACACACATTTTTACGAGGCTTATTTTGTTTGGAGGCCAGGGTCCACAGTGTGGGACAGAATGTGTGTGCGTGCGTGCACGTGTGTAACAGTGACTGCGAGTCCCAGAAGCCCCTCCCCTCTCTGACTCGGCGTGGCTCACCTGCTCACGTTTCCCCTCGACACTCTCACCGCGTCCAAGCAGCTTTGTGTCTGCCAGCGAGGAAATCTCTGAATGAACTTGTTGAAGCAATAGTTCACAGACAGTGTGTGAGAGAGGGAGAAGAGGGAAAGGGGGGAGGAAGGGGGGGTTCAGGGGGAAGCAGGCTACCCACGCAAAAGGAACTTTTTACTGTGCAAACACACTTTCCATCTACCCATGCTTGCTCCGTCCGTCTCAGACTGGTGTTAATGCAGTGGAGAGCCCGGGCCTGTCTCAGAGCTCCCTCCCGCTCCGCTCGCCGCCATTCTCAGTCGCCCGAAACATTCTTTCCTCCCCTGTCATTGCGTGTCCTGTCTGCATCCCTCTCTCCCTCTCCTCTCCTCATCCTCGTTTCAAAGTGCTTCCCTTTGCTCTTTCACGCACTCCCTCACCCGCTCGCTCGCTTCCACTTCACACCCCCTGTCTCCTGCTGGTCTCTCTCTCTCTATTTCATCTGTATGCTGTCTGGTGTGCAGAGGGATCGACGCAATATAAACAGTACAAGCTTTAAACAATCAGAGCATGTGTAATCGAACATGATGTGCAACGTGTGAACCACTTGTAGCACCTGGATGCTACATCTCTGCTCCACTGACCCTCTATATAAAACTTCTGTTCAAAAAAAGAATAGAAAGAGGAGGGTGAAAGTGCAGAATCTATATTTGGTGCATTCCTCAGCACGCAGAATAGTTCCCTCGGAGACATTACTTGTGCATTGTCGTTCTTTCTTTGTCCGTCTCACACCGTTTTTCGTGGTGAGTTACTACGTGTTTGCCTGAGTGATGCACACTGTATTAGATCTGACCACTGCTCTCCGTGCGTCTGCGTCAGCCACACACTGAGTCCGTTGTCATGTTATTCTACGGAAGCTGAGGGATGCTGACAAACAGTCAGGGGAAACGGGAAGGAGGGTGTGTGTGTGAGTGAGTGTGTGTGTGTGTGTGTGTGTGTGTAAGGGGGCCTGGAGACACGACGGGAAAGAGTGAGGGGAGCGGGAAGACAAAAGGAAGAGGACTGGTGTGACGTCGCAGTTTGCCCTACAGAGTGACTTTGTCAACGTGACGTGACCTCAGTCACATGGAGGGGGGGGGGGAGACGATGCCCTTTTGCAGACGGATGGACGCACATACACACAAACAAACTCGCACAAACACACATATGCTTACGTCTGTGAGACAGTTCCCCCCCAGCATTTAAAACAATTTATAACCCACTAGACCCTTTAACCTGACAAGGCCTGGCTGTTTCTTTGAATGCTGACGCACTTCAGGCCCCTTCATTCCGGCCTATTCATTATATTAACGCTCATTACACGCTGACAATCATAAATCAACCTCCCACAACAATGATAGCAGATAACACAACTTATAACACAGCACACAGCCAGCTGTAATGATTCTACTGTCGCTGCGCCAACTACTTCCTTTGCGTCAGCAACGAGTGTGTAAATTTCATCATAAATAAGAGCAAACACAGGAGAGGAAATTTCATATCCGCACGTTGTCACTGTTTATGTTTTGAAGACGCGTGCTGACGCGGGATCAGGGAGCTCAGCGCAACAGTCGGGAAGCAGAGTGCATTAGAACATGTTTGGAAATCAAAAAAGACTTCTCTCCACATTCAGTAGGCTGTGCTTTGACCGCACAGGGAGGGGAGGTGGACCTCAAGTTCACTGAAATGTCAGTTTTGGTTTGAAGTCACTTTGACTTAAAGCGGTGCAACACGGCACAGAAGATACACTGTCTCGCTTTTTTAGATTCAAGTTTCTGCTGCTGTCATCGCAGTGCAGTTTGTTCTTTTTGCACTCTCATGCGGAAAGAAAACATTTACAGTGAATGTTTACATAAACAGAATTATCTATCCCTCATACTTCTGGGACTCCTTATCTCTGGAATAGGGAAAGTAAGATATGGAAGTTCTGTTGTTGCATTCTTCTCAACCGCCATTATCATTATCTCCAAGGCTGATGGGCATCGTTGTTGTTCATCTGCACGACCCGTCACAGCCCCGTGGTCTCTTCAGTTTTATTTTTTTGACCTTTGTTCATTGTGGGATTCACAAAAGCTTCGGTTGAACAACCACCTTCATCATTGGAAGTCTGTGACTAAGAGGAATGATATGGAAAGTTATTTTAATCTCTCTATTCTTGTCCCCAATGTTTATGAGCACTCTGACCCTCTGCTGTTCCCAATTAGCCATAAATTGCTCTGTTGGGAGGTATTTAACTAACATGTCATCTTCCATCAATAACAGTCTGTGAGTCAAGGACTTCTAAATGAAAGCTATCCAGAATTTTTCTATTTTTGGCACTGAGTTCACACGCCTAACCATTACGCCCCCGCCGCCACTGTCTCTTTATGTCTCCTCCCTTCCCTCCCTGGCTCCTCATCGTCTTTCTTTTCATCAATCACATTGTCCATCATCATCACAGGGGTCACCAGTGGATGAATGAATGGTGTCGTTGGCCTCTGCGTCTGCCTTGTATTACAGACGCCCTCACATCTGGCTGGACCCCTGGTAGTGCCAGGAAGCATGCCAGGAATGCACGGTATGGCCCAGTGAGCGATAAGAAGGAAATTCCCCGCAGGCGACTGGACTAAAAGCCAAGAAACAACAGGCCCACGGACAATCACCAGGGAGAAATGAAAGGGATGACGACAAAGAGTGGGATGGGGAGGGATGGGACAGGATGCCTGGACAGACGCAGGTCTAGGTTGGACATTAAGACAATAAACACTGAGAGTGGCTGTCCAGAGCTGAGAGTGACGACAAGGATGGAGAGGTGACACATGATGAAAAGAAAGGAATGGGAAGGATTGGGATGGGACGACTGGATAGAGATAGGCGAGAGGGTCAGGGAGAAAAGGTGGGATGAGGAAAAAACGAAGTGATGCCATGGAAGAGAGTGACCGAAGCAAAGATAGCAACTGCGAAGACGTCAAACAGACTATCAGCCATATAAAGGGTGTTGGACGAGAGCAAGGGACAAGTGTGGGACAGGAAGAGAGCACAGCGATAGGGGCTCGCCACAGGAAAGGTTGACCCCTGTTAATCGGTGACAGTGAGTGTGAAGAGGACGACAGGGACGCACCTCACAGAGGCAGATTTCTGACTGGTGAGTCCCCAGGTTTGACTGACGGCACCGATTAATGAATCACCGGTCCGGCTTTTCGACAGTGTCCAACACGGTGACATCTGCAGAGGCTTTTCAAGTTCAGTTTGATCAGCGAACACAACTTTGCCAAACCCTGATCCAGATTAGCTTCCCTACTATGGACTTACATCACGTTACATGAGTGGCCACTAACAACTCTACATCCCCTCTTGTCTGGCTGCTGATGCCGGTTTTCAGGGAGGCCAGAACTGTTTTGAGCTGCTAAATTGCACCAGTGGGGATTGGATTACCTACCGCCAGGGTAGTCCCCCCCCCCCTCCTCCCTTCTAGGTTGCCTGTTTCTCTAGGATTACATCAGAGTGTAGGCTCCTTCATCTGTGAGTAAGCACATACCTCGCAGTCACGGGGGAGGTCAGAAACATGTCTAATGTGTTAGAACAGAAAGGGGATAATGGGATATATGAACGAGGGCAGGAAGTATAAACAGTGTTTGCTGTGCATGGTCTTGTATTCATCTGCAACGGAAAGATAAGAGATACAGAGGCCGGTTGATCCCGCTGATCTAGTTTCTGTTTATTCGTTGCTATCTGGCCAGGACCCAGTCTTTTCTGAATTCAGATCATAAATAACGAACAACCTGGAAGGAAACGAAACATTATCCTTATAACTCCCCAGGGTGTCTTATCTTGTATGACAATGATTCATTCCTGTAATATGACAGCGTAGACTTCAGCCAATTACAATAACAAAATGGAGATAGATAAACAATATTCGCCGCCACAATCTGGGCTTCTTTCTCTCAAAAGCCACGTACTAATTAATCTTCAAAGTAAAAAGCATTCTTGCGTGACAAAGCGAGTCTTGTAAGTCGCCATGCAGATCGAATCAGAGCACTCTGCCGGGTCAGATCAACATTGTAAAGCTTAATAGAGATACAGTAAGTGCAGAGCAATCTGATGAGGGGCAATATATGAGACCCCATTTGTACTTTATGGTGTGGTTCTACAGAACCAATTGGGGTCGGGATCTGATCCAGGGAACATGAACCAAACAACCTCTTACTTGTGTGTTAAGGTCACAACCTCACATAATTATTCAGGGTGCTCTCACACTCGACCGAACCGACCCTAGAAGATGCTAAAGGTGCCACAGTAATAAGTTCCAACACTCTTTTGGATGGTGCGAACTTTTGGACGAGCTACAGGAAGTTAAGGAGAGATGAGAATGGACGCCCGCCTGTAAACCAATCAATGTCAAGTCCGGGGAGACGTGGCACACGTAGGTGCTGACGACAGGATGTAGGTGTGTAGAGAGAAAGTTCTGCTGTGCACTCGCAAAATTGCAGTGAAACCAAAACTAACCGGATCAAATACGCACAATGGAACAAAAACATCAGCCCTGTTTCGAATCCTTTATCCGGACTTTCAGGTGTGAAAACGCCCTTTGTGCGGTTCCCTGGCTTTTTGACCACGTGAAACAGCTGACACAAGGCAGAAGAAGGTGGGTGTGTGAGTTCTGAAGCGAGCCAGTGAAAAGGCACAGGCAGACAAGAAGGAGAGGTAACTTTCTTCTTGGTAACTCCATTAAAAAAGAACCCCTGGGAAGTTTGGACGACTGACAGCTGAGGTGGAGCCTGGGGCACCCGGGCAGGAGGGAGAGTGTTTTGATGTGTTTATGTGTGTGTTTCCCTTCACTAATGGGTCTTATGTACTGTATTTAGCTGCAGGGTCTTCTCTCAGATCGTCATTGAGAGTGACGGGGGGTTCACTCAGGGTATAGGAACAGGCCTCTGGGATAACCTGTGGAACACCCCCGTTATCCTTGAGGGAGCAATGCCTTTGAGGTGCTGTCCCCCGCCACCCTTCACCTTCAATGTGCCGAATCAGTGGAAGGCAGAAACTCAGAGAGTATCCCTGACACTAATATGGAAAAAAGCCTGTTTGGAGCGAATATAAGGGCAAATATTATTCTTCCTGAGCGTAACCACGGCGAGCACCTCTGACCTGGCAGTGAGAGTGCTGAAACAAAAAGCCCAAAGACTTTTTCTGCTCCATCAAAGGAGAGCTACATAAAATAAACACGGCCATCAGATTACCACGCTGAACACGGGCCGCGTTAGCCTGAGCTGGCCGCCCTGCCGCCCAACCCCATTGCTCTATGGGAGTTAAGTGTGGGGTCTGCTCAGTCAACACCATGACGCAAAATGGAACAAGCCTCTGACAGAAGCCCCAGGCTGATGGAATAAGGCCCCTACCCACAGGCCCACAGGCCCCCCGGCCCGAGAGAAACGTACCGAGCAAGAACGAGAAAGCGAGAGAGACGGGAAAACAGGAGGAAAGAGAAGGAAAGGAAAAAGGAAAGGTGGATGAGGACATTTTGTCAAAGAGGAAAAGACCACCAGCCCCATGCTGGTGGCACTGGTCATGTCCTGAATTGAAAGTCACCCACATAAACGCACTGCTGCTCAGCATTAGCAGGACAGAGCCAGCAGTGGAGAGGGAGCCGGGCAGGGCAGGGCAGGGCAAGGCAGGGTACCGCGGTTGGTGGTGGTGGTTGTAGCTGCCAGTGAGACTCTGAGGCTTAGCTGGCTGGTCCACTAACACTGGACACCCTCAGCCCAGAGGATCTGACCTCACAGGGGTTCTTTATATCCCCGCGTGCGCCTGTGTGCATTTGTGTGTAGGGGCACGCATGTGTGCACCAAAAAAAGAGAGGGAACAGTTTGTTTGTTTATGTGTGTATTTCACATTTGGGTGACGCAACTGGGGGGAAAACAGATCTGTCCCTTGAGGAAGACCAACGTTTTTCTCTTGGCCCTTTAGTCACCTCACTGAGGCCCTGCTGTCCATTTCATCCCCGAGTCTCCCCATCTCCAGCCTTGGCCACAGTCTGCCGTCTGTCTGCGTCTCACTGATTTCCCTCCAGTCACCTCTGATCTTCTCTCCAGTTGTCTCAAACCTCACACCGATTCCTACACCCCCAGTCTGACTTTTTGTCTGTGACCTAACAGAGAATCCCTTGCTCCCTTGTTTCCTCCTTGGCCCTGAACACAGGCTTTAGCCTGGAGCCACACGGAGTTGTTCCCTCTGACGCGGATCCAGCGTAGAGTCTCTTACTCTCTGATGACTGTGCCTCATACGGCCAGGTTCTTACATATTTTCTGGGAACCAAAATGAGAAATCTGTCTTTGTTTCTACTGAGTCACAGCCATATTACTAATATTAGTTCTTGTGCACATGGGTGATCTGGATAAATACAATTCATGTCCCAGCTGGTACAGGAAAACAGATTCTGCATATATCTGGTGCGATGACTGCGTTGCACTTAGCCCTCACACTTTCCTCTACAATTTCCCGATCAAACGTGTCTCACAGCCTCCATCAGTGGCCACACAGTCATCGTATTCTGTCCTTTCCCCTTACGTATGTGTTGAAAAACCTCCTTATACTGCGGGGTTTATACGATGACGCAGGGCTCAGGTAAAGTGTTACCAGATCACAAATAGATACTGGGGCAGCGCCAGGCTGTAGCTGTTAGTGCTAAGTGTGAGAGCCACGGGCCTTTTTTTCTGGTTCCTGAAAATGGCTCCTGTGTGCAGCAACAATGAGCGCAATCACTGTGGTCCACTGGGCCTCACACCGGCAGCATTGCATTACCGCGCTCTGCCTCCCTACTGTTCCCCTTTTCTTTTCATCCTCCTCTCTTTTCTCCTCTGACTCAGCTGTTTTGTAGGAAACTCCGTCTCTTTGAAGAAGGGAAGAATCTTTCATTACTCGACAGCAGGGAGAGAGAAGGAGATGATAGGGAGAGAATAACTGGCCCATTGTCCTCGGCCTCCTCCCTCCGTCCACCAGTGATAATTGTGTCGGGCTAATTACAGAGAGCCGCTACAGCAGGTGTGGGACTCTGCACCTGGGTACAGAAGTTGTGTGTGTGTGTGTGTGTGTGTTTGTGTGTGTGTGTGTGAGACAGAGAAACGTGTTTGGTGTGTGTGTGTATGACTACGCAATGCCGGGTGAAAGTGTGTGTGACATTCGGTCTGTGTCATTGATTGAGATTACAGAAAGCCATGTGTGTGTCATACGATTACTAAATCTTACATGTAACTTAATAGCTCTCAGACATTGGTCACCCTATTGTATCACACACTACTGTAATGTCACACAATCGGCACAGACCTATGCCAGTCTGAGCCCCATCTGTGTTTAATTATAAAGCTACAGGCTACATCTGTATCACATTACGGGAAAGTTGAAATTAGCACACAAACACAGTCTCACTCTCACTCATGCACCGCATTGAATTTCAAATGAGAGTGATTACAATCACCTAATTGATAAGTGTGACCCCAGGGAGCCTCTTCTCGTGATTCACAATCTATAACTGCTCTTTCTCAATGCCGTGGTTTTTTTTATTTCAGCACAGTGAGAAGTTGGGAAGACTTGAGGCAACAGTGATGATGTAAGCCGGGTTCTCATGGGATTGATGTGTGTGTGCGTGTGTGTGTTTTGTTTTCTTGAGCTTTTTACCGTAAAGGAATTCATCTGAGAAGCTGACCGGAAGAAAGGAAGCCATTTGGCCGCTCGCCAAAGGAGGAGCTTGATAACTTGCGTTTGCCGAGACACCACAGAGATTCACTCTCAAAACAAAGAGAGCGGTGATGCAGACGTCTGGCTGACTAGACGGTGAAATTGACTGGATATTACAAAATTGTGACAGTTCTAGTTGAGCTGTTACTCATTCCAAATAATGATATCACCTGTCTGCCGTCTGTTTATGACAACCACTTACTAGTTTATGCTAAATGAGGTGGACTTTTTTTAAAGAGCCGGGGCATTATACCACATAAGTGAAATGGGATACCCCCGGCAACAGACCGCTGGAGTGTGTCACAATAACCAAAGGGAAATTAAAATCCCCGCGGCTCTTAAGTCACCAGCTTTGACCTTTACGAGAGATTACCAAGGTAAAGGTGACCTTTGTGTGTGGTCGTCATGGTCTCATTTACTTTCTTGAGTCATGACCCTGGGTAAAATGCTACCAGTCTTACAGGAAATGAGAATGTGTCTTCGGAACAGTTGATAATGTAGTTGCATGATCACCTCCTTACTCAAGCCGTTCTACCTGCAGACTCATCATTTAACGTCAAAGAGGAATGAGTCCTGCATCGCCACCTTGTGGAATGTTTCTTTGGTGTTGAGGCTTGAGATGAGAGCCAAACCCCAGGGGCCCTGCTGAGGGCAACGGACTGGTCAGAGATTATATGGAAACTGTAGGTCTTTTAGACTAGAATCCAGCTTTTTATTTAAAAACATGGACTTTGAAAACATACATGGAAGCCAAGACAAACAGTCACGTACAGCATAACACTACTTAGCCCAACAGATACAGGGTGTAATCCCTGCTTTAAAATAAGTTCTATAAAGACATACCAAAGCCAATACATGTGTCATACTTGAAAATATTTAAGTGAATAAATGAACTGATATGGCAATGTCATGAAAAAAAACAGCCAGGGCACCAAAATGAGGAGAACATATCCAGATTAGGATTTAATGTGGTCTGCAGTTTGCCTTTTCTGGTGATTTCCCTTTCTACTTCTATGAGACAAATAAGGGCTTCCTCAAAGCCGAGTCCTCTGATTGGCTGGGAGCTCATCCTGGTCGAGTCCCCACAAGAAGGTGCGGAGACGTGTCACTTCCTTTTGGAGCTCAGGGCTTGGGATTGGCTGGGACAGGTCGAGGCGTGGAGTCTCATTTGGCAGGATGAGAGGAGGATGGTCCAGGAAGCTCTCGAAGATGTCTAAAAGATGAGGAAAGGTTTACAAACGACTGACTTGGCAGAAAATCTCAATGATTTTATTATTTATGATATATTAGTATTACTGTTTGTCCTACCTCCACTCAGCTCTGTGCCTGGCAGAGGGGCCCAGGACGCTGGAGGGGCTCTTGTAGGCCCCAGCCTGTAATGAGTGAGCAGGTGGTGCAGCTGGGAGGGGCTTAACAAGACATGGTCCTCCATTAGACTGGTCCAGGACGACTGGAAGATGAGAGGTTAATGGGACACATGTTAGTTGATCTTCTATCAGAGGGCTGTGGAGGCTCATTGAACACTAAGTGTATTACCTGGATCAGTCGAGTCTTAGGAATACACAGGAAGTTGACGGTGATTGACAGTTTCTTCATAAACTCTGAGGCAATGTCTCCTAATCCCGCCCCCTGTAGCCAATCCAGAACTAGGTCCAAGTTTGTCCTGATCTGGACCGCTCTGGACCAGGAGAAGAGCCCGTCTGGGAAAAACAAAATTAAAAAGTGGAGGAAACAGCGAAGAAAATTTGTGAAAATCATGAATTGAAAGAAAAGCTTTGATTAAAAAATATTTGCGTTAGATTGTTGTGTTATCTAAGTAAACAATTTAATCATCTTATCACATCAGGCTGTATGAAGAGAAGAAATAACTCAAACATTGCTGTTTGACTGAAATACAGATTGCACAGATTATATTAGGTAAATATTTTGACAGAAATACAGATTACAAGTCACTGTTACTGTTGCATTTTGTTAGCAATTTGCTTTTAATAGTTACCAGCGAAGTTATGTTTTTACAACTGTGTGTTTGCTTATTGGTTGGTTTGTGTGCAAGGCAACACACAAACAGCTGAAAGGATTTCCACGGAACTTGGTAGAAGTATGCAGTATGAGTCAGTGAAGAAGCCATAAAATGCTGTGGCTTCCGATACACAAGATCCGATACACAATCAGGTCCAGCTATTTGTTTCCTTTGGACAAAATTGGGCGTTTTCACAGTTTTCGAAGGGAAATAATTCATGAATCTCTATAAAAAAAAGTGTGTGTGATAGTTGGTTGTTGGACCTTGGCGGAGTTACGCGCCCTACTGTGTGCCATATGGTTCATAAAGTTTATGCTGTTGTCATGGTATTATTAACTTTTATCTCTTATTTAGATGTCACATAGGGACATAGCTTGGCTTTAAGATGTGTCTTGTCACCTCTCTCCAGCAGCGTGTTGAGCAGGGAGGTGTTGGTGAAGAAGAAGAGGTAGCCAAAGGTTTGGGAGGTCAGAGGAGGGGACAGACACGCCTCCCTCGACAGCATGAGGGAACAGCGATACACCTCCACCAGCCCAGCCACCTTCAGTGGTAAGGCAGACACGTCATCCACCTCTCCTTCCTCCTTTGTCTTTTCTTCTCCCTCTGCTCCCACAGCTCCATCCTTCTCTTTCACCTTGTTCTCACGAGAGAATGGGTTGGTGTCCAGGAGAGCTGGAAGCAATGAGTACAGGGTCTTTGTGGACAGAAAGGACAAAAACTTGAGTTAATAAAGTAATAATATGGTAAATATTATGTCGTAAGAATGATGGATCGGGAAAGAGACAGACAGAGTTAGGATAGAGAGATGTTTTTTAAGTTTGAGCCACGCCAGCAGTTGGCAGTGCCAGTCGATTCACATTTTTGGTCAAGATGGAAATATTGGACCTCAGCTGTACTTTGTGAACTGGTCATTTGCAAATGCTTGTATGTTAAGATGGTGAACGTTATACCTGCAGTATGCTGTACATCAGCATGTTAGCATTTTCAGTTTGAACATATCAGCCTCTATCATGACTATAGGTATGATCCAAACCTACACTGATCTATACCAGGTGGTTTGACGGCAAAGGAAAAACCTTAGTAAATTACATATGTAGCTGTCTCTCGATGAAAGCTTATGGTTGTAGTATCTAGGGATAATGAGCATGTGAAGTTTGTATTTGGGCTTTTGTCTGGTTGTACCTTGGTGAGGTGATACACACACTGCTGGAAAGTGTGCATAATGACATCATCCAGCTGTGCCAGAGCTTCTGAGCAGGTGTCCATGTCAGCTGTCAAAACTGGGTCCCCAGGGGCTATAAGGAAACCATCATGGAGATAATCACAACAATTTAAGACTTTGTGTCAGATTTAATTTATGTCTGACATTACCAAAGTGGTTTATTTGAGAAAAAAGTCAATTTCTGTTGTTTTTCAAATAATCTCACCTTCAAACTCCCACTCTTTCTCCATGGTTTCCACTCTGACCTGGAAGAAGTTAAGGAGCTCCGTGGCATTTGACATCCAGAACATCAGGGGTCGAAGGTCAGACGAGAGCTTCTGAACATTGGGAGTGCTGATCTCACCCTCTTGCTCTGTAGAACTGGACATAACATTTATATCGTGTCAAGGTTTTGTTAGCTCTAAAATGATTGTGAGCATTCTTCTGTCTGTGTTTTGTTATGGTTTTAAAAGAGAAAAGCGCCATCCTGCGAGTAAAAATAGACTCAAGTTATTATTACTCAACGGTGTTTGAGCCATTTTTCAACATTACTTTGTTGCAATGCTTTCATCATACCACAAAAATTCACCAAAGACATAACAGCACAAGGCCAAATGCATCATGAATCACTCCGCGGGAGATCTCTAAACAGAGGAAACATGACGTTGAACAAAAATGCTCTTACTTTTGCGTGGGATGCTTATCCCCGAATTCCTTAATGTTATCCTGTAAAGAGAGTTGGAGACAGAAGAGAGGAGAGACGTTTGGGCTTAGTGTGGGAGTGGAGCAGGGGGAGCTGTGTCTCGCCCTGCAGCCAGGACAATTACAGCACATTTTCCAGCAGGAGGGAAGTGACATCAGCTCATCCTCGCTCATGTCCACAACCTTGCAGGCCACAATGAAGGACATATGTCTGTCTGCTGGTTTTGCTGTCTGACTGAATGTGGCAATCTCAATCTGCCTACCTGATGTTTCCTGCCAAGCTTGTTTAAATGTGGTTATTGCCACGCAATACTATCCAGAAAAGGTTCACGGTTCACTTGTTCTTGTCTAGTCTTGAACTTTTTGTTGTTTTTATCAATTTACAAACATTAAATGACTCATTTTAACTGCACGACTCTTTGGATGTTTAAAGTCTGTCTGTTGGTCCCAGACTGAATTGGATTGGATGAACTGTGTGACACTTGGTAAAGATATTCCATCCTACTGACTGTGGTCACCTCCTGAATTTTCCTCTAGCGCCAGCAGCAGGTTGACTTTTTTGGTTTATAGTGAAAAATTTCCAACACCATTGAACTTCTGTGAAATGAAGTACATACATGGTTTTTCCCTCACATTCAACTGGCATGGCTTTGCTAGGTGGCAAATGTCGCATCTTGACATCTTCAATTATACCTCTGTGATCATTTGACTAACACCTTTACTATAACACCATCATCAGGTCAAAGTTTGACAAACTTTGGTGTATGACCAAATACTTGTGGTCGTTGGTGTTAATTGTGTTAATCACGATAGCATGCTTACATTAACAATGTGAGGATTATAGCATGCTTGTGTTCTCATTTACCTCATTTAGCTATGTCTAAGTAGTAAATGAAAAGAGCCTCAGAGAGCTGTAGGGCTGTCAACTCTTATTATAATAAAATGTTGGATTTTTTATGCCTTTATTACAGAGCTAACCATAGAGAGATGACAGGAAATGAGAGAGAGCGAGCGGACATGACATAAAACAAAGGTCCATGACTGGACTCATTACACTTCCTGGTTGGAAACCTCACATATCTTTTAAAGATGTGTATATGGAGCTGCTTCATTGAACTTACCCAGACAATTTCTTTAATTAGATTGGCTGACTTGAGTAATATCTGTGGCGTGAGAGCCGGGTCCAGGTGTTTAGAGGCGTGATCTATCATGATTGACAGGAGGAAAGCCGGAGCCAGTGGTCCGCCACCAGAGTCTGGAGACGAGTTTTTGGAGATTACCTCCTGGAAGAGAAAGGGAGAGATAAATATGGAGTATGTCATCAAGTCATTAAAGTCATTAAGAGTTTATATTAGTTAATTTTCAGCTTGTCTCACCTGTAACAAGGTGTCTGTATGACGGGGATGGAATTTCAACACTGCCTCAGTTGATCCCAGGTACTGCCTCAGCGCTTCCTGTCTGTCCACCAGCCCTGAAGGGCAGCAGGTGGTGGAGGCGTCCGCCTGCCACGGCAGGGTCAGTGCCAGCGGCGGAGCTGGGGTGACCCGGGGGTCACGGTACAGGAAGAGGAAGTGGTTCCCAAGACCAATCACATCCCCAGGCTTTAGGATGGCCTCCCTATAAAGGGCCACTCCGTTGTGTGTAACTGCACCTCCCCTGAAGGGCCGCATCAAAGCTGGAATTAAATGAGAAAAGTTCAGGTTCGAATACATCAATCACTGCTAGAAATGATCTTCATTTTCAGTTTCACACATCATGTGGAAGTATAGTAAAACTGCTTGGTTTGGAATTTTGTCAGACACAAAGTCTGAGGAGACCTCTGAGCTGACGTTGTTAGTACCTTGTCCGGTGGGCGCGTCAGGAACAGCTGAGTCTCTCCTCACTAGTAAATGTCTAGCCAAAAGGTCAGGAGCAGAGAGGAATGTGTCCACCTTCAGAGGCCTCTTCCCTTTCCTCTCCCTCTCTCTATCCTTCTCTCTCTCTCTCATTGTGGGCTTTCTTCCAAACACATGCGTATGTCCCGCCATGATGTACAAAACAAAATCCTTGACAAAACACACACAGTGGAGAGGAGCAGAAAGTCAGGGAGGTCTGTTATCTTTGCAGTGGTTCGACTTATATCAATCTTCCATCAGATGTTAATGATGTCGATAAGGAATGAAGTGTGTCACAGGTTGCTACAATGGAAACCTGTGTGAGGTCATTGTGTGAGACGGAGTGATGCACACAGGGGCTATTTGTGCGTTGGATGGAGAGGTTGTTGGGGCATTGTGTTGATCTGAGGCTGTTTTGTGCTGGCTGCTGAATGGGAGAGGCTCGTAGAGAGATGGAAACCCTGATGGTATGCTGCGATTACAGACATGCAGGTATGATGTCATGTTCACTTCGTGTGCACACGTGTATCTCCTCACAAATCCTCCACAACATGCCTCTCTGTTTGCAGCTGGGCCACTTAGAGGGTGCACCTTGCAATATGTGCACATTGGTGTGTTTCCCCCTGTGTTCATGTGTTTACATAGTGTACGTGTGCGTTGGTGTTGTTTGTTGAGTATTTGTGTGTGTGATATCATCTGTCGGCGTGTCCTACCTTGCACTGATCATAACCCTGCAGCAACAGGAAGTAGGGCCGGTCTGTGGGTGGAAGGATCAAACTCTGTGACATCACTTCCAGGTCGGAACTGGAGTAATCTTTCTCATCCTCCACTGTCTGGTTCGTCCATCCAACCTTTGATTGAACTTTTGACGCCCTATTCTGGAATATTAGGTTAAGAGGTAATGATTAGAAGGGGGGGCGTTATACTCTATTAATTCAGAGCTTCCTTACCACATCATGGTCTTTACCTCTCCCGGTTGTGGGTGGATCATGCTCACAATGTTCTTCCTGTCCTGCACTGCACCATTGTTATTAGGCTGGTTGCCAAAGCCACGTGGCTCATTGCTGACATGGTTGCCCTGGCGACGCCGCAGACTCAGGTTCATGTCGCTGATGCTTCTCCTGAGCTCCGAGTTCCTTGCGCGGTGACCACGCTCGCTCTCCTCCGGCCCGCCTCCTGATGACATCCTGCTCCGCCGCCAGCGCACACCTGTTGTCCAGGCACACAAGCAGCGCTGTGGTCAGTTTGACCACATGGAGAGTCACATACCTGTGTGTTGAGTCTTGTACATACCTTGGCAGTTCTCTCCCTCCCTCTCCCGTTCCCTTTCTCTCTCCTTCTCTTCCCTCTCATAGTCTTCCCTCCTTTGGATTTCAAAGCGCCGCTCAAATCCGTCCTTAGGCCGCCACATGTCCACTAACAACAAGGGACATTCCCATGGGGCAACATTTCTCCGGCACTCTGTCTCCCATTTGAAAGCTCCATCTGGCTGCTGGATGGGCTTTCCAATGACATCACACAATAGGAAGTCCTCGGGGATGTGTTTCTGGAGAACTAGAAGGTAATGGAGGAAGTGAGGAAGAGGGGAAGGGTAATTATTTTTCTGTAGCACTCCTGTTTATGATTAGAATAAGTCACTTTCAATTGGCTCTAAAATTCTTGAGCAGACAGGTCCAAAGAATGGATTACAGCAGAGGTCCAAATGAGAAGAAACATCCTTGTCATACCTGCATCATCTGTTTCCTCCCTCTCTCTCTCAGTGTAGCGTGTGATGACCTGGGCTATGAGTTGCTTGGCTGTAGAGTGGATGTTGGCCAGCAGGGAGCGATAGTTGGCTCCACTGGACAGGGCATCCCCATAAATCTTGATCAGACCAGGGGCAGAGGAGGAAGCAGGGGGCAAGTAGTGGTGGGAGGACGGTGCAGCCGAATGTGCCCAAAGCTCTCTCTCCCTCTCCCCCACTGCTCGGTCCCGGTCGCTGTTGGAGCGCCCCCGCAGAAAGAGATGGGAAAGGCGTTTTGTGCGAGACTGGGTCCCAGCAGGCCGCGGCCTGAGGAAGGCCGGGGAGGGAGACGGGGATGGGGCAGGGGAAGCCAGCGAGGGGGTGGAGTTAGAAAGGGAAGAGGAAGGGGCAGAGGTGGCCTCGTGGAGGGAGGCTGCGTCAGAGCTGGTGGTCGACCTGGTAACAACAGAGGAGGGGGAAGACAGATGCAGGGGAGAGGAAGGAGAGAGGAAGGGACCAGTCAGCTGTGAATTATGACTGACAAACAACAAGGCCTAAAATAAAACAGGGAAAGGTTACAAGGTTGAAAGGATACTAATGACAGTGGAAGTAAGATAAGATGGCATCAGAGCATAAACTGTTCATTCAACAATACGTATCAGGCACCGAATTCTACCTAAACAATAGCTGGCATGAGGGTTGCTTAACCTGACACCGAGTATGTGAGATGTAGAAGAAAACAGGAACACAAATGTGAGAACTTCAGACTGACTTGACAGAGATAGCGCTGGGCCAGCGACCACCTAGCTTGGCGAAGTGTTTCCTGGGCGAGTTGATCCACAGACCCACTGGGAAATGGAGCTTTCCTAAGCGAGGACTGCCAGGCCCCTCCATCTGACACATAGAGATGAAGGAGCAATTTGTTTTTTCAATTCAATCACCTGCAGTATGTCAACATATAAGGTGAATGTCGTGTTCCTTGAATCTTCCTCTCAGGAATCTGTTGCAGCAATGCCAGCATCGAAACAATAAAACAATAGAATGAAGTCACCATCAATAATATCAACAGGATACCTACAGCTGGTTGTCCACACGAGAACAAACAGTAAACAAATCAACCCGACCTCCCGCCCAATCAGCCGCTGAAAATCCAAGTGTGTATTCCCCTGTTCTCAAACAGGAAGCATGTTTAGTGGGACTTGAGTCCAGCTGTCGCAGTGGCAGGGAAAAACCCACTGCACGGGTTAGTGCCTGTCCCTTTCTCATAGTTCCTTCTACATTTATTACAACCAATACCTGAGGACCACACTTGTTTTTTTGCCTTTAAAAAGTGGAATCTAAAGGAAATCGTTGTATTCTTTTAGTAAAATATCACCTTTTCAAAGTTAATCTCAGTTAAGACTGAAAATCTTGTCATATCCTGACGTGCTTGTCCACACCTAAAATCCCAACACGGAAAAGTGCATGGTTCCTACTTATTTCATGGTTTATCAAATTATGTTTCGGAACATCCTGAATGTTGTTCCAAAACATAATTTGATAAACCATGAAATTAAAGTGATACAAATAGGAAAGTCAAGTGCTTATAGGTATGATGCTATAAATTCCACTTACCCACAGATACTTCTGATCCCTCTATGGCGTGTTATGATTATTCTTCGTTACCTGAATGCTAATACGCAGCTCACAGTAATCCAGTACCCTGATGTGTTTCCTTCTCCTCTCGATGAAATTCCATTTTTCAAAGGCCTAAACCCGTCTCACCCATCTACACACACATGCCCGTTTCTAATTCTCCATTTCTTTTGAGTAGATTCCCTTTTTCTTTTCTTTCTAACGGGACAAGTTGTGCGGCCCTCGCTCTCCCTGGCTCTCAGGCTCTCTGGGTCTATAGATAGAGAAACAGGCCCATTGTTCTAAGTGACAGAATTTCCTTCCTTTGCAGTGGACAACACCTATATCCTGGCTGAGAGAGAGAGAGAGCAGGAGAGAGCGAGAGAGGGAGACATTGGTGGAAAGCAAGTGAAGGGTAAATTTACACACATATGTGACCATGTTGGGAATATTATGTACAGTACTGAACACCACAAAGCAATCTGTACATCTGTTTGTGGCCTGGGTGGATAAACAGAAATGTGGGATCACATTTACATCATGATAAAGTTTAATTACATCAATCGAGAACATTTAAATCCAGTGCTTTGTTCTGTTTTACAATCACAGTGCATCAGACATCCCACATTAAACTGCCCAGCGAGAAGTTTTGCTGGAAAGAGGATGAAGGAAGTGGACACAGCGAGACAGGAAACTCGAGGACGCACCTGCGATCTTTGACCTGGACTTCAACAGGAAAATGGCGATGGAAAGAGAAAGGGGACTGTCGCCGTGTCCCAGTAAGGTGACTCGATTCTCCCATTGCTAGACTAAGTGTGTCATAACACACCAATAGATTTGTCTCATTTTAAAGGCTCCCCCATTAATTCAAATTTTTCGGTGTGCTGTTCCCTGAAAGAGAAATAAACAGTCCATTCAAATGTTAAAAATAACATTTGCACTGCATTATTGTTAGTGCTCATTGTCAGAACCAGTACATTAAATTAGGTGTATCAATTATATTTTTTGAGCGATTAATCCCCCAGTAACAACAGACTGACTGATATATCCAGCAAACCTAATAGATGCTGCTATGTAATAATGTAATTCAGCTTCAAAAGTCAAATACAGAATGTAGGTCTACTCTGAGGTGTTGTAAAATATTAACAATAAATGTTTGATTAAGTGAAATTAAGATTAGTGCAATAAACATTAGTTAACATAATAACAATAGAAGTAATACCTCAGCCAAGGCTGAACAATCCTACACGTGATTGTCTTTGTGTGAAAGTGGAAGTATGAAAGAGAAAATGAAGTCATCTGAAGCAGAAACATCCTCTGACATTGATGTATATTGGACTTTTCCTATAAGCCTGATGCTATTGATAGAAATGATATTGACATGATTATTGATATGGTGTCATAATAAATATGATTTGTTTCATTCTTTTTTTGTTCAAGAGAAAACTAATTGTGAACATGTTACTTCCCACAATATGATTCTGAGGAGGGAAACTACCTTTGAACCTCAGAGAAAAAGTGTTTTCCATTAAAAAGGAACAAATACAGAACAATATATTTTAATAACCTACAAATTGCTCATCATCATAATTAGAATATTATTATGCATTTTTTTGCATTAATATATTTCAACGTCATCATTTATCATTTGTGTTAGCAATAAGAAATCAGAGGTTAAACGACGGACGGTCCGTACTTCCGGTCAATGAAACGTCAGGAAGAAGATATCCCATCATCCTTTGCGCGAAGAAGGACAACCCCGAAGAGGACACGGCTACCAGCGACCCAAGGTTAGCTGCCTGCTACTCCCACACCTCTGTTCGTATCGTGCTGGCGACCAGTAACTCTTCTTTCATGTAAACTCTCCTGTGTTTTAATCCAACAAAATGTTAGAATAGTCTGGCGGTTTTGAGCGTGTTAGCCAAAAAGGGCCGCGAGCTGTGTTAGCATGTTAGCTTGGAGCTAATAGCTAACTTGTAATCACAGCTAACAACATGGCTGTATTGCTGTTTTAAAAGTGTGATTCCGTCCGCACATATTTATACGTACCCACGTTGTCAAGGAAATAATGAGTTTTGTTAAAACAGTGATAAATGTGATGCTTATAACGCTGAATGTAGCTTAGCCAGCTAACGTGGAGCCTTGTGTTACACTTGAGGTTTACAGTTCACTAAGCAGCTCCTCGTTGATCGACCCTGTTCTTTTCTTCACAGTCTCGTCTACACGTGTGTGAGTGTAAGGCTGATTTAAAAATGTCTGACACCATCGAAGAGAAGATTAAGAACTACAGGACTGCTCCCTTTGACGCAAGATTCCCCAACACCAACCAGACCCGTAACTGCTTCCAGAACTACCTGGGTGAGGACCACACATTTTTAACACATCAGATATAATATGATAACTGGGCTTTGTTAACATAAATATAAACCTGCAATATCTTTAATGTTCATAATAAAGTCATTTGGTGCAATTTTTTTAAACTTGTTTATATATAGGTTGTAGTTATTGTGTTGGAATCATTGTTAACATTTGAACAGTCAGTATCGTGTCGATTTTTAACATCTGATATACATGTTCAATTTCAAAGATAGCCGTCATCCCGGTGAAACGTATGATCTCTAAATCACATTTGTAGTATTAAATAATACACTTTCACAAATGCCTCTTTAAAGTACTTTATTTTACCAGCCTGCAACAAAAGATTATGTTACTGGTTGTTTTGTCCTCACAAGGTCAGATAGTTTAAGACAACTTCCAAATAGAGGTTTGATCTTATCCGAATAGATCTTGCCAATCAAGTTCACAAATCCGGACAATAAGACAAGTTCTGAGTTGGTTCTCCGTTTCTGGCAGGACTCAGTGTTCCTATGCTGCTGTCCTTAGATCTCAGCAGCTTTGTTATAATAAAACCATTGTTTTATTACTGTGAACATCATGTGATTCTTACTGTTCTATGCTTTTTGTTTTCCTCCAGACTACCACAGGTGCAACAAGGCCCTGGATGCCAAAGGCCAGGATCTGACTCCCTGCCAGTGGTACATGAGGGTTTACAAGAGCCTCTGTCCCATGAGCTGGGTAAGATTCCCTCAGATGGATCTGTCTTAAAAAGCCAATCTAGTGTTAAATTACCTTTTTTAAACTGCTTTAGGAAAATAAGCTTAAGTATGGGGGAGACTTCCGGTAACTATTACACAATGTTCAAATGTGTTGATGTGTTAAATATGTCCACATTGAATTTGGTGGAACAGGTGACCTTACAGGGAATCTAACACTTTCCTCTGCACACACTGAATGTTGGCACTGGATAGCCAATCCCATTTTATGCTTCTTGCTGTTCAGTGCACTGTTTGTAATTGTATTGTATATCTTGTTTTTGTGTAACTTATTGCTCTCCCAAGGTCGGGTCTTGGTCATTTGAGATTCACATTAACCTGCCTGTGCTAAAGGACTCTGAGAGAAATACACTTTATATGTTTTTTCACTTGGTGTTCCTGATCACATCTTCACTGAGACCAAAAAGTATCACTGCTGCACTGAGAACTTCTCGCTGTTACATTACATGCAACAGCTGTGACACACATACTGTTCCTGGGGAGAAGAATAAACTTCCATGCTCAGATCTCCATTATTGAAAGACTGTAATGACATGAAACCACTGTGAATATAATTCAATGCTTCTGCTGTAGCTGGAGATTTCCTGTCATGCGGCTGATATTTTCCTCTCGTCTTCTTCAGGTTGCTAAATGGGACGACCAGATAGAAAATGGATCTTTCCCTGGGAAGATCTAAACTCTCCAAACTGTTGATGGATCAGGACAGTCACCTGCAGGACATTCTGTTACCGACACTTTTATCTCTGGAGTGTAATGATATGTTCAACCGGCTATCATCATCATTGATGTAACTTAAACTATAAACACGCACATGTTTTTACCCTGCAAGTCCAAGATCTGACGTTTGTTTTCAATCTCTTCTCCAGCGTCGATAACGTTAATAAATATTACACTGATTTAATTAAAAAGATGATGTTCATCAAATTTGAATGTTTCGTTGTACTGAATTTAATTATTGGTCTTTTCTGTAAACCAAAACTTTCCCTTAAATTGGTGACTTATGTCAAGGAATAGGCCTGGGTGTCCACCAGTGACGTTAATATTGTTATGTACTGTTTAGGATCAGGTGAAGTGGAAATGTCTCAGGGCAATATCACATCATGAACTAACTTCATCTGTCAACTCACCCTGGGACTGTCCAATAAATTCTTGATAACACTATTACATGAATCAGTGAGCTGTATGGTCTCATCCTTTGCCATTACTAATGATTAAGGAATAATTACTCAAATCCAATAGACTTCTCTCTGTGGCAGCATCACTGGTTGGAAATATTTCTGTAAATGAGCAGGTATGTCAGTTGGGCGCCTGCAGGTTGAAAAAAGGGCCTGAAATATCTCTGGCTTTTTATAACATACATTTCACATAGTTTACAGATGTGTGTGTGTATATAGCTCCCGAATTTGTAATATAATTATATATTGCAGTTATTATCTCCTAAGTTGAACTGTAGCCCTCCTGTATCACTCATCTGAACCTTCAGCTGTCTTTACTTTTCACTGTCATACTTCCTCCATCATAGTAGTCTAGATAATATTTAAACCACAGATGACAGTAAACAGTAAGCTACAAGTAACACCCGACACCAAAGTCACCCAAGGTAACTCTGCATGCCTGTTTTGTCGTTCCCACTTCTAACCACCATGTGGAGCCATTGGATAGGGACCGGGCTGTCCCTGCATGACTTTGAAACGTTGAGTTTTTTGTGAAACCCAAAAGACAAAAGGTTGTGGTTTGTTCAAGTTGATATAACCCTCTGAAGATATGAAATATTTAGATCAACTCCCTGAGTCTGTGAACAAAGAATTTCAAAAGACACGTGGGCACATGTTTATAATGATTTAATGAATTGTATTGAGTAACAGATTGATAGTGAAGCTGACATTTTTCTTTGATTAACATCCTCTTCACCTCAGCTATGTTAAAATATGTCCTGACATGCCTGTGTGGGTATGAGTCCTTCCTCTGTGCCAGGTCTGGGAACCAAACAGACTTCTCCTCCTCAATCTTTCCACTGAAACCGAATCACTTTCAAAGTTGTGGTTTTAAAATCTCGAACATACCAGAAATGGGTGAGCTGTCACCAAAAACTTTTGGTGCCTCCCAGGGAGATGTGGATGGCATCGAGTGGTACCAGGTCAGGGTCGGTCTGTGCCAGCATGAGTCAGTGGCAAAGTAGAAGCACAGGGTGGCAGTGTTGCACAAATTACCTTTAAACTCAGTGAACCTGCTGTAACACGTACTTATTATTTTAAATGCACGTTTATCGTGTTCTCACCCCCACGAGGTGCAAAACCTACCAAACACACTCAAAACATCTCACTGAGCTAAAAAGAAATGTGGCATCATATTTATCATGTTTCTATTTGATTTAATGTTGCAGTTTGACTTTTTTGGTTCAATGCAATTTAAGATGTGACCATTGCAATAATGTCACTGCAGCAAGACGACAGGACATGGTGGTAAAGTCTTCGAGGATCTTTGTGTGCTGCACGATATGGTGACAGTGAGCAAACAAAGAAGGAAACTGGCTCTACATGTTGACTTTATCTCTTGAAATGCTAGAGTGCCGCCTCCAGCTACACTGTAAAACTATTTGTTGCAGTTTTTAAATGAGCGACAGTCAAATGATACAGTTTTAATTCCAGGTAATCTTCTGCAAATGTTGGTTTTATTGAATTCATTTTTTGTTGTTGATGAAACTGTTGACGTTATTATTATTCATGCACTGGTTTATGTTGAGATTTGTGGTTAATTTGCTTCCATAACACTTCTTTCAGACGAGCAGAACAAAATACACATGCAGGTGTTTGTTTCACTTCACTACACATGAGTCGCAACTTATTTACATATATTAAAGAGACACAACAAGTTTCCCTCAGGTCTGTTCTGTGCAAAGAAGAATAGTAGAGAGTGTTTACTCTCAAACAAAGCATGCTGGGAAATCTTCTAATATAAAAATTGTATTATTTAATAACGTATTGTAACTGTTATCCTCAGTTCATTCGTTAAACTCCTTTCAAAAGACCTCACGTCAAAACGACTCAAAAGTTCTGCAGTGTTATGACAATGAAAACTAGACATTTTAAGTTGATATTAACTAAATGTAGTCGATTGCCAACAATGCGTCAATTCCTCTGAATCCCTGTGAGGTGGTTCACAGCGTATAGGAGCCGGTTTGCTTTTTGCAGATGTCTTATTATTGAATTTCCTCGGTCAGGACAGGTCAGTGAAGGAGATGCTGCAGGATCGCTTTTCTTGGTTTTACACAGCTCAGAGGACACAGATGGGAAAAAGACGTGTAATTAAAAAAAAAAGGTGCACTGTTGTGTCACACTGAAGGTACGAAACATGATCATCTGCACATCCTCACTCTGGGTTGCTTCCTTTTTTCTGATGTGGTTATTTCAAGATTGAATCAAATAATCTCACAGGAGTCTCACAGATGACACCGACATGTTCGATGTCACTAGACCGAAACTGCAATAACAGATTCATCTAATTTTTTATGTTGATGACAAACATCAGAATCACTTACCTCTGCTTTCTGGCCTCAATAATGTGAACTTTATTTGAATTAAGAAAAATACAAATATTGAATCAATTAAATATTGATCATTGTGGACTTAGAGATATTTAAAAGCAGATACGTATGTAAAGGGAACCTTCACAATATTTTAATATATATCCTGTCATCATTGTGTGATATTCAAGGTCACAAGTCTGCAGAGTCATTCGTTAATTTTGAGTTGAAGGGTCCAAAAATGTGATTCAAACTCTGAGCATCTACTGGAAACTTATGTTCAGAGTTTCCTGTTGTCATCGTGACTCCTTTCCTGTCACGTACGCAGGTTTCGTCTGAATTCTGCTGCAACGCGTCATGAACCCCATAATGTGTCACAGGGGTGAGTTTACAGGCATCAACTGTGTGTATTTTAAAAAAAATCCTGCTTTTGGGGTCAGCGGTCTGTTTATACACTAAGCTGTTCTTTGAACGAAGGAGTCACAGTTGATCAGCAAAACAGGAATATAAATAATAAAATAAATAGTATTTAACATAAATGCTTATCCTCATTAGTTTGGCTCAGAAATACCGGGAAGCAAATATTAGACGTACTTATGTCTGAACTCACAATGTGCACGATATTATCAGATTTAACTAGAAAACAGCTCACAAGGCTGGGACACAGTTAGTTTGTTGTTAAGGTTAGGAAAGGTTTTTTTTTATTTGTGAAGACCAAGACTCATAGTTATCCATCATTTAGTTCTGCACAATTAGTAGCTGAGTTTACATAATACTGTCCAGGGCCTTTCAGCACAGAGGGGTCATTCAGTGGCTTTTCAATGGTTTTGGCAACTTGGGAAGCAAATCCACCATTAACTAATGCTTTTTGTTTGGGAATATAATTTACTGGCAAAATAGATGAATCATATTTTTATTCTCATGCAGTTGGTCAAAAATGTTTTGGTAGGATTGGCAGCAGTGTTTTCTCAGTGAAATCAGAATTTGTAAGGTCTTGTTATAAACTTTCTTTCACATCTTGTAAGTTGTTTTTACACTAAAACTTCTTCTTTGTTTGGGTTATTGGCGGGTGGCGTCAAGTTATCTCCTACATTGCAAGGTCAAAGGCATTGCCTTTGATCCATTAATACTAACCCCTTTAAGTCACTTTATTTGACGGTCTTTGATATGTCAAAAAGGAAAACAGGGATCAAAGAAGAGGAAGAAGACACTAGATGGACATATAATTGGATCAGAGACTTTATATTTGACATGTTTATTCAGGTAAGAACTGTAACTCAGTAGGTGGCGCTATGACCCTGAGGTAATATTGACATATGTAGCTGTGAAGGCCGGGACTCTGATCACGTGAAAGAGGTTTGAGGCTGATTGGACAATTCACTGAGAAGATAGATTGAATCACTCTTTTTTGGCGAATCCTCAAAATTCGACGCCACGTCACGGTCAGACCGTGTGACGTACACTCAAGATGCTAACCTAACCCTAACCGTAATCATTTTTATCTCCATGGAGTTGAGATGACACTCACTGAATTCAAAGTGTATCTTATGAAAGCTCGAGGAGGAGTTTGTCAAAACCCTGGCCAGAAGATCACATGTGTAAATGGTCAAAAATGGCCACTTAATTTGAAATGGCGGACTTCCTGTTAGGCCTAACATATCGATACAAGAGGGTTTTTTTTTTTCTAATGAAATGACACATGTCGCTACTGATTTTTGTACATGTCGGTCAATCATGGTGCTAGGGCTGCTTTTTATAGGGCGCTATTCAGCTAATTTGGGGGGGAGGGGGTTGTTACACACATGTAGTTCGAGGGAGATTGAACAAAGTACACCGAAGTAACAGCAATTTCGTGTGTCGCTGCGACTTGTTGAAATTTGACGCCACTAACATGGTGTTCGACGAAAACTTATTTGGATAAGACTTCATCATCAATGTATTAAGGCCCTTCTAACAAAGTTCGACATGGTTTCGGTGCAAAAAACAAGACATTTTTTGTTGCCACCAGGGGTCGCTGTGATTTTAATTCATGATTTTTGTGAAGATGTCACCAGGCTAAGACTCTTGTCTTAGCCTGGTGTCTTGGGAGTCAATTGGACCATGTATGTCTGAGATACAACAATCTTGTGTTTTGATGGCGAATCATCAAAACTTGAAGCCACGGTCACACCGTGTGACGAAAACTATAACTTTAATGTTGTTGAGATGACACTCACCGAATTTGAAATTGATCTGATGAAAGCTCAAGTGGCCACTCAATCCAAAATGGCCGTCTTCCTGTTGCGCTTTTCCTAATGCTCCTGAAGACCTTTCGTTAGTCTGGTCGTGATACAGGTGTGGGCTGATTTCGGTGAAGATGGGTGGAAACAAACTCAGGGTCCTGCGTTTTAGCCAATTGTTGAGCCATTTACCACGCCCATTTGTATCCGTAATGCATACAAATTTGGTGAGCTTTCGAGTACACAACGTCACTGATGTGATTCATTGGCCTGAATAATCAAACGAAAAGCAAAAGGCAACGATAATGATAAAGCTGCAAAAAGTACCGAAACAGTACAAATCAATAAGTTAAATACTTAATATGAAATCCTGAAACTCCTGCCCTGCGTTCCAATTTAAAACCATCAATGTAAAGTGGATTTACAAATATGGTCCCGGACTTTGAATGTAGAACTTGTTGAATTCCAGACTGGGATTTGTACTGTGAAGATTAGACATAGCTGATGAAAAATTAAGGAGGTCTCCCCGTTTGTTTGCCACCCACTGAGCCGGTCTCATGATTCCTGCGTGACCGGGCTTTGTATCTGAGCTCCGTGCACTTTGCCTTTTGTTCTCGCGCCCCCGGTGGGCAGCCGAGCAGCCCGGTTCAGCAGCAGCAGCAGCAGCAGCAGCAGGGGAACACAGGCTCCTTTCACCAGCTGCTGCTTCCTTCCTCTGCGCTGCTGCCACTGACATTACGACACCAGGCGAGTAATCCCCGAAGCGATTCTGTAACATGGGAAGATTTGAGCCTGCGCCTTTTTACGCACAGACTGACTTCCTCTCATATATGAGTAAGAGGAGTCAGAAGTAGTGGAACGTGCCTATGAGCTTGTACCACCTTCTTTATAAGCACACAGGCAGAAGGAGGGCTGCACATTTGTCATAACAAACAGGTCTGGACAGGATTGATTTACTGGATATACATAAAGAGGGTGTGCGCCACTACCGGTAAAGAAACATTAATTTTCACAAATGCGAATTCTTAAAAGTTTGTTTTGTTTCTGTCCAAATGTTTTCACAAGTTGATTTGAGCTGTGGGAGTACTTTTTTATAGTGTCACTGTCACACCATGAGAATAAAACCTGTCTGGTGTGCATAGACAAACATTAAACAAACTAAAGTGTGTCTATACAGAGCAGCATCACCTGCAGCTCCATCATGGATGATGGTGCGCAGTCCACTCAGATGGTGCTTTGTCTCTGTCTTTATGAAACACAATGAGCCAAGCGACACAAATTTAATTAGAAAAGATGGAGTTATGTAATGATTCTCTATTGATTTCACAATTAGAGCAGCAGCAGCAGGAGAGGAGGGTGTGAGCACAGGGAGGCAGAGGGAGGGCTTTACTGTCATAGCTGTGCACCACCGACTGACTCCTGTTGAATTCAGTGAGGGGCAATCATTAGATCTGTAGTCTGAAGCTCCCACTGGTATATGCTATAGGGAATGGTAGGTAGCTATTTGAATAATGCTAAATATGCTGAGTTTCTTTTAAAGGTATAATGTGACAAATGCTGTGACAAATGCTTCCTGTGTGTGTGTGTGTTTGTTTTCAGGTATTTCTGCTGCCTGTCTGCACAGGAGGTGTGTCCGTCGTGTGTGTGATCTGCTTTCTGTCTTGAGTATCTTCCACAGCAAGCAGCTGAGATGGAGCGAATGCAGGATGAGAAGGTGAATATAACTGTTTTCTTCTACTTCTCTGTGTGGGCAGCTGGTGCTATGATGACATTTTTCTATCACTGAACAGCTTATATTGCCAAACCATTTTTTGTAGAATAATATAATTTATCCATATTTCAAAACAATTATTTTGCCTGGTATAATTCCTAAGTGCTTCCCGAAGGAGAGTGTTGTTTTCACTCTGAGCATTTTGAGTCAGACCATATAACCTGTGGTAAAGCCTGGCAGTTATGGATTTTTCCATAACTGCCAGGCTTTGAGATGAGCACAGATGAGAAAAGAGGGGGGAGCTTTGGTGTGGCAAGTTCAAACTTGAGCCTGTTTGAGTTTATTGCTCTGTGCTGCGTACAAAGGTGGGATGAGGGAAAGGTGACATGACAAAGACAGATCAGGAGAAAGGGAAGCGACGACTGGCAAATTGCATTTAGTCATTATAACAGTCTTTCTCTCTGTTTATCTACCCTTAACGAGCAACTAGTTCTCGCTGTCTCTGAACCTGTGGAGCCTTTACAAACCGTCCCTGTGGTTTGTGTTTTGAAACATGTTGCATGCAGTTACTTCATTTTCATGGCCGTTACTTCAGATTTACACATCCACTGCATTGTTGTAACCAGCCACCAAACCATCGTCACTATTATAAGCAGGCCAACTGCAAAAAGACCAGTGTTGTCACGAGATGAGACTTATAACATTTATTTACATGTATACTAAGGGAAAGGGATGATTGCAACGCTCTGGTTTATGATTAAAGCAATAACAAACAATGCAACGATGTATTACAAGTTGAAAATATTGAATAAGTTCTGATAGAGGGAAGATTGCAATATGACGTGAATGTGGAAGTTGGGTGTCTCACAGAGGAGGGAGTCAAGCATCATTTTCCTGAGTAGTGCGAGGGATGATGAAATGATGAAATCTTAATTCTGTTGAAACAATGTAACTGTATGGGTTTTGAATAATCCGTTTTTCTTCTGATTTAACAGGAAATTACCTATTTAAGAGAGTACAGCTGATTAACTTCCGTTTAAGTTCAGTCTCAACCTTGAAAAACAGCAGCTCAGGATCCATTTAGAAATTGTTTCTAGAGCTTTCATTCACATCAGGTGATCCTCATGTACAGACACTTGTCAACTTCATGGACAAGCTCAAAACTTCTTATGTATTAAGTTTAATTTGTCAGTATTTACATTATCAGTAGAGCATCTAATCAATAATTTAGTGGTATCACATATTGATCTTAACTGTTTAATGTTTTGCAGTGTGTGTGTTTTGTACATTGTACATGAGAGCTGCAGATCTTGTGTAACTTTATGTGTTGTTTTTAAAAAAAAGACACAGACACACAAACTAAATGCAAAAAGACGCACGTAAACACAACAGGTGAGTGCAACATGTCCGTTCGATGTCTACAGCTTCATGTTCATGAAATGCTGCTTCACTCACTCGGCCCCTCCCGAATTCAAATCGCTGTTGTAATAAGAGGGCGGCTCAACGATGCAGTCGACTTGTCGAGGTTTCTTACTCAACACAGACGTGTCCCTGCAGATGCAGATCTGATGTGTGTGTTTCACATGATTTTTTCACACGCAACCCACCCAGTAGATCTAAACTTCTCTAGAAAGATAAGACTGTCTAACATCCTCTATTCTGCATAGATTATCAGAGGTGATCTTCTGGCCAGGGTCAAAGATGACCTGCCTATATTTGTTTTATTTTAAATGAACAAATGTAGCATTAATTAGATTTTTATTCTTTGACATTATATTTCTGTATTTTTTCCCTAAATCTTTTTCTAATTTCATCATGCATTTGTGTTTTTGCTTTCTATATGAATTTCCTTCCTTCTACTCTCCAACACTTTTATCATTTACGCAGCATTTCCTGTTTCTAGTGAAAAAACATTAACGCTCAGTCAGTCACAAATGTATCAACAGTGCTTCATGGCATTGTATCAGAAAAAAAACAACACTGCAGCTGGAATACAACTTTCACTCTCTCACTGTCGAGCTTCATTATCTCGAACAATTCATCGCTTCCTTTCGGCGCTGTCTCCTTCTGAGCTGGTGGTTTGTGGTAAATTACTGAGCATCAGAAACGAGCGACTGTTATGTGCTATAAAAAATGTTGCCAATAAGGAACCAGAAGGTCTCAGCAGATCAGAAAAAGGAGGACGTTGATTCAGGGGAGAACGCCTCTTTGAAGATTGTAAAAAGGCAGCTTGTTCCACGTGAACTTGATATTTGAGGAATTTGTTATTTATCAGAGCAGATAGTGATATCACATGCTGGGACAAAGCGGACTGTGCCTGTGTTTGTACACGCCTGTTGCTCTTTGACTTGTGATGTGATTAAAATTGTACAAAACAATGTATTAATGTGTTTGCTGATGGACGTCATGAATTGTTTCATTGATGTTGAAACAGCAGCATGATTTCACAAGTAGAAGGATTTCACACGGACGATTAAAATGGATTAGCTTTCATAAATTAGCCTGTTTGGATATTAGTCTGATACCACTGGACTCTGGATGCAAATAATAACCGTTGCAAAAGTTCTTATCTGGTTTTGGAGTCAATGCAAAAGAGATGCAGTCCTCGGCCCTGTTCTTCAGTCACACTGAACCTTTGATTGGGGATGTTCATGTTTCGCCTCCACAGAGTTAACTGGGAACTTTACTCAAACCAATTACTTCGCTCAGTTCTGCTTGGCTGGATACTTTTTACATATTGCAAATTTCTCTCCCCTGCCATGCCGGGGATTAATGTCAGGTGTATTAGCTTGTTATTATGAGCTAAACCCACTTTAATTCTCAAACCGGCAGGAAAAAAAACACACACAATAGGATTCGGTCTTATTCTCTCAGGGTGCATTTGGCTACTTAGCCGAGAAATACCTCAGGACCGGGAATCGTGGAGCCGGTGCTATGTCGTAACACTAAACTTCACCGCACTGGTGCTAACTGCAGCTTCTGGTGCAGCGAGCTGAAACAGGGGAGGAGGGCAGATGTAGAAAGGCTCATTGTGTGTAATTACCAGTGTCTCTATAAAACAACAAGAGCTTTGTGGGGGCAGGAATGGGCCACGTCCACCACACAGACTGAGGCCACGATTGTCCATTAGCTACACCTACTCAGTCTTTTAATCTGTCACATCTCTCTGTCGTTTTCTCCCTAAACAGCCAAAGAAAAAGCTGACGCCGTACCTTCTGTACTGTGTCGCAACAGCAGTCATCGGCTCGCTGCAGTTCGGCTACAACACCGGGGTCATCAACGCACCAGAGGAGGTGTGTGTGTGTGTTTCTGGATGTGAACCACACTGCTGAATGTTAATCTTGTGATGGACATTCAGTGTATCTATGTTTTAAGACGGCCGCCATTAAAGGAAAGGGCATAGTTCCTTGATTAATTTTTTTTTTTTTTTTAACAATAATTTTTATTGAAGTTTTAAGTGCATATCAAACTTTATGCAGAATTTACAAACATTTTCATTTATATCCCCTCAACAGCCACTCATTCACAAAGACAAAGAAAAAAATAAATAAATAAAATGGACAATGACAACAGACATCAAACTAATGGAGTAAAAAATAAAATAAATAAATAAATAAAAAGAAAAATAAGAAAAAAGGCAGGATCAGTTCACAACATTTTGTTCAGTCAGTGTTATCCGTTTCATTGGTCAAAAATGACATAAATGATTCCCAAATATAAGCAAACTCCTCCTGTTTACCTTTAACAATGTATGTCAATCTCTCCAGTCCAAGACAAGTTATCTCCTGGATTAATTATAGATGCATTATTACATCTTCTTTCGATTCCTGGTATTAATAATGTAGTGACACTCTGCAGTGACCCTGAGGTTGAAGAAACTTTTTTCTGTCTGGGAGGTTATAGTAAGTCTCCTCTGACCTCGGCTAAACAGAGTGTGTCAGACATGAGTTGATGCTAAAAAGCTGCACTGCCCCCATGTGGATATGTATAAAAGAATCTATACAATGTCTCACCTCTAACCTTGTCATTCTTTTCTGTGGTGTGACAGAAACTGCGTGGGTTTTTCAAAAATGTGTCCATGGAGCGTTACGACCAGCCGTTCAGTGAGGGAGTGATCACCACGGTGTGGAGTTTCTCTGTGGCCATCTTCAGTGTTGGAGGCATGATCGGCTCCTTCTCCGTCGGAGCCGCAGTCGACAGATTTGGCAGGTTAGAACAAAAAGAATAAAGTTAATGAAATCGATAATAGATCGATTAATTACATCATATAACGAGAAATTCATGAATGTAATATCTTTGTTTTTAGGACATCACAGTTCATGATCTTTTTTAAAGAATACTCTGCACATTCTGCAGCCTAATTTATTTACTTTTCAGACATATGCTTTTTCAATTTATTCACATATATTAATTTCCCTAACTATGTCTTTCCTTCCTTCCTGTTTGTTGCTCATCCCCAGGCGTAAGTCCATGATGCTGTCCAATGTCCTCGCGGTCCTGGGAGCTGCTCTGATGGGGCTGTCGGCCGTGAGTCGGTCTTTTGAGATGATCATTGTCGGCCGGTTTATCATCGGCGTGTTCTGTGGCCTGTGCACCGGACTGACGCCCATGTATGTGGGCGAGATCTCTCCCACTGCGGTCCGGGGGGCTTTCGGTACCCTGCACCAGCTGGGTGTCGTGATCGGCATCCTGGTGGCACAGGTATGAGTATGTGCTGGTGGTGATTAATGCTTTATATCTTACCATTAGAAAACCATCTCACTTTAGAATAAATCAGTTTTTCTACAATCCATTACCAAGCAACATTATATCATCTGGGGAAATGCATTTTTACACTCATGCAGGGGGATTGCAGAACATTACGCGAGAAATATGAATAAACTCATTGAATAAAACGAAACAGATTAACACATTCATTTCAGAATCATTCAATTAAATATAATCTTTAATTCTAAATCTGGCAATCTGTTGGAAATACAAGTTTTTGATGTAGCACTAACAAATTGACCTAAAAACGCCAATTACAAATACTTCTCCCCTGCTGCCCTTTTACTGTAGATCTTTGGTCTGGAGTCTCTGCTGGGCTCTGATCATTTGTGGCCTCTGCTGCTGGCTCTGACCGCCCTGCCGGCCGTCCTGCAGACCATCATGTTGCCCTTCTGCCCCGAAAGCCCCCGCTACCTGCTCATCAGCCTCAACCAGGAAGAGGAGGCAAGAAAAGGTTGGTTTAGTTCCAGCAGAGAAGATGACGACATCAGCTTTTAATGAGACCGAATCTAGAAGGACTCGTGAATTTTTAAACAACTGTGAATTGAAGCGTGTCCCGTAAATGTTCTGAAGCCTTGTGATTTATTAAAATTTCACCATGGTTACATGTTCTTCCAAGACCCTTGCAGCTGCTCCTACCTTAACATCATATTTCCGTCATAAAGTGCTGACCTCTTCTCCGTTCAACCATCCCGTCGTGTCATTGCAGCACTTGTCCGCCTGCGTGGCACTGAAGACGTGAGCGATGATATTCAAGAGATGAAGGAAGAAGGGATGAAGATGGCCATGGAAAAGAAAGTGACCATCCCCGAACTCTTCCGCTCCCCAAAATACCGCCAACCTATCGTCATCGCTATCGTCCTCCAGCTCTCTCAGCAGCTGTCCGGCATCAACGCTGTGAGTCCACATCGCTTCTTAACACGGCTGCCGATTAATGGACATAGTTAAGAAATCTCTGTCTACGTGAAATGAGAGGGCTATCTTCCAACTTAATGAATCTTTTAAGGGGTATTCACTGAAATTATACAAAGCTCATGACAGGAGAGGCTTCCTGGCTCCAGGCAATGTTAGATTGAGTGGAATAATCTAAGCCTCTGAGGGTCAATGGCAGCACAGTGGTATTTAAAATGTATTTTGTTGGTCAGGTTGTGTAATTAGGCCGACTAAATGTGTTGATGGTTATTGTGACTGACCCGACAATCACAGTAAAGCTGCTGCTGCCTGCGGCCAAAGATTGCAGCATCGATTCAGCCCTGACAAACACATTACCCTGACCTATATCACTCACTAGGAAAGCAGATATCAGAGTTTTACATAATGCAACATGTATAGATTTGTGCTTTAGATCTACCAAGAAAGCTGCACAAATCAATATTTCTATGGATTCAATGACGTTCGATATAGAAGCGATATCATCACCAGTCCCTGTCGTTCCCCTCAGGTCAACAGAGCATTTAATCAATTAGTAGCTCATTGTTATAGTTTGACAGCCGACATAATGTTTGATTTTCGCTCACTTTGATAAACTTTGGGATCATTCAGCTGTTAACGGTCAAGATGTCTCAACCAGAAGTTGGTAGAGACCAAAACAAAGCTACAAGTGAGAGTCTATTATGACAAATAACTCAAGTGAATGCTAAATTTGTAGAATCTGAATCAGGGTTTTTACCAAGTAGGTTTACACGCACAAGGAATTAGCTGTGCTGCGTTTTGTGCAAGAAAATAAATATAAGAAATATAAAAAAAGACTCTTTAACCTAATCAACCCGAAAAGGTGATAATACTGTCAGTGTGTATTCTGCCCTCAAGTGGATGAAAAAAGATGTGCAGATTAAATGTATTAAATGTCATTTCAAACACTGACTGCACTCATCGTCTTTCTTCTCCTTTTTTCTCCCTCCAGGTGTTTTACTACTCCACAAGCATCTTTGCCAAAGCCGGCATAACTCAACCCATCTACGCTACGATCGGAGCTGGAGTCGTCAACACTGTGTTCACTGTCGTCTCTGTAAGTCTCTGAGTTCCTGGCTTGAGTCTCAGAACATGGCATGTTTCATTTAATCATTCATTTATTTGAATGAATTCCTTTTTTTCAGCTCTTCCTGGTCGAAAGGGCGGGGCGGAGGACGTTGCACTTGATTGGTCTGGCTGGAATGGCCATCTGCGCTCTACTTATGACAATCTCGCTCTCTTTATTGGTAAGTGTCCGCTGCTGGATCATCTTGTCCTGTGATCTTTTGGCAAAAATGTAATATTTTTCTCTCTGTTTCTCTGTCTGAGCAGAAGACCAGCCCGTCTCTTAGCTACATGGCCATGATCGCTGTGTTTGGCTTTGTTGCCAGTTTCGAGATGGGTCCAGGTCCCATTCCCTGGTTCATCGTGGCTGAGCTCTTCTCCCAGGGGCCCCGGCCTGCTGCCATGGCTGTCGCAGGTTTCTCCAACTGGACCGCCAACTTCCTGGTGGGGCTATCTTTTCCCAAACTGGAGGTATGGATACACTTATGAACCCTGAAACCCTCTTTATGAACAAGTGGTTTGAAAGTATATCTCACAACGAACCGCCGTCCTCTCTTTTCTCAGGAACTCTGTGGCCCATATGTCTTCATCATCTTCACGGTCCTCCTCATTGGGTTCTTCATCTTCACCTACCTGCGAGTGCCTGAAACCAAAGGAAGAACCTTTGACGACATCGCACAGGGATTCAGCGCCACCGCGGGGAAGACCACTGATGGCCCTGGGCCTGAAGCAGTGGCCATCGGCCTGCCGGACCCTGCACCCATGTCCCCCACAGAAAAGGTTCCGATGGTGGATCTTCCCCCGGGGAAACCATGAGCATCTTTAGCGAGAAGCAGGAAGCCTTAGGGTGCAGTGCAGGCGAACAGGGTCCATGCACATAGAAATTGCAAGGAGTTATATTTCATAACTCACTAACGATAAAAGAGCAGCGAGGTTGTGTTTAGAAAAAGCCAACTCAGTGTATTAATGCAGAAACCAGATTTTTGTTTTTAATGTATGTTTTTTAATGTGCCTTATTTTTTTATTAAACACACAGTCTTTAAGTATTCCCCAATTACAAAAGCTTAAACAAATGACCGAATTCCCCGTAATCCTACTTTAACAGTGGGCGAAACTTAACTGAATTACCAGTACTTAATGTTTGTTGACATTCCCGGTGCCAGCTCTGTGCGTATTGATCCATGTAAGAGGATCAACATATGTTCAGTGTCCAGGTCCTCTGCTACCCCCAGTGTTAAAAGGTTGCCGGATTTAAAGCGGGGGTTTACGTATTGAGGTCAAGCTTGAAAAGCCGGTTTTGGAGTGTGGTAGTTTGACCCAAAAAGACTGACTTGGTGTCCTGTGTGCTTGCCTGATGTGCCTCGCAGCCAGGGGACGGGAGCCATGTTGTCTCGAGCAGACAGATGGACGAGGCGCTGCATCAATCCCTCTCCTCCTCGGCTCGAAAAAAAAAAGCACTGACTATAGATTTAAATTATATATTTAAGCGAGCTATGCACGTTGATGTCATCTGAGAGGACAGGGTGTTTGTACTGGTGCACGTCATTTGAAGTTAGAAGCGTTTGTGTGTGATAAAGGAGTAAGTCGAGGAGGGTCGTTCTGCACGTAGGAGAATGAGGCGTAGTCTAACCCTGCCAAGTCTTAGCAAAGTGTCTGTGTTATGGTTTCGCTGCAGGATACGACCACGATGACAGAATGACTCAGTCCGATACCTCAGGTGTCTCGTTGTGTTAATGGCTTTGGCTTCTAACTGTTGCAGCGGATAAAGCACATTCATTCATCACTGTACTTGAAACTCATAACGTAAATACAAGCCGATGCGCCACAGGTCATTAAGATATCCCAGAACCTCTTGAAACAGTGTTACATCAAATCAAAAGTGCCTGTCACTCTTTTTCAAATATGAATTCAGACACAATTAAGTCTAACTTCACATATTTTCTGTTTAAACAAGCCATTTGCCATGTGAGACAATGATACAGAACAAAAACACTAAAGAAAGTACTGTATTCGTATTTATTTCAATGGTTTATGCACAAAAACTGTTGTATCACATGTATTTGTGTCCGAATGTCTGAAATCATCTGTGTAAGTTTAGAATCTCCACTTTCTGCATCATGATCAGCTGTTACAACACAGTGTTTACCTGCTTACAGATGCCGCTGACGCTTGCACAGTTGCAGGAAGCACTTTTCAACATTTCAGAGTTAGCAGCGTTTCGTCTGCTCGCACAGTCCGACTACTTTCTCCAGATGGTTCTTGTGTCTGTGCGCCAATCGCTGCTACATGTATATATATTCATATGCATTAGGATAGGTCTGGTTTTGGTTGTCATACTCTATTTGCTTTTCATAATCCTGTCTCATCCGCCGATTTCCTCTTGCCCTTTGGGAAAACTGTTACTATGGTGAATGCCACCATATTTTAGTTCTCCACAGCATTTTTAATATGTATATTTTGCTCTTTTGCTGTTTTTTCTTTGTGGGAAAACAGAAGCGGGAAGTGATGGCATCGGAGTGTGTAGGTGGCAGTCGGAGTTGACCTTTACTGTTTTTCTATCATGATGTCCTCTGTTTTGCAGTAATAACAAGAGAGACTAAAATGAAATAAACTTGCCCGTCTTGTAATGAAATGTGAGACTTGAATAATGAGGATAAACAGCTTGTGTTATTTCTCGCTGTTATGCCGTGAGTTAAAGCCAGTTTATTGCCATGAATGTTTAATGTTACTGATCTTTATTCTAAAGTCAAAGTATGAGAGGTTTGTCTGTTTCCATATCTGCATTGTGGTAACTTCCAGTCCTGCACCACAACATAATCTACTACTACTCAATCATATACTGTACACACTGAAAAAAGAAAACTGTTCACCAAATGGAAAATAAAAATATTTCAACTGTTATTTAAAGTTATTTTTTCCCCCAAATTAAATGATCAATTATTTAATATAACTTGTTAACTTTGATTTGAACAAACTTAATTTATTCGCCCATTACCAGTTGAAGTATTTTATTTTAAGCTGGTGAACAATTTTCCGTTTTTAAGTGAGGCTAACAAACCCTGAATCCCTGAAATAAAAACATGCGTTTAAAACCAGGGCTTGTTTTTGTTGCGTGGTTGCTGCTGCTGCTGAAATGATATATTCATGTTAGCGTTGAAATGTATTAGGCGTGTGTGCGTGACACGGAGTCATGAGGTTAGACACCCTCTTGTGAAACACAGCTTCAAAAGCCAAACCCGAACACATGAAGAGATGCAGGGGATTATTAACCCAGCAGAGGAATTCCTTTGAAAATCTACTTTTTATTTTTGACTTTGCTATGAAAGCCTCATTTTTAAATTACATTGTTCTCACGTTTAACAGAAATACTTTGAACTGCAAATCAAGAGGTTGTTGATTTTATTTCATTGTTTATAACATTGACTAGGAAAGGGCAGAAGCAACTAAATATAACTCAAATTTGTCTTTGATTAACTGAATATGCTTCGTTAAAATGGTTTATAATTTAAGCGGTTTTCTAAGTAGAAACCAGTAGCCCAACAGTCTCCTCATGAAACCACATTTAAATTCACTGGATCTGGATTTATCTTTGAATCCGCACCAATAAATCTACACTCATAAATAATTAAACATTCATGCGTGATTGAAAAAAGAAAATCAAGATTCCATGAAAGATGCCTATCTCCGCCATGTTGAAGAAAGGAAAATGAAAAAAAATCCTGGATCTGACCCCTGATCCAGACCCACACCAAAATTATATGGATTCTTTTCGGACCGACACCACATCCAATTCCAAGTTTCATGAACAAGCTGTTTTGTAGTTTTTGAGTAATCCTGCTGACCATTAAACTGACAGACAACAAGCACAGAAAAAAACATAAAGTCCTTGGTAAACGTGATAATGAAAACAATATTCACACATAGAAGGCCAGAGGTTTTTTGTTTGAATATTTAGTGATTAATTGACTGTGATCCTTTTCTGATGATTGACTAATCAATGAACCCATTGTCTCAGTTCTAAAACACACACGCGTTGACATTTTATCCTATAGCAGCCAGAGGGAGCGAGCTGCTGCAAAAGAACAAAATGGACAAAGTGGACCCTCTCCACTTTGCCCTCCGCACATCAGCCTCTCGGAGCAAAGAGCCGAGGGTAAAGGGCCCCCGGCTGGCTGGGAATGGGGCCATCTAACTGTGTCAAGCCAATAGGCAACATCTCCCTGCAAGAGTCTACTGAAGTTTTATTCATTGCAGTGAACTGGGGCATGAAAAGCCATCAACAAGCTGCAGTGCTGCGGTCTGACCAGCGAGTGGCGTGCACGGACCGGAGGGGCTGTTGAGTTTATGTGTCCTTGTGTGTGTGTTTGTGTGTTTGTGTGTTTGTGTGTGTGTGTGTGTGTGTGTGTGTGTGTGTGTGTGTCTGGATGAGCAATGAGAGTGTCTGAGAGGGGGGGGGGGTATGAGGAGGAGAGGGGTGGTGGTGGTCGTATGAAGGATGGAGAGCGTCAAGAAATCCGTCTAAATCCTCTTCATTTCCGTCAAAAAGTCAGGAAGTGAGAGGGAGCCAGGGAGGAAAATAAGAGAGGAGATGAAATTTGGGAAACGTTCACATGCCGCAGCTTGAAAGATGCCAGTGAGCAGCACAGTGTCCAGACATGTGAGAGCTGCCACAGCCCCAGTGTGCCAGGCGGCCTCCTCCAAGCCGAGCTGCAGCAGAAGCCTCAGACGTGTCTAGACAGTTGTTTTACAAACCAAACTTGTTTATTAATCTTTCCGCCTCCTTCTCTCACTCTCTGTGTGTGTGTGTGTCACTCTCTCATGTTGACTCACCCTTTATTTCTTTCATTCTTTGTCTCTTTGTTTTCTCTCAAATGAAAAAAGGACTCCCTCTCTCTCTCCCCCCCTCTTTTCTTTCTCTCTTTCTGATCTCTCTCTCTCTCTTCTACTGTCTCTATGACAGCGGCTGTTTTGTTTTGTTTGCTCCCTCACTTGCCAGCTTCCTTATTGTATGTGCTGCTCTGTAAATATTTTTCTCCTTCCCTCATCCATTCATCCATCCACCCCCTCATCCTCTCTCTCTCTCTCTCTCTCTCTCTCTCTCTCTCTCTCCCTCAGATAAATAGAGCAAACAGACTCCACCTCCTCCCTCTCCCTCTCTCTCTCCCTCTTTCCTCTCTCTCTCAATCCCACCCCCCCTCTCCTGCTCACTCGCTCTGTCTGTCACACACACTCACTCTATCTCCCTCTTTCTCTCTCTTTCATGCTCTCTCCCTCCCTCTCTCTCTCTGTCAGTTTCATTCTGTAGTGGAGATGTGGAGGGTCTTTCTGTGTCTCTGTCTGATTTTCCGGCCTCATTCAGCAGAGGAAGGTGAGGAACAAACTTTTTTTAAATGATTAAAAAATGATTCACATTACATCTCTGCTTGCATGTGTAGGCCTGATGTGTGTGTGTGTATGTGTGTGTGTGTGTGAGTGTGTGTGCGGCGGTAAAGCGTGATGGAGAGTTTGCACAGCTCCCCTCATCATGTGCTTGTACTTGTAGTCCACAAGTGTAACATGGACACTGTTGAGTATGTGGCTCTCTGTGGAATTCTGGGCACTTTGACAATGTGTGAAACTGCAAGGTGGGCCGGCCGCAGCACCTCCTAAGAAACTCTGGATATTTTGGTGCTCCACCTCCATCTGGGGACCCCCCTGAATAATTACCACCTCTCTCCCCGTGCATGTTAGCTTTGTGCGCCCCTGTATTGTATCTGAAGTGGGTGAATATGCATGCACATGCTCGTGTGAGCCGCCGTGGCAGCACATTAGACAGGACTTTGTTGGCATGGAAGTGCCAGGTGCGTGCCGGGGCCTATTTAGCTCCCTGAAATAAAAGAATATGGAAATAAGGCCGGGGACAAATGAATAATAAGTTGCATAACCCAGTTCTCTTTGACTGGGGGGGGTCTGCAGCTCCCTCAGCCCCCATGTCACTCAGCCGGAGACCCTTGACCCCTTCAGCCCAGTTATGAGAGGCGCTTTCTTTCTCCGGATGCATGTCTTTAGTTTCTACTCCTTACTCTCCATGTTTTCTCAAAAATGTAAATATCATGTTCGTTAAAAATTGCAAGCGCGAGGCAGGAAGTGTGTGTGTGTGTGTGTCTGGAAAGTCAAGTGAGACTCCATCCTTGAACAAATTGATTGATAAACTGCCTCTTGTATGTACGTGCCTGTGTCTCTCTGTACATATGTGAGTGGGTCTCGTTGTGGGTGCACGCATGCTTCAGCGTCTGCCTACACATAACTCCCGCTCCAACATCCTGCCGAGGGGGGGGGTTCCAGCAGTCAGCACGCCATTTCTCTCTAAGGAGAAGAGCTGCACCTGTTCACGCTCATCTCCCATCGGCCTCCGTTTAACTGGGAGGTGTGTGCCAGCAGCGGGCCTGTAAACAGAGGTAACTCAAATGTCAGCCCCATGCCACAGATTTGAGCTGTGTGTGTGTAACAGATGGCCTGGACTGAGATGAGACGGAATGACAGAGAGCGGGCGAGAGGCTGCACCGGGCCACTGGCCTACTGACTCTGCGTAATAATTGAAATAGAGCTCTTCATAATACAGTATTAACCCAATAGCACGGTCATCTTCATAAATCCACTCCAATTGAAGCTGCGAGTTATGTCACGGGAGGCGGATTTGACGTCTGCCTCAGATTTGATCAAAGTAAACGATGTGTCTGTCTGGACTGAACATGGCTGCGTGTTAACTGACACTTTACTGTCTGTGTTTCCATTGTTTATTGTCTGTGTGATGAATCGGTGTTTCCTGCTCTAACAACCTTGTCACAGAACATAAAGCGCTGTCTTTTGTATCCTTTTTGTTTCTCACAGTTAAGAGAATAAAAGCCGATCTGCTGTTTCCCTCCATGCTGACAAACTGCAGAGCGCTGTGAGTGGCAGGGCATTTGATTTGTCACCCTCACGTGCTGCTGCCTTTGTGAGTGTCGGTGCGTTCACCCACATGCATTGTTGACGCGAGGTGTTGATGTGAAGCCGCACGGCCGGCCTCTAAATAGTTGGATCTGTGGCGTTGGATTGCGTATTCACATTGGATTAGCACGCCGCGCTAAGGGGGATGCCGGCGCATGGGAGGCACACCTGATGCCCCTCCAGCTCTTCATGGATGAGCGGAGCTGCAGCGATGCTCATCGAGCTGTGAACATCCAGAAATTAACCTTGTATCATTAGTGGAATGCACGTATGTCATAGCCGGAGAAGGTAATCTCATCTGATGGTGACCAAAAGGCAACAGGCCGCGTGCGCTGACTTCTAACATCGTCAAAATACAGTGAGGTCAGAAAGTCAGAAACCATTTCCCAGATTTGCTGATTTCAATCACTTTACCCGAATATTTCCCTTGGACCTTTTTTCAGAGTTTTTACCAAAAATACACATCACCTCTAAACCTCTATTGGTTTTAATGATTTGGAAGTTTGAAGCATAAGATAAAGTTACAGGTTTTTGTCTCCATAACAAAGTCATTCAGTGTAGTTCATACCTTCACCAAGGCCCAACAGTTTGAATTCACCAGATCCATTTGGTTTTCTACAACAAATCGTGTACACACTCTTAAAAATCAGTTCCCTAAACATGACGGATTCATTTGATCAATTTCCATATTAATCCATGTAAACGGAAATGAAAAACGCCCGATTTCACAATGTTAAAAAAAGTGAGGGAAACAAATTCTGCATCTGCCACCTGACCCAAACCGCGCCCTTCCATAAAGTTTCACGGTAATCCAGGTTTTGTGTAAATCTGCTTACATAAAACAAATAAACAAATCAACAAACAAACAGTGATGAAGACATGAACTCAGAGGTATTTACAGGTAATAAATCACAAAACAGCAAGGATTAAATAAATGTAATGAAATTAGAATTTTCAAGCAGTTTGCTCATTGCAACTTGTTGAGAGGTTATGTTTTCACAACTGTCCCTTTGTTTTGTTTTAAGTTTTAAGCAAGATTACATAAAAACAGCTGAGCAGATTTCCATGAAATCTGGTGGAGGGGTGTTCTGTGGGTCAGGGAAGAACATGATCAATTTTCGTGCAGATCTAAATCAGGGGCGGAGCCACATTTTGTTTTGTTTTGTAAGATGGAGCAATTTTCTACATTTTTTCCACAGAATAATTCATGGATCTTGATCAGGAACGTTAAGAGTGTGTGACGTTTGTTGCAGCTTGATTAAATTGAGGGTGTTGGGCCTTGGCGGAGAAATGTGTTCTACTGAGTTTACATAATGATGCATCAGTGTTAAGGATCTAATAATATTACAGTGACCATTGTTCTACACTCTGACACGTTAAGGATATTTTTTGAGAAGTAAAACTTGCTGTGGACCATTTTTTACATCACAGCACTGAAACTGGAACTCAGGTTAACCATCTGAGTATTTCCTCCACCACTGGTTACAAAGACAAACACCAGCAGGATACATTTTGGGCCGTGTTGACGTTCTCACTCTAAGGTCATCTCCTCCATCTTTCCTGCTGTTACTTGTTTCTGGCTTTAATTGGGTATTAATTAAGCAGGTTACCGTCCTTATCCTGGGTGTAGTGAGCAATTCTGCGTTCAGGACGTGATGAATTAGAGAACGTGTGATATGAAAATAAATGTCATGCTTGTCACAGTGGGGGTGCAGCGGGACAGACGCCCCTGACGGCCCTGGAAAGCTTCCTGCTCTCGTTCATCCGGCCAGTCACTGTGCACCGAGCTGCAGAAAGAGAGAAATCACAGTCTGGTGGGAAGTGGAGGACGCAGCCCCCCCCATTACTGACACAACAACAACAATTATCTGTTACAGGGCGTTTTTTAAAGCATCGTTTTTGTAATTTAGAATAAAAGCTGCAGCATTTTCTGTGGCTGTCGAGTGCGCTTTAACGACATTAGGCTACTTTTCCTCAGAGAAATCATGCATCTGTCATTTGGTGATGTGAGGGACTCGAGCCCCCTGGCAGCTGCCGACCGAGTCAGTCAGTGTCGTGGCAGATTGCATCACAGATAATACGCCCGTGTGGACAGGCGGTGAGTTAAAGCCAAATATGACTGAAAGATGAACGTGTGGTATCGGCTGCCCTGACACTGGAATGTAGTTTGCAGTTTTGAATTTCACATTAAAGCCGCACTTGGCAAGTTTGCACGGAGGGAGAGCTACAGTACATTTGATAACTGAAGGCTGTGTAATGACACAACAACAGAAACATAACACCGGTCGAGCTCAGGTTTACATTCCTTCCTCTTAATTGTTGTTTATGGTGGAGATGGTTATTAAAATATGTTTGGATCAGGTTCAGGATTCTGTAAAACTTTATTCTCTATTTCCACGGCTCACGGATCAGAGCTCTCCTATGAACATGCTGGCAGACTGAAGGACACACTTTTGGCTTTCATTAAATAACACAGTGATTATTTACATCTGGACAAAGATGTGTATTATTGCTCAGAGTGAAATGATTAGGTTGATACCGCTTTTGTGTCTGTATGGCAAATGTGAAAATAAAGGCTAGAAACAGGAAACAAAATCACTAATGATTAAATAGTGAAGAGTAAAAATAAAGCAAGATACAGCATATTTGAGACAGACAATTCAATACAGACAATTTCTGAATAGTTCACATTCACACTCAACAACATAAAATCCCGATCACGAAAACAAGGCTTTCATGTCAGCTGATACTCCGGTTCAGGGTTGCAGGTCCCGAGCTTCACTGAACTTTGAACAGACAGGTGAGCAGCTCTTTGTGCGGCCGGTCTTTACTTGCTGCAGCTCAATTACTGAAGGGGACTTTTACAGCTTCAGAGAGAAAGCTGTGACCAGCATCACCACAGGCCCGACAATCAGCCCAGTCCAAAAAGGCAACTGGTGCTGCACTGGTGACAATAAAATCTTAAAATCAGAGCAGTTTTACGCAACCTTTTCTGTCACTTCTGATACGAATGAAGAAGTAGAACACTAAGAATGTCTTCCAGGAAATACTGTCTGAAAATGTATACAGCTGTCTATATTTAAACAATGTTGTGTCTCCCTTTGTTTATGAGGGACGGATATTCCTCCCCTCGGCTTCAAGTGTAGCCGTTCGGACCTGCTATAAACATTTCTGACTTCCTCGCAGGTCACACAAGAAGTTGTACAAACTCACTTTGCCTTGGTCTTGGCAAAGCGACTATGCACATTTCCCGCAAAATGCAGAACTCCCCCTTTAAGATGCAGTCACCCACAGCCTCCTGACCTTTGCAAATGTGTTCCCATCGAGTGAGAGAGTGAGTTCATGTGTTCCCATCGAGTGAGAGAGTGAGCTTCTCGTGGAAGGTCCCTCCCACCTGTGCCTGTTGCTGCCTGTTCTGCAAATCACCGCGGCCCTTGCTCTGTCATCTAACCTGGCTTAAGTGCTGTTTGCTGCAGCTGCACTTTCATTCAGCTCAGCCGCCATAAACTTTTTTGATAACTCCCTCTGACATGTGCATGCTTATTTCTGGAATCGCGTTAATCCCCCATCCTCCTCTCGCTCCTCCTCTCGCTCCGGCTCTGTCTCGGCGTATCACTCTCTCGCTGTGGTTGTTTGTAATGATGGTTTGGTGGAGGCCACGTCCTGGACTGACTGTCTGTGGGTGGGAGCATCTGGAGCGTATAAAGAATGGGTGGAGAAGGGTGGATGAGTGGACAAAAGACAAAATACGACCTGACCGCTGCTCAGCATGCTCGCAGGCAACTGTGGGGATTATTTTATTTTTTTGGGGCCGGTAATGTGTGTGTGTGTGTGTGTGTGTGTGTGTGTGTGTGTGTGTGTGTGTGTGTGTGTGTGTGTGTGTGTGTGTGTGTGTGTGTGTGTGTGTGTGTGCTTCTGACATCTTGTTACGTGTGAGCTCAGTGACTTTGTGTACTCTCTGCAGGTGCTTCTACTTTAGTGGCACATTTTATACACACACGCACACACGCACACGCACACTCACACCCCCCTAGCCTACATTAATGTTAACACCTTCATTCTTTGTCGGGGGGGTCGTGTGCCTGGTGTTCCTATTGCCTGGGAAGTGAGCAGTAATGTAGCATACATCTGCCGTCAAAGAGGCGTGACATGAACGACAGCACCACTCTTAGCGCTGGGAGAGTGTCGCTGCATGCATGGCCACACAAGAGAGCCGGGGAAAAAAAGAGTGTTGGGCAAAGAGAAATGAACGTAGAGAGCGGAAAGAGGGTCACTCAGCTGAAGTGAACACTCCAGAGGGGACTGTCATGAACTAATGCAGGCCACCTCGCCACAACACAAAGGAGCGTTTACACCCACACCGCACAGAGAGAGAGAGAGAGAGAGAGAGAGAGAGAGAGAGAGAGAGAGAGAGAGAGAGAGAGAGAGAGAGAGAGAGAGAGAGAGAGAGAGAGGAGATGAGTACGCACAAACTCAATCCCATCGTCCTCCTCTCGTTCCCGTTTCATAACCCGGTCCTTTCTCTTTTCTGTTGTCTCCTCTTTCTCTTCATCAAAGCTCTTCCCAAACAAACAGCAGATCCGGCATCAATAATGGAGCCGAGCCTATCTTCTTATTTAACGTACAGAGATGCCCACCCTGCTGTCACTTTTCAGATGAATAATACACACATGCAGAGAGAGGCCAGATGAGAGGGACAAGGGACAAGATGGAGGTAGAGGAAAAAAGGGGGGGTGGGGGGAAAGGTAGCCTATTGAGTAAAGTGAGTGGAAGATGAGAGTGGAGCAGGAGGATGTGAGAGAATGCCATGCATTAAAGCAGCACTCAGGTCCAGATTGCGGACTCAGCACTTCTCCAAACTGTCGGGGACAAACTTTGAGTGTCTCGTCCCCTCGGACGGACCAATGGCAGCGAGGCAGCAGCGCTCGGTGCACATGGAGGGCTCGTCTGAGAGTTAAATAAAGGGGCTTTTACCGCCAAGTGGACTCGCCGGCTGACGTTGCCCTCTTTTGTTCTACGACTTCTCACACACAAGATCCAGTCATGATGCCTCAGCTCAAGATAATACTTGGAAGGTGTGTGCAACACAGCACTCACCGCTTATCTGAGGATGTCACGGTGAATTATTCAAAATGCTAATGTCACGCAATAAGACATAAGCTCCTCCAACAGCCCTCCGTGTAATCCTCATGTACAGGTTTTCCCTGCAAAGATCGGAGGTGACGTGAGGACCGGTGGTCCCTGAGGCCCCGCGACGAGAAGCTAAATAGTAGAGGCATAAATATTAATGTCAAAATAGTTTGCCATATATTATTCATGCAAGACTCTGCCCCGAAGCAGAGGGTTAATTGAATTTGGAATGACACATTTGCGTGTTTGTTTGTGTTTTGATATAAACATGATGGTGCTTAATGAGGTCAGAATGCATGATGTTTGAATGCATGCGTTAATGCAGTAAACATATAATGTTCATTTAGAAGTGAGTGTTGATTCTCGGATCTAAGGGCCGTCACCACACTGAGCTTGAGAAAGCGTTCAGTACAACATCCGTCCTCTTTCAGCAGCATCGTAAAACAAAGCAGAAAAGGTGCGTCAGCAAAGTGAAATCGTCGTTCCTCTGAAAGGCTTCAAATTTCCTGGCCTGGTGGATTTAGTCTTCTCCCTGTAGCTGATTTCCTCCTGATCGGCTATGCCAAGCTGTCCAGACAAACGCTGCACTAAGAAGCATTTATTCTGATGCCTGTGGCTGCATATAATCCCTCAGTGTCACAGCCTATTTGTGTTCGTCTTCTTGATACGATTCATATCACTCCGAATCCTGGAGCACGTTCCACGGAACATGTGTGAGTTTAGTGAGACTCGCATAAAGACTGGGGGGGGGGGGGGGTAGATGAAGGATTGAAGGACAGATTTACAGGGTCTCCATCTGTGAGTATAATCCTAAAATCAAAAAAACTGTTTACAGCTCAGTCAGAGAACAGAGTGATGCAGGGATTCATGTCATAAACCACAGATGAGACAGTTTTCTTCTCATTCGTTTGATTTATTAAGAATAAGAATGTGTCTGTGTGTGTCCTTGTTGTTACATCTTTATGAGGACCATTGTGAGCATATCGACCTTTACAAAGTGAGGACATTTCGACCCATCCTGACTTTTTCAAAGGGCTGTTTGAAAGGGTTAAGAATTGGGGTTAGGGGTGGGGGTCCGCCATTAAGTTGTCATGGTTAAGGTCAGGGATAAGGTTCTGGTTAGGGTGTCAACAATGCATGGAGGTCAATGCAAAGTCCTGTATTGATAGCTACACCATACTGTGTGCGTGTTTGGGTGTGTGTACATGTCAATGTATAGAAATGAGGGGAACATTTTGATTTAATACCATCATTGTTAGGACATTATGACTTTGTGAGAACATTTTGGCTGGTCCTCACAAATTTAATTGGCTTTTTGAGGGTTAAGACTTAGAGTTAGGGTTAGGGTAAGGGTTAGGAATTTAGTTGTGATGGTTAGGGTTAATATAAGGGGCTGAAAAATACATAATGTCCGTGAGTGTCCTCACAACTATAGAGAGACGCGCATGTGTGTGTGGTTGTGTGTGTGTGTGTGTGTGTGTGTGTGTGTGTGTGTGTGTGTGTATGTGTGTACACCTGAGAAATAAACAGTGTGCTGTATCAGTGAGTCACTGATGTTCAGCGGTTACCTTTTGAAATCTCATCCTGTGACTGGGATGATTGGGTGGATAACATTTTTCAGTCGCTCTTTGTCTGGCTGTCGGAACGAGAAGAGGAGAGAGAAAGAGAGAGAGCGAGAGAAAGAGAGAGAGAAAGAGAGAGAGACAGAGAGAGAGAGCGAGAGAGAGAGAGAGAGATTCTTCTTTTCTCTGGTGAACGATTGTGTGACATGAAATGGAAACGAAAAGCATAAAAATTGCATGACACCAATGAGGAGAATTATTTATTTGTAAACAGTGGTGGATGGCTGCTGCCTCCAAACAATGCTTAGCCTGTGTGTGTGTGTGTGTGTGTGTGTGTGTGTGTGTGTGTGTGTGTGTGTGTGTGTGTGTGTGTGTGTGTGTCTCTACGGGCCTTTATGGGATCAGTGTTGTGCATGACAGAGTCAGACACTGTGCATTTTTCTCCATTATCTCAGTCTGTGTGAGCATCCAAAACCTGAAGTCTAACGTTTTTTGCCACCTCTGTGCACACAACAGCTTTTGGCCTGTGCTCAATCGGTGAGTGCAGACCGAGGCAGACTGGGGCCACGCTCGCCACCACGGTTCTGAAACACTAATGGAAAATGTGAGGGCTTCAGTTTTGTGTGGGAAGCTGCCATGTGTCGGCACACAGCACTGGGCGTTAACGTCACGTTGTGTGTGTGATTTTTTTTTGCCAGCTTGCTTTATCAAGCACTAAAACCAAATTATGTGAAAATACTCTCCAACATGTAAGTCATGAGCTCCTCTCACGCCTTTCATTCCTGATGAGTGTAAATGACCAAACGCCTGTTAAATCTGGAATCAGACAAGAAACCAACACCGAGCGTATCGACGCCCTCAAAATCGTGATGGTTCCCCTTTGACCAAAGTTGGAGAAGCATCAGCTCGCTAAGTTTCAACAGGATGTGACAGTAACTGTTATGGCCTTTTAAAGTTGGGAAATTTGACCTTTAATCACGGTGCTCCATCAGGTCAATCGGTTTAATTTTTTAAACACCAGAACATTGTGCCAAAATGCATCATTACTCAGGATCGGTTATCTGGTTTGACAGATGCACACAGCTGGATCCCTCCCTGATTTTATTGCATGGAGGAAAAAATCAAAGAGATGCAGACCTGTTCCACCGGCAATAGCTTCCAACTACTTGTGGTTTATAATAACAAATAAAAAGACGGATTAATTGTAAACGCTAATCTTATCTAATCTATATTACAACTTAATCCATTTTTCTTAAAGGCATCTCAGAATCACACAGTCTGGGGTCTTCAGTCTTTGAGAGAACGCATCATTAACACAAACTCTTTGAGATTTCACTCTTGAGCAGCGATCTCTGGTGACCCTTTGAATTCTGAACATTGTGTATTTCTGTGTTCTCATTTGACTCGTCTTTGTCTCTGCTTCCTCTCCCTGCAGTGATGCTGCTGGACACAACAGAGTCTACCTCAGAGCTGGGTTGGACCACCTATCCAGACACGGGGGTAAGCACAGGGTGGACTGACGATGGGCTCGTCTGGTTTCAGGAGACAAAACAAATGTGTTACACATTTGAGTATATGGTTGTAAATCACATTGTTTTGCAGTGCTTAAAGATATCATTTGTAATTATTCTTTATTAATATGTTTAAAAACAAAAACATATATGTTATATGTATTTTTGACTTGTGTACTTTTGTACATGTTTCCAACAATGTTCAAACCCAGAGAAATCCATGATTTTTAATAAAGGTAACGGGACATTTTATTTCGGTAGCTTTTTAATTGCGTTTAATTCGCTTTACTCGTGGCCTTGTTCAACTGTTGTATTAAGAAGGAGAAACACACTGCTCACAATTTTGTATTAATAGAACTGGTGATGGTTACTAATTTTCTTTGGTACTGGCCTGTAAATATAGAAATATGATTTTTAATTATTGATTAAGCTATTAGTAATATTCTTGCTTAACTGGTTAATCGTTTGGTCTTTTAAATGTCAGAAAATATGGAAAATGCCCTACATAGTCCTCAAAGATTAGAGTAGAGGTATACATTTCTCTTTGTTGTGATTGGTTCAAGTCAGTGTCATTATCTTGCTCAGTTGCCGGCATTGGACATTCATTGTGAAGCTTTTAGCAGGTAAGCAACAGCGTGGGAATAAACGTGGTGATGGAACCATAGATCTGCCATATTTGAGCTGTTCTTTATGTAAGGTTGTCACTTGGCCTTGAGCTGTGAATACGTGTGAGCGGGCTTACGTGTGTGTGTGTGTGCATGTGTGTGTGTGCGTGCATGTGTGTGTATACTTGCGTGACTTTGCCAGGGTCAGCTCCCAGGGTCAGTTAAATGCACTCATCTGTGAGTGATTGTGGCTCAACTCTAATATGGCTCATAATTACACTCATACGCCGTCTTCATTGTCATCATCTCTGGAATAATCAGTCAAACTGTGGGACATCACATGTCGCCCAAGCCGTTCTTGTTACCGTGCAGGAAATTCCTTTGCCAATTACCCGGAACAATATTATCCTGAGCCTTTCTCCTTAAATGAACAATATGTTCAAACGTTTGAATTATAAATTTAAAGCATCACACGGCGCATGAAAATGAAAACACTCGCTACGTCAACACTACTTTTAGATTTGAGCAACTCCCCTATATGACATCAAAATGTCACATGTTGGTGTAAAATGTGAACGTACAGTAGTCTCGAGCCACATCTGGCAGACATGCACACTCACATGGAGTCTTTTATATCACCTTACACTTAACCGCAGCTTAACGCACCGTCATTATCACCCCAGTCTGGCCTCCAGTGTCGAACCATAATTGTACATGATGTTGGATTAATTAGGGCCGCATGTGTGTGAGGAGTCTGTGAACCATGACGGCAAATGCTAATAGGGGGACATGCGTGAGGAAGGTTGTATGTGTGTGTGTGTGTGTGTGTGTGTGTGTGTGTTTGTGTTTGTGTGTGTGTGTGTGTGTGTGTGTGTGTGTGTGTGTGTGTGTGTGTAAGAGAGAGAGAGAGCCAGTCAGGCGGACCTTTTTTTTTTTCTTTATGGTCCCTGGATGAGAAGTGCTTCTATGATGGAGATATGGTTATTTGACCTGGGGCATCAAGCTGAGAAAAGTAGAAAAACAGATCAAGAGAGAGAGGGGGGGGGGAAGAGGGAGGTCATGTGTGTTGTATTGTGTGAGTGTGTGTATGTGTGTGAGTGTGTATGTGTCTGTTCTTTTTTTAACCCTCTCCCGACTTTTCTCCTCACATCTTTTATTTTGCTGGAGGCGCGTTGGGGATATTCTCTCCTCCTGCTTCTCCTCGCCGTCTTACCGTCTCTCCGTTCTTTTCAATGCACTGACAACCGTCTTTGTCTCTGTCTTTCTTTCCCCATCTTTTAATCCTTCCTCCCTTTTGCCCTTCACAGTCCCAGAGCCACTGGGTCTCCGCCTCAAATTCTTTCTTTCATCCCCCAACTCAATCTCCACTCTACCCCTCATCTCCTCTCAGTGTCAAACCAGCAGAGACTTCCCACTTCTTACTGTATTCTTTGCCTTTTTTGTCTACCTTTTTTTCCCCACTCTTTGTTCCTCCATTGTGTGTTTGCACATCAGAGTGTGTGCACATTCATATTTTCTGCGTGCCCCTTTCTCCGCTCTACAGTTTTGTCTATGGACCTGCCCCTGTGCTACATTTCTAGGAGTTGGTTTATTTTAAAAAGGCTGTTTGTTGTTGATCGTAAGAAGCATGGGGCTCGAGGCAGGGACCGCTGGAGAGTGGGGCAGGCGGCTGAGAGGGGAGCTGTGCCTGGGCCGACTTTGGGCTCCTGGTGAATTGGTCAGGCGGCAGATTAGAGGCCTGGGTCAGACGGATGGGTGCACGAACACACAGCCGGCTGGGGGATCATATCTCAGTCTGGGGCTTGTAGTCATGACGAAGATCTGGGCAACAGAGGATACAGAAGGTGAAGGTGAACCTGGAACCCAGACAACCAATAGCAAACAAGGGTTGCAAAGGGGCGGAAGTTTTCGGTAAATTTCCGGAAACTTTCCATGGGAAGTTAAGCTCGGGAATTTTGGGAATTTAAAAAAAAAACAAAAAACTACGCAAATTAAACCCTGAGCAATAAAAACATCATTCAAAACTCTATTTTAAAGATGTATGGAATGCAGCACACGCTGCACGTTGAATTTCAACCCTCCACTGTGCATTCTTCCATCACATGCACAGATAATTCCAAGCATCCTTCACACTACGGAAGGGCTATTGAGGCCTGCTGTAGTGTGCAGGACTAGTCAGGTAAGTTTCGATGATATTACTGGGGAAAATATATTAGCATGCTGATTGAGGATTGTTCATCTGTTCATCTAGCCTATTTCCATACATTTATCCATCAATTATAAAATATTTTTACAGACGATTCCAATTGTTTGGCTAACTATTTATATCTCTGGCATTGCATTAGTGTTTTTTTACAAACTTTTTTCTCATCTTATTCCACAGAACAATGCCACGTGCACTATCTCATGTGTGGAGAAATTTCACCCCATCCAATGTAGAAGGAAAGGCTGTGTACATTTGCAAATATTGTGCAAAGACCTATGTTAAGAATGACACAACGATGCAGAAGCGTATAATCAAGTGCCCAAAGTTTCCTCAGGGCTCAAATCAGCCTATGACAAAACAAAATGTTTATATTTATGTCTGTATATGACAAGGTAAATGCAGTTAGTTTAAATTACCCACAACATTTCCAGTTTATTTCCGTTAATTCCCGTTAATTCCCGTTAATTCCCGTATATTCCCATATATTCCCGTTAATTCCTGTTAATTCCCATGGAAAGTTTCCAACTTTGAATATTCCCGGAATTTTGCAACCCTAATAGCGACACACAAGTTATCATGAACTCAATGACCGGAAGCTTGGCCCTAGCGTGGTCGCAGTGAACGGACGGCGGCCGCGGCTCAGGAGGTGCAGAGCAGAATGTCCAGACACAGGAGACACCAGTCTCCCTCAAGACTGTGAATCCAGCTCACTGTGTTTGAGTGATGGATGATGAAGAAAGTGCTGCAAAACTTTATTTGTCCTGGAGAGAAATTGTTTTTTTCGAATCAAGACATGGACAACTGACCCTTTTCACGGCGGCCATTTTGGCCTGAAACAGAAGATAAACACAGATGTCATTAAGGTTTCGTACCCAAATACAACAGAACCTTCATTAATGTGATTAGTAAGACCATTGTTCACTGACTCTTTCAGAAGGGTAAAAAAAGGGGATTAAAAAAACATGACATAATGACATAACATAAAATACGTTAAAGGGGGAGGGGAGGTCGGCACAGGAGGTCTCCGATTTGGGGGAACAATAGGGGTCCCAAGTTGACCTTACAATTGTTGAATGAATATTATGCTACTGAATAAATTAGTTAGAATAACAAAAACTATAATAGAAAAATACTATAAAAAAACAAGAAGGATGCCATCACGCCCATAAGCCCAGGTATGCAGGTGGTTTGTCAGGACCTGGCTCCACACACACACACACATAAGGACAGACTATGGACAAACAAGAACCATAGGGATAACTGCGGGAAGACAAGGAAGTGAAGGAGAGGAAGAACTTAGACACAGCACCCTGTCCTCCATCACATGAGAGTGCGTGGGTCTCCGGCATTTCGGTTCAAATTAAATCACAATGAGTCGTCCCTATTTTTTTCCCCTCTCTCTTTCCAACGCTTCATCCACCCCTCCTCCCCAATCTGCCCCGCTTTTCTTCTTTCTTCCTCCACGAGGGAGGGACACCACAAGACAGGGAGGAATAGGAAAGGGAGAGGGAGGGGAGGCGGTGGCAGCGGTGGAAGGGGGATCAGGGTCTGGGGTCAGAAAACAACTGTGTTTTTTCTCCCATAAAGGTAGAAAGAGATGTCATGGCGTGTCACACACAGACACCAGCAGCAACCCTCTTTCTGAAAACCTTTTTCTTTCCCAACATGGTCATTGCTGCAGCCACCTGACTCTGTCACACAAAAATATACACTCACGTGCACTCTCCCCGTGCACAATTTGCCCAATTGTCCCTCTCCCAGCTCTCCATCTGCATCCCTCCACCCCACCATGTGCTCTCTGTTGTCCCCTCCATCCGATTTTTCTCATTCCAAAGCCTGACAGAGGGTGAATCACGGCCTGGGAGAGAGAGAGAGAAAGAGAGAGAGAACCGTCCTTTCACTCCATTAGACTGACAGCGCCTCAGACTTTTTCTATCTGCTCACGGATCTTATCATTATTCCAATTGGACCAAATATACGAATGCACTCTCTCATGTGTGATGCCACAAAGATCTTTGTTCGCACTGGCTGTCAGAACAACACACAGACAGAGACGTGAGCACGCAGAGATACATTAACATGCACAAACACAGGAACTCACACACATGCCAAATGCGCTCTGATAGGGTGTCAGGACCTTTTGTCCCGTTGCCTTTGTTGCAGGGAGAATAATGATGATGAGGCCTAATACATAATTCTTCTGTGTTACAACAGAAAAGGGTCTGCTTGTCACTCAGAGCTACACAGGCTTAAAGCAGAGCCTTTTCATCCTCGGAGGCACTGTACTGTATAATTGGTGAAACTAAATCCTGAGCCTACATTTACATTTGGACTCATTGAGAACCGTGCGTCTGTGCCGCTCACTTTTCTCGAAGATACAACTTACGTCCATTTCTATTGGTGCATCCACAAGTATTCAGATGAGTCAAATTATTAAAAAGTCTATGTTTGCCACCCGTCACTCAAGAGCAAAATTTACAACCAATGCATGACATAAATAATATTTCATTACAGTACATCCCAGCAAAAAAATACCAACATCATATTTTTTTAGTTTAGTTTTTTCGCTGTCTGAATCTTGCTTCTTTCATACCTCTAGTCATGTTTGGCCTTGAAAACAGTTTTGGTTTTAGTTGAGTTTGAAAATAGGTTTATTTTCCTGCCCCCATCCTTTATCAGTGAGTGGAGGTGAACTGAATTTTGTATAGAATCTTTGAAATTCACTTTTGAAATATCTCTTCACTCTGGAAATGTTGTGAGCAGTTTCCTTTAGAACTGTTTTCCACTGAAGAAATAGTTTCTTTGAAAACCATTAACATTGCCCCCCGTGTATGAACCAGTACAATCAGGACATCTGGCTCACTGTTGATTTGTCAGTCTGGCTCTCAAAACAGAGTTTGGATGTACTGCAGTGTAATATTGCAACGACATTCAAGGTCCCCAGAGGATGATCCCTCTTTATTAGGTGTGCTGCACCAACTTAATGGATGGGCGCAAAATTTGGTATAAAAAGTGTATGATTCCTAGGCGAGCCATCCCAGTGACTTCAGTGAATCCTCATCCAAACCAATTTTGGCACACATACAGATGACCTCAGTGGCTCTCAGCTGACACTGGTGTGGCCAACAGCCAAAATCGAGAATGGATTTGAAAGTAGCATTGCTATATATGGGCCTCACTCAGGTTCGAGGTCCTGGCATATATTTGGATAGAAGAAACAGAAAAACGCAGCCAGATACTCGGGTTAGGGGTTAAGGTTAAGAAAATATATAAAAAAAGGTTTTGTTCTTCATCATTACAGTTGCATCCCTTGAATCATGTTTTGTTCTAACTGAAAGGGTCAAATGGTTTATTTAACTGCTGGTTTCATAATCACTGTATCACTGATAATTAGACAATGGAAAATCTATCATGGAGTACACAGAGGACATGGAGATGACCTACATCACTGCAGTGAAGAACAACCTCTGGATTCAATACCACTGTGTGTTACACCCGAACGAAACAAATGCTTTGTTATACAATTCTCACAAAGGATGAAGATGTCAAACAGCTGTGTGAGATCCGAGTTAAGGACTAAACCCAAATGTCTGCAACACCGGAAATATTCTAAATATTTACCTTGTGACATATAAACCAAAGTTAACCCTGTTGATAATAGTTTAACGTAGCAGGGTGTTTGACCACAGTTTATACAGAGTGACTCCTGAGCGCCCTGCTTCATATCACATCTCTCCTTTACCATGTTGAGTTTACACAAGCTCATAATGTTGTTTCTGTTTCTGTCAGTGGGACGAGGTCAGTGTCCTGGACGACCGGGGGAAGCTCATACGGACCTTTGAGGTCTGTAATGTCAACCAAAACCCCCGTCAGCAGGACAACTGGCTGGCTACACCTTTCCTGTTCCGCCACTCGGCTCCACGGGTGTTTGTCACATTGCGTTTCTCGGTGCGTGACTGCGCCAGCCTGCGATCACCATCACCCACCTGCCGAGAGACGCTCACCCTGTACTTCAAACAGGCCGACTCCCAGAGGGAGCTGGAGAGGACCTGGGCGGCTGAGGTGAGGCAGAAGAACGACATCACAGGATGTGCTGTATTAGGATCCCAATGTTATATGACCATTATATATTTTTTATAAACTCAATGTTGTAATTTATGTGCAATCCACCTTATTTGGATTCACAAAAACTGATTCTGCTGGAATAAATTATATTATATAAAAGTTTTGCCTTTTAGCTATGTAGTCCTACCATTCTTTTTGGTGCTTCTTGCAGTATAATTTCCAGCATTAGATTGCAATAAAACATTCCTGAATATTTCTATATAGCTATTCAAATATATTAACATATCTGACAGGGAGGGTAATAAGAAAAATTTTGATTTATTCATAATCGTGTGCCTGCAGCCTTGGTGTTCAAAAGCAGCCATTTTTTATATAAGTTTTATCATTACTGAATGGATAAATAACTAAATTAAAAAGTGTGATAAATTAAGTAGAAGTAATATGAAATGTGTCTTATGTTTATCTGACCTGACACTTGGGAAACTGGAAATGTTTGTGTTGAATTTCACCCGAGCAGCAATTATTTAATAGCTTGTTTTTTGTTGTGAGTTTTGTCCTCTTATCTATAACAAGGTCGCAGCATCTTCATTGCTGAATAAACAGACTGATAAGAAATTCAAAGTGTTCAGCAGCTAATCTCTGATTGTGGTTCATACAAATCAAGCTCTAAACTTGATGCAGCAGGGAACATTTCCTCTGCTTCTTTCCAGCTGTTTTTCGTCACTGCTGGAAGCAAACAACCCTCAGACAGAATCACTAAAAAAATGTGATTGCTGTTGCACCAAAACAGCAAAAGCGCTCATCATCCCATGACAGGGAAGTAATTGTGTAATCACCTCGATTATTGTTGCGCTTGCCAAGATAAGCTGCTGAGATTGACGGCCTCCTCAGACCACGCTGGTGTGAAGCACATGCTACGGTTTACAAAATGCAAATACGCGCCACTGTGGTTTCCAGAAACGTCACTTGAGTCCCGCTTATTACAGCTTTACTACATAAAATAAACAGCAGTGGCCGTTTTACACTCACTGCAGGAAATTCTCTGATGTCAGTGAAGCAGTTAGCACATTTTTCCAGCGACTGATGTACTGATGTAAGATGAATTTTTATATTTCTGTGTTTAGTTTTGCATGTTTGCGTGTTGCGGTGGGGCCAAACTACCCGAGCTCCATATGCTGTTGCAGTCACAGCGGGAAGGGCGCAGTGTTGTTTGTACAGATGAATGCATTTTTCCTCAGGGAAGTGAGATGCTTTTTAAATATGCAAATCAAAGCCTGATGAGGAATCAGAGAAGAGCACAAAGCACTGCAGTGCTCTGAGTCTGTGCAGGGACTGGAGCAGGAACCCCCACTGGGACCTTCAGACTGCATATCTGAGTAAACATTTACCCTCCTCACTTAACTGTTTCATCTGTGCCTGGGAAAGAACACGGCACAAACTCGAGCTGGTCTTTCTTCTCATTCTTTCCCAACCCTATCATAACTGCTTTGCTTTTCTAACTTGCACATTTCCAAAGTGAGCTAGTCGACCACACGTTCTCTCTGTGCAATTGTGTTTCCTGTTAATCGCTCATCTTTACCTCCACTGACTCGTTCCCCTCTGTCCTCTCTGCAGCCGTCCAGCAAGGAGAAGGACACCAGGGAGGGTTGGGTGAAAATCGACACCATTGCAGCAGATAAGAGTTTCTCCAAGGTGGAGCCCAGTTCCCCTCACCAGTACCAGCCGAACAGATACAGTCGAATCAACATCAAGACACGCAGCTTTGCCCCTCTCACACGCAACGGGTAACTGCCACTGAACTACACTTTGTTGCTCATGCTTTATGAATGTTCTCGCTGTTCTCCTTCTTAACACCTGACGCATGTTGCAGATTTGTCCTGGCTATTGTTGACAGTGGAGCTTGTGTTTCCCTCATGGGTGTCTCCGTCTTCTACCGGCGCTGTCCAGCCACCAGCCTCTTCTTGGCCTCTTACCCAGCGACTCCCTCGGGGGCAGAGCCCACGGCCTTAGTGCCCGTGAGCGGGACATGTGTCCCCAACAGTAAAGCACAGGGAGGTACGCCCCCCCGCATGCACTGCAATGCTGAGGGAGAATGGATGGTACCTGTTGGAGGGTGTGTCTGTGACGGAGGCTTCGAGCCCAACCTCAATGGATCCGCCTGCTTGGGTGAGTCTTGCAGCGTACTGATCAAGTTGACTTCCACAGGGATCTCCAGTTTCGTATTGCACTTCCATAGTGTTAGAGGGATAGTTCACAATAGCAGTTCAAAATATAAACTCACTCATTATCTACTCGGCAATATGCTGATGGAGGGGTGGGTGAAGTGTCTGAGTCCACAAGACACTTCTGGAGTTTCAGGGGTAAACAGTGTTGCAGTCGAATCCAATACAATGGAAGTAAACTTCTCATTGTAAGTGTTTCAGTAAAACACTTACAATGACTCCATACTGCTCCTGTTGTGTTATCAAAGTATCCTTGAACCCAGGCATTCATATTCAACTCGAAATACATAATTGACACCATTTTTTTAGCCTAAATTTCCACTAAAAGGCCGTTTCGAGTGAAATTGAATTTTCTGTGAACTATCCCTTTAAGGAGCTTTGTGGCGGACGGGTGGAAAAAAAGCAGGAATGTTTAAAAATGTATCAAAATGGTTGCAGCAGCAGAGAACTACAGTCAAATTCATTTCTCAGATCACTCCTCAGATAGTCACGCTTAATAATTTAATCTATTGAGTTTGATCTTTCTAGCATTAGTAAAGAGAACAGCAATAGCATGTTTTCTTATACAACATGATATCGCAGTGGTTCTGGTGGACACTGCATTTAGTGCAGAAGCTGTCTGTAATTTTGAATTTGTTTGAATTACCTATTAACTGACTGTGATTAGTGAATTTACCCCTTTAGTGCAAGTGAATCTGTTCAGGAGAACTCACAAGAACCAAGATGTACAAAAATCTGTATTTTACCTGGCCCGATCTTGTCTTCCTGTCAGTTCTCCTCTTGGTATTTCATGGGATACGCAGCATATGGATCAATAGTTAAAGGAGTCGCTGTCACTCCGATTCACAACCGTGTGTTATATGTGAGGTCAGGTCGGGATGGGATGAGAAGCAGAGCGACCATGTCTCATCCATGCAATCATCTGTAGTGATGTAACCGTGCAGGATTTGTTGACCATCAATACAGAAATATCTTCAGGGAATACAAGGAAACTGTAGGGATATACGGGAGAGGAGAGGAGAGGAGAGGAGAGGAGAGGAGAGGAGAGGAGAGGAGAGGAGAGGAGAGGAGAGGAGAGGAGAGGAGAGGAGAGGAGAGGAGAGGAGAGGAGAGGAGAGGAGAGGAGAGGAGAGGAGAGGAGAGGAAAGGAGAGGAAAGGAAAGGAGAGGAGAGGAGAGTAGAGGAATATCAATAGGAAAAAGCACACCGCTGAGAGCCAAACAGATACTAAGGTCAGCAATTTCAAAAGTGGTCAAAGGCGTTTGCACCTCTTAAAGTGGGTGTAAGAGGTAGAAAAACACAGGGAAAAACTATATTTGAGAGATGTCCAGACGGACAGGAAGGGATAAATGGAGAGAGAGAGCAGGAGGAGGGAAAGAGGAAGAGAGCGAGGGAGCAGTAGTGCGAGGGATGTGACACATTTAGGTCATGGCGATGTAATGGCCACTCGTCTGTGAACAAGTGACAGAAACCGCAGGGGGAGTGGGGGTGAGTGGAGGGAAATAGGGAGAGAAGGAGGGAGAGTGAAAGATAGGAGGATGCAAGTTAATGACTTAAAGAACTGAGCAGGCAAAAAATTCCGAGGGTGTGAAGGGAAAAGACGGGATGAGCAATGGATTCCTTTTGTGCGTGAATGTGCGTGTATCTCTCCGTGATGCTGATGTTGCGTTTCAATCCGTCCACAGACGTCTCGGGACTGAAAAGCCAGAATTACTGTAAAACTCTGTGGCCTACAGGAATTTCAATGGACATAATGGCTCAGTTCCCTCACATGGGGGCCCTCAAAGTCTAACTAACTCCAGGACAATTAGTCCTCTAATTCTGCCAAGTCAGCTGTGAAATGTGTTCATGCTCTTTTGCTTTTACATCTGCACTCAGTCCTCACTTGTGTTTGTCCGCACTTGATTGATGTTTTCTGACAAATCACCCCTCGGTTTCGGCTCAGCTGCCGCAGCAAAGGCCTGCGCTGCCTGTGTATGAATGATCTCACACGTTCCTGCCCACGCTGCTCCGGCTTTTTGTTCCGACCCTCATTTGATTATGTTTTGTTGATCACTCCACTGACTAATGATTTGGATTGGCATCATTACATTGTTGTCCTCCCCGGCTCCCTGGGATTATTGAGAAAGGAGGCAGATGGTTGGCTGGCGATGCAGTCGTCAAGGATTATTAACAGTAGCCGAACTTTCTTTGCCGTTCTCAATCGTACATTTTGTTCCCGTTTGAATTAAGCGCCGAGGTCGTTTGATAACAGCACAAACTTTGCAATATTAGTTTGTGAATGTGATGAGTCGGTTTTTCAGGGTCTTTAAAAGGTGCAAAACCTTTATTAATTGCAACTATATATATAAATATTTTTTTTTTCTCAGAATGTTTATTCCACTGTGTCAGACCCTGGATGTTCCCATTTGTATGTGTCAAAAGTGAAAATGAAAATGAGAAAAAGCTCACGGTCGCTTGTTAATCCACCTCATGTGTGGTGCCTGATTTTTCTGTTAAGTCCGTAACTCCCTTGAAAACAGCACCGCAGCGTTTGGAGCGGTGCTAAATAAAAAACAAAAAAACAGCTGAAACATCAAACACTTACAAAAACAGAGCCGGCGCTTTGGCAGGCTGACATTAAAAGATCATTACTCAATTATTTATGAAGGTGTTCGTCTCAAGCAAGACGAAAAAGAACATTTGGGTTCTGTGTGATCATCTCCGGTCTTTTGAAAAATGTGAAGGGCCGTGGCAGATGACAAGCAGCAGCGATTCAGACTCACGCAACCGTGGCAGTTATTTTATTTTCCTGCCACACAAGAGGAAGATGTTTCTCTCCTTTGACATTTGCATCGCACAAGAGGGATGGAGAGCACCAGCGGAAACACGGCCGAGCATGAGACACAATTACACCTGTTCAGCCAAACATGAAACAGTCCTTTACTTGCGGGCTCCCAGAGCTGGTCCAACCTGGCCGTGCTTCATCCTCAGATGAGCCTCATCCCTGTGCTGGATTCCTCTTGAATATTAAGCCACTGTCGAGGATTTGGGACAGGGATTACTGCAGAATGCTCAAACGGACTTTAACTTCATTTGGACCAATGTTGGGTTTCTACATCTACTTTTCTTTTTTTTTCTATGGCGTGTGACTGTGTTCTGACAGAGAAATCTTCGACTCGTCAGATTGTGATGATTTGTCACCTAGAGTGCTCACTCTCAGCACAGACACGTCCACTAAATAGGCCGAGGCACGTCGTGGTGAACAACAAGAACATTTGGGGAGGAAGTGAAGAAAAAGTGCAAGTGTGGTATTGTTTGAAGTGTCATTACCACTCCATTCTGGTCCTAGAAAGACACTGTTCACCAAAAAGCAAGAGATTTGTTTCCTCTAAGAATAAAAAATCCATCTCTTGTTTCTCAGTATTTTTTACCCATGATATGTTCAGTGGAAAACTCATAACCAGTGTTGTTCAAGTCCATTAGTACAGGTCAAGCTATTTGAAAATGTGTTAGATTACACATTAAAACATTAAAAATTATGTTGTTGACGTCCAACTATGTTCAAACCCAGAGAAATCCCTGATTTTATTAAAAGCACACAGACATTTCATTTGGTCTTTTAATTGCAGCATATCTGCTTTACTTGCGTCTTTGTCCATCTCTGCTTTAACTTCCCAGACAAACAAGGAAGGACAAAACACAATATGAGCCAGTTAGCTGTTTGTACATGTCCCTCATAAAGGTTCCCGATTATTTATTTCTGTTTGCTGGGTAATGTAAATAAAACTAAAATACAGTTCCTCATTTGTGACAATGGTGGTAGAAACAACAACTCTTGATCCTACACAGCTTCATGACATCATCATCCTGACTGAGAGCAGATTGTTGTTTTTGCCAAAAACCGTAACATTTACGAATATTAACTCATAAATGTCGGTTTCAGCCGTACAAAATAAAACAATACTGAGGACGTTATAATCTCATTGTCCTCGTGGCAGCCTCTGCTTGATTTTAATCCGTTGTCAGCGACATGTTGACGAGGCAAGATTTTCCTAAAAAAGGTGAACAGTGCGCTTGTCGACCCCCAGATGGGAAGGTGCAGGACCAAAGCAGCTTACAGGGGATAAAGAGAAGTAGTCCACGCACTCAAAATTGCGAAATCGCTTAAGTTTAATGAGTCGAGCTCTCGCTCCGGCAAACATCCATGTGAAAGAAAAACAGCCTAAATATATACACATGAAATTACCCCCTCCAATTACAATTAGACTAATTTGCTTCACGTAACCTCCTAATTGTGGGCAGAGGAGTTATTTCAGACCACACTCTGGTTTTTCTTTCTCATGGATGATGAACATCCTTGATGGTCCAGATGTTTCCTCATTAAACATTTGTGAACTTGTTGTACTCAGTGTTCGGGCCCTGATTTATCTTTTTACTTAGGAGTTTTGTATTCGTCTAAAACACGCTGTCAAATGTTATACTGTGCTCTGAATCTGTCTCTGAGTAAAGTTCAGTCTCTGTTTTTACTGCTGTATTTTTAATGGGTTGGGAAAGCCGACTTGTTTATGAGGAAACGTCCAACGAAGGATTATTTGCTGTCACATATTTTCTTTTGCAGCTCACATTGGAAACACATGATATTAGAGAACATGCCCAGTGTCTGTCTGTTTCCAGGCTTCACTGAGATGCACGAGGAGTGGAGGAGCAAAGGGAAAAGGCATTTACAGTTTGACCAATGTGTACCCACCTCGCCTGTTGTGTGGTCGCATCTGTGAACAAGCTTATGCGAGTGTCTGAGGGAGAGAGAGAGAGAGAGAGAGAGAGAGAGAGAGAGAGAGAGAGAGAGAGAGAGAGAGAGATTACGCTGGAAGCCAAAAGAAGGAATGAGTGCATGAAAGAGGGAGAGGAAGAGAGAAAGAGGGAAACTGGGTCAGTGATCTACATACCAAAGTATTATGTTAACGTCAAATTACTCACCCCATTGCTTTTTTTGTATTTCTGTTTATCCTCTTGGAAATTAATTTATGTTTTCAATTGTACTATTTTCTTTCTTTTTACTACATTTTTTCAATTTGGTTTATATGTTACTTATCTCCTTTTCCATATCGGTAACTATTTATATATCTGCCTATGTTTCTAGCTGATGTCCTCCCATCACTCGTAAATTTCATTACCATGAACTCCCAGATAAATGGATTAGATCAGATTCAGCTTAATCTCCATTGTATTATAACAAGAATCCACAGTTTAGGATCAAAATCAAATCGTACAAACACTAACCGAAATCATGTATTATTAAGAAGACAAAGGTACAAAATGAACAAATAACAGGTTATAGTTCGACTTACACTACATGGAGTTGAGACACAAAAGTTATTTGATTTCAGTTGAGTAAAGATGCGATAAACTTTCATCATCATTTTATCTACAGACACTTTTCTCAGTTCTGTGAAATTTGTAACAAGCCGTCCTGAAAAATCTGGTTGAAAATCATCAATACAATTACAGAAATAGGTAATCAACTTTTAAAACGGATTCATTTTCCAGTGATTGACAAATTACTCTAAAAGTCGGAGTCAAAAATTTAAGTGAACCCAGAAAATCTCAATTGTGCCCCTAGTGGCTGGCTGCAGCATTTACCCACCAAATGTCAGATTAATTCTGTCAGTTTAGATAGTGTGCATTTTTAATCCTTATAACCCTTGTACATTTGGTTTAAATGAGTTATCAGATGCTATAAAAACAGTAATATTGATTTTTGGATTGGTCAGACCGGTGTCTCACTGGAATCTCAGTCCCGCAGAGACTTATTGATTTTTATCAGCAAACCTTTAACTCCACTGTTCTCAATCCCTCCTCCTCCCTCTCTCCTTGCTACCTACAGAACTTCATTGCTGCGCTACAGAGTAAAGGGAGGGGGGGGTGGATGGTTGGGTGAGCGCTCATTGGCTGCTGTAATCGGGGGGGAAGGGGTTTAGTTGTTGCCCATAACAGTTGCGATAAGAGGCTTTGTAGCAAAGTCATGTTTGGTGTCAGATCTGTAGGAGAACACGTCTGGTAATGTGCAGCCGGGACATAAAAGATGGAGGAAGGTGGATATTTCCCTCTCTTCCTCTGAAGTCGCTCTCCTGCGACCTTACTCTCCCTGTTTGCTCTTTTTTTTTTTTTTTTTACCCATCATCTGGCACTCATTTACATAATCCCTCTGTTCCCCGTCCAACTGTCCCGGGCCATCCATCTTCATGTTTCTCTCTCCCTTTTTTCCCGTTTTATTCTCCCCCGATGTTCTCTCCTCCTCTTTCTTCTTCTCCCTTTCCACCTCTTCACACCTGTTTGAAAGCACAGCCGGCTCTCGGAGACAAGTGAGAACACAAAAAGCCTTTTATCTCTGTATTTTTTTCCCACTTTCACATCTTACCTGCTAGTATTTCACTCCCACGCCGCACCAGCACACACACACACACACACACACACACACACACACACACACACACACACACACACACTCACACACACAGACACACAAGCATCCACGCACACGTATAGGGGATAAGATTTAAGACATGTTCTTGACAAGATTATATAAATACATTCAGGGTTTCACTCCTTGACCCGGACCAAGCAAACACACTTGCTCATCCTCTAACTCTGAGATCCCCTCACTCTTTAACCACAGATGAGAGGGTTCTTCTCAGGTGTGATCAGTTGAGCCATTTACCAGCATACACAATCCAACCTTTATTCGACACTGCTTTAAGCACTAAGACACCCACACACACATGGACCCACCCAGAGGCAGCGTACTCTCACTGTTCTCCTACTCTTGCTAAGGACGAGCACTCGAGGCTCTGGCAGGTGGCAGCGCGGACTGAAGTGTGCGTCACCTCGACCTCTGACCTCCGTCCGGCTGTTGACATTCACTATTGGCGCATTTCACAGATTTTCCACTGTAAATCACATCAGTTCAGGATAACAGCCCCGCAGCTTCGAATGTCCTTTAATGTTTGTATGTGTGTGTTTTTGTGTGTGTGTGTGATATTTTTCGCCACACATTTTGGTAACACTCAGTCTGCCTTCACTTCCCTGGAGGGGACACAGAAAGTGGTTGATAATGGTCTGACCATCATGAAGCACTGATGTATCACTTTACTTGGGGGGTGTCGGGAGTTTTGTGCTGTTCAGCGGCTGATTCAGAGTTTATCAGCTTCTCTCTGTGTTCTCTAACTCGTCACGTCACAGTCGTTCAGGGCCTACTTCTTTGTCATCATTTAATTATCAAGTTGTTCCTAATTTGTTCAACTACTCACAGTTTTGTGTAACAGACTGTAAAGTTTTAATACATCTTTAAAGAATAGATTTCAGGACATCCGTACTGTTATATGTCATTCATTTAAGCTTTACGAAACCTGAAACACCAAAAAACGTTTTTACTGGTTGTAATGGCGAGGTTAACATTTCCACTTATGGAGTTAAGCTAAGCTAACTGGCAGCTGGTTAGAAGATTAACACATTTCATACAAGCTGTCTAACCCAACATATTTACATGCTGGTGAAGATTTAAAAATAATATCTATTGATTGTACTTATGTAGCATCACATTGTACATATAGACACAAGGGTTGTATCAATCTCATTTATATTGTTTTGCTACACAACAGTTAAGGGTGTTTCCCAAAACACAGAGCGTCGGTTTGGTTGTTCGGTGGTTTAGCTTCTCTCTGCAAACGGAAGCCACTTCATCTGTAAACACTTCAATAACCGTGCTGAACAAAGCCAACAACAAACAACAGGCCGTTGTGTTTCCTATATGAACTTTTGAACCACACACCAAACTGAAACTGGTGCTTTAACAAAATAAAACATGTCTCCTGTTTGATTTTGTGCAAGACAGAGCCAACCCCCTAAAAACCAGGACAAATCAGAGTTACACAAACTCGGCGTTTCAGAGGGTTCAAATGTATTTTTAAACCTGTGACTCATGAGCGTTGGCCAGACGTTCATACGGTTCCTCTGCTGTTCAGTCGGTTGAGAATCAAAAGGTTTATTCACATTCTTAGAGTTCAAAATGTATTTCTTGAAGAATTGTAACAAACCGTATGTAAATGATTATTTTGTTTAGCTACTGCGCTTGTCAATGGCAACCTCAATAGATGTCCTTCTTCATTCATTCTGAATATTTTTACATCTCTTCATGAATCACTGCACAGAAACCCAACTGAACCCGTGTTGACAATCTTATCTCAAGCTCCACTTACTCAATTATTCTCGTGCTGTCGACCAAGACCTTCTGTAATCTACGTCTAAAGTTGTGTGACAAATGAGGAAATTCCGTCTACTGATTAGGACTTATGGTAGAGAGGTCCAGAACAAACAAACAGTGGACCAACAGTTAAGATTGTTGGGTCAACTGCTGTTTCTGACCTCAAAAATGAACTGTTAAGCTCGACTGACTTTACTTTTCAATGTATATAAATTGTGTATTAAGCTCTTCCCCCCTTGTGTCTCCTCAGCGTGTCCTGTGGGCTACTTCAAGTCCGTCTCAGGCTCGGCTCCCTGCTCCGTGTGTCCCTCCAACAGCAGAACCAGTCAGACAGGATCCAGTATGTGTGAATGTCGCAGCGGCTTCTACCGGGGAGCTAATGATGCCAACTCTTCTGCCTGCACAAGTGAGCTTTGTGTGTTTGTTTGTTTATAGCTGGTTCTCTATGAAGTGTTCGGGTGGGCCTCTTTCGCCATTTACACCGACTGTGAGAACCATTTTTTTCCTACAACACATGATAATTGATATTTACTTTCACCAGCCAAGGAAACTCTCAGGTAGTTTAGTTTCTCAGCTTTAACTGCCCCACAGCCACAGTCTATGTTCATCCATTACTTTTACAGTGTTTCTTTTATTTCATTATGTTTGTAGCAGATGCTTCCATCTACATTTGTCAAAACCTCTCCCATTCTCTCCATCTCTCTGCTTTTCTCCTCAGCTCCTCCATCTGCTCCCAACTCCATGTCCTGGGAGTATGAGAGCGATGACGGCGGGGTGTCCATCCGGTGGCGCCCGCCCTCGGACATGGGGGGCCGCAGTGAGGTGTGGTACGGGGTGGTTTGCCGCATCTGCCCCTCACCCACCTTCAGCAACCCGGCGACGTGCTCCTGGTGTGGTGAAGGCGTCACGTTCAGTCCCTCCCAGACCAACCTGAAACAAACCAAGGTCACCCTCAACAACCTGCTGACCAGAGTCACATATCTCATGCAGGTGCTGTGGAAAAACACACAACACACTTTGATATAAATAAATAAACTATTTCTCCTTGATACTTTGTTTAATAATAATAAAGGTTTGAGCCTGAATTGCCTGCTATACTGGTTTACAAGTATTGGGAATGAATCGATGGTGCCGTTGTAAGTGGTTTTTCCAGAAATTTATGAGGATGATGAAACCTTCTCCTCAGGCCACAGAGGAGGCGGTTCCTCTTTGCTGTGTTATTGCATAGTTCCACACCAACAAATACTCACACACTATATCATTGCTTTGTTCTTATTCATTAGGATAATATATTTGCTGACTGAGCGACACAGCTGCATGTGTCTCAAACACTGAAGCGTGTCAGGAAAAGTAAATATGCGTTTTTATGTCACGTCTGCGTGTTCCTCTTATCGACAGGTGCAAGCCCTGAATGAGGTGTCGGCTTTGAGTCCGTTTTCTGCTCGATACGCCAGCATCAACTTCACCACCAGCCAGTCAGGTGAGGACCGGGCAGAGACGCTGAAAAAGTGGGGATGAAAGAGGAAGAGAAGCTTTGATGATGATGTTTGTGTAGATACACTGTGTGTGTGTGTGTGTGTGTGTGTGTGTGTGTGTGTGTGTGTGTGTGTGTGTGTGTGTGTGTGTGTGTTTGTGTGTGTGTGTGTGTGTGTGTGTGTGTGTATGTGTTTGCATGTCTGGAGTTCGTCTCCCCCTCCACCACCTCTCCATCTCTCTCTCTCTCTCTCTCTCTCTCTCTCTCTCTCTCTCTCTCTCTCTCTCTCTCTCTCTCTCTCTCTCTCTCTCTCTCTCTCTCTCTCTCTGTCTCCTCCATCTTTTCTGCCACTGCTCTCGGGACAGGAGGTTGCTCGAGGTTACAATATCCTGTCAGATCTCATTATGGTCACTGTGGTGGAGGAGAGGGACAAATGAGAAATGGGGTAGACTAAAAGACAGACATAAAGAGACCGATGAGTCGGGAGAGGAGAGGGGAGGAGAGGGAGAGGAGAAAGTGGCCTTGTTGTCGGCAAAATGCACCATTATAAATTTTCCACGAAATTGCCCTAGATTGATTAGAGCCTCCACTGACCCTTAAAGATCTCAAATCTTTCTTGCATGTGCTCTTTATTGAATAAATGAATGGAATTCTGGAAAGTTGTAACCGGTCCAGCCAGTATGGTCTCTGTAACTAGATCCAGCTTGGTGCTCCATTAAAAACTCCTACTGCACTTTCCTGCTCTCCAACTATCCTCTCCAGACTCTATGACACTGCCCCCATGTGGTCACTGTCTCACCAAAACACAAAACTAGTGTTCAAAAGCTGCAAGATGACTTTGAGGGATTTTAATCATCTGTTGTCCCCCACAGTTCCCAGTATAGTTCCCATGATGCACCAGCTGAGCCGAGCCCCAGAATCCATCACTCTATCGTGGCCTCAGCCGGACCGACCCAACGGAGACATCCTGGAGTACCAGCTCAGATACTACGACAAGGTGGGCCCAGTGAATCGCCACACGAGTAAAGCAGACACACACACACAACACACAGCACGGGAGTCTTCATCCTCTTTCCCTTGTGTCCCTCAGGGCTCAGATGTGAACAGTGCGATGACCGTGTACAGCGAGACCAACACCGTGACCATCAACCCTCTGATTCCCGGCTCCATCTACGGCTTCCAGATCAGAGCCCGCAATGAGCGAGGTTACGGCCCCTACAGCAACACCATCTACTTCACCACGCTGCCTCTGGGTACGAGAGTACACCAGTGACATCTGTTTCCCTCAAACTGTGTAACTGTAATTCAGACAACTTAGCAGAACACATTTAAAGTTTGGCATCCAGATATGATTACCTTAATATAATGGGCAGGGATGAGCAAATACCTTCAACCTCCCTGTAGGAGTCAACAGGTGGGGATAGGGTGTTAGGAGGGTGGAGGGTGGAGCAAAGGGAGAGATGGGAAATCTTTGCAGCTTAAATCAAATTTGGAGGATGTGCAAAGTGGTGGAAATTAGCCATAAATCATGGACAGGACAATATAAATCATGAATGTAAGACAGCACATAAATATAAAGCACCAGATAGAAAAGACAGGAAAGCACAACGTCATAAAACTATTTGATTCCATAGTTTAGAGGTCTTCAGCAGGGGGTCCCTTGTTGTTCATACATGCCCCTTCTACATGTATGTTTAAAGTAAAAACATTAATCTGTGAATAACTTTAATAGCTCAGTGTTGTATGCAAGATGTATGTTTATAAATGGCAGTGGCATGACCACCCTGTACCTTGCACATGTTTAAATTAAAAACATGAATATATGAACCCGTGTAATATTTGAATAGCTTAGTATTGAATGCACAATAACAGGGTAGCTATGTTTATACATGGCACTAGGCCCAGTTTAATATAAAACACAATTTTATACAATATACATAGTAGAGGATCCCTGCTCCATCTCTCCACCAGTTTGGGGGTCCTTGGCCTGAAAAATGTTGAAGACCCCTGCCATATCTGTTGACCTTCTCGAATGACACGTTACAGCCGATAGACTTCTCACTCTCTCCCCCTCAGAGGAACATTCCCAGCAGATCCAGAATCGACTTCCTCTGCTGGTCGGCTCGGTGATGGGCGGGGCAGCGTTTCTGCTGGTCGTGGCGGCGATTGTGGTCGTGCTGGTGTTTCGCAGGTGAGTGGTTGATCTTCGCGTTATATCAGAAGTGTGATGTAGAGTTTTTAATAATATTGTGCATGTTCACACTTTTCTTCTCTCGACGTGACAGTAAGAGGAGGGAGAGCCCGTACAGCGACAGGCTCCAGAGATACATCAGTAACAAAGGTGAGAGGCGCTATATTTAATTGATGTATTTAAATTTTGTATCATTTTAATTTAGTCAAATGAATGATTTATTTTGAAGGGAGAAAAGGCTGCCTATTATAATATATTTTATTTATTCAGTGCATGATTAAGCTCTTTGACGAACCAAGTTTCGGTTTCATTTGTTTAATTTGATTTCTTTGAATATTTGATAAATATGATTCATTTAAAAGAAAGATTTTGCCCCCAAGAAGAACATTTATATTTCATCCAGCAGAAAGCAGCTCAATGTTTTTCTGAATGAATGAAAAAGATGAAATCAACTTTCTGTGTTTTATCAAATAATATTAATTTTTAGATGCACATTATTAGTTAAAATCTGTCACTGTACGAAAACAGATCGTCCCAACCTCAAGTCAGGATAAGTACGTGCTGAGGACTATAAACTAGATTTGAATTCCAGGTGGAGTGAAGTACTATGTGGACCCATCCACCTATGAAGACCCCAGTGAGGCCGTCAAAGAGTTTGCCCGTGAGATAGATCCCACTCACCTGAAGATCGAGGAGGTGATTGGTTCAGGTAGGTGACACTCAGCCCTTTGAATCTCATCCTTGATGTTTGTGAGTTGACTGTGGACACGTTGTGATCTCTTCCACCTCCTTTCCGCTCCAGCTCAGTTCGGCGAAGTTTCCCGAGGTCGTTACCGTCCGATGGGTCGCAGGGAGGTGCTGGTGGCCGTGAAGACTCTTCGCTGGGGGGCGTCTGACAGGGAGAGGGGGATGTTCCTCAGTGAAGCGGGGGTCATGGGCCAGTTTGACCACCCCAACGTGCTGAAGCTGGAGGGCGTGGTCACCCATAGCCCTCCAGAGAGGATCATCACTGAGTTTATGGAGAACGGGCCGCTGGACTCATTCCTCAGGGTGAGAAAACAGCACAGTGTCAACACCCTCCTCCAACCACTGAACATTTGAACATTTGAACATTTGCACTAGACTGTTACTTTTTTTTTAATACTGTATTATCCCACCTATAGTGTATTCATATTTATATATATTTATATATTTTTCTTGCTCATAGTGTAGTCATCGTTGTTATATCTTACAATACCTCTTAATACTGTAATATTCCATTTATATTTCTTACTGTACAGATCTTATTTATTTACATATTCACTTTAAATTAGCAAAATACTCTGCACTTTTACTGCCTTTTTTTGCACTTCTGGTTAGATGCTAAACTGCATTTCTTTGTATAAGTACTTGTACTGTACAATGACAATAAAGTTTAATCTAATCTAATCTAATGTCCCATCGATGGCACACATGACTGGTGACAGCACAGGTTTCACTCCACTATGAATGCAAAATATCCTTTTTTCGCTGCCTCATCCTACCGTCTTAAATGTTTCAGGAGAACGAGGGCCAGTTCAGCATCCTGCAGCTCATTGGGATGCTGAGGGGAGTCGGTGCAGGGATGCGTTACCTGGCTGAGAGAAACTTTGTCCACCGGGACCTGGCAGCCAGGAATGTGCTGGTCAACTCCAACCTGGTGTGCAAAGTGTCGGACTTTGGCCTGTCACGACTCATGAGGGGCATGGACCACAACATACCCACGTACACTGCCTCGCTGGTGCGTTCAGGGACAAGGGCTTTTTTTCTTCAGTTGGGTTTTCATTGGCTCGCTGCTTCACTGCTTCTGTTTCTCCCCCCCCCCCCCCTCCATCAGGGCAGTAAGATTCCCGTGAGGTGGACAGCACCGGAGGCGTTTCAGCATCGCAAGTTCAGCTCAGCCAGTGACGTCTGGAGCTTCGGCATACTGATGTGGGAAGTGATGTCATACGGAGAGCGCCCGTACTGGGACATGAGCAATCAAGAAGTGAGTATGAGGGAGAAAATTTTGCCTGAGCAGGAGAAGCCGTGATAAATTAGTGATGCAAATGCACTCAAGGTCTTATAAGTACAACTTTAACTGCTACGCTGTGATAATATGTAATTAAAAAGTAAAAGTAAAAGTCCTTCCAATCTGTCGTACCAGCTAATAATGTGAATTATAAGTTAAGGTCTGGTTTTACAGGTTTACTCTGCAAATCGGCTTTTATATTAACATGGTGGTTTGAAATATAGATTTTCCTCCGAAGGAAAGTGGAATTAAAGTGTAATTTCCTCCAACACGGGGCGACTCCAAGAAAGAAGCAGTGCTTAAAGATTTAAGACAACTACTTAAGTAAATTTACTTTATCACTGGCCCCCACTTCTTTATTCCACAGACACATTTAAAATGCCAGGCAGCTGGAATTTGCATGATTTTCTCTGAGTCACTCTTGCAGGCCCTCACTGGTCCATGGCCTTTTATGTGAGGCAATTACACAAGACTCCTCGCACCATCTGCCCCACGTCTGTCTCACGTCTCTCTCTCTCTCTCTCTCTGTCTCTGCTCTCAGGTGATGAAGGCAGTGGCAGACCAGTATCGTCTTCCCGCCCCCCCCAACTGCCCGCCCGCCCTCCACTCTCTGATGCTTCAGTGCTGGCAGGCCGAGCGGGCGGACCGCCTCGGCTTCGACTCCCTCCTGTCCTCCCTGGATCGGCTCATCAGGCACCCGGCCGCCCTCAAGACGGAGCCGACCCGGTGAGACGGCGAGCGCGTCACCAGCACATCACAGGCAGCAGGTGATGTACAATCTGCTGTTTACTCACGCTCTCACTTTTTTGACATCACAGAAGCTGTTCTCAGACGCTGCTCAGCCCGACCCCCACAGACCTATCAGCAGTGGCGACAGTCAGCGATTGGCTGAAGGCGTTAAGGATGGAGAGATATCAGGACGAGTTCGACCGGGCTACACTGGACACTTTAGACAGAGTCAGCACACTCACCATGGAGTGAGTATGGATGGGTATTACTGTAACTCTCAGATTAAAAGAGAACTGCAGCATATGTATGTTCTACCTTCTATAATGCAAATTGTGTGTTATATTGTATTGTTCATGCAAGACAGTCCACCTTTTTCAAATGCACATTACATTTTTAGACCCTGTCGAAAGAATACATCTATATACTGTATATTTATGTATGAAAAACCACAAGCAGCAATGTTCATAAACACAATGATGCTAATGTGACTGACTATATATATCTCTCTCCTCACCTGCTCTCTCCTCTTCAGTGACGTCCAGAACCTCGGGGTGAACCTGGTGGGACACCAGAGGAAGATCGTCACGGCGGCCCAGCAGCTCAGAGCCCATCTGACACAGGGACAGGTGGAGGTGTGAAATCCCAGCTTACAGAACAACAGGATTTCTGTGGTTTTCACATTCCTCTGCTTGTCGTGTCTAGTTTCTGCAAGACGTTTTATTTTCACGGAGCACATTTTGAGCCCAAACAAAAAAAAGAGAGAATCGGCGTAGACTGCCGCTGTGTATTCGGATAAACCTGACACTACAACCAGAAGGGGTGAGAAACAGAGGATCGGACTTTTCCTGCCTGTCGCTTGAGACAAGTAAAAGAAGAGGGATGCACCTGGTCCGGGTCAAAGTGAGGTCAGGGAGTTGTTAAGGAGAACGAGGACTTTTAAAGATTCCTCGATGTTTTTCACTATAGATTTCACTTTGCTGTTGTCTGCCTTCTCTCCTCACCCATCTGCAGTCCTACCTCTCACCTTCTCTTCCGCTGATGTCCCTCCCTCAAATGTCCCCCTACCTCCACCGCAGTGAGGTCAGTGAAGAAAAAAAAAAAAATCAAGGAGATCTCTCCTCACAAAGAATTGCGTGAAGACAATCAAAGCCTTTTTTTATCTTTTGAGTTGTTTGTAAAGTTTTAAAGTTCCTCTCCACTTAAATGCTGAAAGCAGAGAAAACAGTGTACTACCTAGCAGCATGTGGTTTGCCTTATGAGGTCTCACCATTAACTTTCAGTGAAAATGTAAAGTTCGCTCGGTGTCGGAGCAAAAGCTGTAAACCATCCGTCCAAAGTCAGCACAACAAGCCCAGAGGTTAGATGTGAACTCTCACTGCCGGGGCCTCTCGTGTGGTTGGAGCGGTCAAACGCCACTAGCGTCACCTCGGCTGAAAACACTGTGTCCACCTGTGATGAGGACAGAGCTGAACAGCACTCACCTGTACGTGTAGTCGTGTACATTTCACACTTCACCTCTTTTTGTTCGATAGAGTAAAGACACTGAGTCACTGAAGCTTTGTGAATGTGTGAAATGGCAAAGATGGAAAAAATCTGATCTGATTTACACTTGGAGGAAGGAGGCAAAATGCTTCGTAAGTATGTACCTGTGTGTGTGTAACCTGTGTGTACCGTAGGAAACGTGTGCGTGCGTGCGTGAGTGTGTGTGTGCGTGAGTGAGACAAGTGTGTCAGGCTACACACATCGTTAGCTGTGAGTGTTCACCACTATTCCATAATTGTGGAAAATTTGTAAAATAAATGATATGACTTTATTTAAAAACAAATCTTGTCTTGTTTTAATGAGTCCCATTCCTCCAACCAAAAGGTCCAAATACAGAAAAACTCACAAAAACTGAGTTAAAGGTTTAATGTGCAGAAGCTAGTGACATCTAGTGGTAAAGAAGGATGTTGCAGCTGAATCCACATCACCTCACCCTGTCCTTCCAAACATAAAAGAGAACACCAGTAAATCTTCAGTTGTCATAATTGTTTAGATGTAGACCTGCTCCAGATGTAAATATAAAGTATTTAAATATAAAAGACCCATTCTAGGGAAAAGAAAACAAACTTTTGTAAAAAATAAAATGAAACACACCACTGAAAACATCACTAGGAGGTGTATATATTCAATTTCTGCAAATAGATCCCTTTCACCTAAATCTTACACACTGGACCTTCAACATGGAAGTGAAGAGACCCAAGACATCGGAACAAAACCCCTCACTCTGAATAAAAGCTCATGCACCAAATTCAACAACAACGGGAAAATATATATGAGATGAATAGATACATGGGAATAAGAAAAGAGAGCAAATGTGAGTTTATAGCAGTTCTATGAAGCTGGTGCTTTTAGCTTAATGTTACTCAGCTTGTTCATGGTTGTGTTCAAACCATAAAATCATGCAACGTCTAATAATTCAGTTATCATATTAATTCCTGATGAAGTATCATCCACGATAAATACATGAACTTATTCATATATTTCAATGCAGCCACAAAAGTAATGACTGCGTGTTCACCTTGATGACCTAATATCACCTTCACAGTGTTGAAGAGTGACCTCCTGGTTTCTCCTTTTCCACTGATCAGCAGCTTTGAGTCAAATCAGATTCTGACATCTGCTGGGATCAGCCTCTGTCCAACACCAGAGACTGGTTTCCCTCATGTCCCGCTGCTATCAGAGCAGATCTGTGCTGAGAACATGCACAAACCCTCACTGTGCTGTGTTTCCCTGCAGACATCGGCCCGTGTCTCTGCACGTGGATTTAAGAGAACAAAGAAAGGTGCAAATTAATATGCAAAACACATCATGATATAATAAAATAATTCAGCTACTTAGAAGATCAGAAGCTAAGAAGAGCTCAGCCAGCAATAATGAAATGCTGCTTACAATTCAAATAAATTCAATTCAAAAAACCAACAGGCGGCCATTCATTTGAAACAGATGGTGCAAAATCATAAAGCAAACACAGACAGGTACAAGATGCACAACAGCTCAATGAGGCATAAGAGCGTCATAAAATATATATAGAATAAAAAGGTAAAAAAAAGAATTGAAACAGTATAGTTTTAAATAAAACAACATTAAAATAAGTTCATAATCTATCTCTTGATACAGAGTTTTGCAGATTAGACTTTAAAATGTCATGTTCAGTATTTGTGGGTTGGAAGGGATGTCAGAAGTAATTAAGTACATTTACTGAAGTATAAAGCTTATGTATAAATATTTCAGTACGAGTTAAAATCCAGATGTTATATCATCACAAAATACGTACAGAACACAGTTCTGTGCACATCATGTGAATCCAGTTATAGGATTACCATCACACTTATATTAGCAGTATTTGTGAGAATAAAACATTGACTCAATTCTCAACAAAAATGATTCGACAACAGGGAGACTTTCATCAACTGAGCAGTGGATCAGTTCTAAGATATGATGATATGTCAGATAAACAGAGCAGTAAACAATGCAATGTTTTGAAAAGCAGTGGAGTGTAAAGTATAAAGGTTAAAGCAGCAGAAAATGGAAAAAACACACGTAAAGTACCGGCTTCTCAAACACAGCGGTGACGTAGATTTACTTAAGATGAAAGTGAAATATGAGAATTACAGAGGAGGAATTTTCCATTGATTTTGTTTGTCAGGTCAGAGATAATAAAATATATAACCTCCTAATAACCCCCTATAACCTAAAAAAAAAAACCTTTAATGTCACTCTAAAGAGAACTTGAGTTAAAACATTAGGAGTAACTAAGGTTTAAAGATGAAGTAGTGAAAACTTGTTATTTTAAATGAAAGGTCACTGAGGCACCTATTGAAATGAATGCAGCCTAATCGACTCAACCCTTTGTTTTAATGATGATCATTGAGCGTCTGTCTAACTGTCGTCCATGTATGAGGGGACGTCTCTAATAATTGTTTGCTGTTGTGTCCCAACGTATATTAAGATGATGTTGTGAAAGAAACGCAGGTGCAGAAACACTGGACACAGAAACCACAACATCTTGTTTTTATGCTGTTATTGTTCCTTTATAAAGACATTAACAGACTGGAAACCACTGGTTTTATGACACTACTTAAAGATGGTGCAGTCCGTCTGGTAAACAGCTATTATCTCCACAATACTAAATGACGGCCACAGCTATAACCATTACCAGCTCCTCCTATAGAGTCTCCCTGAACCCTGTTTATCCTGTGGCTGACCGGCCCCTTAGTCATGACCTATAAATGGTGCTGCAAAATACCTGTACGCTACAACCAGGAGGAGCAGAAATCATTTAAATGGGGACTGATTCAACAGTTTACAAACTATTTATCTGAGCGGAAAATACATCTGTGATTCTGTGTCAAACGCGTACATGAAGAATTGTAATTTCCCGAAGCAATATGTATTGTTTTCTTTGTTTCTTGTCTTGTGAGGAAAGTGACGTGCCCTCCTGGGACGTGATGTCGCCGGCCTCAGAATGATCATTATGGTCTTTGTAATGTGGCAATTACCATGTTTGCGATGGCTCCTGTTGACACATTAATGGTGCTCAACAAGTTAAATCATTGTGAATGAATGTAGTTTTTTTTACCAGTGTGTGCACAAGATGCAACATGTTGAAAAGCCTGCATCATTAATTAATCCCAGATTCATTTGAAGAACTATTCACAACCAGATTCCATCATGGAGGGTCATTACAAACCAAGATGTACAGGCTTGCAATTTCCAAACAGGTTTCCTGAAATGGTGGACCAGAAACAAGGACCTATGGGTTGACTGTCATGATGTGGCAGAAAGTACATAGTGGCTATGCAGGTTTTGGTGGAAGCAGGTTGGAGGAATGCAGACAGGCCTGGTGATAAGAGAGATACACTGGAATTAGGGATCGGACCATTGCTGCTTTTCTTTACAGGTGATTGAATCGAGGCAACAACTTCACATCAGCATGATAAAGGACTTCCCTGTGAGTCGAACCTCAGAGCACAACTTTCCCTGTGGGATTCCTGATCCGTGGTGAAAGTCTACCTGCTCATTACCGCCTCACTCTCACTGTCTGACCTGTGTGCTGTTCACTCGTCCTCCCTCTCCACCCATTCATTCTCAATCCCTCCACAGGTCTCCTCCCTCGTGGCTGGGTTATATATAAAAGTCAGGCCGCTGGGATTTCACTCCTCCTCATGGACATTTCGCAGGTGTTGCTTATGGAATTTGTCCGTGTTATGTCCGAGTGTCACCAGAGGTTGAGGAGCAGCACTTTTACTGTTTGAGGGTAAGTTTAAGAAACTTTTTTCCTTCTTCGTTCATACGTTTAATTGTATTCTGATGTTACAAATGAATAAAATACAAACCAAAATGTTTTTTTCAAGACCAAAATGATAAAGTTAGTCCTACCTGCTAATAATAACAATTCATTGGTTGTTTTTTTTTTGTTCCTTGTTCATTTCCTAAATTCAATTTTCTTCCTGAAGACAAACTTTAGGTGTCAATGTCTCCGTCTCTGGCCCGATCGGCTCCGAGCGAGCTCAACCATTGGTGGAGCCAGATGAGGTTTCGCCTTCAGAACAAGAAAGGATGGAACGAGATGCTGGATGAGACGTTTCTGTTCTACACCAAGTAGTAAGGACATTCAAAACAGATACAGAATCAGACAATGAATGGTATTCAATTGTAAAAACCTGTTTAGACACAATTTGAATTTGTCTTGTCTTTCTTCCCCCAGCATAAATGACATTCCTCTCTTCTATGCGTCTAAGAAGAACAGTGTGGGTTGCATCAAGAAGCTGCTGAGCTTTGCGTCCACCAACATCTTTGAGAGAGGTGAGGCTGAACGGTGAAGTGTCACATGGTGGTGTTGGGGTTTCAGTGCAGCACGGGGTCAGCTGTGCATGACGGAGCTGTGGTCGTCTCTTTCAGGTGCTCTCGGGGAGACGGCGCTTCATGTCGCCGTGATGAATGACAGCCTGGAGGCTGCCGTGGCTCTGATGGACGGAGCTCCTGAACTCATCAACGAGCCCATGACCTCTGAGCTCTTCCAAGGTTGATACTTGATACAAACACACAAACACCAGCACACACACGTGATCATGTAGCTGGAAGGCTGTTTCCTTAATTCTTCAAATAATTAAATAAAGAAGAATAGAAACAGACAAACTGCGCCGAGGACAGTTTGACCCACAGTATTATTGTACTGTAGCTTTATTTATCATAAACTCTTATTGTATTCAAATATGGACGTAATGCACATTTAGTTTTTTCTGAATTACATTATCTTTTTTTAAATAATTAAAAACATTAATTGTTTTATTTAAATACCTGTAAAATGGAGAATAATTTTTTTTTGATTTACTTAAATATTTTCCATTTTATGCTACATTGTACTTCCACTCATTTCAGGTATAAACATTGTACTATATTAGATTTTGCAAAAAAACAGCAATACATGAAGTAATTAACACAAAATTGTCTCTTCTGAATATTTATGTATTAGATTGAATATTTATCTATCTATAATGATGATCTTGATGACTTTTGATACATTAAGTGTTTTGCTCTAATTTGTTTTCATTTTAAATGGTTTATTATGTATCTTTTTTGTATTATTATTTAAATATATGTATTATTTTATTATGCTGGGACAGTGCTACTTATACCCAAGTAATATATTTTACTTCTATACCAGTGGATAGAGCTGAGTAAGAATGGTGAACCGTCACCGACGCAGCAGGTGAAAATGTTGAAATAAAAATCCGTTCCCTCACAGTGGACTGACTGTCTGTCTCTGCTCGGTCTCAGGCGTCACTCCGCTCCACATCGCCGTGGTGAATCAGAACACAAATCTGGTCTATCATCTCATTAGTCGAGGTGGTGATGTGGTCAACCCCCGAGTCACCGGCTTGTACTTCAGGAAGAGGATAGGAGGACTCATATACTACGGTACGTTGACGTGAGTGAGACTAAACTGTTTGTGGTGGAGTGGCTCATTCCGAGCTGGATCCCCGGTGTCCACATGTGGCGGTTAACTTCAGCAAGACAAGGAAGCCAAAGGCTCCCAATGAATGTGTAAATCAGTAAGTTCTCCTGCTTTTAAATCAAAACGTAATGTGCTGGTGTTTTTTTAAATGTACAACAGGTGAACACATCCTGTCTTTTGCTGTGTGTGCTGGAAACGAGGACATTATCTCCATGGTGATCGATGCAGGGGCCAGCACCAGGGTCCAGGACTACAGAGGTATAACATGTTCCCTCTTGTAGACACTGTATTATTTCAAATATGTGTGTCTGTCTGTTGTTTGAATTATTCATGTCTTTCTGTTGTCTCTCCGTGTACCTCCCGTCTGCTCTCCCTTGTTTTCCCTGCTTGTCTTCTTCCCTATAGGCAACACGGTACTTCACATTTTGGTTCTGCAGCCCAACAAGATGATCGCGTGCCAGGCCATGGACCTGATTATGGCGCACGACGCAGAGCTGGACCAGTTGGTGCCACTCGACATGGTGCCCAACTACCGGGGCCTCACGCCTTTCAAACTGGCGGCCAAAGAGGGAAACGTCGTGGTGAGTGGGAACCTGGGAAATTCTGAAAAGGAGAGATGGAGCAGATTATCATCCCGTCTGATTCCCTCTGTCTCGCTCAGGCATTTCAGCACCTGGTGAATAAGAGACGTGTGGTCCAGTGGAGTCTGGGCCCTTTGACCTCGAACCTGTACGACCTGACAGAGATCGACTCGTGGGCCGACAACATGTCAGTGATGGAGCTTATTGTTGGCGGCCATGAGCGAGAGGCAAGTAACAATCTAACCGGATATACAGCATTCAGTAGAAATCACAGGTTATGTTGGATGAAATTAATTTGGTCTGATGATGAGTGATTTCTGTTTTCCAGGCAAGGAGGATACTAGAGGTGACCCCCGTGAGGCAGCTGGTCAGTCTGAAGTGGAACCTGTATGGAAAACATTACTTCAGGTAAAGTCAAGAGCTGCAGGCCCACACACGTACAGTCTTGTTTAGTTGTAGTTGTTGTTGTTTACAGAGTTTTCTCCTCCTCTCTTGTGTCAGGCTGCTGATGTTTCTGTATCTGCTGTATATCGTGATTTTCACACTGTGCTGTGTGAGTCGCCCCCTGAAGGACGCTCCTGAGAACTACACAAAGTCGGACATGGACAAAACCATCCGCATCCAGAAACCACTCAATGTGTGTTAAAGTAAATGAGATGTGATCACTTTAAAATTTAATATGTTACAATACGTACAGAGGACCATGAATAATATAACCACATTCCACACTGTAAATACTGTCTGTACTTACATAGTGATTCTTCAGGGTTCTGCCCTTTACTTCCGTTTAATGGTTCTTTTATTTCACGCCTGTACATCCTATTTATATCAGAGATTCAGATTTTTATATTTTAATATAAATCATTCAAATTGAGCAACCTCTTATGTATTTATAGAGGTTGTAACTCTAGTGCATATATGTATATTTTAAGATAATATATTTGATGAATTCAGGTTTTGATGATAAAACTCTTCTAATGTCACAGGACTTTTAAGTGTAATAGATTTTTTTTACAAGGTTGGATTTAAATGTTTACTTTCTTAAAAGTTCTTTATATGTGTCCTAACATAAGTACAAGAACATAACGTAGCCTGGTGTTTGTACTGTGCACCTGCATATAGCACAGTCAAAAAACAATGGGCTTTAAATATTAATGCAAACTGAATTTCCTCTTCCCATGTCTCAGGAGAGTTATGTGACACATGAGGACAGCTTGCGGCTGGCAGGAGAAATCATCAGCGTCCTGGGAGCTTTTGCCATCCTGTTGCTGGAGGTGAGTTTACGATACATTTGCAAAACATACTTTATCTTCATGCATATTGTATCTTACAGTGTATTACACACAGCCTACTGTGTCCTCCCCAACAGATCCCTGATATACTGAGAGTGGGAGTAAAGCGCTACTTTGGCCAAACAGCACTCGGAGGCCCCTTCCATGTCATCCTGTACGTTCAAACCCAAAATAAACAGTAAGATAAAGCATTTACTGCTCTGAAACACTATTATTACTAATTCTTTGCTGTCGGTGTTGCTTTGGCCAGTATCAGCTACGCCTGCTTGGTGGTGCTGCTCTGCGTGTTCAGAGCCTGTGAGGTGCAGGGAGAGGCCGTGGTGATGGCCGTGTGTTTGGTCCTGGGCTGGTGCAACGTCATGTTCTTCGCCCGGGGTTTTGAAATGCTCGGCCCTTATGTCATCATGATACAGAAGGTAGGAGACAGGAGCTCAAGAAGAAAAATGGAAACAAGCCGCTTGTTCAGTCATTTGCATTTTCAGTCTGAACCCACTGTGTCTCATTTCCTCTTAGATCATATTTGGAGACCTGACGAAGTTCATGTGGCTGACTGTCATTGTGCTCATTGGTTTTTCCACCTGTGAGTATATTCTGGGTGACAAGAACAAACAAACCTTTAATTCTCACAAAGTTTCCCAGCTATGAACTATGAATAGTTGATATTCAGCATTCAGATGTGTATCTTTTTCCTCCTCAGCCCTGTGGATGGTGTATATGACCCAGGATCCTGATTCCCTCCCCGCATATCGCTCCTTCCCCGTCACTCTCTTCTCCCAGTTTGAGCTCAGCGTAGGCCTCATAGATCTGCCCGTGGAGCACACCATCACCACACCCCCAATCGTCCATGTGATACACTGCGCCTTCTCTGTGGTCTCCTACATCCTGCTGCTGAATCTACTGATAGCCATGATGAGCGACACGCACTGGAGGGTGGCGCAGGAGAGAGACGAGCTCTGGAGGACACAGGTAACACACACACACACACACACACACACACACACACATGCACTGCACAGATTTAAACGCTGGGGTGTGAATGTGCAAAAACATCTCGTGCATTGCTGTGTCATATATTTAGATGTGATGTGATGTGCAGGTAGTGGCCACAACTTTGATGCTGGAGAGGAGGCTGCCACGCTGGCTGTGGCCTCGGCTCGGGGTGTGTGGGCTCGACTACGGCCTGAAGGAGCGCTGGTATCTCAGGTGAGTGAAAAAGCAAATCCACTCACAAAAACTCCACGTCGGCAGAAACACAAATAACAAAGGTGACATCATGTGAAGTGCAGCGAGGTGAGGGGTTTTATTTTTAGGTTTTTCTATTTTCACTCAAAATAATCACACAGGGAGACACAAGTGTATCCACTGACCGCAACCTTAGTGGCCTCTAATGCACTGCAGCCACACGTCATGTTGTGCTGAGTGTCATCACAACTCTTACTCTCTGAGAGCTGTTAGTCTTACACAACCTACACATACAGAACATAACAGTTGGGGGAAATATGTTAATCCACTCTTTGCTGTTAAGTCGATATAGAGATAAAGGTTAAGATGATATAAAGATGGATGACGCGTCTCCACTTTCTCCCTGTATCCAAAAGTGAAGCCAAAATACCCAGGTTACGAACGCTGCCATCTTGTGCAATTGAGCCAGAGTCTGCGTTGTAGAGATCAGGGGGTGGAGCCGCAGTAGGGAGGTCCCAGCGATGCATCTGTCAATCATGGCGTTTCACTCTGTTTTTAAAGCATTAAATAGCTCATTAAAACCAAACTTAAAAATATACATTTGAGAATACATGAGTGTGATAAGAACTTGTTAATATCGCAGAAACCATCTTTTGTTTAAGTTAAATTATTCAACGTCTACTTTGAATTGTTTGGCTCATGCCCCATCCACAGTGGTGGAATGTAACAAAGTATTTTTACTTTTTACGTATCTGTACTTTACTTAAGTAAAAATAAAAGTGCATACTTTTTACTTTTACTCCGTTACATTTTGCAGCTATTATCTATACTTTTACTCTGCTACATTTCTACAATTAGAGTACTTTTAGTACTTGTACTTTTACTTAAGTACTAAACTTCAGTACTTCCTCCACAACTACCCATCCACTAACATGGTGGAGGTGGGACTTATGAGCCATACTGAACCAGGTGGTGATTGGGACACTTTGGCATGTCGTCCCTCTTTACATACATTCTCTGGAAAAGATCAACACCACTCTAACGTATATAAAGTAAACCAGAAGCTACACTTGGGAGCCAAGTTGCTTAGCTTAGCATAAATAATGGAAAAGGCTTTGGTTGTTTGTACAAATTAAACAAACAATACATAACATAACTAATGGGCTTCAGGTAAGCGTTTGTAAGGGAAGGGATTGTGTAACTATTCAATGAGGCAAGCTGTTTCCAGTCTTGTGGGGTCGTATCTTCTCATATTTGCATGAAAGCAAGGGTGTACTTCTCAAATACAAATGATAATAACAGTAGAAAGTTGAAGTTGTGCTGACTCACTTTAGTTCTTACTCACAGCACAACATGACCTGAAGCTGCAGATACGAAGTGAACTTAAAGTGGAGGCATTAGAGGCCACAGAGTTTGTGGTCAGAGGATAAATGTGTGTTTCTCTGTTAGAGAATAAGCATTTATACCAAAAGGTTGAACTTAACATATTGTGGATAAACAAAATACACAAATAAAGAATTCTTTAAGAGGATAGCAGAGGGTTCTCATCTCCAAATAGATCAGATATTTGTCAATAATAGTTTTCAGTGTAAAGGGGTTTATCTTGACACGTCTGTTACTCCTGCTTTACTCCGACCTCTTTGCAGGGTTGAGGACAGAAACGACTCCATGTTGCAGAAGATGCGTCGTTACATCCAAGCCTTCTCCAAAGAGGAGGAAAAAGAGGGATGGGACAAGATGGACACGTTAAAGAGCTCGAGCTCAGGAACCCCGACGCTCAGGCCTAAAAACAGAGGTGGCTTCGGCAACAGGAAGACACTGACTGGCTGGCAGATGATTCGCCACAGTGCTTTGGGTTTGGAAATGGAGCAGGACGACCCGGAGGACCAGGACATTAAACACGTTTAGAGGGAGACTCTGCCTGATCGTGGACTGGGTCGTCCGAGGCCTTCTATTATCTCACAGCTCTGTGGTGCTGATGAATTTCACTGAACTAACGTGCGAGGAGAAAAATCTCAGTTTCTCTACGTAGACAACAGTGCAATTATTCCTGAAGTATTATGCTATAGAAAAGAGTTGTGTTATTTTTATAGCAAGATAAAACATATGTAGCAGTAATACTGTATATAAGAAGCTCAAACAAAGTGAAGTAGAGACATTGTACTTGTTAGGTAGATGCATGACTTTTTTATATGAAAATAAAACCTTGTTGAAACAAAGTCTACATTCAGGTTCAAATTATACTACATGATGCTGCAAGAAGATATAAGTTACAAATCCACAGGTGTTAAATACAAAACAGCTATTGTGGAAGAAGCTTTGTCATTTATTTGCCGGATTCTACTGATTGAAAAGTGGAAAGAGAAACGATGCGACGTGTTACTGAGGAGTCGATGCTTGCAGACGGAGAATGCGTTTGCTCATTTCTCTGTTGAAAAGGCGACGCTGTCAGGCCGTCTTTTCACAGATGAAGTAGGATGAGTGGGCGCAGGGCGACGTCATCCAGTTCTTCTGGGGGGAGCTTGCACCTCTCAGGAGGCCACAATCCCCATCAGACTGATTATCTTCCCAATAACTGCAGAGAAAAAATAATATTCACAATTACATAGTATTATTGGACATCGTGGTTATTCATTTGTACATGATTTTAAGATGTTTTTCTGAATTAACAAGATAATTAAGTCGTTAATTCAGAAAACCTGAGCTAATTTATTTCCTCAAGTGACTGCAAAACAATTTCTGGAAATATTTGTAATGTAGAAATATTTGTATAAGACTACGGAAACGCATTGCATTCACCGGAAATTACAAGATAAGTTTCATAAAAAACGTATGAATCGTGGTTATTAATTTAAAGTTGAGAGAGAACAAATCCTTAGTTGTTTTTGTTTTTGTTATATATTGACCCTGGCCACATGATTAGTTACACTGGTACCCTCCAATACAACAGCCATGTCATAAAAATAACGTTCAGTATTGTTAAAAGTGTGGAAATATTTCAATTAAATTATATACCTTAGCTGCGAGTAATATACATTTTTTAAATACACCAGAAGTCACATTCAACTATGCCAAAGCTATCACACACTTACAAACAGTTGTCAGGTATAATTTAGGGGAGATTATCTTGCCCAAGGACATCGGCATGTGAAATGGGGGAGGCAGGGATCGAACCGCTTACATTCTGGTTAGTTGACGACCCGTTCCTACTTTCTCAGGTAGTCCAGTACAACAACACTTTTCACTATGACCTCAGCAATACAATTTGTGTAATTGACACACGTCAGACAATGTCAACAAAAACGTTGCTGGATCTCATTAGACTGTATAGGTGTACCTAATAATTTGGCCACTCACTGTCTATGCTAACCACATTAGGAGCATTTACACGATACAAACCAGTTCTCTCTCATTTTCAAGCTTTATAAATAATCTCCTACAACTTTATGGGCCTGAAACTTGAGAAAGAAAAAAGAGAATGGAGCGAGACGGCTGAAGAGGAAAAAAGAGTGACCTGTCTCCCAGTGCACTGGTGTCGACCCAAGTCCATTGATTTCCAGTACGCCTCAGCCCGATCCAGAATAATCCGTTCCCCTTCCCAGTCAGAAAAGTCTACGGAGAAGTTACACAGTTACACAAATGCGATATTACATTATTACCAAATCATCACCAGGGAATAAAGCGAGCAGGACAATGAGTCGATTTCCGTTCCACCTGAACATTCTGGCTGGAGATGATGGCCAAACGTCCTCCTCTGGCGGTGCAGTTGTTCTTGCTCATGGACCAGGTCATCCTGACGGTGGACAGGTAATAACACGACTTTTCAAACGGCAGCCATCCGTTACCACACTGGTGGCAGTCGTGCTCTGCAAGAAGAGACAGAAAACTTTCAGAAGACGTTGATAGAAAAAGTTTATAAAACGTTTTGCTCTTATTTGCGTTTCAATATACGTGTATTTTTTTAAAAACTGATCTTACTCAGCTGAATCCAGCTATAACTTAAATAAAATTTCCCAGGTTCTGGCAGAACCAAGCACATGAACAAGCTTCCTCTGCAACGCAGAAACAGAACTATCTAAAAGCAAAATCCTCTTTTGGTTGTCATTGATCTACATGTTTCTTTTCTTCCTGGCATTGCACTCACTCTGGTGATGAATGTTGGGGAAGTCGGTCTGGCATTGGTCATAGTTGCAGGTTGCAGTTAATGAAGTGCTCGCCCTGCCTGCTACTGCTTCCCCCCTCCCTGGGCAATCTTTGGATCCAGTTTGGACTAGAAATCAGAGCAGAGTGGGAGGAGTTGTGAGGGGAAATAATAAAGTCTTCAGGTTACAGCTATTCAATCAGCCACAGTTCATATCCCTGTATTGTACTTGAGACAAAACAAAAACATAATAAAAGCAACATGACACCGTCAGATAACCTATTGTCCATATTCTTTTAAGTCGGAACTGTAAGTTACAGCTGCAGTCCTTTCAGAATCTGCTTCCAGACAAAAGAGGTTTGTTTTGAAAAACACTGACATGAATTCAGATCCCAGGCTACTCACGTTTCACACTGAGGAAAATGACGGCCAGCAGCAGGACGAGGCAGATCAGTGTGAGGAATAAACAGCCGGCACGATACAGACGTGCATTTCCCTCGGTCTGTTTGCCTGAGTGAGAAAACATAAATTATGTTAGAGGAGATATTTCAGTAACCACAACACACACCAGCAGCTGAGGCCTACCTCTCTCCCCCTCCAGTTCAACAGATAACTGGGATGACAAGTTTTCTTTGGCGTCGTCTTTTTTATCCCCTCCATAAATGCGGCAGAATTTGATATACATAAAGAAAGTAGTCCAGTGATTTGTGAGGAGGCTTGTTTACTCCGTCCTGCTTCCTGTCCTTTGAACTGAAGTCTGCCTGCAGCAGTGCAGTTTAAGCACACACCCCTCCCCTCCTACGTCTTGTCACCATAGCAACATATCCGCCATTGATACCTCTGAATTAAACATGTGGAACAGTGCTCAAGTTGTCCTTCAACTCAACAGAACTTCGACTGAATCTCTCTTTGTTTGAGAATGAGCATGAGTGAGAGATTAAGAGGCACAGGCAGATAGTGTCCGTCTGCAGACACAGTTCTCCAAAACAACAGATTCCTTCTGAAGGTCATTTCAGATCCGCACGTGTTTCAGCTCAGAGGCAGAACAGAGATGTTTGTCTGGAGACACGGGATAAAGTACAGGAAGTCAAACAAGGCCGTGTTCTAGACACTTTATCTTCTCTGTCCACACCTCAAACCACACGAACAAAACAAGTTTTAATGTATTTTTATCAAACCAGGGCATCATTTTCAGTTCTTCATACACTGTGTGAAATACAATAACAACAGAACTTCTTATAATCAGCAGGGACATGGTAAGATACAAAAAAAATGTCACCATTTTAATGAGACACTTCCAACTGTTAATTTTACTGTGGTAAAACAATTAAATCAAGTTGTATATTATGATAAATATATTCTCTACAATGTTGGAATATTTTTAGCATCTCTGAAAATATTTCCTATGAACAATTTATTAATCACACCAGTGGATAATTTTTCAGTTCTTCATATACCATGTGTCTCTGTCCATGTTTTCATACGACAGACAATAAGAACAGAATTTTCATAAGGGCCATGATTAAATTTAAGTTACAATAAATAACTTGTATTACTGTAGTTGGGGCCCGAGCACCGAATGGTGAGAGTCCCTATTGAAATTGTAAGGATTATTCTTATTATTGTAACCAAAATGAATTGGCTTTTTTGAGGGATTTAACATGCTCAACTTCTCACCAAACTTTGCAGGTGTATCATGACCATACAAACAATAATATCTCAAGGGGCATTATGAAAAAGGCAACAGGAAGCCCGCCATTTTGTATTTAGTGGCCATTTTTCACATTTTTACTTTAACAAACTTGTCCCAGGGCTTTCATCAGATCAACTTCAAGTTGAGATGAGTGTAATCTAAACAAGATGGAGATAAAAAACTAACTCAAAGATCGATTTTTCGTCACACCGTGTGACCGTGGCGTGGCGTCAAAGTTTAATTACACGCCATCAACACAAAATGTTCTGTATCTCGGACATATATGGTCCAATCGAGTCCAAACTAGACATGTAAGAGAAGAGTCCTGGCCTGATGACATCTACACAGAAATAATTACTTAAAATCACAGGAAATGTCTTGTTTTTTGAAGGTTTTACACTTGGATGTATTCCTCCTCATTCACTGACCGCAACCATGTCAAACTGTATCAAAGGGTTCTCAAGACATTGATAATGTAGGAATAAGAATAAAGTTTATGTATAGATATGCTAGACCAAACAGGAAACCCGCCATTTTGGCTTTCGTGGCCATTTTGACAATTTTAGACATTTTTACTTTGACTAACTTGTCATCGGGCTTTCATCAGATCAACTTCAACTTCTGGGAATGTAATCTCAACAAAATGGAGATATAAACTACCTTGGTATATTTGATTTCATTAGACGGTGTGGCCGTGGAGTGACATTAAAATTTGATGAGTACAAATCAAGATGGTTGAGCTGCAGCTTCAATATTGGTCACTAGAGGGCAGGGTAGGACAATGGTTTGCCCAAGGCACACATTTTCTTCCCCTGTGTGTCAATTAATGTTGAGAGATAACTTAGTTCATGATTAAGAGTAAAATGATAATTTTTAAAGTATACGTTACACGGTCTGAACGTGGCGTGGCGTGACATTTTGATGGTTCGCCAAAAAAGAGGTATTTATTATAACTCCTCTGTGCATTGTTCCATCAGCCTCAAACCTCATTCACACATTCACAGTCCCGCCCTTATCAGATCCATGTGTCAAAGTTGACTCATCATTACAGCGCCTGCTGGCGACGGGAAGTGAGATGTTTCAGACTTTGAGGCACTGCTACCGGAGCAACACTCTCATCACCTCTAGGTGGTCGTTCACTTCTCGTATTCACACACTTCTTGCGCCTTTGCCACAATACCCAGGTGCACTAAGTCACTCTCTGGGCCCGTTCCTTAAAGGGGCAGGCCATGCCTGCAACAGCGCGTTTGGCAGCAGCACTACAAGTTACAACCTTGCCTGTTTTGCTGAAACATTCAACAGACAGCCTGACTAACTGCCTATTCAACATGGATCCAGAGTCAGCCTCAACTGAGCCCTCTGATATGAGCCACCCTTGGCCCTATTTAAAAGACATGTTCGAGTTCAAAGGCCCCAAGAATGACTCGTGGAGGTTTCAATGCGTTTCCTGTCTTACAGTCTCCCTCAAAATAAGGAGTTGCTAGCCTTCAAGAATTTGCCTTAAAATTTAAAGAAGCATATCGAGGTAAGCGGAGTTCTTGCTATGCTAAGTTAATGTCCCCATGGTTTGGCTTAATGGTATTAACTTTGCAGATAATCACTGCTAGATAACTTGTGTTGGGACATGGTTTTTGTGCAAAAAGGCAGGCCTCTCTTTCAGGCCTGTATTGGAAGTCAAAACCTGAGAGCACATGGCCTTTGTCTTGAGAAAGCCACAAGCCGCATGGGCTGGAGAATACTCAATCTCCCAGAGTGCAATGTGTTCTCTTTGTACTGAGAAGGTCAAATAACTCCGTCTCCCAGGAGGCAACATGTCCCCTTTGTTTCAGCATCTTCGCACATAGGTGCGAATATCTACCAGGGTCAACTCCAATTGGTCAGTCTGGTCCCATGACCAAGGGGCAACCGGGTCTATAAAAGATCAAGGCTCCCCCAGAGTAACTCTCTTTCTCCAACCCCTCGGAGGGCCGAAGGCTGCTCCAGCAGCGCTCTTCTCCACCGACCACCACTGAGGACAGCAGGCCGCTGGCCTTTCCTCCTGCATCGGCGAGTGGAGGAACCGGATTCCTCCAGCTCAAATATTCTCTTTCCAACAACTGGAGGTCAAAGGTCGAGCTTCCAGCTCATCTTCTCAAGAAAACCTCCACGCATCTCAAGCTTCTTCTAAACTCCTTGCAGCGACTCGGTGTCCTGCAGGTAAGAACTACGGCTTCAATAAGCAACTGAACTGCACAGCTCAACAGAACCGCGGAAGCAGAGACCACACGAACCAGAGACTTCAAAAGCCTGAACTGCTAACCGAACTGCACAGCAACTTTCTCCCTGTCCTTGGACTGGTAACATAATCTGGGCTTAATAATTTTACTAGGCTAAGCAAGACTGTTTATTTGATTCTGTGTGGTGTTTATAAGTTTGATATATGTGGTGATATTGTGTTACAAGTTAAATCAAGGTTAATGTAAGTCGGGCTCAACACAGACCCTGCCATTTTCTGATTAGCATTCTCACAGATCCCGCATATCTCTTCACCTACTTAGCTACGTCCCCCGACCAGAAGGAGGGGGGGGGGCCTGCTAGCTTAGAGATCTTAAAAGATCACAGGAAGGTGTGACTCTCTTTGTTAGCCACCAGCGAGACCCTCACACACACACACACACACACACACACACCCACACACACACACATCTTTATTAGTTAGTATATTGTTTAGTAATTGGTGTTTTATACTTATTATGTTTATAATAAATGCTTTCTTTTAACCTTGTCCTGTCATTAATGTTGCATAAGTGAAGTTTGCCAACCTCTACACTGTCAAGAACTCTATAAACCTTAACTGTTCATTATATAGTCTTTAATAGTAAATATTAAGATTTCTAATTGAACTAGATCTAAATGAGACTGATCTTAATCAATAAATTGGCTATCTTTTCCCTTCTATGAAGGGTGGTGCCCCGCGAGAACTTAGTCAAACTAAAGATATGATTTAATATTAATATTTTAAATATTAATGTTTTATTTTTCTATTTTTGATAACCAAATTTATTGAACGCCTAAAGGCACACTAGCTTATGGTATCACTCCTAACCATTATTGCACAACATTTATGGTGCAGCCCGTGTGAGGCAGAGTACAGTTGGCAAAACTTCATGACTATGCAATATTAATGTGTTTTTCAGAAAGAACTGAATTTGGAATTTGCAGTCAAGCTAAAGGTTTGAATTCAATTCCACTAGTCTGCCACCGGAGTAGACATTCAACCGTATTTACAAACAAGTGCATTGTGGTCTAAATTTAATTTACTCATAAATTAAATGTTTATTAATAATTAATTATTAATAACTACCATTTTAAGTCCCCATACTGTTACACTAAAAGATTGCCTGTTGCTAATAATTCTAGTTGAATGTTCGTTGTTGAAATTTTGAGAATTTCTTTTAACATTTGAATATCACATATTCAATGTTAACTGGTCAAGCTGCGAAATTTCCTGTAACTATTAAATGCTTTTGAATTAAGACATATCGTGCAACCGGCCATATGTAACAGAGCTTGTACCTAGCTGCTACTGCCTAGCATATCAGCCAAAGTTGGATAAAGAGAACCTGAGAAAGAGCCACAGCGTGCTTCCAGCCCTGTGAATTTATAGAATCCCTAACTCTTACTGCCTTGCATATCAGTTAGTGCTATTAAAAGTTTGGTGAACTATTTAACACACCATAGTTTCGGTTAGGCTTGTGTAAGATAGAATCCACACTACAAGGTGTCTGCCATCGCGACACAAAAGCCAACCACACGCTTTTGATTTATAAACTTAAATCTAATCCTTAAATTTCAGTTTCAACAATGGAGAACCCCTGTGTTGAACAATTTGTTTTTTCCCTAGCACAGAGCCTGACCCCTGGCTATCCTGAATTCATCAGCAAGTTGAACTTCAATGAGTGCATTAAAGAAATAGATTCACTTCTTAATGACAGGTGTGATGCACAAACAGCATCAAAGGGCCCATTGTTGAGATGTATGATCCTAAATTTCCACAGGCAAATCAACCTTGCCTGTCAGAGCAAAGCAGCCATGGAACAGGAGGTAAATTCCCTGAGAGCACAAAATGCTTTTCTCCTCCAGGAGGTCCAGACTGCTAGTAAGAAAACTCTGCACTATTTGGAAGACCTGCACTCAGCAGAGTCAGATCTAATTTCACACAAGGAGGAATTGTTAAAACTTAGAATAGAAGGCGCGGCCTCACATCAGTTTTTGAACCAAAGTGATTCTGGTTATTCCGATTCAAACTCCTCCGATAGTGTACGGTTAACTCCCTCTTCACTCCCAAGATGGGACAGAATCCCATCTGACCCGAAGTCTTTGGGAATTAAGTCACCTTCTGATCCTCCACTGACAGGAAGAGGTAACAGCTTCCTAACTTCCCATCTCACTGACTCTGACACATGTAGTTTATCCTCAAGAACACATTGTGCCTCATACACTTCTCATCCACTGATGCATGACACATTTTTTCGTGCACAACTCTTGAAAGGGGGGACTTCAACATTCCAAAATGTTTCAGCAGCTCCCCCTCAACCAGAGAGACCTGTAGCAGGTGATGCACGCAGCCGGACCCCACAGTGTCCGCGCTTCGAGTTGCTTGAGTTTCTAGCTAAAGATATTGAACAATTTGATCCAGACAACTGTGATAACAACATTGATAATTACTTTAGGGAACTAGATCTCAGCTTAAGCGATGTGCCAAATGCAACAGAAAGAGAGAAGGTTAGACTTGTGTTAAAAACCAGCTCTACAGCTGTTCACAAGTTTATTCAGTCACTTCCTTCCAGCGTCGCATGTAACTACACAGAGCTCTGTCGAGCACTAGTCGAAGAATTCTCTTCTACTCCTGATGTGATAACAGCCATTGTTACAGCCTCCCAAATTAAACACTCACGTCGTGAAAATCCCAAGGATTATTTCAAACGCTTGAGGCATGTTTATTTTCAGGGAAAGAACACACCAGGACTAGAAGAAGATCCCACCTTCAAGACTATTTTCTTACGTAACTTACATCCATGTATACGCACACACGTTGTACTGATGACACAGGAAGGAAAACCTTCAATGCAGCAGATCAGGAAGATGTCACAGGTGGCTTGGGAAACTGTTGTCTCTGTCAAGGCAGCAGTTGGTGCAACCGAGCCTGTCAGAACAAACATCAAGGTGTCAAATTTGTCTGCAGCCTCAAAGCGCCCCCCTCACAACAAAAGAAGGGGGGGTGACAGCAAGCAGCGTGGGGACACAGAGTGCAGGCGCTCTGTTCACCACCTTCCCAGAGATCGGCATTCCCACAGTAGAAGCTGCAGGAAGCCGTACTCTGACATTCTGGCCCAGACATATTACAACCACTCAGAAGATGACGACAGCATCTCTGAGTACAGCTCAAAATATGGTTATGACCGAGCACACAGTGACAGCGCCTCTGAAGTCAACTTAGAGTCTGGCCCCGCAGAGCGTTACAGCCCCGAGCCACGACACAGGCGATCCAGAGCTCGACCCTCACGCTCATAACCAACACAGTTAAACACTGTACTGACAGTCAGTAGTAAGTTTAATGCAGTTAAAATAGGAAAACTGTTTTGTTAGCAACAGCAGCAAACTCAAAACCTTAATTCTGATTAAAACTTACATACCACTGCCAACTTTGTAAATATGTTTGGATCGACTACTTTCATTCCTCAATAAATGTAGTCCATACCACACAGGTTATTACATTAGCATATTATTACAGAAACAATGATACAGTCATTTGAATTTTGAGATTTTGAAAATTATGACATCCTTCCGCAGGAAAATTGTTAAATCTAACAGATACGACTGAGTACTACATTGAGTAAGACCCAATGAGTGAACAAAACTCTTGGACATTTCAAAAATGACCTTATCATTGTACGCGTCTCTCTCTACATCTTATCTTACAATTTACAAATGTCACATTTTCTGTTTTCTCCTTAAACCTAGTGAAGAGCACAGGTTATTCATTTTGTACTGTTACTGTAACTCTGAATGATTTGTCTAATTTGAATCTTGCTTAGCTAACTAGATAGTGTATACAAATGCCCAGATGTTACAGTCCAAATGAACTGACAATTGACTTTTCCAGCTTTGCACTAAACATGTTCAAGTACGCCCTCAGGAACACACGTCAGGTGCGATCCTGACGCCGCAAGGGGGATGTTGGGACATGGTTTTTGTGCAAAAAGGCAGGCCTCTCTTTCAGGCCTGTATTGGAAGTCAAAACCTGAGAGCACATGGCCTTTGTCTTGAGAAAGCCACAAGCCGCATGGGCTGGAGAATACTCAATCTCCCAGAGTGCAATGTGTTCTCTTTGTACTGAGAAGGTCAAATAACTCCGTCTCCCAGGAGGCAACATGTCCCCTTTGTTTCAGCATCTTCGCACATAGGTGCGAATATCTACCAGGGTCAACTCCAATTGGTCAGTCTGGTCCCATGACCAAGGGGCAACCGGGTCTATAAAAGATCAAGGCTCCCCCAGAGTAACTCTCTTTCTCCAACCCCTCGGAGGGCCGAAGGCTGCTCCAGCAGCGCTCTTCTCCACCGACCACCACTGAGGACAGCAGGCCGCTGGCCTTTCCTCCTGCATCGGCGAGTGGAGGAACCGGATTCCTCCAGCTCAAATATTCTCTTTCCAACAACTGGAGGTCAAAGGTCGAGCTTCCAGCTCATCTTCTCAAGAAAACCTCCACGCATCTCAAGCTTCTTCTAAACTCCTTGCAGCGACTCGGTGTCCTGCAGGTAAGAACTACGGCTTCAATAAGCAACTGAACTGCACAGCTCAACAGAACCGCGGAAGCAGAGACCACACGAACCAGAGACTTCAAAAGCCTGAACTGCTAACCGAACTGCACAGCAACTTTCTCCCTGTCCTTGGACTGGTAACATAATCTGGGCTTAATAATTTTACTAGGCTAAGCAAGACTGTTTATTTGATTCTGTGTGGTGTTTATAAGTTTGATATATGTGGTGATATTGTGTTACAAGTTAAATCAAGGTTAATGTAAGTCGGGCTCAACACAGACCCTGCCATTTTCTGATTAGCATTCTCACAGATCCCGCATATCTCTTCACCTACTTAGCTACGTCCCCCGACCAGAAGGAGGGGGGGGGGCCTGCTAGCTTAGAGATCTTAAAAGATCACAGGAAGGTGTGACTCTCTTTGTTAGCCACCAGCGAGACCCTCACACACACACACACACACACACACACACCCACACACACACACATCTTTATTAGTTAGTATATTGTTTAGTAATTGGTGTTTTATACTTATTATGTTTATAATAAATGCTTTCTTTTAACCTTGTCCTGTCATTAATGTTGCATAAGTGAAGTTTGCCAACCTCTACACTGTCAAGAACTCTATAAACCTTAACTGTTCATTATATAGTCTTTAATAGTAAATATTAAGATTTCTAATTGAACTAGATCTAAATGAGACTGATCTTAATCAATAAATTGGCTATCTTTTCCCTTCTATGAAGGGTGGTGCCCCGCGAGAACTTAGTCAAACTAAAGATATGATTTAATATTAATATTTTAAATATTAATGTTTTATTTTTCTATTTTTGATAACCAAATTTATTGAACGCCTAAAGGCACACTAGCTTATGGTATCACTCCTAACCATTATTGCACAACACTTGTCATCCGCAGAATTGTAAGATAGAGTGTGAACAGTATTACAGAGGGTAAGCACAATAAGCACACCAACCTTTCCAATAAACAAATGTTGTTGCTTATAATTATTACTAGTAGTGACATCTGTAGAGGCATGAGTATGACCAATAGCTATATCTGCATTCTTTATCAAAATGGCACAGCCTAGACATTGAGAGACAACCCATTGCATGAGTACGTTTACTTTTAATTCTTAAAGTAAATTTAAAAGTAAGTACTTTTTACTTAAGTACTAAACTTCAGTACTTCCTCCATCACTGTGTAAGTGTTACACATCCTACACATACATAACATAACATTTTGGGGAAATATGTTAATTCACTCTTGGCTGCTAAGATGATATATAGATATAGGTAAAGATGATATAAAGATGGATGACACGTCTCCAGTTTCTCCCTGTATCCAAAAGTGAAGCCAAAATACCCAGGATACGAACGCCGCCATCTTGTGCAGAGTCTGCATTGTAGAGATCAGGGGGTGGAGCCGCAGTAGGGAGGTCTCGGTGATGCAGCTGTCAATCATGGCGTTTCACTCTGTTTTTATTGCATCAAATAACTCATTAAAACCAAACTTGTTGTAAACAAAGAAATAACTGAAACAGCTTTCGTTGTTTGTACAAATTAAACAAACAATACATAACTAAATTAATGAGCTTCAGGCATGCTGGTCGGGATTGTGTAACTATTCGATGAGGCAAGCTGTTTTCCAGTCTTTTGGGGTCGTATATTCTCATATTTGCAAGTAAGAAAGGGTGAACTTCTCAAATACAAATGATAAATACAGTAGAAAGTGGAAGTTGTGCTGACTCACTTTAGTTCTTACTCACAGCACAACATGACCTGAAGAATTTCACTGAAATAACTTGCAAGGAGAACAATCTCAGTTTCTCTATGTAGACAACAGTGCAATTATTCCTGCAGTATTATTCTAGAGAAAAAAGGTGTGTTCTTTTTATAGCAAGATAAAACATATGTAGCAGTAATACTGTATATAATAAGCTCAAACAAATTGAAGTAGAGACATTGTACTTGTTAGTTAGATGCATGATTATTTTATATGAAAATAAAACCTTGTTGAAACAAGGTCCACATTAAGGTTCAAATGATACTACATGAGGCTGCAAGAAGATATACGTTACAAATCCACAGGTGTTAAATACAAAACAGCTATTGTGGAAGAAGCTTTGTCATTTATTTGCCGGATTCTACTGATTGAAAAGTGGAAAGAGAAATGATGCGACGTGTTACTGTGGAGGTGATGCTTGCAGACGGAGAATGCGTTTGCTCATTTCTCTGTTGAAAAGGCGACGCTGTCAGGCCGTCTTTTCACAGATGAAGTAGGCTACGCTGGTGCAGGATGAACTGATCCAGTTCTTCTGGGGTGAACCTTTCAGGAGGCCACAATCCCCACGGGATGGTTTACCTTCCCAATAGCTGCAGTGAAAAAAGGATTTTCACAATAACATCATATTATTGGACATCGTGGTTATTCATAGTAAGGTGGAGAGAGAACAAATCCTTAGTTTTTTTTATATATTGACACATTATTAGGGACACTTGTTCCCTCCAATACAACAGCCATGTCATAAAAATTACGTTCAATTTTGTTAATAGTTTGGAAATATTTTAATCAAATTATATACCTAAGTTGCGAGTAATATACATTTTTTAAGTACACCAGAAGTCACATTCAACTATGCTAAAGCTATCACACACTTACAAACCGTTGTCAGGTGCAAATTGGGGTAGATTATCTTGCCCAATGACATCGGCATGTGAAATGGGGGAGACGGGGATCGAACCGCTTACATTCTGGATAGTTGACGACTCAAGCTTTATAAATAATCTCCTACAATCTGATCCAAATTTTATGGAGCCTGAAACTTGAAAAAGAGAAAAGAGAACGGAGCGAGACGGCTGAAGAGGAAAACAGATTCACCTGTCTCCCAGTGCAGTGTTGTCGACCCATTTCCATTGACTTCCAGTACGCCTCAGCCCGATCCAGAAATATCCGTTCGTTTCCCCAGTCAGAAAAGTCTACGGAGGAGTTACACAGTTACACAAATACGATATTACACAACCAAATCATCACCAGGGAATGAAGCGAGCAGGACAATGAGTTGATTTCTGTTCCACCTGAACACTCTGGCTGGTGATGACGGCCAAAGATCCTCCTCCGGCAGTGCAGTTGTTCTTGCTCATGGACCAGTTCAGCCTGACGGTGGAAAGGTAAAAGCACGTCTTTTCAAACAGCAGCCATCCATCACCACACGGGTTGCAGTCAACCTCTGCAAGAAGAGACAGAAAACTTTCAAAAGACGTTGATATTTTTTAACAAACTGATCTTACTCAGCTGAATCTAGTTATAAATTCAATGAAATTTCCCGGGTTCTTTAAAAACCAAGCACATGAACAAGCTTCCTCTGCAACGCAAAAAGCAGAACTATCTAAAAGCAAAAACACTCATCTTTTGGTTCTCATTGATCTACATGTTTCTTTTCTTCCTGGCATTGCACTCACTCTGGGCCTGAATCTTGGGGAAGTCGTTCCGGCATTTGCCTTTTCCATCTTCCCCAGTCCCTTGGCAATCTGGGGATCCAGTTTGCACTAGAAATCAGAGCAGAGTGGGAGGAGTTGTGAGGGGAAAGAATAAAGTCTTCAGGCTGCAGCTATTCAATCAGCCACAGTTCATATCCCTTAAAATAATTTTAAAAACATGATAAAAGCAACATGACCCTGTCAGATAAACTATTGTCCATATTCTTTTAAATCTAAACTGTAAGTTACAGCTGCAGTCCTTTCAGAATCTGCTTCTAGACAAAAGAGGTTTGTTTTGAAAAACACTGACATGAATTCAGATCCCAGGCTACTCACGTTTCACACTGAGGACGATGACGGCCAGCAGCAGGACGAGGCAGATCATTGTGAGGAATAACCAGCCGATACGATACAGACGTGCATTTCCCTCGGTCTTTTTGCCTGAGTGAGAAGACATGAATAATGTTAGAGGAGATATTTCAGTAACCACAACAATCAATAAATCAATTTTTATTTGTATAGCCCACATTCACAGATCACAATTTGTCTCATAGGGCTTTAACATGGTGTGACATCATCTGTCCTTAACCCTCAACAAGAGTAAGGAAAAACTTCTAAAAAACCCTTTTAACAGGGTAAAAAAATTACGTAGAAACCTAAGAGAAAGCCACATGTGAGGGATCCCTCTCCCAGGACGGACAGAAGTGCAATAGATGTCAAGTGTAGAGGAGAACATCACCAAGATACAGATTTTAGCAGCATTGATAAGGGTAAACATTTTGAAGGATAACTGAAGGTCAATGAATTGACAACACACACCAGCAGCTGAGGCCTACCTCTCTCCCCCTCCAGTTCAACCGATAACTGGGATGACAAGTTTTCCTTGGCTTCCTCTTTTTTATCCCCTCCATAATTGCGGCAGAATTTAATATACTTAAAGAATGATGTCCAGGGATTTTTGAGGAGGCTTGTTTAATCCGTCCTGCTTCCTGTCCTTTGAACTGAAGTCTGCCTGCAGCAGTGCAGTTTAACCACAGACCCCTCCCCTCCTACATCTTGTAACCATAGCAACATATCCGCCATTGATACCTGTGAATTAAACATGTGGAACAGTGCTCAAGTTGTCCTTCAACTCAACAGAACTTTGACTGAAACTCTCTTTGCTTGAGAATGAGCATGAGTGAGAGATAAAGAGGCACAGGCAGATAGTGTCTGTCTGCAGACACGGTTCTCCAAAACAACAGATTGTTTCATATCAGAGATTACAGTGCAGGAAGTCAAACAAGGCCCTGCTCTAGAAACTTTGTCTGCTCTGTCCACACCTCAAACCACACGAATAAAAAAATGTTAATATATTTTTATCTCACCAGGGCATCATTTTCAGTTCTTCATACACGGTGTGAAATACAATAACAACAGAACTTCTTATAATCAGCAGGATCATGGTTAGATTTTGATTCCATTTCAATGAGACACTTCCAACTTTTAATTTTACTGTTGTAAAACAATTAAATCAAGTTGTGTGTAATTATAAATATAGTCTATACAATGTTGGAATATTTTTAGAATCTCTGAAAATATTTCATTTAAACAATTTATCAAACACACCAGTGGATTTTTTTTTTAGTTCTTCATATACCATGCGTCTCTGACCATGTTTTCATTCGACAGACAAAAAGAACAGAATTTTCCATTTACAGTATAATGTAAACACATATTATAATCTGTCACAGTAATAAAAGCAGAAGTTAAAAATATAAACATTGCAAATGACTCTGCATTATTTAAGTGTCCCAGTGCAGCATGACAGTGTGAAACTGAGGCGGCACGCCCGAAATGCGTGATGCGTCAGAAGGTTTCGCCTGTAAAGAGGCAGTTTTGACAATTATTTTTAAATATATAAACTCTGCACAAAACTAATACAGCAAACCAAATGTTTTAACAGAAAGAAATTATATAACTGTGGTTTTGTATTTGCATGTTTACATCTGGATAATAAATTGTGCTTATATAGTCAATAGTCACTGAAGAATGGATATAAAAGATAAACCCGCAATTTTTCATATTCAGCATCTGTAATATCATTCAAATACATGTTTTACATAGGCAGATTAATATTTCAAAAAATTTGAATATACTACAAGACAAGTTACTAGGATATATTGTGCCTGTACTGCATAGATATAATAATGTATGTGTAAATATTTAGTACATTCAATACGTCTGTATCCTAGGACTCAAACAATACGAGACATTATGTCTTTAGTCAACATGTTACAGATGATTAGATTTATGATATTATTTAAATTTTTTCTCATTTCCTATAGATTGCAGCACTGAGACTAAAATGGTGGAACATGCACAATTATTCACTTTTGTGGTCAAGTTATTGCAAAGCTCTTTTTTAAACTTCAACTTAAAATGTAGGTTATAATGACGAAGTTGTTTTATATGAAGGGTCCAAAAGGGTCAAAAATAAATAAATGATAAATAAAATAAATAGACGCCAAACACAACTTATATAATAGTGTACCTGCTTTGGCTGGAGAGCCACCAAAAGAAGCTTCTGCGTAGATGTCCTCAGCTGGAGTTTGCAATGCAGCGTAATGGTCTGGTTGTCCTTCCTCTTAAAATAGACAAAAATACACACAGAAATTTCAACATTACATCTCAGACAACTCGAGTTGCCTCTGAATGTTAGTTTCCATTTGAACCCAAATACAACAAAATCAATTGTGTATTAACATCAGTACATCATACGGAAGCGTATTGCATTCACTTGAAAATGAAATAACAGAGCATCAATTTTTAAAGATAATTGTGTTAATTCAGAAAAAAGCCCAGATTTTTTTCAAAGGAAAATTATCGCTTTATTTCTGAAAAACAGGGTTGTTCCCAAGAATGACTGAGATCGTTGTAATGTAATTTTTTTTATAAATCCTGCTCTATTTTTCTGAATTAACCTAATAGTCTACTGTATAATACCACGAGAGGCTCTCACTTCCATGGAAATGTCCCACCTGTTGACATTTATCCGGTTTTACCTTGTTTGGGGTTTGAGACATTTGGAGACACGCGTGTCATTAAGTGTCTTAACTCGGTTGACACCGTACTTATAACAATACAGCACTGGTAGAGGGTTGCTTGACAGGGTTATTTAGGGCAGTCCTGCCCTAAGGTTATTAATTTGTGTCCTCTGTATGTGGCCGCAACTTCACAGAGAGTGGAATTGTCTATTTGATCTGTGAACAATTTATAAAAATAAGATTCGGTTCCAAAAATGATCAACAATCTTAATTAGACTAATAAATCAAGTCGATCCAAACAAATAAATTCCGTACTAAGCTATATGAAGTTTGTTTGTTGCACAATTTTTTAATAACAAAACAACTTAAAAACCACATATTTAATGTTTATTTTTCACCAGGATAATGTACTTGATAAAAGTATTAAAATTGAAAAAAGAAAATGAATAAAACAAAAATCAGGGGGAAGGGTTCTCATCTCAGAAAAACATATTATTTTTTCTTTTGTCAAGTTGAATGCAATACGCTTCCGTATAAGACACACCAATGCATCATTTAATTTCTACATACAACAATTTATCTTAGTCCGTGTTTTCATGGCTTACAAGTTGTGAAATTGATGTATTAATTATTTAATTCCAAGTAGCTGTGTAGGTAAGTCTGGGATATTTTGTATACATGTGTCCTTATGTTATTTATATGTTTTTTATCATCAACTTGCCAATTTTAAACTAGCCTTCTCAGCTGAATCTGGCGCATTTACATGATAGACTTGTACTGCACGTTAATGAATTTGCATTGTCCAATTTAAACAAATACACAATTTAATCTAATTAATACAATTCTTGATACCTTCAGCTTTGACCTCCACCACCAGTTTACTTGCGCCTTCACCATCTCCGTTTCTCTTCTTCTCCAAGGGGACCTCCTCCAGCTCCATGGCTCTTCTCTTCTCTTCCTCTAACTTTCGATTCGCCTGAAAAGTCTCTCAGATACGGCTCGTCAATTATGTTATGTAACTTTTCAGTCAGGCCGACAAGAATGCTGATGAGTTGTCAAAATATCACGCCCCTTGGTTTGAAAAAAATTAAAATAGCCACAGAAGTTCCAAGAAGTGTCCAGCGAGTGTGGTTGAGACAGGACACTTCCCTATTAAGAATTTCTTTCTTTGTCCTTCCTCTACAACACGTGTTAGGTTGAAACGTGACATTTTGCACTTGTCTGTACACTAGTTAGTTTGCTTACCAAGCATTTTAAGTATGATCATGTGTAATGTTTGAATCGTTCATTGCATTAAACACCCCAATCTCAATATTCTGTGCACCAACAAAAAGGTTTTGATTTCAGGTGTTTCAATGTAACATCTAAAGCCACAAGATAAACAGAACAGGGTATTTTTATGTATTTTCCTCTTTATTTTTCACAAAAGTTCAACATTAATTTACAAAAGAAACAAAATACTATTTGCATTAAATACAGGTAACTGAGAAAGATAACGAGAGCTCTCAACATATTTGTAATAACTTCCTTTTATATGCCTTTTTTTCAAACTTCCTTTCTTCTTTCACCACCTCAGCTGTCCACATAGCTTAAAGTTTAATAAAACACATGATGCTCCACCCAAAAATACTGATAAAGGAAAATGTCTTTCTTCCACCATGTACTGTAGTTACTGATCAGAACTAAATATCATAGAGTAATAGTGAGAGTGAAACGATACAAGTGGACTTAAGTCTATTCCTCAGACGGTCACATCTTCTCATTGGCTCTGTCTCTTTCTCCAGTCTTTTCTCCTCCCTCAGGCACCGTACACGCTCTCATTACTGTAGGTCATGTAGAGAAACAGGTCCTCTTCATGGTGCTCCTGGAACAACAGAGCAGAGCATAAGGCATGATGTAACATTTAGAGCAGTTGATACTGCAGTTAAATGTGTTTTTTAAGCAGTAAACTAAAATATATGCCTGGTAATCATCATGACATTTATATTTGAAAAAGGAAACACCCTAAACCACCACATTGTTTACTATTCATGACTACCAGCCCGGAAAAATAGTTATAATACTAATTGGAAATTAGGTGACCACATTTTTTTTTTTATCCAAGCAAAATATATTGCATTTAATTTAAAAACTACTCTAAACACATGTTGGCTTAATAACTTGATATCCTTCAACTTGTTCATCATACATGCTAACTGTCCTTTTTTTCAACCACAAACTGATGGTGTACATAGCACATTCAGATTGAAACCGAAGGTCATGGCTTATTTAGAAAAAACTGAAGTCACACTGCTGACTAAACAGATTATATCTGGCACACATTCTTGGTATGCTGGGTTCAGGGAAAAGGGTGAAAAGGACACAATGGTGTAGATATAAATTCATGTTTCAGTTAAGGGCGGGACACTGATCTGCAAATGTCCGTATATGTTTGTACACCTGCTCGTAATGTGTCTGTTGGGAGGGATCTTCAGTTACCTCATATACGGCAGAGAGAGGGGAGCTGGATGGGGGAAGGGAGTTGTTGACGAAGAAGAAGAGCGCTTCCTCCGGTCTCAAAGACACACGCTGGCGGATGAGGAAGCACAACTGACCCACTAAAAAAAGAAAGAAAAAAAGATAGAAAGAAAGAAAGAAAGAAAGAAAGAAAGAGAGAGAGAGAGAGAGAGAGAGAGAGAGAGAGAGAGAGAGAGAGAGAGAGAGAGAGAGAGAGAGAGAGAGAGAGAGAGAGAGAGAGAGAGAGAGAGAGAGAGAGAGAGAGAGAGAGAGAGAGAGAGAGAGAGAGAGACGTCAAACAGTGATACATTACTGGACGGAGGAGAAAAGCAAGTCATGTGCTACTACCACCATAAGGTGGCGGTAATGCATCTATGATAGAATGTGTGTGTGTGTGTGTTTACACTGTATGATGTTTAAGGGATCCATACCGACAATGATCTTGTGTTTGTCACTATTGGCCGATGGAAACTGAGGATTGAGCTGTATGAATTTTGAACAGGTGCTTTTTTTCTACTAAACTGGATATTCTGGCAGGTCAAGTTTTTCTTGTGATGTGGAAATCTGTAGCATGTGGCTAGCTGATAAATGTTAATTTAGAGGGTTTTTAAACCTTTGCATGTGTTAATGTATTTCACCTGTTAGATCTGAGGGCACTAGGTATTTCTTCTTGTCCAGTTCAGGGGCCCGTGACCTCGAGGCCCGCTCCACAATGATCTGGTAAAGAAAATAGCTCAAGAATAAATAGTCATCATTAACATATTAAAAATATAAACAGTCAATAAACTCCAAATGAATAAAAAGAACTTGCATCAAATAAAATTCATCAAACATAATGTTCTACTCCAGTTTAATTGACTGAAGGTTGCTAACAGTAAATTTATCCTTATACAAAATAAGGCAGTGTTCACACTCACTGGGATCTTGTCAGGATGTTTGGCCCGAACTCTCTCTCCCTCCGCTCTCCTCACCTCTAGGGGCACTGTGCGCTGATACTGGCTAGCCATCTGGAAACAGAACACAAGAAAAAATCAAGCTCCACACAATAGAATTGCGTACCAAGCAGACAAAGGCGAAAGAGGCAGACTTCCCCGAACACTGAATTCATTCAACAAGTGATACTAACAGAGTATCAGTTTGGGACTTAACGAGATGCAGATGCCTTTTAATCAAGTGTTTGAGGTGTCTTCAAGAGTAGAGGCTGAGTAATATTAGATGATTTTGCATTATTGTTGGATTGAGTAGCTACTCTTGTATGTCTGGTTTTATTCATTCACTGTCGCATGGTTAAAAATCTAAATTAGTTATTTAAAGCACAAGTGGACATGCAGGATGTTGGCAATAATGCAATGAATAATCTACAGTTTTTCCAAATACTGTTACTTTTAAAATGGTATAAAGGATTGTTTCAGTATGTATTATTGAGTGACATTCAAGTCACATTCTGCAAACAAACAAATACCTCTCACCTCATTCCCCCCCTATTCAAAGTCTATTGGAGAATCAAGATATAGAAAAACAAAAACGCCCCTTTCTAAAGCCTGTGTTTGGTTTGTCTATTCCTGACTACTGTAGAAACATGGCAGCTCAACATGGCAGACTGTGGGAGGATCCACTCACGATGTTGACACCAAAGGCTCCTCCCAAAGCAACAAAGACCCTAGAATCCTACACACTGGACCTTTGATCTATTCACAGTCAAATAGATCAAAGGTCCAAATAAATATCAAAATAAAGATTGGAAGCAGCCCTAACTAAAGTTCTCTGGAAAATGTATGTTAAATATATAGAGATATGTATTTTCATAAACATCATTATATGTTAAACAAACATTATCCCCATGTCATGCGGTCAAACACGTGATCCTCATATCAGAAGAAGCCCAGAATCACCATGTTCACCAGCGTGACACTGTTTACTACTCGCTCTGATGTGAGTAAACAACATCTAACAATGAACAAAACAACAACAACAAAACACATCCACACAATATCCCTTCAGGATCAGTCCCCGGCGGCGGACACCGTGTTTACACCGGGCTCCTGTGGTCACGATGACACGGGGTTGTTATGATTAGAATCGTCGTCATGTGAGGCCACGTCACCGTTTGACTGCAGCAGCCCTGAGGTTCAGCTAACCTGCTTTAAAATCGGTGAATTGTCTGAAATCAAACACAACAACCACACGAACAAGTGCACCTGCATCATCCACATACGCGGAACCCAACACCCCGGGGCCTGGCTGCGAGAAACAGATACGAAATCGGCTAAAAGAGGCTGGTGCTAACGGCTAATGGCTAACGCGACGTAACTGCCCACATACCTTTAAACCAAAAGCTAAGAAATGGATTCCGTCTAAAACAGGACAAATGCAGACGTAGACCAGTGATCCCTCAAGCTGTTGACTGTGTGAAAAACCCAAATGCTGGATGAGCAAAGTCAGAGTTCACACATAACGAGGAGGAGATTCTCTGCTCGTTTCCAAGATGTCGACTGCTCCACTTCTTCTGCTCAACGACAACAACAAACACAGCTAAGCCCCGCCCACCACATCCTGGACCAATCCGCTGCGAGTGCGGAGATTGACAGCGGGAGTCTGGCCATTCAGGAGGATCTACGTCACCACTTGCAGCGCGTTCATTGGCTGAGCCTTAGTCTCCTTGCGACCTCTCTCAACCAATGGCTGTTGTTGGAAACAGGACCAGCCCCCCCCCCCCCCCAGCACTCCGGCCGCGCCTCATCCAGGCTACGTGCTCGGCGTGCACGTGTGTGTGTACAGTTCACGTTGTTCTGTAAACACTTCCTGCTGCCGCATGCCCGCGATCACATGCAGCTCATGGTGGGCGTGCAACAACATTCCTGCTAATGCACAAATGTCCTGGATCAAAACAGACAAAAGAAAGCAGGCTCGTGTTCAAAAGTGATTTTTATTCCATCATTCGGAATTTATTGAAATGTCCTGTGCAGCTTTTAATTGTTGCATGATTTTCAACAGCTCTTTCCTGCATGCAGGGGCCAATTTTGTTCGGGACACGCGTCATAAAAGCATTAGATTCAGTACTATGCACAAATTATAATACATTTTCCACAATTCATTCCAAAAATCACCTCTCTGTAAGTTTTAGCAACAAACAAACAATGTTGTTTGTGGCGTAGATGCGCTTTAGTACAGTGACAACACTTCTATTGTTTTTCTGGCAGCAGTTCTTGCATCGCTCTACATCGATATATATATATTTTTTTCCCCACAGAGTGAAACAGGCAATGCCATATTGAGATGCATTGCAACTGCTTTCCCCTTTGATTCACTGAATGTCCATTGTCCATCTTCCAGTTTATCCTTTACAAATTGTTTCAGCCAGGACGTCCCACTGTCTGTTGCCACTCGGACCAGGCCACTCAAACAGCAGCTTTGGCAGTTGTAAGCTTGAGAGCATCTGACAGGTTGCGCTCTCGGACTCTAGAGTTGGTTATGGTTTCCAAATGGGACTCGGCCACCCATCCATGATGCCGGTCAGACAGTCGGGTCCCCTCTACCCAATCTGTGAAATAGACGGAATGCAACATAAAAGACTGTGACCTACATGGTTCTGTGCATTAATCCACAAATAGATGCAGGGGAATGATGGCAAAGGTCGTGTGATGAACTTACGGTCGCTGCTTTGCTGGTGAACTAGAATGACCTCAGCTTTTTCTAAGGATAGTTCATCAGGCTGCTGCCCATTAAAAGATCGAATACACTGCATCTGTGGAAAATCTTCACAGAGAGAAAAAAAATTTTACAGTCACAACATGCAGTCGATGATGGGTAAATAGGTCAACACAACAAATTCTACAATGTCCCTGATAGCCTGCTGATAACCTGCCTCAAGGTGTCCCTGAGACACTGCATTCTTGGATTTGCTAATCTCAGCAGACCTCTGGGGCCTAACGGATGTTTTTTACAGTAGTGACTGACCGGCACTGCACTAGATGTGTGAATGGAGCATTGCATGTACCTGGAAGTGTGCATGCATGTGTGTGCAGGAACAGGCCCTTGCTGTGTACGTTTGCCTTTCTCGTTACATCAATCAACACGTCGAAAAGCAGTGTTTTAAGATTTCTCCATAAGCAAAATACAGATGGACTGACAGACAGATTATACCAGTTTTAGTTAGTTGGCTGGTTACCTCCCTTTTGGTACTAGTTTGTTTTAGAGTCTTCTGCCAAGTGGGGGATTTTGTAGCTTTCAGAAAGTCCCCATATTTCCAACACGTATTGTCACGTTAAAGCTGACGAATGTCTTCACATGCCCAGTCATGTCTGCTTTATGATAAGATCTTAGTGGTGTTCTACAGCATCCTCAGTCTCTCAGCGGGTGAACCACAAATACCGTCTGACATTCAAATTTTTAAGCATCAGGGTGAAGGGTTTACCTTGAGCTGCAGAAAAATCTATTTCAGGATGTGGCCGGGAAAGAGCAGATATCCAACGTAGCTTGTCACTCCTGAAGGGAAACAAAAAAACAAAGACGAATATATTAGTCGTCCCTTTTTTTCTACTTTTGTGAATACAGACATTCCCTGCGGTTATCTCGCTCTCTTACTGTGTGTCAGTCCTTAGCAGCAGGGATTTGTGCAGCATGTGCAGCCGGAACACGTTTTTCTGTAAAGAGTGAAGCTTGATACGGCAGTTCTCAGCACGCAGCTCGGATACAGGAGAGTGGTCGATTACAGTGAATCTTCCCCCCCTGCAGACAACAGACAGGAAAAATAACGGGAGAGACATCAGATGCTGGAAGGGACTGAAGGGACAATAAAAGACTTTGGGGACATGCCAGTTACAGATGGATTACGCTGAGAAATTAAACAATATTAATAATTATCACAATATACTTTCCATCAATATCAAAATAACAAAAGGTTGTATATATTTCAATGTAATGCTTATGCATTGTGTAAGCACAGTTGAGGTTTAACACATTATTATCAGATTTGTTTATCAAGTGTTTGTCATTCTCTGCTCATGAAGCAACCAAAAAACTTCACAGGAGCAAAAAACTGTCTTAAAACTTTAAATAAACAATAATATTTAAATCCAATTTATCGTGATAGTTATCGACATCAACTGATGTGGAAACTTTTATACTGATGTGATTAATCGCCCTGTCCGAGGACGGATTATTCAAACATAACAGAAGAACATGTGTGTTGACTCACTCTTTGTGTAGTGAAATTAGCAAGTAGTCGTTGAACAGGTGCATGTGAATGTTCCTCTCTGTGTCTTTCAGGGAGAAATCCATCAGCTCCGTGACCACGCCTTCCCGCACCAACCTCCGAGACTGACTGATCAGGGGAAGAGTCTGTGACACACACACAGTCGAGATTAAAATTCAGCTTGGAAATTACAGTTTGACTAAATGATCTTGACTCAAGGTCCACATACTAACTTTATCTGGACTATCTCATGGTCAGCTGTACATCTGACCGCCTATTATCATTTGACTATAGATCATGTGAGCAAAGCTGAGTCATCTCCAAGCTAAGGCAAAGTTTACTACATCTCCTGATCAAGACCCTAATGGAGGAGAAACCGCTCCATAAAACTCGAGTTCTGATCATTTTATTAAATGATTCCTTTAGTTGTAGCTTTTATGAAAATCACTGAAAATAACCATAGAATTGACTCCTTAGTGCTGGAACATGTGGCCCGAATCAAAGTCATGATACATTATACAGGAACATGTAGTAAAATAATAGATCATCATTGAGGTTCCTCAGCTCTGGAACTAGAACATTTCTTGCAGAATCAGTGTTATCTTTTGTGTTATCTTATTTTCCTCAGTCCTGAAATCTTTTTATCCTGTTTGAACCATGTATTATTATTATTACGACTTACCCTACATTCGAAGTCCACCTTAGCACTAAGCGTGACCAGGGACTCAATGTTTTTCATCTGGGAGATGCTGTCATTACTCTCTTGAATTAACTAGAGGAGACAGAAAATGAAAGACAAACAGATTTGTCACTTAAGAATCCAAAACGAGAACTTTTAATAGTGGGAAAGAGGCTCCTGTTGTACCTTCTCCAGAAGTTTCATTGCTTTGATGGCATGTGTCGCCTCCGCTGTACCTGGAGTAGTTCTCTTCACAATGTTCTGCACAGAAAAAGCGCATGTGGGTGTCAAGGTTAGGTAAAAAGGTACAGGACTGATCATAATGTGTCAGAGAGCATGCACACAATCACACACCTGGACCAGCAGCTTTATTCTTGTGATCCGTTGGAAAGGAAGGACGAGGAAGGAGCGAAGAGGAAGTCTCTGACAAACTGGACTCCTCTCTAGTTTATCCACAATCCTCTTGAAACCTTGATTCTCATTCCTGCAAGAAAGACCAATTTTTAACTGTAAGGGAAATGTAACATTTTACCACCATACGATCATTTTTATTTCCCCTTTGATCGATCATGATTGAATCTAATACAATGCAAGCTTGATCATGCTGTATCCTGTACTACTGAATGAATCTTGGCCTGATTGGTTTAACTAGGCATTGTTGTTTTCATGTCATCAGAAGATCCCGACCTTTGACTTTGCAACAACCCCAACAACAGTGAGGGGGCTGAGCCAAATGTAGACAAACAACTGTTTCCCATCGGTGTGCATATTACGAACTAACCTTTGTCGTATGCACCATGCTCTGAGCATTAAAGTGTGATAATACTGTAAGCAGGGTTCATACACATTTTGACCAATGGATTTCCATGACTTTTCCATGACTTTTCCATGACTTTAAACCAAATTTCCATGACCGAACATTGCGTGAAATCTCGGTGTATACGCAGCACACCTTAAATGACACAAACCAAAGTATGCCTGCTTATATTTTGAGCATATTTCTTTAAAAATGTATGGATTATTTAAAACTCAGCGTAAATGAACTTGGGATGGGCATTCGATTAAATTGTCTTAATCGATCGTCGGAAGAATTAACGATCGATTTTTCGATTAATCATTCATATTTTTATATTAAAATTCACTATTTATAGCCTATATTAAAATGCAGTGAAAATAGAAAAAACAGCGTGTTTCCTCATTGAGATCTTTATTACAAGATTAACAACTCTTGTGGCAGTTAAACAGGATCCGTTCAATGTTACACTTGTAAATAAGCGCTGCTGTCCTCCTAAGCCACGCTGAGAGAGCAGCTAGCCGCTGAGAGCTAGCTCGATCTGACGGCTCTCGACCTCTCAGTCCGGTCGTTGTAACGCCCTCACTCCCGGAACCCCTCACCCAGACCCGGGTCTGTCCGGGTTACCCTCCGCGTGGACTGAGGGTCCGTGTGCGGACATGAAGCCGAGCAGCAGAGGCTTAGCTCCGGGCTGCTTCCTCCAGCTGCTAACAGACACGCTGTGCTGCGTTCAGGGCAACTCGGATATTCCGACCTCCTGCCACATAGCGAACATGCAATAGTTTATCGATGAAAACATGTCATCAATGAAATTCTTAATGATCAATTAATCAATAGTCGAGTATTTATGCCCATCCCTAAAACGAACGACATGAAAATAAGAATATAACAAATTTCCATGACTTTTCCAAAACTTTTGGGAAATTATTTTTTTCCATGACTTTTCCAGGCCTGGAAAAACACATTTTAAAATTCCATGACTTTTCCAGGTTTTCCATGACCGTACGAACCCTGTGTAAGAGATTTGTGTCTCGTTCTTCGTTGTTAAGGTGGGATTGTAGAAATTACCAAGACAGAATGCTCTGACAGACAGAAATAATACAGACAATAGCCGAAGTTTTCAACAACTAGAAATCACATTCACTGCTGGAAATGTGGCAAGTGTTATTTCCAGAGAGAGGAAATTATCCTGCTGTGGTTTTCTCTGGATCTATTTCTGGGTTGCGAACTAAAACTGATGTTCCAACAGAGAAAAACACAAAAGCTTAACTGGGTGGCTTACATGAGTCTCTGGTAGGTGGCATCCTGATAGGACTGGTTGGTGAGGTAGGGCACATAAACCATTTTGAAGCGCTGACAGTGCCGAACGATGATATCACACACCGTGAAGTGAACGATTTCCGTTTCCACACGCTCTTCCAGCTTTGACAAAAAACTAAAGCAAAACCCACAAAGATCATTGTTATAATGATTTCTCCCATTGACTTGTGATGCTGTTTTTTACACAAACATGGTTGATTATCACATATTAATGTCACATATGAGTTATTTTGTCAGAAAGGTTATAACAGAAACGTAAAAGATATGCCACAAATCAATTAAGAACTTGTTGGGGTAAATGTTTAAAATCTCTAACCTGTGGCTGATGGCTCGAACATCTGCAAGCCGGGAAAACAGCCAGTTTCTATCTTGCGTGGTCAACAGCGCCCCCAGCTGTTTGGACTTGACAAAGTGTTCAACAACAATATCCAAACTCCGGCAGTAGGAGGCTTCTGAGGTCAACACTTCAAATCTCACCTGAAAAGCAAAACACAGATAGAACAGATTAACAGAGAAAAGAGAAAAAACTAGACAATGATTCACAGCAGATAAGTGAGGAGTTTTTTTTTGCTCCGAGGCAGAGAGACTGACGAGGACGTGACTAACATAGAAGAGTTATTTCGCAACAAGTGGCACGTCTGTTTACAAGAAAACACCGACAGTACCAGAGAAACATGTCGATGCATCACACCTTTTGGCAAGAGGCACTCTTCTGATATTGAAAACTGTATTTATGGAGGGGGGTTGTTGTGGGATTTGGCAATTAGAGTATTCTGAGTAACGCTAGTGGTTTGATTTGTGAAGTAATAACTGTAAGAAGATGATTCATCTCAGTACTCCATTTGCTAAAGGTCACCATCACAGGAATAAAGTAGAGAAGCTGCTGCTGTGACAAAACCTGTAAGGTCACTTAAATATGATAAACAAGCAGAAGGCAGTGAATCATTAAAATCAGAATTTGTGTTTATTTCATTTAAAGAGTGCAGTTGACTCGATAAACATACAATCTGTTCACTTCCAGTAAAACAAGTGCAAAACTTCTGACTGAGAAATTCCTACATTGCTCAATCTTTACAGTAGTAAAACCACCATTTGAGTTGTTCTTATTTTAAGTTGAATCATCTGTTTATAATCAAATTTATTCAAATGTATTTGGACTGGATTAGGAAGTAAGGCAGTGTAAATAAATGTGGCTGACTGAGTTGCACTTCAATGCCCAGAGGACTATGATGTGCCCTCTACTTTCCAAAGAAGTAAAAATGCAAGATTATGGTTTAGCCTTCCTTTCAGATACAGTAAATATCAAGTTTTAAAATCCCCATGTAAAGGTTTGTAAAACCTTCCTGCCTCAGTGAAATTCAAGGGCAAAAAAACCTAGAAACTTGCTGCCGGAGGAATTGCATTGCAATAAATGGTGACAGAAAAACGATGTGATACCTCCTGCAGGCGCCTCTGGTCCTCTGAGAGATCGTCCAGTTGACCGCTGTTCCTGACCCCAGGCAGGTCCCGCCACAGTGTGGCTGACTGTTGGAGTGTGATGGACAGACGGGGAGAGGGAGGCCTGCCCTCGCTCTTTGGGGGCTCAGGAAGAGGCAAGCTTTGTACACTGGTGATGGAGGCGCTGTGTGACAAGGAGTGAGGGTGTGGGACAGGCGGTAGTGGAGGTAGAGGTCTGCGGGCAGGAAGAGGCGACAGAGCAGTAGGGGAGGTGCTGTCCTCGGACACCGACCGGCCATCGGAGCGAGCCTGACTCAGGATCTCAGAGTTCTGCGCCGCCTCGCTGTACTGCTGGTAGAGCTGGGCAGCATCTGGGAGGAGGAGAGGGAAACAGATTGAAAGAAAAAAGAGAGAAGAGGGAGAGAAAGAAAAAAGAAGGTTGAAAAATACAGAAAGCATAGAAAAGAACAGAGACGGAGAGAGGAACACCGAGAGGAGCTGTTTGCATTTGGCATTCCTTTTACACATACTTGTCGGAATGCAATGTAACTGCAGCAGCTGTTTTCACCTCAACTTAGGAGCTACTTGCAGAAACCTGTCTGTGCCTGCACAGACTCACACATGCTCAATACAGCACATACGCAGTATTAATCATAGCCCCAGAGAACGGCTGCCATTTTAGATTTAGCTCAGTTTAAAACATAATTTGAACTCGAGTGCGCAAACACACTAATTTAATAACATTTATGCATTTCATCTACGTTCAACAGCCAAAATGTTGCTGGGATTAGATAAACAGTTATTGAGGCGCCATTAAACAGGATATGAATCACACTCATTGAAGGGAAATTCTCAAGACATGTCTTGCTTTTCCTGGCCACAGTCACAGGAGATATGATCTGAATGCACGTCACTATCGCCTACACAACCCTTTCCTATACGCAGCCTCAGGTTCATTGTGTAATGAAACTCAACACAAAAAAATTCCCATGAAACATTTTGAGAATGAAAATGAAAGATGCTTGATTTATCCCTTGAGAATTTATATACTAATGTAATGCGGTTGACGGGAATATGGCACAAAAAAAAAAAAAAGAGGGACTCACTGAAAAACCTCGAATTCCTTTTCCGTCTGTCGATTGTGTCCAAAACATTCCTGCAGTGCAAAGAAAGAAACTTTAGAACCGTGATGCATAAGTAAAAAGTATGCTTTTTAACGTGGAACATAAGTATTAAAAGTGCAGGACAGGATTGTTTTGAGTGCTTAAAACATTCAGTGACCTTCCTGATATATCTGAGCTACAGCCACTACAGTTTGTCAAGGAAACTAAATCTGAATTTAAATAAGACAAAGAAGTGGAAAGGTGTAACATCGAGAAAAGTCACGGTTCAAAACAACATGAGCTGAGCCAAAAACGCTTCACAATCATCGCAAAAGAAAAGCAACACAAGTGTTGGTCAAATGAATAAGTCACAAGAAACGTGTGTTTGCAGTGCGGTGTGTCGTGTTGTGTGCGATTGTTTTATTCACCTGAGCTCGACTTCTCCCCAGCTTTTACTCCGATCATCCTCATCATCTGAAATGTAGAAGTATCCTTTTGTTGACACGTTATAAAACAGCATACTGTATTCCCAAGGACGGATTTACGATCAACCACAGCAGCACTCAGAATAAATTTCAATAAAATAAAGATGAATAAATACACAAATAAATAGATAAATAGGGATTAAATTACATAAATAACAAAAAGCACAATCAAAGAGATGAGTGTGTCTCCAGCTCTTCTTGTGTTGTGTCTCAAAGTATGATCAACCGCCGCCTTTTAGCTAATTCACTCTCCACCTCCACTGATCTCCACCCACCACCTGCAACCAAAACACTGTGACGCAGATTCCAGTTTAGAGGTAATGTGATGACATCAGATCAGTGGGTTGATACGTCTGCGAGCCCTAGATTATTGGTTCTGTGGTTGATGAAACGACAAAAATAATGAAGAAAACTCTCAGTCTGCAAGGTGCCTCTTGGGAGTTTCCCCTGTGGGTACGAAACGTTGCAATCTGATCAACGAATCAAGCTGCAGATGCTGATTGGTGGAAACATAGACAGGGGTTAAAAGTGAGGAGAGGTTAGGGAATTATGTGCCTCTTTGAAATGATTGATTTGAGCCATTTGATTTGTTTTTCAATCCTCAGTCCTCTGTCTTTACCTGTTGTTGAGAATATTCGGGTTCTGCGATCCCTTCCACCACCTTCCTCTTCTTCCTCTTCTTCTCCAAGCTCTCCTTTTCTTCGTTCAGTAGTTTTACGGATCCCCCTATTTCGTTTCCGAGCCTCGGGACCCGAGTCTTTGAAACTGAAACTGCTCGTCAGAGTCCCTTTTACTTGCGTCACTGCCACCACCTCTCCCCCTCTACTGTCCCCTTCCATTTCTTCTCCTACCCTCATCTCTCCCTCCTCCACTGCGGGACCCCACTCCTGAGGCTCCCCTCCCTCCCTCTCTTCTTCACTTTCACCCTCTCTCTCGACCTCCTCCTGGCTCTCACCCTCTCTGGAGGGGACGAGGAGGTCAGATTCAGATTCAAAATTAAGAATGGGGCAGCTGCTGGGCTTGTACAGAGTGTTGCTCACAGATAAAAACATCTCCACTTCCTTCTCTCTACGTTCTTCTTTTTCTGCCTCTGATAGCACAACTTCCTCGCCTCCCTCTTGAGTAATTGTCACGTCTATATCTACCAATTCTAGCTGAAGGTGACCAGTGGACTCAGTCTCCTTTTCCGTATTGTCAGCCTCCTTCCCTTCTGTGTCTAACAGTGTGTCAGCATGAGTGTGTGTGGGTGTGTCACTGTCACCATGCATTGCTGTGAACTGCTCGTCATGCATGTCAACTTGGCTCTGCCCCATACCTCTGAATCCCTCCAATTCCAACGGCAAGTACTCCTCCAGCTCGGGCGCGGAGTGCTGTTCATTCATTGACATCCTACCAACAGGAATCCCTCTGTCCTCCCGCTGTCTGTCTTGCTCAGGCTGGTTGACCTCTCCGCGTTTCTCTGGGTTTGGTTCATCCTTTAGCTGGTCCTCCGACTGTCCCAGGATCCCGAGAACCACATTTTTGGCCCATTTGAGGTGGGGGGCTTGCGAGTGCCGCTTGGGCTCATCGGACATGCTCCATGCCCCACTCATTCGGATGCGAATGGCCTCCACCTCTTCTGGACTCATTGCTCCAGCTCCATCCAAGATGGGATGAATTTGTTCAACATTGGCCGGAGGAAACACATCACCGTAGGGATTAGTTGGAGAAAGTTGCTCACTTTTCCTTTCGTCCGGTACTACATTTTTCTCTCTCCACTTTACAAGGAGCTTTTCGGTTTGTGAGTCTCTTTTAACCTGCCCTATCTCCTCATACGGGTTCTCCACTTTGATCCTCATTCCCTCTTCGGCCTCTGAGTTGTCAGGTCCTGAAGACGACCTGTCCCGCACTTCCATCTCTGTTGTCACGTCATGCTCGCTCTTGCCTTCTTTGTCCTGGTCATAGGTGAATGGAGGTGTTGGATGCTGGTCACCATGATGTTGCTGCGTGACGTCATCGCTGTGGTGACGACACTTTTCCAAACTTGGGTTGTCAACTCCCATCTCATCAACTTGCGACAATGACATGTCACCAGCTTTTGACTTCGGTAAAATTGTCCCATACACACTGAAGACATACTTTGACTGCTTCTCCCTCCCTTGTTTCTCCTCATTTACTGCCTCCTCCTTCCCTTTTGTCCTTTCACCTACCCTCTCCTTGTCTCCCTCAGGGCCCTTGAAGCCAACAGGCGGGGAGCCGTCATTTTTAATTCCACCTCCCCAGGATTCCTGACAGTCCTCAAACTCCTCTTCTTCATCTTCCTCCCTCTCATCCTCGTCTCCGCCGCTGGAGACCGTCACAAAGCCGTCCTCTACTGAAAGCATACTGTCTCTCTCTTGCTTCCTACCTGATTCCCCTTCTCCTCCTTTCTCGGGGTGGACGAAATAGTGGCTCCTGCCCTCTTCCTCCCTGTCACTATCCTCTTTGCTGTCTGTCGTGTTCTCCGCATCCCTCTCCCAGCCTCCTTCTATTCCACCACTGCTGTCGGACAGATATTGCTTTCCCCCTTTATCAGTTTCTCTCAAGACCTCCTCTTCATCTACACTCACACCCTCGTTCTCCCTCGCCATGTTTCTGCTGTTCTCCTCTTTGCCTGCATGTCTCTCTCTGTAACTGCTCTCATCTGGTTCCTCTTTGACTTGTTGCATCTCTCTTTCCCGCTCTGCCCGTGACACCACAATCTTCTCTTCTTCTCTACCCCTCGTGTGTCTCTGTGTGTCTGCAATCTCTTCTTTAGTATTCTTACCGCTCTGCGGCTCTAACCACATCCTCCTCTGTGCTGGCAGGCTGCCTGTCCCCTCTCCCCTCTCTCTCTCTCGTCTTTCGCCCCTCTTCTGATCCCTTTGCCTTCTTTCAGCAGCTCTCTCTGGATCCCTCGCTTCTTCCACATCTCTCTTGTGCTCGGCTGTTCTCTCTCTCCCTGATTCGTTCTCTTCATAACTGTCTCGACCTCTTCTGTATCTCACCTCGCTGTCCATGTCACTGCTCCACTCTCCACTGCTCTGGGATAGTGGCGGCACCTGAGGCGCCACCTTGCTTTTGCTTCTTCCTGCTGTATCATCCCACCTACTCTCAGCCTCTCTTTCCTTCATTTCTCTGTGTCTCATCTGCTTGTATCTTTCGTCCTCCATCCTGTGGTCTGGCCGGGCTCTATCCTCTTTCAAGTCTCTCCCACTTTCCCTCCATTTCTCTCCCTCCTTTGCTGCTCTCCCGTCAACATCTTTATACCTCTCCCTATCTTTCTCCCCTGCCCTCCGCCTGGATCTATCCCCCTCTCGCTCTCTGTCCCTCTGCCTGTCGTCCTCTCTGTATCCCTGCCTGTTTGGATCTGACTCCCTCTGTATTTTGCCCTTATTGTCCCCCTCGCTCTGGCTGTGTTGATATATCAACTCCTTCCTCTCACTGTCCCTTACCTTTTCCCTCCTCATCTCTCTCTCTTCGCTGTCCCCTTCACTTTTGGTGTCCCTCTTTCCCTCTCGTCTCGGCGTCCTTTCCCTCTCCTTCCTATTCGAGTGGATCTCTCTGTCTCTTCGTCTGTCCGCTGACCTCAACCTGACCTGCTTTTCTCCCATGTAAGGCCTTGGCTTCTCTCTCTTCGTCGCAGCATCTCTCTCTCTTCTGTCCCTCGAATCTCCCACTTCTCTTCCCCTGTATTGAAAATCAGCATCAGATATTTTCCCCTCATATCTTTCCCTCTGTCGCAATTTCTGATCATCCACAGGTCTCCCTCCACTCTTTCTCCCCTCGTCCTTTGCCCTGCTTTGCCTCTCATCTCCTTCTCTCTCTCTGTACTGCTCCCTCTGCCATGTCTTCATTTTCTCTCTCTCCCAGTCGTCTGCCTCCATTCGCCTCTGCCTACCTTCTCCTTTTTTTTCATCAATCTTGGTGGGGAACATGGTTCTTCTGTCACGTTCTTCACTGCTTTTTCTCATTCTGGGAAATGTGTCACCTTTCTTCCCCTTCCCTCTCTCTCTCTTAGGGTCCCTCTCTAGATTTGACAGTGGCCGTCCATTTCTGCTACTGTCGTCTCCTTGCCTCCTTTCTCTCTCCCTCCACTCTTTTTCTTCCTCTCTCATCCTGGACACAGGCGTTCTTTCATAGTATCTCTCTCGTGGGTCTACGTCTTTGTATCTTGCTTTGTCTCTCGTTTTCTCCACTTCTGTTTCCCTCCTCCGGTCTTCTTCTCGTTTGCTGTCTCGGTCTCGCTCAGATTGGGCAGTCTTCGTTGGTCTGGGACTTGGATCCCGGGAGATTTTTCCACCTGGCTGAAGCTTGCGGTCAGACATGTTTATGTTAGATACAGTGTCAAAGAGGGTGCAGCTGGGTCTTTTTGTCGCCATTGTAGCCCAATTTGGAGAACCTAGAAGAAATAAAGCAGTAACAATCAAGGCACTTTCAAGGACAAACCACTGTCATGCAGGTCAAACTGAAGCAAAGCACAAGGCTCTGCACACAATCCATATTGTGTTAATTTCACAGAACTGAAAACGAACTGTCTTTACATTCACCTAATTTTGCTGCTACCTCTAAAAAGTTACTACTAATGCAACAATTCAGCTGCTTACTTTGTTTTTTTCATTTGTCAAACATAGTAAATACCTTCAACTGCATGTCCATGCTAGTAGCCATATGATACTTTAACCCTAACTCTAGTTATACAGTAATTTTACATTTAAATAGCAAGAAGCAGGCGAGAGAAAAGGTGACACCCTCGTACAGGTCGGTAAGAATGCAACACAGACCTGCAAAGTACAACATACCAAAATGAAGCCCTTCAGAAAGTGAGGCCCTGTGACACATAGGCAAGACATGTAACATGTAAACCACAACTAAGTCTGATCTGAATCCTCGTCCAAGACTGGAAGAAATCTACAGAAATGCAAAGCTGAGATCCATGAAAACCTACTAAAGCGATCGACTCACCTGAATGTGGCGTCCTGGGGAGATCCAATCTCCCCCCTCCAATCCAGCTCAGCTAAAAATGCATTAGGTTGCAAAACAACACAAGAATTCGTTCCATGTATTCACATTGACTAGATGTCCTTACACATGGCTTCCTTTAGTCCAGATGAGTCAGACATGTCTTTTTCTTTTCCCCCTCTCACGAAATGAAGTCTTGTGAAAAGTGTAATGTTTACGCCTGAGCTCTCCTTGCTTTTCCCTTTTGCTTGCTCTCTCCACCTACCCTGCTCCGAATTCCCAAACAAGTCTGAACAGATTGACACTTTTCTGTCCCCTCCTTCTTCTCTCTGTCTTGTCCTCTCAGTCGCTGTTGCTGAACGTTGAGCTCTTGCATAAATCTGTCAAAGGTCTCCTGGATCAGTCCACCACGTCAGTCCTTTCCAAACCCTCTAAGTACAGCCTGTGTGCACCCATCTGTCAAATAAAAAAAGAAAAGAAAAACAAAGTACACCACTCTCTCCTTTCTTCTGCCCCAGTCTGCTGAAATACAGGAAGTGCACTTCCTTGGTGGCTGTCTTGGAGCAGCGATTGGTTGATATGGAGCAGCCGGGTGTGTCGCCAGGTGAGGCAGAGGGAATGAGGGAGTGGGGGAGGGGAGGTAGAAAGTGAGGAATGAGAGCATGCACTGTGGAGGAGAGCTCACTGCTGAGGCCTAGGAAACTTCAGCATGTGCTTCGATAGGTAGTGAAGCAATCACAGAGGAAGAGAGGGACATTAGCATACAGTGGTCAATTAGTTTACTTTGTTTTTTGACGACTTTCCTTTCTTTTAGGGCCTTCCATTAGAACTACTCAGGCTTTTCCTCACCTCTGCCTTTAAATTTTGATGGGGTCCTTTATAGATTAAATAAAGTAAACTAAAGTGTATAAATTCATTTAAAAAACATTTTATAAATGTACAGTTCACCTACCAGTTCTAAAGATACACCTTCTGAGAACTGAGTCTAATAAAACAATAAAAACAATAAATCCTACCCTCATGATGTTTCAGTTTTATGTTCATGTTGTTTGATATGATGGTAATTCATTTTATATTTAGTTATAGTGGAGGTTAAAAGCCACTTTAGTCTGTATTTATCCGACTGGGCAGGTCTTTTGGGAGATGCAGGAAGGGTATGAGAGTTTCTTGGAATATGGGGAATGGTATAGAGTCACATTACTTCAACAGTGACCCATATATAAGTCGGACTGTTGGTTTGTCTCTGTACTGGCAGCCTGTCTCGCCCCAGCATTAGCTGGGTTTGGCTCCAGCCCCCCTGCCACCCTCAGAGGATGCACAGGGCTGGCCCTGGCAATGTTGGCACACTAGGCGAGATTTCAAATTGGCGCCCCCCAACATACACACGCAAACTGTCATGCATTCACAATAACTTTTGGACTGTATACAGATGCACACACAGGCAGACAAAATTGTAAGCTATAAAAAACAATCGAAATATATAACAAAAAATATAAAGAGTCTGAAATCAGCTGTACTGATAGCATATCATGTCATGTCGACAAAAATAAACATTAATGATGTCCACAATCGGGGTGATTCTTACCTCTATATTGTTCTTTCTTCTTCTCCTCCTCTACTTTGCGGTGCTTTCTGAATTGTGCACCTGATAATTTAATCTTTTTTTGATTCATCTTTGACTCTAACCAAAGTCTGTTACCGCAGCGTGTCTGTTCACACAGGGAGCCATCCAGGAGGATGTTTTAGATGCTGGCTTGACTGTCCACGGAGCCACGGATGGTGACATCAGCAAATGTCCCTACTATGCCGCCAAAATGTTTAGGTTTTTATACTTCTCTTTGTATGCATCATGCTGCTATGAGGAACTGTTGTGAGGTTGTTGTTGTTGTCGGACTTCGTGCCGGCAATATACTGAACTCTTAAAATTGGCAGGATTTCAATCACCTATTAATTGCAGAATATATGACACTATGTAAATTTAAATTAATTAAATATAAAAAAAGAAAAATTAAATTAAATGAATAAAAAAAAAAACCTGTGAGCGCAATTTCTGCGCAGCATGTGCGCAGAAGGTTTCTGCGCATTATGTGCCTAATGGGCTCCTGCGCAGGATGTGCGCGTGCAGTTTTTTATTTTTTAAATTTAATTAAATTTAATATTTTAATTTTAAAAAAAAATTATATATTTATTTTTAAATGGTTATGGTTCTTTTTTTTTAAATTTACATATTATTAGATATTGTGCAATGAATAGGTGGTTAAAGTCCTGCCAACACGACGGACTGCCAAACTTACCCATGAGTTCGGACCCAGCTCCTGTGTCCACTGGTGTCCTGGTTCCAACCATGGCAGCGTAGTGGCGTGGGGCTGGCTCATCCCTGCGGCCCAGGGAGCGCATTTCTCCGCGCTGGTTCAGGGGTTAATGATGCTGGTCTTCACAGGTGACTGACCTACGCAAGCCTGTAGCCTATAGTATTTTCAGGAAGAATATTGTAGTAGAGCCAGGTTATAAGTATTTTGTGGAGTTCTTGCACTAATATTAAACAGCGCAGTGACGCAGCTGCACATCATTGGTCAATCGTCACGAGCTCGGTCACGTGTCTCTCTGTGCAGGTCACTTCCGCACTCCGCTGCTGTTTGCATGTAGCCTGTTAGCCTGTTAGCTTCCTGAGTGTCCTCCTCTCTCACTGGCAGATAAACTAGCTTTATTCTCCAGAACAGAAGCGAGCAGCTGACGACTCAAGCTCCAGACTACGTCCAGGTTCGCTTCTGTGTTAACCCGAAGAATAAAAACATAACGGAGTTGCTCATGAACTCAACCAGGAAGCGACCGTTAGCCTAGAGGAAGCTGCAGCTCATCTTCTGAAGGACCGTTTTCCTCTCATCTGTCAGCTCGTCCGGGAGCATCGAGGCTGCTGCTTCCATTCCCTCTCAGCAGGAGCAGGCATGGAGGTGGGTGAACCAGGTGGAACTCGCTGTGTGTCTTCGTGCTGAGGAGGACCACACTTGTCCCACGCACACGATGTTTATTTAGTTTCACAACTTCATCGTCCATCAAACCATCAACTTGTTCTGTCCAGATATCACAGCCTCCACTTATAATAGTTTATCCTAATAACACTTTAGGTATTTTCCTCCTTTCGTCTTTAAATTGAACATGTAATGTATCGATTGCACAGGTTGAATCAAAACTGTGGATAGATCAAAAGTAACTAGCATCTGTTTTAAGGTTCCTTTGACTATTTTATGCATCGTTTGTCCTTTAATATCATCGGGACAAAACAAGATATGTGACTCTCTGGAAACTGATCAATTATAAATGGGTTATGTTGTTGTTTCTTTGTTGTTTTTCCTCATCTGACACCTGATAGACATAATTTGTGATGCTATAACTGAAAGAATACTAGTATATTGATAAGAAAGCGATAGTTTTGATAAGGCAAACATGCATTGGCAATTTTGTATTGAGAAATGATAGGAATGATCAACTCTATACTTACTATAATAGCTGACAAGATAACTTTGCTCTTGAAACATCTGTTCTAGGTGCTCATCTGTCCCAGTAGAAGGCCCTTCCTGGTGTGGACCCTTGTAGTTCAGCTGGTCCTGTGTTGGAGTGTGGTGTTCGCCACTGACGGCATCAACAACTGTAAAGTGCTCTATAACTCCAAGTCGGACCAGAAGGTCCTCAATCGACTGGCACCGCTCACCAATAAGAAGTAAGTAATGACTCAAGCTAGTGCTTTCAGACATTCACTGAAATTAAGGAGAAACTTACAGGCATACTCTGGAGCCTCAGGACTTTCTGCTGGCTTTCTCTGGCAAGTGAAGAGTCGGCAGAAAGTCCGTAGGAGCCGATGCGAGAACATAGCAGGAGATCCTCTGCATGATTCAGCACGAGCAAGTTTACGTGATGATGACGTTTCTAATACAGATGCAAAAATTAGAAAAGCCAGAAGAAAACAAATATCTCAGGATGAAAAAGCAAAGACACCAACCAAGTTATCAAGAGAGTTTGTGGTGATATGAGCCAACACTGTTGAAACCGAGTCTGTTGAAACCCCCTTCTCTTGATGATCACTTCTCTGTTTTTGTGAACTGAGCAGAGAACCTCCGGCTCCATTGTTCATGTGTGAAAGGCAAACCCCTCCGGAGAGTTTTACGCCTTGAGTTTTTACCCTCACATTTATTATAATCATTTGTTTTTACTGTGATTGACAGCTTTACAGTAGACTCCCCGGACAAAGAAGAGAATTACAAGTACATATTCCAGTTGTGTGGAGATGCAGGAGGCGTTCAAGGAGCTGGGCTCATTCAAGTGGACAGCAAGGGAACAGAAACCAAAACAACGGTGATTGGACTGTATAATGCAACGCAAGCCATTGGGGATGGTAAGTCTCTGCAGGATCTAAGATCTGCGCTCATTTTTTTTGGTTTTGCCAGGATATCTTTTATGACATTTGCTAGATTCTTTGTCCCAAATTTTGAATTATGTTGCAGAATTTTGTTTTTACAAATTACTATAAAGAAGGCTGAATCTTGGGAATTCAAATAACTCATGGACAAATTTATGTTGTGCTTTAGTTCACAATTGTGTCTTTTTTTTTAATGTTCTTGCTTTCCAGTTGACTGGGTGATGTTGATCTACAGAAATGGCGACCGATATAATTCCCACTGCTCCAATGAAATGAGAAAAGCCTTTGTTATGATCTCATGCAACAGGAAGGTGGATATGGTAAAAGAAATACAGATGGCTTTTACATCATATTCAAGAAACAAAATGACAGAGCATTTAAAAAAAAAAAACAGCTCTGCATTTAATACAAATAATGCGTTCTTTCAGGTATGAAGATGAATTTTGATCATTTCCATGAATTATGAGACTTTTCTAATACATGGACATAGAGTGTTAATAAGAAAATGATAATAATAAAATATTAACAATAAATCATATTTCAGTCACCTTGTGTTTGCCTGAGCACAACCTAATTCTCACTTTCCCCCTGTGTCTCTTTCTGAACACCTGTTATTTACCTTCCTCTCTCTCTCTCTCACACACCCAGGGCCAGCTGGAGGTGCTTCGGGAGGAGAGGGAGCGGGAGCAAGACTGTTTTTACATGTTTAAGTTGGACTCCAGCGCGGTGTGTCCAGAGCTTTCATCTAAGCTCAGCTCCGGCTCCATTTTACTCATAATGTATGTAAAAAGTCACAAAATTATTTTCTATTGTTAAATATTAGAAAGATCCGTGATCACGCTTGCTCTCTTCTTTCAGTGGGGTTTGTCTTCTGGCTGTTTACCTCATTGGAGGTTTCCTCTACCAGCGGCTGATTGTTGGCGCCAAAGGGATGGACCAATTTCCCAATCTCACCTTCTGGATGGAATTTGGTAACCTGACAGCGGTAAGTCTGATCCACATGATGATGTTATTAATGATGGTTTTTTTATGCCTCCTCGCTGACAGATTAACTGATTATACTTTCTCGATGACGTCATATCAGTCGGGGTAATTCTAGTGTGTTTCATTCAGTTCTTAAGAAACATTATGTCTCAATTACAGGACGGGTGTGACTTTGTCTGCCGGTCAGGAAATCGCGAGGGCTCCCCAGCCTACAGGGCAGTGGCCCCAGAAGGTTTGGAGGAAGAGCCAGAAGAGAGAGATGACCACTTACTACCTATGTGACCTGAATATGTCAGAAATGGGACACAATTTCTCACTGTGTGACACACTTTACTCTTTCACAAGTTCAATGAAACTGCTGTTAGACCCACGTCTGTTTTTGGTTTGTTTGTGTTGGTCAGGACCTTCTCACAGTTCATGTGTATTCCAGACATGTGCCTAGGACAACTTCTGATCTGCCTGTCACGTAAAGGGCAAATTACTCAGAGGGCTGAAAACCTGCTTTTTCTTTTAAAACCATGAATTTCACGCTTCATGTTTGAAATAAGTCAATGAGTAATTCATCCTTGACTGCAAAGTGACAAGTGTGATGTTTCTTACGTGGAAATTAGAGATTGGATTTCTACGTTATCTCAACACAGTGACATATTGCTCATCTTATTCTGCTTAGCTAATCGCGTTATGTGCAGGTTGCAGCAAGCTCTTCTTACTGGGGGTGTGGTTTTGCACTGACAGTTGCAGGTTACAAAACGCACACAAGTTATTTTGCTTGTGTTATCCGGCTTTAATTTGTTCTAGGTTGCTTTAAAAAGAAGAGATTGAATGTGAGAATGTAAGAGCTTAATTTGAAGTGTTGTGAATGGTCTACACAAATAGAAATCACTGCAAAATCCATAGCTGGAAAGACTTAGGTTTTTAGTTTCCCTTTTCCCAAATTACCAAGAAGAGCTTCTGCGTTCGTTCAAATATCTATAAATTGGTAAATATTCTCGGCTTCCTGACTAAAATGTAAGTTTGATTGTAACTAAACGTCCTCTTCTTTAATTTGTCAGAAAGGTCAACAATGCTGTTAAAGTCTTATTAATTAACTCTTTCAAATAAGAGACAATTGGAAGTCATTTGAAGATTTATTCTGCTATTCATAATTTATGATTTCCAAAGTATGTTCTGTTTATGCAGAATATGTACATAGTAAGTTACATTTCATTGAATAATGCATATTATAGTGGGCAAAGTCATCTGTCTACTTATATGATTTGTAGACTCATGTTAGACCAAATTCTCAGGCTGCTTTTTTTTATACATAAAGTGGCAAAGAAAGCACTTAACCTTTAGTCTTGTATCAATATAATATAACTGCCAAACGTTATAGTTTATTGAGGATATCAAGAGTAAGGTTTGTAATATTTCTACAAAAATCTATTGTAATGATTATTACTGCTGAGAATTAAAGCAGACTTTTTCAACTCGACGGGAAATGTTGGGAGGTTTCAGTGAGTCAAGTTACTGTACTACTGTAAGTGTGAGCACTTCGTTTTTGTCATTACTTTTTTGTGTTTATTGACTTAACTTTGTTTTGCTTTATTGTTTGATTACTTCAACCAACACATCCTTTTGTTTGTTTTCTGATTGCATTAAAAAATATATGAGAAACTAGTTTCTAGTTTATTTATGCCCGTTGTCGTGATGAACTCAGAACACAACAACGTGCAGTCACTTTTGAGATTCAATTGATGTTAATGTTTTCATAAAAGACATAACTTACACCTTATATTTTATTAGTAACTTGTAATTAAGTTAATGATTAAGATCTTCAATAATGGCAGTTAATGACACGTCCTATGGGTTCCTGCTCACATGGGAGTGGAAGGCAATGAGAAGGCAAATATATAATAACAAAAACCAAGTCATTAAAACGATCAGCAACCGACATACAAGTAACATCAAGCAAAGCAGAAATCAAAACTGTTATGGCAAGAATAATGGGATTAAAATGACATGTAGGCACTGGTGAAGAGAAGCAGAGGAGAGAAAGGCAAAGATACTCTTCATGAAATAGGCAAGCAAGTCCCAACTGGAATCTGCGAACAATGCAAAAAAACACAAACTGTCACTCATGTATTGATAGAGTGTAACATATATAATGACCAAAGAATTAATATCAGGATTAAAAGACACAAAGTTAAATATTACATTCAAAAAACGTGTGAGGAAAGACATCAAGGAATATACATCATCTTCTAATGAACTATTGAAGAGAAACAGGAAAAAATGTAATAGTTTCATTTTAGTTTCGTTTAGTTGGCTGCCAGGTCACTGCTCCACACTCCAGTTCATACGGTGGCGGTAATGCCCCTATAAGCTGGTCTGCCAATAAACACCAGCAGAAGAAGAAGAAGAAGAGGGGCGGGGTTTGGTTGGAGGCAAAATCCCTTAGAGGAGCTGTCTGTCCCTCTGTCTGTGGCTCTGTCTGTCTGTCTGTCGTTGTTTGCAGTTAAAACCAAGGAGCTCAACATTAACCTGTTCTTAACTTGTGAAAGAACAGAAACAAACAGGTAAGATAAACGCGGAAGTATCATTTAAATCACTAATGGCTGCTTTGATGCCGGAGCGACAGTCAACTAGTTGCTATCTTTCTGTGTGCTAGCACCGCTAGTTAGTTAGCCTAACCATGGGGCATTTACATTACTAATAAACGTATGTGTTACTTTTTTAAACAGTCCAGGACTCGTTCTTTTTTTCAAACTCGGTTTCAACATGTTACTATTTATAATTATGCTGCTTCACACTTGTGTTTTAATTACAGCTAACTACCAAAGTCCAGTGTGGTTAGCCTCAGCTAGCTAGCCTCTGTCTCACTTGGTGTTTTCCATCATGTTCTCTCTCTGCTGTTCATCTTTCATGTTGACAACTGGTCGGTTAATGGAAGTAGCAGCTCGGTCCTGCGACCAGTGGGCAAACTGGGGCAACATCTGCTGCGCTCGTTTCATTGTTGACACATCTGTGCGCGGCTGTGATTTATGGACCCCTGTAAAAGAATAATACCAGGCACCTTTGTTGATATGAAGTGATCCTAATGCTGGAAACGCTCAGTCCCCAGAGACTTCAGCCCTTTTGTTTCAGCTGGTTAGCCCCTGGTGAAAGATCCATTTATTGGTTATGTACAGATTATTACTGTTGCTGTTGTTGTTGTTGTTCTATATCGTGTATCCGACTTCCAGCTCCATTTTATCTTAACAATATGCTATTCCTAATGTAAAATAACAACATCACGAGTGTTTATGACTGTTAAAGTTGAATTGCAAAAAATATATATACTTAAAATGTGGTCAAACATAAACAGAAGTTAACCTATAATGTCATGAAGACCTCCAGAAAGTTTGATCTATGATTTTTGAGTCATTGCTGAGATAGTTACCTAAAGTGGCAGCACACCGGTAATTACAGTTATTCAATAGTTTTTAGAGATCAGTGGTCAGGCACATGCCAAATACCAATATACGTGGTTCTATATGTTGTTGATGGGCATATTTATTAAATCATCTTCGAGCCCAGTTTGGGGTACAGAGTTTACATGCTGAGATAGTTACAGTCGTAATGTTATGCAGTAGAAGTAATTATTGTGTGTGCAGTCCATGTCATTTGTCACTTTTGGTTTTAAGCAGCAAACATGGAGGGAGGCGAAGACCAAAACACAAGCGCCACCAATGGAAATCCGACTCAGGCAACTGGGAACTCCCGCGCACCACAGATAGCCCACATGTCTCTGTATGAGAGACAGGCTGTACAGGTGGGAGTTAGCTAACACTTTATGTTGGCAATTTATCCTAATGTACAAATGTAAAAACCCTTTTGATAAGTCTAAAGGTTGTGTGTGTGTTTAGGCTCTTCAAGCTCTGCAAAGACAGCCAAATGCAGCTCAGTACTTCCAGCAGCTCATGCTGCAGCAGCAGATCAACAGTGCCCAACTCCATAACTTGGCCGCAGTGCAACAGGTAACTGGCAGTACCAGTAGGAAAATTCAGTTGTGACCCAATTTTATTTCTTTTTGATCTGTTTAAGTTGTAATTTCTCACTTTTATCCAGGCCACCCTTGCAGCTAGTCGCCAGTCCAACACCCTGAGTAACAGCACGTCCCAAGCACCTACCACTGTAAGCAATATTTACTAATATGTACTTTGGGAATGACACTCAGCTAACTTATCAAAGTAGTAGTTTTTTGGGGGATACAAATGCAAGTTGTTGTTCCTCCCAGGTCAACCTCAGCACCACATCTGCAGTAGGGACGATGACCAATCCTCGTCCCCACGGCCCGGCAACCTCTGCAACCAATCCAGCTCTCAACCAGTCGGTGTTGCTGGGTGGAAACTCGGCAGGACAGGGACAGATGTATCTTAGGGTGGGTTTTTGGCAACAATCAAAACTTGCTATATATATATTGCTCCTTCCAGTGTCACCAATGCTTTTGATATAATAATTTAGCTGTTTATTCTGCTTTTGAAAAATCGTAATGATTTAGCGTTATAAATGTATTCCTTGGATTGCTTTAATAGAATGTCATTAGTTTTCAATGTCATTAAAAAAATTATGCACATCAACACTGATAATCTGTCCTGTTCCTATATAGGTCAACCGCTCTCTCAGGGCTCCTCTTGCTTCTCAGCTCATCTTTATGCCTGGTGGAACAGCTACAGCTACTGTAGCAACAGTGACCCAGACACAGCCTCAGCAGCAACAACAACAACAACATGAAGTTGCTCCTACCACTGCCCAGTCGGACAATGATCAGGTTTGAGTGCCATTTAATAACTGTAATGTCAAGTTTGAGCTATTTAAAAGTTGTATAGTCTTCAGATTTTTATATTGTTAGTTTGAGAAATATGATTTGTAGAGTCAAATAGTCACAAGACTCTCTTCTCCAGCTAAATTTCTCAAATACTCCTTTATGTCCCAGGTGCAGAACTTGGCCCTACACTGCGCTTCAACTCCCAGAGCAGTTTCTATCAAGTCTGAGCTTCCAGAGAGGAAAGACTGTGCCAGCTTTCCTCTCGGCCAGCAGCAGCAGACTTTCTCCCAGAATGCTCAGCAGCAGCAAGTACAACCACAACAGCAACAACAAATAGTCAAACCCAATTTTACTCAGCAGTCCACTGCCAACACTATGACTGTAAAAACTGGAAACCAGGCCATGACTGTCACCCCTGCTGCTTCTGTAGCTACGTCTTCCACCTCCTCCGCAGCACTCCCTCTCTCACAACTCCTCTTGTCCTCCTCTGCTGCCCCTATGATCTTGGTACCCACATCAAATGTTTCTACGTCCACCCAGGGCTACACCATTGGCTCAGTGACCACAAAAGCCAACATCAACACGCAGACTCTGGTGGTGCAGCCACTACAACAGGCCTGTGCTACAGCAGACAAAGGGCCTGTACCTATCCAGCCCAAGACAGCCCAGGGACACCGTTTACCTGTGCAGTTGCCTCCCAGACACCCACCACCCATTCTACCAGCACCACCTAGCAACAGCCAGGCCTCCACTGCAGGACACAACCATCCCCACATCCCTGTGCAGCTGGTGGGAGCCAGGCAGGGCTTAGCAGGAAACGCTCAGGCTGTTGCCCTGGCAAATGCACGGAGCAGCATAGCCCATGACAACACAGCTAGTGGGAATGTTAACACAGTGTCCAACAACAGTGCGATGGTAAGATAAACCAATGAAAGGATGGAACTCGGTGACTCTGAATGTTTTGCTTAGGTGAAGTCTAATAACTGCCGCTGCTTTTTCCTCCACACACCATTAGATGAAGCCTGCCATTGGCTCTCTCAAGAGAAAATCTGACTGTGATGTACCGAACGAGATGGCGACAGAATCATTAGACCCTGCACCAGTAAAAGATTCTGCTCCTCCCTTATCCCCTGCCCCCACAAAGGACTCAGGTCAGTTTGCCTTCTCCAAATCCAGCAAAAATAATTAGTAATATTCTAAGCTTGTCACCATAAACCTTCTGGTTTAATAACCTGTTCCCTGTTTGTTTCAATCCTCACTGTAGCTCCTGTAACAGCTGCCTTCTCATCTCCTCCCATGCTGTCCTTACCTCTGCCTTTGCCAAGAGTTGGGCATGGGGACAAAGACAGAGCTCCGGTTCCGCAGGCAGTGGTCAAACCTCAAGTTCTCACCCACCTCATAGAGGGCTTTGTTATCCAGGAGGGAGCTGAACCCTTCCCTGTAAGTGCACCCTGCCTTGAAAATGCAGATTTCACATAAAACCCTAGCTTAAGTTTGAATGACACTGGCTGTGTGAAAAGTTCCTTACCGTCAGGCTTGTATGTGATGTGACAGGTGGCTGGACTCCTCAAAGACAGAGATTTTGCCCTGGCTGGCCGCTCAGAAAACGGACCTCCATGTAAGTGGAGTTTTGGATTTGAAAGAATATGATACCATAAACCTGTTATGTATGTATTTTCCAAATGTAATATATCTGTAAACTTTACTTTTCTCTGCAGTGTTGAAGTGTGAATACTGTGGAAACCTGGCGCCAGCCAGCCAGTTCAAAGGCTCAAAGAGGTTCTGTTCAAATACTTGTGCTAAGAGGTAGGATTTCCTCCAACTCCTAAAGGCTTGTTTCTGCAAAGAGATAAATCACCTCCCACATACTTCAATGTCTGATTCTTTAACATTGAAATGGTTTTTAAGCAATACATCCACTAGATGGCAGCGCAGAGTCAACAGTTACCGACAACGGCCAACATGGCGATGGTGGAGGAGGTTGTGATGTTGTCCCTCTTAAGAAAGAGGAAACGTGGCTGTTTGTTCCATTGCCTGGGCAAATTAATGTTGTATAGATACCTGTAGTTTCCTACCAACTCACAAAGTCTTTGCTCAAAAGGTTCCGCCATGGTTGAAATTTCTTCCTCATGTCCTGGTAGTCTCGTTTGAATTATTGGCTACCCTGCCCCCCATGATTTCCAGTGGTACTGCCTCATTTTGTCTGTACCACGTGCAGACAGAAGACTTCCATATCTAACGTTGAGCATAAATGAGCTTTAGAGATAATTAAATAACTTCTTTTTTATGCTACCTTGTTTAAAATACACTCAAAACTCTGAGCAGCCAACAACAAGGAACTCCAAATCCCTTCCTGTGTATTGACTGTTCCTCTTGGTCCACAGGTACAATGTGAGCTGCAGCCAGCACTTCAAGACAAGCCGGGTCCGAAGTGGAGCAGGACTGGCATCCCCTCCTGTACCGTCTGAGAGCATGGCAAAGCGCAGGGGCCCCTCGCGCAGGAGCAGTTCTAATATCACCTCTAATAAAATGTCAAACAGGCATTTAGGTGTCAAGGTAAGAACTGATGTTTAAAGGACAAAGTTGGAGATATTACATATTTTGAGACAGTAATGACTTAATCTACTATTGATTATTCTGTGTTTATTCAGAAGCCGAGGGGTTTATATTGGAAATCCATTTTTGTTTGAAAACTCAGAAAAACACCCCAACAATTTATTTTGAGTCAAAACCTCATACAACTTACTGGTGCCCAAAAAGCTCATTAGAGTACGAAATATGTGCTAATCCTCTGAAAACAGTCCCTACCAGATACACTATTTACTTCCTTTTGAGTTACACATGCTAAAAACTACAATTCTACAAGTTTTTGGAAATTATGAAACCTGTCCTTCAAAATGCATTTTGTATTTGTAGCTCATCTTTCTGAAGATTTTTTATATCATTTGATATATTAGTAAAAAATGATGCCTACTCTCACTGGCTTTGGAATCTCTGCTCTTTTGGTTGCAGTGTCATTCTGAGTCCAGTCGCTCAGAGGACGTGTCCAGCGATGGGGAGGAAGAAGAGGAGGATGATTCTCCTTCACTTTCTCCAACCTCCTCACACTCCTTCTCCAGAGCGGACCACAGCGCCCCTCAGTCTGACAGTTCAGCTCCTGGTAGCCTTCCACTGGAGGGCGCCAACTTTCTCTCATCAACTCCTGCTCAATGGGGTGTTGAAGAAGTCTGCAGGTTCATCTCTTCACTTCAAGGTTGGTGTTCAGTGATTATTCAACTTTTGTCAATTTTATATGTCCCTGACTTGATTCTATCAGCAACTCCGCCTCCGTCGCATTAACACTCACATAGCTGGATAAGAAAACCCAGGGTTCACTGAGACAGTTGATAAGCAGCTTCGTAGTAGAGGTTATCAGTTTGGCCAATGTAAGGTTAAGTGAAGCTGGATAACGAAAACATATCCTGTGCTTGTTGAACTCACTTAGTGACGCAGGGCGCTGGTCTCTTTCTGTGCTGGTTGTATCACCTTGTCTCCCTTTTGTGCTCAGGTTGTGAAGAGCTGGCCGCCCAGTTTCTGTCCCAGGAAATAGACGGGCAGGCTCTCATGCTTCTGCGAGAGGACCATCTCATCTCCACCATGAACATCAAGCTGGGTCCCGCTCTCAAGATCTGTGCCTCCATCAACAGCCTGCGTGAGTGAAGAGGTCGGTGCTAAAGACGGGATCAATACCGGGACTTGCTCCTTTTGTTAGTGATAAGTTATAAACCTAAGACTGAGATCATTACGAAACAATGGTGCTTCATCGACCCTGTGCTGATATGGAAACGGACAGTTTACCCTTTGGACCTTGAATGTGTAAAAACTGTGTGCATGAATATATGTGTGTGTATGTGTGGGTGGTGAGAAAGGACATTCTGAAACAGAGATGTCTGTCTGTTGTTCACTTTTTTTCGGTTACCGTGTGTAGAGACCTTTTCTATGTAAACTATACACCAGCCTGCAGTTATCATGCTCGGTCTTTTAGCTAGAACAGCTCACCTGTTGGGTTCAAAAAAGACATGTTGCCTTCTTGCTGTATTTCAAACAGTGCTTTAACTTTAGTAGTATGATTTCTGATGTCAATAACAACCACTTCATTTAAACGTTTCTGTCTGTGAGTACTTTTGTTTTTTTAACCATAGATGTTTAACCCAGGCTCCAATCTCACAGAGCGAAGGACACTCAAATAGCCTAGTATCTTAATTAGTTCATTTTATTAGTTATTCAAAGTTTAGTTTTGTATCTTTCCATTTTGTATTACAATCAAAATTATTTTTTCATGGATATAATAGTTTTAGTAGCTTTATTCAACCTAACTACCTGAAAATAGGTATTCTTCACAGTTTGCCCTCTAGTGGGCAAAGTGGAAGTGCTCTTTGTACATGTATGCAATAATGCCAATAAAACGATTCTTGTTACCCGACGTGTTTATTCATGCTTTTAAATTTACATTTCCTTGAAAAGTAAATAACAAGGTCACCCTAGATGATTTATGTATTTAAATGTAAACACTTCACTTCATTTCTCAGGTCCATCCACATGAACTGAGCTCATAGAGAAAACATGTGTAACAATATTGCAATTTTATTTACAAATCCTACATTTCCATAACTCTAACTAATATAGAATTGTACAAAAATAGCGTACGAACATATATATTACATCTTTTCATAAACATCGGCTTCAGGTTGTAAACATTTGTAAACCATCATATATCTACGGTGCCTTCTACAAGGTCAGGATGCAGCAACTGTACATCGGTCATGTTTACGTATCTTAAAAGTTCACTATTTCAACATTTCATGTATTTTCCCCCACAAATGATTCACGGTTTCAAAAGGTAAATAGCTTCATATACGTGTAAGATTTTCTCGTTGTTTGCATCAACATTCAGTGTAAGAATACACAGCAAAATAAAGGAAGAGTCTCGGTGTCCACTTCTCCACAGGACACCATTATTGCACCAGAAAGACTTTGTGTTGTAAAAGTGCACCACTGGGGTAGTTTAGAATCGTGCAATATATTTTGCCGTCACAGGCAGTGATCAGAAAACAGTGTAGCTGTTGCTCTCCCCGTATCCCGCTTCCTTCAGATACTGCTCAATGTTAATGGTCCCAGACGCCCTGAGGACTTTGTCGGAGGCGCTCTTCTCCCCTGAGGTGAGCTTTCGGCTCACGTCAGCCAGGGAGGGTCGATCCTGATCCTTCCAATTACAGCAACCTTTAATGACGGTGTACCTGAAAGAGGCAAAACGTTTGGTTGTTAATGAGAAAATTTCGTCAATCGCTGAGTTGCCTCAGGTTCGGGTTTGTGTCGTCTGGCTACTCACAAAGCGTTGGAGGAGTTGGAAGGTTTTTTCAGACTCTTCCCTCTTTGGTGAAACTGTAGAAGTTCATTAACTGGGATTTCTGCAAACGGAGCTTCACCTGGAGAGTAAACAGCACATGTGGGGAGATTACATATTTTTACATTACAACACCAATGTATATGTTGGAAACCGTGGACATTTTCTGAAAGATCAACAGAGAAACTCTTTATTATGGTGGGAAAAAACAGCAGGTACCTCCCTTTTTTTTAGAGGTTAATGTCATGTTTCCATTGTTTTGTTTTTGTGTTTTCTGATTTGTTTTGGTCATTTCCCATTAGTCATTTGCACTTCAGGGCAACCTTCCTTTAAAGATAGATGGCCATAGGTCTGTTTTTGGCTGATTCAGCATATTAAATACCATAAAGATAAAATTCTATTAAAATCCAATATTGACATAAAATACCTCACCTTTACTAATTTACTTAAATAAATGTATGTATATGGGAAAATATCAATGTGTTGACACACATAATCATAGTATTATAGTATATGAATATTGTGACCATACTGTTCATTGATGTCCCTTGTAGTAGATAATCATACTTATCTAGTAAATGCATTTATGAGTCGACCCATACATTTATAATTTTTAATAATAATGAAGTCACAGATGAACTTACCCAGTGTAGCCATCTCATACAGTAAGAGGCCAAAGGACCAGCTGGAGAGACACGAACAGGAAAGTATTAGTTAGTTTTCACTGAATGAAAAATAAATGTCCCTAATAACATTAATTTCATATCCTACACACAACTCACACGTCACTACTCTGACTGGCAGGCCTCTTGGCAAGCAGCTCTGGCGCTTGCCATTTCTTCATGCTGGTATCATCCTTCTGAGTGCCCCCCTGGTCCTTCCTTGTGTGGACCCCACGAAGACCCCAGAGCTTGGCCGTGTAGTCCTTGCTGACCAGTACGTTGCGGGCACGAATATTCCCGTGGAGAAGATCTTTGCTGTGAAGGAACTCCTGAAAGAGGAAGAAGACGAGGAAATCTCAGGATTAAACAGACAGGCCTGTGCAGTTACTGTAACTTAAATATTCCTGCATGTCGGCGTAACATTTGAATTGTCTGGAGAGAAGAAAGTGCATTTTTAGATCAGACTTAAAGCATATTAATGTAGAGGTCATGAAAACGTAAAAAACAATTCAATAAAAGTCTTTTTTTTGTAGGGCTCCAGTTGCTCAAAGCTGTAAAAGTGACACTAACATTTAGGCAATTAACAGATAGGTGCATATGTTTTTTTTGTGGATGTGCTTTGGAGCTAAATCCTGAGGTTCCGTTCCGAGTTCTGTCACTGATTTGAAAGTCAAATGTGCCTTTAAAAGTTGTTAGTTATTTTCATACTGACCAGAGCTGAGGCCACCTGTTGGGCCATGGTAAATATTCTTCTCTCAGTCATTTCACACGGAGGATCCACATGTTCCTGAAAGAATAAACACCCCAACAAGTTATACTTTGTCATTTGCTTTTTTACTTCAACTATATAATTTTAAAAAACACTTCACACTCCCTACCTGTCTGGATCTCCACAGGAGGCTGAGCAGGTCTCTGTTCTCCAGCTCCTCCACCACCGTGACCAGGGGAGCTCGCAGGGACACCACACCGAGCAGCTCCGGCAGGAATGGATGAGGCCCGAGCTGAGCCAGGAAGGAGGCAAAACCCAGGAAGTTGTGTCTCTCTGCAGCATCCGCAGAGTCTGTGGAGCATAAAAACGACAGGGAAACGAAAATGAAAAACTAAAAACTGTAGCAGCAAGAGTCAGAAGAGAAAGACCTGAAAATCAGACAATTAAGAGCTTTTCAACCATCTCACCATTCAGCACCCGCAGGACCACATTCCTGTTCTCCATCCGGGCCCTGTAGAGGGACACGGAGGAGTCGGAGCGCAGGCTGAAGGCCACGGGCAGAGGGGTGACCAGGTTGAAGGACTCAGGCAGCCTCTGGCGGGGCAGCTCCCTGGGCTGGACGATGGGAACGTAATTGGGCTGGAAGGGCTGTGGGTGGGGGTCGGGCGGGGGAGCGGGGGTCCTCACAGGCACGGAGAGCCTCTTGGAGGAGTAGGTGGTTGCGGGGGTGAAGGTGGAGTAGGAACTGGGCATGTCCAGAGCGATGCTTTCATGCTCCAGCACATTGATACCTGGTGGAGCTACGGACAGAGATACAGAGGGAGAAAGAGAATAATCATTATTATGGAATAAATACAAGATCAGAATTATTATTATTATTTCCAGTACTGAATTATATATTTAAAATAATAATAAAGCATTACAAAAAGTCAAGAAGGCTCAGCTGTAGTGTAATAGTAAAAGCCAAAGGTAGGATTATCTATGTATTGAATAAATTAATTATTGATCATATACATGCATCTTGAGTTTAAGAACAAATATTTAATAACCAGTTTATATCACCCTATTATGTAGTTGTATGCAGCTATATGTTTTTTCTGGTTAAAGCACAGTAGTTTGTAATATTACAAAGTTTTCATCGCACTTACACATGCCTCATAGTGTTGCAGAATAGCAATGATAAACTGTATGATCTGTCTGTGTGTGGGTGAAAGCTTTTACAATTTTGGTTTCACTTATTTACATGTGATTTTGAAGGATCAGGTCGAAAAGCAAACATGATCTGAATATTGTAGGAAAACCAAACAGAAGTTGATTTGATTTTGAAGTAATAACGGTGTGAAAAGTTTCAAACACTTTCACTGCTTTGATGAGATTAATGTGCACCTCCTGAAAACTGTAACACTGCAGAGATACACAGAGGAAAACATGGTCTGCTCCGGTGTCTTACCATCGATACCGTGCAGTTCTCTCCTGGAGGTCGACTTTGAGGCCCGTGGACGAAGCCGCTCGACCTTCTCCGGACAGAAGCGCATCAGCAAAATGAAGACCAGGGTGACCAGGAAGCTGGCCAGCAGGAAGATGGGCACCACGATCACCTCCTGCTCGTAGACACGGATCTCTGCACACAGCACGGAGCAGATACAAGGACACGTCAGAGGCTCTGTATTTACACGACGTGTATGCAGGTATGTTTGTTCATCTCTCGACTCCAGTGACCTCACACGGAATCTTCAGGATCTATCTCTGATAATATCACTCACCACAGATTGTATCTCCTTGTTTGCAGCGGTAGTCGGACTCTGACAACGAAGACATCCTGTCAAATGTAAACGTGAGAGTGTATTTTATTCACTTTTGTCTATTTCACACATTTAGGTTTCTTATAGCTCCGCCAGGGAGGTTGTGTTTTCACCTCAGTTCCTTTGTTTGGAAGTTTGTGAAAACAACACGACAGATTTCTATGAAACTTGGTGGAAGGGATGTGGTTGGAGTCAGGGAGGATTCCCCTTTTTTCGATTTTGGTGCGGATCCAGGTTTTAATTTTTCACTTCCTTTAATACTTTGAGATAGAGCTATTTTTGTCACTGTTTTCCAAGGGAATCATTCATGGATCTTAGTATTAAGTTGGTTTCTAGTAGGTTGTGTCTATAGGCTCGTACAGTTGTTAGGTCTTAAAGTCTTTTTCGTGGATGACCAAATGGACGCACGTGATTCAAAGCAGCAGATATAAAGTGACAGTTGAAGTCGTGAAACCCACTCTGAGTGGTAACACGACTCCTGCAGCCAGGTAACCAGTGTGAGAAGGTGTCAGAGCCAACGTGTAACTGAGACCAGGAACTCAAAGTGTTGTATCACAGCCTCTGAGATGTTTTAGAATATAGGAGTAAAAAAACTCTTCTGACACTTCGCTGCATCTCCTTCCACCACAGTGAACCTTGATCCCTGTGGCATCACAGCACACACCTTCTTTTGTTTCTCTCTATATAAAGTAATATTATATGAAGCTCAACCAGAACACACACCCTTTATCAAAGCACCATTTTAACCCCTTGATCGTCCTCTCACATCAGATCCCGGCAGTCCCAACCTGTTCATCTGCATTTTTAGGACACATAATTACCAGGGTTGCTCTACACACCCAGAAGGGCAAACATACAGGACAGAAAAGTCCTGGCTCGCACATTCAAACCAATGATAATCACAGAAAGAGTGAGATACACACAGTTGAAGCTTGTATTTACATGAACACAAGGCAGATACAACAGCTCACTCCACCTCGCTGCCGCCTGCATGACTTCAAAATCAGATGAAGTGACCGTGAGGAGACACGTAGTGAATTATTTCTTACCTCAGCTCCTTCAGTTGTTACTCAGACCCCAGATAAAATGATAGATCCTATTATTGGAGGCTCATGTCTCCCTCGTTCACGCAGACAGGCACTTTTCACACATCCTCCCAGTTGAACGTGGAGTCATTGCTTCTCTCAGGCGACGTCAGACTCAGGGGATCAGCCTGCTGCTCTCTGTTTGTCTACCTTTCACCTTCAGTGTTTTTCTCAACTCCACCCTCTTCACCTGCTCCCTATCCGTCACCCTCTCTTATTTACCCTTCCTTTTTCCTCCTCCCTGTCTCCGTCCCTCTCAGCTCCAGTGTTGATGCAGCAACACTGATGTCAGGTTTTATGCTGATCCACAGTCCTGTCCTTAGTTTCTAATACTTTGCTCTACCACATTCTGTTGTTTTCTTCTTCCTTTTTGAAGCCAGCAGCCTGTCAGCTTCTACCAGCCCTGCCTCTCTCCTCTTTGTTTAGGGAAACTGGTCCTGCAGGTCCTTGTCATTTTAAGTCTCCAGCCTTTTGTCAAGCGTGTGTGGCCCTCATTGCCCAGGAACTCGTATGACAAGCTCTGCATTCCCTGGAGTATTTAGGTGACAATAACAAACTGCACTTCCTGCCAGGTACAGGTAACAAATAAAGAAACATCTCCCCACTCCTTATAAACATATAAATAGCCAGCTGTCAAATCTGATCATTCATTGTTAAAAGATGCCACAGTTTGCTCTACCACAAAAATGATATCATACAGTGGATAGGTAACTTGTTTTTTTACAGTTTTTAGAATTAAGAGCTCAGAGGCTCTGCCTGAGGAAATACAAGAAGCTGACCCATTAACCTCGCTTAATTTAAAGTTTTACACACACTTTTATCGTATTACATTCTCCGATTTTACCTAATTCGAGTTTTTATTATTGTAACGGGTGCTCCTGTTTGGATTTTGATATTTGTTATGTTTATTTATTTAACTTGTGTGTTGTTTACTTGTGAGGCACCTTGTAACTTTGTTTTGAGAAGTGCTATATAAATAGATATTTTATTATATTGTTATTATTATTAATGTTCAACTGCGACATTTATATTGTCTATATTTTGTGCTATGAAACTAAAGGCTTTCTATAAAACACATTGATTTGGAACAGCACTGATTGGTTTAATAAGTAAATAAAAAGCAAACAGAATTTTATTCACCATATTTATTCTTTATAAGAAAAATTCGTACATTAAATGGTTTATGTCAAACTATGATGTCGTTGTAAAGATAATTTCAGTGCTCATATTTGTCAACAATTTTTAATTCTTCTTTAAAGAAACAATTTGTAATATTACAACACATATCTTATTCACACTGCATTAGTAACAATTTATAATATATAATATTATATAATTAGCAATCCTTGTGTGTTAATAGTGTTCGAGAATAGCAATAAAAATGTGCCAATCAAAAAATGCAATCTTTCCACAAAATATAAGGGACACAACGAGAAGAACACTAGGAGGAGTCACCCTTTTATAACTGTCACATTTTGAATAGCACAATGGTATGTTACATCATTTACACTGTTTGTTGGTTATTGGAAATCTGCTGATTGGTTTAAAAAGGCATCGCTTACAGAATGTGAATTTTGAAGTTTAAAGGCATCATTAAAGACAGATAGAATTCCAGAATCTTGGAACATGTTTGAAGACATTTTCCATCTCACAGCTTGGCAGCAGACTTGTGAGGCACAGGTCCCAGCCACTTCTCTCCTGAAACACAGAATCAAATCAGACAACTCCAGCTTTAATCACTAATGACGCTGAACTCCTCTGTGTCTAAAGTACAGACTGTAAATAAACATGGACAACATGACAGCTCTCTAAAAGCATCTCAATCTCCATCTGGTGGCTAACTGCATAATAGGGGATAAACACTGTCTTCTCCTAGTGAGTTGATGGGATATGGGCCAAACTAAAAGGTCAAATTAAACGTTAAAAATATATTTTTCTTAAAGATCAGAATTGTTGGTATTTCTTATCCCACTGATGTATCTTTGAATGTTCATTTTTTCCCTTTAAGTTTAGTTTTAGTCAGCTGATCCCATAATAACGGGGTGAAAGCAATATATGAACATCTTGCATTTATGTCATTCTCCTCTCAAGTGTAGATTAAGACTGTGTCTAATGTCAGTTTAATCTTTATCATTTCAGTTTTACATTGTATGTGTTGGTTTATGAAAGATGCATAGCACAACAGTATTCTCACCGAGGTGGTGGGCCATGAGCTCAAATCGGTCAGATCCAAAAAACATCTGTGGTTTTCCATCAATATGACACACCATCATGGGGAAGCCGAACGACTGTGGGTGGGGGGGAACAATAGGGCATATTTAGTTTGTTACATGCAAACATCTTGTGCTTCTTGCCTGAATCCACAAGAGGAGCTGAAGGACAACTGACCCCATAGCCAAGTGCATCCTGCGTTGTGTTTTTCAGCTTGTCTTTAATCTCCTTGGTGTTGTACAACTCCAGCGCTGCTTTAATTTCATCATCAGACAGACCTGCTTTCTTCGCTGCCTGCATGAAAAAAAAGTGACAGGTAACATCCATCCACCCATTATCTGTACTGTTCATCCTTTGAGGATCACATGTGGGCAGGAGCCAATCCCCTTGGACTGTGGACGAGAGGCAGGGCTAACCTCTGCACCACGTGCTATGACAAGTCTCAATAAATAGTGCTGCCTTTTCCTTTTTAAATGCAACAAAGGATGGGTAAAATGTTACCTCAGACAGTGACGCAGGTTCAGTGATGTCTTTGTCCTGATTCCAGATTCGTCTCCACAGCTCCCGGGACACCTGCTCCACCTGTTTGTCTCCATCCTTTTCCCTCTTTTGTACTGCTGTCACGAATCGCATTGCAGACAAGGAACCTGTCAAAACAGAAGGTTTTGATTTAAAACCTGACGGGGCGCTTCTATTTGTAACAGGCACAGCTATTGTAGTCTTTACGGTAGTGGTTTAGCGGATGAAGAAACGCACAGACCAATTGCATGCGAGTTAAGCCATCCCACGTGATACTTCTCAGCCAATCAAGTCTGTGCATTTCAGGCGGTTAACATTGCGACTCCACATTGCAGACAGATGAGAGAGCTAGAGGCAAGTTACACATGAAAAGACGGTAGAAAGAAAAAGAAAGACAGCGATACAGGTAGAGAAAACCAAGAGAGAGATACAGACGACTGAGCCGGAGAAAGGGAGAGAAACAGAGGAGTGAGACGGAGAAAAGGAGAGAAACAGAGGAGTGAGACAGAGAAAGTGGAGAAACAGGAGTGAGACTGAGAAAGGGAGAGAAACAGAGGAATGAGACGGAGAAAGTGGAGAAACAGGAGTGAGATGGAGAAAGTGGAGAAACAGGAGTGAAACAAAGAAAGGGAGAGAAACAGAGGAGTGAGACGGAGAAAGGGAGAGAAACAAAGGGGTGAGACGGAGAAAATGAGAGAAACAGAGGAGTGAGACGAAGAAAGGGAGAGAAACAAAGGGGTGAGACAGAGAAAGGGAGAGAAACAAAAGGAGTGAGACAGAGAAAGTGGAGAAACAGGAGTGAGACGGAGAAAGGGAGAGAAACAGACAAAAAATGTGGGGGAGTGGGATATAAGAGGAGAAGAAGTGATTCCAAAACGGTTCAATTGTTAAGATGTGTTGAGATGTGTTATCTGTAAAATTGGTGGACATTTTTGAGTCAAGATGTGAAACAGAAAAATTGAAATTAAAGCTTTTGCTCCCTTTATGTTATCTTTCTGAAAATAATCCTTTTATTTGAACATGCACAATTTTCACATTTTATTTATTTTCTCTGCTTTTGAAATGCAGCCCTACTTTTATTTAGTTAATGAAAGAACATTATACATATCTGCAATCATACATATATGTTCAGTTCTACGTTACGTGACAATAAATATTGTCAAAAAGTTTTTGAATCGTACTGAATTAATTTGATTTGACAGTCAGGTAGTGAGTACATGCAGATGTTGGAACAACTACTAGGCTACAACTAAATAGTTAGACATTATGATCTTCCTGACCTTTGCTTCAAGACATTTTCTGTAACTGGAACTCTTTAAATTTTAGTTGAATAGCCCTGCTATAAACTATGGCCAAACAACAGGAAACAATCCACACAGATGAATCCACCCATGTTCAAATCAATGCACATTACTTTATATAATTCATCAGATCCTGCTTGTAAGTACCTTTGATGAACATGGTCTCAGCGGGGTCCGATGGAGGGCTCAGGGGAACCTCAAAATACTTTGACAAGCGCTGCAGATCGTGGGTCATGTACACCATTTTATTTGGAACCATACCAGGAGGCCTATTGTCTGTTATGACAGATAAACAGGTTATTAATAACAACAGTAAGGAGAAGGTCACAACAATAATAATGTGAAAATGAGACCTGATCCATGCATGACGCCGCCCAGGAAGGCAGGACGCAGTTTGACCTCCACGTTCCACACAGTTCTGTAGCGACACATGACCTGTGAAGACAAACCAACAGAGTTATTATCTTAGTTAACACCAAAGTCTGTGACTGAGACTGTATATAAAAACACCCAAACCTCAAAGCCGAGCCAAGAGTATGGAGAGACCACATCGTAGAAAAACTCGATCACTTTCTTGGATGACATCTTCAGATCTCACTTCTGTCGACAGATACGCTTCGCTTTAATGTAAGACAAGGCCGTGTTATTTATAAAGCACGTTCCCCACACACATAAGATTCAAGCTGCTGTAGAGACATTCAAAAAAAAATTCATACAGATAAAATAAAACTAGTAACAGTTTGAAACTAAAGTTAAGAAAGATTCAAAAGAACAAAAAAGGTAAAAGGAATAAAAATTACTAAACCGTATGAACATTTTAACCCCAAGTCAAAGTCAACTAATACACGACAGAGGTTTCTCTCTGATGTATAAACATTTAAGTAGACAGAACATATAAGTACGCATCCTATGAAGTACTCAAAATATAGTACACAGTACAGCATAGTATGCAGTCATCAGGCACACGGTTCATAGGATGAGAGTAGTGCACACCAGAATAATGCAAAAGTAGATTTAGTGCAAAATAAGTTGAAATAGAAAAAGTAACTATACTAAATACAAATAAATTAAAGATAAAACTGCATGAGATGATAAAACATAAAATAGAATAAGATACAGTAACGATGGTTCATGGGACTGTTGTGTGATTTGCTGATGTTTAGCCTGTTTTTAAGTTGATGTTCAGACTTGGTTGATGTGGGTTTTGTGTATTTGTGTGTGTTGGTTAGTGTTGTGTTCATTTGAGTTCACTGGTGCAGCCACGGGGACGATGGGATGTAGTGTCCGCGATGGGCTCCAGTGACGGGTCATGAGAGAAGTGTTGACCTTTACGTTTAACAAATCCTTAACCTTGGTGTTGCGCGGTGAATGGAGCACAAGTAAAGATCTCTGTGCTTCTTCAGTCTCACACGAGCTCAACACATTATTACATTTAAGTGTGGAGTTAAAGTAACGTGTTAGTTAACGACCCAGAGAAAAGGAGCAGAGAAATCAGAACTGTGTTAAAGTTCATCTGACCTGCTCGGGGGGAATCCAGGGAAACACGTACACTCGGATCCCTTCAGTGGGTTTAAGGGACTCGAGCTCACACCGGAGTTACTCAGTGTTGAGTTAACAACAGGTTTGTGTGAGTGACGTGAAGCCCGAGCCTGCGGCTGCAGCTCTTCTTCTCCCTACCGAGGCAGGCTGGAGGTGTGGTACCGCCACCTACTGGTCCGGAGGTTGACACGTTTCGTTAAAAAAAGCCAATCTTTCTTCTTTAACCCTACAATTAGTTACACCATCACTAACGTCGAGTACATTATACCCAATAAAAAATGCTTCTCATCAAAATATGTTAGTGTACAACAATACATGGCAATTTCAAGTACTCTTCTTTTATTTCCCCCTGATACAACATTTCATAAAACCAAACAAAGGTATCACGGGGGGGACCATATAAAAAGGCTCTTAAATTAGTGAAACATTAGGGATTCTTTAAAGAAGAATTCCTTAAAAATATATATAATAGAGCTGGGAACTTGTTCTTCCGTCCAGCTGTTCCTGGGACATGTCCGGTGAAGCCCAAGTCTCCCTGCATCATTTACAACTTATATCAAATGTTTTACCCTCGATCACTAACGTTGGGTAAAAATCACCTGAACACTTGCCTATTGAAAAAAACAGGGATGGGAGCAGGGAAACTAGCTGACCTTCTATGACGTCAGTGAGCAGACTGAAGCTACCCAAGGACCCACGCCACTCAGACAGCAGCAACACAGTGAAAATCCCACGACCACACTCGCTCGGGTAAAAAACACCCGACGTCAGTGAGGTAGGGTTAAAATGTCTAATTAATCACATGTGTTTTACCATGCATTTTCCAGCATTGCCAAGAATCAAGTGAAAATTGAATATGCATTTATTTCACAACATTTCACATCGTTATAATTATTATTATTATTGTTAGTGGCGTTAAAACAATGTCCAAACATGACCCAGTTTAAAATGAAGCACAAAGATATGTTGCTCACCATGTGCAGGGATTAATCAATCAATCAATCAATCAAATTTTATTTGTATAGCCCATATTCACAAATCACAATTCGTCTCATAGGGCTTTAACATGGTGTGACATCCTCTGTCCTTAACCCTCAGCAAGAGTAAGGAAAAACTACTCAAAACCCTTTTAACAGGTACAAATACGTAGAAACCTCAGAGAGAGCCACATGTGAGGAATCCCTCTCCCAGGAGAGGACAGAAGTGCAATAGATGTCAAGTGTAGGAAAACATCATCGGGATTAAAGTTTTTAGCAGCATCGATGAGGGTAAACATTTTTCAATACTATATGTCACGCAGTCCTGCTGCAATCATAGTCTCTGGTCAGCAGCCAGCAAGATCACGAGGGGAGTTGACGATCAATAGGTGTTTGCAGTGACACTGTTTCTTTATTTGGTCACTTAATATTTATTGTTCCTCTCTTTTTGCTATAAATAAGGATTTTGGATATTTCGGTGTATGAGTTTGGAATATTACAACACACATCTTATTCACACTGCATTATTAACCATTTTTAATGTATAATATTAAATAATAAGCAATCCTTGTGTGTTCATAGTGTTGGAGAATAGCAATAAAAATGTGCTAACAAACAAATGCAATCTTGCCACAAAAACGATATGTTTGTGTTCCCCTGGAGGTCGACTTTGACGACTGTGGACGGATCCGTCTTTCTCTGAACAAAATAAATAACAGAGTGACCAGGGGGCTGGCTGGAAGACAAACTGACAACCAAACACATACAAACATTCATAACTGGTTTAGTTTATTGTGTGTGTCAGCCACACAACACATTCACGTACGGAGCCCCTGAAGGGACACAACGAGAAAAACACCAGGAGAAGTCACCTTTTTCTAACTGTCACATTTTAAATAGCACAATGGTATGTTACATCATTCACACTATTTATTGGTTATTAGAAATCTGGTGATTGGTTTAAAAAGGCATCGCTTACAGAATGTGAATTTTGAATTTTAAAGGCATCATTAAAGACAGATAGAATTCAAGAATCTTGGAACATGTTTGAAGACAGTTCAAGACAGTCCATCTCACAGCTTGACAGCAGACTTGTGAGGCACAGGTCCCAGCCACTTCTCTCCTGAAACACAGAATCAAATCAGACAACTCCAGCTTTAATCACTAATGACGCTGAACTCCTCTGTGTCTAAAGTACAGACTGTAAATAAACATGGACGACATGACGGCTCTCCAAGATTGAAGCAAAATCATCTCAATCACCATCTGGTGGCTAGCTGCATAATAGGGCATAAACACTGTTTCCTCTGTGTTAGTGGAGGGTACATGGGCCAAACTAAAAGGTCAAAATAAACGTTATAAATATTTTTTTCTTAAACATCATAATTGTTGGTATTTCTTTTCCAACTGATGTATCTTTGAATGTTAATTTTTTCCTTTAAGTTTAGTTTTAGTCAGCTGATCCCATAATAACGGGGTGAAAGCAATATATGAACATCTTGCATTTATGTCATTCTCTTATCAAGTGTAGATTAAGACTGTGTCTATTGTCAGTTTAATCTTTAGCATTTCAGTTTTACATTGTATGTGTTGGTTTGTGAAAGATGCATAGCACAACAGTATTCTCACCGAGGTGGTGGGCCATGAGCTCAAATCGGTCAGATCCAAAAAACATCTGTGGTTTTCCATCAATATGACACACCATCATGGGGAAGCCCGACGCCTGTGGGTGGGGGGGAACAATAGGGCATATTTAGTTTGTTACATGCAAACATCTTGTGCTTCTTGCCTGAATCCACAAGAGGAGCTGAAGGACAACTGACCCCATAGCCAAGTGCATCCTGCGTTGTGTTTTTCAGCTTGTCTTTAATCTCCTTGGTGTTGTACAACTCCAGCGCTGCTTTAATTTCATCATCAGACAGACCTGCTTTCTTCGCTGCCTGCATGAAAAAAAAGTGACAGGTAACATCCATCCACCCATTATCTGTACTGTTCATCCTTTGAGGATCACATGTGGGCAGGAGCCAATCCCCTTGGACTGTGGACGAGAGGCAGGGCTAACCTCTGCACCACGTGCTATGACAAGTCTCAATAAATAGTGCTGCCTTTTCCTTTTTAAATGCAACAAAGGATGGATAAAATGTTACCTCAGACAGTGACGCAGGTTCAGTGATGTCTTTGTCCTGATTCCAGATTCGTCTCCACAGCTCCCGGGACACCTGCTCCACCTGTTTGTCTCCATCCTTTTCCCTCTTTTGTACTGCTGTCACGAATCGCATTGCAGACAAGGAACCTGTCAAAACAGAAGGTTTTGATTTAAAACCTGACGGGGCGCTTCTATTTGTAACAGGCACAGCTATTGTAGTCTTTACGGTAGTGGTTTAGCGGATGAAGAAACGCACAGACCAATTGCATGCGAGTTAAGCCATCCCACGTGATACTTCTCAGCCAATCAAGTCTGTGCATTTCAGGCGGTTAACATTGCGACTCCACATTGCAGACAGATGAGAGAGCTAGAGGCAAGTTACACATGAAAAGACGGTAGAAAGAAAAAGAAAGACAGCGATACAGGTAGAGAAAACCAAGAGAGAGATACAGACGACTGAGCCGGAGAAAGGGAGAGAAACAGAGGAGTGAGACGGAGAAAAGGAGAGAAACAGAGGAGTGAGACAGAGAAAGTGGAGAAACAGGAGTGAGACTGAGAAAGGGAGAGAAACAGGAATGAGACGGAGAAAGTGGAGAAACAGGAGTGAGGTGGAGAAACAGGAGTGAGACAAAGAAAGGGAGAGAAACAGAGGAGTGAGACGGAGAAAGGGAGAGAAACAAAGGGGTGAGACGGAGAAAATGAGAGAAACAGAGGAGTGAGACGAAGAAAGGGAGAGAAACAAAGGGGTGAGACAGAGAAAGGGAGAGAAACAAAAGGAGTGAGACAGAGAAAGTGGAGAAACAGGAGTGAGACGGAGAAAGGGAGAGAAACAGACAAAAAATGTGGAGGAGTGGGATATAAGAGGAGAAGAAGTGATTCCAAAACGGTTCAATTGTTAAGATGTGTTGAGATGTGTTATCTGTAAAATTGGTGGACATTTTTGAGTCAAGATGTGAAACAGAAAAATTGAAATTAAAGCTTTTGCTCCCTTTATGTTATCTTTCTGAAAATAAGCCTTTTATTTGAACATGCACAATTTTCACATTTTATTTATTTTCTCTGCTTTTGAAATGCAGCCCTACTTTTATTTAGTTAATGAAAGAACATTATACATATCTGCAATCATACATATATGTTCAGTTCTACGTTACGTGACAATAAATATTGTCAAAAAGTTTTTGAATCGTACTGAATTAATTTGATTTGACAGTCAGGTAGTGAGTACATGCAGATGTTGGAACAACTACTAGGCTACAACTAAATAGTTAGACATTATGATCTTCCTGACCTTTGCTTCAAGACATTTTCTGTAACTGGAACTCTTTAAATTTTAGTTGAATAGCCCTGCTATAAACTATGGCCAAACAACAGGAAACAATCCACATAGATCAATCCACCCATGTTCAAATCAATACACATTACTGTATACATTTAATCAGATCCTGCTTGTAAGTACCTCTTTTGTACACGGTCTCAGCGGGGTCCGATGGAGGGATCAGGGGAACCTCAAAATACTTTGACAAGCGCGGCAGATCGTAGGTCATGTACACCATTTTATTTGGAACCATAGTAGGAGACCTATTGTCTGTTATGACAGATAAACAGGTTATTAATAACAACAGTAAGGAGAAGGTCACAACAATAATAATGTGAAAATGAGACCTGATCCAAGCATGACGCCGCCCAGGAGGGCAGGACGCAGTTTGACCTCCACGTTCCACACAGTTCTGTAGCGACACATGACCTGTGAAGACAAACCAACAGAGTTATATCTTAGTTAACACCAAAGTCTGTGACTTTAAATAAAAACACCCAAACCTCAAAGCCGAGCCAAGAGTATGGAGAGACCACATCGTAGAAAAACTCGATCACTTTCTTGGATGACATCTTCAGATCTCACTTCTGTCCACAGAGACGCTTCGCTTTAATGTAAAACAAGGCTGTGTTATTTATAAAGCGTGTTCCACACACACAGGATAGATTGAAGCTGCTGTAGAGACATTCAAAAAGATACTTTATAAAAGATAAAAGAAAACTATTTGAAGTAACAGTTTGAAACTAAACTATTGAAAGATTCAAAAGAACAAAAAAGGTAAAAGGAATAAAAAGGACTAACCCGTATGAAAATTTTAACCACAAGTCAAATTTAACTTTTGTATCAATTCTGCCATAAATACACGACAGAGGATTCTCTATGATGTGTAAACATTTGAGTAGACAGAACATATAAGTATGCATCCTATGAAGTACTCAAAATATAGTACACAGTACAGCATAGTATGCAGTCATCAGGCACATGGTGCATAGGATGAGAGTAGTGCACACCGGAATAATGCAAAAGTAGATTTAGTGCAAAATAAGTTTAAAGAGAAAAACACTATGATAAATTAAGGATAAAACTGTGTGAGATGATAAAAAATAAAATAGAATACGATACAGTGATGGTTTGACCTTTTACAATAGTAAGAGGACGTTAGGTGAAACATTTCCGAGACACACAAGCTCAACAAATTATTAAATATAAGTTAAGAGATTATGTAACATGTTAATTAATGACCCAGAGAAAAGCATCAGAGAAGTCAGACCCCTAATTGATGTTCATCTCACCTGCCCGCTGCTCTGCTCGTTGTGGATCCAGTGAAACACGTCAACTCAAATCCCTTCAGTGGGTTTTAACGGACTCGACCTCACACTGGAGTTACTCAGTGTTGAGTTAACAACAGGTTTGTGCTCCTGTTATCGGCCCTCAGGCTACCTGACCCTCTTCTTCTCCCTACTGAGGCAGGCTGTAGGTGTATTTTTCAGTATTACCAATAATCAAGTGAAAATTGAATATGCTTTTACTTCATAACATTTCACTTCGTTATAATTATTATTAGTGGAGTTAAAACAATGTCCAAACATGACCCAGTTTACATTGAAGCACAAAGATATATTGGTCACAAGGTGCAGGGATGAATAGGGGATTTGACGATCACTGGGTGTTTGCAGGGACACTGTTTATTTATTTGGTCACTTAATATTTATTGTTCCTTAGTTTATCCTCCTCTCTTTTTGGAAATAATGATTTTGGATATGTAGGTGTATGAGCTTAAACAAAATGTATATTTATATATATATATATATATATATATCATTTCTTTTACTATTTATATATATTTTTGTACATTATATGCAATATAGGGAACAGGTAAACAACAAATGTATTGACTTTTATGTAGCTGGTTAAGTATGATATAATTATTAATTAATGGAATAAATTCCATTTCATTACATGTCATTTGGCTGACTCTTTTATCCAAAGCGACTTACAATTAGTGTTTTTTTTTTTTTAGTAGTTCAATATCTTGCCCAAGGACACTTCGGCATGCAGATGGGGAAGAGTGGGGATTGGCCCGGCAACCTTTTTGGTGGAGGACAACCACTCTACCTCCTAGGCCACACCGCCCTAGGGGACTAATTGAGAAGGGGTGAGGTTCAATACATTTTTACTTATTCTCACTCCTTTTTGAATATGTAGATAAATTCATACTAATACATTTTCCTCAGTGGAACTTGTATCTTGTTCTTTTCTCTTGTGAGGGACCATCTGGAGCTGTGTTACAAATTGATATTTCTTTTTCTAACATGTTTGTTCATCATGTTTGTATATCAACTGGACTCACAAAGAAACTTCCTCCTCACCCGTTTCTCCTTTCCACACACTGGAGTAAATGTTTGCTTAACTAACAACAGAGCAGTGAAGTCACTTTTTTTAATCCAGGCCTTTTTCGGTCATTTAATATGTTGTAAATTTCTCTGAAATACATTTAAAGAAATCTAAAATATTACTAATATGACAATTGATTATTTATATTCTCAGAAATACTATTTTCTTTTACATTCTATTTACATATTTCATCCATCTGGATAGTGTAGTAATAACTATATAGGCTAGAAAGATCTATATGTAGACTTATGTCTAATATCTATACATTTTAAAGTCTTTTTATGTCTCCTCTTGAGGACTAGTTTGATCCTTGAGTTCAGCTGGCCCATAACTGTCAGTGGGAGCAGGCTGAGGTCCTGGAGATTTGTCACTGAAAACCAGAAAAAACACTTTGTTTAACATCTATATATAACTTAATCAACCTTTAAGTTCAAAGGATTTGTTTTTTCACCCGTTTTTCTAGAGTCTTACCTCTCTCCATCTTTCTCTGCCTGTAGAGAAATTTAGAAAAGATTATCAGGTCAAACCTTTGTTGAATCGAACATCTTCCATCTCATTGTCAATTTTTACCCTTGGTCTCTGTGATACGGTGACACCACTTTTCCTTGGGACCCCAAGAGTGTCAAAAGAATGGCTCCGCACCCTGATGGCTCTCTAAGAAGAGAAATGGGTTGGGATTTGAAATAATGAAACTGAACATTGAAGGGTTTCAGAAATTAAAAGACAGTGGAGGACTAAGATTAACCTTAAAGTTTTCAATGAATCCTCCACTCCCCTCAGACATCCCCCGCAGGCCTTCAGAGCAGGCGAGAGAAGACAGTGATGGATCTCCCACCATGCACTTGGAGCGGGTAGAAAGTTCAGCCTGCAAGCTCTCCAGGAGCGACGAACGAGTCCGGAGCTTCGTAAAAAGGGGAGAGAGAGAAAGCTCACAACACACAACAGGGCAGAGAGATCTGTCCTGACGAGCAAACGTGGATTCAGTTAAAACACATCTGTTGTGCTGTGTCTACCTCCAATCTGCTGAAGCGCTCGGCCTTGTAGCAGGAAATCTCTGCATTGATGAGCTTGGTCAGAAGAAATCCTCTCAACAGAGAACGCTGAAAGTCAGGACAGAGGAAACCAGGACATGTGACGCTTCTCAGACATGAGGACAACAGCAACAATTCAGGGAAATAAGGCGTAGCAGTTTATTAGGTCAATAATCTCTAATTGGTCAAAGGAACACTGTGTGACTTTTACTGAGAAACAGCGCCCTCTGCAGCCACATGTGGTGATTCATTCTGTTGGGGTCTGGAAATGTGTTGAGTGGAGCTCCGACTGCGTAGTTCCACTCACTGAACTGAAACATAACTGAACGGTGCAAATTACCCATGATCCCCTGCTTCCTGGACCAGAGGAGCTGCTACAGTACAAATACACAAAATTCTGTCTAGAATTCTTTATATTTTAAGAGTTTCCCGGGAGAATATTGACGCAAAAGCTTGTTTTTAATGACTTTTCTACAGTTCAGCATTACTCTTGAACTTGTTGGACCTGATTCTGAGTATACAATGCTATGTTGACTTCTAGAAGGATTCAGGAAAACAAAAGCAGCTGACTCAGTGGCACTTGTTGTTGGCCTTTGTTGTTATTCTGTCTTACTGTGAAGAGGGGAGGATCTGGGATGACCGGACCAAAAGGAGGAACATCCTCTCTGGCTGATACACACACCTGTGAGGAGGAAATACAGAGAAAGTATGACTAATAATAACCAACTGGTTTTGTGAGCTAATATTAGCTCATCACACATATAGATCAGTATATACATATGTGTGGTGGTTAATAACAAAATATTACATTCCATTGAATTGTTCTTCCACCAGGGAGCAGTGCAGAGTTCATTTTTGAATTGTAAAATATCCTGCTGCTGAGTACATACAAGGTCTCCTTATTTAAAGAAAAACATTCTTAATATTAATTATTTATCCTTTAAAATTACCTGCATATTATTGGTGTTCTTTTAGTAATTTCTGCATTATTTAATTAAGCATTGGTAGAGATTTTCCATGGTACTCTGGCCTCCTCACAGTCCAAGTACATGCAGATTAGATTTCAGTTGATTTGAGACTCTAATAACATGAGAATGGTTGTTTGTCTCTCTATGTCGACCCTTACATGCCCTTAGGATTGGCTCCCACCCCCCTGGGACCCTTCAATGATAAGCAGTATAGTTAGCAGTATGAATGGATGGAAAGATTTATTGTTATCTCAATATCAACGTCATCTTCAAAGCCAGCATCAGTTGGGCTTCATCATAATATTTGAGGAAATCAGTAAACTTTAAACCAATCAAGGTTCCACTCGCTCCATGGAGTTTATTGAGTGTCAGTGTGGTCAGTTGTTTTATTCACCTGGTAGTCAGCTCCATCCGACTCCTCCGCCCTGTGAATCCTGCGCACCACCAGGAAACAGTGCAGGAAGTGAGACTTGATGACCTCAGAGAGAAACGGGGTTTGACCCTCCTGGTAGACCAGAGCTACGATGTCATTACCGATGTGTCTTTTCCTTTGTAACTGTGCAGGATGAAAGAGGAGGAGGAGTAAAGAGAAAGGGTCTGTTCAAGTTACTGTCAATGATGAATCATCAGACTCAGACAGAGACCAACCTGCTGTGGGTCTCCGTCCGTGAAAGGCAGCTTAGTTGCGACATGGAACATGATTTCTCGTCCATGGAAGGAAGTGAAGACTGCTTCACTTCCTGTCTGACCATGACACACGTCCAGTCCTCCTCTGAACCTGAGTAAAGCAGAGGAAGGTAGAAATGTTATATACACTGCAGCTGTCTCCTCTGCTACTGACCAACATCGACATCCTTTACCTGGTAAATCCCTGCAGCTGAATCGTCTCTCCCAAAAGAGACAGGAACTCTTTAAACTCTTCACTTTCGTCATTATTACTGAGGATGTCCTCCTCGGTCAACTGAGGGAGAAAATTGACCTCACTCAGATACCACATCATCAAATATTTAATTATTTTAGTATGAAAATTATATAAAAAAAAAAAAAGCATACTGTTGATACAAATAAATGATAATAAAGAAGTAAAGGTTAAATGCCCCAGGATGGTTGCCATAATGCAGAGTCCTCACCTGTCCATCCTTTTGGTACAAAATGCCAAACTTGAAATTTGGAGACACTCTGTGCTCGTCGAACGCAGTTATCAGTTCTGGAGCCTGAAGGACGAGGACAGGAGATCAGAGTTGAGAGAATTCATCTTGAATAACGGGTCTTTTTGTTTAAGTTATTAATGAAGATAAAAACATTACCTTGAGGTAGCTGACCACTTCAAACTTTGAGACAGTCACTCTGTCACAGAGCATCTACAAAAGAATTTCATTTTGATTCAAAGTACTGTGAGTCAATCAGGAACTTCACTGAAGGACAATATGAGGTATTTTACTCAAGCACTTCATTTTTATGCCCCTTTATATTTCAATATCTAAATTACTTATTAAACACTTAAAAAATTGTATAACAAGAATTTTTAATGATGACAATTTAAGTATTTTATTTTTCTGATATAACTGATTTGTTTCAGAGCATGTTTACATCATCATGTTGCCTCTTTTACTTAAATAGCAGTTGTGATTTCTCTTTGTATCAGAATAAGGAGTCTGGCACCTTTGCTAACTCGACAGCAGATGGGATGTTGGGGAAGAGAGACGAAGAGAAAATTCCGTGCAGAGAGCTTTCCTTCATTCTGCGAGACAATAATAAATCCTTTTCTGTAATGCACTCACTGGAAATTAAAAAATATACAGCATATGAGTCCATTCAAAGAAGATTTGAACCCCCTCAGATTAAATGAATAATGATTTGTATCTTCCACAACAATAATGATGACAAAATGAAAATGACAATTTGTCATATTTGCAGGGACACTTAAAACATCGATGTGGGGTAACAATTAGTTTAAGTACATATTTGAATGACGGTGAACAGTGGACTGTGAAAATGCTTTTGTTGTATTTAAATTGTTGGAATAACAAGTCTGAACCTCAGAATCACCCGTAGCCTGTTCTCCTCTTCCTCCAAACACACAGAGAGAACCAGCGGCCCCAGGGACGCATCAACCGCTGTGAATGAATGATGATACTGGAGAGGAAGAGTGATATCTGCCTTGAGATTACACAATCATACTGGTGATTTTATTTTCCCAAATAAAACTTTTTCTGAGTCAACTAACCCTTGAGCAGAAGAAGTCGCGGTAGACTTTGGCCTCTCCGTCTCTTTCCATGATGTCGTAGCACTCTGGGTCAAGACCATAGTGGGAGGAGGTTGGACTCACATCCACGAGCCGCTCCAGTGGGGGGTCTATCCAGTAGCCCCCCAACTTTGAAGGGAGAATGAGCGGCAGTTCTCTGCCTAGTGTTAGAACCTGAGACTAAAACAAACAAAACAAAGGAGCAGCTGATAACGCTGACGATGAGGGCCCATCATGTTCGTTGTATTGGGAAACAAACTTTATGGCGATCATGAAAAGTTCAGTGTCAACACACACACACCCATATATTGAGTCATATCTGTGCTTTTTATTCTCAGATTGAAGACTAACCTTCAGAGGGAGAGGAAATTCACACCGCTGCTCATCGATCCTGCTGCCCTGATGGACAAGAGGAACATTGATGATAAGAAAGTTGTGCTGCTGCAGGCATCTCCAGATACAAACACACAACAGAAGATCAATCGTTCTGTAACTCACCTGCAGCTTTTCAATGATTTCAAACAGCTCCGTGTCCTGATATGAGCAACAGGCAGCAGGCGCCAGACAGAAATGCAGACGGAGAGAAAAGAGGAGGAAGAGGAACATGACAAGTGACTCGGCTGCAAGTGGAAAGTAACTTCCCAGAATCACAGAATGGGGGGGAGAAATGCATTAAGTAGATACAATGAGAGTAAAGGGGGGAGCGTGAATGCTGAACATGATAATGATGTCACCCGCAGGTTGCTGCTGGAGGAGAGGAAAGGCTTGCTGTCGCTGGCAGGAGAGGCAACGGTGTCCAGCAAGTTGTCTTCTGCAGGATCGGGTCTGCGTGCAACAGGTTGGTTTACACAACAGGACACAATGCATTGCTTCTCGTGCAGCCAAAGCTTGAGCGTTAAATAGCTGTGATATAGCGGATAATCAAACCTCACCTCATCTCATCCCCACATGTGAATTTGTCCACACTGTAAACAAGGAGGTGAGAAGTGCTCAGAGAGGAAAACAGATCATCTGAAACTGACTGGATCACTTATATCTGAAAACAAATTATGTTATTTCATTTTGTGTTTTCAGCTACTCGTGTATTTTTTTGCATTGGTTTTTTTTTACTCACCCTCCATAAGCCCCAAAAGTGAAACTTTTCTTTCTGGAGAAGGACATGTCATTCCTCTTCTCTCTCTCCGTGGCTTTGGTGTCACCGTGAGTGCACATGCCAGGTTGTTGCCGAGTCAATCAGGTTCTGGCGAAGGTTGAATTAATTCACTCTATCATTCTGTCACTCCTCCTCCTCCTCCCTGCCCCCTGCCTCTCACTCATTTGTGCTTCCCTTTCCTCCTCTCTGTCCTGCTGGCAGCCAGACAGGCAGGCAGCATTAATGGTCGCAGGTGCATCAGCCGTCACAAACCTACAGTCAGGGCTTCTTCACGCCATCGGCTCAGCAAGAAACACTTGTGGTGGATTCACAGACACACTGAAGGAAAACAAAACTTGTAAATAAATAAAGAAAAGGGTGAGACATTTTCCCCCAGACCTGTTACCCTTTGAGTCGGTGAAGACCATCAATTATTAACAGCACACACAGTGAGGGCGAGGAGGTAGACAGCAGGGGAGGGTGAAGCAGGCCTCGGAGGGAGAGAGTGAGAGGAAGACAAAAAGAAAGAGACGGAATGGGGGGGTGCACATTTAAATGGTTTCTCACATGATGCACATTATATTATTTCTGTTTGTTGTGTTTCTTAAATTAATTTGTATGGCTGGTACAAGATGTAGAAGTTGTATTTGTCAAACTGCTTTAAGATACATTTTGGACCATAAAGGTAAACATCCCAATCTGTCTGTGTCAGGGTTAGGGTTAAGGTTAGGGTTAGGGTAAGCCCTTTTGTCTGTCTGTCTGTCTGTCTGTCTTTCTTTCCTGTTATGAAGACTTTTAGGACAATCCTCTCCTTTTTATTTCCTTAATAGTCGTTTCATAAATGTAATTTAGTTTCCTATAATGTGGTCATTACCTTTTACGCATATGTTGGTTATTTCCCTGCAGGTTTGTTTGTGCAGGAAGTTTCCCACCTACAAATAGTAGTTTTTGAAATGTTTAAATAATGTGACATTTTGCATGTAATATAATAATAACACATACAAGTAAAAAACAAAAGAATCAATAACAGCAGAATGTTATATTCCCCCAATTCTTCTACAGTCAAAACACCATAGTGTGTGTGTGTGTGTGTGTGTGTGTGTGTGTGTGTGTGTGTGTGTGTGTGTGTGTGTGTGTGTGTGAGTGTGTGTGTGTGTGTGTGTGTGTGTTTGAGCTGCGTGTGTGTTTGAGCTGCTCATGACAGAATCCCACCGTGATCACTCCATGTGCTTCCGGCCAATGGCCTCACATGATGTTTATGTTAGACTCGCTTCTATTAGCGAGCTGCTTGTGCCGATCTACACGCTGCTCCTTATCAGTTGGTCAATTATTAATAGACACACGTTCAGAACTGGAGTTTCAAATTCAAAATGCCCTTGAATCCACTGGGTATCAGCGAAGTTTTACAGGAGGCGGCCTCTGCGTGTAAGGAGCCCGGCGATTGGCCACTCGGAACGCCACTCAGATGTCATCGCGCTGTCATTGGTCCGAACCCCAAAACAGCCCGGCCCCCTTTTTCAATGCAGCCCCGAGTACCCGCGGAAGTTGGTTTGCTGGATGCGACGGGATGTCGGTGTTTCGGGTGAAATAGAGTGAAACACCGTCGAGCTTTGGTTCGATTCCCCGCGGACATTTTCTCACAGCGGCGCAGAAACAGCTGGACGGTGAGAAGCAGCGCCGCAAGTGACGTTACACGCAAAGTAATGCGGAGATAGTAGGAGCAGAGTCAAAGTTAGCTTGCTAGCATGTTAGCATTCGTGGTTAGCCGTCGGCGTTCAGGTTACCTGTGAATGTGAAGTCAACTCTTAAGTGTAGTTTTAAAGTGTGTTGTTGTGATGAGACAAGCGTGTGTGTGTGCGTGCGCGCGCGCGTGTGCGTGTCGAGAGAGCCAACCAACAACTGCACTGAAGACAGATTTCAAACAGTAGTGAGATACTAGAGTTGTGTTGTAGTTGCAGTGAGATATTGGAGTTGTGTTGCAGTTAGATGCTGAAGTTATGTTGTAGTGAGAGTGAGATCCTGGAGTTGTGATGTAGTGAGATCCTGGAGTTGTGATGTAGTGAGATCCTGGAGTTGTGATGTAGTTACAGTGAGATCCTGGAGTTGTGATGTAGTGAGATCCTGGAGTTGTGATGTAGTTACAGTGAGATCCTGGAGTTGTGATGTAGTGAGATCCTGGAGTTGTGATGTAGTTACAGTGAGATCCTGGAGTTGTGATGTAGTGAGATCCTGGAGTTGTGATGTAGTGAGATCCGGGAGTTGTGATGTAGTGAGATACTGGAGTTGTGATGTAGTTACAGTGAGATCCTGGAGTTGTGATGTAGTTACAGTGAGATCCGGGAGTTGTGATGTAGTTGCTGTGAGATACTGGAGTTGTGATGTAGTGAGATCGTGGAGTTTTGATTTAGTGAGAGTGAGATCCTGGAGTTGTGATGTAGTTACAGTGAGATCCTAGAGTTGTGATGTAGTGAGATCCTGGAGTTGTGATGTAGTGAGAGTGAGATCCTGGAGTTGTGATGTAGTGAGATCCGGGAGTTGTGATGTAGTTGCAGTGAGATCCTGGAGTTGTGATGTAGTTGCAGTGAGATCCTGGAGTTGTGATGTAGTTACAGTGAGATTCTGGAGTTGTGATGTAGTTGCAGTGAGATCATGGAGTTGCCCATCCTTTCCCTGAGTTTTGTGTGTCTTCTGTGTTGTGTCCCGTGTGCAGGGCATCATGCTGGAGTGTGGCATGCTGGAGCGAGACAGACGGGCTCTGAAGAAACGATCTGCGGTTCTCTGCAAACAGCTGGTGGTGGACGAGATGCTCGTCCAGTTACTGCAGGCAGACGACATCCTGACCGAGAGCATGGCCGAGGGCATCATGGTATGTGAGCACTGATACATGACTGTCATCTCTTGTTATATTAGTTGTGTTGTTATAATATTCAACCTGTGTTGCTTGTGCAAACTCACGACCTCTCCCACACTTCAGACATAGATTCACTTCCCCATGGCAGGAAGCTGCAAAACATCAGCTCATAAAAACTCACAACACAAAAACTGTTTTAATTCCAGACTGCTGTTGGTCGTCATCAGCAAAACCCGTCATCATTGCACCGTCTAACCTCATCTGTGACACTTGAACTTTCTGTAGCCAGTAACGGCCGTACTTCAAATTGGAAACATCTATAATTTTATGTATAAATAATATGGTGATTAGGTATAACACATAATTGATTCACCACAAAGTGTTTTGCTGTTTATGAAGTGAACACTTCTAAAACCACAACCTTCACTCAAGAGCAATAATCTGACTTCAAACTTGAAAGAAATAATAAGGTGTGTATGGTGATTAATAATCAATATCAACCGATATGCAAATTATTGTCTTGATTACACCCAGTCTTAACTTAGACTCCTTCACTGCTGAGTGATGGTTGTGCTTTAAAACTTTTTTTAAGCAGAGAACACACACTTGATAAACTGGTAACTGAGGTAAATCAATAAAATATGAATCCTCCTCATAATGTTTGCACAATGCATAAGTAATTTGGACTTAAGCTTTATTGTTGTTTATTAAATTATGTTGCAATAATTATGGATATCAGTTTACTACACACTACTAGGAACTGGTCAAGTTTAGGCCCAGAGTATCCTAACCTCAGAACCCCCAAACGCTACCATGGTGTATCTGTGAGATCAAAATGTCACGATATTAGGGATGTGAAATATTATATTAGATATTAGATTTAACCTTGTTAGTGATCCATAGTTTTCTGATATAATCTCTTCTGCTTTAGGCTGAGAAAACTTCTGTGAAGAAAAGCTGGCATCTGCTACTTCTTTTACCAAAGCGGGGACCTAGAGCCTTTAGCCTCTTCTGTGCAGCTCTGCGAGAAACTGAGCAGCAGCATCTGTGCGAGCTGCTCACACAATCACCAGAAAAAGATGGTACAGACACACACATAGAGGTGAGTGTATACGTCATTTAAAATCTCCACTGCCCAAATCGAACAGCTATACACAGCAGATTATTACCAAACCTAGTGCCGTTTTTAGACTGTTTTGTACTCACAGAGTATTCAGCCTGAGGATAAACCAGAGGGAAAGACAGAGCAGCTGGTTTCACAGTCACCAGAAAAGAAGAGAGAGGTGAGCAGAGTTATTCATGTGTTCAACAAAAACTAAGACTGAACACAAACTTTCCGTATTATTAATGATGCGGATGTAATTAAACAGCTTTTCATAAGTGTCAGCTACATTACGCAGGGTCATATTTTGAATAAAAAGAACTGTGATCTTCTGCAGAAATCCTCATTAGACAGAGAGGAAAAGAGTGAACTGAGCAGCACCACATCGTTCCCGGTTCAGGCCTCAGGTGGCTGCCTACGCTCAGAGTCCTCATTCAGAGGGTTGGTCCCAGTCAGGGAGGAGGACAGGAACGATGAGAGACAGAGGACGAAGAAAACAGCAAGAGATAAGAACACAGTTGTGAGAAATACAAACTACATCAATCTTATATTGACAACCTGATGACCTGCTGGGTTAGTAGAGCAGCTGGCAGGAGTTTTACTAAAAGTTAAGTTAGGATAAGAGTTTTCATATTCTGACATCAAACAACAGCCACTGCTGCTGCCATTGAAAAGACCAAACCCTTCATTTTCTGTCTAATATTGAGTTTTCCAGCCACTAATGTACTGTTTTTATTGATTTAAATCTCAGAGGCGTTCAGACTCTTCTCTCCCACATCCCACCCAGGAGGTTATTGCAGCCAAAAGAGCAAGGACACATGGTGAGTGGTGTCACAGTGTTGTCCTGCATTCAGGTTAAATACGTTTCTCTTGTATCAGGTATTGTTATTTTGCTGTTTCCCTGGAGACACAGGGCGGTGTCTGGACAATAGTGTTTTTCAGTTTGAAAACACAGGTGATTTTAAAAGCTTGAACACAAGATTTTTGTAGTCAGCAGCTGCTGGATGAATTTTATTAGTGTCAGTTGTTAATATAATCTTATCACTGAGAGAAATGTAGGCACTAGGCTTTTGCTGTAGGATCAGGCTTCTGTCTGTACCTGCAGGCACCACACCCAAGGAGTGACTCATTCACAGCCCCGTTGTTCAGAGTGTGTTGTCACACCAGTGCTGCTGGCAGGAGCACACATTTATTTCAATATTTGCATCAGTGCATTAATTTGTAACAGAGATTTTGATTGTTTGTTTGTGCTGCAGAGTCCATGGAGTTTAGTCTGGATGCAGACAGTCCCATCAGCACGCCTGTGCTCCCCTGCACGCCTGACTTTTACCTCTCTCATTGCCAGCAGGTAAAATACTTGTCTTCCCCAGGTCAGCTCAACAGGTTTGTGTCAGCTTAACTCTGTTAGGCTTTACCTGTGGCCTCTTGAGAAATGCATGTGATATATCGTCAGTGTGACACCACTTTTCTGCATATGAGTCAGTATTGAGCAGTAAATGCAGAGATGCATAAATTGGACTTATCCATTCTATCCTCTGTTTCCATGTATTTTCCCCATTCCAGTCATACAGAATGTCTTCGTCCCCTCGTGGTTTCGCCTTGGTGATCAGTAATGTGACCTTTGACCCATGTGCTGCTGCTGAACTTGACACCAGGAAGGGAGGGGAAGTTGATGACGAGGTCCTCAGGAAGGTCTTAACAGAGCTGGACTACATGGTTACTGTCCACAGAGACCTCACTGCTCAGGTAACACACACACACACACATACACACACACACACACACACACACTCACACTCACACTCACACTCACACTCACACTCACACACACTCACACTCACACTCACACACACACTCACACTCACACTCACACTCACACACATTCAGAAGCGCAGGCTCAAAATGTGATCAGAGGATCTGTTTGAACTCTGAAGAATCCATCTTATTCCAACGACAAACACAGAAAAGAGAACTTGTGAAGGGGAGTGAAACAACTTAAATCATTCAAACGATGTTTCTTAGCCAGTATTGGCATTATAGTTTCTCTCTTATCGTTAGATTTGTATGAACAGTTTATCTACCTCAGGTCCCACTTTTGCTGCATCTCAGTGTGGTTATCACAAAGTATGCACACATTTTACATTTCAGTCAATTAGCCTGTGCTTATAAACTCTGAATGAGTTTGCATGTGTCATTTTCTTGTTCAAGGGCACTGAGAAGATTCACATTCAAACTGAGAATATTGGCGGTGAGAGTAGGGAGACCTTGACTTAAATGAAATTGAAAATGAAAAGTGAAGTTAAATGAAATAGTCAAACTCAGAAGAACTTGGCTTGGACGCAGTTTTCCTGATTCTTTATTCTTTGTGTAGGACATGAGGTTGTGCATTGCGAATTTCTGCCAACGACCAGACCACCGGACAGTGGACAGCTGCGTGGTGTGTGTGCTGTCCCACGGAGTGGACGGAGCTGTGTATGGTACAGACGGACAGCTCCTGCAGGTCTGTTCCTCTGATGATTTTCTCTGCTGATCTATGTAATTTCATTGAAGGACAAAGATACAATCCCTTCTCAGGCATTAAATATTAGACACATTTGTCCCTTTCAGCTGGACTGGATGTTTGAGGCCTTTGATAATTCACACTGTCCACTGCTACAAAATAAACCCAAGATGTTCTTCGTCCAGGCCTGCAGGGGAGGTAAGACCTTAAAGAATCACTGTGTTTGTATTAATTAGTCAGCAAAACTTCAGTAGTCCATGAAATTCCCACGATTGACGATACCCGATTCAATACCTCAGCAAAAAATAAAACAATAAATCCCATTTACTTACTTACGCACTGATTTATTAAAATATTTAAACAACAAAGGCTATTCAACCTTCAAGTAATAAATAAAAAGAAAATACTTTTATCATTATAAAACAGAACAGTGGTATTAGATATAGCTCAATGATTGTAAGAAAACTGGTAAACAAGTGAATCTGCTCCTCTTCAATCACACACACGTAGAACCCATCTCCACAACAGTCCGCTCACATCAATGTTCCTGGATAAACTGGGGCGCTGTCTTATAAACTCCAGATCGAACAAACACATTTATCTGAGCAAATGTTAGCCTATAAATGTTAAATCTCCTGGATCTCTTCAACATCCTGAAGAGCCAGAGGACAGAGCGCCTGCCCCTCTGCACATGTCCACATGATGTCTACACTCGTCCTCCTGGTCATTGACAATACACCTGTGTGGCTGCTCGTTGTATTGTATCATAATATGTCATATTCCAATGTTCTGCAACTAGATAGAATAAAGAAAAACACGTAATTGATTTATGGCTTAACAGGCTCCCAGCTAATTAGTGAGTCTATGTGATGGAGGTTGTGGCCTGACTACACAGATGATGACGCCCCTGACAAATCCTCAGACCCCTCATGAGCAATCCTAATTACTGTTTCCCCGCTCCACCACAGAAACCACCACAGGTGTGCTGCTGAAAGGCCAATAGATGTGGTTGGGCAATGCTTCTGCAAATATTATTTTATCATAGTGTTCAGGGTTTCATGGGTTATGAAAATACGGTAGCAATTGCCCAGATGAAAATCTGGGTTCCTTATTCTAAATAGACAATTTAGAGATAAAACATGCACTGATCAATTTTTTTTAAATTATTTTTTACATATGACTTCTACATAATTTGTTTTTCAGTGTTTGGTTTACACAGAAAGTTGATTTGCAGTAAATCAGTGTGGGTTTGTGAACTGATCAATACACAGGTTTTGTCCTGGATTATAAACTGTTATGCTGTAATGTTTCGGGTGAAGACTACTCAATGTGAATCTGAGACGAAATGGTTTTGTGATGTCCAAAAAATAGCTGAGTCCCAATAAAGACAAATATAAATCTTCAATTAAACTTTGTTGAGACCAAAGACCCTCATAGACAAATCTAAAATATTATTATTATTATATATATATATGAACATGAGTTCTGTAGCCCTTTTCTTCTTCATCAAATTTTTTTTTTAAACTGTCGACTAAAATGTGGCTAAACTGAAACCTTGCTGTCAACTAGACGAGATGGACTGTGGCGTGGAGCAGATAGACGGACCCACGAGGACGTACTCACCGAGCTGTGAACAGCGAGACGCTGGGAGGGAAGGACAGGGGGACGCAGCCTCCAGGCAGAGAGGAGACATGGGGAGGCCCAGGATTAAACTGCCACAGCGGTCTGATATGATCTGCGGTTTTGCATCTCTCAAAGGTCAGACAATTAGTAAGTTTGTACCTTTTTGTGATTCTAGCGTGGATTTGTTTGAGAAATATGGAGAAATATGTTTTGTATTAAAATAACAAATGTGTGGACAAATGGATGAGACGGTACAGATGTGCAGTAGTGGATCCAGTGGAAAAATAGATTGTGCACACCACTCATAGAAGATTATGACCATGAAAATCAATGTACTGAGCTGCAAGTACAAGTACAGCTCCAACTGCACTTTGCACTACAACAAAACCAATATTTATTATACTGTTGGCTTGAAGAAACAAGTGTGGAAAAAAGTTATGTAATTATAATAGTAATGTATTATTATGTAATTCAAAATTATAGTTATTATATAGGTAACATATAACTGTTTCATAACGAATTTGAGCCAAGTGAGGTCAAACAATTTTTTATTAAAACATCTCATTAAAATATATATTGATTATTTCTGTTTCCAGTAAATAGAAGACTGTTGCTTTGTCCCCCTGCATCTCTTCTGGATGTAATAAGCCTGTTTTGTGTATCTCTTCCATCTGAAGGCACAGCAGCCATGAGAAACACCAAGAGAGGATCCTGGTTCATCCAGGATATAAACACAACACTCCGGCTCCATGCCAGAGACACACACCTCGCCGACATTCTGGTGCAGGTGAATAGAAGACGTTCATATTAATGCACAGGGTAAATTATGCTTTTATGGCTGTTATTTTCTTTGACCCTTTTCACTCTTCTGTCAGGTCAATGGGCGTATCAAGGAGCGGGAGGGTTACGCCCCAGGGACCCAGCACCACCGCTGCAAAGAGATGTCCGAGTTCACCAGCTCCTTGTGCAAAGACCTCTACCTGTTCCCCAAGTACCAGCCCTAGTACCCATCACATGCACATATGAACTTACTGAGATCAACACACACAGACCATTCCATGCAATGAAGCCTGTCAATAATGGCACACAACTGTGACAGACACACAGACACACACAAACCCTGTTACAACCAAACAGGATTTATTCATTCATGATTTCTTTGTAAATACTGCCTGACATATTAGCATATAACTCACTCGTTTATCTGTGTGTCTGTGTCTATGCCAGTTAGTGGGTTTAGATTTTAATCCTTTTAATCAAAGACAAATGTATTTTTTTGTTTTCTCACTGCACAGCTACTTTCAGGTTTCGCAAGTCTCTCTTTTTAAACTGTATTTTATACACAGCTCTATTTTTGTGGCTTTATTTTGTATGAGATTGTTTTTATAAGAATGTTAAATCCCAATATGTTTTATTTGTACCCGTTTGTGAAATGTTGTGACCAAATCTTGTTTTCAGTGTAGTGACAGACAGGGGGCAGCACAGCCGAGAGAAATAAATGTCATCGTCTCTCTTTGATCAATATTATTTATATATGTTCTACAGTTCAAGACGACCTTTACTGTTGTGCTTATTTTAGCGACAGTCAGCTGCAGCAATGATCAAACTGTAAAGTCACGGCTGTTCCTTCTCTTTATATCACATAGTTTGAATTATGAAGAGGAAAACTCCTACAAGGCAGCTTCAGAGCAACATCTCAAAGTGTTTCGATCCCTTTTTCTGGATGTTCAATAAGAACCTTTTTTTTTTTTTTACAAGCTCAAATGTCATGAAGGCACCCACTGCAAATTTCTCCTTATATCATCTGTGTTACTGTGGATCTGTCAGGGGAATGTGGTGCTACTTGTGGGGTCTTACACCTTCTGTATGAACTCTGACCTTTACGCTATCTGACCCCTAATGGTGTCTCCCTGTGCGAGTGTGTGCTGGACACTTAGCCCCGCCCCCAACCCCACCACATTTTGGTGTTATAGTACTTTAAAGAAATATGTATTTCTTATGTCTTCCATAAAAAAAAAAGCAGCAGTCTTCTATTGCCGCATGTGCCATCTGAGGATACATTTATACATTTACCATGGTGATGCTTTCACAGTATATCATATCACTTAGGCACCCCCGCACAGTGAGGAAATCTATTTCTCAAGGCTGCATGAGCATCGATGTTTCCCAGAAAAGACCTGAGCAGGCAAAGTGTGCTTAGTTACAACAGTGTTGTAGAGAAGAAAACAGAATATATGGTTGAACAGTATTGATCTGTAAGTATCTGTAAACAAAGAAACCTTTTAACTCTGTGAGGTGGAGTTGACCCTGATCTATGACGTCCTCACTGCTCGATTTTTTATAATTAGGAACGCAATTTAAAAAACCAAAACATTGGAGTAGTATGAAAGGGTAACCCTCCTGCAGAGTGAGACGTTTTCTGAAGGTTGATATTTACTGCCAAGTGCTGCTGGCGTGTCAGTGCGGGGGGGCCAGGAGAAGTTTTTATTTCTGTCAACACCAGTGACTGCCAAATGTCCTATACAATAAACAGGCCACGGCTTTTAAACCAGACAAATTTCTGTTGTTTTTCATTCAAGTTGCATGTGCACGTGTGTGTGTGTCTGGCGATGCATCCGTCGTTTCAAGCCGGTTCCTGCAGAGCGAGTGTGTGAGTCCTCCCTGTTCCTCGGCTGCTCCTTTGCATGCTTCACTTTATTTGATCCCCCTTGTTGCTGTGTTTGTGTGTGTTGTTCCCAGTGTACAGCCCGTCCTCTCCCTTCTCAGGTATAGTATAACTGGCACCCCACTATTCCGCTGCGCTCAGGTCTCCATGTTGTGAGCGGGACGTATGTATCTCTTGCACTGCATGCTGCCCGGTGATAATGTTCTCCGTGTATCAGATAGAGGCCCAGCCAGCTGTCCGCAGTCATTCTCTCTTGACACACACATACACATGCATACACACGCCGGCGGTCAGAGTAACACATTTCTCTCTGGCCTCCGGTGTAGCTGTGAGATTAGGCTGTTATGTGCTGGCGTGTGGACCACAAAGCGGGGCGGGGTTAAGGGGGATCTGTGTGTGTCTCTGTGTCTTTGTGGTTTTCATAATGGCCGCCTGTCTCATCTACACGAGCGCGGAGGAACCAGAGCTCCAGCGAGTGAGAGTTGTTTAGATTAACATGTCTTGAGTGGGATGTGGTCTCTGGGGCTGCAGAGCCGTGGTGGTCTTCCCCCGAAGGCTTGTGAGCTTTTCAGCTTTTAGCAAGTGATGTGCAACAAATACACGCTTAGCCCCCTTCCTGTATCAGCTGGCTTGGACCTGAACCTGCCGGAGAGGTTAAGCAATATGGAGATCACTTTACAGTCCTGAGCATTTTTGCGGCGCGTGTTGGACTGTGGGAGGGCCCATTTCATGCTTTTCCTCCCATAAGGCAGGGCTGCCATAGCATGTGAATGTTATGGGGATTGCCTTGCATCATTGGCTGATTAAGTGTGAGCTGTCATTGGGGTGTCGTGTGCACCTTCCTGCTCACGTTGCAGGGGCAGCCCTATGGGGGGTGCCCCGCCAACCCCCAGCCCACCACCCCTCTGCAAACAAGAACAGTCCATCCGAAAACACACACACACACACTCACACGCACCTAATGGCCGGCTGGCAGGGAGGGTGCTGCTAAGGGCAACAAGTTGTGTGTGTGTGTGTTATTAGGTGTCTGCAGTTCTAATAAAGGAAAGCGCTGCGTCCTTCACTGCCTCACCAGACGGCTTTACTCTGCTTTGTCCGGCGGTCTGATTCCTGCCCGTGGTTCCGTCAGTCCCGCTGTGGAGCTGGATGGCTCGCAGCCTCTGGATCACCTGGAGAAGAGCACGTTTGGGACGGACCTCATTTGGGTTTTTCTCTGTGTTTTGGAGAATGAGTGTGTAGTGAGAGATACGAATCTTAAGGTCTTGGCGTGTGTACTCCACCTGGTCTGAAGTGTGTGCACGGTGTATAAGTGAAAGAGCGTGTGTGTATGGTTTTGCACACGCCATTGGAAATGCTGGGGTGTCCAGCGAGGTTATTTTTGGATCAGTGACAGCGTGTCAATGGCTGCAGATGCGTCGCAAAGGAAGGCTCTGAGATACCAACAGACCCTGGTAGGGCTTCACCGAACCTTCCTCTACCTGTCTGTTTGCTGTCCATGCTTAAAATGTCTCCTCGTTTTATCTCCCTTCACCTGCCTCTCCCTCCTCTCTCCATCTCCCCACCTGTCGTTTAATCTTCTCTAACCATCCTATACTGTTCTGTTTTTACTTTCGCTAATTCTTTCACCCCTTCCTCTCATTACTTTTCCCTCTGTTCCATTTGGTTTCACCTGTTGCATCCGTTCTCATCAACAAGCTGTGTTTTTGTTTCTCTGCTGATTCTCTGCTGCACCCCACAAAGTCACTCTTGTGCCTTCCTGTTGAATCTGTTCTCTTTATCTCGTCCTCCTTCTCTTCTTCCTCATCTTCACCTATTCTCTTTTCTTCTCGAAGCAAGATTTCCGCAGCTTTATGTCATGTTTATTTCTACAGCCCTCAAACACATTAACAGTCTCCGCTGGTTTCACACCTCCCACGTTATGAAATGCTGAGTGAAGCCGATAAATGGAAAGTCATCCCTGCAGTAAACAGGGATTTTATTTTTTATTTTGGCATTGAAACCCTAAGCTATATTTTGATCTCTTGCATTTGACTGTTTTGTTTTGTTGTCGTATTCTCTGGATGTTGCTTCTATACGATGTTCCTGCCGTCTATCTGTACGCCTTCTCAGGCTGCAGCCTTGTAAAGTCATTGCTGTTTTCATGTGTTGGTGGATATAAATACCGATATACAGGAAACCTGAGCAGACAGGTTAGATGTGCCTGTTGAGATGAAGTCATGTCACTATATCCTTCAGTTCATCTGTTCAAATACTCATCCATTCCTCGCAGGAACATCATGACATGCGAGGTGGTGTTTCCCCACCGACTTATTCATTTCTTTAATCCTCTTGTTGTTTAATCACATCCGTCGCTTGCACACGAATGAATCACAGCATCAGATTCTTTTCCTTTTTCTTTTTTTTCAGAGAATGTTTTTCAAGCAACGTGTTTGCATCCGGTTTATTTTTTTGAAAGGTCATTTTCTCTGATTTTGATTATGAATTAGAAGATTCATGACGACAGATACATAAGCAACGGAGGTTAAAGCAGCTGGAGTGTGTGTATGCACAGTGTGTTATGTTAAAGCAGCAATTGACACAGTGAGGAGGAGAAGGAGCGGTGAGAGAGCACCGGCTTCTCTTCTGCTTTCAGACGATTGCAGAAAGCAAAAGCTTGTTTCCTGTCCTGAAGCCTCTTGTGAGCCCAGCGGTCAAATAAATAAAATAAATCTCAACTAATCTCAATATTTACACGCTTAATGTCTCGCTGCGAAGTCGCATGTTTGTCAGTTGTGAAAGCTGTGATGGTGTGGGTGTGTATGTTGTGCATTAGAGCGAAATTAGAACCTTTAAGAGTTTTATGAGTTTATGTGTAGAACTGTTAATAGATCATCTTAATATAATGTATTTATTGATCAGAATCAGGATTTGGAGGTTCATATATTCAGGTTTACGATGTAGTCAACAAGATCTTCACAGATGTAAACTGATGGTGGAAGTAAAAATTAAATGTCTGCTTGTTCCCAATAAAGAGAATTTGATAAAAGGTAAATACGTTTATTAGATGTTTAGAAAACTGTTACATCTGCATATAATAAATGATATTTCACATTTTAGTCAGGACTTGCTCCACACTGAAATATAACCAAACAACAGCAGTTCTAGAAGAAACTGGTAGATATTACAGGAAAGGATAAACATTATTTGTGTAGTCCTTTAATTCCCATTAACAAATGGTTTAATATAATACAGGAATGAACAGTATAATCTGAAGTTTGAATAATATAAATAAATTAAATACGAATTGAATAAATAGGAGTAAAAATGATTTAGTTATATGATACAATTATAATAAACATGATCATGGAAGTTTCCTGTAAATAGTGTAATTTGGTAATAATTACAAGGAAATGAAAGGCATTATATATATATAATATATACATTTATCAATCAAAAATTATTTTGATAAATGCTAAATTGTTTCTTGCATTCAGACAATTTTTTAATGTTCAACAATTTGAACACCTTTAGTTTCCCTATTTTATTACATGTTTTTATTGCACACTTGTTAGACGAGTGAGAGGTGAGACCTCGTAATTACTGACAGAGAAAGGTTGCACAGTGTATAATAATAATGTTGTTGAGGTGTTTAGGAATTCAAAACAGTTTTCCCCATCATAATTACCTGAATTCAGTGGCCACTTTATGAGGTAAATAAATAAATCATATTATTTAAATTGCTGAGAAAAGGACTCATTACCCACAGCCACAGTATTTAACTGAGACGGCTAAAAAAAAACACCTTTCAGCTCATTGGATCCCGACTTCAACCAGACAACTAAACACCCTGTGACCTGCAAATTAATGCTCGCTGGGTTCGTAAAGTTGTGTTAAGTACTTCCAAGTCACGGCGCTGTTGTTGACCCCTGACCTTAACAAGGAGGAAGCTCCCTCTGTGGAGCCGTGTCTCGCTGACGCACGCTGCTCGTGTGTTCAATCTGCAGCCACAGTGTGCGTCGCCGCTCGCCTCCATACACCTGGTTGTGTGCTACAATGTGTGTGGTTAAAAATGAGGTTGTGCGACGAGTCTCAATCGGCGAGAATGTCAACAGCAGTGAAATGGATCTCATAAGTCTCAAATGGTACAGGCCACCGAAAGGGATAATGTTCACCTGCCAAATGTGTCGCAGACGGGAATGACCGGGATGTGGACGATTAAACCATTACATTTCATACGATATCACAGCCGCTCGATGTGTCTGTTCAATTACAGAGGTCGCGGTAATGTAATAATTAAACCGCTCGCCATTACACCAGTAGCTACAGGATGAAGCGCTGTGTTAAGTTTGTAATAGTGTCAATAGCTTGTCATTTTCTTTTGTGTGGAGGTTATTGCCCACCCCCCACCCCCCCCCCCCCCATCTGTCGATACAGCGGGCCTCCTGGGGGAGATGGGACGAGAGATAGACAAACGGCATGAGAGAGGGAGAGGTGCGGAGAAGTGTGTCAGTGAACATTGGGTCACACTGCTGCTAAATTTATCCACGAGTAAGGTTTCACCTCAGGCTGGGGGGGGGGGGGGTGGCGAGAGGGAAAGTTTCAGGGGGAAGAGTGAGGGAGGAACGGGAAAGGTTCAGGCGTAGGTGAGACGGCTCGAAGAAGCAAGTGTGCTTGAACGTCACACACAGTCAAATGTGATATGAAATGTGTCACAGAGCTCGAAGATATGTGGAGAAATAAATATAAAAAATTGAATATGAATCAGGACCTCGTTTCCCACAGGCATCTGAACTCGTGATGGGTTTTTGGGGAAATTAAAAGTGAAGCTCCAAATGACCTGAGAGTGTCGACTTTAAATCTGGATCCTCTGAAAATGAAAATAGCACAAAAATCAAGATGAGCATTTAACAAAATAATCTCATCATCACTGATTTATCAAAAACTGACATGTTCCATGTTATAGTCAAATAATAAAGACACTCAGATTACAAACATCCACCAAAGCCCAACGTCCCCTTAAATTCAGCCGAACTGCACCACAGTGCAAACACACAATATCAGTTCCCTTAACATGTATTTTTTTTTCTCATCAAGATCCATTACTTATTTTTTGAGAAATCAAGGACATTTCTTTTAAATTTTAGAATAAATGTTTATTTATAATTGGGTTACATTTAATCAGGTTTTGAACATTTCTTAGCTTTTAAGGGATGGGGGGGATACTTGTATTCATTGCAAAGAATCTGAAAGCTGTCTCCCTCCATCTGTTTGATAGGCAGAAGTGTATATCCCAGAATGCATCAGGTACAATACCAGGAAATGCCTTCCCTTGCAATACCAGACTATTCAGGGTAAAACACTATGAAACGTATTCACACTAAATATGTCTTCACGGTGCTGAAATGGAAATAGAATCATGTTCTTTTCCCGCTGGGCGGAGAAGCTCCACATCATTCAGGGCTGACGCTGACGTCTCGTGACAAAGTGTCCCGCTCCACTACTGAGAACACACTGACATTAATCACCACAGTCCAACAGACCGAACGCTGCTGTTTTCCACACACATACGCAAACAGCTGCCTGGTGGGGACGAGAACCAGCAGCACTCCAGTCCCCAAATACCCAGAAACCATGTGAGAACTACTGGGTCACAACAGAACCGCAGAGGGTGACCCACTTTACTGAGAGAGAACAGCTTCACCAAAGAATAGAGACCAACGAATGTAGCGTCAGGCAGATATTACCAGCTGACACTGACTTATGCAAAATGAGCAAGACGATCTTCGCCAAGGAGGTGATGTTTTCACCTGTGTTTGTATGTTAGTCAGCAGAGTTACGCAGAAACGAATTGACATACTTCCACGAACATTTTTTTAGTGATTTCTCAGAGAATATTTCATGGATCTTGGTGTAAAAATGTAACAAATCCCAATAAAATCTGGATCTAGTGGCTTTAAATGTGATTCCTTGAGGAGGTATGCATTCATTCCTCTCTAGTTATTATCGCTCTTTCTAATTTGATTCATTCAAGATGATTTATTGTAGCTATAGTTCAAAGTTTATTGTCATCAGACTTTCACTGATATTTTTCACCATTTAGCGTTAAAAGCCTCATATTTGTTGTAAAATAAAATTACCTCACCTACTATTTTTTTCATAACTTTAACTTCAATACTAAATACATTTGAGAATTTACTGCAATTAAAGAAAGTTGAGTACAAAAAATAAACGTTAGACAAAAAAACATGATAATCGATCATACCATCTATGCTGAAGGCATTTAAAGTACAGCTCAGTATTATCCAGCCATCCGACTCTATGATAATATGGTTATGGTCTCCACTTAGTGAGAAGGTATTATTTTCATTCCTTAAGCTTGTGTCCTGGTATCATTATGATCCCGCTGCTGGAATCTGCTGGAGCGGCGTCCTGAATTAAGAGCTGCTGACAATTTATTGTCAGGCCTCAAGTGTCTGTATTAACCTCCACTGCTCTCCCCTGTCTGTGTGTGTGTGTGTGTGTGTTTGAGTGTGTGTGTGTAATTGTGAGACCATACCTGTCAGTCACTGAGGTCTACGCTGTATGCAGGTAGCAGGTAGACTGTGTCTGTCACTCTGGCAAAGAGAAGAAAGAACAGAATTAACAGTGCATCCCCGGTGAGCAGCAGCCTGCAGGCGGAACAACTAACATGATGCGGGAGCGGATCAACACTTTTGAGACGGTTCTGAATATAGATCAGTTTCTGGTAAGGTTGACTCATTTGTATATTGAAATATTCTCCGACTAGAGTTGGAACCGTTTCTGTAAAGACTTATTTGCGGTGAGTGGGAGGAGGTGGCGCCTTTTGTATAGTTTCTTGTTTGTCCGGACTTTAGATTTTAAATTCCATGTCGTTGAGAAGCTGAGTTAAATGCACACCGGGGTCAGGGAGCACACACAGGCCTCCGCGGTGGATTCTTCCTGGATTACACGATGTGCAGTCGGACTGAGGGCTCATGCATAACACATGGAAGTTTACAGTTTGGTTTATTCTTCTCTTGGCTGCGCCGACGTGCTTTATTAGAACATGACAGCTTGAACAGTGTTTGTGCGAGGCATGGTAATGTTGATGTTCTGGTTAATTAGTGTATACATATGGATACGTGTGTGTGTGTGTGTGTGAGGGAGCGGGGGGGGGGAAGGGGGGTTATCTGGTGATCTGTCAGTCAGTGAGTGGGTCAGATTTTATCATTAACCTTGTGCTAAGGGACAGGACTTAATTGTTGTAAGGCCTCAACACACACACAAAGAATCCATTCATACAAACAGTCCTTTTAAAGACAAACACAAACACACTAATGCATGTCAAAGAACACAAACAAATATTTATGAATATTCAGTGCGGACTCCTTCTCATATGAGACGCAGGAATGTGCAATCCTTTTTTTTTAATTAACTCTCAATGTCACAGCGCCCTTGAACGTCTGCATCTATTAGCAGCTCTCACTATGACTGAAGCTCTCTCTTCCCCTCTCTCTTGTTTCTGCAAGCCTGTTACTGTTTTTCTTGCACTTACATATCGTTCCTACCTCTTGATTTTCATGTTATGTGTGTTGTACAATATGTATAACCTTGTTAGAGTCTGCTTGTACAGGAGATTTCAAAGCTCACAACACAGGCTCTGTATCTCTAACAAAGCCGAGAGAGGAATGGTTTTAATATTCTTCCATTCTCTTCATCCCGCGAGGCAGTGAGCACAACAGCGAAAGCAAAGAAACTAATAATGAGGGGTGCCAGTGTCAGAGCTGTACTGCAACGCCCGACTACCTTCATGTGTTTCAGAAAGATTAGAGAGAGAGAGAGAAAAGTGCTGGAAAACAGCAAGAGCCACCAGGGGAGGTCGAGGGAATCTTACTGGGAGTAAATTAGTGTGAGTGGATGCAGCAGGAGAAGGGGGGGGGGGGGGGGTACTGTATGTCCCCGGTGTGGATGACCTGATGTGGGAAGGTCACTGAACAGTTAGAGAGCAAAAACGAAGACACTGTGTGTGTTCAAAGCGTGTGAAAGTTGGGAGAAATGTTGGTTGGTGATGTCATCTCTGGGCCCGTGTGGATCAGGTGGACGCAGCACAAGGTTACGTGCTGACACCAAAGCAAACACAAGGCTGAGGGATGGAGACGTGAACAAAGTCACATGACGTGAACCAATCGCAGCGTTAAGTATCGCTCTCACACTTTGATTCAGCTGCTTCCAGCGGCGGATCTAGGGTCTTTCTAAATAGGGGAGGGGCCATGAATGGGCCACAATTCCAACATTCATGCACAAGTCCTGATTCATTAATGTGCACATTTAGGTCGTTCCTTGTTTACTGTTGAGCATATTTTGAAAATTGTTCCTTGTTCAAGCACATTGTGTTCTTCAAAAAAGTCATATTTATTGTGAGTGGGGTCCCTGCAGCTCCGACTGCTTCACATTTATTACTGTTTAATAATCTCTGAGGACTTTATTAAATCATTTCTCGGGTTGTAGTTTGTATGGTTTGTCTGAGTCACTTCTATTATCAATTAACCAGTCATCTTTTTTATTTTTTTTTATTTAATCAAGCCAATGAAATGTCTTTTTTTCAGAGCCCAGGGTCAAATAAAATTTTCCCATTTATAATTTCATCGTAAATTAACGTTCAAATGATGAGATATGTGCAACTTATGCAATACACCGGTGATCAAGAATAACAGCCACTCTCAGCCACTGGCAGTACAATGAGAGAAAGGAAATTCATTAATACAAAAACTAGTCTGATAAAATATCCTATGAAGAGACGTTTTTGATATGAGATTATTTGACTCTGACCTTGGAGCTGAAACCACAACAGATCTCTCTCTGTGTGGAGGGTGAGCAGGTTTCTCCTGTTGCTGTACCTGGTTTTAATGGCGGCTGGTGGCAGCCCCCTGTTTGATGATGTTGATGGATTAGTGCCCTGGCGTTAATGTGTAGAGCAGTGGTGGAGGTGATGTAGAGGTTGTCTGCACTGGAGGACAGTGGAGACAGAGCAGGGACGTTGCCACATCATGCTGGAGACATCTGATGAGAAACAGGTAAAGACTCGAGGACCAGAGGCTCCATCTGCTCTGAGTTAGTTGTTTTTATTTATGCTGTCATGCTTAATCAAACACTGCAGGCTTTTTGCTTTAATCTTCAGAAGTTACTCTGGTGCATCTGTTTTTAATTTAAATTTTTTATTTTTTTCAGTAGCAGGTTAAATGTTTTTTTTTTGCAGAAAGCTGCAGTGTGACTCTGAAAAGAAATAATTGAAGTGATATGATAATGATAAGAGATTCAAACCTGGACATTTCACATTTTTCAATGAGAAAAAAAGAGGATGCGTTCAATTTTTACAAACAACTCTTGCTCTTGTTCATTTAACAAAACGGGCGGCTGTGACTCGGGACGTAGACCGGGTCGACCACTAATCAGAAGGTCGGTGGTTTGATCCCCGGCAACTCCATTCCGCAAAGTCCATGGGCAAGAGACTGAACCTCTAATTGTCAATGATTGCTGTGCTGACAGCATATGAATGGTATGATGGAAAGAAATGCAGCCGATAGAATCTCCTCTTCGTCATTTTCCTCCGAAGCATACCGCATCATTCAGACAGCAAAACAGATCAATGATTTGTGGAAGTGATATTAATACAGCTTTTCACATGATTCCAAATATTTATAATAAAAGCTCTGAAGAGCTCAGTGTAGCTTCTCACCGGTCCACTGTTGTCTCAGCTTTTGCACCGTAAGTAGTAGAGTAATCGACAAACAGTTGTTGGATTCGTGCTGATAAGCTGTCAAGCGGTGCAGTGCTGTGGTGAATATCAGTTTGTGGTTCGTAGTGTTCAGGTATTTAATAACCTGCAAGATCATTTAGAGGCTTCGAAAGTTGTCAAGAGCCGATAACTGCATGACAACAAATAATATTAATTAAAAACTTCTATATGAGTCACGTTGTCATGTGGCTCTGTGGAGCAACATGGTTCTGTAAGTAAAAAACCCTTTCATTTTTCTCAATAGATATTTTGATTATCAGTCATAATATTTTAACCATACAAGGTAGACTTAACACGAGATACAAGATTGTGAAAGAAGGTTATTTGCTCCTGAAGAAGCCACAGGTCTTTTTGATATATACTCAGCTTTAAGGAAAAGCATGTTTTATTTGCATTGTCAAGGAGAAGTACTACACTACCCACAATCCTCGTAGAGGGACACGTAATTCGAGGAAAATGAAAGGGGAATCAGAGCCGTTCTAAAAGTGGGTGGTCACTGTAATATGTCTATATTAGTGAACAGGTTGTGTACAGCAGTTTTTAAACGTATGTAAACTGATGAAAGTCTCTTCAGAAGAATGATTTAGCCGACTTGTCCTTGTCATGTAGTCGTCCCTAGACAGATTGTTGTTATACACCTAATGTTAGTGAATGTAATTATATGCTTTTAGTCGAGCTTTCAGTCAGTGAGCTGGTTGAGGGCCTTCAAAGTTGGACGTGTCAGCTCTGCTCCTCTGTGTGAACATGAGACAGAAGTGCCTGGCAGCTCTGTGTGATTTAGCATCTCGTCTTTCTGTGAGCTGGGATCCATGTGATCTCCGGGTTTCAGTTGCACATCATAGCTGCACCTGGATCTGCAGTATTTTATATCAGCTGTGGGGTTTTTTGTTTTTTTTACGAGCGCAACGCAAAGCGACCACACTGGATCACAGGGTGTCGGGTTTTCTGGCCATGTGTGTGTGCATGTGGCCACGTGGTTGTAGGTGTAAAGCGCACACAAGAGTCGGAAGGGGAAGATGCGGAATGTCCGCTCTTCCAGGATCTCATCCTCTGGCTCCTGTCCAGCCCCTGCCACCTCTGAGGGGAGGGTATTTTCCGATCTCTTTGCCAGTTTTGTCCGTTTCTATCTGCCAGGGTATTCAGGTTGCAGTGTATCCCTTACACCCATGCCCCCCCAACTTTCTCTCTCTCATTATCTCAAGACTCTGGATCTAGTTTTATCCTCCACCCAGGTCTCGGTTGTCAGAGGTATTTCCCCTTCTCTCTCCCTCCTCTGCTCTCTGCATCCCAACATGTGGTCTCTCGCCTCGTGTGGTTTTCTGTTTCACGGCTCATTGTCGGTGTTTCCCCTCGTTTGCAGCTGTACGGTGAGTACAGGGAGCAGCTGGGGAACTTTGCCAGGCGGGAGGCTGCCCGTTTGCTGACAGAGAGACAATGGAAGAGACAGACGGGGGACGACGCCGCTGCCCCGGGCCGCAGAGGTCACGGCCGGCGGCAGCATCATCATCATCAGCACCATCACCCCGTGGCCCTGGAGTCACATCAGAGCCACGCCTCCTCTACCAAGAAGCCTCGTCCCTACTCCAAATGCCGAGGTGACCAGCAGAGAGTTAAACATTCACATGCTTAACAAAAGGTGTAGTTACAGTTTCCATGGTCATGTTGCAGTTGCTGCTCGCCATGTGGTAACCAGGTAACAGAGGTGGAAATACACGTGGCTTAATCGTCTTTACCTTATGTACAATTTCATCCTTTTATTGGACGACAAACATTTTCCTCATGGTTTCAAATACTGCTGAATTTGTAGAGTGAGATTTTACAAGCAACAAGATGAGCTCATAAAAAGCGACTGCTGCTGTAGTGTGATAAGGCTGCAGCGCACAGGAGGGAGGGAGATTCAGCACCACCTGCAATTGGGTTTTTATTTTGGATTTTAGATATGATGTATAATTTCTTATTTTAACATCTCATATTTTAGTTGTTCAGTTAGCTGTTTTGATATATTTAAAATCATGTTTTTCAAAACAAAGGAGTGGTCACTTTCCCAAAACCATCTCCAACATGCATGAATACAATTATTATGAAAATGCTTAATCGTTTTTTCCTCATTTGAATATACTAAGCCTAAAACACTCTTGAGTCAGCGTATATAATGCTCAGACTTAATTAATGAACTTGACTAAAACCTCTACATTTCCAGGAAAATAAAAAGGACATTGAAAGCAGTCAGTAGTGGAATTTAATGACATAATTTAAGCTATTTTTACTTCACGAAGTACACTTTTATTAACACTATAGTTTTATACTTCTCCTTCACAGGATTATTACGTTCTCTTAACTCTACATAACTACACATGTTAATTTAACAGCCGTGGTTGTGCTGTAGAATAAGACTTAGTATGAATTGCATCATCTTATAAATGATGATGCATTTAACTCCCCACACAACTAGCGCTTACACATTAACTCCCGACTGACCTCGCATCAAAATGCTGCTCACACATTTATGCATCAGTAATGATAGTTTTAAAAAATATAACATAATATATAATGTATAAATATACCACTCGTGCACTTTTGTTTTAGACACTTTACATAACCTTTCCTAATGAAACATGCATGCAAAGTTTTCAGAGCAGTTTTCCATTGCTGCTTTTATACTTCAACAGTGATCACAACTGTGCTAAAAATAATTTACATTTATCATCTACATTAATAAATCAATAATTTAACGCTATGAAAAACATTTACTCATCACCAGGGGTTCTACTCAGCAGGGCTTTGTCAAGTGCAAGAAAATTACTGAAATGACATTGCTTCAGTCACTTTGCTGTTTAAAGAGGCTTTTTGTAAATCTTAGCTTAAAAAAGAAAACATGTTACAAACTAGGGGCTTAAACACAAGCTCTCCAAGAACAGTCAGGACTTTAACCTGTGTATATTTACAAGCTGGGAATCATACGGATTTAAACACTTACCTGTGATATTTTTTGTTTCCTCATTTTCTAAAATTCTATTGTACGTACTTACACAAATTTCCGGAGAATAAATATACACCATTTCCTAAATGTCCATTCACATTCACCTCACTATGCAGTGACTTTATAGGCACTTCTGGGATGAGCCACAGCATCATCACTACATCCATAATCACCCTGAATGATTCCCTCTCAGGCATAGTTACAATAAATAACTGTCAGTAATTAAATCAAGTGATAAATGTCTTCAGGGTGAAAATATTAATTTTTGTCTCACTGTCCCAGATTGTTTGTCCCGTGTGCAGCGGTACATCGTGACCAAGATGGGGGAGGACTGGATTTTCCTGGTTCTTCTGGGACTGACTATGGCTCTGGTCAGCTGGAGCATGGACTACACCAGCGCCAAGAGCCTGCAAGGTATCACAGGCCAAGGTCATGGGGATTTACTGCTGTCAATTTCTCTTTTTTATTTCTGTCGTTTGATTTCTCTCTTTCAGCCTATAAATGGGTGCATGGGGAGCTTAAGGGCAACGTGGCGCTCCAGTACCTGGCCTGGGTTACGTATCCCATGATCCTTGTCATGTTCGCCTCGCTCTTCTGTCACCTGGTTTCCCCACAGGCCATCGGTAAGCTCTCCATCACCTGTCAGCCTCTCTTATCCTCTCCATCCACTGGCTCTTTTTCTTACCTCCTATTGTCCAAGTTTCCTGTAGTGGCTGCATTTTGACCTTTCCCCCAGCTCCTCTACAGCAGTCTATATCTTTGCACTCGTACTGTGATTAACCTTAACTCTTTTTACCCTTCAGGTTCAGGTATCCCAGAGCTGAAAACCATTCTTAGAGGTGTAGTCCTGAAGGAGTATCTGACTCTGAAAGCCTTCGTAGCCAAAGTCGTGGGCCTGACTGCCGGCCTGGGCAGTGGAATGCCAGTGGGCAAAGAGGTAAACAAACCCACCTTCACACATTTCTCATATCTTATCACAATCCAGTATCACCATCCTCATCATATCCCTATTCCCCTATCCTTTTCTTTTTCCCATCACTCCTTCTCTCCTTCCTCCGAGCTTGGAGAATGATAAATTATCTCCTGTCATTTCTCCCCCACGCCCTCCTTTCTCCCTCCTCTCACGGGACTGATGCAAATTATTCGAGTTCTCAGTAAAGCAGTCCATTCATTTTCCCTGTTTCAGAAGCAGGGCAACTGTCACATCCCACGTTTGCAGTATAATTGATCTGTTCTGATACAACACGTTCCGCTTTGGACTCTCTGCTTTACAGACAATAGTCAGTGTCTGTGTCGATAACATCAAATGTCAAACATCTCCCGTCTCCTCCAGGGTCCATTTGTGCACATCGCCAGTATCTGTGCCGCAGTGCTGAGCAGATTCATGTCCATCTTTTCTGGAATCTATGAGGTAAGCCGAGGCACTGAGCAAAGCAGACTACAGTTCCCATGAGCCTCACTCTTCACAGTTAATGCACTGATGAATGCCGAATGCAGTTTCCCCATCAAAACTTCAGGGTTCCCACAGGCTCAGAAAAGATTTGAGTCAAATCAATTTTGAAATGTGATGTTTGTTATGCAGTGGTACAGATGCAGGTCGTCCTCCACTTTGGTCCAGACTCAGATACATCCGCAACCCGTAGATGGGATTCCATGAAATATTGTACACTGTCAATATTTATGCCTCCAAAATCATGTACTTTGATTATCTTCTGACTTTTCTTTAAATGGAACGGTGACACCTACATTTGTGGCTTTGAACAAAATATCTTAGGGCGTTTTCAAACCTTCCTTGTTGATTAAGTCCTTCAGACTTTTCAGATTAGTCAGAACCAAACTAAAAGGTGTGAAAGGTGCCTCAGACAACATGTGGACCAAAGGAAAGAAATCTTGACGACCAAAAGATGTTGAGGTTAAAGTTGAGACAGCATTAAACAATAAAAGAATAAAAAGATTCAGGATTGTTTGCATTCTTTACCTATGGTCACACTAGAGTCGAGTGCTGCGTCAGGAGTTGGTGATGCTGGTTTTAAAATCATATTTATATTACAGTCTCAATGAAATAGAATAGATTAACTGGTTCAGTCCATTTCATTCCATTTAAATGGAATCACGCCCATTTACAAACCAGTAGAAGTAGATGCAGTCCACTTAGGTAATGACGACAGGCCGTGTGCATGTCATATAAAAGCCTTTTGTCTGCTCCCTATAATGTGAAACTCAAACAAACCAGATTAAATGCGAACAATGTAACAAAGACATTATAAACCTTGGACTTTCAGCTGTTAAAATACCGTAGTAACTTCTGGATGTGTTGCCATGTACAACCATTCATGTCCCCTCAGTTTATATTGTATAAACCTGGATGATCCCCTGACTTTTCATTTATCTCCCTCATCAGGTCAATCTTTGCAGACGCTAGACTCTTGTAATGAAAATGACTGGATGTCCTTGACAATGTCCTCGATCCTCGTCTTTCAGTTCTATCAACACTTTCCACTTGAAAAGGTCTTAACTCCTACGAGGCCCCTTCTGGGTTGGAGTTCTCCAAATGCGCCAATCTTGAGTCGTTGAGATTCATTGAAAGGTCCTTGAATTTGAAATTGATGAGAAAGTGGGAACCCTGTCGGTGCCTGTTGTCCCCCCCCCCAGTATCTCATTTGTCTTTGTTTTGGCTCCCCCCCTCACACCTCGTCTGTGTTTGTGTCTCACTGTATTAATAGTGTGATGGTTATGTCTGGCATGTGTATTAACAGTGACCTCCCATATCCATGTCTCCCTCTTTCCCCACTCTCTCTGTCTCCACGTCCCTTTTAACTTTCTCATTCATCCCCGCTCGTCTGTGACCCTACACGCTCCTCCCTCTCTCTCTCTCTCTCTCTCTCTCTCTCTCTCTCTCTCTCTCTCTCTCTCTCTCTCTCTCTCTCTCTCTCCCTCTCCCCTTCCTCCTCCCCGCCCGTTTCCACCCACGACCCTTAACCCCAGAATGGCACCCATAACCAGGACCTGTTGGTGTGTGCGTCTGCCGTGGGAGTGGCCACCTGTTTCGCTGCCCCCGTGGGAGGCAAGTCCCGCCTCCATCGACTTGCTCGGCCGCAGGTCTCTGGTCAGCTTTGTCCTCCTAAAATAACACATCAGCAACACAAACGTGGAGATTAAATCTGACCTCAGACCAGTGGCCTGCATTACGAGTGATGAGTAACACTGAATAACACTTTAAACGTGCCGACTGACCCGCTGGTGCCGCAGCCTTGGATTATAAGGTTCTGTTGACTTTAAGGGAACAGTTTGATATTTCCTGAAATACACTTTTACCTCTTTGTTATCAAAATTTGCAGGTATATGCAGGATTTTAAACAGCATCTCTCAGTAATCTCTAACAGAGCCAGGCAACTTTGCCACTTGTCTTCCTTATTCTTTCCCCCCCCATTTCACGCTTCAACTGTCCAGTCCATCAAGGCCAAGTGCCCAATAATATCTTTAAAAAAAAAAAGACAACCAAGGGCACCCGGACAGGGCATAGCTCCACCAATGCTAACACCCTATCTCGTTAAGGTGAAGAAAGTGAACAATTAAATTGTCCCAGACGGACAAATGGTAATAACCTCCTTGATGGGGGTAATTGTATGTTAGACTGATTATAAAAGGTTCTCTCTCAATAAACTTGATTTAAAAAAGTCACACGGAACGTTATATTTCAAGGTCATGAATAATGAATGCTGATTTTTCTGTGTGCTACCTTTAACTTTTGTTCTGGGATGCCGTCTCTAAGGATTGCTTTGTTTCCTGATTGCTGACTGCCTCCTCTGTGCGCTAACTCTCATCGCCCTGTGCTTCCTCTGCTTTACATTCTCTAAGTGTGATTTCCAACCTTCATTATGACTTAATTTTTTACCACACTCCAGTGAGCATTATTTATTCACTTTATTCCATTTTGCCTCCCTTCTGTCAATTCTCCCCCTGTGGTTCCACGTCCTGTCCTCTCCACCTTGATCTTTTATTCTCTCATTCTCAAACTCTCCTGTCTTCCTGTCTGTACTCTTGCTCCTTCATCACCATCATTTCCCCCCCCCCCTTCATGATCTCACACCTTTCATCCCTCGTTCTCTCTCACCCCTTCACTTCCCCCTGTTTTCCCTTCCCTCTCTGTTTTCTGTGTCAGTAGAACCCTTATGGTTACACAGATATACTGACTGTTGGCTGTGCCGTGGGGGTGGGATGCTGTTTCGGCACTCCACTAGGAGGTACTGTACATCTGCACACGGCCTCTTACAATCACAGCTGCTGCACTAAACACTTCCCTGTTCTGGATCAATCCTGTTCTGTAGCGTCACAAATATAACACATCACAAACCATCAAGCCCCTTTGACTGGAAATTCTCAGGCAGATTATTTTTTCCTGTTTCTAAAAAGTTATTAAACCAAAACGTATCAATTTGATTACTCTTTGATTATTGCTTATTTAGTCAAGAAAAAACAAAGAGACGTTTCCCATATTTTATTAAATTGAAAAAATGTAGAATATAATGTTATCAACAACGACCAAGTCCCAAAGTTGAATCCTTAGCCAGATCCTTAGTCCTGTTTAATTCATCATTGAGCAAATATATTTTTGTGTATTTAAGTTTTGATTTAATCCAGACTTTATGACCTTGTAATTTAAGTGATACAAAACAATTATTTTTTTGAGTGGTTTGTTTCTTTTTACGTTTGGTTAATGAATATTTATTTTTAAAAATACTGCAGAATAAAATCCAAATTGCTCAATCTAGGTTATTTAAAATAGTCAACTTTGGTCTTAGTCCTGAAAGTAAAAATTTTTTACTAGTATGAAAAGATTTCCACAGTTCCCTGGTTACATGCTTGTTTTGTTTACACACACAACAGGACCTCAGTTAATTACAGTGGAGCTCATTCAACACAGTTCTTCATCCATTTTTGAAGTTGGCTTATGACATGTTGCTCGTCCTCGAATGCTTTTTGCGAGTGACTACACACTTGGCAGCTGATGCCAACATTTTTCAACAAGTTGATCAGTTTTCAAGCAAAATTGCCAATTCTCTAGCTTCAGCTTTTCAGTTTTGGACTGTTGCCATACAGAACACACAATGTGAATAGGTCACCTTGAACGGTTTTGATAATTGTTTGACTATTTTCTGATATTCAAGAGATTAGTATAATATTACAATCAAATAATTTGAGTTGCAATATCAACAATCATGCCAAAGTACACAAAAACACCTCTAAATCCACTGACTGAGGGCAAGTTAAAAACAGTAAAAACCACATTTTCGATCAGATAAAAGAGGGCGACTACAAGGACACACTGTCTGTTTTTCATCCTTGTTCTGTTCGGCTGTTTATCTTGTTCACAATAATGATTCTGAGGCTCTGATGTTTATTTTATTTCTTCAAATCCTGATTATACCCTTGTGTGTCTGTGTGTGTGTCTGTGTGTGTGTGTGTGTGTGTGTGTGTGTGTGTTTGTGTGTGTGTTCACTCCCTGCGATTCCCCTGTTGTGTATAATTACACCCTCAGCTTCTAGTGTTTTTGGTCTCATTCTGCTTATTTAACTCATTTCTGTCGTTCCCCCTCTCCCCCCCTCCCTTTGCTATTTCTGTCTCTCCTCCTCCTCTTCTCCTTCCTCTCACTATCCATCCTCATTTCGCCTCTCCTCTCTAATCCCTCCTCTCCCTCTGTCCTTCCTCCCCTCTCCCCCCCCCTCTCTCTCTCTCTCTCTCTCTCCCACCACCAGGGGTGTTGTTCAGTATTGAGGTCACGTCTACCTACTTTGCGGTGAGGAATTACTGGCGGGGATATTTTGCCGCCACATTCAGCGCCTTCATATTCAGGGTGCTCTCTGTTTGGAACAAGGATGCCGGTGAGAAGAGGAGCAGATGCACATTCAACGCACAAACACACACACAAGCCGTGAAATTCTGCTGCGCTGGCGTGTTATGGGAAGCAGCTGGATATGCTTCTTAGGATAAAATGTTTTAAGTCATCGCCTACAGAATGTGTGAGACGCAGCAGCCCCATAGTAAAGACACTTGTAGCTTTTGATCCCTGCATATCCCTGTCTATTCTTCAGGTCACAATCATCGACTTCTCACAGTTTATGTTAATATCTGACCTTTTATATATATGTGCAGGACACAATTCACAAAAGGGCATTACATTACATTACCTGTCTTATTTTAACAGATTCGCTTGTCCATTTTCCCTCAAGACAGAAAGTCGTGAAATCTACGTCTTCTCGACAGTCACACATCAAATTGTTATGTTAAATATTTCCAATTCTGAAACTTCCAGCTCATTTCATGCTTTATTTTTAAACAAATCCACAGGTGCTCTCTTTTTTTAACCAGCTATTCCAACCCATAGACTGTATATAAAGATGGCAACGCGACAGCTCCCCTGGTGGCTGGCTGTAGTATAGGTCTGCCTCCTCCGTGTTAATGGATTGCCAATGGAGCAAACTGAAAAGTCAAAATACTCGTCAAATACATTTTTCTCAAATATGCTTTCTGTCAGTTTGGGTAGTCCTATCACACTGATGTGTGTTCATGTGTTTTTCCAGTAAGTTTGGTTTTAATTAGTTATATGATGCAATAAAAATGGGGTGAAACATCAGGATTGACAGATTACACTGACACGCGATTGATCGAGTGTTTGTATTGCAGAGATCTCACTACCGCGGCTCCATCCCCTGATCACTACAGAGTCTGGCTTATAATATAAAAGATTGCGACATTGGTATCCAGAATATTTTATAAACCACATATGAATATCACCAGTTCCCCTTTAGTCTCTTTGTTTTGGTTTTTCAGTTCAGATCTTCACTGTTTGTTTTCTCACTGCTCTCGTTATGTTGCTTTCAGGCACAACTGGGAGCTGGGGTTTTTTAACAGCAAAGCTAATGAACCCACTGTACCTGCTCAGCAGCACACAGCACACTGCACACAGACACAGACACAGACAAAGGATTCAACGAGCTGGTGAACACAGAGCAGCATCGAAACTTACATTCATCAGGACGACATGAACAAAACTCCAAATGAGTTTACAGCCTGTTTCACTGTTAATGCAGGTTTAAAATCCCACTGAACATGTTTTAATAATATTGTTATTTTATTATTTTGACTTCTTGCAGTGGGTGTTGTTTTTTGTATTATTCATGAAATATATTTCCAGCCTTTTCCCGGACTTTTATGTCCTTTGTTTAATTTCAAACGATGCAAATAATAAACATTCAAGCACAGGTGTCTGAGTTCAGACATCTAGAGAATTTTAAGAGTGTTTGAAATCGCATATTTGTTTTGAGGTTAAAGGATTATTTGTAACATCTATTTTTCTGTCTCTCTCAGTCACAATCACAGCTCTCTTCAAAACCAACTTCAGGATGGATTTTCCCTTTGACCTGCAAGAGCTGCCTGCATTTGCAATAATAGGGTGAGGACACGTGTGTGTGGGTGTTTGTATGCATGTGCAGGGATTCAAGTGTTTTTCATCATATTTACATATCGAGGGAGGTTATGTTTTCCCCTGTGTCTGATTGTGGTTCAGATGCAGAATAACATCCAGAACCAACTATGTGTTTATGATAAATACATCTTTAGATTATCAAACCATTTTCTTTTTGTGCAGGATTTCTCGGTCTTGACAGTTCTGAGTGCCACTCTATTTTTTTTGGTCTAGCTATAGTTCTATCTATTGAATGTAAAGTTATTCTAACTGTTCTTGTGCACAATGATTGAACAAACTGTTTCCTTGTGTCAGGATCTGTTGTGGCTTCTTGGGGGCGTTCTTTGTCTACCTGAACAGACAGGTGGTTCTCTTCATGCGGAGGCCGACTGCTCTCGTACGCTTCCTTACCAAACAGTGAGACCCCCAAACCACACAGACACACACAAACACACAAACACAAACACAAACACACACAGCTGCTGTGGATTAGTGCGGCACTGGCCTCTTAAACCTCTGGCAGCAGATGCATTCAAACCCAGTTCATCTTAATGTATCTCGGCTCCACTCTCCAAACTCATCAGTCTCACAACACCGGGCCGGGCAGCAGCGGAGCCTTAACAACCTTTCAGCCAGTTATTCACTCAATGGAGAGATTCACTTATCCTCCGAGACTCAACAGTCAGGGAACATTAGTCTCCACCATTAGACAGAGACGAGCAGCGGCACCGGGAGAGCCCGAACAATCAGGGCTGGTCCACACACTTGCACGTTCATTACTGTTATGCATCCTTTTCTTAGTCATGCTGCAGGTTTCTGCCAATGTGCTGTGCGTCCTTGTAAATGTGTGTGTGTGTGTGTGTGCGCCCAGTCGATTGATCTATCCAGGTGCAGTGACCCTGATCATCGCTACCTTGACGTTTCCTCCGGGATTTGGACAATTCATGGCTGGAGAGGTTAGACAGAATAAATCTCATGCTCCCTGACTTGTTTCTGGCGTGTGTTCATTAATATTGATGTTCAGCGGAATCTATTGTGTTTCAACATGATATATGCTATAAAGGCTCGATATTTTATTAGCACCTTAAAGGGAAACTCCACCACTTTTACACATCAAAGTCTGTTTACAAGTCTTGGGGAGTATTGTATGATATCATATGTGAAAAAGTTGAATATTAAGCTTCTTGGGGCACGAGCCAATCCCAGCTGACGTTGGGAGGGACTCAGGAGGCCTCTCTTCTATGCCTGTATATATATATATATATATGTTTTGTTATTTAATTTCCATTGTGCAACTATTTATGTGTTTGATAGTGTATCTGGAGATATTTTGATATATTCGTTTTGTCAGAGCATTTAACATATAAAGAGTTTTGCTCCTTTGACAGATAACACAGTGTTTCCTTCTTTCAATCCAGTGAAGTTTTGAGATCTTTAATCCAGTGCGCAGATACTTTACCCCTTGAATCTGTGATCCTAATCTAACAATAGGAGCTTTTGTGCACACAGCTGCAGGGGTCTTTTGGGAGGAATCAAGTGAAAAACAAATATTTCCCTATGTCTCTCTGCTCCTTCTGGCAGCTGATGCCCAGAGAGTGCATCAACTCCCTGTTTGATAATTTCACCTGGACCAAAATCGCAGGATCTCCTGCTCCGCCTGGCCTAGGACGCTCCTCTGTGTGGCTGCATCCTCGAGTCAGCGTCTTTGTCATCCTCCTCCTCTTCTTCGTCATGAAGGTATCTTCCCCGCTCCCTCTTGCATGTGCACTGTAAAGTTTGCCTTTAAATACATGTGACAGCATGAGAAACCTGGGGGACTGGTCTGGATCCCACCTTGATCCTGTTTTTGTGTTGCAGTTCTGGATGTCAGCACTTTCCACCACCATGCCCATCCCCTCGGGCGCCTTTATGCCAGTGTTCATATTAGGTAAGAGGATTTTGTAATGCGAGTGTAGTATCTCCTGCTGAGCTTCAGTTCAATTTGTCTTTAACGGAACGTCTTATCTCTCTCCTCAAGGAGCTGCTTTCGGTCGCCTCGTAGGAGAGATCATGGCCACTCTATTCCCAAATGGAATCCTGTTTGATGGGATAGTCTACCGCATCCTACCGGGAGGTTACGCCGTCATTGGTCAGTCTGCTCTCCTTAGTGGCGGCCTCCGGGTCCCCAGAGCCCTGAAGACTTATTGTAAAGCTGCAGTTTGGACGAGAATTAAACATTTTTCGAATGGGTGACTCTGAAAGTGTTTAATCTCCTGAAGATTTAAATATGGCAGCCGTCTTCAGTATTCTGCTCCGAGCTGTCTGCCCTGGCATTTAAACCTTATATCCACACGCAAATATGCTGACATAGCCTTTTCTACATATAAGCTGTGTTTTGACTGCAGGATCTTTCTCTGGGAACATTTGTAGGAGCTCCATGTGTTTCCACCACAGGGACCAGGGTTTAAATTAAGGGACATTTATACACCCCCAGTAAAGGCCATGCTTTACCCCCACCTTTGGGGTGGGGCTTGCGGCTCTAAACTTACCTGATTGGTTGAGTTCTGCAGCCACCAATTTTTAAAGCCTATCGTCTTTATCTTTTGTTCTTCAACAACTTCCTCATAGAGTCGTAGTAGAACGCACACAACAGAGGGACCCTCCTGAGTATTTTATCGGAGCAGGATATTGGGAGTGAATTGGAAACGGTCCGTAATGATAAAGTTTATTTAAAAATAGGAGTAGAACAGCTTGTTGTAGCTGTCAGTTTTTCATACGTCAGCAGGCTGATTTGCCTAATCACCTCTAATCTTAAATCTGTGCTGTAAATGCAAGGGAACATTTGCCTGTGGGAATCTTTTAGATCCTTTAAAAAGTATATTTTTAAACACGGCTGTTTTTAGCTTTATTTATTTGAATCTGGTCAAGGTTCCAGTCACTCACAACCTCCACATGAGATCAATTATTGGTTTTATGTGATACGTGCATGTTTTTTTCAATGCTTAACCCTATGATTTCTAATTCCCAACACTGGTAACACTTATAATTAAAAAGGTCAAAACCCATGTCGGTTCATTAAGAAGAATCATTGATAATAAAACAAGTAATTTATAATAACACAGGGTAATCATACCAAACACTTCCCACTGCTTCCCACCAGGAGCGGCTGCAATGACGGGAGCCGTCACACACACAGTTTCCACGGCAGTAATCTGCTTCGAGCTGACTGGTCAAATCTCCCACATCTTACCGATGATGGTGGCGGTCATCCTCGCGAACATGGTGGCCCAGGGTCTGCAGCCGTCCCTCTATGACTCCATCATCCAGGTGAAGAAGCTGCCCTACCTGCCTGAGCTGGCCCTCGGGCACATCAGGTAAAGGTTACAGCCATCATTGTGTTCATGCTCTCGACACAGGTGAGACGTCCGTTAAAGACAAATGATAACGACTGTCTCTGCCTCCACAGCAAGTATAACATCTTTGTGGAAGACATCATGGTGCGCAGAGTGAAGTTCTTGTCTTCTCAATCCACCTACCGAGAATTGAACAATCTGCTGGAGTCCTCGAGCCTGAAAACCATTCCACTGGTCGACTCTAGAGGTAGAACAACCCACCTGATTCTATGTTATAAATGCTAAGTGTTAAAGGTATAAACCTTTGTGAAAGATCAGTCCTTCGTGTTTCTTTCCTCCATAAATTTGAACCCAATTCACCTTGGGTCGTTTATTTAAAAAAAAACATTTTACATGGTGGTAAGTATAGTTATTTGCTTTCTTGCAGAGGGTTTCATGGAGGGATTGATACCACTCTCTCGTTTGTTTATTATGATGCTGCAGCTTGAGGGTGTTTAGTTTAGATTAGCATTAAGATGTGGGGAAACAGGAACCCTGGCTCTATTCAAAGTTAAAAATAAGACTCTCCAGCATCTGCAAGGCTCAGTAACATATTAGAGACTCCATGAAGTCGCTGCTTGAGGCCAAGAAATAGTCCACCACCCTCACAAAACCACAACGAGGGGCTCATGGGCAGATTTGTTACCACTGAACACAGCCAGGCGAGCAGTTTCTCTGTCTCTGGTATTTATCCAAAGCTGAGCTAACCACCTGCTGGCGTTATAGCTTCACATTTAACAGAGAATAACATTAATTTTCTTATCTAACCAGAGAAGGCACATTGGTTAACTTCTGCAAATGTCTTGGCTATTCCTCTCACACTTCCCTCTGCAGAATCCATGATTCTCCTGGGCTCCATCGAGAGAACAGAGCTCCAGGCCGTCTTCGACTGGTGGCTCTCACCAGACAGGCGAATGTTCGAAAGGGGGGAGATTTCACCGGGCTCCAAAGTAAACTGGGAGTCCTTCACCTTCGTCGATGAGGAGGGCGGAGAGGAGGCCGCGGACAAGGTGTTTAAAAACAAACAATAAATAGCTTCACAGATTGTGAGAGGGACGTTTCTTGGTTTCCAAAAAATTCATTATACAGCTCATGTGCCTTCAGACTGCTTCAGCTCAGGAGGAATGCAACGGGCCCATCCCGTTCCCCAAACCTCAGCAGGCCTCCGCCGACGACTCAGGCTCAGGTAACACATCACTACCACCGCACATAAAGACAAGTTCACCCATCAAATGTCACTTGCTCTCTCCACTTACACGTGTGCTGTCATACCATGTCCTCAGACAAGCGCAAGCTGCCATCTGTCAGTCGGGCCCTACAGAGACTCTTCTCCACCACGTCTTCGTCAGTCCAGGCGGAAACTCAGGTACGCCGCTAACATCAACCTCGCACACTCAACACTTTCACCCCCCGAACGCTGGATGGAGCAGAGCGTCTGTGATCTGCTGTAGAGCCGGCAGTGACGGCTCAGACAAGGACATCGGTCCATGTGCAGCCTGAGAAGCATCACATGCATGACAAACATAGAAGAGTTGACGTGTTCTGCAGAGCGATAAAACCACCAGGGGGTATCTTATCATCGTCTGTGTGGCTGTTTAAACTGACTGACTGTCCATCCGTCCTCCCCTTCTCTTTCCTCAGGACACCACGACCCCCACACTGACTGACACCATGTCAGAAGAGGAGGTACTGTACTCTAATGATACCGCATCTACACAGCCGACAAGACCGAGACGATCAAACCGATCCAGATCGATAAGTCACCACTCTGTACACTCCCTGACTCTTTCTCACTTTCTTGTGATTGGCTGAGGCAGATCAAAGCCTGGGAAGAGACTGAGTTGGACAAACCAATCGATATGGAGCAGATACGTATAGACCCCTCCCCGTTTCAGCTGGTGGAGAGAACATCTCTGCACAAGGTGAATGAAAACAGCAGCACCTGAGTGACGTCATCACACGCAAAGAACATGCACAGACAAAGATTATTCAGAAATACACTTTCATATTTACAAAATGCTACATTTTGGGAAGTACGCTATGTTTATATTGTAGTATATTTTGCGATCCCTTTAACATAGATAGAAACCAGAATCACATGCTATGTTTATATACTTCAGCTTTTAACCTGGTTCCGGGGTAAAAAAAAAAAGAAAAAATCAGTCCTCTAATTCATTCAAATGGAGCCAGTGTGCTGCCAAGACTGGGAGATGCCAAAGCAGAGGGCTGAAGCTAAAGCATGCAGGGTCATCTGGCAAACAAAGATGCAAATGGACTTAGTGAGCTGAACAGACGGTCAAATTCAATGCTCCAGCTGAGTAAACGAACAACAGAGACAATATCAAAAGCTGAAAAGATCATTGGAGAAGCTGAACAGAACACTACTGATAGAGACTGGATGAAAACAAAGGTGATTTCACAAACTGAATCCTGCACAGGGAGGGCGGTGACTGTAGTTGTAACATCACAAAGAATCCTGGCGGCTCATTTTAAGGCACAGTTTCTGAGTGAGAACATTTCTCTGTGTATTGAACACTTTGGCACTTGCACATTATTTATATAAAATCAATATACCTGCTTTGTAACAGAGAAATGTCATTGAAGTTTCATTTTCTACAATATTGAACCTATAAACTCATGTGGTTTGTTGTGTGGAACAGTAAATCCTTTAAGTGCTTTTTTCTTGCTGTTGTCTTCATAAGGCTTTGAATCTTAAATGTGAAGCTATGACTCAAGCTGCGTAGCCTAGCAATATATTTCTTCTTTTCCTTCCAGAGAAATCGTTTATGGGGAACGGTGCAGCCATGCTTGTCACTTGTCACTGTGCAATACATTTAACACTGACTGGATTATGTCCCCCTCTCTGTCACTACTCAGACCCACACTCTCTTCTCTCTGCTGGGTCTCAGTCACGCCTATGTCACCAGTATTGGAAAGCTGGTGGGTGTCGTGGCACTGAAAGAGGTAAATGTTTACTATGTTTTCGCTTTATCTGCATGTTTTGTGTCATCTCCCCTGGTGCGATCCCCCAGCATGCATCATGGCAGCGAGCCGTGGTGATGGTACGTCGTGGGCCCGTTGCTGTGTCACAGGCTGCATCCTGCTTTCTGCTCTGATTCATGCGCTTATTCCGTTCGCCGCCCTCACAACTCAGCTCCCTCCATGTTCACTTTACTAATCCCACATTGTTGCTTTAGTGCGTTTCATTGCTTCGTGGTTTTTGGCCTCTGTCGACATTTCACCCACTTCCTGTCCTCTAACAGTTACAGAAGGCGATAGAGGGCTCGACTCGTAGTGGGGTGAGGCTTCGTCCCCCTTTCGCGAGCTTCAGAGACGCCAGCAGGAAGTCCAAGCAGCACCAGCCTACCTCGTCCACCCCTTCCTCCCCCACTCGAGAAAGAGAAGTGTGGGGGGAGGCGAGCAGACATGAGGGGGAGCTGGTGAGGAAGGAGTCCAAAGAGGACTTCCGAGGGAAAGCATCATCCTCCAGAGGAGCTGCTGGGAGTGAGGACGCCCCCTCCTCCCCCGGCAGCACGGGGAGCACCAGGGGGGGCTTCACAGCCACAGGTGGAGGTGATGACACTCCCCAGGATCCGGCGTCCCCCTCTGTCTCCTCAGCTTCACCTCCTGCCTCCCCTGCGTCACCCACCAGCCCTGTCTTCACCCTGTCCTCCCTGCAGGAGGAGAGAGACAGCGAGGATTCAGATGAACCCATATGAGAGGACTGGATTTAAGAGAAAAGACTTCAACTTTCTACTGATTTTACTCCTTCTCCCCAGAGACAGAGCTGTCGTCTGGGTGGAGGAGTCGGGCCGACCTGCAGCCCTCATCGACAGTCAGCTGTTAGCGAGCAGGACGAACAGGTGCACACAAAGCTCCTGAAACTTGTAGTACGGGATATTTTTTCTACTCTTTCAATAATCTCATTTTTTCACTCTCAGGTGTCTTCCTGTGTCTTTTGAACTGCAGCTGGACAAACTGTCCAGTCCTACATATCAATTCATGTTAAATGTCCATCCATATCTTGGACGTGTTGAATGTAACTGTGCGTCACATGTGCCCATGTCTGGTCATTTCATTAACTACCTTTGAGAAACAATCAACTGACAGCAATGAATTGTACGATAATGAAATAATGTGTTGATGAAGACTTAATTAATTTGACCTAGAGGTCAAAGAGATCATGCATTTAAGGTTTATTGATTAAAGTTAATTTCAAATTATAACTTACATTTATCATATATTTGCTGTATGGTAAATACTCAAGTCACTGTAATTTATAAAGATAATAAATATAGAATTTGTCCACTAGTTTATTTTAATTATTTACAATAAAAATGATGATATAGCTATGTTAGCATACTTTGTGAGATTGTGCATACGTGCACTGGTGGTTTGAGTGAAAGTGAGCATTCTAACATGTTAATGACATAATGTTTATAAGCATAGTTTAGCAGAAGCTGGTGGCAGGTTGAAGTGTAGATCCTCAACACTGCCCCCTCAATGTTAGCAGCTGGGACACCTGATGTTTATTTGTTTATTCTCCTCAAAACAGTTATTTGATGCTGTAAATTACGTCATTATTGAAATCTGAGACAGACAATCAGCAGCAGAGGTATACTGGCAGGACCTAGATAACCGGGGCTCTACTCCACCATCCCTTCTAGAAAGAGTCTGATGTCACCGGCAATATGACAGTATCTGAGACCTTATGGCTTAATTTTTGTACAGTTAAGAGGATGTGGAGATGTGTTGTCCATCCTTATTCACATTTGTTAGTTCAAACTGACTTTAGTCCAGTGTGGAAAAAATGCAGCGTCTGCTGCTTGACTACATCATCAACCAGTAAAGCACTGCAGTTAAAAGCCAATTCTCATTCCTGAAAGATTAGCTCATAAAAAGACTGTTGCATTTCTACTGTTCATCTCACCATTGTTGCGATGAATAGAGGAAATAGCTGAAATCTTTCTACAGTTGTAAAATCCTGTCTGTTTATATAAACTCACTGTTTTGGCATCTCACAAGCTTTAAAATCCACATCTGTTAGAACTTCACTTCTTCCTGGTACATGAGGCAAGACACCCTGGCCTAATGGTGGCGCTATGTGAAAACTCAGGAGCTCGCCAAAGTCCCCACTAGGGGGACGAGAATATCTGGACCGAATTTCATGAGACATCTCAGTAGAGACCAAAGTGTCTGATCAATTTACGGACCAATAGTGAGGTTAACGGGATAGTTCACCCAAAAATGAAAATTCAATCACCTACTCACCGCTTAGCCAATGGAGAGGTGGGTGAAGTGTTTGATTCCACAAAAGAATTTTAAATGGGTAAAAAGCTTTGGATGACACCACAGGATAATTTGGAGGCAGTTTTTTTTACGTTTGAAGAAATGTTCCCCAAGTTAATCAGTGAATTTTCATTTTTGGGTGAACTATCCCTTTAATATTGCTTGTTTACGTTGTAACCTTGGTTCTCTGAGTGAATCACACCATCAAGTGGTTTCATGCCAACACAGGTGTTTTATGGGTAAACCATATGGTGTGACAGGGATGATATGTTTTAGCAGAGGGATTATTCCCCCGAATATGTGGAATATGTAACAGAGTGGAGAGATGGTCCTAATACGATAGTGACCACCATGTTAGTTACCGCGTTCCTGTGTTCAGCCTTGATAAGAAAACAGGTTTGTCCTGTGAAGGTCAACGGTGTGTTTCTGTACGAGCTTGAACAAACAGTCAGCTCGTCCAATAGCAGGCCACTCTCCGAGGATGTGTCAGAAAATAATCCTGATGAGGAGCAGAGAGGAATGTTATTTGGAGAAGGACGACAGGCTGGATTACTGTACGCTGCTGCTGATGCTGCTGCCAGCTCCTTGGAGATGTCTGTTGTGCCTGAAAATCACCAGTGAGCTGGCAGGATGCACCGGCTGCCACAAAATGTTGTTTGAAGAAAAGAGACACATGACAAGATGTTATTATGGTAAGGCCCCAGAGAAAAAAAAAGGGGGGGGGGGGTGGCGGATGTGTGAGAATGTAATTGTTTACGAGTAGTGAGAAAGATCCACTCGTAGGCACGAGAAAAGCTGTTTGCTGATTTGTTTATTTGCTCTTTCTCCACCGGAGGAAAAGAAGAGGAGACAGGTAAAGGAGGGGGGGGAAGGGAGGTGTAGGAGGTTCTGTCGTGCAGGAAAAAGAAGGAAAAGGAAGAGAGTTGTTGACAGAAAAGAGAGAGAGAGAGATACAGAAAGAGAGGGGGGGAGGGAGGGAACCACATGGAAGAACCATCCTGTGACAGCTGTCCAACAAGCATGCATAGGTGTGAGTGTCAGGAGAGAACGCTGGTGTCTCCAGCCACACTGTCTCCTCTCAAACAAATAAACCCCATTTCATACAGACTTTGACAGAAGCCATCATATTTCATACAGCGTTTTATACAGCAGTTAAGTGTTTTTTTTTGCAGCACACTTCCAAATTAAATCTACGTTACATGTCTGATTGCTTCAAATCCCCTTTGGTCGATGTGAAAAGGTCATCTTTCTTTTTTTAGGCAGTGATTCTTCCAAATAAGACAGCAGACAACTTACTGTACACAGACAGACAGACGGACATAGAGACGCACACAAATATACAGAACAGATACAAAGAGATAGAAAGAGAGGGAGAGGCGAGGAGAAGGAGCGGAGGACCAGAAGCAGAATTGTGAGCGTCATGCCTGCAGACAAGTTACTGTAACCCTTGGAAGATGGCAGTAGAATCTTACAAAAAAAAGAGGAACTCAACCGCGAACCAGTCACTTTTAACAAAAGACGTGATCAGTAAACCTTAACATCCACAGAAATATATTTGGCTTCTTGTTATTAGTTTATTCATTCATTGAGATTTTAGATAAAACATAAAAATAGAAAAGAAAAGAAAAGAAAAAGCTGGTTTAATCGAGTCCATGCACATTTCTTTGTGAACCAATGTCTGTTTTTAGCAAACATTGAATATACTAAGCGATAATCTCTCCACCGCATTGTCCCTTTAAAAACCGAGACTCATAAAGCGAAAGAAACCACTCCCGGATGGGTTGGTACCTACAAGAAATTAAAAGACTCTGTACAAGCTGTCACATTATTCCTCCCCAACCAAGTAATTCTTCAATAAATAAATGAATATGTGCCATGGTGTAAAGACATTCTGTTTGCAGTTTTGAGCGCTCATAATTTATTTTTTATCTAAACCAGGATTCGTGATGTGAAGTCAAATGATGATTTATTATCATTGAGAGCTGCCAAACAATCCGTTTCTAACCAAGGCATCTTCTTCTTTTCTTTTCTTTTCTTTTGTGTAAAGTGCTCAAAACTACATCACCAGCAGAAGACTTAACAACCATGACACGTATTCTAACTTACACTGGAGGGGATTTCAGCAAGTTAGTAGAAAAATAAACATTAGCCCCCCCCAACATTGCATAAAGAAGCAATCAATAAATAAGTTCATTCAAGTCAATAAACCATTTTTTTTCCTCCTCATCTTCAAAGTTCCTCACACAATCATCAAGTGAGAGGAGAAGGTGCTTTCCCCCCCCGCCAGGAAAAACAAACCAGATGAAACCAGTGGTCGTGTGTTTTTTTAAAATTCGTCAGTGAGACATCCACTTTGTTCTCTGTCTCTGCTGAACTCTGGCTCCTCGCTAGAAAACAGCCATTCTTCCTCTGGCGGGAAAAAAAAATAAACAAAAAAACACAAAAATAAACAAAAAAAACGTTCTTCCTCAAACATCATGAAATCACCAGCACACTCCAGGCAGCTGCTTCACAGTAATCACGATGTGCAGGAAGACACCGATCTGTTCGGCTCTGGAGTGTTCAGCCCAGCGCCTTCTCTTCTATTCCCTGATTGGCAGACTGAGCGGCACAAGGGGGCCGCCACTTCCCCCCATGATCTCAGACCTACCGCTGTACGTCGTCCCCCCCCAACCCCGGGGTCAAAACACTTTCGAGTGTTTGAGTGATCGCTCTATTTACAACACAAACATTCCTACGTTTCATTGAAAAATAAAATTAGACTATCAAGTGGGACTGGGAGGTGTAAAAAAATAAAGAAATCATACTGTAGTAGAACAGTTGTGACTGTGAGCGAGAGGCGACTATTATATATACTCAGACTATTTACATCTATACGACAGAGCCGACACTGGTCTGTTGGGAAGCCAGTGTTGTGTCTGCCTATTGCTGGTTACAATTTAGATATTTGTGTGAGTGTGTGTCGGTGTCACAGGCGACGTTTGGAGACAAGATTCAGACAGATCGATGGGGACGAAAAGAAAAAAGCTGAGGTTAAAAGTCAGGTTTAGGAAAGTAGTGGATGTGGTGAACATTAGGTTGAGTCGCCAGGAGTTTAATGCAAGTCTATGTAATGTCCCTAAAAGTGACCTGTGACAATGCACGCACATGTGTGTTTGTGTGTGTGTGTGTGTAAGTGTGTTGGAGTATGTAGTAGTGGTCTAGGGGCACCAGCAGTGAATCCATCTCCAAAACATAGTCAAACGACTCCCTCTCTTCTTAGGGAAGCGTTTGATTCTCTCTGCACAGCGAGGAAACAACAGAGCTCGACTCTCATGTGTGTACTGCCATCTGTCTCCCAGTACATTCAAAAAAACAGTGGCTATCATCTCCAATTTATCACAACTACCGGACGTCTGTGGAAAAGAAAGCAGCTGAGGATCTGTGTTGTTAAGTGGCTCGGTTTTGGTTGTCGGTGTTGCCGAAAGCTTTCAGAGTGGGAACTGGGTTAACGGCAACAGTCCAAAGGCAACCTCTGATCTGTTGGATTGCATCAGTGCAAAAAAGAGATTCGCTTATGCAGCTCTGTCTTTTTTTTATTTCTCCGCTCACGCCCACCGCAGGTCCACTGTGGCCCCACCTGGGAAACTACGGTTCAGTGCAAAGTCTATACAGTGCTGTATAGGACAGGTACTCCATAGGATTCTGAAGAAACATGCATACAAAGAGACAGAGTAGGAAGCACACTATCTTACAGTACAATCCTCTTCTGTGCAGTGTTTAGTGTGTGCAGTCAGCAGGACAGGCCTGTCCCTGGGTTGTGCCTCAGGCAGCCGGGTGCCACAACATCATAGACGAATTTATTTTGGAGGGTTAAACTGCATTTCACTGAAATGCTGACACGTACTGAGTCTAATTTATTTAGAAGTGAAATCGATGTGAAAAACTACGCCGTGTGTGTCGGATGCAACAGGGAAACTGATTTGGATAAACACTGTCTAATACTGTATGTTGAGTAACAGCTGTAAACAGAGTAGTTCTCCCGTAGGAAAACTATTATATCTTAATGCGCTTATACATAGCTTTTTCTTATGGTCTTTTTTTTTCTTCATTACAAAATTATTCTTATCATTATAATGTTTTATTATGGTAGATTTTTCATTATCATTATAAGATGATGACAGGGTCAAGTTGCTTGTCTTCATAAAAAGCATGCATGTTTCCGTCCCCCCCCCCCTCTTCATCTCAGCGTGGTTTTCATTTCCTTGATGGAAATGTCTCTGTCAGTTGGTGCTCCTCCTCCTCCTCCTCCTCCTCCTTCTCCTCCTCCTCCTCCTCCTCCTCCTCCTCCTCCTCCACCTCCTCCTCTTCAGTTTCTCCATCCCCACTCCTCTCTTCATTTACCTTCGGGATGTAAGGCTTACAAAGAAATAGGTGTCCTGTGTTGCATCAGCTCATGTCTCACTACGAGTCCACTTCCACAACTGTCTCTCACCGTTTTCCAAGAGTTCATCTTGCAACCAAAAAGTTGTGTTGGTGATACCTGAAAAGGAACAGATTAATAGATATAGGTTGTATTATTACGCTCTTTCCTCGCTGACTCCACGGTCAGTTTGTAATAAGGAGTCTCTTGACAGCCGGGAACTCAGTTGGTTGCCATGGAAGCGACCAGCCCCTCCTCCTCTTTTTTCCCCTCCAGCGTCTGAATGAGGCCTGAGGTGACATCGGAGGCCTTCTGCTCTGTGATTGGCTCTGCTGGCGGTTGCCCCGGACTACTGCCTCCGGAGGCATCCCCTTGTTGCGTGGGCGGAGTCAATGTGGCCGACTCAGGCTCCAAGAACAGTGTCACCTCCTCCTCCTGGTCAGGACAGACACACACAGCAGGTTGAGTTTCATCACAGCTTTCAGCTTGAATGACCAGTTAACCATGTGAGTATAAGAAGTGAATGTAACTACAAGTCTTAACTGGTGAACAATAACACCAATGTGTTCAATGACTAATTTCTCATCCAGGTAGAAGAATTTAAGCTTCTTAGAGAGTGAATCTTCTCATTCACAATTTAATGGACATAAATGTGCGTTTGCATCTTTTATTTACTTTGTTGCATTAATTAAATCCGTTATATGGTGATGCAGGCTTCAGTCGGGACAGTTTCTCGTTTTGTGATATATATGGAAAAACATTTAGCTGTACAGCTTGTACCTCCCTTTTCTTATAAAACTACTGTTTCCAAGGTCAAGGTTGAACTTAGATGTTGAGTTTCTCTCTTGTTGTGTTCAGGACTCTTCAATATCCGAGATTTCTGAGTCAGCAGCTGAAACGTTAAAACATTCATGTGCTATCAATTTGGGATCAAATGTATCAACAGGGAGGGGACATATAAAACTAATAGTTTTGTGCTTTAAAGGGGGACTACAGTGAGTAACTGTTGCATTTACATGTAGTTAAACGATTTCACAATCAAGCAGCAGATGTCAAAATATTATGAATTCAAACTCCGAAATCTTTACAATTCCAATTACAAACTCATAAGCACTTTTCATTACATCACCTGTGCATCCAAGTGTCACTAGTTTTAAACCCAGCAGCTCCACTTATTAACACAGGCATTCTGTGAGAATGAATCTCAAGGTTAATCCAAGGTTTGTACATTTATCCTCAGAGCCACAAAAGATATTACACAACTGTTTTCACAGGCTTGGAATCTGGTGGAATCTTTTCTTTAAAAGGCAAAGCTAATTATTCACTGAAAGTCAATATCTTTCAAAAGCTACAAGAAACACTCACTTACAGTAATGATTTATGTGGTATTCCCTTAGAATAATTGACTAATTGTTCATTTAAAGTCATATTTTGTCGAGCCAGCTGCTCAAAGCCTAAAGATTTACAACGAGCAAGCAGAAGCTGCAGATCCTCACATTTGAAGAGGGAGAGGTAATGGGAGAGGAACAAACCATTTCAGATGCATCAACTGAAAACAACCCATGTCCAGAGGATTAGACATCAATCACTCAACTCAGAGAATTATTAGGAAAATAAGAGTATGATGAAGGAAAATGATTAAATCTCTGAAGATGTAACTTTATGTTATCGAAATCCACATCCACCTCACCTTGACGTCCTCCTCCTCCTGCTGCTCCAGTAGCGGGGAGTGTTCTGTTCCCACCATGTCGTCTCCAGAGGGGACACAGAGGCTCGGCTCCACCACCGCCGCCACGCCCATGAAGCCGCCGGCCTCCGTCTGATAGGCCTCCATCTGCCCTGTGTTCCACAGATCGACCAGCGGAGGGTGAACGGTGTGGACCAGACTGTGGATGGTGCTGTTGGGCGTCGCTTGCAAAGAGTGGTTGGCGCTGTGCAGCCGGTGCTCCAGAGACTAGAGACACAGGGAGGAGAGGAGAGAGCGATCAGAGGGAGAAGATAGAGCTGTGATCTGCTGCTTGTTTGTCCAAATCAAGTCTTCAGTATCACACTGTCATGTCAGAGACGGCATGATGTCGAGCTTTTGTAAAAACACACAAGGCCTGGTGTTGGCAGTTGAGAAAAAAAACTGAAGCATTTAAGAACTCGAGGGATCAGTATTTCTCTCTTCGAGCACAGGAGCAGTTGAGCAGCTCCTTTTGATTTACAGAACAGAAGAGATCAAGGCTCATCATTTTAATTCAGCTGCATTTTAGAACAGTGACTAAAGGACCTATACTCCGAGACAGCGAGTGGGGTTTAATTAAGTGGAACATTTACATTAAAGCACACTTTCCCCTGTAATTAGTACCTGCGAAATGTTCACATTTCTTTAGGTGAACTGGATTTCCACACGGTTTGTCAAAAAGCGGAGTGTGACTAAGTTTATCTTGTTGATTTGAAATGGGTGAACGACTCCAGAAGTTACAGAGACATCTGAGGACACAGGGGAGCATGTGAAAGTCTGAATAAATAGGTTTTTACTCGACAGACGGAGACAATATCTTGATAGAATCTGTCTCCGCTCTGAACATTTGAAATCCTCTGCGACTGAAACTGTCTCCGGTGCTCAAATGTTTACTCCTTATTTTAATGCAAACAGTAAATATGCTCACACACTAACTGTATATGCTCGACTACTCCTACAGTTCACCGCTCAGTCGTAGAACTGGGGCTTTGAGTGGATCACCTGTTGTTGCTGATACTGGAGGAGCTGCTGCTGCTGGTAGTGCTGGATCTGTTGGATCTGCTGCAGCTGCTGGAGCTGATTCTGCTGCTGGAGGGTGAACGTCTGCTGCTGCTGCTGCTGCTGCGACAGGAAGTGATTGGCCGGCTGCCCGTCGTACCCCTCGGTCCCCATGACGTAGGAGCTGGTGGGGGCAGACGTCACGACAGAGGGGTCGGCGTTGATTGGCTCCCAGGCGTCGGAGGAGGAGAGGCAGTAGTGGCCCTGGGAGACGTACGCTTGAGGCCACACCTCCGCTGACGAGTGATGCATTATCTGATCTGGAAATAAATGAAAAATGCGGTGGTTGCTGTGTTACTCTTACTTTACTTTCATCAAGAGCCATTTATTGTTCCTTGGGAAATTGGTGGAACCGTCAAAAAGCAGCCTGAAGTGAATCAAATCTAATCCTGGATCAGCCCCCTGATCCAAGTTTCATGGTAATCTGTTGAGTAGTACTTGTGTAATTCTGATAACTAAGAGACTAACAATGAAAACATAACCTATATGTTGTATAGCCTTGTACTTGGATGTGGTTATCATTCGGTTGAGGAGATTTTAAGCAGGCCGACTAATTATTACACAATTCAAGGTCATATCAGTCCTGATGAATAAAGGTTTGACTGGGATCCAGATCGAAAACTAAATCTCCACACTGGCTGAATAAGTACTATGACAGAAACTCTCTGACAAACCTTACTCTGTTTATTAATCACTCATGTCAAACTGCTTGATGCTCTGACTTTGTGCCGTTTATCTTTTTCAAAAGAGATGAGTATAAATTGGGCTGGTGAGTAAACCCAGCGACCTGCTCTCACCCAGTGCTAAAGGATTATTTGCTCAGAAATTATGAGATAATTTGATGCAAATGCATTAATGAAGCGTCTTACCCTTAAGGAAGTTTATCTTAACACCAACTAAGAACTAATTATTACCGTCTACACCCCTGGTTTCATGATAAGAAAAAAGGTTTTCATTCAGAAAACATCTGTGGACTAAAAACGTCCAAATAACTGTGCCTTACTCTGAATAGATGCAGTCAGAGGTTTGACCTTCCCACAGTGCAACTATCCAGAAATGAGGCCAAACTATCTAAGATAGGAATGCTGATATCCACCATCTTGTGTATTTGCAGCCAGAGTCTGCACAGGAGCGATAGGGGGATTGAACCGTGGTAACGAGGTCCTGCCGACACACGCCTTTGACCAATCCCAAGTTAGTCTCAGCTGTCAATCATGACGTTTCACCCCATTTTTCTAGCATCAAATAACTACTTACAACCAAGCTTATGTGAAAAAATAATTCTTGAACAATCATCAGTTAGATAAGAAATTCCTAGGATGACAAACCAATTTGAGAAACATTTATTTGATGACATTTTGACTTTTCAGTTTGGTTAACCTGCTAACATTGATGAGCATATGTGAGCTCTGCCCCTGCTAGCCACCAGGTAGCAACCGAGATGCTTGGCTTACATTTTTATATACAGTCTATGATTAACACTGACAGACCAATTTTTTAAATGTTACTAATGTTTACTTGAGTACAATTTTTAATTCAAGACTTTATTTGCAGCGGAACATATACAAGTCATATTGCTACATTTATTAAAGAAAATGAAATTAAGAATCCTTACATTACTTCTGAATATATTTCTTGATAGCATGTTGTCAATTTATTTAAAAAATATCTTATAACCAGATCATTACCAGTTTGTAATGATGACAACATTTAGCAACACGAGCCACTAGTTGCAGCCATGTTTGTAGGCCGGTTTGTGTTCCTGTACCTCGACTGGTGATGCTGTCCTGGTTGACCTCGCTCAGGTGAGCCACACTGCCCTGGTTTGATCCCGACCGCGGACTCTCTCCATCCATCGATGACCAGGCCATTAGCGTTGCCTGTGAGATGGCAAACTGCTGCAGGATACCTGAGGTGAGGATTCAGAGACGGGTCAGGATCATCGTGAGAACCTCCATCAGGTTTAATTGGCTGAAAAACTGGCATGAATCCCACACAGTGAGGTGATGAGCACATCATTCTGCTGATGTCAGTTAACAGACTCTGTGGAGTGCCTGACCTCGTGTCTCCCTGTGTTTTCTCGAGTGTGTTTACGAACCCGCAGCGAAGCGGGCCTCCTTCTCCCCATCGCTGAGGTCACTGTACGCGTCGTTCTCCAGCCGCCGCTCCTTCTCCCGCTCCTGGGTGGTGATCCGGGCCGCGGGGATGCCCCCCGGACCCACCGTCGACATGCCCCAGTTCTGCCACTCGATCATGTGGGCGACGCGACCCTGAGCCATGCCCGTGGGCTTCGTCACTCTCTCCTTCATGGTGCGACTCACTATAGGAAGACAATGGGAGAATGGAATGTACGGCAATGGGAGGGATTTGAGTAGAGGAAGTGAAGAGGGGGATACAAGTGGGATTAGATGAGGTGATGAATTTGGAGCAGAGATGGTGAAGGGATTGGAGAGAAAGTGGCGTGGATAGATAATGGACAGAGAAAGAAAGATTGGAAAGAATAAACATATACATGTTATTATCTAAAGTATATTACTCCTTGGTCATGGGGGCCGTGATGGTAAATGATCATTGGAAAATGCAGCAGGGTTGGACTGATAAACTGGTTTGGCAGTTGGGATGATGTAACAGGAAGTCAGTGTTGACCTCCTGATGAAGGTCATTTCATTGCATTGTTATTAATAATTGCAATAGTGCTTGACCTCAACTGGATCAGATTACATTTGCACAAATGCGTGAATATCATTATAATTATTAGATTATGTTGTATGACGGCTATTATGTGACTCTCCCATTTTGTAATTTTGGTTTTGATATTGAATATTAAATTCTTGATAGAGAGCTAGAGAGATTTTTTTCTTTACTATATTGAATAATGAAATGACAAAAGAATCCTTATCAGTCAAATCCTGCTATTTAAAGGCCTGAGGTTTAACTATGATCTTCATGAACATGGATTATGAGAATCACTTAATGATGACGGTTGTGGGAATGACGTCCATGTGCTTGATGTGACTAAGCTGTCACCTGGGGTGAGGTGGCTGTGTGGCATGAGTAATGAGAGGTGGCCTTGTTGACATGAGAGCTTTCACGCCTCCGCTAAACTGCACTGGATAAGCAAAGGAAGAAAAAAAAACCCTGCTCTTTCTCCTCATTGTCTGTGTGTGAACTTGACCTGTGAAATCACTGCAGAGTGAACTTCTCTATAAAGAAAACACTGATTGCCTGCTGCCAAGCAAATACAGGCTGATGTCTGCGTAATGGCTGTGTTCCATTTCTCATGTGACCAACACACGATGTAAATCCCTGGTTGTTTGATTGTCTCCGATGGCGGCGCATGGAGATGAGATTTATGAATAAATTACAGGAATACATTATAGGACAAATCCGTTGCCCACCACACAGCTGCACTTCATTGCACTGTGCCGTAAAAAAAACTGCACTCAAATAAACTGCACTGCACAAATCGTCTGGATTCAACCAAAGACACTGCACTAAATGAAACACTCCACTACACTGTACTCAACTGTGTTAAACACAGCACTTTACACAGTTCAAAACATCAATACTAATAGTTGTTCAGGACACAACAACTTCACAACCACTTAACATATAAAACTACACTTCCCACTCACCACTCACCTTTTCTCAGAGCAACAAGCGGTGCGATGATGCAGTGTGTGCGTGTGTTGAGCATGTTTGTCGGAGTGAATTCTTTCCGTCAATGACTCACGAGGAGCCATTGACAAGTGTTATCGCAGTGTGAAGGGGAAGTGAAACAGGGGAACCCGTTTTGGGTACCATGCTGACTCCGGCTCCCAGTGAGGAGGGAGCCAACATGGGGTCGATTTACCAGATACAGAACAGACACACACCTGACACACCTGACAGAGAAGACTTAGCCAGTGCCCCAATGCCGTAGGCATTTGAGTTCCTCTTGAGCCTCGGGAGGATTGACGTGGTGTCTTCCATAGACAGCTAGAGGGAGAGAAGAGAGAGGAATGGAGGAGGGGGAAAAAGGGTGGAGAAAAGAATAGTATGGCAGGTGCGACAGGGCACACAAAGACGTCGAGACGGTGTGTGTTAGAGAGGGGTGAGTGGAGAGGAGAAGTGATGGAGATGTGGAGTTAATACAAAAGATCAAATCTACATTACCCAGATCCTGATTCCAAGTCACAGTGAAGGCTACATTTTAAATTCTGCACCATTAAGTGATTCAGATTGTGCTCACTACCGTGCACCACTACCATCACAACCGATAGAGATCGAGTGTAAAGCCAAGGTGGAGGGAGGTCATGAGGGGGAGAGAGCTGATTGCTAAAGGGTGAAATCCAAAAAAACGGAGAGAGAGAAAGAAAAGTAGTAGATGAAGGAATGGTGTCACAACACTTACATTGATTCCTTCCCATGAAAATTCTGAACGTCCATGCTGAGGAAGAGAAATAGGAGGACAGAGGGATGGGGGAAAGAGTAAGAGTGACAGGACAGAGAACATTGACGTGCATGTTGGGGACACATGGGAGAACACAAAAACAAAAGAGAGGTGAGACAGACGAGGGAGGGAGGTACGTTGAACATGCAGAGAAAAATTAAGAACAATAAAGGAAAAGGAAAGGAATAAAGAAATGACAAACACAAAGGTTTTTCCACGAACGAGGAAAAGCAAGAGTCGAGGACCAGAATGACAGGGAGAAGGGAGGGGATTAAATCAGTTTATATTTGCGTATTTATGTAGAGCAGAGTGAATATTCTACAGATGAATGAGTCTTCACTCTGGTTACATGTGCAACCAAAAACACTGAAAGCCTGCGCGTGTGTGTATGTGAGAGCGTGTGTGATAGAAAGAGAGATTTCATACAGTATCTGATGCTGCAGACAGACAGGGGACTGAGGCTAATAGATGGGAGCGGGGGGGGTGTGTGTGTGTGTGTGTGTGTGTGGAGGCAGATGCTGGGGGACGGAGCAGATAAGCAGCAGCCTCTGCCACACCACTTCTCTCTATCAGCTGGACTGACACTAACGCGAGCGGTGGGTTAGTGGCTGTGCTGACGTGTTTTCACCTTCCTGCCGATGTGGTCAGACAGTGGAGGCTCAAAAATTTAGAAATTAGTAAAAAAACATAACAGGAAAAATAACACCGGCCCACACCAAATATTTCTCTTAAATTAGTTTAGAAATTGCTAAGATGGCCCCCATGTCTCCCTTTTTTATATATATTTGGATCCCTGCAATTTAGTGGATCAAATGCGCAGTTCCTTTACTCACAGTTAAACATATGCTATTCAGTCTTTATGCTAAGCTAAGCTAACCAGCTGGAGGCAGCAGCTTCCTTTTCACAGTGCAGGCATGAGAGTGATATTGATCTTCTCATCAACTCTGCAAGAAAGTAAATACGAGCGTTTCCTGAAACTATTTCCAAGTACTTAAGTATGAGCAAAATGTTATTGAATTATTGAAGAATGTCTCATTATTATGGTTGTTATATTATTACATTTTCATTTTGTTTGTCTGTTGCCAGGATTTTGTAAAAAACGAATGGACAGGTTGCCCTAAAAACTTGCTGGACGGGTGAGTTGGCATCTTTAGGGGACAGATATTTATTTAGAGTTTCGGGCAATTTGGTGCAGATCAAAATAAAATTCTGGATCTAGTGAATTTAAATGTGGTTTCATAATGGGAGGGTAGGGCCATGGCGGAGGTATGAACTCTTCTGCTGTATTGTTATCGATGCCTTAATGTGTGGAGAGCATTTTATCATTGCAGCTGTCAGTCACAGAGCTAGATTTACCTGCTGTGTAGTTTAATGTATTACGAATAATATTTATATGCTGAATTATTTGTTTAAGTCAAATCTTACAATAAATGTGGTAAACAAAGTATAATATTTCTCTCTGAATTACAGTAGAGCTGTTCAAAAGGGAAATCAGATACATTGCTCCAACTTGAAATTCAAAACTGTGCATCAATCCGCTGCTTGTCAACACACTGCAAAATGGAGAGAAGGTAATTTAATGCTGAATGACCTAATGAGTTCACTATCTCCATCACCCTCATGCAGCATATATCCAGATTACTCATGTTAATCAATATCAGCCTCTTCCTGTTCTTTTCTTCACTCCTACCTTTTTCTTAATTCTATTCTTTGCTCCCGCCTTCTCCCTCTCTGCGCTCATGTCCCTCACTTTCTCTCTGCCTCTCTCCCACGTGGGCGTGATGAGGAACTCAACACACTTGAATGGTAGAGCCCCTTTAAGCAGCTTTCTTATGTTCCTGTGTGTGTGTGTGTGTTTATTTCTATTTTATTTCCATTTTTCCTCTCTTTCTCCATAGGACTGAAGGGCATTCTGGGGAATGAAGCATAAATAAATTATGGCATCTGTGCACAGTGCATTTAGTGGGAAAGTAGACTTCCAAACATTTTAGTCCAAAATGGTTTCCTCTCCTGTGTCCAGTCTTAGAGGGATCAGGGAGAGGAGAGGAGAGGAGGCGATATTAATGGTGTGAGACGTTGGAGAAAGAGGGAGGGATGCCTCTGCTGTTTTGCCTCGAACCAGCGCTGAGCAGTGACTCTGCCAGATGGACATCGAGCAACAGATGTGAAAGCCACAGCGATGAGCCCAAGACACCAGCTATGCCAGCCCATCATAGACGGGGTTAGTGTAGTGAAAGTTGAGCGACTGACACGGAAATGACCTCTGCTGCTTCACTACTCTACCAGCATGAGCACCTTGAGTTACAGTTACAGAGAGCTAGTGGGATTTTGCTGCTTCTAAAAGCAGCAGCTCACCATGTAGCTGCTCTGTGATACTGGTTTTCAACCAGCCGCCATGTTGGTTCCTCTGGTGGAGTGGCAAGAGTCCACCGTCACAGGAAGTCAACAAGCGTGGCGAGCCAGGAGGGTCGCTGAAGACTTACCTGCTCCCCATCCTTCTGGACCGGCACGGCATCTCCCGCTGAGAGAGCAGGGGAAAGAGACAAACAGACAAACAGACAGAGACAGAGAAGAAATGTCAGTTTAACTTTGTGATTAACTTTATGATACATAAATCACGTTCACTGATCCAGATATTCATGATGTCTGTTTAAAAAGGGAACTAGTCTCTCTCTTGTTGAGCATTTCCTCTACTTACTTAGGGAAGTAGGTTTCATCATGAAATCTATAGTGGGTCTCAAACATATTAAAATACATTTGAGCTTTTCCTAATTTAGCTGCTTTCCAACAAAGAAAACCGATTCATTCAACCACAAACAAAGAGGGGGGGATTACTTTCCGACAAAGTACTTGACATTTATTAGCTGTTGTTTTAATGAAAAGAGCATTTCCTGAACCGAGTGGCCCTGTGGTTACAGGTGATGCCACAGAGAGACACACGAATACCTAAACCCCTATTATAATGTGATAATTGTATTGTAAAGATTTAGTTACAAAAACGACTTTGGAAAATACCATGTCTGGGTTAAAATAATATTTTGTAAAGGTTGGACAACACCCATCCGCATAGTTAGGATTCTATTTATATAGCAAAGGTCATAGGTTAAAAGAACAAACAGGGTAAAGCACATTGACACCCGGACCATTTCTATTAGAAAGTTTCCATTCAAGGTTTTTCCCCACCATCACTACCCAACTCCAAAGCATCTCACATATGAGTTCACATAGAGTCTAAGTGCTAATTTCCTCCTTTTCGGCTTATTAAACCTCCTCTACACATGCACAATACTTATTAATAATAATAATGCACTACTGAAACCAAGAAGCCGATCATACACAAAGGCATCCCCCCAATCATGTGAAATACAAGCTCCTTGTCGGATAAATGAACGTTATTATCCCTCCTCCTCCCTGGCTGTCCAAATCCTAATTAAAACACTGGTTTAATTAGATCGACTGTACTGGTAATGGAGGTTAAACACAGCTTCAGTCTCTAGGTGCTTGCTCTCTGTATCGGAGGGTCTGTGCTCCAAGTGTGCAAGTCTCTGAGGGGCTTGCTCCTGTGTCAGCACCGTGTGCCTGTGCATGTGTGTGTGTGTGTGTGTGTGTGTTGCCGAGCCAATCATGCTTTTTTTTCAACGCTGCATTTGGCAATCAGTAGCGATTCCTCTGGAGCTCCGAGGAACACAGAGTTGTTGGCACTCCGGACGTCCAGTGATGCCTCTGACCCACTGACCCAGTGATTCAGAAACATCAGCTTGACTCCGTCTCTGTTGGGCTCTCAGATATTACCCTTCCCACTGAACTCCATCCAGTCACATCAGATCACAGCAAGGGCAGGAGACAAGGGACAGTCCTCATTCCAGAAATTGACCCTCCTTACTCGTGCAGGGGAAGTGGGTGCAAACTACAGATCGAGGCAATCTTGCTTTATTTGACCAGTTGGTACAGTTTCCTAATGCCTTTTTTGCAGAGTTTTTTATTTCCTGTATAGTTTGACCCAGTTTCACTCAACCCATTTTTGGCAGTCCTTCTGTGGTTAGCTTCCCCGTGTATTTCCCGGACATTACCACAGAAAGTACATGAAGTTACTGAATGTATTTATAGCTGCTTGGTTGTACACTGCTGGGGTAAATCTACCTTAAAAGGGACACTCCACTGATTTTATGTGTCAAAGTCAATTTTGTAGTCACGGGGGGGAGATACGCAGAATGAAAAAAAACCCAGATGCATAATGTCCTCTGTAGCCCCGCTGAGACTTTAACCTGGTAATGCAGGACAAAACTTGCCTCAGGAAATGGGGGAATGGAGTTTGTTAACGTGTATTTACAAGACAAGTTTACAAAAATGTTTTTGTACTTGGCTCTGAAAGTCAGTGTAGCATTATATTTTTCCTCTACGAGCTTTAAACGTGTTTTGGGGCACTGACAGTGTAGCTATTGACTTTTCTCCCTGCTCCACTGCAAATACACTCTTTTCAAACTGAACGAGACTTTCCTCAAAAAGAAAATAGTCTGGCTGGGCTGGAGGGGAGCTCCTCTGCTGTCGAAGCACGGACACCGCTCTGCATCAGGGTCTGTCACTTTTGCTCCGGGATGGAAGCATTTCTATTCAAGCACCGCTTCCACTGTTGGAAATGAACTCTGCACAACCTCAGCAGGATTAGCCAGGCGTGTTTGATTTTTGGCACGGTGGCGTGCGCTGTGAGATGGTTACTTATTGGCCGATGTCATTTAGTAAGAGAGACGTATCATTTTCTGCCGGGGCGGGAGTGAGAGCGTCCCAGCTTTCTCACTCATCTGGGTTGAAGAAACACAAACTATACATGAACGCATATATGCAACACCCACATACATCATGGGCCTGCAGCCACGCTCGACATAATGTGCAGCGACACACACCATGCCACTCGCTCTCTTCCTCTGTTTCTCAGTATCCCCCCCCCCTCCCATTCCTCTGCCTCATTTGGCCAATTAGTAGATTAGCAGTCACTTTCCCACCCAACATGAATCATAATATGGCTCAAGAGTCGTCTGGACTGCAGCTGTACCAACTACCACTTGGACGCCCTCCAGGCTTAACACGGCAATGCACCAGAGGCATTAACAACAGTGTGTACCTTTGTAGCTGTGTGAACAATATCTACTACAGTGACCCTCGTATGAGACTCCGTGCTGTAGCAGTGAGCCACAAGGGGATGCATGGTGCTGTGTTTAGTCAGAATATCACTATAGATGATGGGTCAGCTGTCATTATCTCAGTGGTTTTGGATGTGTTGGCACACTCAGTATTTTGGCACTCAGGTGGGTGAGGCTCTTGAGCAGGAGCACTCTGAGCGAATGCGTAATTCTGCTCCCGAGAAGGCAGGCAGGCAGGCATCCCTCCTTGAGGAAACAGCAACAACAGAGCACATGACCGGAGCTCCGAGCCAGCTTTTCCTCCTCTGGCGCTCTGCCTCCTCCCTCGCACACACACAGGGGCACAGCGCTGGATACCACCCTGCGGTCATAGGGGAGCCAGGCTAAGCTCAGCCGAGGAGAAGGAGCGGGGAGGATGGGAGGGTGGGCGGGGAGATGGAGGACGAAGAAGACGAGGGAGCAGCGCGGCCATGCGTGACGAACCAACACAAGATCTGCAGCGGCTGCACTGTCAGGTCCAGCTCTGACTGGAGCGGCCTGACGGCTCCCGCTGAAGTGGGAAGCGTTTGAGCGTCATCTGTCTTTCTTTTTCTTTTCTTTTTTATCCTCCCATGGCCCTGCAGCAGAATAACGGCGAGGAACCAGGAGTCTCTGTGCTTGTTTACTGTGACAGCTGCAGTGAGGCTGGTTGCCTCGATGGGACACCGGTTTGGATGGCAGGGCTCTTGCAGCGATACGAGCAGATGCTGGGTGCCGGAGCTCCAGAGTTCACCAAGAACACAGCTGAGAACCTAAGCCCGGATGGTTTGGAGAGGAAATGGAGTTAAGTATGTCTCGAGGAGTAATAGAAACACATGCAGGGGTTCTGATTTACATTCACTGAGACACTCGTGCTCGACAACCCAAATCTACATGCCCCTTTCATTGGCAGGCCTGACACGTCTCATTAATCTGTCTATGGGCATGACTGTCACCCTGAGCAGGTCTTAAAGTAAATAAACCCCTACAGTACGTCGCACAGGCTGCTACATCTCAGCATCATAAACCTGAGCGGCCCCACAGACATCCTAATGGCCTGCTAAATATATAATGAATATTTGGACCTGAAATGGAAAAATGGCAGTACGCTTGTTATCCTTCCATTCTGCGAAGATGAGGTGGAGACGACCAGCAGCGGCGGAGGAAATCAACCAGCTAAGTGTGCAGCAGATAGCACTTTGTGTGCAGCAAATCTTTATTTTCTCGCTCTTTGATAGTCAAAGTAGAAGTCCTGTCTTTGAGAACATGGCCTTTTCTCTCTATCAGCGCAGTGGTTAGTAGCTGCAGATAACACCGGGACAATCGGCGCTGGTCACACACCGATGCCGAGCACATCCACAAACGCCCATCAATTCTCACACTGACAGACACACACACACACACAAAGATCAAATTGTAGAGATGAAGTTCTCTCTTTCACAGCATTATGTTTCAATTTCATAACTCACTCTGTGGCTGAGTCACACTGTTTACAGCAATGACTGCCATCATGTGCCCACACACAGGCCTCTTATTTCTGATCTGCCACACACTCGTGCAGGCTGAAAATGACAAGCACAAGGACATGCACATATACACAACCATAAACCTTTTAATCAGCTCCCTGCCTATAATGCTCCAAGCTTTTACCTGGCATCCAGGACCAGGCAAACCATAACAGCACCCATTAGAGAATATGACTCACTCGAACACATAAATCTGTAGGTACGAACCCGATGCTACGCAGTACGTGCCACACAGGAGTCCTTGGGAGGATGTGCACACATGGCCTAACACACCCACACAGGTAAGGGTCAGCAGGTCCTGCCACGTCTGTGAGGCACTACATCACTGAGTCATTCACCTTGAATGTGTTCGTGTGCACAAGGCTTCTCCAGCCTGGACAGAAGCCAATCAATCAGCCTCCACCTCAGTCTGCCACATTCACCAGTTTACAGGCAGTTGTCAAACTGGCGAACCCCAGAGATGGAATCCGTCGATGACTGAATGTGTGCAGGCACATGGTGCAGCGGGGGTGTTAGTGTTTTTTTTTTAAATTTCTATTTAATGGCAGGGAATCCCTCTCTACTGCAGTAGTGGAAACAAAGCTGTTAGGCAACAGTGGTGTATACACAACGGCATATTCACACACACTTTGGCCTTTGCACATACATTAAATATAGCAGGAAGAGCGTGATAATGCGTGAGGTAAACTGGAGGTCATTCACAGGAGGATGCATTAACAAATATGTACACGTGTCACATTAAAGGCACACGAACATGAACACAGCTATAACGGTTCAGTATTCTTTAAAATAAGAAACTGTGGTGCCAATAAAAAAAATTTATATTTATTTCAGTATTTATATATTTTCTTCTCCAGTCCTCCCACAGCGGAGCACATACCTTCTCCCACCGTCCCCTTATGAAGCCATGTTTAAAATCACTAGATCCAGATTTTTATTTGGATCTGCACCAAATTAAAAAACATAAATCCCAGTTCCCTAAACATAATAAAAAATCGAATTCATCAAGATCCATTAATTATCCTTAGTGAAGTCAAAAAAAAAAAAAAAAATATTGAAAAGCACTTGCAATGTTAAAGAAAATGGAAAAATAAATCCTGGATCTGTCCCCTGATCCGTATCTGCACCAAGACCCAATGGCGTCTTCCCTAAATCATATCCCATCCCCTACACCAAGTTTCAAGGAAATCTGTTTGATGGTTATTCTGTAACCCTGCTCAGAAACAATAAGGTCTCAGATTTGATTGGCTAATGCTGCTTATTGATCAAGTGAATTTTGTATCAGCAGCAGCATCTGACTAAAGCTTACTTAGATGAGCAAAAAGTGTGAGGAGGTTTATTTTCAAGCTGCCCAAACAGTTGACTTGTTCTTATCTCCCAAAGTCATATCAAGAATTTAACTCCTGCAGCCACTGCATCTATATCCACATTGGATATCCACTCACAGCTACAGCGCAGCTTGGTAAATGGATAAAGCTAAAATGCTTGAGGTGCAAAGCTTTCAGCACATTTATGGCTAAAAGCTTAAGCAACATCTACAAAATGCGATCAATATCGTCGCTGACGGAATCTGCTCGAGACGAAGCAAGTGTAAATTATGTGCAACCCACACTGTGATGCACAAAGAAAAAAAATATTGTCTGTCATTATTGTGTGCACCTCCCATCGACTGCAGCTCAAGGCCTTCGCTCTCTGAGAGGGTGATGGATGCAGACATCTCATCTCCTGTTCATCAATCAATGTCGATCTCCTTCTCACCCCGGCGCTGACAATGGGAGCGAGGGGCTAAACCAGATGTACGGGGGGTCAATGTTTTTCTTAGTCTGACAGTTTAAAACATAGTCCAAGATAAACATAGAATGAGGAGTTAATTTTCAGTATTACACTCTGGAATAATGCACTGAAGTGAACTATAACCTCAACCCTGGTAATCAGCTCTCTATTTCCAACATCAGCTCTCTATTTCCAACTGGTCAATACAATAACATATTTTTGGCCGGGAACTTTTGGTGTTCAGGGCTTTATGTATAAATACATCTAAACCAGCAGACCTCTAACAAGTGAGAACCTGAATGTCACTCAGTAGAGCACATACCACCACCCAGGCCCAACTGCTTCCTTTTAAAATCAGACTTAAATTCACTAGATCTGGATTTTTATTTGGATCTGCACACAATTGTAAACATCAGTCCGCTAAACCGGTGATTTCATTAAGATACATGAGTTATTACCTCCAACAAGGAGATCATGTTTTCACCTGCATTAGTTTGTTCCTGTTTGTATGTTTGTTAGTTAGCAGGATTACATAAAAACCACTGGACGGATTATCATTATTAACGCATCAAATTCTGTTGTGAATCAAGGGCTGGATCAAGGAATTTTCTTTTTCTTTTGCTTTAATGTTGTGAAATATTGTGTTTTTCAAAATTGAATGTGTTCCTCCCTGGCTCAAACAGATTCATGGTATTCAGCTCATTAGTTTTTACATAATCTTGGAAACTAACAAACAAACAAACGCAGATGACATAATCTCCTTGGCAGAGGTAATTATGATACAGGGGAGTAATACTAAAGAATCTTCAAAAATGTTGGTCACTATGGGTTTGTCCAAATGACCTGGGATAGTTATGGGGAAAAAAGGATAATAAAAGTTTATATAAATACTGCAACTACCAGAAAGGTGCTACTATACTTCTTCAGAGTGATATTACCTATGACATATATAAACAAAGCATAGTTTCCTCCTATGTGCTACAGACCTATCGCAGATTGATAATATCTGATTCTGCAAATGGATATCAGCGCCTGGCCCACGGAGCGCACTCGCAGATATGATGGAGCTGGAAGAGATCCTGTTACCAGAGGGCAGACCCATGCATCAGGGGCTACACTCCAGTCCTGCCGCTCCTCCTGTTGATCTCTGCTTGGCACTGTGGCCTGCAGTTGAGACGGCAGATCAATAGCACAAACGAAAGCCATTCTCACCCAGGATAAACACAACCACGCCTCTGCATGAGCAGGACTGCCACAACTTCCCTTCTCTCGGGTGCTGCTTGTTAACTCGTTCATAATGATGCACACTGCTTAGAAGAGCATTTGCAATAAAGACGTACAATCTTTACTACATGGGGACTGCAAATGGGACTTCCACTATTTGAGAAGCCTTATTGGAGTGGTAAGCTCCTGTGATCACTTGTATGACAATGAGCATCGGCATTCCTGTGGCTCCCGATCAGATTTATGTGGCACCTTTCCAGAGCCGTGTGTCTGCTTCAATCCCATTATTTCCAGCAGCTGGAGTTGCCGGGCACGTCCCCGCTGCTGTCTTGACCTCGGTGTTGACAGATGGATCCCGGGCCTCCTGCTCTGCAACCAGCCCGAGCTGCTTCGGCTGTGTTCCCTTCGCACCTGCCTGCCTTCCTAACTGTGTCACGTATAGTACTCTTTTCCTCCTGCACTTCCACATTCTGGGTATTTTTAAAAAATCCTCTTCATCAAGAATTTACATCGAGTGGACTCGCAGAAGCCAGACTGGAGATCCGGGCTGCAGCCTGGTTTTGGCGGCAATGACCCCTGTAGAGGTTATGTTTTTCTTCCGGGTGTCGCTCAGAACGTGTTCACTCTGACGTCTCTGCCATGAAATATGTTTAAGTAGCCGATGTGCTAAGTGGCTCATTAATATTTAACACCAGTGGACGTCTGTGTGTATTTTTACCTTCAGCGTGAGTCAAGCTACATGGGAGGAAGACATGGATTTGCACTGGAACCTATTTCGCTTCTAGTCTGCAAACGATTGATTGATTGATTAGCTCAAATGACTAACAATACGCCCCCTCCCCACCTACTCCCCCCCCCCCCCCCCCCTCTTAGCAGCTGTTTCCCTAACATGTCATGTAAGGGTTTATCCAGGATCCTCACCTGCAAACTCCCATCTAACCCACACACCCTCGCTCGCACGTACTTGCCCCTCCCTCTGCCCTCTCTCCGTCGCCTTCCGTCCGTCTCCCCTCCTCCCCTCCTCCTTGCATCAAAATTCTTACCCGGCTGCTTGTTTCTTTATCCCCCCCCCCCCCCCCCTCCATTCCCTGTTAGTCATGCAAATAATAAACTGTGAAACCGCCCCTGACAATGGCATTATCCCCTTCTTCTTTTCCTCTCTTTTTCTCCCCGAGCCCTATAAATAAGCACTATCACAGCATTTCCATCTCCCGCCTCTCTCTCTCCCTCTGTCATCCCTCTCTACCTCCTACTCACACACACACACACATATATGCATACTGGCAAACAGCATCATAAATCAAGGGATGGGAGGGGGGGATGTGGGTGGTTGGGGGTGGGACGCAGCCACACACTCAGTAGCACATTTCAACATATATCGCCTCTGACATCTTCGCCTGTACACTGCATATGCAGCCTGTGTTAACACACGTTCACAGCTTGCTCGTACACTGCAATGAGGGAGACGCAAACAGCTCACACACACACAAACACACACACACAGACACAACCCCATATACAAAGCCTGTCCCAATGTCTACAACAGACCCCCGCTCCTGCAGGACCCTCATCCTCCTCCTCTCCATCCTCCTCCTCCTCAGCCCCCCCCCCCCTCTAGCCCGCAACCAGCGAAGGGAAGAGGAGCTTACTCAGTCTCCTGGAGCCGATGCATCCCATGGTGTATTCACAAAGGCCCTGGATACAAGCGTGGAAGTGTTACCCAGACACCGTGCATTCTCCCTCTTCCTCCTGCGACTCTCTCCTTCTCTTCAGCTTCTTTTTCTTGCTCTCCGGTGCTCTCTCTTTTCCTCTCTCCCTCCTGCGCTTGCTCGATTCCCTCTCTCTCTCCCTGCCTCTCTCTCTCCACCTCCCTCCCTCCCTTCCATCTCTCTCTCTCTCTCTCTCCCCGGTGCAGTGTCTTAGAAGCGATCCGGTTAGTAAGTCAGTATGCCTGGGGGGGAAAGATTAGGACTAAATAAAGATGTGAGGCATTACTAACCATCAGATAAATATTGAACACAGATGTGTCATATATGTCTTTTTTTTTTAATATATTTTGTATCTATATCTCAAATATCTAACCTGTAATATTGGATGTATTCATTTTGCAGCAACCAGCTCATGTATGTAAACAATCTGAGTTGCTGAGACTGACAAAGATATGGTTATGTCATTTGCAAACCACATGAATACAAAAACAAACAGGCAATGATCTAATGAGAGGTTAAAACAACAATTAGATTGACTGAGTGTGTGTGTGTGTGTGTGTGTGTGTGTGTATTGGGTTGCCACTATAGCAGATCAATAGCCCAGTGCGGAGAGTGCCGGGCTGCCATTGTTGTAGATATCTCTGCACTGCTGTAATATTGTAGAGCTAAAATGGGGGATTCTCTCTCTGTCTCCCTCTCCTGTGTGCGCTCAGCCTAACAATACACTGCAGCGGTTTCCTCGCGCCTCTCCTCTCTCCATCTCCCCCCTCAATCACCCGCCACCTCCTCCTCCTCCCCCCCTTCATCCTTTCCATCCTCCCTCTCTCCCACTGATGGCCCGGAAGAAAGTCACCAAAACTTTACAATCCAGACCCAAACTTAACAGGTGAGGGACATGGCCAGATCTTCATCCTTCCTCACCTCCCTTCCCTGGTGAAGAACAAGAAGCTAATTTATCTTTAACTCCCTCAGCTAACTCTCTCATTTGATTTGCATTGATGACTCCAACGCCACCACACTTAAACCCTCCACCTTCTCCATCACTTATAGTTTTACATCAACTCTTCTTTTTTTGTTCTTTTCATTCTGCCTCCTTTACTCCTATCCCTCCTCTCAGTCTGGGCAGACCACTGCCCCTCTCCTTGGGTGATTACAAATGTATGTGTGCTGTTTTGAGAAGTGTTCGCCCTGCAAATGATGCAAGCACAGTCTGGACAGTGAGAGAGTGCTGTATGTGTGGAGGGAGGGAGGGAGGGAGGGGGGGGAGAGAGAGAGAGAGAGAGAGAGATGGAGAGAGAGGTGGGGGGACATGTGTGGTCATTGACGTTTTTGTTGAGTTTACACACATTGAGGAGAGAAGAAAGACAGAAATCAAGCCGGACAGATGGAGGGACCGGGAGAAAAAAAAAAAAGATATGGGCAGATGGGGGGAAGGTTGGCAAGGAAAGCAAAGAACAGTTGAGTCATGTGCGGGGAGAAGTGTGGGGATGAATCAGTGTGACAAATACAAATCTGCACCACAGAGTGGACAGAGGGAGAAGTCAGACAATCGTCTGCAATAAAAATGGAAAATATGCAAAATAAGAGAGATAGGAAAAAAGGCGTGAGTGTGATACGTGTGTAGCAATAAAGGTGTTAGAGGCATCTGTGAAATATTTGTTTAAATTATTTTCTGACACGCTTGATTTGTTAAGTATAGGCAGTTTCATATATGCATTGCAGCATTCTATATATCCATCCATCCATCCATCCATCCATCCATCCATCCATCCATCCATCCATCCATCCATCCATCCATCCATCCATCCATCAGGTCAATGTGCTACCTCTGCTTGTTTGTATTTTGAAGCAAAAGTCTTCCACTGTGCTCGTACTCCAATCCATGTATTTTTTACTAGATTACTGAATATATTTTGTTGGTTTATTTTGTAAATCAAGAAGAAATTTCAGTAAGGATTCTAAAACAAGGTGCCTGGACTGCTGAGTTAGTTCTTGATTGCACGTCAACTACATGAAAAGGACGGAGCCTGACTAACAGTGCATGTGTGACTTGCCAGACATAACAAATCGTACATAATCCAGCCAATCCCTGCATTGTGGGTTTATATATAGATGTATGTGAGCTCGCTCTGGTGGCTATAGGCTGTTGAAGGGGTCAGCCTCACTCCCCCTGATCCTGGTTTCTATAAAATACACTAAGTAAACAGAGTCTATTGTCTTACACTCTCTGGGTCTCTATTCACTCCACATATGCCCGTCACTTGCTGTTAGGCTCAGATTGGATGTCTCCATAATACTTCAGTCAATCTTTCTTTACACAGCTTCGTTGTAAATCATGCTTTTTTTCTATTGCTGAAATCCTCAGTTAATCTTTGTGCCTCTGTGTCGCTTTACCTCGCCATTATAATTCATGTTTGGTTCTCCTTTTCTTCTGGAGTCAGCAGAGATGGGACATATTTAACCCACAGCACAAACTAGGTCAGATTTCCGAGACGCAAAACACATTCGCTGGAGCTGCGTCGAGTCGACTGACAGAGATCTAACATGACAACACAATCAAAATTATTTGGTTTCAGACTGTTGGTCGGACAAAACAAGACATTTGTATGATATCACCTTGAGTTGTGGAAGTTGTGACCGGCTCTTTTCATTTTTCAGCTGTTTTATGATGTTTGGTAGGAGAAATTATCCATTTATTAATTGAGCTTATGATCCACATTTATCAATAATGACAATATTTATTAGCAGCAGTCACATGCATCATGTATATCGATACGGTGCACCTGTGACAACGTGATGATCTATGATAAGGCCCATCGATGTGAGACAAGGTCAAACACAGAGGGAAGAAATTCTTGACACTAATCTCACTCGTGATACATGGGCCATTCATAGAGATGACCACCTCTCACCATCTTGGTCCACACCTCTTAACTTAACCCTCACACACACGTGTACCAAGACCATGCAAAACGCTTTGCAACACATGTCACAGATGCATCTGTTGTTTTCTTATCTGGGGTGATGATGTTGGGCTGAATTTAAATGCAACCTTGCCTGATTTATATTATCTTGAGGGCTCACACACACATATACACAAAGATCTCATTCGTGTAATCAGTGACTTTCATGTATCTGTCTTTATCTGTCTATCAGCTTGTGGTTGTTATGTAGGACGCACCTCAAGGATAATGAATAACAGCTTTAATACTGTCTCTATAAAGGAGTTCTGCACTGATGAATAGAAATGTCTGTTTACAAAGTCATTCAAAAAGTTTTTAAAGCGTTTTTTGTATAAAAAAAGAAGCTCAAACACTAGAATAGACCATTTACTAACAGACTCTGTTTTGGATCACTCCACTGATTTTGGCATTTACCTCCTTTTGTCTGTTAATTAGCAGGATTACGCAAGAACCATGGGAAGGACTACCACGGAAATCGGTGGAAGGATGTGGTATGGGTTGAGAAAGAAGCCGTAAATTTCAGTGTGGATCCAGATCAGGGGGCGGACACATGAGGTTTTTGTTCACTTTCTCTAAGGTTACGAGATTGGGAGTTTCATCAACTTTTTCATTGATTCCTCAGGGAACAATTCATGAATCTTGATGAAAAAATATTAGGGGAAGAATATTTATGAGTGTTATTATTGTTACTAAAGTGCAATTTGGTGTAGATGTAGCATATTTAAATGTTTTTTCTTTATATAGCGCTTTTCTAGTATTGATGACCACTCAAAGCGCTTAAAAATCTGGTTTCATAAAGGGACGGTTGGGCCTGGTTGGAGGTATGAGCTCTACTGTTGTTTCTATATAGCTTTGTTTTTATTCTCAGCTCTGCTAAATGTAACTGCAGCTGGTCTGTGTTACTATTATGAGTTAATTAGAACCACATTACAATTCTGCCCTCTAGGAGCCACCTAGCTAGTTGAGGGGGAGCACGGTGTGCGTCTGTGTGTTTGTGTGTCTTGTGGAGTAAAGAAGGGGGGATTATATCTGACAGCCAGCATGCATTGTGTTTCACATGGGAAGAAGGAGAGGAAATATGTACTGTTGGTGAGGAGGGAGGAGTAAATGGAGGCAGGAGAAGATGAGAGAGAGAAAGATGAAGGGGGCAAAGCCAGACGGGAGGGAATTACTGATAGTGAGGGGTTTGTTTTGAAGATGGAGAGGGCGTAGGAGGTGGGTGGGTACAAGCGAGAGATATAAATGCTGTTCAGAAAAGAGGCAGTCTTTGATAAGGTGATCTCTGGTGGTCATCAGGGCCGGGTCTAGGCAGGGGCAAGAGGGGGCCTGGCCCCCTCAAATAAATGTTGTGCCCCCTCAAACTAAATCCCAATTTATAATAATAATAATATAATAAAGCACAATGCCCCCTCAAGATTTGTGGCTGCCCCCTCATACATGCCTGTCTAGACCCGGCCCTGGTGGTCATGCTTGCGTGATTGGGTTTATTTAAACCAGTGTGAGATGGAGTTCATGGGTATTATTAGTTGATGCTCTGGGCTGATTTCTAACATAAAATCCTCAGTCAGATATATTTTTTGATGCGTTGTATGTATGTGTGTGTTGGTGGTCTTCAGCCTCTGCACTCATGATGTCTGTGCACTTACACAAGGCCAAGAAAAAAACTTGCGTACGAGGAGTTCCCAGCTCTCCTCTATTATTTACAATTCTCTTTCCCTCTCTCCTGCAATTACCCTACATTCTTCTTCTCTCCATCCCATCGCGTCTAGACCACCACCGCCGTTTATCCTCAGTGATGTTTCTGTGTTCAGCTTGTTTCTCATGTGTCTGTTCTCCTCATCACGCCCATCAGTGTTTTTTTTTTAGTCCTGTCAGTATTTACAAGTTTTCACTCTACAGGCCTTCTTGGTTTTTTCATCACATCTCCAGCTGAAGTGGATTTGCTTGCTGTCTTAGTTTCTGGGGGATTCTTCCTCCCTGAAGGCTTTTTAGTCTGGGTTTGTGTGGCACAGTCATGTGTGTGTGAGTCTGACATCTGCTGGGGGAACTGAATTAGTGCAGTCTAACCATGACATTGAAAGGAAGCCAGTTTTGGCAGCAGATACATTTTTCCTCTGACTGATTTTATCAACTGATATTTGCTCAGTCAGAGATATATCAGTGTGGAAGCAAATGAAATCCGTTATAGGATATAGTGCTTGGGGTAATTTTGAAATGCTGAAAATTCTAATTTAATCTCAGTCAAAGAAAAAAAGGCTGCAACCAAAATAATCTACAACCCAATATCCATTTGTACTCCAATGCCCTGCACGGACAGGTGAAGAGAAACAATAAAACACAACTCCAACAAACCAACCTACAGTTTATCATATAAATCAGAGGTTCTCCATTTTTTCTCAGCTAAGGACCCCATACAAATTAAAAAAATATTCCTGTGACCCCCTCATATATGCCCCTTAGAATAATTTTAAAAAGCCTATTTTCTTTACACTTCTACACAGTCCATAGTTATGACATATTTTTACCATATCAACCTGGAATACTTAAATATCATGATGATGTCAATGGATGAGTCATGAAACTCTTCTCTGACCCTTGTTTGAGAACTACTGACTATAATATTGGCCGACATATCGATATTGGAATTTGCTATACCTTTACTCTTTATAGTCAGTATCAGCATCAGCTCTAGCCACAAGTATGCAGTTCTCCGTCCAAACCAGCTATGCTTGAAATGTTTTCTTAAACCTGTTCACATTTTTTTTTTTCTTGCACCTTCATCACAGACTACACTTCATGTTTACACGATGAGGGAGAGGGTTTGAGCGCGACCTGGGCAGGTCACCGGTCTATCACATGGCCGACATACAGAGACAAACAACCCTTCATGCTCCCATCCACACCTACGGGCAAATCAGAGTCAAATTGGTAACACGTGTACTATTCCAAGAACGTCATCATAAAAGACTTTGTTTAATGTGTTGAGTCTTTATTCGTGTTTTGGGAGCCTGTGAGGTAAGGGCCAGGAACTTTTGATGTTAAATCTGAAAGCTAAGATAATAACATATTCACAAAAATAGGTTTGTGCATGCATATCAACAGAGTGTGTTGTGTGTAAAATGGGTTTTAATTCATAACTGCTCAGACGGAGCACAGATAATATACTTTGCTTGCGTGTGAGCCACTAAAAACATGAAATTATGTTCAAATGGATTCTCCCTCTCCCTTTGTGACGTGTCCAGAGAGAGAGAGAGAGAGGGACTGCACTGACTGAATTGAAAATGATCAGAGATGAGGACATTAACTCTGAGCACTGAGGTATTGTGTGCAGGTACTGACTCACACGAGCAGTGGGAGGTGGAAAGGGAGGAGCGGAAAGAAAGATGGGAAGGGAAATAAAAGTGCTGCGTATGAAGGGCACATTGGGAAATGGAGCGATTGGGGGAGAAAAGTGGTGGAAAAATGCAGCATGAGAGAGAAAGAGAGAGAGGGGAAGAAAAATATGGCGCTTTAGATAGGGAGGGGGAGAGGAACTGTTCATTCCAAGGTTTGGCTGCATTCCAGGCTGTCTGGCTCTGATTCTGACGGCCTTCTGCTTCTTTTTTTTTTGTTTGTTTTTTGGTCTTACCTCCAGACTGACTGGACCCCGGAGCGGCCTTCTCCTTAACTGATCCAAACTTTCCTAACTTCAGACATCAAGGTACCAGCCTGTGTTTGCAGCTGGCTGAAAAAAGGACAGAAGAATGTTATACATATGTCACTTCAGCTTTCTTAATCCCCTCACTGGTCAAACAGAATGTATAATCTCATGGATCAGCTGGAATCTAGTATGACAAACAAACATGGTCTTCCTCTCACATGAGAGGCTGTGTCAGCCGCAGTCAGACTGGGGAGCACGTTTTCCCCCCTCAGAGTTGATGTGGAAAACTCTGAGTGGTAACTCGACACATTTTTTTCATGCCAGTGGAAATGGGGAGAGACTGGAAACATTCCTTGTTGGACAATGGGCTATCAAAGACCCCAATGACCACTCCCTGTAGTCCACAGACATGAAACAGGCAACAACAGGTTACACAACTACTAATGTGGAGGTTTGAATGAAACGGAACTCAATCAAGACCGGCCTTGTGGTTTCACAAGTTCAATTGAGTTTGCTGTGTCTCAAGCTAGGTGTCACAGGGTGATCTGTGAGGGCGTGGCGATCTCGCTGAGACAGCAGTGAATCGCTCATACGTACATGTATTACTCACCACACATTCACTTGATACACATCCACTTTAACAAGTCATATATTTCTCAATCAATTTTAAAGACAAAAAGGTTGTTAGGGGCTGAGGATGGAAATTGTTTGTCAAGAAATGTGCTGAAAAAACACAAAGAAGAGTATTAAAGCAAACAAGACAAAAACAAAATGTGACGGTTTGGAAACATGTGTTAAAAAAAACACAAGGTGTGATACTTTAAAAAAAAAATTGAAAAACCTTCCACTGAGTCGCTAATTTGAAAAAGAAAACTCTGACGGGCCTAAAAATTAAGGCAATGAAAAGGAATTTCAAAACAAATCGTGCAGAGGTAGCAGCTAATCTGTAGGACTACATGGCACAGTTCAATTAGAGTCAGAATGAGGAGGCAACTAAAGACGTAAACTCACTTAAAGCAAAGCTGAAGCCCACGGCCATTTTAAAATGTGCAGCTGGAATGAAAGTCAGTCCGATGTTGATATTTAGGAGGTCTATAAAGCACTGGTGCTGCACAAATTTGATCATTAAAAACCAAACAAACAAACATCATTCATTCCAAAAGCACATCAGTCAACATAGAATTAATTACGATCTTAAGGCAACTAAAAGTTTTCAGCAGCAAATCACATTCATACGCTGGCAAGATGAACAGTAAAATGCTCCTACATGTTTCTAATGAATTATTTTTCATTATTTCTGACAAAAATATCTTCAATCCATTACTTAATCGTTTGCTCTTCCAAAATGAGGTAGAGAATTAAGTATTGATTTCACAAAGGTATTACATTTAATTAGCTTGAAGTGTCTTTAACTTAAATGAATTGTTTGAATTTGAAAAAATCAGAGTAATGTTTAAAATGAATGTCAAATGACTCAGTGATAGATATGAGATATGAGGGAGGTGTGAATAAGAGTCAAACAAAGGTGTGGGCTGTGTGTGTGAGAGTTTAAAGTACATTATGACATGTTGGCTGGTGTGCAGGATGGGAGGTGTGATTTCACGCCAAGTTGAGGGCGATCACATCCTCATTGTTGTGACGAATAACCATTGCTTTCGAGAGAAAGCCATGACATGTATTTGCTCTGGAACCAGGCGCACTAATCATGTACAGTGGAGCAATCTAGCCCCTTGCATGTTTACTGCCTCAGTGCACAGCAAAGAGAAATGTGGCAGAATAAGGCCTTTACAATCCTGGTTTCTGGTTGAGGCAAGTGGAAGAAAGTCTACCAGAGTAAATAAAAACTTCTTCCACAACCCAGCTCGGCTTGAACATACTTTCTTCAGCTGCTGTGCCTCCTTGTGTTTTTAAAAAGAGCCCTGGCCGCTTTTACAGTCTGTATCTAATCAAGCCCTTAGCCCCATTATCTCTCCCTCCCTCTGGCTCCCTCATTCCCTCGGTCTGACCTTACAAGGAGAGGCAACAGGGTTGATGTCACCGAATGAAGAATGCTGCAAGAATCCAGAGAGAAAAGAGAGCAGGAGGAGGAGGGAGAGGAGGATGAAGAGGAGGAGGAGGGGTCTGACTGGACAGTTTATGAACACACACACACACGGAGAGGGAGGGAGAGAAAGAGAGAGAGAGGGATAGAGAGAGGTGCTGTTTACATAGTGATACACAAGTCCTGAGCCAAAGTCAAACAAGAAAGAACTTGTTTGGAAGGATGGTGTCATTCCTTTTCCAGAGCGAGACGCACAGGGGGAGGGCCTAATAGCTGGAGAGAGGGGAAGAGACAAGAAAAAGAGAAGTTACCATTACAGTCAACTCTTACTCAGCTGCAACCTACACAGACACACACACAGAGAGATAGAGAGAGAACAGAGAAAGAGGAACAAAAGGAAGAGGTGGAAGTGAAAAAGGGAAGAGATCCACACTGACAGGGTAAGTGATCGTATCAGTGGGGTGAGGGAATCAGGGTAATACGAGGTGCTGGTACTGCTACAGGTTTCCTAATAAGGTAACACAATCTTTGGCCAATGCATTGTGTGATGATGTGATTTTTCCTATGTGAAGTCATGGCACCTCTGTGTGTTTGTCACATGGCAGCAGCTGTAGCTTCCTTTACCGGAGAGTTAGAAGCTGCTGCACACTGGGGTTGAGGGGGCACCGGGTGGTGGGCGGTGGTCCCCGGTCTCCTCTCTGTCCTCCCTGGGTCCCTATTTGTGCGGTAAATGTGAATAAATGTCCCTGGTAGTGCTGCAGCCTGCTACAACCAGCTGTTGGCTAGCGGTGATAGGGGGGCGAGCTACGCGGAAGTGTAGCCACCGAGTTGGACGGGGCTGGATGTGACAAACGTGGCTGTGAGCCCGAGTGTGTGTGTGTGTGTGTGTGTGTGTGTGTGTGTGCGTGTGTGTGTGTGTGTGTGTGTTCGTGGAGTCGGACCTCGGTGACAGTCCCGGTTTGAGGTAAGAATCAGGGGGTGAAAAATAAAAATGGGGCGTTTCGGTGTTAGCCGGAGCTCAGGGAGTGTGGACCCGACCCGAGCTAACGTGAAGCCCGCTGAGGTTTTGTTGATAAGAGAGGTGACGATAGCGTTTATCACTGGGCGGGTGTGTGAGCTGTGGGTGAGGAACACATCAGCACATTATCTGTGTCCAGAGCTAACGTGTTATGCTAGCAGAGTCAACCCGAGCCAAGCTAACCTAAACCGACTGCATTACCAAGGCTAACGGTGAATAAGAGCACCAAGTGATGTGCTTTAGCAACATTAGCTCTTCTTGTTAGCTTTAGCTACAAATCCTCAAATTTTTTCCCTCCCACACACCATTATTCACATGACCAGATAGTGGTGGGGGGGTTCGTGGACACTTGGTAATGGACGTTGTGGTTGTGACCATTCATCCGGGGCTGTCAGCTGTCAGAGCCTCAGCTAACAGTTGGCTAACCAAACCTAATCGAATCAATGGGGTGCTAAGGTGGGAGGAGCCGGACACGTGAAAAGAAAGTATGTAGCCTACTTACAAGACCTGAGTGAAAAGCGTCTTACAAGGACCTGGCTGGAGCACACAGTGTTGTTGACCTATCTGTACGATTCAGTGTAAAGAAATCTGGAATAAGTCTTGGGGCCATCTTTCATACCTTCACCCATATTTGGGGATGATGTCCCCAGGTGACAGGTGTTGGGACCCTTACCCCAACCCCTGTAGGTGAAGACTGTGTTCTCAAATACAATAGACTAAATTAAATTCAAGTAAACTTGGACTAAAACAGGTGTCATTGTGTTACAGTGTAGTAAACATACCTCATCTTTCTCAAACCTCAAACAAAGCTAGTATGAGTAAGAATTTAATCCGCCACCAATACAACATGCGTTTAAAATGGTGTATGTAAATGTGCCAACTTGGAGTGTCTGTAATTGAAGCTGAAGCGATTGCTAAATAGATTGGTGCTCATTCTCGAGGACCAGTTAATGTGTAGGACCAATTCTTCTGTCTGCAGAGTTAGCCACAGCAGTGGGGTGGAAGTGGATGGCACGCTGACATAGTTCCAAAAATAGATAATTATGAACCTCCTCTCGCACTCAATCATGTCCTACCGTGTTTTAGTTTGCGTCTCCAACAAAATGGTAGGTAACTGCCCTCATATGCAATAGAATCCTGTTTTGTTTTGTGTTGCCTCTATTAACATCGTACTCTGAGATAAGGTCTTATATCAGTTTTGCGAAACCTTGATGTAATATCACCAAATATTTGGACAGAAGCAAGGATAATGTTTTTTTTTTAGTTTTAGACGAGGTATTTATAGAGGTCAACTTATTCAGGTAATTTTTAGGGGGGGACTGATCGACAAAAAAATCAAGACACACCTATTCAGATGATCAGAAACCCGGATGTTACGACAGTTTATATTCATAGATATGGATAACCAGGTTCCTCATGTTAAGGCTTATCCAGAATACAATCAAAACCAAGATGAACGCCAAAGCTGGGTAATAGAGGAAGTTGGGAGAATACATGACAGTTAAGGGTTTTTAACTTAGGTTTACTACAACTCTGAGGATTTGAAAATCCTGTGATTATCTGGAGCCACACATTTGTGCCTGGCCTTTTTTAATTTGCATTTTCACCAGCGAGATAGGAGGGGAGCCACAATCCACAACCACAGAAATCTGTGGTTAAGAATGATTTATAGCAGGATGGTGATAGTCTGAGGTTGGTGTGGTGCTTTCATTTGAACTGACTTGGATTATGGTCACTGACGCTCAAGTACATTTGTGAGTCAAATTAACATCTGTGAATGAAGATGATCCATAAATGGCTATATGCTACCATTCCTGGCCTGGGTGACGAAGAACTCTCCATTTTAATGATTGCCTCCAAGATTCAAGACACACAAGCTATTTTAGAGTATCCCGTTTGCCTCAAATCAGTGCACGTATCCAGCTTATCTGTGGCCTGCATCGTTTCAATGTATGTCAGTTCAAGTCAGACAGGGCAGTTCATGTGAGAGCTTTCATTTGGCTGATGTTATTAACAGTTTTGAGATGCTGCCATTTCAATCACTCATTCACCAGCCACAGAACACTGGTGCTCAATGCATGTCCAGTGACCTGTAAGATTGGACTCAAAAGGGTTGTTTGTCCCCGCATTAGTGACCCCCAGCCCAGACACGCTTTCCCAGAAACTGTGTGCTATTAGCATCAGAACAATAGAGAGTTTCATAAACAACACACTCGTCACGGATATAATGACTGGCCAGACATGGAAGGAAATACTGGAAGTACTGTCAGAAATTCAGGTTCTTTTTAACTGATAAGGAAGCTTTAGACATTGAAAATTATTTTAATTTTTTTTTTTTTTAAAGTTAGCAGTTATAACACTAGCAAGCTTATAACTTATTCGGGATCTTTACAAGATTTTTAAACGGGGACATACTTTATATTTGAATAGTTGTGGCACAAAATATCCCTAAATTGAGAATTACTCTACCTGCATTGTATTTTTGGAAAAAAGGGTTGAACTAACAGTATGTTGGTTTTATTAGACACTATGCTACAACATTTCCCTATACCACCCTTTAAAAAGCAGAAGCACAGTATATAAGCTACAATTTTGTTCCTCTTTGACCACAGGACACAAAATTACTGTTGAGTGAAATTGTTGTGTGGCAAATTCCTCCTTAACAGCTACTGTATCACAAAGTCTTGCCCCTTCATGTGAATTTGATCAAGGCCGAGATAAAATACAAAGACGATAGAAAGTGTGCCACAAAGACCCCAAGACTTGTGTTTGTTTGAGCTGTTTAATAGTACATGTATGACTTCAAATGCTCCCTGCAACTCCCTGTTTGCATCTCTTGAAGAAGTCTCACAGCTTTCAAGGGGAGTTATTCTCCAACCCACGCCACAGAGAACCGTAGCCCTGCTGTTTTTTATATTCTACAAGCCAGTTAGGTCTATTACCTTCCCACTCCATCCCATGTGTAACTCGGTCCCTGATAAGATGGAATGAAAACCAACTGGGCTGTGGTGCCCAAACTCGTGCTGAGGACCAATTTTCTAACCCTGTTAAAGCCATGTGGAGTTTATACAAAGTTCAAAAGCAGCAGAGTACAGTATGTGAAGTTTGCTGGGGCCTATGCAGAGGCTACACGATGACACACTCAAACACAGCTGTAAAGTACAACCTATTAAATGCAGCCTCAAGTGATGTCATTCAGTTATCCAAAAACACACAAAAAATAGACAAAAGTTGTTGTTTGTCATGAGATTGTGAGAGTAAGCCGCAACTTGAGACAAAAACTCAGGTCGTCAGTTAGGGAGCAAAAAAGAGGAAATGTAGAGAAAGAAGGGGGGAGCTGATTAGAGTGTAACTGAAACAGCGAAAAAAGATGATGTCATTGAGTTGTCGTGCCAAATATGTTCCTTTAGTCGAGGGTCTCTCTCCTCTCAAGGATCAGGTTTCAAGATAAATTTGAAGTGGGCCTGCTGGGGCTGAGTGTGTAGCTGATCTCACCGTTTTCAATCCCTCAGGTCCGTATCAAGGAAACAAATGGAACCTGACCACTAGTTATTATAACTCTTGAATAATTGAGGACTGTTGCATATTGTCTCTTAGAGATGAGGTAACTGAAGTACTGTTATGAAAAGACTAAATCAAAGTCTGTATCCCCCCCTTGTCAAGCACTTCTTCTACAAAGCCATTATAGAAGTACTCTGTTAATATTCATACGTACGACACTCATGTCAAGCCAAGAGCTTTATCTCAACTGTTAACAGTCAATCTGTTTTTGTATTAAGAGTCCACTTCATTCAACATGAAGTATAAAGGAGTAGCCAACTATTATCCTCAAGACTGAAGCACACCTATCTTTTGGTTTTGATTTGCCTTTCCACTGGAGCCTCAGCGTCTTACCCTTCTTATTAATGCAGAGACTTTCTGAATTATTAAAGTGGGACAATGATGTAATTATTGTCAGTAGGACAGAGAAGTGGAGCTAAGATTCTCTAGGTCAGTGTTTTTATATTGTACCTTAAAGGACAGTGACAAAGACATTAGGTATTTAAGTCTTAAGTCAAACCTTTGTCTTTGAGGTTGTAAATATGTCACAAAATAATATATTTTGACTAGGATTTGTGTAAAATGTATGAAAATATACGGTCTTATCTAATGACATAACAAAACATAAAAACCTTTACATACAAACTACATCTATCTGATAGAATGTAATGTAAGTAAAGTATTATAACAAGGGCTCAATCATGTCGCTGTGTGCTGAAACTATTTTCTATCTTTGACACATCTGTGATTCATTATGAGATGTCTCATGACGCAAAGCAGCAGCTGACACCTCTGTGTCAGTAAAGGGCATCATAGCATCAACTTGGACATATATGGTTAAAATTACTCAACATCAATCCATCTTGCATTGAAGGAGGCTGACTCAAAAAGCAGAAGCAGGGGTTTCTTATCATAGGAGGTAGTTCATGAGCTCATGAGACACATTCAGGAGCTGTGAGGCTTGTGTTCGTCCTGTCAGAACTTGAAGTGTAGCCTGTGTGTCCCAACAACGAGGAATGAGGATGAAACATTCAGACTTGTCCTGGTTGGTTCCTTTTTTTTTTTTTACAGAGAAAAGCCCCGTCTACCTATAATTGTCTGACTTGATCTCATTTTCGAAAAGGTTGTTTTCCAAATGCTAACTCGATTACATCTAAATGGTGCAATCCCTCTTCTGTGGCTGTTTGAAGGGGTGTAGTTGTGGACACGTGAATTTAGAAACCTTTTAGAGTTATTTCAGCATTTGCACCATTTGATATTTGGGGTTAATGTTTCACTCTTTACGGGGAAAAGTTTACACATCAACTCGTGCTGTGACCGAATATTAAAGCCAAGTTGCAGAACCATCTTATAGGAGGGATCTCTCCCTCTCTCCAGTCTAGACGGTTTGGTGTAGATTTAGTAAAGCAAACAAACCATTGAATGCATTTATTTGAGTATATTTGAATTATACATGACTGAGAAAATGGTCTGTAGCGTAATTGTGATGCTCATGTAGGGCTCAGTGCTTTGTAACCCTCATCAGGGAAACGGATGCATATTGTTTGTTTACTGGAAAATGTGATGTGTGAAACTCATTCTGTTACGTGGTTGTAGCTGAAAGCGGCCAGGTTTCACAACCTATTAAAGTCTACTTAAATTGTCCAAACACTGGTGCGTTAATCACTGCCACAGGTCTAATCAGGTTGTTTTTTTTAGGCCCATGCAACTATTTCAGTGCCTCGAGGATCAAATAGTTTGTTAAACAGCTGCAGAGGGCCAGTACAGATGTGTGCGCGCATGTGTGTCTGTGTGTGTTAGAAGAGGATGGACTGTGGAGTCGTGCTTTCAACTAAAGGTTATGTTTGAAGGTCTAGTTGCCGCCAGGGAAATATGTGCCGAAAAGGAATCTGGACACTGAAGTAGCGTCAACATTTTTTTTAAACCGTCAGCATGGGCGAGGTAAATATTTGAGCTCACCCCCTCTCTGACGCACCTCACATGAAAATGTTATGAATCCTGCCATCGCCGCTACTTCAAACCAGACTTTCTCTTGTAAACTTTCGTAGCCGTGCATTTTTACGTCCCTGTAAAGAGCTGTGTGTTAAATATTGTACATTGTCTCTAGCTTCTGCAAGTGCCACCTTGTCTACTTTGTTGGCTCTGTGCAAACACGTGGCCTGAGGACATTTTCACACACCTTTCTCTCATTCCACCGTGCACCAGTTGTCGATGTGTTTGTGTTTAAGGGGATTCAGTAACACTGGATTTATAGGATCCTCAGCAGTTGGTCTCGTTTTACTGCTAAATCCAGTAACAATCCAAAGACGTTGTAAGCCGCAATAAACCTCCATCTTAATTAGTAAAGCCTATCGACACAGAAGTGCATCAGCCCTTAAGCATACAATAGGTGCTGGTCTATATTGTATTCTGTTTTTGTAGTTAATATGAAATAACTTAATGTTTTGTCTGAATAGATGATGAAAAGCAATATATATATATACACACACACACAACTTTAGGAAGCCCCTGTCAATTTTATAGCCAGAAACTTAACAGAGCGAAAGGGGAAAAAACTTTCCCCCAAATATTTATTGCTCTCGTTATTTTCTTAAGTGTCTCTGCAGCCTCCTCACCACCATCCACAATTTGGTTTGGATTTTATAGCAAGGAGCAACTCCTCCATTTTATTTTTTACAATGCACTGGAGGAAAGCTTTCTCAATACCACTCAAAATCTAGTCTGCATGTGAAAATAGATTATTCTTTCACTTTTCAGTGTCCAGGCGCTGCAAACAGAAAACCTTTACAAGGTTATTGTGTAGAGTTAAATTGTGGCTGGCCAAAATGTTCCTTCAACACTTATTCAACTGCAAAAGGACCCAGCATGCCTCACTGCAAAGGCATGCAAAGCCTTTGACTCAAGTCAGCCAAATTACAGTTTATTGGATTCAAGTGAGGTGTGCGAGTAAGACCTGTTTCAAACCTCTGTAACAAAATAGCCTCTTATATAAGAATTTATATTGTCTTGCTTGGCGTCTAACTGTTGCCCAAAATGTTTCCTGTGTTTATCCCCAGATAAATACACAAAATGGAGGACTCTAACAGCAGTAAGCCGTTAATGGTGACATCCTCTCTGAATTTCAAAGTCACCACACCGTCCTTCTACAACCAGCCAAAGAAGTTTGCCTCGGTGGCACCGCCACGGCCAAAAAGCCTGACGCCTCCCACAGCTCCGTCACCAACACCGATAGGCACAGGTCTGATTGGTCGTGTGGGAGATGTGCCTGTGCCGCCCCCAACGCTCCTTGATGGTATGTGTATTATTGATGCTATTTTCTGAAGCAGCTACCTGTATTATTTCCACTCAGTAAGCAGCCCTTCGCTATCCCACCTCCTGCTGCTTCTTATGCTCAAGCATGCAGAGCTTCACAGTTGAGTGTATAACAGAAATGCATCAGTTGTGGGGTTTAATAAGTTGAGACATTACATTGATGTGCTGTATTTTCCTGCATTTTGGTCATTTTTGCAGAAACTTTGTTTTTGGGGGTGGAACCTGTTCATAATTATGTTTCTATATATCTGAGCTGATAATAGTTGTCTATTAAAACATTAACACATACCTTTTGTTTTTGTAGTGGACACTGTGCACACAGGGATATTCACATTCAAGCTGCTGGTGTCACAATTTTAAGATCTTCACAATTTTAAGATCGTCACAGCATTTTAAATACAGCAAACAGTATTTAAAATGCTACAAAAACCTGCTTTCGAGATGTTTTCATCAGGAAGTAAATGCTGCTGAGAAACACTTTAGTTAGAAGCCCTGAGTGTAAACACAACTTTTCTTTGTTTACATGAAAACTCCATGGGGCATCTTTAGAGCAGGAAAACATATGTCAGGATAACCACATTACCAGACAGGACACCCGATTTGACTCATGTTCTCAGTCGACAGTTAGAGTTCAGAAAGCATCAGAGAAACAGCCAAAGGTCATTGAATACGTCTCAGCCCAGCGTTCAGTGTATTCAGGAGATCTGATCGATGACTGACAGTGGAACCTAAATGAAAATGAAGACGTTGTTTTGTCGAAGCTAACTTTTCTCAACCTTCCTCATTTCTGTTAGACTTCCCACCCCCTCCTCCCCCTCCTCCTCCGCTGGATGACGACCTGCCAGCACCTCCCCCTGAATGCCACACCTTACCCACATCCTCTGACGCCCCCCCTCCCGCCTTCCCCGCCCCACCTCCTGTAGCAGAAGACCTGCCCCTCCCGGCTCCCCCCGAGGAGAGCACCTGTCCGCCCGCCTGCCCCTCTCCCCCTCCTCCCCCACCCCCTCCACCTCTCCCCGCATCCGGCGCCAGTATTCCCAGTGCTGCCTTGAGCCCACAGGTAAGTCAAGATGGTATCTTAAGCTGCATTGGCCATCTGCATGTTTCTTCCCTGCGCTGCACGTAACTGTAATAGGATATTGTTGTGATGGCACGAAACAGTCTTTTGAGATTTTCCCACAAATTATATTAACATTAGCCAAGGGTTAAATCGCCCAGTTTCATGCCTCTAACAGGATTATTGCACATTTGTGTCACCGAAACAGTGCAATTAAAGGTTTATTGTAGTCATGTAAATGTAGGATTCTATTAATTGCAGTGGAATTGTCGGGCTACTAAAGCATCAGTGTGTAGAATTAGATTCTGTAAAAAAAAACTAAAGATCATTAAAAAAAGAACAGAATTGAAAAGTGGCCTGACTGGAAAAATACCTCATGTTTAAATTAGCAGAGAGCTTCTAAATTCTTCTCAGCAGACAGCCCAATGAATCGAAAATTTAATAATTCAGCCCGCTCTATTCTCTCTCATCCAGCCAGGGAAATAAAATGTAAATGTCTTTCATTTATTCATAGTCATTTATCAAATCATCAAGTTTGTTTGTTTATCATTCTTTAGATTCTTGTTGTTCCAAATAACTGAGCAAGCACCAAATGTTTGAAACAGTTTAACAATATTTCATTATACATTTTGGAAGAGTCAAAAGAAACAAACATTATTGTGTTTTAATCAAACATAGGTATGTGTGTGTAAGTCCTGCTCATATGTATTTACAGTGTTTGTCATTGTCATCCAGTTTTCTGTTCTTGACTCATCAGTGCGTCTTCGTTCACCTTCATTTTGGTGAGCTAAAGAAATGTGCTTGACTCTTTCTCCCTCTGCTTTTCTCTGCCAGAGAATGATGGGGAAACAAAGTAGTTTCGATCAACAGCTCGACACTCTGACTGACCTGCTGTCGGAGATGGAGAACAGGGGACCTTTTAACCCCAAGGTACAAAGCATGGAGGGCCGGGGAACACACTGTACCACCTCAGGATACATTAGAAAGACCTTCGTCCTCTGGAGAGCGACAGATAGGATGAGAGGCAAAGTGACAGCAGACTTTGACTCACAGGAAGTGCGATGTTGAAACAGAGAATGAGTCAGAGAGAGGAAGGGAAAAAATAAAAAAGCAAGGTCGGTCCTTGGAAGTAGTTTGGGGAGTTGCCAGGTTGGTTTTATTGGTCTTTCCTCGTCTGTCCGGGTTGAAAGCTCAATGATAAGTGAACTGCACACACAGCACAGCAGACACAGCAGACAAAACAAGAGGAGAGGGAGCTGGTGATTCGCACGGAGAGAGGAGACACTTGCTTAGAGAGAGAGATAGAGAGAGATAGAGAGAGAAGTGAGTGAGGAGCATGAGAGTGTGATGAAGCCAGATTGTGCTGCCAGAGACTCAGTGAAAGGGCCATAAATGGAGAGTGTTTTTATCCAACTGGGAGGTACTGGATCATGGCGTAATGGAGTAATGTTGGCTCAAATACGCAAAATAAATGTCAAAAAGACGAAGCACCTCTGATAAGCTCAAACCACAGGGCACTTTCAGTGTTTACTTTAAACTAAGTACCTCTTTCAGTATCATTTCAGCATTACCGAAATGTTTTACACTACATATGAACTGCTCTCTGTTCAGTAATAGTTTATGATAAATGTGTCTGAACAAATTCAACAGCAGAACTGCTTCACACTGAATTTGTCTGTCTTTGTGGTTTGTTTTGGGGTAAATGAATCAGTGAAAAATTAATGGTATTAATGTTGTTCTATCCTCAGTTACCGAGCCAGTATCCTTCTGCACCAGCACCCAAGCCTTCAGCTCCGCCCCCGACTGCTCCCAAACCAGCGCTCTCCTTCCTCCCACCTCCTGAGATGGGAGACCGCCCGGCTCCACCCCCTTGGGCCGAAGAACTCAAAGCCAGAACAAACCGTCAAGCCAATCACAACTCGGCACCAAACTCCGCTGCTCAGCCCTTTTCTAAGGCCCCGGCGGTGGCGCCCAAGTCCGGTTTCGGAGGGAGACCGACCAATTCCTCTGCTTCTCTGGCGCAAAAACTGAACCAGAACCTGAACCAGAACCCCCCCATCGTCAGTGTAGCACCAAAACCATCTCCTCCCTATGCAACCAGCTCTTTCCCTCCACCACCCGCAGCTCCCCCCGCACCTTCTACTCCACCAAAAAGCATGGTGGCTGCACCAACGTCTAATCACATAAAGAGTTCTCCCTTTGCCAGTCAAGTCAATGCGAATCAAAACCCTCCAGCTGCTGTGCCTCCCCCTCCCCAACCCAAGATGATGACATCTCCACCCTCTTCCTTTAACCAACCAATGAAATCTCCCCCTGCATCAACGGTATGTCCCAACTTTATTTTAGCTATGAAGAGACTATGTTTGCATTCCACAAACAGTAGAAAGGTACAGGAAGTACAAATAAATAAATCAGCAGATGAGAATTATGCCTTACTGGACACTAACAGCATTTTCAAAGGTAAACAGCTCAGTCGTAAATAACAAAATGCTCTATAAGACATGCTGTAGGAACAAAATGTAAATAATGTATAGGCACGTACTAATGGTTTTTTGTATGTCTGTGTATTTGTGTGCGTCATCAGCCATCACCCCCCGGCCCAGTTGCTATCCCAGGTGGAGGTGTTCCTCTCAACATGAAAGAAGTGGAGGAGTTGGAGAGAATGACCCAGGACTTTATTAGAAACATGGACAAACACGCACCTGTCATCACCTCCGCTCCTACAGGTACACACACTCATAAGGATTCAACGATAAACGCTCTGCACCGCTCATCCTTTCTGTCTTTCACACGCTTGTCAGTGACTTGTTTAACACACCTCTATCTCACACCACAATTCTATGTTCTAATGTAGATTAATGACTGATGTCAATGTTGCTAATTACGCTCATTAAGAAGCTGCCAGTATTCCCATCATGCACAAGCTTTGCACGATATCACAGAAAGAGATGTTTGTGTGATAGATTGCTGACAAAGAGTATTTCCAATAAGATTTTTAATATCCCACACTGGAAATGTTCCAACGTGCAAAAGAGAGAGAGAAATCATTTTCTTGTCAGTTTGCTCAATGATTGCAAAATGCAAACCATTAAGGATATTACATTTGAGTTCACAATTGATTCATTATATCCTACAGTCTAAGTGTAGCAGGCTTTTATTTGACTCATCACTGGTTTTCTGCTGTGGTGTTTCTTCCTCCAGTGTTAGCTCACAGATGTGTCCTCTTAAAAGACATCAAGCTACATCTGTTTTATGAAACTGATACCTAAGTCTGTAGAACTGGCCAAATCCATAAAACGTTGAGTTTCAGTTTATGTTTGCAAATGACTGAAATAATCTTTGTACTGTGATTAACAAAAGCAAAGCGGAGATAGAAGATGCTTTTTGCGGTTTGTAAATAACCTAACCCTCCTCAACCCACCCTCTCTCTCTCTCTCTCTCTTACCACTGCAGAGGTTTGTGGGAAATGTGGCGAGGCCCTGTCCCGCACTCAACCAGCAGTGAGAGCCATGGAGAAACTCTTCCACTCAAACTGCTTCTGTTGCGTGAGTTGTCATCGCCCCCTGCAGGGCATGCAGTTCTATGACAGGGATGGTGGTCCAGAGTGTGAGGAGTGCTACATGGTGAGGACACACTCGGACACAATACATATGCAGACATGACATTATTTTTTGGTGCTGTTGCTGTGAACATAAAACGATAAAGGGGCATTGATCAAACAATTCTCATGTGTTCTTTGCACATTTAAAGTGTATAGATAGTGCTGAGCAGTGTTGAAACAGCGACTGTACTATCTCCCTGTGTGCTCCAGGCTAATTACCTTGTTTCATCTCGCTATCTATTGTTCCTTCTCTTCTTCCTCAGGGTTCCCTGGCAGTGTGTTCCCGATGTGGGGAGAGGATCACAGACCGTGTGCTCAAGGCAGTGGGCCAGAGTTTCCACTCCCACTGTTTCCGCTGCAGCACCTGCTCCTGCGTACTTGAGGGTGCGCCCTTCATTACCGATGACAACAACAACCCCTACTGTGTCCAGGATTACCACAGGTGGCTGCTGGCTCTTGTTTGCTCAGTTATTGCCCTAATGAAACATTTTTCAACATTAATTCTCCTGATCAAATCAATTAAAGCAGTGTTTGAATCTGTCACTATATTATCCCTCTCATGTAACCAATCAGGATCACTGATGAGATTGGTTGTTGTAGAGGAAAGGAACAGCAACCTGCTTCCTCCCTTTGTCTGCACTTTATGAAACTTATTTCGCCATCTCCTAAAAAAAGAAAATGACACAGCTTCCTCAAATGCGGACTTACTGGAAGCGACAAAATTGATCAATCCTTTCAGCCACCAAGTCCAGAAGCAACCAATTATATTCATTAGAATACACTGTTATAGGTTATTTTGACACGGATTGAGAATGTGTGAGAATGTGAACGAGGAAGATTGACTGACAGGCGCTCTTCCATCCCTCTATTTCAGGCGTTTCTCTCCTCTGTGTGTGAGCTGTAATGAGCCCATTATTCCTGCCCCAGGCAGCGAGGAGACGGTCCGAGTGGTGGCTCTCGACAAGAACTTCCACCTCAAGTGTTACCGTTGTGAGGTAAGACGGTTATCATACTGAATTTGGTAAAATAAATGAAAATATATATCATGCCGTGCATTTAGTCAAATGATAATAAATATGTATTCTTTTGTTTTGCAGGACTGTAATCGTCCCCTCTCCATAGAAGCAGATGAAAACGGCTGCTACCCATTGGATGGTAAAATCCTGTGTATGAAGTGCCACACCCAGCGAGCCAAGCAAGCTGCCCAGTGATCGTGTCAAACAATGAACCAAATCCAAAAGCACAGGATTCACTCAGCAACCGATTTGCCTTTGCAACAGGGCTCTGTTCCGTATGTGTTTGCAGGTGTGAATGTGAATGTGCTGAGTGAAAGTGTTTGCATGCAGATACAGTGTAGTATTCCCTAGTCGCTGTTCACTTCAGTGCAGAAGTAATGTACTGCATTGAGTCATCGTTTATTCCCCATCTCGAACTCATCTATCTCTCATTTAGCCTTCCTTGTGAGCTAGAGCAAATTTTTTGTACCAATCCCAAGTTTACTCTCAAAATTTCCAGCATAACTTGCACAAGAGCAGTTTGGTCAAAAAGAGCAGTGCGATGAAAATATAAAGTTGCCTTTCTTTGTTTTTCTGGCCTCAGCATTGTTGGTAGCACCATTAACTGAGCCGCTTCCATCTTAAGACTTTCCCTGGCTGGTCTGTTTCCCTGTGAACGTGGCAACTACACTGATGTTTCTAAAACAGATTGTTACCATAGGGTGAGGTGTATTCAGAACCTCCATTATACCATTCCACAGTTATTACCACTCTGGCTCTGTTGATAGAGCACATCTTTAACACTTTAGCAGTGGCTGTGCCTGCAAGCATGGTTAATGATGCTTCCCTAGAAACTGCTTTCTATCTACTCCGATAACTTTGTAAGGTTTTCTAGGGCTAAATGTTGACTGCAAAAACAGATGAAAACAGTGAATGTTGTTCTTTGTGATAAGAATCTGTTCTTCTACAGGCATGTATTGAATTATGTCTTGTTACTTTCTTTACTTAATCATATCAGGCCAAGGTTAGAACAAAAAAGATCAAAAAAATAGTTCAGAGCTGATTCAACAATGATAAGTATTTTAGATGCATGCTTTTTAGATGCACAAATGAACAAACAGACGAGCACAGATTCGCCACGCACGGATTCCACTCCAGGGATCTCCGAATTTAAAAACAGTGTCGTTAAAAATATCAGCTGCATGGCTGAAAACAGGACCTATTATGTGATTATTGTTGCACAGTTTCATTGCGAAATAAGTGTTTTTGTTAGTGTCAGTTTGACTCTGAATCCCCTGCACAAGATACAAATTAAGTAGACCCCATTGAAAAAAATAATAGCATAGTTTTTTGCAAATAATATAATTTAAGGACCTTTTTTCTATTATATATTAAGATTACACGTGTGCCAGTGCAAAAAGAACCTGTTGTAACAACAGGAAATGGATCAGTAGAGGTGGTGGCTTCGAGCTTCAGGTAACACTTGTTAAAACATAGTGACCAAATATTTCGCAGCTGTTTGCAAGATTGGTGTTTTCTAAAACAATTGCATTCAATGTTTTTTGTATTTGAGCCCAGTGTTATTTTTGGCTGGATTTATTCTGATGATTCAGTAAATACCACTATTCTTTCCACTATTCCTTCTTCAGTCTGCTCATGACAGTTATATACTATTTTATTCTTAATTCTTATGTTACTGTACTGTATTTCATTGATAAACGCCTACAAATTATATGTTCTCATTTTTAAGCTGGCAATGTTCCTCCACTCTCTCTCTCTCGTGTGTATTCCGTCATTCCTCTAGAATTGAGCCGGATTTGCCGCCACAGAAGTGAATAAGAAAACTGTTGTAACTCGTGCTTTGCATTGAGCCCGGTGCATTATTACAGAACGACTAAAAGAACACAGCAATAGTGATTCTGCGTTGCATGCTAACTGTGTAGGTGGTGGGGGCATTTCCTCTAGTATTATGTCTTCTGTTTGCACAAACTCCTCCGCCTCTGTGGCCCATGCCTTTGACATCACCATGTGATTTTACATACATGATGATGCCTTCACGGTTGCATTTATCTGCCGTTTTATTGTGTTATGTCCTATTGTACTACATTCGGATGCCTTGTCTTTTCATATACCTTTTTTATAAATTCCTGTTTAATATGTGTGAATGTGTATATGTTAAAAAAACAAACATTTAGCCCCGCCCCTCCCTCCTGTGGCTGTATCAAAAGATAAATAAAGTGAATAAAATGCTAAATACCAATATCTTTTTGTTTTCTCATCTTTAACATCTTTGAACTCCTGGGTTAACTAGGGTTTTCGACAGATGTTTATTTCTGCCACCACATTATCTCCGTCCATGTGACGTCCATGAGACGTGTTTCCTCTGAGACTCTCAATGACGTGCTACACTGTTACGCGACCTCCAGGATGCCAAGCTGCTCTATCAGTTGTCAGCAGCCATGTGTTGCGCTGATAATGACGACAGCGGATTTGTGCGTGTGCATCTAAGCGTGTTTACTTTCCAGGAAGAGGTGCTTTTGCCCTCATTCAATACAGTGTAACAATGTGTAAGCAAAAAAACAAAGAAAGTGATGTGTTGGCCTTCACTTACCAGCCTCTGCTCTGAAGCCTCTGACCCTGCAGACAGGTGGACGAGGGAAAATACAAACCAGAATCTCCAATTTCTTCTGAGTTCACAAACCACAAAACATCCGTCTGTGAATGACTGAGACCATACTCTTTGCTTGATTATCTGGCCTGTGGAGAGCGGAGTGAAGACGTAGCCCCCAGAGTTGTTTTTTTATCAGCGCCTCAGATGAGGAGAGAAGTGAGTGATGAACAGAGATAGAGGGCAGAGATGACAGCTGTTTGACGGAGGGACAGCAGGAGGAGGTGCACACGAGAAACATCCAACGTCAAAGACGAGAGGATGCAACACGCCAGAGGAACACACAGCAAGACGTCCATATGCTGAGAATGAGTGACACTCCAATAGAGCTTGAGGTAAGAACTTCACCAAAGGGAGAAGAAACGTTCATGTTGTTATGAAGCCGTGTTTACGGTGTTCACATGGTGACGAGGCTGATGTGGGTTTCAGATGATGGAAACTGGAGCAGAGCCATCCAGGGACATTTTACTAGTCAAGTTTGGGGTTGTTGACTGAGGTCTGCAGTGGGCTCAAACTGTGTCAAATATAAGGTTGAGAGCCAAAAGCCAAAGTGATATTGTTTTAATCAGCATTTTCCAGTAAATTTGAAAAAGACAAACAGCATGCCACAGATATTAAGATGTGTTATGGTTCTACTGACCTGAAAAGTCCTATTTGAACAGGACCATATCCACTTTGGGATGAGTCTCTTATCATGTGATAACATTTGCTGGTATCTTTTTGTCCGATTATTCCTCCTGTGTTTGTTGTTGAAATGAACAGAAACTCTAAAGCCCTTTAATCATTGTGCACAGCAGTAAAAATGACATAAGCTGTTACAAGGATCAATAATAGATGCGTTTTTAGTGGAGGTGACGCATCAATCATGATGTTTGAGTGATGGTTCTGTAGATTTATGATCTATTGCCCCCAACCTGAGGATGTGGCCTCTGCAAGGAGTTGCATGATAAATCTAAGGTGTCACAAGATGATTGATTAGAAAAAAGAAGAAAAACAATCATCAAAAACCTAAAATGTTGCTTTAACTTTCTGGCTTTTCTTAAAAAATCTCTGCTTGAAATAGTCGAGTTGTTTATTAAAAGGAAACGGCCTGAATATCAATTTACTATCTTCCAGATATTCATATTCAAGAAACTGAATCATGGTATATTAGTGAACCCGGTTGTGATCTGCTTTCACTTGCTCACTTCCAGCCTCAGCTATCAATCCAGCCACCCACACAGCCAGAGGTTGAGAGGGGGCTACAGCCCCCACCTCTGTTTCAACTGCCACCCCCCACCCAGGATCCCCCTGAGACCCAGCACCAAACCCAGATCCAGCCTGAGATACAGCTGTCAGAGTCAGGCCCCGAGCACCAGCCCCAGGCAGTGTCACTGTGGGTGAAACATCGAAGGCTGCTCCTCCTCTTGTGGGGATCTGCAGCCTTGTTGGGATTAATGTACTATATCCACCAGAATCGAAATCGGAGCAGTGATCAGCCAGGCACTGGTAGGCCTCCATAGAAAGTGTACTCCCTAAAATTCAGAACTCATTACTTATCATTTTATCTAACTCTTCTCCCACTCTGACCCACAGTGACTCCATGTCTCTCCCCGGCCTGTCAGTGGGCCTCAGCCCGACTGTCCATGTCCGCTGATCCTTTCAAGGAGCCGTGCGACTACTTCTTGTTCATGTGTGGATCTGACAGACTCACGCAAGACAGTCGGGGGAGACATAGAGGACAGGGCATTCCTGGACATCCACAGAACCAGAATGGGAAGTCGGCGTGGCCAGAGAGAAAAGGGGAAAGGTCACTGAGAGAGGAGAAGGTGATGGACAGGAAAACGATGCTGCTGCAGTATATCAGGGAGATTTTGGGTAGGAGTCTACAGCTAAAAAAAATGCCCTCTGGTGTTTAACCCTCTGCACTATAGGGAGTGTGTCACTGAATTGTGTTTGTTCTACAGAATCAAACGACAGAGCCGGCAGTTCAGCTGTGCAGAAGACCAAAAGGTTCTTCAATTCCTGTTTGGACACAAGATCTATAGAGACTGCTGGCGTGGAGCCCTTCCTCACACTCATCCACAAAGTATGACTCACTTTTCCCCTTTATAAACAAGGCCCCAGCTGATGATTCCCCAAAACAGGTTGTCAGTGTTCCCTCATTGCCTCTATTCTCTGAGGTCAAGGGAAATTAACTGCCCGGCTCTTTCCATGATGCAGTTCAACTGCTCAGGAGACACTCTTCAGTTTGGAAAAACATGCTTGAAAAATATCTGGACTAAAATAACTCCACTGGAAAAACTGTGATAAGCATTTGTTGCTGTTTGTCTCAGATGGCAGACGCATTGTCAGTGAAAGACATGTGTTACTACGTTGTTTTGTCTATTTCTATATTCAAACATGTCCTTCTCATTCTCTGTTTCTCTGTGCAGCTGGGAGGTTGGGCCGTATCAGGCCAGTGGAATAAGACGGACTTCAACTCCACCCTGAGCCTGCTGATGAGAGACTACGCCACCTTTCCATTCTTCAACCTCTACGTGGGCAGGGACCCTAAGGAAATTTCCCATGAGCGTAACAAAAGATATATACAGGCCAGTATCTTTTAGAGTAGTTTATGATGCTTGTGGGAGTAGTGTTTGTGTCGTTGCTGAACTTAAGTCTCCTCTTCCTCAACAGATCGATCAGCCTGATCTGCTGATCCCGATTGAATGGAACAGCAAGAGCCAGAAATCTCGAGCTAAAGCTCAGGTTGGGTTTCGGTGTTTGTTGATCTTTTCCTTTCATCATGTGCATGGCAAAACTTTGTTTTGATGCTGGCATGATAGTTTATCTAAAATTCTGTGTCAATAAAACTCCTGAATTAGAATTTAGAACAAAAAAAGAGAAAGAACAAAAAGAGAAAGAGACAGAAAGAGAGAGAGAGAGAGAGAGAGAAGTACTGACTCTATTCGTCCATACCACCACTAATACAATCCTTTATCAATTAAATTTGATTCAAATAAGATTCATTAGCATGACACTCACATGTGTAGCCAAAGCATGAATACAAAATCGAAGATTTATATATTAATGGAATAAAGAAAATAGCATAAACAGTAAAGATATCTTATTACATGTAATCAAGCTGTAACTAGAACAGAGCACTTATCTCCAACACTGCCAACCAGTCCCTTTCACTTCATTCAAGCTGCACCAACTTCAACACACTCATAAATATCAGATCACTTAATGTGCCTTGTATAACATCTAGATCCATAAATCATTCCCTGGGAAATTGGCAAAATGCCGAATTATCTAGGATCTTCCCGGCCACGTATCCTTCCACTAAATTTCGAGGAAATCCATGACATCGTTTTTGCTCACAAACAACCTTCTTGGTGGAGGTGCAACCAATAAACAAATGGTGGCACTAAGTCGAACGTGTTGCAATACATATTTACAGATTTCTGTCTGTGTCGTCCTCCTGCCTCTTTTCACGCAGACATTACGTCCCTTCATGGCCACATGTCAGCGGTACCTGGCTCTGTTGGGGGCCCCTCCCAGCAGCGACATGATGCACGTGGGCATGTTCATGTCTCTCTCCTCTGAGCTCGCTGTGAAGGCCACGCCTCTGCAGTATCGCCTCTCAAAAGGACAGCTCCACCAGCGCATGTCTATCAAAGAGCTGCAGGTAGTGGAGGAGATGGCCTCGTCTCTTTAAATGCTCACGTCTGTACTCACTGTGATGACATTTCTTCATATTAATGCTCCCACAGATTCAGGCGCCTGCCATTGATTGGTTGGGCTGCCTGCGGGCCGCTTTCCATCCACTGCCCCTCATGGAAGACGACCACGTCCTTCTGCACAACTTGCCCTACGTGGTGCACATGTCCCCCATCATTGGGAAATGGCTGAACAAATATGAGCCGAGCAACAGGTGGGCTAGTACCGTGTGTGACCTGAAACAACACATGAGCAAAATGGCACAGAGACATTCCCCATTGACCCTTTGCTGCTGGTTTTATTCCACTCAGCGCCCCCCTGCAAACCTACATGGTCCTGAATCTGCTGCACACGCTGATGCCTGCCATGGATTCCAGATTCTCTGAGAGAGAGAAGAATGTGTCTGTGGGTGACGCTGATGGGGTGAGTCAACACAACAAGCAATAACGTTTTACCAGAGAGAAACACACAATGAGATCCATGAATTGATTCGTGTCACGTCTTCTTTGTGGAACTGCTCACCAGACAGCTCCTCGCTGGAGACGCTGCGTCCTGGAGACAGAGCGAGGGTTTGACTCGGTCCTCACTCACCTCCTCAGGGAGAGGACGGCGCACAGAGAGGTGACGAGGGTCAATATTAATATCAGTCCTTAATAATAAGAGTCACGAAGCTGATTAAACTTGTATTAAATACTTTTTTTTATTGTTCTACAGGCAGAGGAGATGATTGAGAATATCTTTTCCGCCTTCAAGTCCAAATTACATGAACTCAAGGGGACGAATCAGAAGTCTCTGCAGTCTGTTATGACGAAGGTGAAATATGAAGCAAGATTTGATATTGTGTATATAAACTGTACTCTCTAAATATTTGAATGTCGGTTATCTGTCTTCTTCCAGGTTCAATCCTTGATTCCAAGACTCTGGATTACAAGTGAGATCTCTGGAGACGCTGAGCTTGACATGCTTTTTTCTACGGTAAATAATTAGTTGGAGAATATTTTTTTGAGTTCTATCATGGATTTGGATCCATCAGTTGCTACCAGCAGTATAGAAATGGTCACTTGGCCTTTAGAGGTAGTTGAACTCTGGGTTCCGCCTATTTTAAAGATCAGGGGCCTCATTTATAACCAAGGCTTACAAATCGTTCAGACCCCTGTTTGTCAGCACATGCACTATCAGTATGAATCCTACACTCTTTTCTAAATGAGCCCCTGGCCTTTAATAACCTTCACCATGGTAGTTACGTTTTCACCCCAATCCATCTGTATGTTTTTTAATTGCTTGTTTGGAATGTTGGTCCATAGGATTACAAACTAGATAACTGATTCCCACTAAACTTGGTGGAGGGATGGGACAGGGGCCACGGCAGTGAGCACAGATCCAGAATAAGAGGCTGATTCTGGAATTCAAGATTTTTTACATTTTCTGACTGATCCGCATGAGTGTGGGAAATTTGGTTCTGATCCAAATAAAAAAGGATTTGAATTTGTTTTAATAGGGGGTTAGACCTTAATTTGGTTCATGTTTTCATCAACCCATCAGTCTTCTGCGACGCACATTATGCCTTTATGATCTGCACTGTTTTATATGCTTGGCCTGGTTTGGTTGGCCTTGGTGGAGATGCTCCAGTCCGGCTAAGCGCGGTGCAGCTGAACACAAAGAACTCCACTCACTCAACAACCTGTGTGTCTCCAGGTGTCGGTGAGCACTCACAGCTTCTTCTCCAACTATGTCCAGCTTCTGTCCTTGTGGCAAAAGAGGCGAAGAAGACTCTTGTCTGAGCCGAGCGAGCCGCCTGACGTGTGAGTGACTCATCGCTGTAACATGAACCATTCAAGTGTTGAGCATCTATTGAATCCTTTCTCGTTTCTTTCAGTCTGTCCGTCACTCCACTTCTCCTGGGATCTGAGCTCCTCTTTCCCTTGGGAATGTTTGTCCCTCCTCTCTTCCATCCAACCTACCCCAGGTACAGCATAGACACACTACACCATATCATTATGATCATTTGGCATTTCAATACTCTTTCTATCTTTTGTGTTTCTGAACAGAGCAATGAATTATGGTGTGGTTGGTTTCCTTATCGCCAAAGACATCCTCCACATGCTTCTGCCTGACAGTAAGAGGCTCACATTCATAGAAGTTACTATTTCAGACATAAAAACTGCATTCTCTACACTGAAATTGTAGGTTGTTTACTCCAGTATCACCCCCATGTGTCTGTTGTGTTGTAGTTTCCTCTCAGAGTGAGACGGTGCACGCTGTGGGGGAATGTGTGTGGACTCACTATCTCACTGTGACAGAAAAGGCGAGCAGAGGTGGAGCCTTCTCTCTGTCGTCAGCGCAGCGGCAGGAGGTGTGGGTGCAGTTCTCTGCACTGCAGATAGCGTTGCAGGTGAGGAGCCGTCTTCAGGCTTCACTCTGTGTGTGTGTGTGTGACAACAACAGTGTGAAGCTCATGCATCCACATTATGTCCGCCCTCGTTCCTCAGGCTTATTACCAGAGTTTAGAGAATCGTCCGGGGGACACGTCCATCTCAGGTCTCTCACACACTCATCTGTTCCTCTCAGCTTTCTCTCAGGTAATAACTCTCTTTAAGGTTTATATCTTTCCTTCTCTCAGCTGCTGATTTTCAGTCTTTTCCTGTTGTTTTTTCCAGGTTAACTGTGACTTTGACCCCTACCATGAGTTCATGCCCCTGGAGCCCTCCTTCTTGATTAAGGTCATTTGTGCCAGATCTCATCTGTGTCCTACAAGCCTTCAGTGTCCCAGTCAAACCCAGCAACACTCATTACAAACCTGCTGAGGACACTCCTCTGAAGACTGGTGGGACATAGTCCGACAAAATATTGACGTCCCTGTTGTGCTGTAGCAATCAACCAATTACACTGTGGATGCAAACTGTTGTTACAAAGAAAGTTTATCTGCAGAAAGAACAAACCAAAGAAACACTTGCTCAGTTGTTTTTCAGATGTGTTTGTGTCCTGTCCATTGCACAGGCTGTTTAGTTTTCATTAAATAAAAAGACATTTGAAAAAAATGTTTTCCCTGTTTCACTTCTTCATTAAAGTAAAACTACAACACAAGAATTCCATATAAATATTTATATAAATTTCAGAAAAGACAGAAGACTGAGGCTTCCTAACTGAATCATAAAACCTCAGGTTGCCAGGAGCCGGGCTTCAGATCAGAGCAGTAACTGGATTCAAACTGACTGAAACTGTATATTTCCTTTTTAGGAGCTGGGCTGAAAATGTATTTTCCTAATAGTGGTAAATGTTTTTTAATATAATGCAGAGGTTAGGTTGGGAAATCCATGTGTTTTATCTCACTGTTTGATGTTTTCTTTATAAGGTTTACCTCTGAACCCAAATTAACTCATAACACCAAATAACACACAATAGAATCATAAAGTTTAATGGAACTGTATTTAAAGCCATAGCTCCAGGAATCGGTTGCTACAACAGATAAGGGTACAAAATCATTGAAAGGGAGAATTGGGTACAAACGTTGATGTACGGTATATTACACATTGTTCGTGTACACCAAACTGAATGTATGTCTGTCGTCCACGTGGCCTCTCCGGTGAGACAGACCTTCGATGCCATCATGTCCACTCTTAGTCCACTGGAAATAAATGTCCACATTCTGTCTCATCAGTAGTCCATGAACTGTTTTTCACAGGACGCCCCACACCTCCTCGAAGGCCGAGCACATCTTGGCACAGGTCAGCGCCGCAGAGAGCGGGTAGTTACTGATGGACACGCTCTTGTCTGTGTAGTCCGCCTTCGCCTAAAGACAGACACAGGGATCAGCAACAAAGACACTTGAAGCCTTGCTCTGTAAATCAGCCGGCGTGTAAAGCCGTCTCTTACCGCTCCGTGTGCAAACGCTCCGATCACAATTGCACATGGTCCCTCGGGCACCAGGGTCCGGGGGCAGACGGCCTCGCCTGAAGAGAAGGAGGTGCAGATGCGAGGGCAGCCGGGAGGCAGGTGGTCAGACACCGGGTTTTTAATCATCCTCAGGAGCTTCTGTGGACCATCAGCCGCTCTGACACTCAGCTTGTGCAGCAGCTGAACTGAGGGGGGAGAAGACCGAAGAGAGAGAGATGAGGAGCAGGTGTGAGAAATGAAGACATGTTTGATATATGCATTATTTATGAACTAAAACCATACAGCTGAGGAGGTAGTTTACCTATGAGGCCACAGAAGCGGGTGAAGGTTCTTGGGATGCGGGTCTGAGGGTTGATCTCTATCAAGGCGTTTTTCTCTGTGTGGATGTAAACCTGCAGCAGACCGGCCCTGTTCAGAGGACTGTCCATCAACATGAGCAGACACTGGCGAGAGGACACAAGATCATTCATGTTATTTATTAAGTTATTTATATCTCTCAGGACATATCTTAAATAAAATGACCTATATCTGCCAAATTAATAATCAGAGTATAGTGTACTACAGTGACTGAAGCAACATGAAACACAAACTAAACAGAGCAAATAACATAACACATAACACACTAAACATGGAAATATAACAATCACAAACATATAAATATGAAACTGCATTCTACTCTAAACAATATGCCTTTGGGGGTATATAGATGACAGGTAAGGATTTTAAGGCAGGCATAATTCATGTTTATAAGAGTTAAGCAGTTATTATGCAGTTATTCATATTTTGATGCCAAGTGCATAACTGGACAAATACTGGGAGTAACATTTCTATCAAAACTAATAACTAAGATGTGAATACACTGTATTGGTGGTTCTCTAACACACTCACACAAAATACATGTCTGTTTTAATGGATATTTTCTATTAGGATCTTTTGAATCAGGTTATTGCAGAACTGTGGTTGAGGGAAGTACTGAATGGGACATTTTACAGTACAATAAAACAGTTCCCAGTGGATTGTCACTTCCAGAGGCAGTAACTGGTTCCCAGTACCTGATGTGTGATGTCTGGTCTGATGTCTCCTGGATTTCTGCCACTTTTAACGATCATGTTTTTGTGCTGGTCACAGTTCAACAGCTCAAAGGTTTTTCCCATCTGGAAGAAAACAAACACATGTCGATTGTTAATAACTCCACTTGTTGTAAACTAAATGAACGTGTGTTGATGGGGGTTGCAGCAGCAGACATGACGACACCCCCACCCGAGCAGCGGACTCGTTACCTTCACGGTCTCCAGAGAGGCTCCCTCCAGGATCACCACCAGCCTCCGGTCGGACATGCGGTCGTGGAGGCTCCGGAGGTGTTTGGCCGGTGTCGGTTCATATTCGTCCAAATGTTCGAGGCCACGCTTCTTACTCACCGGGACATCCATGTTGCTTTCTCTCTCCACGTGACTGGCTGACTGTCGCGGGCAGAGTGCGTCAGGGCGGACGTGCGCATTCACGAGGACATTTAAATACATAACATTTATTTGACTTCTCTTCTTTGAAAGATTATTCATTTACAGTTTCATGGGCTGGAGCAATACAGTTAAATCTGGTTTCAAGAGTTTTAGTTGCCTGCTATTTTATTTATTATCTATTTTTTGTATGTCCTGTTTAAAAGACTGCAGGCACACATTTATATATTTAATAAAACACTTAGAAATCGAACTACCTTTATTTCCTTTATTGGTATTCGTTCATTAACTTCTAACTTTGATTGTAATTTTTCTATTTACAATACTTTTTAATACTTCAACTGGGATCAAACAGACAACAATGAAGTTTGAATTACCATAATTATCAAAACTATCACTAGTATTAATATTCCTGTAATTGTCGTTCCGTGCTTAGAGTTTGTATTTTGACAAAATGCACCACATTAAAAAAATAAATAATAATAAACACAACACAAACGTGTCTATTAAATGGAGCGTGCGCGTGCATGTGTCTGTGTCGCCACCATTACTACGTCACTCGTGTGCGTCGGATGTTCCTCCACAACGTGCTGAGGGAAATTTCACGTGTGAACGCTTCAATCTTCCACCGAACAGACAGGAGTCGGATTGAAAGTCCCAGATCGGCCGGTGAGTCTCTGAATAAATGTCTTGGACGCTCAGAAGATAACGACTCGGTCAGTGTGAATGTTCCGGATGTGACCAGCACGTCCGGAGTTAGTGTTAGTCGGTGTGTGAATGCTCCTCAGTTCTACATAACGTGTCTAGGCCACTGGGACGTGGATGTAATAGGCATGTTGGAATTTATAAAGTGGGTCATTGTGTCTCCAGCAGTAGATTATTATACCAATCTAATCCCATATTTTACCCTTAATTTACCTGAGATTTAACAAGAATATTCTTAGAAATACATGTTTCAAAATGTACTCACAACTGAGAGCTTTAACAGCATGTTATGTTGGAACTGGTCAGATTTCTCTCAATCTACATTTAATACCAAAGTGCCCCAAGGATATCTGCGAAATTCCTGATCTATCTTCCATGTGGCAACTTAAATGTATATGCAGATATTTTGATTCATCTAATCCTACATTCTGCTGTTCCCTGTTGTCCCACACAACATATCTTAGTCTGAAGAGAGGACAAGTTGTAGTATCTGCTCTTACACTCTAAGCCACTGACATTTTGCAAAGCTCCTGAACAGATCCCTGTCATCTGCTGCTTTTCAGGGAACCCCGTGTAGCTCAGAGTCATGGGTCGGAAGTTTGATCCCACCAACAATGTGAAGAGAGGACCTGGGAGGAAATCCAAGAAACAGCAGGGAGCAGAGACAGAGTTGGCCAAGTTTATAACTGATGGTGAGTCTTGGGTCTATTCAGACAACTTTTCTGTTACACATGTTTTCGCTGTGGGAATATAACGGACCGTGAGGCTTGTTCAACAAGATATTTTTTTCTTTTCTCGTTTGCAGAGGACACTGAACAAAAACGTCTGTCAAGTAGAGGCAGGAAGAGGTAAGAGGTCTACTGGTATCAGAACATGAAACATCACTATGTTTACAAGTTGTTTAATCGTGTCGTCATTTTCCAGAGCGGCAAAGAGAGTCCAGAAAAAGAAAAAGCCTGAAGATGCTGCTGAGGAAAAGACAAAGACAGGTAACAACATTGTTTTCAGTGATGGTTTTCTCTGAACCTTTATCTGTGGTCACAGGGAATAAATATATAATTGATTTATGAAAAATAACAAGACGGGGAAGCAATATCTTGTCTCGTTCTGTGGGTATTAGGGCTACAACATTTCATACAAATAACAGTTGCTGGATTATCTCAAGAATTTAGCAAAATATGGATGGTGCTTAAAAATGCAATTTATAAGGGGAATTAAATTCTATACCAGAAAGAAAAACTGTTGAATAGATATTTAATGTATGTTCTTGTCCATTACTTTTTCTAAAGTTTTCACTGATGAGAACAGTAAATGGTTGAAACCCGCAACAAGGAAGCGCAAATTGGATGAAGGTGAAAGCGAGGACAGCAGTGATGAACACTGGGAAGATGAGGAAGATGAAGAAGAGGAGGAGAAGATGGAGCAGCAGCAGATGAAGAAAGGAGGAAAAGACAAAGGAAAGAAGGCGGCAAAATCCAAAATTAAACCAGTGGAGGAGGAAGTGAAGGATGCTGAGGATGACGAAGATGATGCTGAAGATGATGATGATGATGACGATGAAGAAATGGTCGATGACTACGGAACTCTTGATGACGTCAGTGGAGATGCAGCAGAAGAAGAAAGCGATGGAGATGAGGAGGTATGTGAAACCACTGAAACTGTTTTTAGATACAATCACTGATTTTGTTAAAGAAAAGACCATATGTTTATAAGTATCATAAAGTATGAGGATTGTTTATGTGGTAAACATAAAATATTCCGATTTTGTGACGACTTCTGTCCTTTGGTTCCGTTTCACATTTAGCTCCTCCCTATTGAGCGTGCAGCAAAGAAAGAGAAAAAACTGAAGGAAATCTTGGATCTAGACAGTGACGAAGATGATGATGATGAGGAAGACGATGACAAAGACGGTGAAAAGGAAGATAAATCCGATGAGGAAGACACAGTACAAGCCAACATGGATGAAATGGATAAATTTAGGCTTCCTGGAGCAGAGGAGAGTGAGAAGGAGGGTGAGTGGTCAACATCTCTTTTCAAATTAGATTCAGAATCACACAAACTCTTGCAAATACTGAAAGATTATTTTCCTATCTGTGTTTTGAAGGTGTCCTGATGTGTGTGGACCTGAAAGAAATTCACCAGAGAATAAAAGACAACATCGACGTCCTTTGTAATTTCTCCACAAAGCGCGAGGAGGGGAAAGACAGAGCCGAGTACATCGCTCTGCTGAAGAAAGATCTCTGCACCTACTACAGCTACAACGACTTCCTCATTGAGAAATTAATCGACCTCTTCCCCCTCTCTGAGGTGTGTGTTCTCCTGTGGGACATATGAAATTTGCCCAAAATTCAGAAGTTCTTATAGTGATTGCTTTGGATTGATGTGTTTTACTGGGTTTGAATTAAAATGACAAAAACTGATCCATTATTCTTTGTATCTTCCTCGTTGACAGCTGGTTGACTTCCTTGAGGCCAATGAAATTCATCGACCCGTCACTATTCGGACAAACACACTGAAAACGAGGAGGAGAGACCTTGCACAGGTAATTGAGGCAAAAATTGCCAAAGAAACTCCTCAAATGACTCGACTACTGTTTTCACATGCTTTCTTGAAGTGTTCACCAAGTCCAACGTTGTGTTTTTCTTGTTAAGGCCCTGATCAACAGAGGAGTGAACCTCGATCCACTGGGCAAATGGTCTAAAGTGGGTCTGGTCATCTATGACTCCTCAGTACCTGTCGGTGAGTTTCAGTACATTCATATCAAAGATCAGACTTGGTTGGAGAATATCTGAGACCCAGCTGTGGCGTCACAAGCTTTAACTTTAATCCTTGTTATATCTTTTTTTAACAGGTGCAACACCAGAGTACCTGGCTGGTCAGTACATGCTGCAAGGAGCATCCAGTTTTCTGCCTGTCATGGCTCTTTCTCCACAGGAGGGAGAGTTGGTGTTGGACATGAGTGCAGCTCCAGGAGGCAAGACAACCTATATCGGTAAGATGTGCTTCAGGTGTGCCTGGTGTCATTGACAGTTACATAACTTTTATGAGGTGTTGTTATTTTCATTTTCTTGTTGACCAATCTGATGATTTTCTTAGTTATTGGATCAATCTGTTTGTCTATGAAATATCAGGAAAATATAAATTTTTCTGATAATTTATATTATCATGTAACTGGTTTCGAAAGGTGGTGTAGAAATAAAGTTGCTATCATTATTGGACAAAACATTAATATATTTGAGAAGCTCTTACTAGATTGTGCTTGAAATTTTACTGAAATGATTGATTCAATGTGAAAGTAGTTGCAGATTAATTTGTGTTGATTGATTACTAGTTAAAGGCAAATACAATTATTTTAGTGTAAACTAAATAATGACGTGTATGTCTCCCTTTAGCTCAGCTGATGAGAAACACTGGGGTGATCGTGGCTAACGACGCTAACGCTGATAGATTGAAGAGCGTGGTGGGAAACATCCACCGTCTGGGCGTCACCAACACGGTTGTCTGCAACTACGATGGTCGGCGGTTCCCAAAGGTAACAACCACACATCCATACAAATACATTATCTCTGTGATCAATAACATGAATCCAAGAGTTTTATTAAGTGGACTGACTTTGCGGACAGGTGATGGGTGGGTTTGACCGAGTGCTGCTCGATGCTCCGTGCTCAGGGACAGGAGTCATCGCTAAAGATCCAGTTGTGAAGACAAGCAAGGTAAACCACTTTTTACACGCGCACCTGTGTAGATGCACACTTTTGATTTTGAATAAAGTTGTAATACTTAATTCCTGTAATCCTCCTGCTTCATAACAGGACGAGGCAGACATCCAGCGCTCTGCTCACCTGCAGAAGGAGCTGATCCTTGCTGCTATAGACTCTGTCAATGCCGGATCGGCCTCAGGAGGATATCTGGTCTACTGTACATGTTCAATAATGGTAAGTGGGGAGTAAGAATTTGTTTTCTGCTTTGCATTCATTGATTATGAGCATGCTGTAGATTATGTGGTTGAAAGGTTTGGACCTTGATTGAAATGTGTTCCCGTAGGTGGAGGAGAACGAATGGGTGGTGGACTACGCCCTGAAGAAAAGGAACGTCAAACTAGTTCCCACAGGTCTTGACTTTGGCAAGGAAGGTTTCACCAGGTAAACGAGATAATCACTGTGTGTGTGTGCATGTGTTTTTACCAGGTTTGTAAATTACTGACAAGGAAACACTTTGATATTAAACACAACATTTACTATTCTATTCTTTAAGGTTCAGAGAACGAAGATTCCACCCTACTCTGAAACTCACCCGCCGATTTTATCCTCATTCCCACAATATGGACGGATTTTTTGTGGCCAAGCTCAAGAAGTTCTCCAATGTTGTTCCAACCGAGTCAGAGGGGAAAGGTAACGTCATTTTACTGTGTCCACATCCATGCTTGTACGTGTTAATAATTGTAATTGTAGCAACAGTGATTTAAAGCTTTTTAAACTAAAGCATTGAAGTTGGATGTCACTTATGATGTCTAAACAGATTTATGCATGACAGTTGCCTTGTATATCCTGAACTAACCCTCTGTATCTATTACTAATACAGAAGAAGAGAATTCAGAGGCTCCTGAGTCGACAGAAGTTACAGAATCTCCTCAGACTAAACCATCCAAAACCGACAAGACCGACAAGGCTGTCCCTGGAAAAGCAGGCGGCTTAAAGGCAAAAGCCCAAACCAAGGGAACAGCAGGCAAAGAGAAGGCAAACAAGCCAACAGGCAAAAAGGACTTGCCCACTGGACCAAAAAAGGCAAAGATCGCCAAGATGGATGACGACATTGTGAGAGGGTCTGAGGCCAGGAAGCCCGGAGCAAAGGCCACTAAAGCATCCAAGGGCAGCAAAAAACAAGGAGGGAAATTTGAGAAAAAGAAGGGCAACAAAAAATCCCCCATGAAGTCCAAGAAGAGAATGGGAAAGAATAAATTCCAAAAGTTGAAGCGCATGTTGGAAAAAAATGAGTGAGTGACATTGTATACAGTGTGTTGAAATGTAATGTGAGAGCTTTGGAAAGCTCTGTTACAGACTCAGATCCTCTTCAACCTGGTGTACAGCAGTACTGTAAGTGTCACACATAATTGTAACATGACCATGTACAGATTGATTTGGCTGGTCAACGATGTTCCGTATCAGTTTAATCCTCTCCCTTTTTTTTATTTCTATTACTTAATATTCATCATGTTTGTTGATTTAAATGCAGGTTGAGAAGACTTCTAGAAATGTGTGAGACAAAATAAATTTTAAGATATTTTTCTCAGCACTTGTTTGATTCATCATTTATCAGTTGGAGGTTTTGTCTTATTGGTACATCTATAGCCTCGTCATCACACACTAACAGGTTTCACTCGTCTATTACCTCCAGTAAGAAGGCTATGGTTTTGTCTGCATGCGTTTTGAGTTTTTGATTGCAGGAACAGAATAAAGATCCTCTACTGATTTCTATTACATTTTGTCGAGGGGTGGGAAATGACCTGAAAAAATGATAAAACTTTGGTTGGGGACCAGATCACGGACAGACTCAGGAGTTGTTGTTCAATGTAATGTTTTTTCAAACAATGATTTAACATCTTGGTGAAAATAAAAATCAGGCCTGTTTAGAAGACTGATATTTATGAGTGTTTTGATTTGGTGTAGATCAAAATAAAATCTGCATCTGGTGAATTTGATTTTTGTTTTTACATTTGAAGCACTGTTGGTCCCTGGCGAAGACGCACACAACTTGTAATGTATTTTGACTTGTCAGTTTTGTGTTGATCAGTTCCAACTCTAGTTTCAGGTAATCATACTGTAAATCTGACCAGTACCAACTTAAATTGAAAATACGACAAGTCAGGATGGAACTTCATTGAAAGTATCGTGAATCAGACAAGTCACGCTGTCTTAATGTAAAAGGGAAATTTACAAGATATTTATAACATATAATTTAACTGCAGCTGCCTATAACCTAATTCGTCCAAGAAGTTCATTAAATTAGTCAGGATGTATTTTTATATATCTGATAAATACATATATTGAATCTTATTTACACATCTTCATTTTAAATTTATATATTTTTAAGTTTTATTAAATAATGAAAAGTAAATTGACTGTAGAGCCCATATCATATTGAATCAAGTACATATATATACACAAATAAAATAAGACATTAAAATAGTTTGGATGTGAATTGTAAAGTTTTTGTAGAGACACCGGGATCAGCCAATCACGTCGCTCCATCCCGGACAGGAAGCTGCGGTGTTTACATTTTCCAAGATGGCGGCGGGGATGTATTTGGAGCATTATTTGGACAGTAAGCCGTTTTATCGTGATTTAAAGACACTAGAAACACATTTCGACCTTCTGTCTTTCCCTACGTGCTGTGTTTCGTCCAGGATTGTTGCTCTTTGTCAACTCGCCTCTGGGGAAAAAACGCTGTGGCTGTTTCCTCGCGGTCGGCGGGATGAGGCTCAGTCTATTTGCTGGAATAACGCGTCGCACTGTAGCTAAGAAAGGATGCTGTCTGGCGCCGAGCCGCAAACACACAACCACACACATATTGTACTCACTATTTCGACTTAGTGTTAGTTAATTACTCGAGCACATTTGTCTGTGTGGCCCGAGTCCACTAGCAGTACCGACCAGCTCGTTTAAAAGCTACGGTTAACGGTAACCTAATCACCAGTTCATGAAATGGAGCCGTCTGTTTCCGCTGTGGTTTCGTGTGGATCTCTGTGAAATTGAGGTTGATCTCTGCTTTTGCTGTGTTTCACTTTTTTCCAGGCATAGAAAACCTTCCGTTTGAGCTGCAGAGAAACTTCAACCTGATGAGGGACCTAGATCAACGCACAGAGGGTGAGACAAAGAAATACGTGTGGATGTCGAACCAGAAACCGCCAAACACAAGTTATCTGCCCAACAGTTTGGAAAACAAACCTGTTACATGCACGTATTTGTCTTATCTTATAACATGATAGTCAATTCATTCCCGATCAAGGGGGTCAGGGTCCTTCAGAGGATCCCAAGTAAAGTCTCAGTCACTAGATGAATATAGGGACATGAAAGGGTTTGTGCAAAATATTACATTTATATTATTAATTTTCCTTTTCCCAGTGGTAAATCTGCCTTGGAAATCACAGTGTCTGCTGTATAACAATTAAAAAACAACAAATACATCCACATGTTTATCTACAAGGACTGTTAGGAACAGATCGATGGCGTGTTTGAAACATATATTTGTGATGAGGGGTCATAAATAAACACAAGATCTTTTTATACTAGTACATGAAACATTTCAATGATTTGTAAACATTTTATCAAGAGTAAACCTGAGGTCGTAATCAACCTTTGCCAGTTTAGCATTATAAGTTGTGAGTTCACAAAATGATTTGCCAGTTATCTTGGTTATTTTCTTTATTGCTCAATGTACTATTTATAGGCATAAATAAAATGAGTATCCATGCTTGTTAAACAAGGAATAAATTGTTCCCTTTAATTTAACAGTCACTTTAACTGATTTATAGAAGGTAATTAAGTAAATAGTTTATCTAATATTGCACTTTTCACAAAATAGTGACAAAATGCTTCACAAAAGAAAAAAAAAAGTTTTTAAAAATAAACAGAGCCAACCCAAAACAAAATCACAAGCACTAGACATTACAAGGCAAGTTAGAATAATAACCAGAGCAACCAACTCAAAGCCAAGATCACCTTTTTTTCTCAGGCGGTTGAAAGTGATAACCAGTAGGCCCTGACCTACTGGTTATACAAGGATGGAGCAGGTCCGAGTTGTATTCGGGTGCCTGACCATGCAGAGCTCTATATGTGAAAATCAGAACCTTAAAATGAATCCTGAACTTAATAGGAGGCCAGTATAAAGATGATAAAATGGGCGTGATATGACCCATCCTGCTGGACCTGGTCAACAGCCTTGCAGCAGCATTCTGGACCATTTGTAAACGATCCAGGGCCGACTCGCTGTAGCAGGTGAAAAGAGACTTGAAATGATATACCTGGGATATTTATAGCTGATGGTGTTAATTGTTAACAGTGATATCACATATGTATGTGGTTTTTAAAGTTTCCCTCCTTGTATCTTTTTAGATCTGAAAGGACAGATAGACTCTCTGGCCAAGGAATACACAGCCAATGCTCGGACTCTTTCCTCTGAGCAAAAGCTGTCCATACTGAGGCAGATTCAACAGTCTTACAGTAAATGCAAGGAGTTCGGAGATGATAAGGTGCAACTGGCCATGCAGACGTATGAAATGGTAAGTATCCTCTATAAACTCATTGCTTTGTGCACATTTGCTGGTAATACAAGTAGAATAATAACAAGGGCAATATGAATGTAAATGATGTATATACCACAATCAGGCTGCTGAAGTTGTGTATTTTTCAGGTTGACAAACACATCAGACGCCTTGACACAGATCTGGCGCGGTTTGAGGCTGACCTGAAGGAAAAGCAGATTGAGAGCACAGACTATGATTCTACCTCCAGTAAGGGGAAAAAAGGTGCATATGCATTTTGATTATGTACTTTTTTTGACATAACATGAGACATTATTTTAATCCGTTCTCTGTTGTATGTGTACTTTGAAGTTTGTGTCAATCCAAGTGAGACAAGACAGAAGGAAAAGAAGATGGCTAAAACAAGGTCTAAAGTGAAGAGTTCAGATGAAGACAGCAGTCCCAAGACTGCACAGAAGAAAGTCAAACTCCTTCAGCCGTACGTTGTGTTTCTGATTTCCAGCTTGTGATGGATTTGTGTTTGCTCTTGAAGTTAATTATTCATAGCTTCATGATTGTTTTCTAATTGAAATATGTTTGGTCTATCGTCAGAGGGGAATTCAACAGCCCTGCCTCCAACTTCGGGAATGTGCATCCATCTGATGTGCTGGACATGCCGGTGGACCCCAATGAGCCCACCTACTGTCTGTGCCATCAGGTCTCTTACGGCGAGATGATTGGCTGTGACAACACTGATGTGAGTTTTCCTTTTGTCTCAGTTCACATGTGCAGAGGCCTTTGTAATTTTCCCAAATCTCTGAGCATGTTTTTGTGTTAAACAGGTATTTCTGGATGGATTTGATAATTAAAAGTAAATATAATTGCTAAAGGAAAATGACAAGTCTAAAGTCTTCATGCCTCTGATAGAAGAAACATGTTACTGAGGATGGTCAAGTCTTGAATAACAAATGTAGAAATAAGGAAAAGAAATCTTGATAAACGGAATAAAAGTGCTGAGAGCTCGAAACATTTCTTATGTCATAAAATGAAAAATTACAATTGTGCAGTCAAAGCAATAATTAGAAACAATTATAGTTACATTTGTATGAACAAGAGCAGGATTTTTTGTGCAGTTTTGTACCTTGAGAATACTGTGTCTGTTCTTCCTTTTGGTCAGATGCATTGCTTAGAAGTCTATAATCATATTTTCTTTGATGGAAATTGAACTGTTCCCAAGAATATTATCCAACAGTAAAATTATTGAAAATAATTTAACAAAACAAAAAAGAACACTAACAAACAGAAAATATATGACTTCATTCCATGTGACCTTTACCTGCCCACCCAAAGAGCTTAGGATTTTATTTGTGTGTTTTTATTTAAATAATATCAAATATAATTTACAAAGGTCGGCTTACTTCTTTGACATTGAAATAATCAAAAATACAATTCATTACAATAAACAGAATTTGTAACCATGTTAAATGACAGTAATCACTTCTTGTACAATCAGAAAAAGTCCTGCTCCTCCTTCTCAGTGGATAAGGTCACGAATGACATTAAGAAAAAACACACACAAATCACATTGTGATGTTTTCCTGTGAAAAGATTGATTCTGTTTGTGATCATTTTGTTTTGTCTCTCCCGTGTGCTGCATTTGCACAACACATAACAGTGCTTTGTCTGTTTTTGTCTTTTCTGCAGTGCTCCATCGAATGGTTCCATTTTGCATGTGTGGGCCTGACAACCAAACCAAGAGGAAAATGGTACGAGCCTAAACTATAAACTGCAATGTATTGTCCCTGTTGTCAATGTGTGAATTGCTGCTCATTCAATCCAATCACCATAACTACTTATGCTTCTTTTTTCATTCATGCTATGCAGGTATTGTCCAAGATGCTCCCAAGACAGAAAGAGAAAATAAAAACACTTTGCTGTCCTGAAACAAAGGTGTGGACACGAATCAGATGGAAATTGAGAAGAGCATTTCTTCATTACTTACTCAGACTTTTTCTTTCTCATATTCTTTAACATTTGGTGCTTTTTCTTTTGGTTTACAGTGTGTAATTTGCCTTGGTCTGATGCAGTTTGTGAAGGAGCCAAGTGGTTACAATGATATTTAAATATTTTTTTGTAACTGTTCAAAATAATTGATTCTTTTTTTGTTTGTGTTACTTTTGGTGCTCTTATTGTGTATTTTATTTTTAAATTGTTCTTTTATGAGTGAAAAATGAACACTACAAATGCCCCTGATGGTTTATCAGTTTCCATGATACTCTAAACTGTATTTACATGTATGACTACAAAATTTAGGGTATTTTCTCTGAGAATGGTTTGGCGGCCATGGATTTTTTTTTCTTTGCTTTGTTGTATGGTTAGTTTTTTATGCTTAGCCTTGGGAAAGTAGTATTACTTTTTGAACTGTAACAAGCAGGCAATGGAAAATGAAGGCAAATGCTGCATCCTGACAGTATTAGTCATCTGTGGTAGTGAGTTAATCATTTCATTTCTAACATTTGATGAGTGCCGTATAGAAAGAAACATATTTCGTGTAAAGTATTGTCATTTGTAGCTGAAACATTGGTACAGGGCGGAGAGGGTGATTGTGTTCTCAATCATTTGAATACAGCTACTACCTCAAAAAACCTGACTGTGTCTTCCTGTGTGTCCGTTTTATCATCACGCTGCATTTAGTCTCCATCCGGCACATTCAAGTGCTACAAACAGTTTCTTGAAGACGTTCTGATTGACGGAGTAGCAATCTGTAGGGTCGTTAGGAGTCGTTGAGGTTACCTGAGAGGCTGGACCCACCCTGTTGTTGTGGGTCGTTGACAGATGGTTTGAAAGAGGAGTGAAGGAGGCTATCTCTGAACAGAGGAGGAGGTCCACCTATCAGCCACATAGAATATAGTCTCAATTTCCATCCCCAGGAAGTTTCACTACAATTCACACCTTAGGACACATGACTGAAAGGGGGCGGGTGGGTCCACGCCTCCCAATGACCGATTGGGTCCAGCCTCACAGACTCCTAACGACCCTACAACTTAAATACCTGGGACTCCCACCAGCCAGTCCTGAAGAAGCCTCATGGATGATGGGATAAGAAATCCCTTCACCTAAACAGGGTCCAGTTGACCTGCTTTTTTTTTTTTTTTTTTTTTAGCTCCTGGTTATAAAATGACCTGGATGACTGAGAATCTCCACAGACATAATCCTTCATCAGTCCCACAGTGGGGAGATTTGCAGTATTACAGCATCAAGAGTCAAAATAGGCATCGGTGAGTGATGAGTAAATTGCAATACTTTAGTGTAAGGAATAAAAAAATAAATATGTAGAGGGATGGCTCATATAAATACCAGGACCTGGGGGACTGAGACACTCCATAGACTTTTCATGTGGCAGTCGATGTTGTAGTTTGGTCGGCGCTCCATTAGGGGGAACTGTTGAGTCAAACCCTCTCGTGTGTCGGGCGCATATTTGTGACGTCAACGCGCCGTGGCTTTGGCGCGATGTTTGGATCATTTTGAATCAGACCGTTTGAAGCAGACGGTGAAAGAAGCAGATTCCTCCTCTGGTTTCAGAGGCCGACGTCGTGGCTGTCAGGACTACAGGAGTTACCGGTGAGCGCTATAGTCTTAAAGTTCGTAAACAAGTCGTAAGCTCCCATTAGCTACAACCGTGCTAAACAATGATGTTAACGGCGAAAGAGTCTAGCTAGCGTGACGTTAGTTAGCCTGCTAACTTTACCCGCTAGCTTGTTTGGCTAGCTCGACTCACAACAACAAAGTCGTAGAGTTTGGCTGATTGAAAGATTCGTAAAAACTCTTTAAGACTTGTCGAAAATTGTATTGAACTGAAAGTGATGTTTAAAAGTATCAATTAAATCTTCACTGCTGTAGATATGATATTTATTTGGTTGTGGACTGTTTGTTCCACCGTGTCTTATATGGGTCACGGTTACATTATATATATATACATTAAACCGTCTTTAGGTTAATGTTTTGGGCGAGAGCTCTTGAGGACCATCGTCCCTACTGATTTTCAATCATACTTGATTGTAAGAAAATAGTTATTGTATTTAAACTGTCCAATATGTATTAAAGGACTTGACAGACCTAAAGAACCCCCCCCCCCCCCCCCCCCATAGGAACTCAATCATAGTGAACAGCGTTACCTATCTGGAAGTTTAAAAGTATTATCACAGATGCAGTCAGATTGTAGTTCTACCAGTAAACTTACTTTCACTTTCACTGCAATGCTGTTTTTTTTTTTTGTTAATGAAGCACTGACCTAAACCTATGTTTCTTTGTGTTTTTCTGCAGACATGTCGTGGGACTTCTTTGTGCCCGTTTGCACAGGAGACCTGGTGAAGACTGGTGGGATCAACCAGTACGTCGTCCAAGATGTGGTCTCCTCAAAACAGCTGCCAGCCAGTCTCAGTCGTGAGTATTAAATCAGACTGTGGAAGTCTGCAGTTGCTCTTAGTGAGACATTTCATTAGAGTTGAAACATACATTTTGTTTTATCTCTAACAGGATTCAAGGCGGCACTGAGAAGCCAGGGGCCTCTGTGTATATTGGAACACTTTGACACATGCTATAGTGTGCTTCAGTAAGTTTTCATCACACAGACGTTGCTCCAATTATCTCGTTGACACTGAATCAACATCAAGAATACTGTTTACTTTTTAGGCACTGCAACTCAGTTGAGCTGGGAGTAAAAGAGGATACTCTGGAATTACTAGTACAAGGTGAGACCTTTTTATATTTCTGTGTAACTTGATAGAAATGCAACCCTCATGTTCTTGGGTGATCATGTATTGTCTGGTTTCTTTTCATTTCAGTGGTTAATGGCCTGGCTGCTACCCTGCCGGCACTCCTCATGGCCACCTCAGTCTCGGCTGCAGAGCGCAAAGAGAAGCTTAATGCGGTCAAGATGAGCGTCTTCCTGATCTGCAAGCTCACAGAGACGCTTGAGGTCTTTTCTTGTAGGCAGTGCATCGTCACCGCACCTGGGAAGGTATGCTCAATAATGGCACAGTTAAGAAGCATTCAATGAATGGCTTTCACAGTTAAATTGTTATTTGATCTGTCATTTTAAACGCCCACTGATGAGATTATGGCAACTTTTATGATCCAGTCAGACCAAGAGACCATGGTTTTTAGCCTGCTGTTTGGTGGGTAGTCTTGGTAGTATGGTGAAGATTTATTGCACTGCTGTAAGGCCCCACCCACAGTAAACATGACACCTTCTACAGCCTCTGTCCCCCCCAAAAGCTATGGGATGGGATATGCAGGAGATTTCAAACAAAGTGTGGATGTTTATTTTTGTGTGTACGTTGTGTGAATGTATGTGTGTCAGCTGGAAAGAGCCATGGTCTTATTATTTGGTTTGGCGGGTATGAACACATATTTGGTAATCTGAGGGCTTGTATTGTATATTTTTTAACGTTAATTTAGTTGTCGTGGATATTTCCAGTAATATCAATGAAGCTTATCAGACACAATTGTCTCTTACACAGGGTGGTAAAAAAGGTAAAGCTGGTGGAGAGGGACTCGTGCAGTGGGAAACAGAGAGGGAGAAGGTGCTGCAGGCACTTGTCCAGCTCCTCCAGCTCGATATCCGTTCCCTCTGGAACCTCTCCCTGGTGGAGGAAGAATTCATCAGGTAAATGAGCACTGGGCAATAGTTTAACGGCCATATGTTTAACTTTCCACTTGCCAGCATTTGAAATATTGTGGCCTTAATTGGAGCTTATATGTAAATTAGCTTTGCCTTTCCAGTAATAATGTTTCGCAAAACCTATAAGGAAATAATATTTTTTTATTTAAAAAAAAAAAAAAAAAAAAAAACTTCTTACACTCAACTTTATTTTCAGTCAAAACCAGTATATTTACTACTAGAGGAAAGTCTTTCTTTTTTTTTCAGTTATTGATCCACTGTGATGTTCCAGTATCATTTTCTGTTGAGTTCAAAGTCTTGTGTACAACTACTACCATACCATATATTAATTAAAAAAATTCTGTTCCCTTTGTTTCCGTAGCTGTGTGACCTGCTGCTGTTACAAAGTTCTTGAGAACCCAACCATCAGTCATGTCAAGAGCAAACCCACCAGAGATTGTATAATCCACCTATTGGGTGTATTAATTAAGAAGTACAACCACCTCCTTGGTCAGTCCTTCACTATGCTTATCATGGGTGCAAGATACTGCAAGAACAAATCAATTTTTGGTGTTACATTTTATTAACTTTCTAAACTTTTACAGGTGCAAGTGTAAAGGTGATTCAGTTGCTGCAACACTTCGAGCAGTTGTCATCTGTTTTTGCCCAGGCAGTGTCTGTGTGGAGCACCGAATATGGAGTCAGGTCTATCATTGGAGAAGTAATAAGGTAGGAGCACATTATGTTTTGATACATATCATTTATGTGGAAATATGATTCCTTGGTTGCAAATTCTAAAGAAATTAAAGTTATCTTCCCACCTTCTTACAGGGAGATAGGTCGGAAGTCCAGTGAGGAGCTCGCCAGAGAGGGGTCAGGGGTCAAAGCATTTTCTACCTTTCTCTCGGAACTCAGCGGCCTGGTGCCTGAATTAATGATCCCCAACATAAGTGTGCTGATCACACACCTGGAAGGAGAGGTACTGCACACCAGAACATGTTGTTCCTGCCAAACTAAATTCTTGATGTATAGCTCATGCATTGAAATAAGCCCCTATTCGAGCTGGGGAGAACTCTGTACTCTCTCTCTCGTACGAGACAAAATATGGCTATAGTAGAGGCAAATGTCCTCTCCACTTTTCTCTTATTGCTGTTCGGCTAACTTTTTGCCCAATGATGAGACCAAGGCGAATACGAGCTCACTGAATGAGAGCTGGGTTCTTCTTTGCCTTAACTGGCAGGTAATCTTGGCAGTGCAGGGGAGGTTTCCTGCTCTGCTGTAAGGGTCTGCCTACAGTGTTCTGGCTCATCCCAGAGTATTCCTCAACAGTCACAGTGGAGTAATAACTGGGATGATGCCGACAGTGTGTGTGCATGTGTGAAAAGGCAAGAAGTTCACCCAGCTCTTTGCTGTTCATGCGGCCATGAGTTGCTTCTTTGGTAATCTGAGGGCATATTTCTCAATTTCTAATGAACTTAGGGTTGGGCTATAAACCTTGAAATCAATATAACAATTATTTTAAACCTTGAACTTGATTATCCCCTTTCCACCTGTTATTCAGAGCAACACAATGCGTGTTGCAGTGTGTGAAGTGCTGGGAGACATCCTTGTGCGGGTCCTGTGTGGAGACGGTCTTGATGAATCTGGTAAAGCCGATCGAGACCGATTCTTTGACACGCTGCAGGAACATCTGCATGACACGCACTCCCACGTCAGGGCACGTGTGTTGCAGGTGTACACACGAATCGTCAACAGCAAGGTATGTTTAGTAGACCTGTGTATTTGTGAAAGGATGACATTAAATTCCCACCTGGTAACAAATTCTGTCTTGTGTTTAGGCACTGCCCCTGTGTAAGTACAGCGAGGTGATGGAGCTTGCTGTGGGACGACTGATGGACAAATCTATAAACGCAGTGAAGAGTGCTATCCAGCTGTTGGCTGCCTTCATAGCACACAACCCCTACAGCTGCAAGGTAACCCAAACCAAAAGGATTCAGAACTGGAGTAGGAGACATTTCCATATTTCACAGTCTCACAGGAATTGGTCTTTTTCAGTTGAGCAGCGCAGATCTGAAGATTCCACTGGAAAAAGAGACTGTTAAACTCAGAGAGATGAAAGAGAAACTGGAGGGGAAAGCACCAGGTACGCATTTGTTGGGAAAAGTTATTTATTTTCATGTTGGATTCACTTATGCCCAATGATGAGACCAAGGCGAATACGAGCTCACTGAATGAGAGCTGGGTTCTTCTTTGCCTTAACTGGCAGGTAATCTTGGCAGTGCAGGGGAGGTTTCCTGCTCTGCTGTAAGGGTCTGCCTACAGTGTTCTGGCTCGTCCCAGATTATTCCTCAACAGTCACAGTGGAGTAATAACTGGGATGGATCGACAGTGTGCGTGTTGTGTGTGTGTGTGTGCATGTGTGAAAAGGCAAGAAGTTCACCCAGCTCTCTTTGCTCTTCAGTCTGCCATGAGTTGCTTCTTTGGTAATCTGAGGGCCAAGTTAAAAAAAAACATTTGGGCACAGAAGACTAGGTCCCCCAAAAGAGGTGTCTCAAAATCCAACCTAAATCTTATCGTAACTACATATAGCATATTTTTGGAAGATTAGAACACAAACTCACACACTTCTCAATCTTGTTACATCTAACAATTTAGTATTTAAAAATAACACAATGAAGCAGATTTTAAAAGAACTGCAGCTTCATTTATTTGATCAAAGGAGGGAAAATGTAACGGCAACTATTTTAATTGGTGTCAAGAGAACTTGAATTAATTAACTGAGATTTCAGCTTTTACTTTTATGTTACCTTTCGTTATAGTAATTTTAAATACCTTTCTCAGATTAGACATTTGCAGATCAAGTACTACTCAGGCATTTCAGTCACTGTAAGAAGTTCATTCACTTAAGTTAGTTTGGTATATTAAACGCACGCCCCCAAAAAATTTACCATTTAAAACTGGGGAAAAATTACAAACTGATTGGATTTAAATGACTTAAACCATTTTCTGTCCTATTTGGCAGTGGCTGTGATTAAGGCATCTGAGCTGTGGGCCGCAATGGAGCCTGAGCTGCTCATCACCGTTGGGACGGAGCTGGAACCCTCAAGTGACTCGGAGAACGAGCAGCAGGAAGATGAGAATGACCAAGATGTGGAAGAAGAAAAAGTGGCTGAAGACGACAGGGCCACTGCAGTGATGATTGCTCAGTACCTCCGGGTCAACAAATACAGGCAAGGGCAGGGATGTTTTTACACTCGTATCAACAATCAGCCAACAATCCGAAATGTGAGATCTAACTTGTGTCCTACAGGAATGCTGTACGTCTTTGTATCAAGGCTCACAGCTGCTTCCCTGAGTCTGAGAGGTTTGCTTCTCTGTCCACTGTTACACCTGAGACTCTAATGGAAACCCTGGCTCTGATTTTCAAAGGTAAAACCTGCACTCAGTTCACTTGTCCCCTTTCTATTCAGAGATACTCATCCGAAGTACTCTCAATTTTTATACTTAATGGAGGCAAGACTGAATACATTTAGGATTTAATTATTTTCACATTCTCTTTCAGTTTCATTTCATTATTCTTTAATTGCCTTAACCTGAGTATTTCAGAGCAGAGAACACTTCCCTTTTCAAACCAGCCGTTTTTTATTCATGATGTATTTCAGACCACAAAACTCGGGTACAAACGTTGCTATCATTTCAAGAGAAATAACACTAATTTTTCATGCTCCCCAAAATCAGAATTGGACTTCTCCATTGTGTTACAGGCTTCCAAAGACTTTTTCAATATAGTGACAAATATATCGGCAGTTTAGAAAGATGTGTTTTTAATCACAGTTACAAAGGAAACTGCATTCATCTTTGAATCCAATACAGACCGTGTCGTCTGTAGTAAGGCTTGTTGTGAAGTGCAGGATTTTAGCAATCTCAGTCATAGGCCAATAACTAGAAATGTTCCGATGCCCTCTTCCCTTCCCCGCAAATCTTATACTGGTGCATACGTTGCTGGTATCTAAACATCTTCATTGGTAACCTAACTGATTATTTAATTATTGCCTAATTTTTGTGTTTGTTAGACTATTCAACCCCCCATGAATTCCTAATCACACATGCCACAAGATAAAACCTTTTTTTACTGCTGTGCCAAAATGTTTCCATACAACTGCAGGTACACTGGCTCTGTGATTAAACACCCAAGACAGACTAGTGTGTATTGCTTGTTCTTTAATGTAAGCGCGGCTGCCTTACTTGCACTAAAAGCCTCCAGAGCGAAGACAACAGCTGTAACCTAATTTCTCTAATCAAGCAGCAATGGAAAGGCAATTTATTGGCTGAACTCCTGTATAATTTCTTCTCAATGCAAACTCTCAACATAATACCACCCCTGCTACTCTCTTCAGGCTCTGACGAGGACGCAGCTGAGCTCAGCCAGAACTTGCCACCTACCCCACAGAAAGAGGGGGAGAAAGAGGGGGAGGAAGGGGAGCTGAAGAAGCAGGAGATGTTGGTGCAGTACCTGAAAGATACAGAAACCTTCGCCTTACAAGTGGAGAGAGCCATCTCTGTTATCAACACGATGCTCTATATGAAGACCACTTCAGGTAGCATAGATTATTAGTCAAAACCTCATTAGTCAAACATATGCATTTCCCTATAGTGTTTGAATTTGCGCTGTACTGACATGGAGATATGTGCAACTCCCGTAACAAAAGTTGTTTTTGTTTTTAGTGGTTCAGGAGGCTGTGCAGTTCTGTGTGACCGTGTGTGAGTTCAGCGTTGCCAACTCTGTCAGTGGTGTGAGGAAGATGTTGCCTCTCGTCTGGTCAACTGACACTGCCATTAAAGATGCTGTCGTTCAGGCATACCGGCGCCTTTATCTGAACCCACAGGGAGACAACATCAGGTCTGTAAAACATGCATGAAGTGCCCTGACTTTGAACAAGTACATGTCGTGAGTAACTATTAGTTTTACATTTTAGCTTATAATGTATAATCTGCTCCAAAAAAACTCGAGGGGAAAGCACACAGTACATATGAACCCTGGGAAACGTTTTTATCTGCACGTTTAATTCACATTTTGCCCAATGATGAGACCAAGGCGAATACGAGCTCACTGAATGAGAGCTGGGTTCTTCTTTGCCTTAACTGGCAGGTAATCTTGGCAGTGCAGGGGAGGTTTCCTGCTCTGCTGTAAGGGTCTGCCTACAGTGTTCTGGCTCATCCCAGAGTATTCCTCAACAGTCACAGTGGAGTAATAACTGGGATGATGCCGACAGTGCGTGTGTTGTGTTGTGTGTGTGTGCATGTGTGAAAAGGTGAGAAGTTCACCCAGCTCTCTTTGCTCTTCAGTCTGCTATGAGTAGCTTCTTTGGTAATCTGAGGGATCAGTCCAGAAACCAATTTGGGCTCAGAAGACTAGGTTCCCTCAAAACAGTAATATTCAGTCATAACTCATGTTTATTGTCTCTTGGCTGTCTTGATTTCTGTTTAATATAAATCATAAAAATATAGCTCTTGTGATTTTCGTTGAATTTTGAAGCTATGTGAAATTGCTTGTTGGCTTATTCCTGTGAGCATGAATTAATACCATATGTTTTTGCAACTAAAGAGATTTATTTTGTGCTTGTATTAGGATGAAAGCTCATACTCTTGTGGACAGTCTTTCTGAGCTGATGGTTGACGCATCTCTGGGAACAATCCAGTGTCTTGAGGAAATAGTGAGTAAATGTTCTTACTCATGTGGCTCATTTCTCTCTAGGTAATTTAAAGAAACATAGTTATGCAGAATTTTGAAAGACACATTTGTAACAGCCGTGAAATGCTTACGGTAGTTTTACTTGATTCATATGAGATCCAACCCATCAAACTTATCTCTGTAGGTCCAGGAGTTCTTTGGCGGTGGCAGCAATCTCCAGTCCACTGTAGTGCAGGTCCTGTGGGAGAGGTTTACTGGGAAACGAGAGACGTCTGGCTTAAACAGGCGAGCTGCAGTGTTGCTGCTGGGCATGGCTACACGGTAAGACACAGACCACTGTCAGCATGTTCTCAGGAAATTAATTTATCAAGCCATTATGAAGAAAAGGGGTTTTAAGCCTTGCCTGTAATTTCACTCAAATTTTCTAGAGTTGCTGCAAAAGGGCAGCACAATGTCTTCAACCGTTTTTACTAACTCTCTACTTTGCACTTTCATTTAATGACTATGTTGATCTCGCAGTTCTTCAAGCAGAGAAGTAAAATTGACTTGATCGGAATCCCTTAAAAAGTTTAAATTATTGCAACACCTTATTCAAACATGAGCTTCTTCAGATCCAGATACACACTGCATTTAGGTACAGGTATAAACTGGATCAAATATCTCATTGTTAATTTAATTGAAATGGACTGATTCATGTGCTGGCAGGAAATACAAACTGTCAGAGTTCCACTTTTAGTTGTGTTGATTAAATAAATGCACTTCTTTTATATTCTGGTCCTGCCTCAGCTACATGACATTCAGCAAATTCTCTCATTAGTCAGAATACAAGCTCAGCTTCAGCTCCTCTTCATTGTAATCGAAGTCACGACCATATCTAGGCTCCTTGCCAGTGCATTTCACTGAATATATGTATTTTTCAGTGTTCCCCCTCAATCTACCTCAAAGAGAGCCACTGCTGCAGGGAAGAGCGAGCAAGTGAGAGAGTAAAGGGAGACTATCTGCAGTCCGCCCACACTGCTGCCTCTCTTCATGAAGCCAGCAGCCTTCATAAACTATTAAATCTTAATCCTAACCCGTCCTCCTACTCGCATTATCTAGGCAGCAGCCTAGAACTGGCAAGGCCAGCACACTGTAGTCGGGGTGATGTAGGGCAGATATGTTATTACTTTGTTTTGAATAATCATTTGATCCTTTGAGAGTTTTTTTCTTTGTAAAAAATTCTGTTTTTGTATGTATGTTAATGCAACAGGGCAGAGAGGGAGGTGGTGCTCAGTAATCTGGACACTCTTTGTTCCGTTGCTCTCGGAGAAAAAGTAACTGAGGACTTCCTTCTGGCCAGAGACACAGTTATAACCATCTGCAGTATCACTGACCACGTCAGGGTAAGAAAATATAAACCAGGATTTCTTTTCAATCAAAGTGTTTAGTTGATTTAACCTATTGATTATGGATTATGTCGGTCAATGTGTTGAAAATCTTATTTGAAATGTTTTCTGATTGGAGACACTGGGTTTGCTTTAACGACTCAAAACCAAACTCAATATTGTTTAATCAGCTTTGCTTTCTGTTTTTGTCTTGGAGATCCCAGCTGTAGAAATATGTTTTTATTTAGATACAATAAATCCTAGGCCACAGATAAATTGGGTCATTTAATGTACAAGGCCAGGTTTGTCTCTGTCAACAGATTGGTATAATATGACACTGATAACTTACATATTAAATTTTTTCCACCAGCAATCCAAAGGTGCTCCATTCAGACTTCCTCAGGATCATCAGCTCTTCACCTGCCTCACACAGGCCCTCGCTGAAGGTAAATTAGGATAAATGGGCCCTTTGAGAGATATTTCCCAGCTTTTCTGTATTAGCTTTTACCACTCCTGTTTTGTTACAACTGCATCTGTTGGTACCTGCTCCAGGTGTGGTGATGGAGGACCCTTACTGGCAGGGCTTTATGGAACAGGCTGTGCGTCTCATCTACTTCCTGGCTGAGTCTCCTGACCAGCTGTGCTCCCGGCTGGTGCAGCGCAGCGCTCGCCTCCTCCTAGATCAGATTGCAGAAGCTGGGGAAGTCAACAAAGATTCTAGCCAGACTCAAGATGGATCTCAAGAGTCCAGTGAGCAAGATGAACAAGGTGAGACCCATTGTGTCTCTTTCTAAAGAAGACATTTGCAGTTTAAGGTCTAATCTGAATTGACATTGGCACCGATACTGAGTAACCAGGACCTCTTGCTCAGTCAACATGCTCTTAATCACATGTGTCCGCTTGTCTTTGTGTCCTGCAGTGAACTGTGTGTGTCTGGCCCAGCTGTTGGCTCTGTGTGGCTGCGTGGCCTTCTGGCAGGTGTCTCACCTTGAGCGCAGTGTGAGCGCTGAGCTCCGGAGGAGGAGAGGAGAGAGGGAGGAGAGGGAGGAGAAGGAAAAGGTCCCATCCAGCAAAGCTAAGGTAATGAGGCTGCCATGACTTGTGTACATAATCTGTACAGCTGTGCACTCGGATTAAAGTTTAATTAAACATTTGTAATGAGATTCATTAGTTAAAGCCCTTGTTCTGTTCAGTCCACAGAACAAGATCATGATCAGATGTTTTTGTAAAAGCTTCCAGGTGTTAATATCACTTGCCTGTTTATAAAAGTATAAAATTCTCAAAGATTACAAATGAAGCCAAACTACCTATTTGTTTTGACAGACAGTCTCAGGAGGAAGACTTGGTGAGATGTATTTTGGTGACACAGTCGGATGAGTGATGGCACTTAATTGTTCAACCCATCAGGGAACAGGGATAAATATTCACCTTAATGAGCAAAATATTTAGTTTTGATCTTTTCTCTTGATAACCCAAGAGACACACGCTGTGACGTAAAACAAAACATTTGACTCAAACCGGAAACTTTTCAGGTGTTGAAACGTTTAAGTACGGATACATTACAGCCACCAGCCTCAAGTTGGTGTTTCATACAAAAATATGGGCAAAAGTATAACATAATTTAAGCTTACATAAATTAGTAAGTGAGATTTGCTCACTTTTAGACCAAAGACAGTGAGTTTATAAATCTAAACCATCGCTTTATTTGTTTTCCAGCAGCAATCAGCCAATGAGAGTGCCATGGAGGAGGAGCTTGGGTTGATGGGCGCTTCTGCTGAAGATACAGAGGCTGAACTCATCAGAAAGATCTGCGAGACTGAATTACTGGCCGGTAACAAATACCTCTTGTCTTTTGTTTTGCTGCTCCACATTAAGCTTTATTCAAACCCACTCTTAACCATCCACTACATTCATTTCTTTACAGAGATTTAGCAGAATCACCTAAACATCTACTCCACCCTCTTTCTCTTTAGATGAGAACCTGCTGTGTGCATTTCTTCCCCTGCTGGTGAAAGTCTGCAGCTCTCCGGGACGCTATTCCCACCCACAGCTCACCACTGCTGCCTGTCTGGCACTCTCACAGTACATGATGATCAGGTAAACACACTGCCTTTGGTGCTGATTAATCATCACAAACAATTATCTGCAACTATATTAGTCCATGAAGTAAAATCGAGTAGGAAAGTAAGATTCATAGGTTCCATTTTGGATGAATATTTGTGAACTTTCGCTTGAGCTGTGTGAATTGTGACGGGGGAATACAATATTTTTGTCATCTATTGACCAAACAATGAGGTGCTCATTTGCAGATTAATTCAAACTTTTGCTAGTTGTAGTCGTACATATAGAATTTGGTGAATAACCTTTTAATGCTGTGATTTCTTTCAGCCCATCGGTGTGTGAAGAGAACATCCGTCTCATATTTACAGTGCTGGAGCGCTCTACTCTTCCTGTCGTCAGGGCCAATGCCCTAATAGCCCTCGGAGATCTCACTGTGCGATTCCCAAACATTCTGGAGCCCTGGACACAGAATCTCTATGCCAGGTAATCTAATGACACGTTAAATTTGATCAGCACAATAATATAAAATACATTTGTTGGTGCAGTGGCTCATCACCCCCTCGCAGTAATTGATTCTCTTTCAATTACATACACATTACCATAATATCCGCAGATTTGTTTTATTTCCGACACCCAAGATTGTAAGGAACAAGCTACGGCTGATGGAGGAGCTGAGTGGGTATACAGTAAATGACGGTTAATCTCGGCCAACATCATCCTTATGCTTGTTCAGTTCATCATCCAGATCCCACCACCTCCACCACCACGTCTCAGTGTGTTGCTCCTTTCAGCCACTGAAGTGTTGCTGCTGTCACACTGCTCCACTGAGCCACATGATGGGAAAAGTTTACTCTTTCCATCACGACTTTTTAATGGCAGGGAAACAAACTTCGAGATAATCTACGATGGCACAACTCTGATATCCGCCTTGTAATCTGACCTCTGCGGTTGCCGTGGTAACTGGCCAGCACTTCGCGGCCTGCAAACCCACCCCCTCTTGTGAACTGGGGCGGAGGCATAGACAAGGGCACTTGAATACAACGGACAACTTAAATTCTAGTGTGTTTCAGGCTGTGGCTCTAACCAGTGGCTAGTGTGTTGTAATTATATAGTGCAGTTGAATGAGCTGAAGGGAATAATTCTAGGTCAAGTCAAAGATTCTGCAGGGGTTAACGCTCGTAGCTACACTGTCATTCGAAAAACACTTAGTGGTTTCTATCTGTTCCTCCTGCACAAAGTTACACTGGTTCCCTGTACATGACTCACAAGCTGAAGTTTCTCTGTTTGATGTAGTGCGCTTTTAATTGCACCGATTAATAATTCTCACATTGAGGTGTTTCGGAACGTGTAATAAAAATTCTGTTCCTTTTCATTATGTGCCTTTGCCCTCCATAGTGTTTTCTACCTGATAAGCATTTTATAATGTCCCCTAATTGTCTCCTCCGCACAAACACCTCCACTGTTCTCCAGGCTGCTGTCCTGGAGTCTCCTGATAAGAGCATTAAGAATTAATTACCCTGTTGCTCACTGTAGTAAGCTGCTGCATTGGTATGTGGAAGTGCCATGTACTAGTGTCTGATCCTCTGCCAGGAGTTCTGCTCTCTGGCAAACATGAGAAATGGTTAATGAGTTTCTTTTGTTCTGTGGCTCTGGATGAGGGTGCATCTAAATGGGTCTCGGGATGCTATCTGGTTGCCCTGCCACAGCCTGTCCAATCCCATTGTGCTCGGCTGAGGCGCTGACGGTTGTTTGGTTTATGTAACATTCTGGCTAATTCCAGGTTTTACAGAAAGCTTAATTGACTGGGATGTGAAAATGGCAAGAAAAAACACTGGTGACGAGGCCTTTTACCCAAACTCACATTTGTAGCCATGTTATAGGAACTTTTCTTGGAACGGCAATGATTGTCTGTCAGTCAATTCAATTTTACACAGATAATCAGGCTCCTCTGAGGTTGAATCCTACTGACTAGTTCTCTCTGACGGTTAAACAAGCATCACCTGCAGATTAAACATTTTATTTAACCAGTGAAATATCACAACATCTACAGGATAGTTTCAAAAAATGTGATACAGACATTCATGGTCATCAGAGGATTTATCCTGATGACTTAGATAATCCTGACTTTAATGTAGCGCCACCAAGAGGTTGAGGTATGTGGTTGTTAGTGAAATGCGTACAGGTTTTGAATGGATGAAATACAATGATTAGGGTTAATCCTTATATTTTAAGATACTGACAACTGTTTCAAATCTTAAAATATTCTAATGACAAAGAAACTGTTCGAGAAAACCGTTTCACCTTTTGTATTCTCATCAGGCCACATTTTAACCCGTCTGACAGTTAATGTTCAAACACCTGCAAAATTACCAGCGACAATATATGTAGCCTTTATTAGCAAGTGTTGTCATGCTGACAAGCTAAACAGAAAAATGCTTAGCTGACTGGTGTCTTCTTCTTGGCACCAGAGAGGTAGATGATGAACTTGCCAGTAACGTCTCCTCTTTTCCAGGCTCAGCGACGAGGTTCCTTCAGTGAGGCAGACAGCTGTGACAGTTCTTACTCAGTTGGTGCTTAAGGATGTGCTCAAGGTCAAAGGTCAAGTCAGTGAGGTAGCAGTGCTGCTAATTGACCCTGAGGCCCACATAACCAGCCTGGCCCTGAACTTCTTCAACGAGTTGGCCACAAAGGTAACTACACACACGCACACACACATTCAGAAGGCATACTGTAGTGAAAGGATAATTGGAAGGTTTTTAACTCTGTCGTTGTCGTTGCCCATCAGGACAATGCGATTTACAACCTGCTCCCAGACATCATCAGTCGCCTGTCCGATCCAGAGAGAGGAATGAGCTCAGAGGACTTCAACACTATCATGAAGTGAGTTGCCCGACTTCATACTGCTGAACTCTGCAGGGTCCAGATAAAAAAACGTGTCTTGTTTGTTATCATTTCATGAGAAATGGACATCTTTGCATTTCTGAGAGCTTTGTTTAGATGCTTTATTGTTTGTGTTTTTTCAGACAGTTGTTTTCCTACATCACAAAAGAAAGACAGACTGAGTCTCTGGTAGAGAAACTGTGTCAGCGCTTCAGGACTGCCAAGTGAGTTCATCTCCACCTCCTATTTCCTGTCTTCACACCTATGACCTCTATCTTTTGTTTTTAGTTTTTTTTCCCCCGACTCACTACTGAAGACTAATCCAGCAGTATATCATTTGTGCAAGATGCTGGGGTGGATGCGTGGGTAATTAGTGGGTGGTGAAGGATCGACAATTACATGGAGTTCACAGTTCAGTTCACCTGTCGCCTCCAGTCTGATATCTTCTTCTCCACTCTCTTTGTCATGGAAACTGTCTTCCCATATATCTGAGCCGTGTAGACGAACAATTGGCTCGGCCAGGCTTCAGTCTGCCTCTGACTCATACTCCATCCGTACTCGAGAGCTCACAGGAAGGGCATTTTATATTAAACAATGGCAAAGTGAATTTGGATAGAAGAGGTTCCTGGAAAATGAGATTTGGTCCGAATGCCAGGGCAAAGCCATGCTCATGAGTAATGAGCTAATGAGCTTTTTTGTTGTTGGATGTTGAATTTCTATGCACTTCACATAGTTTCAAATCCAGTTTAGTCCCTAATTCCAATGACTCTGGTTTTTACTTCTGTCCTCAGGACGGAGCGTCAGTGGTGTGACTTGGCCACATCTCTGTCTCTGCTGTCCATGTGTGAGCGCGGCTTTAAGAGGCTGCAGGAGTGCTGGGAGTGTTACAGTGACAAGTTGACCGAACCTGGAGTTTACCAGCCTCTGCTCTCCATCATTGCCAAACTCCGCCGCGGGGCCAAAGCCCAGTTTAAGGTACAATATACTCTCATTTAAAGATTTTTATTTTTTATTTATATGTATATATATATTCGCTTGTGTTTACTGATGTTAACTTTGTTAACCAGGCTCAGGTAGATGAGTTCGAAAAGCGTCTGACAGCTGTTCACACGCGAGGGCTGGAGAACGTAGAGAGCCCTGAGGTGGACGAGGAAAACCAAACGCAAGGCTCCTCTGAGAAGACGGTAACGCGTACGCCTCTGCCCACCAGAGGTCGTAAGGGGAGCAAGAGAGGTCGGTACTCACTGACTTAGACTTTCACTGAACATGTTGAGTTTTGATTTGACAAAGTTAACTTATTATTTCTCCCTCTCTCTTACTCAGGTCAAGCTAAGCCATCATCTTCTAGCCATGGTGATGAGAGTTTTGTGACGCCTCAGAAATCCAAAAGAAAGTCCAAGAAACCTGTGATCACCTTCAGCAGTGATGAAGAGGAGGATGAGGAGGGTGAGTGCAGCCTCATTATTCATTTACGCTTGGACTCAAATCCCTCAGCTATCTATTAAAATATTTGGCATGTGTTTAAATAAACTCAATTTTCATTCATCAGACAATTCTCTTGATTTAATTGCTTGACTTGCAAAATTGTCAGAAAATTTAAATTATTACATCACAAAGTTGTCTTGAAGCTTAATGAATCAGTCCAACCGCACAGTTCAGATGACTATCACGAAAAACCATGTGCAGTCATATTATAGAAGCTGTCTCAAAAGAAAGTTTGGTATTTTTTGCCAAAGAAATTAATCAATTTAATTGGTAAAACTATTAATTTCTGTCGGTTTGAGTCAAATAAGTGAGATACATTTATTGTGCTTCATTCAATGGAATTGGGAGTAGAGTTTAAACCCCAACTTTGGAAAAAGTCAGAAACAAACTTTGGATTAATGCGACAAAGTTCGTTGTGTGGACGACTGTGTTCAGCCACATCCAGCAGCTCCAGCTCTAAGAGGATTTGGTAGCGTTGTGCCTCAGTTGGTTTTTGAAATCATCTGTGCTTTGTAGCAGCACTGATCTAAGATCTGCAGGAACTTCTGTCTGAGCTGATAAGAAACTAAATCTATGAGCTGAAACTAAATCTATGAGCTGTCGACTTCATGTCACTTTTTTACACACTATATATTTTAATGATTTAAAAATGTCAAGTAATCAATTCTTCCAGGACAGGTTTGTAGCTCTGTGACTTTGGCTCGACTCGTTTTGCTTAATCGATTTATCATCACATTTGTTTTTTCATCAGATGCTGTAATGGCGGAGAGTGAGACGCCGAAAGTGACGACACCCATCGCCCGCACATCCAGACGAACCCGCCTCAGAAACTGAAGCGCTTTTTTTTTTAATTCACTTTTTTGTCTTACTTCTGTGTCTCTTTTTTAAAATCTTTTTATCTGAAATGTACTCTTGCATTTTTACATGTTTTTACCTTCCTTTTTAATTTTTGTATATTTTAAGATCCTTTTAATTCATACCAAGCTACAGTAGTCTGACGTTTGTAACAGCATAAACTCAGGAACTCCTTTAATAAACCGGTTTGTGTTGATCAGGATTCTTCGTCTGTCTGTCTCCGAAGAGCCGTCACTCAGACGCTGTGAGGAGTCGGGTGTATGCTGGGTCGTGTCAAGTGAATTTATAGCATCATTATAAGCAGCTTTGAATGTCTCTTTGTCTCGTTTGGACAGCAATGTTTAACCGGCTGTCCCAGCTTGCTCCGACAGTATTACTACCCCACATGCTTCACCACTTTCTTTTTCCTCTATTTCGTCTTTCTAGTTTTTCCACATTGATTCTGTCATATCAGATTTAAATCACTAGAGGGAAAAACTTCCAATTCGAGCGTGACTGAATGCTTATTTGCAGCAATTTTCTTTTTGCCCTCTTGCTGTTGCCTAGTTGGCCGCCTCTGTTCTCCTGTAATCAATCTCCTTTGTAGGTTTTCCCTCCGCTCACTGCCTGGTGCTTTTTCTCCCTCCTCTTCCTCCTACTCCTCCACTGCCTACTTTTCCTCCTACAGCGCTCCTCTTTTCTCTGACACCACATGCACGCTAGTTTAACCCCCTCCTCCCTCCACTCCCCTCATCGCTAATCTCTCTCCTTGTCGCCCACTCCCTCGCCCACGCGTTGTCCTCTCCGAAAAGATGAGAGGGGTGCAGTTCTCTGTGATTGATGTGTTACGTAAAAACACTTTAGCCAACAACAGGCGAACAATACGATTGCACCAGCACTTGGGTTCTGAGTTTAAATGTATTCAGTGGGTGCTACAAGAGTAATTTAATGTTTCTAACTTATGTTGCTGCAAAAAGATGAGTTCTGCTCGCTGCGTATGAAAACGACACAATTGTGCTCTCTGCAGGAGGAGAAACTAACTGATGTGATAGACAGGTGGACACGAGCTCCTGCCCGTTCTCTGCCACACATTTGTAATTGCAGGGGTTTATTTACTTGAAATAATTACAGGTTGCTTGAACTTTGAGGTCTTTGTGTATCTCTCTGTTTGTGTGTGTGTCTGTTGGATCGCACAGCTCCTGCCTGTATTGTAATTTGGTGGCAGGGGGTACAGGGAGCAGATGGCGCTGACAGACTGTAACTCACCCGGCAGTGGGGAGGTCAGTTCACACTGGGAAAGACTGCAGAGACAAAGGGGGAGAGGAGGGAGACTAACATGCACTGGGAGCATTGTTGCCACTCGGCAAATGTATAATTCAGATAAAAGTGGTGACACAAAACGTGTGAATGCAGCCGGGTTCACTTCATAACTCACACTCTGCTCTCGGTGACAAAGCACCGGTTGATCGCTGCCCTCTGACAGTGTGCAGCACAGGGGCATCCATTGGGGGGGTGCACGGTACACAGTCACCTTGGCAATGACAATCACTATCCCACTATGACATCATTTCACAGAAAAGATGAGGAGGAGGAAGAGAGGATGGGGTGAGGTGTGGTGGAGGGAGGGGGGGGGGTCATATCTTGCACTACAAAAACCCTGCAGCATCCCAGTTGATGCCCCCGACATCCAGCTCCTGCCAGGAAGAAGGAAGGAACGAACCGGAGGAGAGAATCGCCCGCTCAGTTCCATCACAGAGCGAGCAGTGGGAGGAGCCAGGCGGGTGAGAGAGTGATGCTCCAGGCAGGTGCCAACAAGTGAGAGGTAGAGTGAGAGAGCGAGGGATGGAGAAGAGCCTGTGAGAGCAGAAGACACCCAGAGCTCCGAGAGAAGACAACAGGTGAGCAACTATCTCCTTTCTAGAGAAATCATGTTCAACCAGTTTGTTTTCTGTGATTCGTATAATTATTCCCCTGAAGGAAAATCCCAATCAGGTTAAATTTACCTTGGTTATAGCTGCAAGTGGAGCTGTGCAGTTATAAAGAAAACCTTAAATTTCAACAAATTTTTACTGGATTAAAACAGATATAACCTGTGTAGTGATACAAATTGAGCATTTTAATTGAATGAAATGTTTTGAAATTATTAAATCTAAGTTTTGGGATTTCACTTATTCAGTTCTTTTTTTTATAAACAAAACCCTAAAATTAGGGAACTATTTTTAACAGCAGAAAGTGTTTTGTATATCAATAATACTAACAATGCAATAAAATTACCTTCTTTTTTTTCTTACGTTCTCATTTCATAGAATTTAAAATGATGCACTTGTGAAATTCTGATATTAGGTTTGTTTAATACTGTTTCTGTACAGCACTACTAAATGGCTCCCAGACCATTCGCTTAGTTTTCTTAAAGTTTTACAATTCATAGATACATTGGGTGTACTGAATTCATTTTTTCAAAAGTTCCTCCATATGATTAAAGATGAGTTTTGGTGTTTTTCAGTTTGTGTGTTTCCAGTTTTCCTGCACCAGTGGTTCCTTCATCTCTGCTGCCATGCTGTGTCCTGTGCTGCTCTGTGCCGCTCTGCTCCTCCTGACGCCGCTGGACCTCACAGAGGCTCGCGCTCTGCATCCCGGCACCGATGCCACGCAGGTACGGAGAAGGGGGTGGGGGGGTGGAGGAGGGTGAATGAGAGAAAAGGGGAAAAATAAGAATGGACTGAGGAGGAAGCAGAGTGGATGAGAAGGGGGGGGGGGGGGTGAATGAGAGAAAAGGGAAAAATAAGAATGGACTGAGGAGGAAGCAGAGTGGATGAGTAGTGCACGCAGGAGAATAGTCCTGAAGGAGGGGAGAGTAATGAAATGTATCGCTGATTGAATTACTCTGCCTCCTACACTCCCTGACAATTAAATTGAATCTTGTTTCTCCTTCTTTCCGCTCGGCAGTTTATGGAGCAGTTTCTGGAACGCTACAATGACCTTTTGACCCTGGACGACCTGGAGAACCTGTTAAACAGCCAACCAGAGGAGCAGTCCACCTTCTCCTCCGGGGTCAAAGCGGCCGAGACCCCCAAATGGGCCAACGCGCAGACGCAGCCCGAGACCCCCTGGCTGCGCCTGCTGAAGGGCGCCCTGGCCAATCAGAAGCGTGCGGAGCCGGAGCGCTCACGGCGGGGATGGAACCGGGGCTGCTTCGGGCTGAAGCTGGACCGGATCGGGTCCATGAGCGGACTGGGCTGTTAGTGGAGAGGAGGGGGAAATAAAGACTGATGACGTCCTTCTTAGATTATTGTCTATATGTGTCAAAAAACAACACATGTTAGGGCGTTCACCTGCAGTGAGATGTGGTCCCATGCCTGTAGACTACATGTAGTGTGGTGTAACGGTGTCGCTAATGTGGTTTCATTCTGCCTAGATCAGATGCTTCACTCCATCCTGGCTGTTTAACCGAGTGGCTGTAGCCTATTGCGTTGTTTAAATGTTCAAGCTGATGATTAGAACATGTGAGATATGTTTACATCAAACCGTCATCGCTGATTGTCGCCTGGTTTTTCTAAGTCAATTGGCACTTTGTGTGTTTCTGGTCGTGTCTGTTGTACTGTTACTGTGAAGGTGTTTGGAGATTCTGTGGCCGGAGGACTGAGTTTCCCATCAGGTGTAATGGACACGATGGCACCTGTGACTCCTGCTGATTGTTTTCTGTTTACCTATGATTTGCATGAATAAATGGATTCGTCATTTGCTCCACTCTTGTCTTTTTTGTTGTTTGTGAAAATCCTCATTCACTTTTATCCTCAAACCCTCCCTGTTAGTTCGCTCCGTCTTTATTGACACGCGTCATCTCGATTTGTCCTTCGAACCAGAGCTTCAAATCCTTCTGACAGACGCTCAACTCTCTGCTCTTCGTTTAATCTTCTTGGAGGAAGTGACATTTTTCTCCTCCAGAAACTCTGGAGTGTCGGCAGCCAATTCTAATAACATCTGGATGTATGAAAAACACTTTCCTGCGGATTTCATTCTGCTGTTACAGCCAATATCCTGCAGGGCAAAATATCTTATAGACATGGAAATAAAATTCCTGACATACTGCATTTATAGATTATGTATGTACATATGATGCAATTGTATACTTTAATGGTTGTTCTGGCAGGTCTTTCTAGCAATGTGCCAAGTTTGAGAAAAACACACGAACAGCTTCTTTAGAAATGAAGATGTAGTCGTTTAAGGATTCCTGTGGGGATTAAAGGGTTTTGGGGTTAATCTACTTTTTAAAAATGAACATAAATCATTCAGAAAGAAGAGGCACTGCTGCTATAAATGTTTCCAAACCTTAATATGGAACACAAGACCAATAACAAAACAGTTGAATGAGGCTTTTACACCTCAGTGCAAATTCAATGCACTGATCTAAAACTGTGTTTGTATACAATAGATTAATTTGCAACAACACATAAACTAAACTAAACATACAAATTATGAATTAAAACCATCATTAATTCAGCCCTATATCTTAAACTAACAATATTGGTAAAGGTTTTCAAATGTTTCTTTATTTTAATTCTACTATTTGGTTTGATATTAAATAGGTATTCAGGAGCAGTTTTCTACCACAACACTAGAGGGCAGTCAGGGTGTATTATTGTTTACCTGTTATCAAGCGAAACTTTCCTCTGGACTTTGAACTGAACTTTAATAACAGGATACAAGTTGCATAATTGCCGCTGCGGCCTTTTTGACTCGGTCACATGACTGTGCACAGAAATCCATACATCTACTGTAGCTCTAAGAAAAGAGAGAAAACTAAAACATTCATAAAAGACCAATAATATGAGGTTAAATCATTGTTGCTGTGAGTTTGCTTTAAAAGTTATTCCATTCATTTCACAGTGACCTTCCCAACGAACTAAAATACAACATTGACATTTTGCTCAGGGGTTGGTTTCTTCCATCACTTTCACATCAGAGCCACTAACTCAGTGGAGTTTGGCTGCAGTGTGACAGAAACATGTGATCTGTGTGCAGCAGCATTCACAGCACTGAGAGTATAACATGGCCCGAGTGTTCACTAGCCGGCCAGCGTCTAATCTTAGCCTGACCTTTACTTCCTCTCTTTGACCTTAAGCTACACAGCAGAGGCTAAGACTGGCATGCATGCACCCGGGGTTGTGGTAGTTCAGCTATGCCCGGACCATTGGAGTGGAGCCATAAAACACACCAGCACTGACTGGTGCTCCGCTGCACAGTGACATGTCTGCTCACCATATGTTTAACCACGTACTCTGCTGCAGCAGAAAACACAGAATTGTGATCTTTTGGGGCAGTAAGATATGAAAAATGTTATGCATGTTCGTGGTCAGCGACAGTGACAGGAAGCAACAGCCCCAGGTTAGGTTTCAATCCACTGTCATGAATCCACAGGGGCGAGGCAGACAGAGAGACATTTCCAACTGGATTCTACTTGACAACTCTCTGGTTTAAACTGACATCCTCATTATTTAGAGTTAACGTTTTATAATATCTGAAGGGGGGGGGGGGCTCTCTTTTTAAAGAAAAGCTGTTGCCTGACAAATGAGTCGACACTCAAATAAAAAGGAATTGGCGTTGCCGGGTCATATTTTACAATGAACACTGCCAGGATCCTTGAGTGCCGCACTTCTGTTCAGACAAAGGAACCTGTCTTTTAAATGACACGCTTTTTTGCATCCACCCTCCAAAAAGAGAACAACTGCTTAACTAGACTGAGGGATGGGGAAGAGTCTGTTAACGAGTCGGAAGACGCTGCTTCTGCACATGCGTGATGATCATATGTTGAGAAACCAAAGCTCCACTTCTGACCGGCTGCTCACGTGATGGAGAGGAAAGGGCCAAAGAGGAGCGAGCGTCTGAAAGTGAAGGGTCATGGTCTTTGGACATTAAATGTCAGAGTCAGAAGGAGGAGATTCGATCTCTCGGCCGCTGCCCCTGTGTGTCTGTACTTACTCAGAAGGTCACTGGGAGAGCCCCCCTCTCTTTTTTCACTCCACTACATGAGAAGCCTCATATCTGAACTTCTATATCCAGGCCTCTTAAAGGTGGCAACTCAAGTCAGGCTCCATGTCAGTAACTGTAACAATGTAAACTAAACGGAATATTTCGCTGCTTTCAGACTGTAATTAGAGATGGGGGGGGATCATTCAGAAGCTTCCAGGCTCTTTAAGTGACCTGACATGAAGCAGAGGCCAGGGTGCGTGTGTCTCCCTGCTGGCTGACGACCTTGACATTCAGAGTGGGCAGGGACCATCGAGGCGGGGGCGTGGCCTGAGGCTCTCGGTCAATCATAAAAGCACTCGGCTTAACTTTGCTCGTCCCCACTCACACCCGGAGTCACAAGACAGACTGAGGCATCTCACTAACGGTAAAACTACCTCCACTAGATTTCATGGTTTGACTGAAGAGGGGGGGGGCTCTGCAGGCTACAGGCCACAGGGCCTCAGAGACAGGCTGCAGATTCAGATCACCTGGAAACAATGTGCATGGGCTTGATTATCACTTAAAATGAATGAGGTCCAACTGGTTCACTTTGTTTTCATGCTTTTTCTTTAAATGTGAGTCTTACCCTTGAGGATTCTGATTTGGTTTAAACAGTTCATTTCTACACTTGCAGGGAGAGTTTGAGTCGTGTAGCTTCAGGCTGCGACTCTTCTCGCACTGTGCTCTCAGATTATCTTATCGGCCAAATACTTTTGCATGTTCTTTTGGACCCTTTGCTTATCTACTCTAACAATCCGAGCAATTGTCTGTCATCAGGGTCGACGCTAGTATATGGCATCATAAATGTGCGCCACTGTTAATGTTGGTTTATCAGTGTTTAACAGGAAGACTAATTATTTCCCTTGACTCTCTTCTCTCTCCCTGCAGAGGACTAAAACAACCCAGACAAAATGGTGAAAGTTGGTATCAACGGGTAAGAAAACACTTTTCATTCCCTTACTTAAAACTGCACCAACTTTATTGATATTGTTTATTTTTTAGTGCTTGGCCAAAACTTCCTTCGTTATATTAAATGCACAACACACACTTCTACCACCAGTCCCTGCACCCCCACACTGCTCACACAACCACACCCCTCATCAGAGTTTAACTGAGATTTATATTGGTTGAGTTGGTTCAATTTTCAAAATGCAACACTGACCCTTCACTCTTATTTACTTATGTTTGCTTGCACATTTAAAAGATAACACATTGTTTATTGTTATGAATATGAAAGTTTGACTTCCACAGAACAGCCGTCTGTGTCCAAATGAGGATTTAACCACATTACAGAAATGCGAAGGAAGGAAATGTTTGAAAAGTAAAAAGCCTTTTCATTAAGTGTTCTGAAGCCAAAGGATTCTTCCAGAGAATCCACAGCCACTTTGGTTCAGGCTGCTCTTGTACTTGGCTTCAGTCTTTTAATGAAATCATGAGTCATCCGCTTTGACTTTCTCTGAGCAGCAGGACTCACTGTGGTATCTCTAATTAATTAATAGTGAGACACACTCACACACACACACACACACACACACACAAACATCGACCTGTGAACAGTCGACTGTCCTCATGTTTTTCCTGCTCTCTGAACTTTGGCCCCCAGCAGATAACAACGTGGCCCCTGATTTCGACAGGGGGGGGGGGGGTCATTCAACAGCGGATTGTTTTTCTGCTGTGTGAAGCAAGTGACAGGGGTGGGGGAGTTTTCGTGCGTCACTTTAAATGTTACTGAACACACAATGTGACGTTAAAGTCTCTCTTGTTGTTCTTTATCTCTACAACCAATCCCATCTTCTCCTCGCCCTCCCGGCGTCTGAGTACAGTGTTTATCTGAAGCAGGATTTTGGACCTGCAGTTAAAAAGTAACTCGGCCGCTGATCAAACAGTGCACTGCCGTCACTGGGATCACCACAGTGGGAGGCTCATTTCGACTTTAGCCCCCAGAGAGGGAGAGTGGGAGAGCTGTGCAGACATGAGCTCTGCAGCACACGCCTCCCCCGGCACCTCCTCCTGAACCCTGCCCTTTCCTCAGCTGTGGTTTCAGGTCTCTGAGTGGGGACGGGGGGGGGTAGGAGGTTGATATGTATCCCACACAGAAGGAAAAAGCTGGCACCATAATGAAAAGTGGCCCTGACTGACATGAATGAGCAGAACCCAGTTTAACACTGGGGCCCAGCAATGCTTGATTACTTCTGCAGCTCCATTCTTCACAGTAACTCAGACATGACTGATCACCTCAACACAAGGCTTTGGTCGTAGAGTTGCATGGTGGTATAGCTCCATCTAGAGGCCAGATGAGAAACAACACTCTTCTCTTTTTGTTTCCCTTCAGATTCGGCCGCATCGGTCGCCTGGTGACCAGGGCGGCCTTCACCTCCAAGAAGGTGGACATCGTTGCCATCAACGACCCCTTCATCGACCTGGAGTACATGGTGGGTCAATGAGATGGTTTGGACTCAGAAGGCATTTAAATATGAAAACCTGCAACCAATTAGAGCACTGGTAGATGTTTGGTGGTCATCGGTAGCTTTTCCTGTTTCCTCATATCCTTGTCTCGCCTCCTTCAGGTCTACATGTTCAAGTACGACTCCACCCACGGTCGCTTCCACGGTGAGGTCAGTGTTGAGGGAGACAAGCTGGTCATCGATGGACACAAAATCTCAGTTTTCCACGAGTGAGTTCTCTCGGGACCTTTTGGCATTTTACTACGTTGAAGTCAATTTCAATACGATCTCACAAATGAAAGAAGTAAACATTCATTGCGCTTCTAACCTGTCTCTCCCTCTTTTTGCAGGAGGGACCCCGCCAACATCAAATGGGGGGATGCTGGGGCCGAGTATGTGGTTGAGTCCACCGGTGTCTTCACCACCATTGAGAAGGCCTCTGTACGTACTCAGTCCTCAATATGTAGTGTTTTCTTATGTCATTATGACCACACGCACACACACACGCAATCCAAAGGATACCGATTTGATTGGATTTCAACACATTTCAGGCTCACTTGAAGGGCGGCGCCAAGAGAGTCATCATCTCTGCTCCCAGCGCGGACGCTCCCATGTTCGTGATGGGTGTGAACCACGAGAAGTACGAGAACTCCCTGAAGGTCGTCAGGTGAGAATTAGGAGGATTTTTTACTTGTTGTTGCATTTATATGGGTCAAAACTCAATTAGAATTTTTAAAATTGTGTATAAATTTGTTTGCAAGAAAAGGCAATGGGCTGAACGTTTCTTAATTTCTCCGTAGCAACGCTTCCTGCACAACCAACTGCCTGGCCCCCCTCGCCAAGGTCATCAACGACAACTTCGGCATCATTGAGGGCCTGATGGTGAGGATTCAAACACTCTGCCTGGGAACAACTGGTCCAACAAAACCACTGACATGACTTTACAAAGTTTGGTTGGCTGCTAAACTGTATTCAATCCTTCTCCTTTCTCTTCCTCTCGTTTTAACCATCAGAGCACTGTTCACGCCATCACCGCCACCCAGAAGACCGTGGACGGTCCCTCCGGCAAACTGTGGAGGGACGGCCGTGGTGCCAGCCAGAACATCATCCCAGCTTCCACTGGTGCTGCCAAGGCTGTCGGCAAGGTCATCCCTGAGCTCAACGGGTCAGTGTCGGAAACACACGGCTGCACGGCAACTTGTAGTAAATCCTATGAATGAAAGTTCTTGATCTCACCTGCTCTGCGTCCATGTTCCACAGCAAGCTGACCGGCATGGCGTTCCGCGTCCCCACCCCCAACGTGTCCGTGGTCGACCTGACTGTCCGTCTGGAGAAACCTGTGAGTGACCAACACAAGGGTTCATTACACAATAGAATCTGGTGATGATCAGTATTTTACTGGCTGTCAACAAATCTTGAGAACAAAATCTGAAAAGTAAACAAATATTGTCCATGTAAACAACAGTGCTCATGTTCCGGTGATTAATAGCTGATGAGAAAACACTAACCAGTGCACTCAATGTGTATTAATCCACCGCAGAAAATAGTCCCAAAGTGCACTTTGGATTTGTAGACACTTAGACCAACATTGAATGGAATTGCCCTCTTTAATAAATCTTGTATGAATTTATGCTTTAATGACTTAACTTGTTACTCCTTTGTTAATCAACCTCTCTTCTCCTCCACAGGCCAGCTACGAGAACATCAAGAAGGTTGTGAAGGCCGCAGCTGATGGACCCATGAAGGGCTACCTGGCCTACACCGAGCACCAGGTACATGCTTCATTCGGCTCATTTCTCTTTTTTAATAGTAACGTGTGGATCGGTGTGTTGGTTAATGAGTCGTTCTTTCCTCGCCCCCCCCGCAGGTCGTCTCCTCAGACTTCAACGGCGACACTCACTCCTCCATCTTTGATGCTGGCGCTGGCATCGCCCTCAATGACCACTTTGTCAAGCTGGTCTCATGGTTCGTGCTCAGCAAAGATTATTGTGATATTCCCATATTTTTATCCCACTGATGCATATTGACCCTTTTTGTGTGTTACTACTTCACCAGGTACGACAATGAGTTTGCCTACAGCCAACGTGTCTGCGACCTGATGTCCCACATGGCCGCCAAGGAGTAAACCTAACAGCCAATCAGACGTCACTGCACTACGCCACATCGCCCACGTTCTCCTGAATCCAGAGTTATGCATTTGCAATAAGACATTGTGTTATCTGTAACTCTGCCTGGTTTCCATCTGATCGTCAACGCCCCATCAACTGTCTGAGGGACGGTCCCACAGAGGGAATGAAAAATATAAATTGGTGACCAATTACTTTTTTATTTTGTTTGTGACTGTCCCTGTTCTTGTGTGAGATGGTGTGAAAGTCTGTCTGTGGCACTGAGGTGCTGCAGTCAGTGGAATAAAATCCTCGGTTTGTGAGACTCCTCTTGTCCTTTCCTCTTTGTTTACTGCACAGAAGGAATACACAACATCCAAGGACTTGTGCTGATTATTGGTGGATAAATTCTAAGTTTTTTCTGACTTTAGCAAATACTAAACAAACACTGAATCTAGCACCACAATGCTTTTATAAAACTGTAGTCTTATTTTCTTGGAAATTATCAATATCAGACTAGCTGGGAGGGTTTTGATGGTGTATTTACGGGTCATGGGTATGAGGCTTTATGAACTTGCGGGTTATTTGCTCTGAATTTGAAGTATTTCTTGAAACGTTGCTCACTGATGCATCAGCATAGTTCACTCTTCTATATCTCTCAAATCAAGAGAAGCTGATGAATAAGACATTGACTTTAAAATATTACTATAGTCTGTTGGTACCACACATGAACACAATGTTATTGGATAATTTATATATTAGGTTTCTTATTTACATCCCTCCTGCTTTTGGTACCTACCTGTCCGGTTTTCCAGGGGGACAGTAGAAGAGGACGCTGTTTGAAACTGAATCAGACTAACTTGATTAATTTCCTTCAAAATACACGTTTAGTTCATGTCCCCTCTGTTCAGCCAATCAGATTGTGTCCTGCTCTGGACTGGTCCTGCCTTTCTAACTTAATGTGGAAAGAGTAAAGCTCGTGGTGACGCCTCCCTGTGGAGAGGAGTGTGCAATGCAGCAGCTCTGTCTCCTGCTCCACCTGCAGCTCTCTCTTCAGCAGAGGTCTGTACCTCTGTCTATAATCTATATCTATCTTCACCTGCTTCTCCACCTGCAGCTCTGTATTCACCTCCACCTGCTGCTCCGTCTCCAAACAACCAGTGGATCTCAGACTCTTCTCCTGTGAACATGAGGTAAGTACATAACCTACTTGGTTTGGGAAGATGGTTCACTAGTGGAGGAAAAGCTGAACTGAACAGAAGTGGAACAGGAGCAGAGATCCTCAGTGGTCTTGTTTTAGAAAGGAGGTTCACTCTGCTCAAAATCTGAGAAATAGAAGGATTTGTTTGTTTATCCCATAGACTGGTTTATCCCTGAAAGTGATATTTTCGTGTTTGTTGATGTCTGGATTCTTTACTGTTGTTGAATATCATTCAGACTTTTTATGTTATCACTGCTATATATATTGTATTTCCGCTTATTTACATTTACATTGTTGGAGAGGGGGATGTGCTTTATATTAAACACTCTGATGCATTCAACTTATCTGGATTTAGACGATTAAGAATCGTTTTTATGAAAATAAGTAAATGAGGAGGTCACTTTTGGGGGGGAAACTGCAAAGGCCTCACCTGTACAAAAATGATTGAAAGATCCAAGTTCTGTTCAAACTGTGAAATGTTCCCATCAGTTCTCAGCAGATTTTGGAAAAAAAGCTAAGTTTTAATCTTTTAGCTTTGGCAACACAAATTGGGTAAAACAAATAAATATGAATACTTAAATGACAATTCATAGTTTTCTTATTATTATTATACCAATTTTGGCATATTATCATTTTCTTAACACCTTATCTTTTATTCATGATGATTAATAATTCTGATCTTATTTATATATTTATATGTAACATTACATCAGATGATTTTATTCACTCGTGTGTTCATCGTTACACTTTTAGCTCCTTCCTTCCAGGGCCAGGTCTAGACAGGCATGTATGAGGGGGCAGCCACAAATATTGAGGGGGCATTGTGCTTTATTATATTATTATTATTATAAATTGGGATTTAGTTTGAGGGGGCACAACATTTATTTGAGGGGGCCAGGCCCCCTCTTGCCCCTGCCTTCCTCCTGATTTCCATCACTCTCTTCTGAACAGTGTTAAAGGGATCGGTGCGCCTCTCTTCTTAGCTTTACGGTAGCGCCACTCCTCCAATCCCGCAGCACCTGCTCGTGCCCGAGCTCGTGTCTTGTTGCCAGAACTCCGGTGACGTGCACGCGCTGGACCGCTTTGTTATTCATTCTCCGCCTGAGTCCGTCTCATCCTTTTTGTTGTCGCTCTTGTTTCGGCCGCGGACCCGGAGCTTCGGTCCATCTCGTCTGGAGGATGTTTCGGATCCATCAGCTGCTCTGAGCTTTAAGGATCAGAATCTTATTTCATTACGTCACCAGGCGGCTCCTGACGTCTCCCCGGTCCGTCTGCTCTGGTTCAAGCCTCTCGGTGTTTTCTGTCGCAGTGAGATCATCCCGTCCGTGTTCATGCCAGATCTGCAGCGCTTCAGTTTTCCATACCATAGCATGAATCCTTTGTTGGGGGGCAACGCGCATCTCCAACAGCACCCCCCGCAGATCCAGTCGCCCGGACACCCGGATTCTCCCTCAGGCCTCCTGCCCGACTCCGTCTTCGGACCCGGAGCGTCCTTCCTGCTGGGTGAGCAGGCCGGTCCGGGCCTCGATCAGCCGGGCCCTGACTTCCCCGCCCCCTCCCAGACCCCCCATTACCTCCACCACAACCACAGCAGCCTGTACCAGCACCGCGCTGCGCCGCACCCCCCTGCAGCCATGGCCCTCAGGAACGACCTGGGCTCCAACATCAGCGTCCTGAAGACCCTCAACCTGAGGTTCCGCTGCTTCCTGGCCAAGGTGCACGAACTGGAGCGCAGGAACAAGATCCTGGAGAAGCAGCTGCAACAGGCGCTGGATGGCAACAAGGGCTGCCAGGGGGGGTGCTGTGAGAGCAGGGCCAACACCCAGGAGGCCGGGGTGCAGACTGGGTTTGTTGGGACCCTACCCCTCAGGCCTGGTTCCCTCCCCTTCCACAACACCAACAACTCTGCCAGGAGGCCCACCACCCTGTTCACACCCCCTCACTCATCAGCCGCTGAGAGCACCAGTTCAACCCAGACCAACACCAGTAACCCGGTCATCACCATCAGCCAGTCCTCCCCCTGTGTGGACTCCCCTGGCTACAGCTCCAGGGGCGTCCCAGGCCCGGGCAGCTCCGCCAATCCCCCCCCAAGGTTCCTTCCTGGCAGCATCTGGTCCTACAACCACCCCTCTCGCAAGTTTGGTGCCGGTGCCGAGCGGGTGACCAGCCCGGGGGTGTCCTGGGTGCAGCCGGATGGAGTCGGGGTCCAGATCGACACCATCACCCCTGAGATAAGAGCCCTGTATAACGTCCTGGCCAAGGTGAAGCGGGAGAGAGACGAGTACAAACGCAGGTAAACAGAACAAAGCACGTTTATTACACATGCAACCTACAGGCCTACAGAGGCGTTTCTCACTGAGCAGGTGGGGGGGTGACTCATGCTCCACTCTGGAGGAATGAGCAGAGCAGTAAAGCAGCTGCAGACCAGCTGTCTCCAACATGCAGGAGCCGAGTCAGCACAAAGCCTCCTTCCATCCATCACCTCCAGTCGGACTCTGCACCCGCCTAACGTCAGACCACAGAGCCAGGTGCTGCAGCCAGAAATACACCCCCCCGAAAAATGAGCATGTCACCAGGCTAAATATAAAGAAGAATCAAGGTCGAGGATTAGCCGGGCCGCGTGAGGATCAGTGTGAGAGTTGACTTTAGTTTACAGGAGTATTAGGGAAAATCCCTCCTAATATCTGGGAGAAGCAAGTGTCTTAAGATCAGACAAAGTGCTGGTGGTTTCCAGACAAGCTAATGAGAGTAACAAAACAAACATGACGCTTCTACAGCACTTGTGTCTTCACTGGGGATTTTGGACTCACAGTGTTAAGCCCCAGAGCTGAAATGATCCGTTGACTTTTCGAATTATTTCACCATCATTTTTGAAAAGCAATATAGAAAACACTCCCTGGTCCCAGCTTCTGAAATGCAACAGTCTTGCTGTCGTTCTTTATCATATAATGTTCAAGTTTGTGATGTTCATGTTCTTTTAAATGTGAACTAGGACTCTGGGTCTTTGGAGATTTTTATACATCCAATCAATTGACATCAGAAATGTAATGGCAGATGAACTGATAGTTTCAGATCTCTCGGATGATGTGAAATCTCAAGCTAAACTTTTCTGAGCCTTAATCAATCCAGCTTTGATTGCAGCACCAGATCAAACCTGGAAAGAAGACCGGTCTTAAATCATTTAAATATCGCACTGTCAGCTCTCCTACGTGCAGGACTTTTCATTCTAGATTGTGGGAGAAAAAGAACAGTTCACATCTCGTGAAGTTCTGTCATGAAGAATGTTGTGGATGATGTGTTCTCCGTCCTGCGTGAGGCCTCATGTCCCGGCACAGCCAATAATGAATTCCTTCAGATTATGTCCAAATGAGCAGCCATGCATTCTCCACAGAGGAGATTGTGACTGCAGCATGGGCTGCTTGTGAATGAGGGACGACACAGAGCAGATGTTTTACTGACATCTCATCCAGTTGTTTTATTTCCTCTACACCTAAATGTGACGTCTATCATTCCACCTTTCTTCATTTATTCAAGGACAACTTTGTGCCACCCCCTCTCCTGCGGTATCCTCCACTCTGTCGCCGCCCTTCACTCTTCCCTCTCTCTCTGGGTCTCTTTTATCACGTAAACCCGGCACAGTCCCACACAGTGAACTCCTCTTCTTCTTCTTCTTCATCTCCCTCTCTCCTGCACTCTGGTTCCCTTCTCTCCCTTTGCACACCACCCTCAACTTTCTCTCTCTCTCTCTCTCTCTCTCTCTCTCTCTCTCTCTCTCTCTCTCTCTCTCTCTCTCTCTCTCTCTCTCTCTCTCTCTCTCTCTCTCTCTCTCTCTCTCTCTCTCTCTCTCTCTCTCTCTCTCTCTCTCTCTCTCTCTACACTCCAAACTGTATCTGCAATGCAGCATGCCCTGCAAGCTGTAACTGCTGAATGGGTGGTGGGGGGGTGGGGGGCTTGGCTTGCAGAAGGAAGCACTTCTCACCTAACCGATCAAACAAGCATCCTCACACGGCAACACAAACAACTCCAGACACATGACTCAGTTTCTTTGAGATTTAGTATTCCCTGTAGGTGTCTATGTGCCGCAGCGTTCTGCATTTCCAGCAGCATAAGTAGAAGAGGCTGCGGTGTGTCTGCAGTGAGAGGAGGAGGATGCACCCCCCCCACACTAAAAAAACTACATTATCAGATGCCATAGGTGGGAAAAATGTGCTCAGGCTTTTAAATGTATTAAAGTTCAGGTTCATGGTCAAACGAGCGTGAATCAGCAGATCCCTCATGCAGCCTGTATCAGGTTTGCTCCCTTCAACGCATTCACAATTTTTCACACCCAGATTAAAATCCAGTGTTTATGTTTAACCAGCACATGAAGTGTGTTGCACTTTTATCCAAAGCACTATTCTATACGTTTTATTCACACACTCACTGATCAACACAAGCACAAAATCCCATTTTTCTGTTTCCTCACGTCAGTGTTGGATCTATTGACGCTGACTCCTGTTCTCCACGTCTTCATCGCAGGGAACGTTACACCCAGTGAGACATTAGGTTGTCAATGTCACTTAACATCTGGCCAGATTTAATCAAATTCTCTGTTTATTAACTCCACTAAGGAGGTTATCTTTTCACCGCTTTCCATGTGTCTGTAAGCGAGACGACACAAGAACAGCCGGGACGGAATCTATGTGCTCTACTGAGTCTCATTCTAGGTCTTACTTTATCCTTTGTCTTCTTACGCCTGTACAAGAGACAATATGGTCACATGCTACATACTCAACAAACTAATACTGCACACACAGTATATATAATGTGTGTCTGCTCTGTGTGTCATTTGTCTTTGACTTAAGATACTATAAAATGTTAACTGTCTGTGTCTGTGTCTTAGATGGGAAGAAGAATACACCATGAGGATGGATCTGCAGCAGAAGATGGCCGACCTTCAAGAGGTAACATAACGTAATCCTGTATGTCTTTATGAAATGAAGGGAACATGGCTGCAGACTGTAAATAATTTAAATTAAACTTACCGGAAACATTTTAACTTGGGCAAAGGATCCATCTTAAATGACAGAAACCATCTTTGGGGAAATAATGTATTTGATGTGGACTCTTTACTTTGCTCAATCTCCCATACATTAACATGGAGGAGACATGGTTTATGACTTGTCCTGTCACCAGCCACCAGGTGCTGTCCAGATGCTCTGGTTTCCCTTTCTGGGAGCTGGCATGTCGTCCATCTTCACACACAGTCTATGAGTGTGAAGCTCAAACTTCCCTAAAGTATGTTTTCCTGGCCTTAGTTGTTCACGAGCTTGAATGAGTTAGTAGAAAATTAGTTTTACATAAAAATGATGAAGATAGGAAGGATTAGTTGGTCAAAATAATTCCTTGATCACTTCAGTCTCTGAAGAGTTGTAAGCTCTCACCCTTTGGTAACACTGTTCATTTCCTTTGCACAGGAAGTACGCAGCCTATTTAAGTCCTGAGCTTCTGTTCTCTTATCAGTGGTTTCTTCTTTTCTCAGGCCACCGACCTTCCATCACATTTAATAATATAAAACACATTCATTTTGAAGCGAATATTGCTATGTTTTTATCTCCGCGTGTCACCTGTCATTTTTAGGTGTCCTGCAGTTGTGTCTTTATACACAGAATGGTTTTTGATTTCCTGTGTGCGTTTGTGGGTGAGTGGGTTAAATGCACCTGCACCACTGCCAGGAATCTGTACCTGACCCCATTTTGCAAGCAGCAGGAGACCGCATTCTGCAAAACGCCATTTGCGACTGAGGAGGCTCTGACCAGTGTTGTTGCACATATGAATAAGTCAACAGGGCCCAGAGAGAATTATGAGGCCATCAGTCAAATCCAGAGCTCCCCAGAGGAGATCATGCATTCAGGATTTACAACGTCTCTGCAGATAGAAGCTTTTGTTTTATTTACGACCTCTGCCTGCATAACATAACCTGTAAGTTCCAGTAAAGCTGAGTCAGGATAGCTGTGTGTGCATGTTGGCGCTTGGTGCTCACACGTATGTTCTGCATGACGTCTTTATTTTTATATCTGCAGGACCTGCAGGAGAGTGAAGGCTGCCAGGATGAACTGGCTCTCAGGGTTCAGCAGCTGAAGGCAGAGCTGGTTCTTTTCAAAGGTCTCATGAGCAATGTGAGCACGGAACAGCTAATAAACTCGTGCACCTGACATACACACTTTTAGATGCTAGTGGTAATCAGCTGTCTCTGTGGGTGAACTGGAGCATAGTGGACTATTAATTTTTGTCAGTTTCTAATGGGGCTGCGCAATTCTGAAAAAAAAACAAGAATCTGGATCTTCTTGCTTAGAATTGAGATTCTGATTCTCTCGCCATTTAGTCGACTTTTTTTTTTTCAATTATATGTCTTTTAGACAAACTTTTCTCCACTTTTGTATGAGTGGTGGTTTTCTGCTACTCTGGGCGCTTTTTTTGATACAGCCGGTGTCCCAAATTATAGTTATATTAATCAGAATTCATATAGGTGTGAATCGAGATAATGTTAACACTACGATTAATTGTGCAGCCCTCCTTTCTAATAAGTTATGTAAGTATTTGTACGTCATAACTGATGGTTTAAGACAAGTGAAACATGTCAAATAAAATTCTAAGCCCACAAAGAGTTATTTATGTAGAAAATGTCAGTTTTCCTTTCACTCAGGTTTTTATGGATCAATGGTAAGAATAAGTTGACACTTTTGTCTTCTTAGAAAACTTTTTATTTCATAAGAAAGACCCCTCAAGTGGACAGAGCTCTAAATCACAAAGTGTTTCCAAAGCAGTTCATTCATCTGAATGTTTCCTGTCTCTTTCCTTTTCCTCGTCTCCTGCAGAGCCTGTCCGACCTGGACAGTAAGATCCAGGAGAAAGCCATGAAGGTGGACATGGACATCTGCCGCAGGATCGATATCACCGCTCGTCTCTGTGACGTCGCTCAGCAGAGGAACTGTGAAGATGTGATCCAGATGTACCAGGTACCAGGACTGAACCCGACCACTTCATGCTCTCAATTCTTTTTCTTTTAAAAAATCGATTTATTGGATATATGTTCCTGCAGATTCCCAACGGCCAATCGGCCTTAAACTTCCGCCGGAAACACACGCCTCTGTCGTTTAACGGGAGCGAGTGCGACGAACCCGCGAGCGCCAACGACAGCGAGGGAGGGCCGGTCAAAGACGAGGAGCATTGTGGCTCATCGGCCAATCAGATCAACGAGGAGATGCAGAGGATGCTGAACCAACTGTGAGTGGCCTGACTGTGGAATGTGATGACGTAACACAGGCGTCCTTCAGTCCTGCTCTTCCACTAATCACCTCTATGTGTTTTCTAGGCGTGAATGTGAGTTTGAGGATGACTGTGACAGTCTGGCCTGGGAGGAGACTGAAGAGACGCTGCTTCTTTGGGAGGACTTCCCAGGATGCACTCTGCCTCCTGACCCCGCCCACCCACCAGGAGAGGTAAATTGGTTCAGTGCCTTTTTTGGTGATTTGTCTGGAATTTGGGACGGATACAATCTGTATTCACTCCCACGTCGGGCTTTATCTGGCTGTGGAGCCGCTTGATTGGATTTAAGGGGGCTGTTGGGCCTCGGTGCAGATATGTGCTTCAGTGAGTGCCGCCCCAGTTGCTCATGAATCATTTATGCCTGATGCAGTGAATGTCTTATCAGTCTCAGACACTGAGAAAGGAACAAATGTGGGGGGTTTTCAGGCTCTGCTTTTTTTCAGTTGTGCCAAGACCAGAGTGTTGGTTCACATTTGAATGATTTTTTAAAAAGTTGTGTAGTCACGAGTGGAGCTGATGTGCAGAGCTGGAGGATGATTTGTTTTGTCGATACAGTTTTGTCTCTGGTGATGACTCTTCTGATTCAGCTGCATCTCTTGACCTTCACGGCTCCGCTGGGACAGGGTCATTCCTGGACACACACACACAAACACACACACACACACACACACACACACACACACACACACACACACACACACACACACACAGAGACGCAATGTCTGGTCTCTGTTGTTGTAGAGTGCGTTTGTTTCCAAGAAGAGCATGTCGGTATTTGTTTTCATTGGGCTGCTGTGTATGTTGGAACAGTCTGAGGGAGAAGCTGCATCACTCAGAGAAATCCGAGCTGATCTCCACCGATGAGGTTATGTTTTCATCAGCGTTTGTTTGCTTGTTAATTAGCAAGATAACAAGGACACTACTGGACTGGTATGAAATGTGGTGGAAGGAGGTTGTAGAGGTCAGGGAAGTACCCATTAGATTTTGGTGCGGCTCCTCGGATTTGTTTTCACATCTATAACATTGTAAAATAGGGTAACATTTTCAGAGAATAATTCAAGGATCTGTTTGTCTCCCCCTCTCTCTCTCTCTCTCTCTCTCTCTCTCTCTCTCTCTCTCTCTCTCTCTCTCTCTCTCTCTCTCTCTCTCTCTCTCTCTCTCTCTCTCTCTCTCTCTCTCTCTCTCTCTCTCTCTCTCTCTCTCTCTCTCTCTCTCTCTCTGCCTCTGTCTGTCTGTCTGTAGCAGGAGGACACTCTGGAAAAGGTGATTAACGATACAGAATGTCTGTTTAAGACGCGAGAGAAGGAATACCAAGAGACAATCGACCAGATTGAGGTCAGACACCTATCGAACATTTTGTGCTTTCAAATATCAAAATGAATTTGGCATTTTTCTGTGATTTCACATTATTTTTAACTCCATGTTCTCTGACTGCAGCTGGAACTGGCCACAGCAAAGAGCGACATGAACCGTCACCTGCATGAGTACATGGATATGTGCTCGATGAAGAGAGGCCTGGACGTTCAGATGGAGACGTGCAGGAGACTCATCACACAGAGTGGAGACAGGTAACACACACTCTGGGTTTCATTCTGTCACAATCCTGTCTCATACACACACACTTACACATCTCTCTCACAAACCCTTATTTCACAGGTCAGCAGCCCTTTTTTACTATGAAGACATATTTTATGTTAGAATATAACTATGTTTTACTATATTCTCATTCACAGGAGGAGTTATAATTGTTTAAAAATACAATATAAATACGATATTTGATTTCAATTCGATAACAGTGTGTTAGAAACTATTTATTAATAGTTCAAATGCTGATAAAAGTACTTAGTGACGAAGAGTGAGAAATATTTAGTTGCCTTTCCTAGAAATAATCAGTTGGAGGTTTTCAGATACAATTCCTTCAATGATCCGCTTTATAGTAGCTTGTCATTGTTTGATATTGAATATTTAAAATTTTCACGTTCAGACAAAATGCATTTTCAGGAGCATCTAATTGGAAATATACCACTGAACACTGTCTTTATGTGATTTATAACAAACAATTTCCACAAGCATTCCTAATGATTTAATTTAATTATTCTTCTCTGCTTTGTCCAGTGCTGCATGAAAAGAAGAGCTGAACTTTTTTTTGTGTCTCTCAATTATCCTCATGTGTTTGTGTCTCTCCCAGTAGTCCTGTGGCTCCTGTGTCCTCTGACGAGAGCGACCACAGGGAGAGCGACAAGTCTTCAGCGTCGTCTTCCTCGAGCGCCGGGAGATCCTGACCCCTCCTCGCCCCGGCAGCACCGGAACATGTGGTCAGGTTGACCTCCACCGCAACCGGCTATACAGTACCCCACCATTGCAATGTCAACCTGTAACTATGGCGACACCGTGTTTATGCGTCAACCTCTTCATTCACTGAGTCATATCATGCATTCTCGTGCAAATCCAGTTTTGGTCTGAGGCGATCGAAAGTGCTTGAGCAGCAGAGCTGGGTGACGCTTGAAGATGAATTTACTGTAAGTCGAAGCGCTGACGTCGCTCTGAGGCAGTGAGGAAGCGCAGAGCTGCAGGAGAGTGTAGCATGACACACCGCACTCACCAACAAACACGTGCTAGCCTGGGAATCTCACCAGAACCATACACATTTTAATAACCGCTTATCGTAGAAAAAAACTCAGTCCCGTGATAAACATACTTCTAATAAACCAATATAAATAGCAGGAAGCCGGTTATAGTGGAAAGAGTGCAGTGGTGCTACTTTGACCTGACATCGATACACGAAACAGCATAATGATGAGCATCAAATCGATAATTGATGATAATGAGCTTGATACGATGTCATGATTCAGCATTTTACTGCCTTACAGCCGCAGATCCAGCTTTGCGTCTGCGTCATGTCCGATTACAACCATGAGCAAAGTCAGGCTAAAGCGAAATAAATCATAACATATGTGCTTTATCTGGCAAATTATTCTAAAAGTGCAAAAAACAGTAGCTGTGTGTAAAGTGGAGCAGCAGGAAGAGGTCTGCACGTCAACACGCCTTGATGCTTTTTATCTGCGGATGAATCGTTTCCGCTACAGTTCAAATGAATTTAATGTCACCGGCAGGAAGCACCAGCATCGTTACGTTTTCAGGCTGAAGAAGATGAAAACACAGAAACATTGAAGCACTCACACACAGACATGGGGATCCTGGAATGAGTCGTTTCTCAGTGGGAATTGTTGAAAGTGAATTAGAAGCGTGAACAAAGCGGAGCCAGATGATGCATTTTACTGCAAACATTGAAATACTATGTGAAATGCATTGAACACCAGGGATGAGATGTTTGAGGTTTGTGTTTTCTGTAAATGTTGCTTCACAAGAAACCCAGGTTTAGCAGACGAGGAACTCATCTCTTGTCTTCCATTGTAAATGTATCTGTAGAGTGAAACACAGCTGATGCAGTCAGTCCAGTGCATTAACGCCCAAGTGTCACGTATAGGAGATGTTGATAATAAGTTTTATTTTACGCTTCAATAAGAGTGAAGGCCCAATAATGAGCTGCATGGTGAACCGATGTAAGGGAAATGTAGGAACAAAAAGATGGTCATGAAATAATGTGTGTTAGCCGGTGAGTGCCAAAATAAAATGAACTCGGTCGTATTTTGAATCAACAGGAAAAAAACAAAACGAATGACTAGCTGCCGAAGCTGTAACACCAAGGTGCTTGATGTATATAACTAAACCTATTTTTGAGCCTATAAACCTATTGCACATAGAAAGGAAGCAGAAATGTACTCTATGAAACAAGCCGCACTATAACTTGTAAAACATGTAACAAAAAAAAAAAAGTCAAGACGCTGGAAATAGAAAAGTATATTTCTTCTATTCATATCTTCTTTTACATGTTGCAGGTGTGATTCTAGAATAATAAATGAACACATACCTCTTTTAAACTTTATTTAAATCGTTTTTCTCCGCACATTGAAACATGAGATTGAACTTGCACACATTCACGCCGCTTCAGTAAAACATGTGTGAAGATATACCGCTGGAAATAGTCACTGTCGAGGGGGGAACAGCCCCCCCCCACCACCAATCAATCATCACTGATCTATTATCTTCTAGATATGGTTTCCTATGTGTGGTTGAATGTTTTCTTTTCTCCTTCTACTACAACTCACACTTCACCACTTTGCTACAGTAAAAAAAAAAAGTGTGAAGTTTATTTAGACTCATGCATGTGGGGCTGGTGGAATCAGCTGACGGCTGTTTGAACCAGAGCAGGATCTCAGAGACATGACACACACTCACACACACACACACACACACACACACACACACACACACACACACACACACACACACACACACACACTCACACTCACACTCACACTCACACTCACACTCACACTCACACTCACACACACACACGTACATTTCCTTCTGTATAGTTTTACTTTCATGCACAGAGTGAGTCTATGTATGCATGTGCCCGTGTGTATGTTTATGAGTGTTTTATCTGTACAGTGAGTGTTTTTAAAAGAAAAAGGCTTTAAACTGGCAAATGTACAACATGAAGAAGAAGGAAACATAACGAGTATAATTCGATGTCATCGCTGTGTTTAGCAGTTTAACTTAAGGAAGTGAAATCTGAGACCGAGTCGTCTTGTGATTATAATCACCCACGAAAAAATGTATATATTTAAATCAAATGTCAATGGAGTTTTTTTCCATAGCTACTCTTCCTGTATGAGTGTATGTGGTTGCCGAGTAAAGTCGATTTAAAAATAACTCAAGTTTAAGAAATGAACTACTTATATGCAAATGCTTTAGCGAAATGACTGTACGATGGCTTTGATAAACGTGTAAAGGAAATTCAGCTTTGAATATATACTTGTGTTTAAAGTCTGCAAAGAAATGTCCACAACAATACGACCTGAAAAGAAACCGGCAACCGCTTTGAATTAACGTGCGATGCCGTCTAATCGGCTCCTCGATGGAATTCACGGCAGTTAGAGTGTTTTTCAAAGTCACTTCTTCCGTGAAAGCCTCAAATCGTTTTGATCATATTCGGCGTCACACCACAATTTGATGACAATCCTGGATGCCGATTGGCTGCTCCATATGTGCGACTTTGCAATCTCTAAACATCAAGACAAAGCGATTTTTGGCTACAAAGCTTCACTGCAGAGCGACAGTATGTAACGTGTGGAGAGAGACTGAAAGAATAAAAGATGCATCTGAGCAAAGAGCTGACGTGTGATTGTTTGTTAAACATGATCCAAACTAACCAGAGAGTTGTTTCCAATTCCACCAATGACAAATTTCCCTCAACACGTGCGACAGTTTCCATGAAATGATCATTTGGGGCCCGAAGACGTCCGATTATCTACTGATGAACAAAGAAGCAAGAATTTAACAAACCGATACTATGCTACTATGCAGCAGTACTTTAGATTTTTTCTTTTTTCCTCTCCTGTTGCTTTCATACTTTAAGAACATTTATCAGATAATACTTTTATTAGAGGTGGCACCTTCACTCAGTCAGTCCTGGATTTTGAATCATAGACCTTTACTTTGTAATTTTTCTGTAAATTACTTTTTGCATCACTGCTATATTTATTTACTAATGATCTGAATACCTCTACAGGAGTATGTTCCACTCAGACTAAAACACCACTATGATCAGAGAGCCCCTGACAAAGCCCCAGGCCTCTAGCTCTCTGCCTAAAGCATTTGTAAATGTAGAGGTTTGTTGAAGACAAGAATGTCTAAATGCATGTGTCAAAGTCCCTTCAAACGCTCTTGACTTTAGCTTTAAATGGGTGAACAGTTGGGTGACCTTTAGCTACATTACATTTAGTTTCTGCTAAAGACAAACGTTATGAGCAAACTCTTGCAGCCTGTAGAGCATGTAAGGAATATACTGGAACTAAATCAGAAATTAAATCATAACTGCCGCAATAGAAAAAGAGCTGCTTTATCAGATTGTTGAGACGAGTTAACTGCTGAGAAGACGTCTATCTCTTCTCTTCACTCTTCGTCAGACTTCATAGTTTGCCCGGAAATTGTCGAGGCTTTGAAGAGGCAAATTAGTCAGAGTGCGGACAGGCATGAGAGCTGAGCGTGTAAACAGGACGGCAGCAGAATGGCAGAGATGAGTGGGCGAGGAAAGGAACACAAGAAACTGTAAGCAGGTAAGGAAACAGTGACACGGAGGATGGGTAGAGAGAGAGAGAGAGAGAGAGAGAGAGAAGAGAGAGAGAGAGAGAGAGAGAGAGAGAGGAGTCACACCTTGAGGAAGTTAACAGAAAAACAGAAGGAGAACAGAAGACATCATCATATTTAAGGTAAAGTTTTTCAATTTCCACCATATTTTAATATAAAACCTTATGTTTTTTATCTTTCAAAGTGATAACCTGTTACCTCCCACTGATTTTTCTACCTTTCCTCGATAGAATGGGGCTTGTGCAATACTTTGTGATTGTCCTGATTTCTTCGGCACATCTGGTGTTCACCTCTCCGCTGGTAAACTCATCCTTCAGTTTATTCACCTACATTATTATACATGCTCACAGAAAAACAATGTTCTTTGCTTTAAAGTGTAAGAAAAAGCTCAAACCTGCATGCAAACATGATCTGTGAGATACTTTTTGCTGCATTCTTACTAAAGTGTTTGATTTCTATATGTATTAATGTGTTAACAGAGTTACACTGCCAAGAGTGGAGTGCCTAAAATGTGCCCTGCAGGTAAGAAAATCATCAAACGTGACATGAGCTTCTTTGCTTTTCTGTCTGTTCCTCATTTGGCTGTGACTCACTATTTATATGAATGAATTGATATCTGGAAATGATTATACTTAGAACACTGAGACATATATCATTTATATTCCTCTCACCCTGTCCGCACATCTCTTTGTCTGTCTCGATGAAAAACTGCACGTACATATGCTGTATATGACCACATCCTTCATTACTATGCAGTCAGAGAGAGAGAGAGACAAAGAGAGAGAGAGCAGGCGGTGGCAGCAGTTCTCTTTATCATCCGGTTGTTGTCACTCTATTCTGTCAGGTGAGTATATGAAGTCTGGCACCGAGTGTCAGTCATGTCCTCCCGGAAGCTTCAAAGATGAACCGAACCTGGACGACAGCTGCGAGCCCTGCTACAGAGACTGCAGACCAGGTACACAATACATGGGTCATTATGCCTGAATTCTTTAGCATTTCTAGGAACAAGATTTTGCTTTTAGTCAAAGATAAATCTTCAATGGCTTTCGGTTTCTCTGTGTATTAGATTATCACCTGAAGGTGGTTCAGCACTGCACCAGAATCTCCGATATAAAGTGCGTCTGTGAGGCCGGCTTCAAATGCACCGAGATGATCCGACTCACCAAGCACTGTGCAAAGTGTGTGAAGATACAGCAAACGACCACAGCCAACATAAAGCCCGCCATCTCAATGTTAGAAGAGGGGACGTCCAGTAAGTTTGGTTTTAATTGGTTATTTGATTGGTTTGTGAAAGCGCTGTGAAATGTCTCGATTGACAGCTGAGACTGTTGTTCCATGGTGATTGGTGGTGTATTTTTGGGACTTGCAGCTCCATCCCTGGAATGCTACCACATAGACTCTGGCCAAAGATGGCGGCCTTCATATCCGGGATGTTAGCTTCGTATCTGAATAGAGGGAGGAGAACATTTGGCCAGAACATTTACACATAAGCCACCGAAGTTCTCTCAAATATCTAACTTATCTTATCTCATTTCAACAAACAGTTACCATGTGAATGATCTGTTCCGGTTGGGCTTTTGAACTGAGATTCTGTTTTATCCTGTGTTTGTCTGAAATCTGAAACGAAACCTGGGTTTGTTTTTTGTTGTTCTCCCTCAGCAACAGTAGTGACCTCGGGAAACGATGAGCAGACTCCTTCCTCCAACTCCTCAGAATTTAGAAGCTTCCATGCCGAACCTTGTCGATCTTCCGAGTGAGTTAATGATTTCCTGAGATACAGGAAATTATCAAATGTCTCTCGATTTTAGCACTGAACATGTAGATGACTTAAAAAACGATCTCAAAGTGACGGTGTATTACATTCAGACCCTTATCTCACACAGATGTGACCCTCAACCAGTCCCACCAACGCCCAGTGCAGGTGAGTGTGTATGATTCCGATTAAAAAGGTATGAGAGTAATATTGTTTTTTTATTGAGACACATGGTGAAGTTGAACATGTTAGCAGCGTTTCCTCTAGCACCACGATCATGTCAAACCTTTTTACACCTACATTGTTAATACACGGATCTATTGGATGAATGATCTCAGTGGCATGGCAGTGCAGTGGTTGTTTCTATATGCCCTGTGACTGGTGACCTGTCCAGGGTGGCCCTCGCCTCTTGCCCAATATCCAGCGTGTTAGCGGTGTCATTGATTCTAGTTTCTATCTCTCAGACGTGAAGAGCAGTCCGCTGGCAGCCATCTTGATTCCAGTGGTTGTTGTGGGATGCGTGGCTCTCGTGGTCCTGTTCTGCGTCCGTCAACCAGGAGATGAAACATGTTTCAAGCGAGGTACGATGGTGCTCACATGCAGGACGGGCTGTCGCACATAAACCTTCTGGAGAATAATAAACACTGAGCATAAGAAGTGTAGAAATGACTGAGATTTGAGATTTGTCATGTTCCTACAGTTTCAAGGTTTCATATACATGTTGATTACTCATTTTTAGACGAATGTAAATAAATCTCTATTCTCTACCAGTTCTCATTACTCAATCTACTGTTTTTTCAGCTATTGCAAAGCTATGTACTGAGGTAAGTGTCTAAAGTCTACGGTTAAGTGTTGCTGCTGCGCTGGAAAAAGAAAGAAACAGATCAGTATCAATTTATGATATAAATGTATCACTTTATAATGTGATACGTTATTGTTATGACGTAAACCCTTTGAGTTAAATGAATCAAGGTATTATTTGATAACTTATTATTGTTAAAATATAAAACTTTTTCACAATATAAAGTGAAAAGATTTATGTTTGAAATGTTGTAAGAGGATACAGATCCATTTTTTTATTTTTCTGGCATAGCAGCAATACACTTCTCATTCTATCATGAATTTACATACATGGCATCATTTATCCTTTGTTTTCCTCAAACATGTCTTTGTTTAGGGAAGACGGGCTTCTGCTTCTTTCAAGACAAAGGAGTCAAGTCACCAGTTCCCCAGAGACTCATTCATAGCAAAGCAGCAGCCACCCCCCCTCGCAGCAGCCAATCTGGGTACTGATGAGTGAAATGACAACTTTCATGTGAAAATAAAAACGAGAGAAAAGACACAGTTGTACCTTCTCTGTCAGCGAGACAAGTAAAACAATTGTGCATTCTTGACTTGATGTCTCTGTAGGTCCAGTCCATGTCCACAACCCGGGGACGGTCATCTTCAGCTTGATCAGCCAGTTTACAGGACAAGTCGGTATGACAACTGAAGGTGCGAAGGCGGCTGAAAGAGTGGCCGCCCAAGAAGAGGAGGAAAGAGACAGTCCTGTGTGTCACCCCACGTCCTCTCCCAGCGTTCATCTGTCCGAGGAGGAGGGGAGCGGGGAGATGGAAAACATGTTCTTCCCCTCGCAGGAGCAGGGGAAGGACTGCCACGTGTCCAAAGAGGAGGAGGAGCTATGATGCATCGCAGCATTCCCAGAGGATTTGTGCTGATGGTAATGACCATGACTCCAAACACAGGAAGGAATTATATAACTGTGGAACTAAAGATGGGTGTGGAGCACATTTTTTTGTCCTCTGACAAACTGTCAGGGGATTACAGTGCTCTACGGGGACACTGTTTCCTGCAGACTCTGGGAAAAGAGACATACAAACAGAAACTGACAAAGAGCTGGAAAAAGCTTCTGAATACTTTTTGACAAACCCTGTCATCCCTCCCTAGTTAGTATCAGAACTGGATTTTTTTCTACGTCTTTTACAATTGATAGACATTTTAATTTCAATAAAAGTTTATTTTGAGTACATTTGAGTAGAAATATTCATTGCAAAAAACACATGATCTATGATCTAACCACAATACTACAGCAAACAGGTATTTATATATACACACAGATAAATGTAAAGGTGTTAAATATAGACTATCTTTAACTTTTGTGTACCATAGTACATACCAACTACAACATAGTTCAACATTTCTAACTCATGTGTATCGCATTGTCCCTCTCTGTATTTACACTTCATCTCCATGTTTTATACACTTTTATCATCTTATCGTCACAGATGTCAAAGAGTCATGATTCTGCTCAGGGAACCGAATCAGACCAGAAATACTTGACCTCTGGTTCCTTCGCCAGCACAGACTGAAGTGGTGTTTGGCCTCATTAGCCATAAATGTCCTTAGCAACACAGGATGTTTGCTTGTCACCTTTGCTTGTCACCTATTTAGCATTTAATGCACACATCAATAGGCTGGTCACATTCCCCGCAGACTTCCTGGACAGGCCTGCATTCACTGTCGTCCTCAGAGTATGGTTGTTCTGGTTTGTCAGTAAAAAGGAAGCCTGAAGAGAAGAGGGGGTTCTTTTCATATAAATTACATTCAAACATGTAATATATCACATAAGTATTTATATAGCTCAGTGTACTTCCTGTATTTGTATACTGCTGCAGTGTCTGTCTCATGACAATAATCTACTTACTGTCCTTGGACCTGATCCAGCGCAGTAGGGGATTTATTTTTGTTACAACGACAAGTGCGATTCCAATACACAGGAGGGCGATTATCACCAGGAACCACGCTGTCTCTGTAAGAATGAAGGAAGAGGCCTTGTTAGAACACGTAAACAACCACTGGAGTGAGAGATCGATCATTTCCTTGGCACAGAGCCATGAGAGCTAACTTTACCCGTGATTGGTTGTTTGGGCTTGAATGTTGTGAAGGCTTCAGTTGTGAAGGCTGAAAGGAAAAAGAAGAAGAGAAAAACAGGAATACTTTAATAAACAGAATGAAGGCATTACTAATTCAACTGTTGGTTCAGCTCATACTCAGAGCACCTCTTTTTTTTAAACCCCATTAAAACGTCTTGATCTATAATGACACAGCAAATCCACAATAACGTCTGACGTTGTATGTGTAAGCGTATCCATGGTTACTGTACCGTAAACAACTGAGATTATTGGAATGATTATTTCTTTGCATAGTTTTTAGCGACTACATTAGCACAGACCTGTTTCAACTCAGCAAGCACTCAGGGATGCTGTAATGTGTTGCTATGGTTACAGTGGCGTCTTGATTGCCCTGGTGCAGTGTGTTGCTATAGAAAGTTCCAGGGAATTTGCAGAGGGATTAACACGGCTGTTTATTGCTGAGCCTTTACAAGAACAGTGAACCACTTTTTAAGTAGTGTGGTGTGGTTGAAATCTACACTGTCTTTATCTGTAGTAAGCTATTGTCATTCATAGCTACATTTATAGATTTTGGGCACTTTGGAACCGTAAAAAAATCTTTTTTACAGTGTGAAGATTTTCTCCATATCAAAGCTTAATAGTTATAATATTCTAGAGCATCTGGTACATATTTGACAACAGTTTTTAAAATCACATTTCACTCAGTATCAGTGACTGAGAAGTTGATTTGTTGAGGACACAATAAAGAGGTCAATCAATACCTGTCAGTTGTGTCTCATTGTTCCACTGCCTCATTACAGTGACAATGGACACACTGGTAGAAACAACTTGACTGTCACAGACAGAAAATACAGCTGCATGTAAAGCAGACGTTTAAAAGTAACTCAAAAGTTACTCTCCCTTGTAACTGACTACTTTTTATGCAGTCACATGATGATGGTTGTGGTTGAACCAGAAATAAATTGTTTCAAGGAATCTATTTGGGGTGATGTGTGGTTATGGTTTTTCCCCTATAAATATAATTGATTTCAGCAAAAAAATCCAAATGCTGACTTTGCATCTGACGTCTGCACCCAGAACAAAGAAATTCAACATATATTTTGTCTACTTCTATTTCAACGGGTCTATGTGAGTCGCTATGTGTCTTACTGGTAGTGGACGGAGGGAGGGTGGGTTTGGTGGTGACTGGTATCGGCACACACGTGGTGCAGGGTTTGTCTTTGCAGCTGTAGCCAGTTTTGCATCTGCACTCAGCGTCCTGAGTTGGACTACATCTTGACTTATACTCCATGTTAGCTGTAAAAACAAAGCGAAAAACAGTTTTCTTTAGAAGAAAAAGTATAGTCATGAATCTGAGTGTAATTGTGAGAGATACGGACACACCCATACACGAAGGCTGATGGCAAACTGAAGTGTGAAATGAATCACAACTTGGGCCGGGCAGGTAAAGATTCTAGCTTTTAGTCATAAGATGGTCATACCGTCACTGTAGATAACACTTCAGACACCGAAACAACTTTTATCTCCCTGTTTTGACAGAATTTCACTTTGACGAAACATTTTCTTACAGATTACTTTAACTGGCATTCGCCAGTGTGATCTGACAAATTAGCAGATGTTGTGCCATTGTCATCACTACTCGTATATGGATATTACCAACTCGACAAAAAGTCCTCAAAAACACCATTAAAATGTCATATTTAGAGCAAGTGAGTTTAATTCAACTTTACATTATAGTTTTTAAGTTTTCCTCCTCAATGGGAGGTCGGAGGTCACAGTTCAGCTCTGAGAAGTAGCTGTGACCTCAGAGCAGGACTATTGCTCAGAGGCTCTTTGGCAGGGTTGAGTGGTTTGCACTCAATACTTCGCTTTGTAAATAAAAATACTTTGGGAGCCTTCAAATAACTTTTAATCTAAGATACCAATATTCCTTCCACTGGATTATCTCTGGATATGCGAGTATGGGCTGGGATTTGAGGACTGAAAACGTTATTCTGTCATAAAATATTCTTTATGTTTTAAATTCAAAATTAAACATTTTGAACAATCACATTCATCCTCCCTGATTCTTAACACTGGCGCTTTAAAGGGTTTTTTATGAAACAAGAGTTCTGCACGTATTGGCAGATTTAAAATATGGTTATCGCTGCACCTTTAGCACCGGATTGAAATATGTAAAATCAAAAGTCAAAGAAAAGGCTACACTATTCATGTACCCACAGTTCAGACTCACAAACTCTCTGTGTGTTTTCTCTCTTCTGTGTTTTCCACTGTGACATTTGGAAATAAGCACAACAGGCTGTTTTGCTCACCTGTAGCAAGGCAAAGACCTGACTAATAATAAATGACATTTGTGTCTGCTGCTCTTTTCCGATGTTTACCACTTCTCTGTGTTTTTCAATTTTTTCCACTGACATGACGATGGTCTATTCTTTAACACCTTGGTGGGCTGTGCTGCTGCTGCTGCTGTTGATCATATCAACATGATTAGCCCCCCCCTCTCTCATCTCTATCTGACTGTATCCCACCATACCCCACAGAATGGGAAATCCCCCCTGTGTATGTGACCTTAATGTTTCTCGGGCAAACTTCTCTGAAGTCCTGATGCACAAAGTTAAGTAACATTCTTTGGCATTCTTTATGGGTGTGTGGTATAACTGGTTACAGTCATACATCATACACACACACACACACACACACACACACAACACTCAAATGCTTGTTTCTGTCATATCACAACCAGTTCAAACAACATCTGCTGGTCTGTTTCAGCTCATATTCTTAATAGTTATTAAGTTATAATAAAATCCCCTGTAGGACACATTTTAGAGCATCATGTCATCTCTAGCATTGAAAATCATATAAAACATGTTAATATCACTGTACTGACACAGTCACTGACAGTCTTAAAAGGCTTTAATTGTGGAATTACTCAAAAAAAAACTTACGTTTTGTGCAACTTCTGCAACCTGTACAACTCATGTCCACATTGTAAGTATCACTGTATTGGTGCTCTGAGCAAGATGCACACTTTGTTGTACATGGCTTATCACGCCGAACCATACGTTTACCTACAGAACAAGCACAGAAAGAGTAGTTACACTTACAACCTGATTTAACTTGTCTGCCTCAAAACCATAACTTATATCATGATGAATATAATAATCACTACACCTGGTGGGCACATCTCACAGCAAGACGTGGAGTCCTTCAATGGCCAGGGATATTCTGTACTTCTGCATTGTAGTGGAAACACAGATGAGAGGAAAGGGAGACTGCACAGGAAGAGGAGAGCAACATAACAGAGGAGCTGCATCTGGGAAAGGGAGGAGGAAGAGAGGAATGAGGATGAGCAGGAAGAAGGAGAGGAGGAAACAGCATACATCAACAGTGGTTAACATTACTGATACACTTCAGATTTGAAAAAACATGTAGAGTACACCCGGTAAAAATGGTAATTTGCCTTTTATGCCTACAAACACTCATCATTATACTGCAGGTGAGATCACAGAAACATATATTAATAAATCAGTTAACTTCGGCACTCATCAGAGGTCTGACCCACAGCTATATACCAAATATGTGGTTACTGTACTTACGGCGGATGAGGAGGTTAGAAGAGATGCGTCCTGCGACCCTCTGAGTGTGAGACTGAACAGGGGACAAGACGTGTCTCAGGGGAGTTTTCATTCAAGACGTAAGTGATGACTCAATGTGAAAGACCTACATGTCATTTTGACAGTTTCTTTGCTCTTTACCTCAGCCCCCCCGCCCAACACACACACACACACACACACACACACACACACACACACACACACACAATTAAATATTTCTACCTTGTGATTTAGTGGCACAGGAGGCGCAAACTGGGCAGTATATTGTTTTTATTGGAACCTAGTATGACCTTTTCTAATGCTTGAGGGTGATTTTAATTTAAATTACACCAGAGTGTACTGTGCCCCACATGATAAGTGATGCTGGCCGTAAACAGACTGATGTTGTTCTCAGAAATCGCTTCTATTATAAAGTGAACTTTGTGGTCGTGAGAACCTTTTGAGTCAATCAACAATACCTCATTAGCATTTGTTTGTAGGTCTTTCCCAAACACAAGAAAGCAGTAAATCGTGTCACCAGTGATTATTTATTTAAGAAGAAAAAAGAATAAAGATTAAATTAAAGAAGAGAGGCTGAGAGGCTGACGTGTTCTCCTCTAACAAACCATTAGTCGCAGCCTGAGCTCAGCTTTCACAGAAACTAGACCCCGACAAGTCACTTCCTGTCAGTTGTGAAACAGAAGCGGCGTCTTATGGGAGCGTGTGGCAGCAGCAGCACTCAAACAAAGTCCAGCGATGACTGAGCGAAAGAATGACTGAGCAACAACATCACTCGGAGCTGACAGTAAACCTGGTCATGCTTCTCTGGAGGTTTCACTATCACTGCTGCTTGACCGTATAGGATTAGTGTGCTTGCTTGGAGCTTTAGAGAATCTTTGCCCGGAAGATGTTGGCGTTGCTCAGTAAAAATGGCAATAAACAAAAGCTAATCTGCACAGTTGAAATACTGTGTGACACTCAGCAGCATGAGTGTGTGCCTGACAGGAGCCTGCAGTCGAAGTGGCTGTGCCAATCTAGGTGAGGAGAGGAGGGGGAGGAGGGGTGGTGCAGAGACGAAGACGTTTTGTTGAGTTTGCTCACTGAAAAGGAAGGATGTGGTTTTTCTGAGGAACTACTTGTCTCTGCTGATTGAGCTTTTTAAATTGCTCTTCAGGAGACGTTTTTGCATCTCTGTCCTCCTGTCTGTCTGCGCTGCTCTCTATTGTCATTTATTTCTTAAGTATAAATGATGCTGTACCAAACTGAATTTGCACTATACACTGCTGATACTTTTAAACCTGTATTTCAAAAATGGCTGGAATGACATAAATGAACTTGAAACTTTAACTCAATAAATACTTATCTCTATTTTTCATTTCTACATTATATCTGTAAGTTATGGTGATACTTAAAAAGCATTAGCAGTGACAAATATATATCTTATGAAGTTTGTTCAGTGAAAAAAACCACACATTACGAACAATTACAACCAGTGTCCATATTCAGATTTTTATAAATAAAATGTGCCACCTCTATTTGACTAAAAGGCAACAAAAGGAGCTGATCAATACTAATAAATAACGGCTGACACAGTGGGATTGTGCACCAGTAAAGAAACAGCTGAGGACTCTAGTATCGTTAGACCAATGCTCTGGGTTCTTGAAGCAGATACTGACATTCAGGAGATTAAAACCTCACGTTGGCCGATAGTACTATAAACAAAAACATCTTGACCTGAAGGATTTGTTTCATTCATACTGATTCTTTTACAGACAAATCACCATTCTCTCCGATGGACAAAGTGGTGATAATATCAGCAGGAATCTGAATCTAGTTTTGTTATCTTTTTATTGTATATAAAATGATTGTGGTTATTTGTTGTTCTTTAAATAAAATTCATTGTTTTATGTTTTAAGTTATTATTTTCATTATCATAATCGTTACTATTACTGTTGTTATTAATACTATTATTGGAGTGAGTCAGCTGCAAACTTAATACTTCTCTTCGGACTGGTTGTGTGTGTGTGTTTATGTATATGTTAGTATATCTGTGTGTATGTTAGTCTACCTGTGTGTGAGTGTGTACAGTGTATTATGTTTATGTGTGTGTGTGTGTGTGTGTGTGTGTGTGTGTGTGTGTGTGTGTGTGTGTGTGTGTGTGTGTGTGTGTGTGTGAATATGTGTGAGTGTATATCTGTGTGTGTACAGAGTATTAAGTGTATGTTCGTATGTTTGTGTGTCTGTGTGTGTACAGTGTAATATGTGTGTGTGTGTTAGTGTGTGTGTGCAGTGTATTATGTGTATGTGTGTGTGTATGTGTGTGTGTGTGTGTACAGTGTATTATGTGTATGTGTGTGTGTATGTGTGTGTGTATGTGTGCGTGTACAGTGTATTTTGTGTGTCTGTATGTGTACAGTGTATTTTGTGTGAGTGTGTGTGTGTGTGCCCCCGACAGGTGACTTTCTTGCCAGGCGCTCATTACACAATTCCTTGAAACTGTGTGTGTGTGTGTGTGTGTGTGTGTGAATATGTGTGAGTGTATATCTGTGTGTGTACAGAGTATTAAGTGTATGTTAGTATGTTTGTGTGTCTGTGTGTGTACAGTGTAATATGTGTGTGTGTGTTAGTGTGTGTGTGCAGTGTATTATGTGTATGTGTGTGTGTATGTGTGTGTGTGTGTGTACAGTGTATTATGTGTATGTGTGTGTGTATGTGTGTGTGTATGTGTGCGTGTACAGTGTATTTTGTGTGTCTGTATGTGTACAGTGTATTTTGTGTGAGTGTGTGTGTGTGTGCCCCCGACAGGTGACTTTCTTGCCAGGCGCTCATTACACAATTCCTTGAAACTGTGTGTGTGTGTGTGTGTGTGTGTGTGAATATGTGTGAGTGTATATCTGTGTTTGTGTGTAATAGCATATCTGTGTGTGTACAGAGTATTAAGTGTATGTTAGTATGTTTGTGTGTCTGTGTGTGTACAGTGTAATATGTGTGTGTGTGTTAGTGTGTGTGTGCAGTGTATTATGTGTATGTGTGTGTGTACAGTGTATTATGTGTATGTGTGTGTATGTGTGCGTGTACAGTGTATTTTGTGTGTGTGTATGTGTACAGTGTATTTTGTGTGAGTGTGTGTGTGTGTGCCCCCGACAGGTGACTTTCTTGCCAGGCGCTCATTACACAATTCCTTGAAACTGTCTCGTGACTCAGCCACTTCCCGTCAGAGTCCTCCTCTCTCTCTCCTCCCGGAGGGTCGTTCTGTCTCTCTCTCTCTCTCCGCGGTTTCTCTGCTTCCCGGCGAAAAGAACAACTTTCCTTAAAAATAACTTTACGGCTCGAACTTGTGGAGGACTTGTGGATCTTTCCGGAGGCTCGGAGCCCCGGTGCTTGTCCAGGTACGTGGCCGTAAAACACCTCTTGTGTGCCGGTGTGATTCATCTCGTCTGTGGGCGAGCTGCGGTGCAGCTGAAGCGAAACCACCGACACCAGAACAGCAGATCAACTGGTGTGTGTTCGCTCCTCGTCTGATAACATCTGTCCAGACTTTCTGCTTCTAACGAGACTCTTAACGCTACAGGGAAGTGAAGCTAACTAAAGCTTCACTTCTAACTAAACAAGCGGGGCAGGAACATGTCGGATTCCCTGAAGCCTCCGCGAACTATTTGTTTTGACTTGACCAGAGAGTCACATCCGTAAAGTTGTTTCAATGTGAGTTTTCAAGTCCACCTTAAATGACACTGCTTTTGTTTTAGCCTAAAAGGTCAGGCAATAATTAATCAGAAAAAATCCGATACGATATGATATGATACGTTAGCAGGGCCGGGTCTAGGCAGGGGCAAGAGGGGGCCTGGCCCCCTCAAATAAATGTTGTGCCCCCTCAAACTAAATCCCAATTTATAATAATAATAATATAATAAAGCACAATGCCCCCTCAAGATTTGTGGCTGCCCCCTCATACATGCCTGTCTAGACCCGGCCCTGTACGTTAGGATGCGTTACAATACAGTATGCGTTACAATACGTCACGATTCTTTACGATACGTTATGATACGTTACAATATGTTACACTACGTTATGATATGTTATGATACGTTACAATACGTCATGAAAAGTTACAATACATTATGATATGTTATGATACGTTGCAAATTAGGGCTGTCAAACGATTATAAATTGTAATCAGATTACTCACAGGGTAGCTGTGATTAGTCACGTTTAATCACCATTTCTAAATGCCCTGAAAAATCCCCCTTATCTCTGAATATTGCTGTGAGACAGAAGGTGGATTTATACATTCAACATTGTTTTTTTTTATTGATGACTAGTCCAAATGATAGTTATTAAGATTGAAAAGTTAAATAAAATCAAGCTAAAACATACAACACCATAATTCAACATGGCTGTCTCTTTGCTGTGCCTCTGAGCAAACATAGGATGATGTTATTAAGAACTTTTTTTTATAACAAACTCAAAGAATCTTTATCCTTAATAATTTGGGCTTCTCAGACTTTTTAATTTTTTGAGTACACTTCTTCTTCTTTCACTTCTGGGAAAACACACAGCTTAGTTAGACTCTTTATTCAATGCTTTAAATGTCTTTAAATGTACAATTTAATCAAACTGAATTCATCTTTAACAATGTTGTTTCTTGCAAAGTAAAGGTTGGCATAATGTTTTTTACTGAACAAGGCTCTGAGGGGCTGTCATTCAGTTGAGCTGTGAAATCTCTTTACAAACACCGAAGCGATTGCCGAAAGAACGAGATTGCAAATAAAAGTGGTTGAAACAAAGTTGGAAGAGGTCCCAGTGGAATGGAAGTGTGTATCAAATGAAAATACTCAAGTAAAGTAGAGTACTTGACTAAAAGTATTTTTTTTAGGAGGAAAGTTCAGAAGCATTCTTTGCATCATTTACCGAGTAACAAATATACATTTTAATCAGAGCTTCATTTAATGAGCCCATACTTGATCACGTGAAACAAACTACAACAGACATAGTCTCCATGTCCCTCTTTGCATCTAACCAGACATTTACGGTTTATATTTACCTGTTTTAAGAGGTCCACCTTAAAGACTTTTGCTACAGGAGGTCATTTCTGGAGGTCGGGGGCATTTGATTTGAGAAAATAAGCCTCCTTCCCAGTTTATAACCAGTATGCGAGTAAACTTGAGTTATCATTTTAAGGTGGAGACTGAAGTTTCGCTGAGCAGATGAAACGAAACTGCAAGGAACAATTTATTATTATAAATATACCACAAACTGAGATTTCTATATTAATATAGGATGGTTGAACAAAACTTTTTTCTTTTCTTTTTTTAAATCAAACAACCAAACCTTTGCACAATTAAATGTGAAATCTGAATCTGAGCCCATCTGCAGAAGCAGGGTTGAGCCAGCTCACACTTCAGTTCATGCAGATGGAAATGAACAAGTTCACGTTCATAGTTCGTTCCAAACGTCCGGTCACGTGTGTGTCATTTTTCACGATGTTTAAATGCAGACTCGTGAACTCTGGAGTGAATCAAACAAACACTCAGTGACTTCCTGTACTGACCAGGTCCTGATAACTAGTGACGTTTGTTTATTGGTTCCATTGGGAGCAGAAGGGAGGAGGACACAGGAAGTCCAGCTCGGTACAAACCAACTGCAGCTTCTGCTCTGATCATGATGCAGCTGATCACTGAGCAGCTGTGACCAGAGAAACTCTGTGTTTCACTGACCTTCTACAAAGTCACTGACAGACTGCTTCACCTGAACGACCTCTCATGAGTTATCGCGTTAATTTTGACAGCCCTAGTTATAATACATTATGATATGTTACAATCCGTTATGATATGTTACAATATGATACGATGCGTTACAATATGTTATGATATGTTAAGATAGGTTACAATACGTTATGATGCGTTACTATAACTTTTGATACATTACTATATGTTATGATACGATAATCCTTTATTAGTTCCACACCAGGGAAATTTACCGTGTTTCAAGGGGACAGTTAAAAAAATAGACATTGGTAAAATAGTAACAAGTAAATATGCAATACTATGGAATAGAAGTAATGTATACAATGTAAACAGAATATATACAGTTTGGGGATTTATGTACAGTGTAACAGATTACATATAAGATATAAAATACCACATAGAGGAATGAATTTTGCACAGTTAAGTGAGTTAAACCTGATAAGATAAGATAATCCTTTATAAATCCCACAGTAGGGAAAATGTCTGTGCTGCATCAGCAATAAAGACAGTCCAAAATACACATCAGTAGAAGTCATATGTAAACATTCAATATAAACGCAAGGAAGAATAAAAGTATGGAAGGAAATGGAAATAATATAAACACTCTAAACAAAACATTGAGCAGAGTATAGAAATCTCAGTTTGAGGTATATTTCAGCTAAGAGGTGGTTGCATCAATACATGATTCAGCTTAATAAGAAATTGTTCCTTGTAGTTTCGTTTCATCTGCTCATGTGCTCAGGAAACCACCAGCGAAACTTCAGTCTCCACCTCAAAATGATTACTCAAGTTTACTCGCATACTGGTTATAAACTGGGAAGGAGGCTTGTTTTCTCAAATCAAATGCCCCGACCTCCCGAAATGACCTCCTGTAGCAAAAGTCTTTAAGGTGGACCTCTTAAAACAGGTAAATATAAACCGTAAATGTCTGGTTAGATGCAAAGAGGGACATGGAGACTATGTCTGTTGTAGTTTGTATCACGTGATCAAGTGTGGGCTTATTAAATGAAGCTCTGATTAAAATGTATATTTGTTACTCGGTAAATGATGCAAAGAATGCTTCTGAACTTTCCTCCTAAAAAAAATACTTTTAGTCAAGTACTCTACTTTACTTGAGTATTTTCATTTGATACACACTTCCATTCCACTGGGACCTCTTCCAACTTTGTTTCAACCACTTTTATTTGCAATCTCGTTCTTTCGGCAGTCGCTTCGGTGTTTGTAAAGAGATTTCACAGCACAACTGACTGACAGCCCCTCAGAGTCTTGTTCAGTAAAAAATATTATGCCAACCTTTACTTTGCAAGAAACAACATTGTTAAAGATGAATATAGTTTGATTAAATTGTACATTTAAAGACATTTAAAGCATTGAATAAAGAGTCTAACTAAGTTGTGTTTTTTCCCAGAAGTGAAAGAAGAAGAAGTGCACTATATTGTTTAGTATTTCACTCACGGTTAGAGGAACTTTACTGATTTCTGTACCTTGCAGGTGGCCTCACATGGATTGAGTTAAACCTGTAAGATGGAAGAAGCTGGACACAGAGGACGGAGGAATAAAAATGCCCCTGTAGGCACAATACTGCTCCTCATGGTGAGAAAAACCCAAAGTACTTCCCTCATAGAATTAACAAAAAGAGAAAAACAATCCTCTCATGGACAATAAACTTTTCTTCTGGACTTTCATTGTCTATTTTTGTTGCAGTGCATGATCGTTCCCGCATATTTTCAACCTTCGGAGGACAAGTGTCCCGATGGAGACTACCGCACTAATAAGGGAATTTGTTGCAACAAATGTTTTCCAGGTAAAGAGACACACACGACACACAGTAGCGTAGTCATTACCAGAGATATCACACGTCTAATGCTATAGATCGATTTGACAAAGTCTTGACATTATATTTTTCAGGTTCTAAGCTTGTAGAGGAGTGTAATGTTACGGGTCACAGAAGTAAATGTGTTCCATGTCCTCATGGGCAATACAGGGATAAGATTCATTACGCCCCCACATGCCTACCGTGCAGTGTCTGTAAAGGTAAAGCAACATTACCTTTTTCTGACTCGTTTCAGTTCTTGGATTTACCAGTAATGCTTCAATGGATGGTTTTCTTAATCCACCTTTACTCTGTTTTCACAGGGACAAAGAATGAAAAGACTCTAAAAGAATGTGCAAGAAACCAAAACACTATTTGTCAATGTTATGACGGTTATTACAGATTTTACATCGACTCATTAACGTACGAGTGTCGCAAATGTGCACAATGTGGACCTGGTGAAACGGAAAAGCAAAACTGTAAGTGTTGACACGTGACTGTTACACAAACATCACTGTTGAGTAAATTATTATTATTGTTATCATTTAATTATTATTGTTTTGCACAGGCACAAACCTGACAAACACAGTTTGTGAGTGTAAGGAGACCTTCTACAGAGTCAAAAGAAAGTGTGAACCCTGCGAGAGGTGAGCCTACACCATTGTTGTTTGTGCACACTCTGTTCCCATCGTGCGGCATGTGATGTGTTATTTAGAGTCAGATGGGGAAGCTGGTTTGATGAATTGAAACTTGCAGCGCACTTCCGACTTTTGTTCAGTTTTTCTATTCGTTGTTCCCAGAGGAGAGAAGTTGGGTGTTAAAAACTGGGCTACTGACATTGTAACACAAAATGACAAGTGTCCAGTTGTTCATTATATTGACTCCTGGGCTCCTGTTTCCAATGAGGAGATATATGTAAGATAAATCCCAAAAAAAAATCCCCCAATCCTTTGCTACGTGCTTGTTCACATAGTGTGAGTGTGGCCATTTAGTAACTGTCACAGATGAAGAAATATTTCTCTTTCATTTCTACACCAATTTCCTGTGTAGTGTGGCTGTAACATTGTACCTTAAGTGTTAAAACATTCTCATCTGGTGTTGAAAATACTTCCCTGCCTCTGTGTTAATCACTTCCTCTTGAGAACCTCCTACTTCCTCTTTAATGCTGTGACACGTTTTTTCTGCTCTCCACAGTTGTAGCAGTGAGTGCCAACATCTCTGTTCACGTTCTAGTGTGAATCCAAAATGTGAGCATATGACACATGAATATACGTGATATGATTACACTGGTTTCCAGAGTAACCAAAGCTTTGGTATAAGAATAAAGTAACCTTATAATAAATAATATAACCACAATGATTCTGCTCTACTTAATTGCAAAAAACGTAGTCATCAGAATATGTTAAAATCAACTGGCAGTGTACGTGACACAAAATCTGGTATTATTAGGTAGTTTTAAAATTGGAATAACCAATTCCAGCTGCACAGTAACAAACTTAAATGCAACATTCAATCTGTCTATTTACTGCTGCTTGTCCAAATATACATTATTTTTAACAATTATCCATCTGTGTCCTTTTTCCCTACGTGTCCCTTGTATCACCATGAAGCTTGCGACAAGGGAGAGGAATTTTTCACATACGTAATTGCTGGAGTTGTTGCTGGGGCTCTTGTGTTGTTGGTGCTGGTCGCTCTCATCACTCACATGGTCACCAAGAAGAAGTGGGAGCAGCGGTCCTCCCAGCCGTCCTCCCAGCCGACTGATGATTCTCCGGAGCCTTACGAGGTAAACTGGTCTAGCTGCCTCTGGTCACTTTTCACCACTGGAATAAGGTTTATATTCAACACATTTTCATCTGCTCTTGTGTCATAGGTGGTCCTGCTCAGTAGTGAAGAATCCTCAGTCAACAGCGACGTCGAAGTCACTCGCAGCAGCCCTGTTGGGAGTGAACAGCTTCCACCCAATCTGCCTGACTGTGTCCCCCTGGAAATCGAGAGTGAGTGGATTTAATACTGTTCATAGCAGCATGCTCCAGTGTGTTGACCAAAACATACAGCGCACTATTGTACTAACTCTTATCGCTTCCTCTCAACACACCCCTCCCCTCTTCTTTACCCTGTCTTCAGCCGCTGACCTGATCTACTCAGTGTTGGATCTAGTTTCGGCGCTGCAGGTGAAGCAGCTGGTGCGTACTCTGGGTGTGAGGGATACAGAGATCGAACAAGCAGAGCTGGATCACCGGACCTGCAGGGAGGCTCACTACCAGATGCTGCGGCTGTGGGCTGAGAGAGTGCCTCGTGCAGATGGAGGGGGACAACGTGGAATTCTGCACTGGCCTTTGTTGCAGGAGTTGTTGGACAAACTGAGGACGATGCGCCTGGGAGGGGTGGCCGAGGAGCTGGAGATAAAGTTCAGCATTCAGTAATTCACCGACGCTAACAAAAGCTTATGAAACCAAGTATTGTTCTCTTTGGGGACAGCCTCACGGACAGCCTCAAAGCAAAAAGACATGGGGCTACCACCAAAGCAGCAGTTTCACTTCAAAGCCAACCAGCATCACTGAGGGATCTACCTCTTGTTCCCATCACCCACTGAGAAGACAAGACCAAACTACTGAGAGGGACTGATGGAAGCGTTCAGGGGGGAGGGAGCCACTGAACATAGGATTTTTCTGCTGATAAGCTCTACTCAACCATATGTAATGAACTTCCAGCAATGCATGTATGTGTATGTGTACTTGTGTGTTTTTTTAAAGTTTAAAGAATACACATTTTGGGTAAAGGGCTTATTTTTTCCAAGTGTTAGTTGAGAAGAATGACGCCACTTCCAAATGTGAACATTCTCTTGCTTTTCTTTTCAAACTCATTCAGTCAGAGAGCAAATATATAATGTAATTACAGAATATAATATTATAAGTGTCTATGTAGATCTTTTTATACACGGTGTCCAAGATGTGGTGTTGTATTAGTATCACTGCAGTGAATGTCTTTGGAGATATAAGGGAATAATAGTCTTCAGGACTAGACTAGTGACTTTTACAGAACGCTTTCGATAATGTAATTTGCACCGAATCATATTTTTTCATGTGTCTTTATCAACTTTTTATTGAACAGCAGACCTTAATACTATTATGTGCCATTTGAGGAGTTGGCCAATTAGGTTACTCCATTTATGTCAAAAGTCACTTTTGCAAGGTGACACGGTGCCGAAAGCTTAGGAAGCTATTTACCGCCAGTACTTTCCCGACCCTCTGTCCAGGGGCAGATCCATGGGCGAGGCCAGGTCAAATCAGATTTATTTTAAGTAGCCGCTCACAATAAAGTTATTGTTGCTAACCTTTTTTATTTTCTAAGCTTCTTTGATGCATTGATGTGTGGCTTTGCTCTAAGCTATAGCGCAAACTGTAAACAAGGAATGACTTAAATGTGCACCTCACTGAATCAGAACCTGTGAAACGATGTTGGACATAAAATTACAGGTAGTACACATTTTAATTGTCACTATTTACCCTGTACCATGATGTTAACTGGTAATGTTTTAGTGCCTGCTTATAGTGGGTCAAATATATCCCTCTGCTGCGTCTCTCAGACGCTTCACAGTCCCAGTATCATTCTTTTGAGCCCCACTATACAAGCATTATTCATGACTGTAGGACAGAACGGGACACACCTTGTCTCAGCCTGTCTCAGCCAAGCAACTTTTATAGGACCAGTTCCAGCCTGCAGATTCTGATATGAATCAGTCATGCTCTCTCGGATAAGAGTCTTGTCATTCCAAAGCACTTTTGTATTTCACTTTATGAGACGGGAACATGTATCGTTCAATGTTGAAACCTGATCTTTGAATAAATGTATCTTTTTAAGTTGGACGTGTTTGTGTGGAGGCCTCGGGCGGCTGCTGTTTACACGGTGACAGTGCATCACAATGAGGATGTACACTAATCTTATATTTAACCTCAGGCTCACTGCCAGTCTTCATTCCTGCCCCAAGCCTTAAACATTACCACATGTTTAGGGGCATTTTACTTCCTGTTGATTCCTCTGCCAAGTCTTGGAGCTACGTTCTTTAAATGTAGCTCCTGGAAAGGTAGCTACATTAAATTCTCCTCTTCCTCATAACTCACTTCTTCCCACTTTCACTCTGTTCCCTATCAAACACCCTATGCTCATACTTTCATATCAATGCCCTTTCTTACTCTTATGTTATAAGAAGATTTTTTTGTTTTTTTCCTTCACAAAAACAATATTTCCTCCTGTTTGCTCAAGGGGTGGTCAATAACCCTGATGTACAGGAAACAACAACAGAACTCTCCCGACAAAAGGGATCAGTCAACTCCCTGCACTTTCAACTGCGACACATTCACCAGCCCTGAGCTCTGATTTGTTGGCTGCAGAATCCAGTTGTTCTTGTCGGGCCAGTTGCAGAGGGAAGGGGTGCAGGTGAAAGCCGCAGTGGGAGGGACCCGTCCAGGTAAAGAGAGAGAGAGAGAGAGGGGGAGAGAGCGAACAGAAACCAAAGATGCCTGTGTGAAACGAAATGGATCCAAACAAGCCCAGGTAGAGTCTGTGTTTTTACCTGATATGGAGTGAATGTGGTTTGTGTGAGCAGGTACAGGAGGACAGTGAGTCTTCACCGCTGTGAGTCACCTTCTTGTTCAAGCTTCATTGTGGATCTGTGGACTCTGCTGTTGCATTTGATTTGTTGTTATGCTGAGGCTGTAAAACTACCTGTCATTATTGAGCATTTGTTCATCTTTAAATGGGCTTAAACATTCCAAACCAGGTATAATTGTGTTTCTTAGTTGTGTTACTGTGGGATATAGAGAGACAGATTGCAAACAGGAACGACACCTCGATGAAAGCATTTGCGTCAGAGCTTTGATGTCTGACATAGTTGTATGAGGTGCAGAGCTCCTCGCTGCAGTGTGTGGACTCCCGAGTGTCTTTGCTTTGAGATTAACTTCTCAAACTGTGTCAATATGATCATGAACGTCAGAGCAGTGATCCCACACTGCACTTGTGTAGCCTCAGACCCTGGATATGCGTCAGCTTTGACCGAGCAGTGTGGAAATAGCTTTTCTCCACTATGGCCTCAGCAGTAAATTGAGAAATATTTCACTGTGATACAGAAGCTTCCTGAGAATAGAGACACATTTTTCCTCTGTAACCTAAATCTGTAAGATGTAATGTCAGGTTCATGGGAACTAACAAACGCACACTTGTCCTGGAGACACACTGCGGCATGCGGAGCTGTGTAACTGGAGCTGCAGCCATGTGAAACTATCAGTGTCCATGTCAATGTTATCGTCTGAGAGATGCAACATGGACAGTCTGGTTACCTGAGCCACACCTGGTATTTACTTGGTCTATGTGATGGTCCAGAGAGGAACTGAGGCAAATATTAGCTGCATAAATTACTGCTTATTACTTCCTCTGGTTTACCTCTTACTAAAACATTAAATTATTAATAATTTATTAAACAAATCCTTGTCTAGACTTGCCTGTATTCTTTTGCTCCTTCAAAAGAATTTACTTTAGGGGTATTTCACATTCCGTGTGTTTGTTACCATCCTGCTTGTTTGATGTCTCATACATTTATTATAAAGTTCTTCACAAATTTTGTGCCACATTTACTATGATTTTGACTTGGATTTGCTCATTTTTATCCTAAGCCAGTGGTTCTCAGGTTTTGGGGTTAGTCTCCTCCTCTGCTGGGAGATGTTCAAAGACAAGACAGCTGTTAATTCAAAATCCAGATATCTATAGAAAGAGCAAGACGTTACATAAAATAGTATAAGAGTTACTGGATGATTGAAGGAGTGGCACGGTTGTTCAGTGGGTCTCACAGTAAGAAGGTGCCCGGTTCTAATCTGTTCACATGTTCTACTTGTGTGTCCCTGTTTCCCTGCCACAGTCCAAAGACATGAAGACTGGGGTTAGGTTAGAGAATCTAAATGTGAATGGTTGTTTGTCTCTACATGTTGACCATGTGATACAATGGCGACCTGTACAGGGTGTCCCCAGCCTCTCGCCCACTCTCATCTGAAATTGTCTCGAGTCCCCCTGCAGCTCTCACAGTTCCCTTGGATATCAAATGGTTCGATGATTGGAGCTCCTCAGGCCTCTTGTGATGACGAATACTTGTGCACTTATAGATTTGGACAGGAAGCCAATAAGTCTTCCCCACTTCCACATTTTACAGAAAATAAATGTCAAGTTCCGATTGTTTCATCAAGCTTGCTTTTATAACACTGACCAGTCTCCTCAGGTGCTGAGTGACCCAGTGGTACGCAGAGAATATCTATGGAAAACTCAAAACCTCTCCTAAAGCCTCGCTTGAGCATCCATCTTTTCAATTTGAGAAACTGATCATCCACAAAACTCAAACTTGACACAAACCGGGATCTTAAACATCTTAAACTTGAAGCTGTTTTTAAAGAGTGATAAGTCATGTTGTCCTGAATCTGCTCTGATACTTATCACTGAGTTTTATGGTCTACTTATTTTATTCCCTAGTATGTTTAGTCTTTTTTAAGCCCATCAATAATGAGAGGTGTTGCAAACTAGCTTTGGATAGAAATTTTGCGATGTTTGACATCGGTTTATTAGTTGCTTTACAAATAAAGTAACATAAAAAATCAATAAAACAACATAAAGGATGGTTGGCCTATTGTTGAACAAGTTGACACATGCAACTCGTGAAACATGAACTTGGCTTTAATTTGAAAGATCAAAAGAATTTATGATCCAGTGTCTTTAACAACTTGAACCCAGATCTTTATTTGTTTGTTTACCTAAGATTTCTACAGCTTTAGTCTTGAAAAGAGTCTCAGTAAACCCATCAAATGATAACAAAGAGCTCAATCTCCCTCCATTCTCCTCCACCCTCCATGTTAAGCCTTTTTTAACACCCTCTTCACCTCTTGGCCCCCACACACCTTCCTTTGGCAATGAATAACATCTTGTGTGCTTATCTCCAGCTTTTCCTCAAAAGCCCTGCACACAAACAACAGCGGGGGAAATGAGTCACAGATGGAAGACGGCTCGGTGCTGTGGAGGGACGGTGTGGACGGGGAGAGGCCGAGGGACGGAGAGGCCCGAGAGACGGACGTTGTGGATGGGACGACAGCAGCTGCAGAGATAAACCCTCGCCACAGGGGGTCAGCAGACAAACACAAGATCAATTCTCTGAGCTACCAGGCAAGTGTCACAGGGCAGATATGATATTTACAGTGATGGAGTTCAAACCGGTTCAAACATGCACATTTATTCAAGTACAGGTTTGAGGTGTTTAGTTTTCATATGTCCAACTATTCATATTTAATTATGAAAAATGAAGATGTAATCTGCTGATGTAGGATTATTTATATCTTTTGATTTATCCAATATTATCACTATTCTCATGAGTTTTTCTGTCTTTATTTCCAGAGTAACTTTTAAACATTACAACAAAAAACTGTTTAAGTGATGTAACTGATCTAATGACTGGATTACTCACTAAAATGTATTTATAAGATTGAGGTTTCTGCAGCTGCAGCTCAACACGTCACATTGAGGTTTACACACATGATCGTCTAGTTCCCATGGTAAAAAATATTATAGAAAAAAGGAAGTGATTCATTTGTTGTACAACATAGTTCCTCTGAAAACATGGAAGGCATCTGATGAAATGTGCAAATGTTTGAATTTCCAGAGGCGGACCAAGCAGAAGGTTGTGACCAACTTTGCAACACAGAGTAAAGGCACTTCTGCAGTAGCCAGGCCCCGAGCGGCACTGAGACAGGTCCTGTTCAACCAGGGAGTGGCCTCTGACAAGAACCCAGTGTCTGAGGTATTATGCTGTCTCCTGCTTGTTACACTACATGCTGACATGCATGGAAACAGATACAGACTTGCTCTAACCTGGTCCGCCCACTCAAATAACTGCAGCGATCTGTTCTGCTCTGCTGGTTTTTTTTTTTTTTTTCAATGAACGACAAACCACAATTATTCATAACAACTGTTGAGCATCATTTCCAAGTTATTAGTGATTCATTATCACATTAGATTTTCCTCTTTTTCCCCCCTCTCTGTTTTCTTTATTGTCTGGGTGTCTCTCAGGAGCGAGGTCAGCTGGATGTGTTGAAACAGGATCTGGAGGCCTACCCTGTGCCAGTCAGTCTGAGGTGGCAATGGAAGGAGGAGAGTCAAGGAACCACACTGGAGAAGAACTGGACGGATATAGTTCACTCTCATTCAGTACGGGGGCTTTCTTTTTGTCAATCATTTATTTTAAAAGACCAAAACAAGCACTTAACACTAAATTTATTATGATAACAAGTATTACTTTACAAGCTAAAGCCTGATACAGTTTTTTCCTTTGTGCCATTGACCTCCACTGTTCCAAATCTGTTAAAAACACATCACTGCTGAACTGGCAGACATGTTCCTTTGTTTATTCTGAGTATAAACTAGATTCACCATCCTGCTTCTCACTAGGCCTTAAAGTCCACATCCAAAAGAAGTCCCCAAAATGCACCATTTACCTTACTTACTAAATTAATGCAACACACAAAGTGAGAGATGAACTGACACCTTGATCACTATAGTAGTTTATCATCACTTTCTTTAAATCATCTCCTGCTGTTACTGTAAAATTCACACTAAGGTCTTACATCTCCTGGAAGGGTCTTTAACTTTTGTCTCCTTGTCCTCCTTTTCCCTCCTGCTCCTCTCCTCATTTTCATGCTCAGACCATGTCTAAGATGCAGAGACACCAGCAGGAGGCGCTGTGGGAGTTTGTCCACACTGAACTCACCTACATCAACAAGCTCATTATCATCAAAGCTGTAAGATGTCCCCTTGAATCACTTCATTTGAATTCCAGATTCATACTTACGTATGTCAGAGATGATGAGGGGTTTTCCGCAGGATGTTTTCTTTTAACAGAGCTGTGTTCACCTCTCACAGTTGGTCGTTGCAGCGCTTGTCAACCTGCATCAGAGAGGATTTCTCCAGGAGGTCAGTCACTGAAAACACACAAACAACCTACAGGCCTATTTTCAACTGTTCTGCATTGACACACTTTTACTGCCACAATGAGAACATCCGCTCAAGCTGATACAGAAATACAGCAAGGGCAGACGGAAAATGTGCCACGACACATTTCCACTGAGAAGGTGGAAAATATCACAAAGCAGGGTGGTTTGGCTTTAGGGTTTTTTAAACATGTTTTGTCTCCCTCCTGTGACAGGTGAAACCTCAGCTGCTCTTCTCCAACCTCCCCTCCATCATCAGTGCACACCAGCTCTTCTGGCAGGAGGTGATTTATCCCATGTTACAGGAGGTCCGCCGGACAGGGCAGCCCTTTGACCCCATGAGGTTAGAGGCTGGTTGTCTGCAGGTGAGAGCTCACTGTCAGGATATAATCCACACATATTCATGAGTGTGCAAAGGAAACCAACTAAGTATCTATGCACACGTTACCTTAACAAATGCTTTAAAAAACACGAAGCCCCGAGCCCTGAGTTTATTGGGGAGAATTACACGTAGATGTAGATTGAGTATTTTCTGTTACGACTAAGTGATGACAGTTAAACAGATCTTTAAGTGAGGAAATTGGTAATGATTGATTATTTATTTAAGCCACGGAAAACACATTGAGGAATAAGACCCTCATTTACAATGGTGCTGAGGGTACAATGAAGAGTTAATACATTGAAAGAAAAAATAAATAAATAAGAATGAAATAAATATATATATATATATATACAGTAATACAAGGGAAAAGGTCATAAACAATAATTTTTGACGATTAAATAAAATACTAGGGTTAAGTCAACTAACAGTTACAATAACTGCAGGAGAAGTCAGTTGTACATGAGATAAGATTTGAGAATTCCCTTAATGAAATAAATGAGCACAATCTTAAACATTTTTGGTAACAGTTTGAAGTGCAGGCCTTTTACTTATAATTTTAATTTTCTGTATTTGTTTTGGTCCTCAGTTCCATGAGCGTTTCTCCTCCTATCAGCATTACTGCTGGGAGGAGGAGAACAACCTGGAGTTCACACGCAGGCAGATGGAGGGCAACCCGCATTTCCTCACGTATGTTCAGGTACAGTGAGGCAACGTCAACATACAACACCAACATGCAATTTAACTGAGGATAAAGGTTAAAGGTTCACAAGCATACACTGAGTTCATTGTAATGCCCAACTATTCTTGGAGCCCCCTGTGTGGTTTGTGATGTCTTCACAACCTTGTGGGTGACGTGTGTCATAGCCACATACTGATGGAAAACCGCTTGTCACAATAATATAAAATATTTCTGGCACAGACCTTTTATTGCAGAAAACAATCATTTAAAATGTTTTATGCAAAATTCTATACAAACAAATATTGTATCTGACAATGCTTTCAACACTGCCTTGTGTGTCAAACCAGGTACCATAACTATACAGTTTGTTTGTGCACATCTCTTCCATTTCATACCCTGACACTTGCCTCCCTGAGTGGGAGGTGATATGTTTTTGTTGAACAGTTAAGGACACATTATACGAGGAGGTGCTATCGGTGGGCGCTGAAGCGTCTGGACGTCAGAGTTATTTGAAACAAAAACATCTCACTTACCTTCTGGTGGTTGTGGTATTGGTGTATGGGGTTTTATGTGTCAAAGTGGTGAGATATCAGACTGCTCTGTCAACCGCCAGTACACTGGAGGAGAATGGAAGATGTTTTTCAGATGTAATTTTCCAGTGAATCAAGAAGCGCAAACAAAAAGTATTTTAAACATTGAAATGTAAAAACAAAACATTCTGCAGGACCAGATACACATTAATCTACTGCATGAGGCTGTTTGGCACTCTTTTAAATTCATTACAGATGTTTTCGGTTCTGTTATATTGACCATTCCTTGTGTTTTTGGTTCCGTCTCCCAGTGGGTGGAGACTCACCCTCAGTGTGAGCGGATGAGGCTTGGGGACATGCAGGCCAAACCCCACCAGAGGATCACAAAGTACCCCCTGCTGCTGAAAGCCGTGCTCAGAAACACACAGGACCCTCATGTACAGCACACGCTCAGAGGCATGGTGAGGATCTGACACGAGTAAACCATGTAACCTGTTTGTCTTCTGCAGAGCAACAAAAGTCCCGCTAACCGTCCGTCCTCTTTTCAGCTGTCCAGTGTGAACAGCTTCCTGGAAAGTATCAACGACCACCTGAAGCTCAAAGATGAGGAGCTGGCTCTCTCCATCTCTGCTCAGCGGGTGGAGGGATATGAGGTGGAGGGAATAAGTGAGGAAATTGACAAGGTAATATGTCACATTCTTGATTTGTGTGTTTGTGCATGTCATCCACTCTAACATGATGAATACTGTGATGATTTCGGATGACGCATTTTCCTTGACAGAATGTCCGAGAGATCTGCCGGTTTGACCTAACTTGCCCGGTCAGAGGAGTCGGTCCTGGAGTCGTACGCAGGCTGCTGCTGGAGGAGAACTTGAAGATTCGTGATAGAAAAGACAACAAGGTGAGCCGAGCCTGTGGACTCTTTGTAAGACGTTTAAATCTGTCTCTTCAGAGCCTCCTTTTCATCCCTTTTCTACTTGCTTGTGCTTCCTTGGACATGGTATCATGCAGCTGGAGGTGGTGGCTCTACTTTTCTCAGATGTGCTTCTAATGACCAAAGTCCAGAAGAAAGGAGAGCGACTGAAAGTGGTTCGACCTCCTCTGGCCCTGGACAGAACTTCCTGCACAGCACTGAGAGACGGCTGTGAGTATTATTCTCCTGTAGAAACTGAGCCAGGTGTATTCTACTTCGATACACATCATAAATCTCTTTTTATAATTTCTCTTCTTCTCTCAGGTTCGTTTGTTCTTGTGGAGGTTGGTGAACTTCAGAGCACTATGAATGTCTACATCTTTGCAGCCAGCACCTCAGAGAGCTGCTCCACATGGGTCTCCACCATCCACCAGGCCAAGGTAAAAACGGACATTTCTGATCAAAGCTTGAATGGGTACAGTAGTTTCAGTTGGGTTTTGGCCACATTAAGCAACACCAGCAGTGTAGCTTTAGAGAATAAAGTGTGTGTGTGTTTGTGTGTGTGTGTGTGTGTGTGTGTGTGTGTGTGTGTGTGTGTGTGTGTGTGTGTGTGTGTCTTTTGTTCAGCTGGTTCACAGGAGGAAATGTTGGCAAGGGTTGCCATTAAATTTGGATCAGACACTCATGTTTCCCGGAAACTTATTTCTTACGAGTTTTCGTGAGTTGACTTTTTCCAAGTGGCGATCAAAATGCTTTGATTTTACTTTTTGGGAGGTGTCATGTCGTTCATCTTTATTTACAGTCTATGTGTTCCTGGATAAATTAGATCACATACAGTATGTCATACTTTGAATGATTTGTTATGACTTAAGTGACCCTCTGACTTTTATGTAATTGTATTGTATGAATTTAGCACCAAATATTAAGCATTTAGCATGCTAACTGGCTAAATGGCTGAGCACAGCAAATTATTTAACATCAGCACATTAACATTTTCGGTGTTACCATGCTGAGTATCATTTAGCTCAAAGGTATGTTAGCCTCAGAGCTGCTCACATGACTGTAGCTTCTGTCGTCTTGTTATATGAAACCATATTCAAAATAACACACTCATTGTTGAATACTTTAAGTTTTTTGTGTTACTTTATCAGGGAACACTGGCAAACCTGAGAATGATGGAGAACAACAGACAAATGGAAAACTGGAAAAACCAACTGGAAACAAAACCTATCAAAGAATCCACAATGGATAATGTGGAGACAAGAGAACAACATTTTGTGGATCAACTTGATGAGGAAATGATCATCCCTCAGACGATTAATGGGATGTTGGCATCTAAAGAAGCGGAGGGAGCGCATCCGTATCAACCTTCAGATGACGTTAACACTAACAACACCAGCTTAACTCTTTTTGGATCCCAAGCCAGCGACAGTAATCATAAAGATGAGCGTAAGAGCTTTGCTGGTCAACAACAAACATTCAACGAAAGTGAATGGATAGAAATGGGGGTAATAGGCGATCAAGATGGGAACCCCACAAAGAAAGAAGAGAAAATAGTCGAGACTCAGATGACAAAGGAGCGAAGGATGACCTTTAACCAAAGACCACAGTCAACCCCAAATCTGGATCTTTTCACTCATAGAGCTGCTGAAGATTCATTAAGACCACACAATCGCTTAATAGGTGGATTACCAGATGTTGACTACCCAACAAATGAACATAGCACTTTACCATATCCTTACCAGCCAACCACGTCCAGGGAAAGGCCTGGGCTTCAAGGAATACTGGGGGATAGAGGGTTATCGACAAGGAGAGATTTCCAGTCTGTGAACCAAGACGTGAGAAAGTCCAGCAAAAGCCAGTCTGATGACATCGAGACATCTCCGGAGGTTAAGGGGTTCCCAAAAAATTTGAGGTCACCCGTGTTACGGAGGAGGAGGCCACTCAGCATCAATCAGGCACCCACCACTCGGATGTCCAAGGAGTTCTCCCAGGGTTCAGGAGAGACTTGGACAGCCTCCTCTTCCAACTCTGAATCAGACTACAGCCTAAACAGCAAGAGAAACTCTGTTCCTTCTGACAAAAGCTCAAATTCCCACCGGGTGCTCAAGCTGGGCTCCCTGAAGCCCAACCAAGGCATGTTTGGACACATGAATGATCGAGCCTCTCCAGATCCCGAAACATGGTCTGAGCCTGAGCCTGAACGGAACTTCCACAGCAAAAGGCCCAAAATGAAAACCCAAAGGAGCGCGTCCATCCCTAACATTATGATCGAAGGGCATGGACTTTCTCTGCACCCCACTAACCGTTACACTTTACACCAACAACAAGATGTACCTCCTCCCATCCCAGGACATTACCCTAACGGACACCCTTCTCCTCTGGATGGCCTTCTGGAAAGAGCCAAAGAGAGAAGGAGCGGGCGAAATTCGAAAATGGCCCAATTGAGGTCAAGATATCCTCCTACCTCCCCCTCGCTTTCCACCGCATCTTCCCCATCACCCAGCAATGGAGACAGAGACACAGAGTGGGAGGAGGAGGTGGAGCTGATGAGACACCGAGCCCTCACAGTGAGTAAAGGATGGAAAGAGCAGCTTGTGGACGGAGATGAAGACGATAACAGGAACAGGTTAGTATGACAAAAAGTACTGTTACTAATTATGTGTAAACATGTTGTTTAGGAAATGTATACATTTGTTGGATGGAGACTAAGTCCACTGCTATTGGAAAAAAAACCCCACCAAATACCACATTTCCTAGAAGACATTAGTGGCCAATCAAGCCACTTACAATGACCTTAATATTAACAAATAAGTTATGGTTATAAGAAGTATCTGAAACAAGAAGATATTTAAAACTCTATAAATATATATACTTCCAGTGTCAAAGAAAACACGTAAATATCATTCATAAAAATGACTGAATAGGACTGAATTGTTTTTTAATGTTTTTTAATGTGAAGTTCTTTTCTGTTTTATTTCATTAATCTTTTTCTGCTACTTAACTTAAAGTACAGTAGTTAGTCCACAATTTATATAACTCAATAGGTTATTATTTGATTAGCCTCTAAATTAAATAATCGCAATATTCTATGATTTAGTGTTTTTTGGTGTAATACTTTATTTTATACTTTTTGGCATGATGGAGATTCCTCTCTTCATTTAGTCCATGCACTTATGATAATGATATTTAAATGTATTATCCATCTTGATGTGTCTGTAAGGAGAATCAGTGGTGAACTCGTAAAGTATTTATCAGTGAATAGAACTCGGGTATGGTAAATGTTATAAATACTAAATAATGACTTCTCTCTTTTTCTTTAGCGTTGCCTTTTCAGAAGGCGTAAATGTGGACTGGCCCGGCTGGTGCTTTGACGATGCCGAAGTCATGGTTCATTTACAACCTCGAGATGAAGGACTTCTGGAGGGCATCAGCCGATCTCTGGCCTTATTGCAGGTTCCTCACTTTTCAGAGCAAGAAGAAGGGGAGTGCAGTCATGTGTAGGTCTAATACTGACCCACAGTTGCAAATCAATGAACTGGACGCATTCAATTAAATGAAAATCTCAAACATTTGAGCTTTTATATAAAAATAATATAAACATTGTGGCTGGATGTCGCAGCTCAGCAGCTTCTTCATTCTGAATGTATCATTGCTGTAATTTATGTATAATAATGTGTTATTTTTACATACATAGTAGTACAAGTGTTTTTGTAAAATAATGAAACATTTTTTTATAAATGACTTTATTTAATTTATATCACCGACAATGCCTCTCTCTCATTGGAAAACTTTAGATTTTATACAATGTAAAGAATAACACTGCACTTTATGTATAAAACATTCTCTTTCCAGCATGTACTATACATGCAAACAAATACTCACATAGAACAATACAAAATATTTACATCTGAAACAAAATGGTAACGTAAAACATTTGATTTACACATTTATTCAATCACTGACAACAATTCTGCTACAACGTCTGCTCATAAAGTATTTCAAAACCTGTGCAACACAATGCCTGCAGAAGATAGATTTTACGGTAACACTTTCACTCGATGCTTTTCTCTCTCGTCCCGCTCATTGGCGACGGTATGAATAATCGTCTCCATCGCAGGGTACTGAAAGATGCCTTGCTTCTGTGGAGCAGAGAAAAGGGGATGCAAACATATTAGACTAAGAAGCACAAAGTAGAATCAAAGATCTACGTATGGTTGCCCATTTAATTTATTACAGTTCAATTTAGTCTTGTACTTATGTTTTACTCCTTATTTTCTGTATAACATCAAACATCTGTCTGTGAGATAATGGTAATTAATTATTTATGCAAATTAATTTCTGGACTCTCATCCCAAAACAGAGGCTATAATCTCCCTTGTAAAAATTATTGTAAGGAATTTGCAAACTATTAAGAAAACAAGTCAATTTGACAGTAAAACTGAATACAGGGTTAAATATGAAACATGGATCTTTACCCTTCGGTGGTTCTTGTACATCTGAGCCAGAATCAGCAGCAGAGCGACGAGGAGAACACTGAGCCCGACCACAGCAGTGGTGTTCTGTGAGAAACTTGACGATTTTGGTCCACTAAGACCACCTGTGAAGAAGAAAAAAACGAAAAAAAGTCAGAAAACGACATTTAAAACCAAAATCAAGTATATCAGCAGAACAAAATCAAGAGGAGAGAACTTACTCATCATTGGAACATGGTGCGTTATGTTTCCTAAAATGCCGTCTTTGCCAGAGAACCGACATGCCCATGTGCCCCAGCTCTCCTCTGACAACAGGCTGATACTCGGAGTCTTCCCCTTGTGGATGGATCCGAAGGCCTCGGTGCCATTGAGATCATAGGTCACACGAACCCATTCATATTCAGTGACCTCGCTCGTGTCAGACACTTTGCAGGTCAGCATCACGGAGCCCTTTTTCTTTGACGGGACGCTGCTGTCAACTGAGAGAGAAACACAAGACATAAGATGAGTTGTAGTCGGTGAAAGAAAATAAGGATTCAGGGGATTTAACTTAAAGCTTCAACCGAATCCATGTAAACTTACTTTTGGCGACGACGAGCTGGATGTTTTGAGCGAGCCTTTGTCCTTGTATGGTCCCAGAGCATCTGTACTTGCCCGCATCCTTCAGGTCAACCTCTTTCAAACTGATAGATTTGTCCCAGGGAAGCTGAGAGGACGGTGAGGATGGAGAAAAAGAGGGAGCAGAGCGGCTGGGAGCTTGTTTATTAAGAGAGCCAGGCTGCAGTTTCTCCCAGAGTGGCGAAGAGGGGAACAACCCGGAGGAGAAGACACAGGGGAGTGTGACTGCACATCCCACAGCAGCATACACCTTGGTGTCGTCAGATGGAGGTTGGATGATTCCTTCAAATACAGCAAAGAAGTACATTTCAGAAACATCTCCATCGATGAAATACGATGCACAGCTTCAACTTTTACAATCTTTAAATCCTCAAGGCATTTTTTTCCTCCAGCATCTCACCTGTCACTGTCAGAGTTGCTGAAGCTCGGCCTTCTTTGCCCCTGTAGCCCACCACACAGGTCCAGTTCCCCGTCAGCCTTGCGGATGCCTTCTCCTTCACGATGCTTTTGAACGTGTCTCCCGGTGAGGTGACTCTGGTCTCACGTGAAAATCGACTGTCGTTCAACATCCACTGCACAGCAGCCGACCCATCAAACCCAGGAGTCACCTGACAAGTGAGTGAAACGTCCCTCCCCGACAGCGGAACCGATGGAGAAATGGACACTGTGTTGGACACAAGCGAGGATGAGATTAAAGGCATTTGTATGATCACACAACATCTTGTAAAGACATGAAAGTCCTCAGTTAAAAAAAAAAATTATTGATTTCCTCGGAATGTAATAAAGCTTTAAAAAATCTTCACTATCTGGTGGATTTACTAGTTTGTCTTGGCATGGCTTTCATAACAGTTGCACCTTCTGCAACTATTTAGCAAATGCAAGGTTATGCTGCATGAATACACAGTCATGAATCCCATAAACATGCACGATTTTTTTCACATCAATATCCGAAACAAAAATGTTGAAAGATGTTCTATCTTGGCTTGTCAAAGAAAATAAATCTTCTTTCCTGACCAATACCACATCCTTCCATCAAGTTTTGCCATAATCTTACAGACCAAGGGCAGAGGTAAAAGTTCAGCGTTTCAACATGTCTATTACCTGTAATGATTCTGAGCATGACCACGGTTTCTTCAACTGGGCCTCCCTGCTTCACCCTGCAGGAGTAAACTCCTCCATCCTCCTCCGTCACTCCGTGGATTTGCAGGCTGTAGACGCCTCTTTCAAACTGAGTGTGGGGGCACCGTACGCGTTGGATCCCTTTCTGTGACCAGCTGACGCCCCACATCTGCAACCCGCTCTTCTCCATTCTCCAGACAGTGCTGTGGTAACAAGTGTCACAACAGTACAGTGTCATCTAAGTGCAGACACATGGGAAGTGAAAGGAGAGTGAGATGCGAAAAGGACAAAGTTTACCCTTTGTCCGCTTTGCTCCAGATGACACCAGGAGAAACATTGGATGTCGGGCTGTATTTACAGGGCAGTACAGCTGTAGAACCCGCTTCAGCAAACACCTCTGTCACCTCACACTGAACTCCTGGGGAAGAAACATACAAAATATATTTCAGAAAGTTTACAAAAAACATATTTGAGAGTTTCTTAGTGTTAAAAAGAAAACATGTAATTACCTGTCATCAAAAAAGTGATCAAAATAAAGATGAAACACTCCAAAGACATAATTTTGCTGTTCAGATTAAGCTTCACTGAAAACTTGCTTGAATGTGTCTCTCTCTGTAATGTGTTTTCCTGAGTTGGCTGATGAAGTATATTTATATGAAGACGTGGGCGCTGATGGGGGCGGAGTGTTTGGTCGTTCCCCTGCAGATCACGTGACTTCAGCTACAGGCTCGGGCTTTGATGCGGCCTGGAAACTATAAGACAGAGATGCAAACAGGGAGACCCACTTCCTCCCACGGATTCTCTCTGTTTCACTGAGTTTCCTTCTTCACAGCAAATACACTGTGTAACAGCTCATAACATTATCTGATTTGCCAATACACCAGTCAAAGTGAGTTGAATGGGACCATGAACTGTAACATCTATAAGACATGTCTGACTTTTAATTTTTCCACAGTGGTCTTTGCACCAAATAAACAGGATCTTGATTATAATGCTTCTCCACACACTGCAGAGCGTGGATGTCACTTGTTTACAAACATGTCCTGTCTCATTCACGGAAGCTGTAGTTGTTGCTCTGAAACCGAGATACAAAACTGCAAACGCCAAAAACCGCCGTTATTCCTCCGTCACTGCCAGTTACAGCTGCGTTGACAAAGTCACCTCACAGCTCTCATCAGCATCACCGGTACGGGAAAGAGGCCTATAAGTAGCACATTATCTTGTTCTAATGGATTTTCATGAGAGTGAATCATCCCCTCCATTCTCACGTCTTTGTTTTCATTGTCGTCAGTTCTTATAGCACAGCCACCACAGGAGAAACAGACCCACACCACCACTCGAACATCTGTTGATCTCATTTATAGAGCATATTCTAGATTAATTGTAAATACCTTAACACTAGTGGAAGCTGATCAAGTCCTGTCTCTTCACTCTATTAGACTGATCAGATGCTTAATATGTTAGATGCATTACTGCAGACTTGTCGTCTGCCTGCTGTTATATCAATATATGGTTTCATGATTTAATAATGTAATCCGTAATAAATTATTTACAACACAATATCACATGTTGCACGCAAACACAAGAGTTTACTTCTGCAACTACAACTCCTCCTGTGGACACACATAAGGGGACGATATAGTAAAACACAGTTGTCACTTTTTTTAAAAGTCATAATTAATAATACTGCACACTTACTACAAAATCTATCTATCTGTCTGTCTGTTTTTTCCGTCAGTCCGTCTGTCCATCTGTCCATCTGTCCATATGTCCATCTATCTATCTATCTATCTATCTATCTATCTATCTATCTATCTATCTATCTATCTATCTATCTATCTATCTATCTATCTATCTATCTATCTATCTATCTATCTATCTATCTATCTATCTATCTATCTATCTATCTATCTATCTATCTATCTATCTATCTATCTATCTATCTATCTATCTATCTATCTATCTATCTATCTATCTATCTATCTATCTATCTATCTATCTATCTATCTATCTATCTATCTATCTATCTATCTATCTAAATATCCATCCATCAATCCATGTATCTGTCCATCTGTCCATCTGTCCTTCTGTCCGTCTATCTATCTATCTATCTATCTATCTATCTATCTATCTATCTATCTATCTATCTATCTATCTATCTATCTATCTATCTATCTATCTATCTATCTATCTATCTATCTATCTATCTATCTATCTATCTATCTATCTATCTATCTATCTATCTATCTATCTATCTATCTATCTATCTATCTATCTATCTATCTATCTATCTATCTATCTATCTATCTATCTATCTATCTATCTATCTATCTATCTATCTATCTATCTATCTATCTATCTATCTATCTATCTATCTATCTATCTATCTATCTATCTATCTATCTATCTATCTATCTATCTATCTATCTATCTATGTATCCATCTATCCATCTATCCATCTATCCATCTATCCATCTATCTATCTATACTGAAAATGATCACTCAGATGGATGCAACACCTGAGAGTGTGTGGGTGAAACCTCATCTCATCTCATGCAGACATTTTCCTTGGTATCAGGGATATGACTGATCGTGTGATTTAAATCATTACATCTCCTCCATCCTTCCATCCACACCTCCTCCACAGCAATTTTCATATATTTACAGTTAAACTTGTTTCAGATTGTGGCTTCAACGAGACAAAGTTCAGTGTCAGTGTCATTACAGTGTCAGTGTCGGGGGGCACGTGTGCATCACTCTCTCTGAGGTGGTCTTTCCTCCGGCTGATGCTTAGTCACGACCACTGTATCTGAATATGAGGTGAAGGGACTGTAGAGGAGAATGCCCCTCACATGGAAACAACTGAGCTGAAGTGCTTCAATAAATGCAGAGAATTATGTTGATAAAGATGAGCTTGGAAAATAGGCAAATTTCTTCTGTAGAAAATAAAAAAGTGAGTAGTTTGTTCCTGTGCCGAGTTCTCACGAATTATCTGAGACAGAAGCAGAGATAAGTCCGTTGTTTTATCTGATCTCAGTGTTAACATTCAGTAAGCGATAGAATTATTCTAAGCCCTGCTGTGGTTGATTTTAAATAACTGATATGATTGATTCTTGGTAATTTATTCTGTGTGTAGGTGATTATATGTAATGTTCCATTGTGTTTTACTGGCAGAGGAAGCAGAGCACAGATAAAAAAAAACGTCTATGCGAAACGCTATTAAATCCTCATGTCAGCGTTTTATTCAGAGCCGAGGGTGAAACATAAGATCGTGTTGCACCTCAAGACCACGTATGCTTGTATGCAAGATTCAAAACTTGAGATAGAAGAGTGCAACACCACAAAAGAGAAGTTGTTTTTCAGAATGCATTAGGCTTGATACTCTTTGAGAACTAGTTATTACCTGAGATGAGGGATTGATTCAGAATAAAACCTCTGTGTTATCTTTCCTCTCCTACACACTAAATTACTTTTACACTATTCTTTTCTGTTGCTTTATTTTTTTTACCTTTACACAAGGATTTTCAAATGTAAAAAAAGTGTAATTGCATGGTGCAAACACTCCCTACACTTGCACAAAGTCACTGGCCTTTCTCATAACAGACTGGTGGAGTGTTCTACATAAAAGCTGAATGGAACCTGCGGTTTAATGATATTTTGTTTTGGTTTAAATTTCCACATGCTAGTTGACGTCTTAGCAATAATGAAATAAAGACAAAGATCGGTTTTACTGCACTTGTTTCTTTGAAAATGACAAATATTCCACACGTCTCTATACAACAGTAAGACTGAAAGTATCACTTTGCGTGTGTATGTTATTGTGTGTGTGCGTGTGTGTGTGCGTGTGTGTGTGTGTGTGTGTGTGTGTGTGTGTGTGTGTGTGTGTGTGTGTGTGTGTGTGTGTGTCAAGACATTTATTTAACTGAATCAAAACAAGTGAAATGTCTGCTTTGTCCTTAATAATCATATTTTCAATTAAAAATGTTAATGGAAAAAAGTACTGTAAGATAAATGTAGCAGTGTAAAAAGTACAATATAAATATATTTAATATAAAATATAGTGAAGTAGATTTGTATTATTTAACAAATCATGGAAATACTCAAGTAAGGTAAAAGTATCTCAGTCATGTAGGAGGTGGGATTTATGAGCTACACTGCAGGTGACGATCAAGACACTTTAGCTTCACTTTTTTGGAGCAGTCATGTTACAGTTTATTATATAAATTAGTTTGTCCCACCACAAATTGTCACCACCACCCTAAGCCCAGGACTTGTACTCACTGGTACTCTGGCCTAACACCCTGTGTGTCAGCTCCTCCGTGGAATTGACAGAGTGATAAGATGATGATGATGATGATGATGATGATGATGATGATGATGATGATGATGATGATGATGATGATGATGATGATGATGATGATGATGATGATGATGATGATGATGATGATGATGATGATGATGATGATGATGATGATGATGATGATGATATTATATTGCATTATATTGCATATTACAAATTGACATTGCTCTCCTGTTTTGCATTTTGCAATTCACTTTTTACTGTACTGTTTATATATTTTATCTATTATATATCTATTATTTTTTTCTTATGTGTGTTGTATTTATTGTGTTTTTATGTTTTTATGCTCATTGTATGCAGCAACAACCAGACCAACAATGCAGCAAATTCCAGGTAGGTGTAAACCTACTTGGATTAAATACATTCTGATTCTGATGATGATGATGATGATGATGATGCTGCTGATCCCTTAATCTACTGGTGGTTGGCAACGTGACATCAAGCTACTACGAAAGTCAAACAAACACAATTGTATTCAGCATCTTGTCCTATGTTGTAAAAACAGTGCTATGTAGGTGTACCTAACAAACTGAGCAGCGTAGATCTAATGGGTCTGACGCTCCAGCAGCGCTACCGCCCTCTACCGGGGAAAATTAAGCAATGAAGATATTTATACTTGCGCTGCTCTGTGGACACTACGGTAGCGGCGCGGTGCATTGTGGGACGCAGAGTAAGATGGAGGCGACCAGCAGCTGCATGATGAAGCTTCAATAACATGTATTTCAAAGGGTTAAATATCCGCGTGAAGTTTTTATTCTAACTCCAGTGTTAGAATCAACAAAGTGACGTCACCGGAGAGAAACACGTGATCAGCGGGGAGACAGGTGGGTTCACAAGACTGACTTCAACTGCGAGCTAATGCTAAAGCTAAGGGTCAATGTGGAGGAGAGAGAGAGAGAGCAGCTGACACTTTGAAAAACATCCGTGATCAGCGTTTGTTTGTTTGTTTGTTTACATGTTATCTCTCCATGTGTTTGTGCAGACCACGTGGGACATGTCTGTGCTGGGAGCTCTGCTGAGAGCCGGAGCGACCTTCCGTCATTCTGCTGGGAGCCTGCTGCAGACAGCCAGGGGCTTTACCACAGGTGAGCACCGACACTGTCTGTGATCTCACCAGCATGAGCCAGGTTTCTAATGTCTGTGCTGCTGCTGACACCCTGCTGCTGCTCAGCGGCAGGAGAAGCACACACATGATGTCTGTGAAAGTCCCAGTACCCTCGTGTTCAATAAGACATCACTATAAGCAGAAGTTGTGGGTTTAAGTCAAAGTACAAAAACAAAGTCATCACTGAGGTCCATTTTGAAAGTGATGCTCCAAAGTGTGAGCATCACTCTAACAGCTGGAGGTGGAGCAGGTTATTCTGTGTCTATTCAGGCAGCTCAGGCTACTGGTTCGTAAAGAGGCTGGGAAATATGTCTTTATTATGTTTAAAACTTTTAACCTAGATTATGATCTGTGGGGAACATCACTCCTCAGTGGAACAGGTAGAACTGATTTACACTTTAATTGTGTGAGAGTGATTCATGAAGTTGTGTTTTAGGGTAAAATCTTAATGTTCAAATACAATCTTATCAGTAACTAGGATGTGAAATCGTCAAATATATTGAGCTGAGTGTAAAGTACAATATATTCCATCTGAAAGGTTGGGAAGCAAAGTTTAAAGTTGCAGAAATTTGCAAATCCCGAGTAAAGGTGTTGGTGCCTCACAATTATTTTTAAGTACATGACCTATTTGATGAAATTTGGTACAATCAGACAAAACCTGTAAAAATATAACCTTTGATTCATAACTTTAGATACTTTATAATCTTTTGTATCTGTTGATGTTTTCATGTTGATGTTTCTTCTTTTTTTCACATTAACTGTTTAAAACATAGATATTTACAATGATACAAATCAGGTAAATAAGGGAATTCTTACATTTGAGAAGCAGGAATTTGGTGTTTTGATTTGTGTCTCAAATTGTTTATCCTCCAGATAAATTTGATGCAAAGCCATATATCTGTGTATCCACTGATTTTTAGAGTCATTGAATTTGTAAGTAACTCAACAGTGACTTTAAACGTTGTGTTGTGTTCAGGTACATGCTGCCAGATCAGGATGCACGCCATCCCTCAGCCGAAGAGGGTGGACAGGTGGACCGAGAAGAGGAGCATGTTCGGAGTTTATGACAACATCGGCATATTAGGCAAGTACCTTGAACCGGCTTTTTATTTCCTTTAGTAGACGTCTCAGACATATTCAAAATGTATTCATTGTACTATGGATCCAAATATATTTTTCAAATGGTTATTTACTGGAATCAAACCAAAGTCTCCTGTTGGGTCATGTTTTGAGTTATTAGATGTATTTTCCCCAGATAAATAAGATGAGTCGATTATGCATACAGGTTTACTGTATTCTTATCAACTTTAGAATAGTTTTAACTCCATAGGAGACAGTTCAATTGTGTAAACTTGAGTACAGGCAGATAAATGCATGGGGATTTTAAACCTCCTGGCTCAGATGGTTCCATGCTGAGTTTTGGGTTTTCTACAACTGTGCCACTTTCCCAGCTTCTGCATGCTTCATGCACTGGTGCAGAAACTAATAAATCTCTTTTTGTGCCTGCAGGAGATTTTAAAGCTCATCCCAAAGACCTTATTTTGGCCCCCTGCTGGTTGAAGGGTTTCAAAGGTAACGAACTGCAGCGTCTAATTCGTAAGAAGAAGATGGTGGGAAACCGAATGATGACGTTGGAAAAACACAACCTGGAGAAGAGGATCAAATTCCTCTACAAACATTTCAACCGCTTCGGCAAACATCGTTAACCTCAACGTCAACAGACCAGCCAATAAGAACTGTTTGAGTCATGTTCTCACTGTGCCCAATATTTCCATGTTTCTAAGATGCGTTATCTATTTTCAAACATTTATTGATTGTGTTTGTCCCTGTTAACGGTAATGATTAATTGTGTTGTTTTTTTTCAAACACAAAATACATGATATACAAGCCTGAAAATACTGTTATAAAAATGGACTGAAAAATAAGCCTTGTTTTGTTCCTTTGTTCCGATGTCAACTCCCTCAGGATCCATTCAAGATTGAATGATTTTTGTTAGTTGTATTTACTGTAGATGCTTGAGTCAGTGGGACGACATTATACAACTAAAAGTGTGTGGACAGCCAGGAGTAAGATGATTATTCTACATTCCGTTGGGAACATGATATCTCAAGAAAGCCTGGAGGGAATTTGTTCAAATTTGGCAGAAGTGTTCCCTTGAACTCTTGGATGAACTGATGAGATTTGGGCGGTCAAGGTGATTTCATAAAAATGTTTTATCTCAAGTCTATCCTGAGGGAATTTCTTAACATTTTGACCAGTTGTAACTTGGACTCAAAGATGAACTGAGGAGATTTCAGGTCAAAGGTCCAGTTGACCTCTTAAGAGTCTGAAAAGAAATGCATATAGACGGAAACTGCTCTGGTTAGTGGAGACGACCACATAGCGGTAATTCTTTTTTATATAAAATCAGTGATTGTTAAACACAATCTTTAGAAAGTATTGACATTAATACAACGTGCAAACTGTCTCCGGTCATCTTTCAACACAACTGTATGACAACCACTTCTTTAGACTTTGCTTTGTGCACAGGGACATGGTGGCATGAGCAGTGAGAAGAAAGTTAAACCATTATTATCAGAGTGAAGCGTAACTGACAGTCAGGGCTCAGGACCTCCGCATGATCAAATGATAAGTCGTTGGCAGATTATTTAATAACATGGGGAAATAAAACAACTTACTTATTAAATATATTTTTGTGGCTTTTAAATGTTTGTGCTTCGTCTAAAATAATTATAGATATTCAAACTGGCATTTAGATTTTCCTATAAATGGAACAAACCAGCGTGCAGCCCAAAGCGATGACATGCAAATCTTGGGATGCGTTTCCGTGCTCAATTAGCCTCGTGGTCTCTCCTGCAGAGAGTTGAGGATCAAAATGGAAACTGCAGGTTTCAGAAATCAAAGTGGAGCGAATGCAACAAAAAAAGGGGGCAAATGTGTCACATGAGGAGGTGGAAGAAGAGGAGGAACTGGAGAATCCCAGGCCCGCGAGGAAACGGTCGAGTCAACACTCTGTCGGCGTCCACTGTACCGCAGTGTCGTCCCCCCCACCCATCCGACACACAGGGAGCTGCAGTACTGCAAAGTGTGAGAGGGGAGAGAGGGGGAGGGGAGGAGGGGAGGAGGAGAGGAGGAGAGACGCATTATTGCAGCAGTCGACGGTGCCACAACACTTTTTACGCGGACGAGAGAGAGAGAGAGAGAAGGAGGGAGAGAGCGAGAGAAGGGAGGTACAGAAATCAAACCGAATCTTCATGACCGGACTTTTCTTTTCTTCATCCTCCTTTTTAAAAAAAAGCTGTTTCTAGGAGAAGAGTCAGCCTCCCGGAGCAGGAGGAGCCGCTGCAGGGACACAACATCCCCGGACATCCTCCTCCTGCACGGATTATAACCCAGAGGTACTTTCATCGCCCTCCTCTTCCTCCTCCTCCTCCTCTGGTTCTCTTCTTCTTCGATTGCGGTACTTTTGAACGCATCGCTCCCGAGGACCTGCTCCACTGCGCCAAACATCACTTTCCTCTCCATCACTGAAGCGTTTGTGACTTCGATTGGGACCAGTGCCCAGACATCCAAGTCTCCTTCATCCCAGTGATCTCTCTGGTTTTGTCTTTCTTTTCGTGTGGTACTTCAGAACCTCCTCCTCTCCTCTTCCTCTTCCTCCTCCTCCTCCTCTTCCTCCACTGCCCGTGAGTCAGTTCAAACAGCTGCAGAGAAGATGTGAGTATTAATGCGTCTTTTCTCCTGCGCTCTTTATCACTATATAACATCACAATATATCTAATGCATGGGTCTATATTTGCTCATATTAACATCCATTGGTTTCCCTGCATGTTTTCCAGTACGGGTTATTTTTTTATTCTATTTCATTGTGCGGCTGAACTGATTTCTTTCAGCTTGACAGATTTTGCTGACGCAAGTAAAAAAAGATTCCGTCACAGCGTCACTAAATAATTAATTCAAGAGTTGAGTGTAGTCACCAAAGGGTTCTGCTGTGTTTTAATCCAGGTTTATAAATATAGCTTTACAGCACAGATAGAAAAAACAAGTTTATTATATTGTGAATTAAAGGGGAAATTAGGATTGAAGGACTTTTTGGTTGCCTAGTGTTAAAGAACCTTCATGAAAGATGGTGCAGACATTTTGGTTCCTCATCTTCACAGTTGCTTCATTTTAATTTATTAATTAATTTGTCCTCCTCCAGCACCAGTGACAGGGTGATTTGTATGAGCGGGTCCTGCAGTGAGGCAGTGGCTTGTTCCCTGTGTTCTACACCTCCACTCCCCCCTGCTGGAGGTTTCACAACCAACCACTGCACTTCACCCTTCTCCACCCAACCCAGCTCTTTGTAATCTGTCCATCCGCTTTTATAAACCCCCATTATTATTCTTGGGCAGGATTTATTGTTTCTTGCCTCCTATCTGTGTCCTAAACTTTCTTATTTTTAATTTTTTCCCTTTCTTCACCTCACCTGCTCATCCTATCCTCTCCTCCTCCTCTCTTTACTTCTTAATCCCCTGATTCTTCACCCTGCATATGACGTTTTTCTCAGTTGCCAGTCCACCTCTGTAATCTGTAAATTAATGTCAGCAGTAGGTTGGGGGACCTCTAGAGCATAAACTCTATATTATTAATATTATCCTTTGCTTCTCGTCAGGTCTGCCCCAGATGCCGCCGCAGCTGGAGCCCCCGATGGATCCGGCCAACCTCCAGGCCCACCCAACACCTCCAGCAACCGCAGGCTACAGCAGACACAGACCCAAGTAGATGAGGTGAGCGGAAGCAGGCCAGTCGAAGAGTCAGGGCCAGAATTTGAGTTTACATGACACATGTCAGTGCTGAAGCTGCATAGGAATCTCATCAGAGGCTTGATAGTGAAACATCTGTCCCTACGTTATATACACAGTGCACATACACTGAGGCAGAGATATCCAAGCATGTGAAAGGCTTTGTCGCCTCTCTGAGGTGCTATGGAAAGGTCTGGTCTTCTTGATATATGGCAGCCTCTTCTGTAATTTGCAAATGGATTGCAACTACTTATTTATTCATGTTTGTTATGTACAGTGCACCATATCTACAGAAAGCCCTCCACCCCCTGTGCTGCTCTCCTTTAACCGTGCTTGTTATTCTCTTCATCTCCCCTCCACATCGCTGCCAAATGCTTTCTCATCCTCGCCGCCGTGGCCTAGGTGGTGGACATCATGCGGGTGAATGTGGACAAGGTTTTGGAAAGGGACCAGAAGCTCTCAGAGCTGGATGACAGAGCGGATGCTCTCCAAGCCGGAGCCTCCCAGTTTGAAAGCTGCGCAGCCAAGCTAAAGAACAAGTACTGGTGGAAGAACTGCAAGGTGGGTACATTAGTGTGGGTCCATTAAACAGACTCGTCACTGAAATAAACTCATGGTGTATTCATGTGCCTATTAGTACGTAGTGTAGTGCTCAGAGATGATTTATGAATATACTGTGATGGACACAATTTAAGTCTGAATTCAATCCTCAGCTTTTTCAGTGAAGTGCATCAAGCTTTTTCAGGCCGAGGTGCGTTCAGGCGAACACAGGGACTGTGCTGGGGAATCTCTCCACACTCTCATCTGTTAATGAGCTGCTGTCCACGTCTGAACAGATGCTTTAGGGAAAACAGGAAATTGTAGAGTTTTCAACACAGATTAACCATTATCGTAAATATCTTTGTCTTCTTTTTTTCAGATGATGATCATGATGGGCATCATTGGAGTCATTGTGGTTGGAATACTATTCTGTAAGTAGAAGAGACATAGTTTCATCTTTATCCTTTCACCAACAGTTATTGGTTGATTAAGTTGATCGATATACATGTTTAGAATAACCGATAAAGTTCTTAAAAAAAGCAGCTGATCATTCAACTCTGGCTTTCCTCTAACTTTGCAATTTACATTTATAGAAAAAAAATATCTTTTATACATGGCATCAAGGTACATGTTGGTATATATTATAAATACATTATATATATTTATATATATATTAGTGTTGATGTACAATGGCTGTTAACTTTACAGTTTATTTAAATAAAGAAATAGTTCTGGTTTTGTTGAAGGACACTGACGGAACATTTAAAATGTCTCCTTCATAAATAATTTTCATGCTCAATATATTTTTTAAAACAAACCTGTACATTTCAAAGAAAGAGCTCAGTCTGTTCTGTTCTGTTTTTACGAAGGTTACTGCTTTGCCCAACTAACGTCTTCCTCTCTCCTTCATCAACAGTGTACTTCTTCTACTGAACTCAGCCCATCAATACGGATGGATATGGACTTGAGAATGATACGAGAGGGAAGAGAGAAAAAAAAAAACTAGCGCCACTCCTCCCTCTTTTATCCGTCCTCTCCTCCCTCTCTTCACACAGTCTTCCATCCAACCATCCTGCACTTACACATGACTTTAGTGTTAATAGGTGTGTCTGCTTTCTTTGTCCCTTCCTGTTCCCTCCCTCCTTATCGGTTTCTTCCACTGTTTTGGCGTGAAGTCGAACTCGCTCGCCCTCTCCCGTCTCTGCACCTCATGTATTATTGAAGGTCGTAGCAGGCGGACTGAAAGAGGAAGAAAGAAAGAGAAGGAGGGAGGGACGGAGGGAGAGAGAAAAATCCTTGTGACACAGGGAACACACGGGTCTATGTGCCCAATGAACGGAGCCATGGGGGGTAATGTACAGTGTACAGAGGGTGAATGTGTGCAGGGAGATTGAACCACAGTTTGCAGTCCTTTCTACCCCTGATACACCAAAGCTTGTTCATATTAACTTTTTTGAGAGTCCTGCATTTGTAAATTGATACTGACATGCCAAACTAACACTCTCCTCCTCCTCCTCCACCTCCTCTTCTTCCTCCTCCTCCTCCTCACCACTGCTTCCATCGTAGCTGCTTCCTCACACGAGGTCATGTTAGATTAAGATTGTGATCGGTTTTGTTGAATGCTCGTGTGTATTTGTGATCCAAAGCATTGTAGCTAGTAGCTTTTTCCAAGTTTAGTGACTTTTTCTTCTCCTGCTTAACTTTCTCTTATTTAGCCTCTTACTTCTCCGATGTTTAGTGATAGAAAAGAGAAAGACGTAAAAAACGGGGTGAGGGTTTAAGAAAAGGAAGAGGGGATTCAGGGATATGTAGTTTGAGCATTGGAGCATTTTTCAGCATTAATAAGTGAAAAACTGGGGTCTGGACCGAAAAGCGATTCCTGATTTGTAGTTCTATAACGATTAGCGGCATAAGCAGTGAGGTGAGCAGACGAGTAGCCGCTGACAGACAATCTACTGTGTACATGAACCCCTCCGACGCAGAGGAAGGCCTCTCAAATCCGTCCTGGGACGGAGTCACAGCCATAGACAGATAAATGTGTAGCATCACATTTCAAACAGGAAAAAAAAAGGTCCAGAGTCGTGTTGAGACAAGTGTGTGTGTGATTGTTGTTTCCAAGTTGATCCAATCTATGGAAAACAGTGAAACAGAAGAAAAGACTTGATTGGGAAACCTCGGAGCCGCCCGGCCCTCCCGCTGCCCCCTCGCCCGCTCACATCAAAACAGACCCAGCTGCCACCCTCAGTTCAGTAACAGTCAAAAGAGGTGTTTGTTTTTAACTTGCATGGCAAACGGTGTCCATAGTTTTGCCTATTTGTGTGACCTGTGTATCTGCCATGTCTGAATCTAACTGCCGATTGTACATTTTCTTTTGTTAGTGGTTTCAAGGACCTATGTATATTTTCTGATCTGATAATTACTGCTTATGCAATGCAATGACGTCGAGGAGTTTGCCAAGTCTTAAATTCACTTGCTCTTGAGAAAAAATTATACCCAGAGACTGCAAACAACTGCTGCTATTGTGAACCGTTAAATACATGTAGTATTGTTTGAGTAGAACCATAGTACACATCCGTCAGACGATGCTCCTGAAAGCAGGTTTATACATTCTTTCAGGTTTTCTGGTAGGGGGGGGGGCTGTTGTTGGAGAAAAGCTCGTTTTCCTCTCCTCAGACTGATTTTGAGAGTTGATGAAATTGTGAAAATATGAACAACCTTACGTGCAAAGGGCATTTAAGAATAATTGTAGCAGTTCCAGTCCAAAACTACCCTATGGTATTTTGCAACAACATTATTAAAGGGTAATTACCACATTAGGTATAAGAACAAGTGTGATTTACAGTAAGAGATGCAACAGGATTTGCGAAAAACAAATGCATGCTTACCACTTTTGCTGATGCCAATAAAGAAATCATCAATAGACCTGACGACTGACCTTTGTTATACGTTCTTGACACATTGAGCCAATTTAGATCTTGTTGTTTTCCTCCATTACCTGAACTTCAACCGGCATAAATACACAGATTCCTGTGATTTGACACAGATTAAACACAATTCAAATTCTAATAATTATGTAATTTTATAAAATTTGTATGCAGACAAACAAAAAGAGAATCCAATAAACAATCACAACAATAATAAACCACAGGGGCATATCCAGGGGCAGGAGGGCACTGGTCCCAGCTGAAACCTGACTGGCCCCAGAAGTGCCCTTGTCCAGTCAATACTTCACTTATTGACAATACTAACAAAAATTTAATTTGTAAATAATTTGTATTTTCTAAGCTTTTCTTTTTTTATAGAATGTACGTAAACAATTTTCAAATTCCAAAATGTAGTAAATGATGTGTGGCTTTGCGCAAAGCTTCAGAGCTAACTTAATTGTGCATTGATGTTATAATTGGCTCCTCTCTGTAAATTGTGGTCCCTTACTGGCCCTTGATTTAGAAATATTCATACTCTGCCTCTGAATAACCATAAAAAAGAAGAAACAAACTCCAACAGGGATAATTTTAAAGTCTGATTCACAAAATCCTTATTGATGAAAAGAAAATTACAGAAAACAGTAACAATATCAACATCACACAAATAGACAAAGAGAAAAAGCCATAACACAAGGACTGATTAAAAACAGCATCAGTGAGAGCAACAAATACCTAGTTTGAAAAAAAATCAATTACAGTTTGTAATTTGAAAATTGGGATTTATGCAGGTGCTAAGAATTGAGTACGGAAATGTAAGTGAATCACCACAAACAACACTCAACAACAAATATATCAAACAAATATACACATTAAAATTAAATTATTATCTTTTTGCCCAAAATATGTCTTTATCCAGTCAACAGGAGGCTACATTCATTGAAAGAACCTAATGAAGATTTTTTGTTTTGTAAGGTAAGCAGTAATAACTTAGAGTCGTGTAAATGACACAAAGGAAGTCAGGAGGATTTACTCAGAATCTCCACAACCGACTTATCTCATAAGATTGTAGAAGAAAATTACAGTGACGATCAGGAAACCCAGAACAATCAAATAGGAATCTGTGGAGAGAAAGAAAAATAATTGTTGAAGTTACATTACATTAGATAGAAAGTAAAGTAAACAGTATGTAATGCGGATCACTGACAGATCACTGCTTTTTGTGTAAAAATAACAAGGATCTTTATTATTTCTATTCTGTTATTCCTTATTATTTCGTAAACATAATATCTTAAGTCTACCTTCAGGGTATTTCTTCAAAATTTGGCCAGTTGTCACTTCAACTCAATGTTAAACTGATTAGATTTCGACTCGTAGTTGTAGCCTTATATTCGCCAAACAGTAGTGAATGTGATATCAATCTTCTCACATGCTTCTCAGCAAGAAAGTAAATATTTTCCATTAAAGCCAAACTTATTACCTTGCTCTGGACTTTGTACCTCCACACTCACAGAGAGAGGAGCGTCCAGGGCTGGGTGTGACACCCTGCAGATGATTTTGGTGCCCGGGGGGACAGTGGGGGGCACAGCCAGGTGAGAGGACAGGGAGTACGTCCTGTCGCTATGCTGCCTATGGCTGGACAGTGATCCCTGATCTGGAAAGACTGCAGGCTCTGTATCAGTAGGTGACATGGATAACCACTCCATCTGAGAGGCAGAGGAAAGAAGACAGTTATGATCTGTCAAAAAACACATTCACCAAATACCAAAACACTTACTGCCTCAGTCTCATCGTCAGGCAGGTTTATGTGTTTGCTGTCTCTATACCTTTACGAACCAGTATGGCTTCGCAATACTATCAGAACATTTATAACAGAAGTTTAAACAGATCTTATGACTTTCCTAGGAATTCAGTGGTAGAAAAAGGATAATATCCAGAATAAGGCTCCATCTAAAATCAGAGTTTACAGACCTGAGCATCCAGTGGGAAGTAGTTACTGCAGTGACAGCTCAGTGTCTGAGGAGACTCTTTCTTCAAAACCAGCTTCTCCTCTGATAGTGAAACTTGGGGCAGCTCTGAACACACAGAATCAGGGGAGGAATGTAAAGCGGGCTGTGGATGCTCTTGACTTGAGAGATCAGATCAGAGCGACACTCACGAATAACACGGAGTTGAATGACTTGCTGCGCGTGGAAAAGGCCTGAAGTAACGGTACAGATGTAGGATCCCTCGTCCGAAACCTGCACATTGTCCAGGGTCACAGAGACATTACCCTCACCGGCAACCCTGGAGGCATCCATGCTGGAGCCTGTCCTTTCTGCATGCACTGAAAACATACAATGAGACGTGATGAGGGACAAGACATCCTCAAAACAATCAGAGATTCCAAAATAGATGAGTGACAGACATTGATGTGATAGGAATGATAGTTTTGAAGGTAATGAAAGCCCATCATCAGTGTAACATGTCTATTGTTCTATTAGTCTCCGTTAACTCCTCATACATGTAGATCTTAAAGATTAAAATCTTGTTTTATAGTAAAATATACACATCTAGTGGAGACTGGAGGGATATCCTCACCTGTTGTCACCTTCAGAGCTACAGAAAGTCACTCCCAGCACTTAGGACCCTGGATAAAACATTGGAGTTCATGCAGACCTGTTCACAGCACTCACCCACTGTGTTTCCTTCAGCGTCATCCAGCCTCGTCTTCATATCAAACACTTTGTTCCCCTTCCCTCTGTGCTGCATCCGCCATTCAATGACCACATCCAGGGATGAGAGTTTCTCGTGCTGCTTGAAGCCACAGTTGAGGAGGACATCACCTCTCAGAGGGGCATCTACAGACTTAACATGGGAAAACACCAGGAATATCACTGGGGGACAGACAGACAACAAAGACAACAGCAGAGACAAAGTCACGAAACAAGGAATGGAAAAGGTCCAATTATAAAATGAGAAATCTCCAAACGCTGCATCTCACCCTCAGTCGGCATACAACCCGACTGGCTGAGAGGCAGACCCAGTTTGCTTTGCATCAGTGTTGTGTGATCCTTCTCCACCACAGTGGTCTGCAGGATCAACACAGTGCTGAACTCAACTCCCTCAACATTAATGGACACCATGAAATAGGCTGGATCTGAGCCTCCCTGGGATCCTTGAGGAGCGTAACGGCTTATTTCACACATCACCTCCTGCTCGTTGCAGTCCGCATGGAGCAGCACATCTGCACCGGGGATCCCGACCGATGACACTGCCACAGAGGGATGAGAGGAGACGTTCAGCACATGGTTCTGCTTATGTTGCACCAAACTTTACAGGTAGAGGAAAAACAAAACCTTGGGACTCAAACAGAATGAGGTCTGGGTCAGGGACTGAGGGTGGGACAAACTGAGTAAGAGTGTCCAGTGATTCCTCAGGAGCCACTTCAACATCTCTAAAGACGAGAGTAGCTGGAGTCCGCGTGAAGGCGGCGCCCATTCCATGATGGCCGACTCCGTCTTCCACCAGGGTGCAGGACAGCACCACATCGGCAACTCCATCCGCTGAGGCACACGGAGCAGACACACGTAAAACACCAAAAAGTGTATTATCTTCTTGAATTATAAGGGATAAATGTCAACTTTTACAGTAATACAGTTTAGAAAAATGATATTAATTTAACTGAAACAAATTGATAAATAAACTGTGAATGAAGTTAGATTAGAGGTAATGATGTCCAAAACACTTGATGAAGCTAAGCTGCTAAGGGAAGTTATGTCCCTAACATCAGTTGGCGGCCACTAACACCGCCTAACATCTACTGGTAGTTTGTAACCTAAATTGTACAGCAGACCTAAATATACAAGAAATATTCAACATCTTGTCCTATATTCTAAACAAATTAATTTCCATATCCACTGTTTCATCATTTCTTGAGCGCTTTGTGGAAAACACTTGGTCCTTTCGTATTGATTAAAAGGAAACCAGGAAGTAAGCTCTGATGTTTTAGCTTCTGTATTCACTTGTATTGTTCCAGGAGAATTTTACAAAAAAGTAACTACTCAATCTAATCCATTTATCAAAAATGTATGATCAGAAAAATATGTTTTATCCAATATTTGTCATAAGACTTCTTTGTATATTCAGTTTACCTACTGTTCACTGACTGGAAGACTATGTTAGACTGACTAACCAGTCGATTTCAATAAATTAACTGGGAGTGTATGCTATTTAATGCACAGTTGCTATTTGATTCAAAATGTGTGCCAATTACATGATTATTTCCAGTAAACCTCGAAAACATGATCAAGATAAGTCATACCAGTCAAATACTGGTTAATATTTTGGCAGTACTATGTCCAGTATCAATATGCCCGGGTTTAAATAATCTTACCACAAACGCACGTCATGAAGTATCCAAACAAAACGACTTCAGTTATCATCATGGAGTCTGACTTGCTGTTCTTAAAAGTTTAAGGTGAGTAAGCACGAGATGAAGAGACACAAGTGAAAGAAAACAAAATTAACAAAAATCGCTTTCGCTTTTGATTTCCACGTCCAGCAGCAGCAGCAGCTCACTGCGTCACTGCAGTCTGAGAGTTTTACTTTTTTACTTAACCCCACTGATACATGTGCAGCAGCTGTACATCCCTATATGATCCAGTCAGTCTTATAGGACAGTCCAGATGATGTACAGCAGCCGTAGATCTGCAGAACACGCTGCAGTGGTGGATGAGAAGAGGCAGTGAGCACCGGGGTCGACCAATCACAGAGCAGTGCGGAGCGGGTCATTAGTTTCTATGGAGACACGGAAATGACGGTGGCCCTGAGAGATCACCGTGCTCCAAAAAACATGCGAGTAGGTGAAAAGGTAAATATATAAAACGACCTCATCTATTTGACAACACAGTATTTAGTTGTTTTGAGTATGTGGTCTTGTTGCTGGTATTTGGTTGTTTTGTGAGAATTTGGTTGTTTTTGGTTGTGTTGTAATGAATGTGACTTACATAATTCACCCTTGTTCTTAGTGTGGTTCTATACACTGTTGTTTCATGCACAGAGGTGTCAAGTAACGAAGTACAAATACTTTGTTACCTTACTTAAGTAGAAATTTTGGCTATCTATACTTTACTGGAGTATTTATTTATCAGACGACTTTTTACTTCTACTCCTTACATTTTCACGCAAATATCTGTACTTTCTACTCCTTACATTTTAAAAATAGCTTTGTTACTCCTATTTCATTTTGGCTTGTTTTCATTCCGGTTTGTCATCGTTCAAAAACACACACAAGTGGCGCACGCAGCGGATGAGGCGTGCACCTCCGTCCTCGCAGCATCCCACATTTTTCAACATAACATTTTAATATAACATTATAGTCATAATGGCTTTTAGAAAAATGTTTTTTTTGGAGGATGTGGTGTAGTGCACTTTAGGCCCCTGAGACGCGGCTTAAGAGTTTGTCCTTAATGGGGAAAAAAATCCCCTTACATTACTTTAACTTTTATACTTTAAGTAGTTTTTAAACCTGTACTTTTACACTTTTACTTAAGTAAAAAGCTTGAGTTGATACTTCAACGTCTACAGAAGTCCTTTTAAACCCTAGTATCTATACTTCTACTTGAGTAATGAATGTGATTACTTTTGACACCTCTGTACATGCAGTTATTTAATTAATGTGTTAGGCATAAGTATGACTGTGCCGGGATCCTACAGTGTTGTAAATATTTATTTGTTTGGTCGTGTTGTGAGTAATTTGTTATGTATAGTTGTGTTGTGAGTATTTGGTAGTTGTGTCATGTTGGGAGTATTTGGTTGTTTGGTCGTGTTACGAGTAATTTGTTATGTTTAGTTGTGTTGTGCGTATTTGGTTGTTTGGTCATGTTGGGAGTATTTGGTTGTTTGGTTTTGTTATGTTTAGTTGTGTTGTGAGTATTTGGTTGTTTGGTCGTGTTGTGAGTAATTTGTTATGTTTGATTGTGTTGTGGGTATTTGGTAGTTTGGTCATGTTGTGAGTATTTTGTTGTTTGGTCGTGTTGTGAGTAATTTGTTATGTTTAGTTGTGTTGTGCGTATTTGGTTGTTTGGTCATGTTGGGAGTATTTGGTTGTTTGGTTTTGTTATGAGTAATTTGTTATGATTAGTTGGGTTGTGCGTATTTGGTTGTTTGGTCATGTTTGGAGTATTTGGTTGTTTGGTCGTGTTGTGAGTATTTGATTGTGTTGTGAGTATTTGGTTTTGTTTGAGTATTCTGTAATGTTGTGAGTGTTTCATTGTGCCAGAAACACTTGGCAGCCGACCACACTTGGTTATTGATATAAACACTTTCACAATTTATGGTGCACATAGAAGAATAAATTCATGGTTTACCTAGAGCAGATAGCGGAACAATTACCCTTTTCTTAAAGAAAAGCCTCATGACAATTATTACTTTAGTTACCTCCATCATTTTATTGGAAGACATGTGTCAAGTCATTCTTTCTTGTTTGTTGTTATTTTTCAGAACTTAATGATTAAAGATTGTAACTCTCAGTTCTCCTGCATGGTCTTCGTGATCCAGTCCAGGTAGTTAGCGACTCTGGTGTAGACTCCATATGCTCCCTGCCGTCCACAGCCAGTCCCCCAGCTGACAATCCCTGCAGCCCAAACCTGTCCATTGTCCTTCAGGGCAAAGGCGCTTCCAGCATCACCACTACAGGAGTCCTTCCCTCCTTCAGGAAGTCCAGAACAAATCATGTTGTCTGTCAGGATTTGTCCTCCGTCTAGTTTCTCCTGAGACGTATTAAATGATTCACTGCAAGTCTCCTGGTCCACCACAGGGAGGTGAAAGTACTTCAACTTTTTTGTTGAATTGCCCATTTCCTGTGTAACGCCAAAGCCTGACACCAGTCTGAAAAAGACAGATAAGATAAAGTTATGGTGAACTCAGAAGTAAAAAGAAAATCATTTGTCTGTCTCGAAGCTGGACAATATTCACATGTTGGCTTATCAAGGGGAAAAAAACTAATTAAGGAGCACAAAAATTATGAATTACAAAAGAAGAATATGTGAAATTAGACATGACAGTTATTTCCTTACCCCATCGTTCCAGTGACATATGTGGCATTCTGCGCTGGTAAACATATGGGCATTACTGATGCGTCGAATGTGATCGGGTCTTGCAGTTTGATTAATGCAATGTCGTTGTTGTAGAGTACGGGTTTGTTGTAATCAGGGTGAAGGTGGACTGAGGCAGCATAAACAGGAGAAACCATCAAGCTCTTAACATCAGTTTGTCCCAGATAAACCTGCAAATCAACAAGATATGTAGGATTTAGAATGTCTCTGTCTGTTTAAAGATTATGTTGAGTATGGGCATTCAGGTAACAACTATGGTGGCCCACTTACCTGCACAGTGTCGTTTGATACTGGGTTGGTAGCTTGTCTTGCGATATGAGCTGCGGTCATAATCCAGCGGTCTGCGATCACCATGCCTCCTCCAACCGTGTTATTTACTTTAAGTAGCACTTGCCAGGGGATGGTATATTCTGGAACATTGTTGCCTCCAATTATCGCCGGATGCACAAGGAGTCGTCCCATTGGCCGGCCACAAACTGGATGTGATGCAGATGTACACAAACACAATGAAGTTTCACACAAATACAGATTTTGTGTTCCAATTGCATCACAGGATTTTATTTTTGAAACAAGTACCTGGTTTGCATGTAGGAGTGACAAACCTGCCGGTGCTGGATTTCCATTTTCCATTTGCTCTGCAGGTGAAAAAAACTGAGAGCACAGAACATGACATATTTCAAAACAAAGCCATTTCAAAAATGTAAAGATTTATGTGCTCACATAAGCATTAGTAGTGATACCTCTTGGCATGATGTATGTGACAATCTCACCGTTTGAATCTAAAGGGAGGGAATAAAACGGCTCATTACAGCCGTAAAAAACAGAAGAGAGGTTGTTGAACTGGTCATACAGTTTGATCATCTCTCCATTCAGCAGAGGTTCAGGTTCTCCACACCCTTTTGCTGCAGAACAACATAACAGGGACATTTCAATATTTTTCAAATGAGATATGTTTTGAATAACAACAGGTACCTGGTATGCATGTAGGAGTGACACCACTGCCGTTGCTGGATTTCCATTTTCCATCTGCTCCGCAGATGAATTTAGCTGTAGAGCACAGAAATAGATTTATTTCTAAATCAAGCAATTTAAAAAATGTAAAGATTCATGTGCTCACATGTGCATTAGTAGTGATACTTTTATGGCATGATGTCTCTCACCGTTTGCATCCTCAGGGAGATAATAGTACGGCTCATTACAGTGGAAATAAGCTCTAGCGGTCTGACGGGTGGACAGGTAGACGAACCTTCCGTTCAGCAGAGGTTCAGGTTTTCCACAGTCAATCACTGCAGAACAACATAACAGGGATATTTTTAGATTTTGCAAATGAGATTTGTTTTGAATTGCTATAATTGTTTTATTTGTCGCAAAATAATTTCCACCATTCTCCACCTTTGGTCATTTGACCTGTGGGACACTAATTACAACCAAAAAATACTCAAAATGTTTACATGTCTGTTGTAAAACTGTTACAATTAAGCAACAGAAGAGTTAGCAAAACAAATATTCCACAAAGAGACAGAATCTTTCTATCCATCTCTCACTGTGTGTTCTCTATACACTCTGATACAGTGGAGGGAGATGACCATAACAGCTTTACCTATTGACTTATAGGTAGCAGAGAAGCCAATATGCTGTTGGACTTCTGAGTTGGAGTTACTTGACTGGAATATGAGAGTCAGTCTGTTGCCAGGAGAAATGATCGGCTCTTTGCCTGGGTGATCAGTGGAGTTCTCCTGGCCGCAAAACCTTCCCAGGATCTGCTGAACATAGAGGACCTGAAAGATATAAAGATTAAGATTAAGATTAAGATACATTTATTTGTCCCAAACACATGCACAGACATGCACAAGCACACTCATGCAAGGAGGGAAATTTAACCTCTGCTTTTAACCCATCTGGTGCAGGACACACAGAGCAGTGAGCAGCCATGTACGGCGCCCGCGGAGCAGATGTTGGGGGAGTAAGGTGCCTTGCTCAGGGGCACTAGACAGGGTGGGGAGAATCCTCTTGGTTTATTGGACAGATCAATCCAGGTTCGTCTTTTTGTTGTTTCTAGAGCCAGAGACGAACCAGAGACCTTTTCTGCCCATAGTCCAAGTTTCTGCCACTAGTCCACCGCCTAAACTAGATGAAAACACATGATGAGGCAATACCTGACTGCTTCTGCTTCATGTGAGTTCAAGCAAATCTTTGTAGCTTATATACACTAACTACAACACACATTAATGTTTGCAGCTAATGGAAATTGACACAGAAGGAGAAGAGTTTTAAAGTCAACAGCATGACTCAGTAACAGCCAAGCTGGCGTTGGTCAAGTAGGAAATTGTCTGGTGTTCAGATCATAATGTCTAAATATATATGTGTGATGGGCCTGGGATGGTGGTGGGGGTTTGCACTTAAACATTAAATATGTAACTTTGGCTACCAGGGGTCTTTCAATCAAAACATCAAAATACCTAGTTTGATGACATCATGAAACAGCATAGGCTCATGGGAGTTGTCTTCGCTACCATTGCCGATGAAAATCAACCTGACGTGACTCAAATCATGTTCCCAAATGAGGTTATGTGAAAGTCTTACTCTGGCTACACAGTAAACAGTTAATAAAACCATGATCCTTTAAAAGAGACCGATACACATAGTGGATGGAAAAAACAGCTCACTGGCTAACTGGGTGTTTTGTTTCTGCATGAGTCATTTGCCACCGGGTGCAGAGATGAGCAAAGCCACGGGTCAAGTTGGTGTAACGCAATAAAAAGGCGACTAAAAGACAACGTCCAGTTACCTTGAATAAAGTGAGTGATGTGTCTGGGTTTGAACGTTCTTGGAAACATTTTGGTTTAATGTGAGCACATAAGCCAACAAAATAGATAACATACGTCTAGTTGTTTTTAGACATTTTAATGAGGGGTATTAAAAGAATAGTAGTATAATTTGTTTTGTTTCTTCTTTCAAAAGTTAGATTATACTGTCTAGTTTTTAAAACATAAAATGAGAGAAAGAGAGCATTTGTGGATCAGGAGCCGGATGTACTGGTCAAGTCATGAGTCAGATTCCAAACCTTGATGCATAAATAGAGTCAAAGTCCAACCCGAGTCCTGAACACACAAGTCTAAAGAAACTGTTTGAGTTCAAATAAACTTGCATCTCTACCCTCTGTTATGCTTAATTAAACTAGAAAACGCATCCAAATTCAAACACAAATCTGTTACATTGGAACGCTCATCTGTTATCGGTGTCAGTTACTACGTCAGACTCAGCTTTGAGAGCAAAGCAATACTTTTAATATTGAAGTTCAAGATCAATGTTTTGTATATTAACGAATCCTTTTATATTTCTATTTGTATAACATGTGGAAGTTCCGGTGTAGGATTTTATTTTTTCTTATGTTTCTGTCCAATTCAATACCTCAATTCTCTATTCATATTGAAGTACCGAATATTAGACTAAGTTCTTGGTTTAGCACATCAAGATGAAAACACAGATATTGTTCAAAATACACTGTAATTAAATGTTAAAATATGGTTCTGACTGTAAGAGAGTCCTCAGAGCAGCCAGCGGATGGTTTGATGTCCAGATGTGTTATGGACAGCTGGATCTGGTGGCCGTCAAGTCCCAAAATGTTCCACTCTCTCTTCAGGCCGGTTGGGTAGGGCAGGGGATACAGAGTGGACTGGATCTCTCCACGCATTAAAGAATTAGTGAAGCCCAAAGAAAAGCACTCACACACAGACACAAACCTGCAGAGATCCATGAACAGAGAAAGTTGGAACTAAGGTGTGAGCCCAAACTTGAATTTAAAATTCACTTTAAAAAATATTCAAACTTACCAAATGACAGAGTATGTCCAACCCATGTCTGGAGGAAGTAGATACAGTTTGCGAGTGGTTTGCTGTTCTGAGAGGATTTGTGTCAAGTCCCAACGGATCCTGGCGTGTTGTACTGAACATTGAACTCCCAGTAGGTGTTTTTGTTTATCTTGGCAAATGTGACTTGTGAGAGGAAAGTGTGGGCGCCATCAGGGACATCACTCAGAGTTAACCTGGATGGACACGTATGAAGCCCACACACTCTTAAAACATCAGATTTTCACGTCGAAAATCTTATACCAGCTCATTCACACAATCAAACAAAAATAAAGTTGATATGCTAATATACACAACTGAAAATGTCAAAACTAGGGAAACCTTTGGTAGTCACACACTGATGAAATGTATTTCATTGAAAAGCTTCCTGAAATTTCTTCAATCAATTTAGGAAGTTTTGAAAAGATCCAAAAGTAGAGATATGAACTAATATTTCCACCAAACTTACCAGCTTGCATTTAGTGGACCAACTTAAATAAAGGATTGTTAGAAGAAAAGTAGTTGGTGCTGTATTTTTACATATGTGTAGAGCAGCCGATACAGTCAGTCATAATGTTTTATGGAAAAATCTCTTAAGATTTAATCTCTTAATCATCTAGTAATCTTCCTGTCTCAGTACAAATATAAACAATAAAAACTTATGTTTATCTTTAAATCCATTTTACAACCTATTCCAATCAAATGTGAAAGGATAGACATAGTAACTGATTTTGATCATATTTGTGTAATACTGGATCCAAGTTTAAATATAACTGTTTTAAAAATGGTTAAAAGCAGTTTGTAAGAGTATTTGGACATAGCCAAGATATTTACGCACGCTACAGTCAGACACTCCATCAAGATGCAATGTTTTTGGCCTTTAGTCATTTCTGAATATTCAACTAGATCAGAGATAATATAATAATCAGAAAGGACATTGATCATGCGCTCAACTCAGCAGTGCATGACAGCTACCTGAACTGCTGAGGCTCACCTTATACAATGGTGTTCCCGAAAAGAATCATCCATCGTTGATGAGCTGTAGGAAAATTAAAGGTTTGTAACCAGAATGTACACAGGTGTTTTGTTCATTAGTTTTTTATTTAGAACAACATTTGTCCAGGTAGTTAGTGACTCTGGTGTAGACTCCATATGATCCCTTCACTCCGCAGCCCTCCCCCCAGCTGACAATCCCTGCAGCCCAAAACCGTCCATGGTCCTTCAGAGCGTATGGGCCTCCACTGTCACCTTGGCAGCAGTCCTTCCCTCCCAGAGGGTCTCCAGCACAAAACATGTTGTTTGTCAGGCTTGGTACATTGTTGCTGTTTGGTTTCTGCTTATACAACGTAATTGATTCAGTACATATCTCCTTGTCCACCACAGGCAGTTGCACGTAGTTCAGCTTATTTGTTAAAAACCGTTTGCCGTCTGTTACTGTAACGCCAAAACCTGACACCAGTCTTAAAAAGAGGACAGACACGGTTATGGTGAACTCTGAAGAATTAAGCAAATCACAGTCTCTTGTTGAAAGCTTGCCAGATTTCACACAACTTAAACAGATGAAAATAATTCATGATTTATGCAGCATCCTAAAATGTAAACATGACAGTTGTTTCCTTACCCCATCGTGCCAGTGATATCCTGCGCTGGTAAACATATGGGCATTACTGATGGGTTGAATGTGATCGGGTCTTGCAGTTTGATTAAGGCAATGTCATTGTTGTAGTCTACGTCTACAAGGTTGTTGTAATCAGGGTGAATGTGGACTGAGACAACATTAACAGGAGAAACCATCAAGGTCCGAACATAAGTAAGTCCCATAAAAACCTGAAAATCAACAAGATATGCAGAAATGTGTCAAAATATGTTTAGCATGGGCATGCAGGTAACAACTATGGTGGCCCACTTACCCGAACAGTGTGGTTTAATGCAGGGTTCCCATCTTTTTCTACGATAATAGCTCCGGTCATAATCCAGCGGTCTGCGATCACCATGCCTCCTCCTCTCGATCCATCTATACTCAGTAGCACTTGCCAGGGGATGGTATTGGCTGGAGCATTGTTGCCTCCAATGATCCTTTCATACACACAGTGTTGGGAAGGATACTTTCAAAACGTATTCCGTTACAGAATACAGAATACATGCCCAAAAATGTAATCTGTAACGTATTCCATTACATTAACTAATCTGAGTAACGTATTCTGAATACTTGGAATACTTCCGGTTTGTATTGCATTTTTTAAGTGTATGATTGCGGCGTTGTTATAGTCAGTGGAGCAGCAGCAGTTTAAACTCTCTCTCCGCAAGATGCGGCGGGCCCGCTGGATGTCCGGCTCCCATCCATTCCCACCTCTGTGCCGGTCCCACCGGAGGCTGAACCCCCCCCTGCGCCAAGGCTGCCTCGCGGCGTGCAGCGATCGTTTCGGCGTCGAGTCTATTTTTTGCGCTTGACGCGAGCATATCGCTCCAGGAAACACACTGAAAAATGATTTTAAACGATATTGATGACATATTATATGATATAAATGATAAAGTATGCGTCCCATAGTTTGTATTCCCCTTCTGTTGTCCTGGAGTTTTAATTTTACCAATTTTACCGATCACATTATTAAATGCCCCCCTCTGCCCATCCACTACAGACACACAAGCAGTCATAAAGATAAAAAGAGAGGGGGGGGCGGGGGCGGAGAATACGTAATTTACCCTCGACACCCGACATTGAACGAGCAAACAGCGGAGAAGCTCTTGAAGATGGATGAAATTAAATTGGGACGCTGTTGCAGTTAATGTTGGAGCAACAAGTGACCATATGCTTTTATACTACTGGGTCAACGGGTGATATTATCAGCGCTGCCCGGCGCTTCAGCGTCCGGTGTGAACCCGGCGTGCCTCGCTGGTCTCCTGCAGAGCCATGACAGCGGAGCTCTGGAAGCGCAGGTCGGTCTTCTCTCACCAGGTGCTGGAAGGGCAGCTTGCGGATCAGCAGCTCCGTAGATTTCTGGTAGCGACGGAACTCTCTCAGAGCCTCGGTCCCGGGCCTGTAACGGTCCCGGGCCGGTAGCGGTGAGGCTCCTTCACGCCGCCGGGGTCCGGGCGCTCTTACTGCAGCCCTGGTCTCCAGCTGCTTCCTGGGGGCTTTGCCGCCGGTGAATAAACTCGAGAAGTACCGTCATGTAATCCACTGATTTCAACAATGTAACTGTATTCTGAATACCATCTATTTAATTTGTAACTGTAACGGAATACAGTTACTCATAATTTGTATTCTAAATACGTAACGCCGTTACATGTATTCCGTTACTCCCCAACACTGCATACACAGAGACGTTGTGTTGGCTGGCCACAAACTGGATGTGATGCAGATGTACACAAACACTGTGAAGTTTCACACAAATACAGATTTTATGTTTCAATTGCATCACAGGATTTTATTTTGGCAACAGATATCTGGTATGCATGTAGGAGTGACAACACTGCCGGTGCCAGATTTCCATTTTCCATCTGCTCCACAGGTGAATATAGCTGTAGAGCACAGAACAAGACATATTTCAAAACCAAGCCATTTCAAAAATGTAAAGATTCATGTGCTCAAATGTGCATTAGTAGTGATACTTTACTGGCATGATGTTTGTGAAAATCTCACCGTTTGCATCCTCAGGGAGGGAATAATACGGTTCATTACAGTGGTACTGAACAACAGAGCGGTAGTAGTTTTCAAAGTCAATCCGGTTGATCATCCCTCCGTTCAGCAGAGGGTCAGGTTTTCCACAGTTAATCCCTGCAGAACATAACAGGGACATTTTTATATTTTTCAAATGAGATGTGTTTTGAATTGCTGTAATTGTTTTATTTGTCGCAAAATAATTTCCAACATTCTGCCCCTTTGGTCATTTGGCCTGTGGGACGCTAATTACAACCCAATGATAATCACAATTTTGCATGTCTGTTGTAAAACTGTTACAATTAACCAACAGAAGAGTTAGCAAAACAAATATTCCACAAAGAGACAGAATCTTTCTTTTGTAAGGGAAATATAACAGTTGACCATAACATAATCATGTTTATTTCCCCTTTGATTGATCATGAATCTCTTACAATGTAACCTTAATCATGCTGTTTCCTGTACTACTGAATGTATATGTCCTGATTGCTTTAACTAGGCATTGTTGTATTCATGTGATCAGAAGATCTCAACCTTTGACTGTTTGACAAACCCCAACCAGAGTGGGAGGGGTTTGTGAAATGTATAAAGACAGAACTGTTTCCTATCTGGGTGCATATTACAAACTAAACTTTGTGGTATGCACCATGCTCTGAGCATTAAAGTGTGACAATACTGTAAGAGAATTGTGTCTCGTTTCCTCGTTGCTAAGGTGGGGTTGTAGAAATTGCCACGACACTTTCCATCTCTCACTGTGTGTTTTCTATACACTCTGATACAGAGGAGGGGTATGACCATAACAGCTTTACCTATTGACTTATAGGTAGCAGATAAGCCAATATGCTGTTGGACTTCTGAGTTGGAGTTACTTGACTGGAATATGAGAGTCAGTCTGTTGCCAGGAGAACGGATCGGCTCTTTGCCTGGGTGACCAGTGGAATTCTCCTGGCCGCAAAACCTCCCCAGGATCTGCTGATCATAGACGACCTGAAAGATATAAATCTAGATAAAAACACATGATGAGGCAATCCCTGACTGGTTCTGTTTCATGTGAGTTCAAGCAAATCTTTGTAGTTTGTATACACTAACTACAACACACATTAATATTTGCAGCTAATGGGAAATTGACACAGTAGGAGAAGAGTTTAAAGTCAACAACATGACTCAGTAACAGTGACGCTGGCGTTGGTCAAGTAGGAAATTGTCTGGTGTTCAGACCATAATGTCTAAATATATGTGTGTGATGTGCCTGGGATGGTGGTGGGGGTTTGCACTTAAACATTAAATATGTATCTTCTGCTACCAGGGGTCTCTCGAATCAAAACAATGATAACATAGCTAGTTTGAAAATCAACCTGACGTGTCTCAAATCATGTTCCCAGATGAGGTAATGTGTTAAAGTTTTATTCACGTTACGCAGTAAACGGTTAATAAAACCATGATCCTTTACAAGAGACCAATACACATAGTGGATGGAAAAAACAGCTCACTGGCTAACCTGCTAGCTGTGTGTTTTTGTTCTGCATAAGTCATTTGCCACCGGAAGCAGAGATGAGCAAAGCCACGGGTCAAGTTGGTGTGACGCAATAAAAAGGCGACTAAAATAAAACGTCCAGTTACCTTGAATAAAATTAGTGATGTGTCTGGGTTTGAACGTTGTTGGAAACATTTTGGATAATGTGAGCACATAAGCCAACAAAAAAGATAACATATGACTAGCTGTTTTAAGACATTTTAATGAGGAGTTATAAAAGAATACTATTAGAATTGTGTTTTGTTTTTTCTTTCAAATGTTAGATAATATTGTCGAGTTTTTAAAACATAAAATGAGGGAAAGAGAGCATTTGTGGATCAGGAGCAGGATGTAATGGTCAAGTCATGAGTCTGATTCCAAACCTTGATGCATGAATAGAGTCAAAGTCCAACCCGAGTCCTGAACACACAAGTCTAAAGAAACTGTTTGAGTTCAAATAAACTTGCATCTCTACCGTCTGTTATGCTTAATTAAACTAGAAAACAAAATGCATCCAAATTCAAACACAAATCTGTTACATTGGAACGCTGATCTGTTATCGATGTCAGTTATTACGTCAGACTCAGCTTTGATAGCAAAGCAATACTTTTAATATTGAAGCTCAAGATCAATGTTTTCAAATTTGATTTTTTCTTATTTGTCTGTCCAATTCAATACCTCAATTCTCTATTCATATTGAAGTACTGAATATAAGACTAAGTTCTGGGTTTAGCACATCAATATTGTCACGACTACCTAGCTCCCAGTAGCCATGACAAAAGGGAAGACTGACACCGTCGGGTAACGTTTAACAATAACGTAAGTTTATTTAACAAAACGGGTACAAACAACAGTCTCACAACAAGGTGCAGGCAGCCTTACGGCGTCAGGCCAGAGCTGGAACAGAGAGAGCTTGGAGGTTCTGGGACACTGCTTAAATACTGATGGCAATCACCTGGTGGCCATCACCTGGAGCCCCGCCCCTCATCAACCACCGCCTGCTCCTCCTAAAACAGGGAGAATGCACACATATTAAACAAAGGGCCTAGTATTAAAGCTGGGGCGTCACAATATGAAAACACGGATATGTGTGTTATGGACAGCTGGATCTGGTGGCCTTCACGTCCCAAAATGTTCCACTCTATCTTCAGGCCGGTTGGGAAGGGCAGGGGATACAGAGTGGACTGGATCTCTCCATGCATTAAAGAATCAGTGAAGCCCACAGAAAAGCACTCACACACAGACACAAACCTGCAGAAGTCCATGAACAGAGAAAGTTGGATCTAAGGTGTGAGCCCAAAGTTGAATTTAAAATTCAATTTTAAAAATATTCAAATTAACCAAATGACAGAGTATGTCCAACCCATGTCTGGAGGAAGTAGTTACAGTTTGAATGTGGTTTACTGTTCTGAGAGGATTGGGTCAAGTTCCATGGATCCTGGTGTTTGGTACTGAACATTGAACTCCCACTAGGTGTTTTTGTTTATCTTGGCAAATGTGACTTGTGGGAGGAAAGTGTGGGCGCCATCAGGGACATTACCCAGAGTTACCTTGGATGTACACGTATGAAGCCAGACTCATTCACACACTCCACTTGGAGCCTCAGTTTTTCACGTAGAAAATCTTTCACCATCACACTCACACAATCAAACAAAAATAAAGTTGATATGCTCATATTTACAATTGAAAATGTCAAAACTAGGGAAAACTTTGGTAGTCACACACTGATGAAATGTATTTCATTGAAAAAGCTTCATGAAAATTTAGGAAGTTTGGAAAAGATCCAAAATTAGAGATATGAACTAATATTTCCACCAAAATTACCAGCTTGCATTTAGTGGACCAACTTTAACAAAGGATTGTTAGAAGAAAAGTAGTTGATGCTGTATTTTTAAATATGTGTAGAGCAGCCGATACAGTCAGTCAAAAAAATCTCTTAATATAATTTCTCGTCTAGGAATCTTTCCTGTCTCAGTACAAATATAAAAAATAAAAACTTATGTTTATCTTTAAATCCATTTTACAACCTATTCCAATCAAATGTGAAAGGATTGACATAGTAACTGATTTTGATCATATTTGTGTAATACTGGATCCAAGTTTAAATATAACTGTTTTAACAATGGTTATTTTGTAAGAGTATTTTGTAAGAGTATTTGGACATTTTGTAAGAGTATTTGGACATAGCCAAGATATTTACGCATGCTACAGTCAGACACTCCATCAAGATGCAATGTTTTTGGCCTTTAGTCATTTCTGAATATTCAACTAGATCTGAGATAATATAATAATCAGAAAGGACATCGATCAGGTGCTCAACTCAGCTGTGCATGACAGCTACCTGAACTGCTGAGGCTCACCTTATACAATGGGGTTCCCGAAAAGAATCATCCATCGTTGATGAGCAGTAGGAAAATTAAAGGGTTGTAACCAGAATGTACACAGGTGTTTTGTTCATTAGTTTTTTATTTGAAACAACATTTGTTTAATTTGAGATGTTGTGGTTTTCTCATCATGAGTTACTTCGGAAATTTCAGTTCTCCTGCATGGTCTTCTTGATCCAGTCCAGGTAGTTAGTGACTCTGGTGTAGACTCCATATGATCCCTTCTTTCCACAGCCCTCCCCCCAGCTGACAATCCCTGCAGCCCAAAACTGTCCATGGTCCATCAGGGCGTAGGGGCCTCCACTGTCACCTTGGCAGGAGTCCTTCCCTCCTAGAGGATCTCCAGCACAAAACATGTTGTTTGTCAGGCTTGGTACGTTGTTGTTCGGTTTCTGCTTAGCCAATGTAATTGATTGAGTGCATGCCTCCTGGTCCACCACAGCCACTTGCACGTACTTCAGCTTATTAAAAGAAAACCGTTGGCCATCGGTTCCTGAAACGCCAAAACCTGACACCAGTCTGAAAAAGAGGTAGACACGGTTATGGTGAATCCTGAAGAAGTAAGCAAATCACAGTCTCTTGTTGAAAAGCTTGCCAGATTTCACACAACTTAAACACATGGAAATACTTCATGATTTATGCAGCATCCTAAAATGTAAACATGACAGTTGTTTTCTTACCCCAATGTGCCAGTGCCATATGTGGCATCCTGCGCTGGTAAACATATGGGCATTACTGATGGGTTGAATGTGATCGGGTCTTGCAGTTTGATTAAGGCAATGTCGTTGTTGTAGTCTACGTCTACGGGGTTGTTGTAATCAGGGTGAATGTGGACTGAGACAACATTAACAGGAGAAACCATCAAGGGCCGAACATCAGTAAGTCCCATAAAAACCTGAAAATCAACAAGATATGTAGAAATGTGTCAAAATATGTTGAGCATGGGCATGCAGGTAACAACTATGGTGGCCCACTTACCTGAACAGTGTGGTTTAATGCAGTGATCCCCTCTTTTACTACGACATGAGCTGCGGTCATAATCCAGCGGTCTGCGATCACCATGCCTCCTCCTTTTCCTCCATCTATATTCAGTAGCACTTGCCAGGGGATGGTATTGTCTGGAGCATTTTTGCCTCCAATGATCCTCTGATACTCAGAGAGTTGTTGTGTTGGCTTGCCACAAACTGGATGTGATGCAGATGTACACAAACACAATGAAGTTTCACTCAAGAACAGACTCAAAGTTCCAATTGCCAAAAAACTTATAAACTTAGATATTTTTTGCAGTGTGCTACTTTTGCACTGACAACCCATACCTGGTATGCATGTTGGTCTGACAACAACATCATTGTTGGATCTCCACTTTCTGTCTGATTCACAGGTGAAGCTAACTGAGGAGTAAATGGAACAATACAAAAAAACATAGTTTGGTGTTAATCTTTGATTTTAGCTAACAAGCTTAGGTTATCAGGTTTCAACTCAATCAAACAGCTAATGCATACATGTTATAAAACCAAGGGACATTAAAACCTTATTCTTCTAGACAACAGCAGTAATGGTGAAGCAAGCTAATGATGCAAATCACAGAAATCTCATTCCAGTTTGGCCTTAGAGGATTACGAGGCTTGGGACACAGCCAGTATGTAAATATCTCACCATTCACGGCCCCAAGGAGCGAGTAAAACGGTTCATTACAGTGGTACTGAACAACAGAACGGTACTGGTTTTGGAAGCCAGAGAGGAAGGTCACTCCACCATTCAGCAGAGGTTCAGGTTCTCCACAATCAAATACTGCAAAGAAACAAAACAAGACATGTGTGTTAGTTTTTCCTGTTTGTTGTTCCAAGTCATCAGGAGAAAGTGTTTGTGTTTCCATTATATTGTTACATATATTTGTTTGAGCTTAAAGGTGACGTACTGTGACATTCAGGCAGAGGAAGGTGCCACTGTCCATTGCTTTGGCACATGGTAGAGAAGCTCTCCATCTCCTGACCCCCCTGAAACAGAGAAAAGAGGAAACGATTAAACGTCAGCCTTAACACTTTTTCTTGATACAAAGTACTGCTTGTTGTAATAAAGTTTCATCTAACCATCATCAGCTTGTATCCTTGGGCACAGCGCACAAAGATGTAGTCTCTGTAGAAATATTTGGTCAAGATTGGCGTGACTCTGCCTTCGGCCACGTTACCAGGAATTGGACACTGCACCCCTGGAAAAGCCATGGAAACGCATATGAAACATCAGCAGCATACCTGAAGGGACCAAATATGGTGCACAGTGCCAAAATGCTTTGACAGCGGCACCCAACAGTTTAAGTGCTCATTGGTTTATTTCTACTGTCATTGCTCTCCCTCTCACTGTGTGTGCTGTAGTCCAGGCTCCAGCCGTTGCTCAGGCCTTCGTCGTCAGTGTGGTAGTCCAGCTGGACAGTGTTGGAGTTTGTGACCATCAGACCTGGACTCTTTGCACCACACAGCTTTATGTGATCTCTGTTTGGAACGGTCACCTTCAGAGAGAGGAGCAGTTACCTACACTGTTCATTTATCATATCACCAATCCATTAATAGACAGTGTATGGAATTTGCTTGTTGTTACCTGCAACCAGTGATGGAGACAGCTCAGGCCTTGCTGCGTGTCAACACTCTCGATGTGGAAGTTGTCAGAGAAGTTGAGAGACACAGCGAAGCCAAGTTCTACAGAAATTATGTACTGACAGGACACGGCATGAGGTGGGGAGTTGGGATATCCTGGACTGTGAAGAAATCCCTCCGGCTCATCAAAAGTATCACCAGCACAGGACACTGGGCAACAAGAAACAGGAGAAACTAGAAACTGGCACTTGAAAGAGCACATACCTCCACCAAGGCCTAACAGTCCCCTTATGAAACCACGTTTTAACTCACAAGATCCAGATTGTATCAATATCCATGAATTATTCTGTGAGACTTTAATGAAAATGTTGAAAATGAAAATGAAATCATTTTTATAGGTTGTTTCAGGACATTATCTTCTAAATGTAGCTGTATATCATTTGTGAAACTCGACAAAACTGAAGTCACAACCGTTTGGCCCACATACAGGGGAGGAGTGTATCTGCGCAACACTCACACATGCAGCTGCGCTGGTCTGAGCGTAGTTCGTAGCCATGGTGACAGGAGCAGATGTAAGACCCGAGTGTGTTTAGGCAGATCTGAGTGCAGAGTGGACCTGAGGCATCTCCAGGGGCAGAACACTCATCTATGTCTGGTGATGACAAAGTGATTGATTATAAGGGGGGAAGGTTCTGCTGTGAGAAGAGGGAAGCGACAGGAGGGTGAACAGAGAAGAAGTGTTACCTGACGCCTGGTAATGAGCAGCGAAGCCCACGTTCTGGTGGCGCTCTGGGTTGTTGTTATCTGTCTGGAAGATGAGGGTGAGTCTGTTGCCTGGAGACAAGATGGGCTGGTTGCCGGGATGGTGCCCATAAGCTGAGTTCTCAGAGCCACAAAACTTTCCCATCACCTTTCCATCATAGAGAACCTGAAGGAACGTATCAAAAACAAAAAATTAGTCACCTTTGCTGTGAAAACACCAAGTTGTACTTTGCTGTTGGTCGTTTGTCCCATGCATGAATTGTCCTAAATGGAAACTGTGTCTGGCAGCTCATAACACCACGAGGAGAAGATTAAAGCAACACCACAAAGCTGTTTTACCTTAAAATAACAGCTTCAAAAATTAGTTTGAAGGTGAATGGTGCCATCTTCATTATCAACGCCTGTTCTTGCTCTACACTGTCGAACCTAAACTTGTTGCTTATATAAAAAAATTACTTCAATCGGTAACACTGAAATTATTATTTTTTAAATTAAATTTAGCAATTGCATTAAAATATATTGTTAACTTTAAGTTGAACAAGCTTGAATTCCTGTTTGTTTTTTTTAAGTTGGTCCAACAATTTTCTTTTTATCAGTGTAACTTTGGTGAGCGGGTACGATCTCCTGTGAGAGTGTGTAACGGACTGACTGCCTCAGCCTATAATTCCAGAACAAGACTTAAGGCTCCAGTATGCTTCTACGTATCAGTTTCTCGGAGAGGGCTCCACGGGTGGGCGAAGAGTCTTTTTGATTTTTGCTTCTCCGACCACTGTACGTCAAAAAAAATTCACCGCCAAACCCATAGGTGGCGCAACGGAAGACGAGCTCAGAGAAGCCTACCCCATTTGGGAAGAAGAAGTCCACGTGTGTCTGTTTACCTCTGTTAGCTTGCCTCCCACACACTGAACCATGGCAATTAACAGAACTAAATAAAGTGACACCCAGCGGATCAAAATGCTGATGTAAGCGTTTCTTAGCGCAGCGGTTCTCCGGTCTTGTTTCCGAACTGTGTTGCTGATTCCACAGCTTGAATCTGCTTGAGGCTACATGTAGCTAGAAGCTACACGGAGCTAGCTCCCCCCCAGCTTCCACACACAGTCAGCAGGGACTCCCGACACTAACTACTACTATCCAGTGTTTGCTTCTAACCTGGCGGTATTATAGAAACAGTGTCATGATAGAAGTGGAATTAAAGTCGTGACGGCGGGTTTTTGCTCTGTTATCACCGCAGTTAGCATGGTGGCTAGCCCGCTAGCCTAGCCCGCTAGCGCCGTTTTGAAAGCTCGTTATAACCGTATGTAACCGTGCACACATGCCGTCAGTGATCTAACGAGCCACCGTCAGCCGGACAACTCCGGTGGCTTAACACACACGTCACATTAATCGTAGAATGGTAGTTGTGTTTTGGTTTGATGTGACACAGGGAAGAAGGCAGGAAGTGTGAGGTCCGGAAATGACGTCGTAGGGAAATGATGTCGTAGGGAAATGATGTCGTTCGCGGACCAATCACAGCCAAGAGCTGTCCATGGGCTCTCCGACATAAACACGGACAGTTAGAAAAATCAGACGTGTACGAAAAGCTCTCCGAGGCGCTCGGAGAGGGCGTTCCACGACGGATAGGGCGGTCTTATCTATCCGTTTTACAAAAGACGTACAAGCATAAATTGGCCTTTAGAAAACATTATACACCAGCATTTAACTCCAATATATATGTTGGGGGAGAGTCCTGAGTGCTGAGCGTCAAACAATGGGTTATAAATACTTGAGGCCTACAAGGCCCAGCTGAAACCAGTTCAACCAGTTTCACTCTTAATTCACACCTTCTCTAGACAGCCTGGAGCCTCGCCTTGGTGGGGGAAGCATCTCCTGAACCCCCACTGTGCCCCCCCTCAGCAGGCCCTGGTGGGGAGATGTTGCAGGCCGCTCTGCAAAAACCCAAATGAGACTCTGAAACGCCCACTGAGGTCGAATCCCCGCCCACTAAGGTCGGAACCCTGACATTCTCATTGGCTGAGAGTCAACTGAGGACCATGACCACTTCCTGAGGAGGCAGGTACCTCCCAGGTACTACAAAACCATTGTGCTCCCAGAAACCTTTCTCTTTTACTCAGATTCCCAAGCTACAACAGAACCCCTAGGGGTTTTACTAGTTAACTCGGTATTTTTAAGAGACTCTCTCTTTGTCCTCTTTCCACGCTGCTCAAGTTGTCTTCTGACCTCAAGAGGTCTAACCACACGACTCAGTAACTAAGGAGGCGATTAGACGTTTGTTTAATATCATTTTATTTGAAGTCGTTTCATTTTCTTCTTTTATCTCAGTCAAAGTTTTATTTTTGATAGGACTCTTTGCTGTTTTAACTTGAAAGACCGAAACAGGAAGTGCCCCGCTGGACGGACTCCGACACTTCCATAGACTTTTCTCTTTTTTTCAACGATCCACAAACGGCGTCCACAAAGCCGTTCCCTGCAGAAGCGCGACGTTCATACTTCCGGTTCATTTCCGGGTTCTTTGTGTTAGTGTTTGAGCGCCGCGAGAGAAGCCTCCGGCCACGCTGTTAACGTCTGTGTTAGTCTGCAGTGAGTTTACCGATCAGAACCTCAGCCCACAACGTCCGCTTGGGGCTGAGTGGTTAAATCACTGTTAACTAATCTCTGGCGTGTTTTAAGAGCTTCTTTGAACTCTCCTGGCATGTTTTCTCTCTCTCTTCACTCTCTCTCTCTCTTCTCCTAAACCGACCTACACACGTTCCGATCTGTATTTATAATACAGTTCATGTCACATAGTTAAATCTATATTTAGAGGGCCTGAAGGCATCTTGCCGCCATTTTGACTCCAAAGCTGAACTAGAACAAAGAATCCTTTGTTCCACCTCCTCCTTTGTGTCTCACACGTGGTCCGGCGGCCATTGGAGATTGTTCATCTCTAGACCCGCCCTCAATTCTGGCTCTAAATTCATAAGGAACCCGCCATTTTGTTTTGTAGTTTCAAGCCTAACATTGTCGGCCTCGATCTTAGATGTGACGTCACTACGTGACTGCGTCATCGCCACGCCCCCTTCTTTCTCTCTCTCTCTCTCTCACACAACACACACACACACACACACATACACACACACTTTGATAGACACGGACAGATGCACACACACACAGATACACATAGATGAATACATGTGTTTTCTAAATTGTGATAAATGCTGCTGCTGTTGTGATCTTTGAAATATGGGAGTTTGTTAAGATGATGAATCATTAAATAACACTAACTTTATTTCACACACACACACATAGACACACACACACAGAGAGACACTTTGACACAGACACACACACACATAGAGATAGACATACATAGGTAGACCGTCGGTTTTACATGTATTTTCTGAATTGTGATAGTGCTGCTGCTGTGTTTATCTTTGAAATATCGGAGCTTGTTAAAATGAGGAATCATTGAATAACATTATAACTTTATTTCCCCTTTTTAATAAATGCTTTTGTAATTAAAGTATCTGTAGTCTGTGATTATTTGTGCATATGTATGTGAATACAGCTGGATTATGATTGCCTGTGCTCGAACTTAGAAGCCTTCACTGTTTATTAAGTAATCGTTAATATTAAAATATTGACATTATTAATTTGACATTTATCATTATGAGACTGATATTTATAGCTTGATATCGTTGGTCCCTGTTACCAGGGTGGTGCCCCTCTACGATAAGTTATGGCCTTATCATTTTTTTAATTATTTTTAATAAATAATCTTTTATTATTTATATAATCATATTTCATGATTATTAATAATTAGCCAACGTCAAGTCTACTCCTATTGCACAACATATATAATAATAATTTTAGAATTAATAATATCCACCGTTCATTTGTGTTTCAGCTCAGTGATTTTAACAACCAGTCAGAGCTCCATCCAACACATTGATAGGTTCTGTTCTTTCTCTACATGAAAACCCCTTAATCACTCTGACACGGAGCCTAGAAGAATTCCCCACGTGTGGCTGCAGGTGGTGCTGTTCCTCAGTAGAAATGACATGGTGTTGCTTTATCTCTCATCACATATATAACCATATTGTTTAAAAAGAAAATGATTTGTCTATAGAATAGGTTTAGTGTCAACTTAACATTTTAACCAACGAGAAGAGGTCAGCTTGTCACACTTTATGTTTCAAATTCAAGCCCAGCAGCATTATTGTCTATTGAAATGAACTGTATATGTGTTGAAATGTGGCTCTGACTGTGAGGGAGTCGTAGTAGCAGCCTGCAGAAGCTTCAATGTCCATGTGTGTGAAGGTAATTTGGATCCGGTAGCCTTCGGGCACACTGAGGTCCCACTGCTCCTGCAGGTTGGGAGGGTAAGGCTGCGGATACTGGGGAGACTGGACCTCACCGTGCATCAGGGGCTCAGGGTCGGGCAGTGGCCAGCACCCGCACGCCAACACAAACAGAAAGCTGGAAAGGTGCATTAGCGGATTCATCACATATTTGTTTATGCGTGGTCGTCTGAGCTGCTGGTCCAAAGTTGAACCAAACAGAAAAGAACAAACATGGTGTCAACACAACTTCATGATATCACTGAGGTTTTATATGTGTCTTTCTGAGACATGGATCAATTGATCAAGCTGTGAAACATGCAGTAATAATAAAAGTTATTCTGCAGAAGTCAATACACAATGATTTAAGAAGCAGTTCGACGACAGATATCTGCTGTTAATTCTTGAATCAAGGAATAAATTGAAAACAAAAAACGCTTTTGTACAAAATAGGTTGAAAATGTTGTATTTAACTTACAAGATGATACAGAAGGTCCACCCCATCTCTGGAATTGAATATCTGTCAGTGAACTGATCCGCTGTCGTTGGAGCAAATGCTTCACTTTCAGGTAAAGCATTCATAATAAAAAAAAAAAGTGTTGTTTCCTGTATTTAGCAACTCACTACTTTGACCCTTTGATACACAAGCTATGCAAACACCTTCTCATGCCCAACATTGGTAGAAAATGAGCCGTATTCATGTGTGGCTGGGTGTTTCTTTGCTTTATTCATTTACAGCTTATTCTTCCTTCTTTATCAAAGATAAGTCTCCTATACCATCAAAACAACCTTCTTCATTAAGAAGAACTGGATTCCAAGACACACCCAAAACTCCAGCTTGAGCCTGTAAAACAAAGTCCAGGTCCTTAGCATCAGAGATTTCTGACTAAGAATCAGGACCAAGAATTGCCTCCTCATTTTCCTCATCCTGTTCTTCATACAGCATCTTTACCAACATGTCACCCCTAAAGGCCAATTTATGCTTGTCCGTCTTTTCTAAAACGGATAGATAAGACCGCCCTATCCGTCGTGGAACGCCCTCTCCGAGCGCCTCGGAGAGCTTTTCGTACACCTCTGATTTTTCTAACTGTCCGTCTTTATGTCGGAGAGCCCACGGAGAGACCTTGGCTGTGATTGGTCCGCGAACAACATCATTTCCCTACGACATCATTTCCGGATTTCACATTTCCGGATCTTAAACGTCCTGCTTGACAATAAACCCAAACAAAACTACGATTCTACGATTAATGTGACGTGTGTGTTAAGCCAGCTAGCTGGGAGGGGAGCTAGCTTCAAGCTACACGGAGCTTCAAGCTGTGGAATCAGCAACACAGTTCGGAAACAAGACCGGGGAATCGCTGCGCTATGAAACGATAACATCAGCATCTTGACCCGCTGGGTGTCACTTTATTTAGTTCTGTTAGTTGCCATGGTTCAGTGTGTGGGAGGCAAGCTAACAGAGGTAAACAGACACACGTGGACTTCTTCTTCCCAAATGGGGTAGGCTTCTCTGAGCTCGTCTTCCGTTGCGAAATCAAAAAGACTCTTCGCCCACCCGTGGAGCCCTCTCCGAGAAACGGTTACGTAGAAGCATACTGGAGCCTTAAGTCTGAAATGATTGCGACCAGCAATACTAACACTCTGGATAAAGAAAATCAAAAGCATATTTTCAAATCCACATCAATCAGTCTATTAAGTATATACTGTTATATTTCAAGTTTTATTTTGTGGAAAAAGGAAAATAATAGTTTGTGGTATTAACAAACAAGATATATTAATGGATACTAACAATCTTAATTGATAAAATACTTTTATTTCGTTAAAGATGTGCTGTAGAGGCTTCACAGGAAAACAGATGTCAGTACTGTCTGTTCTGAAATTACATTCTGTCTGCATAGCCTTGTGTGGTCATTTAGCTTACTAGTGTCAAATCTATAAATACTGCAATAGTTAAGTGTTCCTGTGTGTGGAGACCCTGAGATGTTTTGTGTGTATCTTTTATGTAAAAAGACAAATCGATTGAAACACTTTCTCTGCAGTTTATTTCCCATCATTTCCTTTAATACAAAAGTGAAGTCTGAAGTTATAATGTGTTAATGTAATTGTGATTGTCAGTGTTGGTACATTGATTACAAGGGTTACAAACTTAATTTTCACAAAAGTTGTTATTTTGGCAATTTGAATCAATTGTGATTACAGTATTGTGATTCGTAGCATTGTGTTTCCACCTGCATCTTCCCCCTTTCTAAGAATTCTCCACCTTATCGATTGTCTCCTTGATCCAGTTGATATAGTTCTCTACTTTGGTATAATAAGCCTTGTAGGCCCTATCCTCACAGGGGGGACCCCAGGACACGATACCAACCAGATGATACGGCCCTGTTCCTGCAGACAACGTTGGTATTACAAACGGACTCCCGCTGTCTTTCTGGCAGCTGTCCTTCCCTTCTGCTCCAGCACACAACATGTTCTCAGTGAAGGTCATGGGAATGCCATTTGGCGTGCGAGGTGTATTCTGACCTCCGGCAGACATATGGGAAGGAGGTTTGGGCCAAAATTCACCCTGGAGGTCAATCTGATCAGAGCAATATCATTGTCATAATTGATGCGTCCCAGAGGAGAAACACCCCTGGTGTAGCCAGGATGAATGATGATCCTCTCGCTATCCATGACCACCACACCAGACGATGCATCTGAGGTTCTGCTTCCATCCACCAATCCACCATACAGACTCAAAGAGGTTTCCACCAACGTCTCCACGAGATGAGCCGCTGTGACGGCCCATCGGTCATTGATCAGTGTTGCTCCTCCTCTAGATGTTTTTTTTATGAGAAGTTGCCAAGGTATTTCTCCCAGGTTTGCATTTTGACCTCCCAAAATCCTGCCTGCACATCCATGGGCGCTTTCATGCAGTGGAGTGGGAGGTGACCTCTGCTTGACAGACCTTTCCTGCAATTAACATGTCAGAGAGCGAATTAGTGACAAGTCTCCTCCAAACTTCAAATAGCAAATGTTCTTTTCACCACTAAGGCAAAGATAAAGAGGCCACAGCACCTCTGGTCCTGAAGTGCAAGCTGAAGCCTTTGTTGTTGCCGAAGCCGTCGGAGGTGAAGCTGATGTTGACACGATGTTAGTGAGTAAGGAAGGGAGACAGGGGGGGGCGTGTGCCCTCAGGACGGGCCCATTACCCAGAGTTACCTTGGATGTACACGTATGAAGCCAGACTCATTCACACACAACACTTAAAACCTTAAGGCTCCAGTATGCTTCTACGTAACCGTTTCTCAGAGAGGGCTCCACGAGTGGGCGAAGAGTCTTTTTGATTTTTACTAGTCCGACCACTGTACGTAGAAAAAAATTCACCGCCAAACCCATAGGTGGCGCAACGGAAGACGAGCTCAGAGAAGCCTAACCCAATTTTGGGAAGAAGAAGTCCACGTGTGTCTGTTTACCTCTGTTAGCTTGTCTCCCACACACTGAACCATGGCAACTAACAGAACTAAATAAAGTGACACCCAGCGGGTCAAAATGCTGATGTTATCGTTTCTTAGCGGAGCGGTTCCTTGGTCTTGTTTCCGAACTGTGTTGCTGATTCCACAGCTTGAAGCTCCGTGTAGCTTGAAGCTAGCTCCCCTCCCAGCTTCCACACACAGTCAGCAGGGACTCCCGACACTAACTACTACCCAGTGTTTGCTTCTAACCTGACGGTATTATAGAAACAGTGTCATGATAGAAGTGGAATTAAAGTCGTGACGGCGGGTTTTTGCACTGTTACCACCGCAGTTAGCATGGTGGCTAGTCCGCTAGCCTAGCCTGCTAGCGCCGTTTTGAAAGCTCGTTATAACCGTATGTGACCGTGCACACATGCCGTCAGTGCTCTAACGAGCCACCGTCAGCCGGACAACTCCGCTGGCTTAACATACACGTCACATTAATCGTAGAATCATAGTTGTGTTCGTGTTTGTTGCTACAGGGAAGGAAACAGGAAGTTTGAGGTCCGGAAATATGGAAATGACGTCATACGGAAATGATGTCGTTCGCGGACCAATCACAGCCAAGAGCTGTCCGTGGGGTCTCCGACATAAACACGGACAGTTAGAAAAATCAGAGGTGTACGAAAAGCTCTCCGAGGCGCTCGGAGAGGGCGTTCCTCGACGGATAGGGCGGTCTTATCTGTCCGTAATAGAAAAAACGGAGAGGCATAAATGTAGTGTAGAAAATCTTTTACCAGCACATTCACACAATCAAACAAAAATCAAATGTATATGCTCATATACACAACTGAAAATGTCAAAGCTAGGGGAACATTTAATAGACGCACACTGATGAAATATTTTTCATTGAAAAAGCTCCATGAAATTTCTTCAATGAATTTTAAGATTTAAACAGATCCAAAATAAGAGATATGAACTAATCTTTCCACCAAAATTACTACCTTGCATTTAGGGGACCAACATAAAAAACGAATGTCAAAAGAAGAGTAGTTAGTGCTGTATTTTTTGTACATGTGTATAGCAGCAGCCAATACAGTCAGTCATAATGTTTTAATGGAAAAATCTATAAATACATTTCTCATCTAAGAAACAGAACCTATTTATTTAATAGAATGCAATGTGTTAACTTTATGAGGCATGTTACAGTAGGTGTTCCAAAGGGATCAATGGTGGGTTGCCTATTATTTAGTTTATATATTTTGATGATTTTCCTGAGTCAGCAGTTGCTGAGATAACAGTTGTTTTGGAGAGGATGACACATCAGCTCAATCTTTCCTGTCTCAGTTCAAATGTGTATAATCATCCATGGTCGATGACCAGTGGGAAAATTAAAGGGTTGTAATGAGAAAGTAAAAAGGTGTTTTATTTTTTATTTCAAACAAAATTTGTTCTCTTTTTAATTTTGTTTATTTTGATGTTATCATTGTTTTATTCATGAATAACTGAAAAAATGTCAGTTCTCCTGCATGGTCTTCGTGATCCAGTCCAGGTAGTTAGCGACTCTGGTGTAGACTCCATATGATCCCCTCTGTGCACAGCCAGTCCCCCAGCTGACAATCCCTGCAGCCCAAAACCGTCCATTGTCCTTCAGGGCAAAGGCGCTTCCAGCATCACCACTACAGGAGTCCTTCCCTCCTTCAGGAAGTCCAGCACAAACCATGTTGTGTGTCAGGATTTGTCCTCTGCCCCGTTTCTGCTGAGACGTATTAAATGATTCACTGCAAGTCTCCTGGTCCACCACAGGGAGGTGAACGTACTTCAACTGTTTTGTTGAACGGCCCATTTCCTGTGTAACGCCAAAGCCTGACACCAGTCTGAAAAAGACAGATAAGACAAAGTTATGGTGAACTCAGAAGTAAAAAGAAAATACGTCTTCTGTCTCGAACCTGGACAATATTCACATGTTGACTCAAAAAGGCGGGGAAAAGCAAATTGAGGAGCAGAAAAATTATGAATTAAGAAAGAAGAAATTGTGAAATTTAACATGACAGTTATTTCCTTACCCAATCATTCCAGTGACATATGTGGCATTCTGTGCTGGTAAACATATGGGCATTACTGATGCGTCGAATGTGATCGGGTCTTGCAGTTTGATTAAGGCAATGTCGTTGTTGTAGTCTACGTTTTGGGGTTTGTTGTAATCAGGGTGAATGTGGACTGAGGCAGCATAAACACGAGAAACCATCAAGCTCTGAACATCAGTTTGTCCCAGATAAACCTGCAAATCAACAAGATATGTAGGATTTAGAATGTCTCTTTCTGTGTAAATACTATGTTAAGTATGGGTTACAGGTAACAACTATGGTGGCCCACTTACCTGCACAGTGTCGTTTGATACTGGGTTGGTAGCTTGTGTTGCAAGATGAGCTGCGGTCATAATCCAGCGATCACCATGCCTCCTCCAGTCATGTAATTTACTTTAAGTAGCACTTGCCAGGGGATGGTATTTTTTGGAGCATCGTTGCCTCCAATGATCCTCTCATATACAGAGAGGCGTTGTGTTGGCTGGCCACAAACTGGATGTGATGCAGATGTACACGAACACAATGAAGTTTCACACAAATACAGACTTTATGTTCCAATTGCATCACAGGATTTTATTTTGGCTACAGGTACCTGGCATGCATGTAGGAGTGACAACACTGCCGTTGCTGGATTTCCATTTTCCATCTGCTCCGCAGGTGAATATAGCTTTAGAGCACAGAACAAGATATATTTCAAAACCAAGCCATATTAAAAATGTAAAGATTCATGTGCTCACATGTGCATTAGTAGTGACACTTTACTGGCATGATGTTTGTAAAAATCTCACCATTTGCATCCTCAGGGAGGGAATAATATGGTTCATTACAGTGGTACTGAACAACAGAGCGGTAGTAGTTTTCAAAGTCAATCCGGTTGATCATCCCTCCGTTCAGCAGAGGGTCAGGTTTTCCACAGTTAATCCCTGCAGAACATAACAGGGACACTTTTATATTTTTCAAATGAGATGTGTTTTGAATTGCTGTAATTGTTTTATTTGTCGCAAAATAATTTCCAACATTCTTCCCCTTTGGTCATTTGACCTGTGGGACACTAATTACAACCCAATGATAATCACTATTTTGCATGTCTGTTGTAAAACTGTTACTATTAACCAACAGAAGAGTTAGCAATACAAATATTCCACAAAGAGACAGAATCTTTCTTTCCATCTCTCACTGTGTGTTCTCTATACACTCTGATACAGAGGAGGGAGGTGACCATAACAGCTTTACCTATTGACTTATAGGTAGCAGAGAAGCCGATATGCTGTTGGACTTCTGAGGTGGAGTTACATGACTGGAATATGAGAGTCAGTCTGTTGCCAGGAGAACGGATCGGCTCTTTGCCTGGGTGATCAGTGGAATTCTCCTGGCCGCAAAACCTCCCCAGGATCTGCTGATCATAGACGACCTGAAAGATATAAAACTTGATAAATACAAATGATGAGGCAATCCCTGACTGGTTCTGCTTCTTGTGGGTTCAAGCAAATCTTTATAACTTATTTACACTAACTACAACACACATTAATGTTTGCAGCTAATGGGAAATTGACACAGAAGGAGAAGAGTTTTAAAGTCAACAACATAACTCAGTAACAGCAATGTTGGCGTTGGTCAAGTAGGAAATTGTCTGGTGTTCAGACCATAATGTCTTAATATATGTGTGTGATGTGCCTGGGATGGTGGTGGGGGTTTGCACTTAAACATTAAATATGTACCTTCGGCTACCAGGTTTCTAAAACAAAACAATAACAAAGACCTATACTTTGATGACACCATAAAACAGCATAGGCTCATGGGAGTTGTTGTCTTCACTGCCATTGCCGAAGAAAATCAATCTGACGTGACTCAAATCATGTTCCCAGATGAGGTAATGTGTTAAAGTCTTATTCACGCTACGCGGAACGGTTAATAAAACCATGATCCTTTACAAGAGACCAATACACATAGTGGATGGAAAAAACAGCTAACTGGCTAACTGGGTGTTTTGGTTCTGCATAAGTCATCTGCACCGGAAGCAGAGACGAGCAAAGCCATGGGTCAAGTTGGTGTGACGCAATAAAAAGGCGACTAAAAGAAAACGTCCAGTTACCTTGAATAAAATTAGTGATGTGTCTGGGTTTGAACGTTGTTGGAAACATTTTGGATAATGTGAGCACATAAGCCAACAAAATAGATAACATATAACTAGCTGTTTTTAGACATTTTAATGAGGAGTATTAAAAGAATAGTATTAGAATTGTGTTTTGTTTCTTCTTTCAAAAGTTAGATAATATTGTCTAGTTTTTAAAACATAAAATGAGAGAAAGAGAGCATTTGTGGATCAGGAGCAGGATGTGATGGTCAAGTCATGAGTCCGAGTCCAAACCTTGATGCATGAATAGAGTCAAAGTCCAACCCGAGTCCTGAACACACAAGTCTAATGAGGCTGTTTGATTTCAAATAAACTTGCATCTCTAACGTCTGTTATGCTAAATTAAACTATAAAACGCATCCAAATTCAAACACAAATCTGTTACATTGGAACTCATCTGTTATCGGTGTCAGTTACTACGTCAGACTCAGCTTTGAGAGCAAAGCAATACTTTAATATTGAAGTTCAAGATCAATGTTTTTTATACATTACCGTGTCAAATGACCTTTTCCATTGCTATTTGTATAACATGTGAGCTTTCATGTGTCGGATTTAATTTTTGTCTTATTTTTCAGTCCAATTCAATACCTCAATTCTCTATTCATATTGAAGTAATGAATATAATACATGGAAATTGCTCAAAATACACTGTAATTATATGTTGAAATATTGTTCTGACTGTTAGAGAGTCCTGAGAGCAGCCAGCAGAAGGTTTGATGTCCAGGTGTTTTATGGACAGCTGGATCTGGTGGCCTTCAGGTCCCAACAGATTCCACGTTTTCCTCTGACCAGTTGGGTAGGGCAGGGGATACAGAGGGGACTGGACCTCATCATGCGTTATAGAATCAGAGTAGGGCAGCGAGAAGCACTCACACAGAGACACAGACACAAACCTGCAGAGATCCATGAACAGAGAAAGTTGGAACTAAGGTGTGAGCCCAAAGTTGATGCAAACAGGAAAAGAACAATTAGAGGCACAATCATTTGTTCACGTTTGGAAGATTTTGTTTTGACTTTGCTGTACTGGGCTCGAGATAATTCAGTCGAATTTAAAAGCAATTTGTTTGGAAGACAATGTTTATTGCATTGCATATAATATGAAGCTCAATTATCAGCAGGTTCACAGCATTTTATAATTCCATTTAGAAATCAATTTTAAAAATATTCAAACTTACCAAATGACAGAGTATGTCCAACCCATGTCTGGAGGAAGTAGTTACAGTTTGAATGTGGTTTACTGTTCTGAGAGGATTTGTGTCAAGTTCCAACGGATCCTGTCGTTTTGTACTGAACATTGAACTCCCACTAGGTGTTTTTGTGTATCTTGGCAAATGTGACTTGTGGGAGGAAAGTGTGGGCGCCATCAGGGACATTACTCAGAGTTACCTTGGATGTACACGTATGAAGCCAGACTCATTCACACACTCCACTTGGAGCCTCAGTTTTTCACGTAGAAAATCTTTCACCATCACACTTACACATTCAAACAAAAATAAAGTTGATATACAATTGAAAATGTCAAAAATAGGGAAAACTTTGGTAGTCACACACTGATGAAATGTATTTCATTGAAAAAGCTTCATGAAATTTCTCCAATCAATTTAGGAAGTTTGGAAAAGATCCAAAAGTAGAGATATGAACTAATATTTCCACCAAAATTACTACCTTGCATTTAGTGGACCAACTTTAACGAAGGATTGTTAGAAGAAAAGTAGTTGGTGCTGTATTTTTAGATATGTGTAGAGCAGCCGATACAGTCAGTCATAATGTTTTAATGGGAAAATCTCTTAAGATTTAATCTCTTAATCATCTAGTAATCTTCCTGTCTCAGTACAAATATAAACAATAAAAACTTATGTTTATCTTTAAATCCATTTTACAACCTATTCCAATCAAATGTGAAAGGATAGACATAGTAACTGATTTTGATCATATTTGTGTAATACTGGATCCAATTTGGAGTATTTGGACATAGCCAAGATATTTACGCACGCTACAGTCAGACACTCCATCAAGATGCAATGTTTTTGGCCTTTCGTCATTTCTAAATATTAAACTAGATCAGAGATAATATAATAATCAGAAAGGACATTGATCAGGCGCTCAACTCACCTCAGCTGTGCATGACAGCTACCTGAACTGCTGAGGCTCACCTTATATAATGGCCTTCCCGAAAATAATCATCCATCGTTGATGAGCAGTAGGAAAATTAAAGGTTTGTAACCAGAATGTACACAGGTGTTTTCTTCATTAGTTTTTTATTTAGAACAACATTTGTTTAATTTGAGATGTTGTGGTTTTCTCATCATGAGTAACATCGAAAATCTCAGTTCTCCTGCATGGTCTTCGTGATCCAGTCCAGGTAGTTAGTGACTCTGGTGTAGACTCCATATGATCCCTTCACTCCGCAGCCCTCCCCCCAGCTGACAATCCCTGCAGCCCAAAACCGTCCATGGTCCATCAGGGCGTAGGGGCCTCCACTGTCACCTTGGCAGGAGTCCTTCCCTCCCAGAGGGTCTCCAGCACAAAACATGTTGTTTGTCAGGCTTGGTACGTTGTTGTTCGGTTTCTGCTTAGCCAATGTAATTGATTCAGTACATGACTCCTGGTCCACCACAGGCACGCTCACGTAGTTCAGCTGATTTTTTAAAAACCGTTTGCCGTCGGTTACTGTAACGCCAAAACCTGACACCAATCTGAAAAATAGATAGACACGGTTATGGTGAACTCTGAAGAATTAAGCAAATCACAGTCTCTTGTTGAAAAGCTTGCCAGATTTTTTTCGAAACTTAAACAGATGAAAATAATTCATGATTTATGCAGCATCCTAAAATGTAAACATGATAGTTGTTTCCTTACCCCATCGTGCCAGTGACATATGTGGCATCCTGCGCTGGTAAACATATGGGCATTACTGATGACTTGAATGTGATCGGGTCTTGCAGTTTGATTAAGGCAATGTCATTGTTGTAGTCTACGTTTTGGGGGTTGTTGTAATCAGGGTGAATATGGACTGAGACAACACGAACAGGAGAAACCATCAAGGTCCGAACATAAGTAAGTCCCATAAAAACCTGAAAATCAACAAGATATGTAGAAATGTGTCAAAATATGTTGAGGATGGGCATGCAGATAACAACTATAGTGGCCCACTTACCCGAATAGTGTCGTTTAATGCAGGGATCCCATTTTTTGCTACGACATGAGCTGCGGTCATAATCCAGCGGTCTGCGATCACCATGCCTCCCCCTCTGTCTCCACCTACACTCAGTAGCACTTGCCAGGGGATGGTATTTTCTGGAGCATTGTTGCCTCCAATGATCCTCTGATACTCAGAGAGGATTTGTGTTGGCTTGCCACAAACTGGATGTGATGCAGATGTACGCAAACACATGAAGTTTCACTCAAGAACAGGCTTGAAGTTCCAATCACTAAAAAATTTCTAAACTTAGATATTTTTTGCAGTGTGCTACTTTTGCACTGAAAACCCATACCTGGTAAGCATGTTGGTCTGACAACAACATCATTGTTGGATCTCCACTTTCTGTCTGATTCACAGGTGAAGCTAACTGAGGAGTAAATGGAACAATACAAAAAACAAGGTTTGGTGTTAATCTTTGGTTTTAGCTAACAAGCTTAGGTTATCAGGTTTCAACTCAATCGAACAGCTAATGCATACATGTTATAAAACCAAGGGACATTAAAACGTTCTTCTTCTAGACGACAGCAGTAATGGTGAAACAAGCTAATGATGCAAATCAGAGAAATCCTCTGTAGACCCGTCTCATTTCAGTTTGGCCTTTACGAGGCCCACAAAGGAGGCGGTCCATGAGTTGGGACACAGCCAGTATGTAAATATCTCACCATTCACGGCCCCAAGGAGCGAGTAAAACGGTTCATTACAGTGGTACTGAACAACAGAACGGTACTGGTTCTGGAAGCCAGAGAGGAAGGTCACTCCACCATTCAGCAGAGGTTCAGGTTCTCCACAATCAAATACTGCAAAGAAACAAAACAAGACATGTGTCAGTTTTTCCTGTTTCTGGTCCCAAGTCATCAGGAGAACTTAGTTTGTGTTTCCATTATAATGTTACATATATTTGTTTGAGCTTAAAGGTGACGTACTGTGACATTCAGGCAGAGGAAGGTGCCACTGTCCATTGCTTTGGCACATGGTAGAGAAGCTCTCCATCTCCTGACCCCCCTGAAACAGAGAAAAGAGTAAACGATTAAATGTCAGCCTTAACACTTTTTCTTGATGCAAAGTAGTGCTCATTGTAATAAAGTTTCATCTAACCATCATCAGCTTGTATCCTTGGGCACAGCGCACAAAGATGTAGTCTCTGTAGAAATATTCGGTCAAGATTGGCGTGACTCTGCCTTCGGCCACGTTATCAGGAATTGGACACTGCACCCCTGGAAACGCCATGGAAACGCATATGAAACATCAGCAGCATACCTGAAGGGACCAAATATGGTGCACAGTGCCAAAATGCCTTGACAGCGGCACCCAACAGTTTAAGTGCTCATTGGCTTATTTCTACTGTCATTGCTCTCCCTCTCACTGTGTGTGCTGTAGTCCAGGCTCCAGCCGTTGCTCAGGCCTTCGTCGTCTGTGTGGTAGTCCAGCTGGACAGTGTTGGAGTTTGTGACCATCAGACCTGGACTCTTCGCACCACACAGCTTTATGTGATCTCTGTTTGGAATGGTCACCTTCAGAGAGAGGAGCAGTTACCTACACTGTTCATTTATCGTATCACCAATCCATTAATAGACAGTGTATGGAATTTGCTTGTTGTTACCTGCAACCAGTGATGGAGACAGCTCAGGCCTTGCTGTGTGTCAACGCTCTCTATGTGGAAGTTTTCAGAGAAGTTGAGAGACACAGTGAAGCCAAGTTCGACAGAAATGATGTACTGACAGGACATGGCGTGAGGTGGGGAGTTGGGATATCCTGGACTGTGAAGAAATCCCTCTGGCTCATCAAAAGTATCACCAGCACAGGTCACTGGGCAACAAGAAACAGGAGAAACTAGAAACTGGCACTTGAAAGAGCACATACCTCCACCAAGGCCTAACAGTCCCCTTATGAAACCACGTTTTAACTCACGAGATCCAGATTGTATCAAGATCCATGAATTATTCTCTGAGACATCAATGAAAATGTTGAAAACGAAAATGAAATCATTTCTATGGCTTGGTTCAGGATATTTTCTTCTAAATGTAGCTGTATGTCATTTGTGAAACTCGAGGTCGAAGTCACAACCGTTTGGCCCACATACAGGGGAGGAGTGTATCTGCGCAACACTCACACATGCAGCTGCGCTGGTCTGAGCGAAGTTCGTAGCCATGGTGACAGGAGCAGATGTAAGACCCGAGTGTGTTTAGGCAGATCTGAGTGCAGAGTGGACCTGAGGCATCTCCAGTAGCAGAACACTCATCTATGTCTGTTGATGACAAAGTGATTGATTATAAGGGGGGACGGTTCTGCTGTGAGAAGAGGGAAGCGACAGGAGGGTGAACAGAGAAGAGGTGTTACCTAACGCCTGGTAATGGGCATAGAAGCCCACGTTCTGGTGGCGCTCTGGGTTGTTGTTATCTGTCTGGAAGATGAGGGTGAGTCTGTTGCCTGGAGACAAGATGGGCTGGTTGCCGGGATGGTGCCCATCAGCTGAGTTCTCAGAGCCACAAAACTTTCCCATCACCTTTCCATCATAGAGAACCTGAAGGAATGTATCAAGGACAAAAAATGATTCACTGTGTGGGACCTTTGCTGTGAAAACACCAAGTTGTACTTTGCTGTTGGTCGTTTGTCCCATGCATGAATTGTCCTAAATATCTGGGGCAGCTCATAACACCACGAGGAGAAGATTAAAGCAACACCACGAAGCTGTTCTACCTTAAAATAACAGCTTCATAAATTAGTTTGAAGGTGAATGGTGCCATCTTCATTATCAACGCCTGTTCTTGCTCTACACTGTAGAAACTAAATGTGTTGCTTATAATAAAAAAAAATTACTTCAATTAGTAATACTGAAATTATAATTTTTTTTCAAATTAAATCAAGCAATTCTGTAAAATATATGTTGTCAACGTTAAGTTGAACAAGCTTAAATTCCTGTTTGTGTTTTGAGTTGGTCCAACAATTTTCTTTTTATCAGTGTAACTTTGGTAACTTTAACCAACGAGAAGAGGTCAGCTTGTCACACTTTATGTTTCAAATTCAAGCCAGGCAGCATTATTGTTTATTGAAATGAACTGTATATGTGTTGAAATGTGGCTCTGACTGTGAGGGAGTCGTAGTAGCAGCCTGCAGAAGCTTCAATGTCCATGTGTGTGAAGGTAATTCGGATCCGGTAGCCTTCGGGCACACTGAGGTCCCACTGCTCCTGCAGGTTGGGAGGGTAGGGCTGCGGATACTGGGGAGACTGGACCTCACCGTGCATCAGGGGCTCAGGGTCGGGCAGTGGCCAGCTCCCACACGCCAACACAAACAGAAAGCTGGAAAGGTGCATTAGCGGATTCATCACATATTTGTTTATGCGTGGTCATCTGAGCTGCTGGTCCAAAGTTGAACCAAACAGAAAAGAACAAACATGGTGTCAACACAACTTCATGATATCACTGAGGTTTTATACGTGTCTTTCTGAGACATGGATCAATTGATCAAGCTGTGAAACAGTAATAATAAAAGTTATTCTGCAGAAGTCAATACACAATGATTTAAGAAGCAGTTCGACGACAGATATCTGCTGTTAATTCTTGAATCGAGGAATAAATTGAAAACAAAAATCGCTTTTGTACAAAATAGGTATAAAATGTTGTATTTAACTTACAAGACGATACAGAAGGTCCACCCCATCTCTGGAATTTAATATCTGTCAGTGAACTGATCCGCTGTCGTTGGAGCAAATGCTTCACATTCAGGTAAAACATTCATAATGAAGAAAAAAGTGTTGTTTCCTGTATTTAGCAACTCACTACTTTGACCCTTTGATACACAAGCTATGCAAACACCTTCTCATGCCCAACATGGGTGAGCCGTATTCATGCATGGCTGGGTGTTTCTTTGCTTTATTCATTTACAGCTTATTCTTCCTTCTTTATAAAAGATAAGTCTCTATACCATCAAAACAACCTTCTTCATTAAGAAGAGCTGGATTCCAAGACACACCCACAACTCCAGCGAGAAGCCTGTAAAACAAAGTCCAGTTCCTTAGCATCAGAGATTTCAGACTCAGAATCAGGACCAAGAATTGCTTCTTCATTTTCCTCATCCTGTTCTTCATACAACATCTTTACCAACATGTCACCCGCAAGTCTGAAATGATTGTGACCAGCAGTACTAACACTCTGGATAAAGAAAATCAAAAGCATATTTTCAAATGCACATCAATCAGTCTATTAAGTTTATACTGTTATATTTTAAGTTTTATTTTGTGGAAAAAGGAAAATAATAATTTGTGGTATTAACAAACAAGATATATTAATGGATACTAACAATGTTAATTGATTAAAATACTTTTATTTCAAAAATATAGCAAAGAAACACCCAGCCCCGCATGAAATAACACAGGAAATGAATGCGGGTCATTTTTGATGTTCTGTACTAGAACATTTTATTAAATAAGGATTTGTGATGATCAAAAACAAGTTAGTTGGGATAACCTGAACTACTGAAATTCATTCACTGCAAAGATATAGAAAATAAAAACTGAGCCGGGTCACTTTTAACCCATGTTGTTTATCAAAGGGTTAATGGCAGGACTGTGTCTTGTTTGTCTTGGCAAAATCAAATGTATGCTCGCTTTCGATTTCTGGAGAAACGAATTTTAAAGTATTCTATTCTAACGAGAAATACTTGAAACATAAGGAACTCTCCTGATTTTTTTTTAAACAGATCATATATTTTATAACACTAATTCTTACCCCCTCGACCCTCATTCCACCACTGGATGGGGGTAACTTTGTTTTTTTTTTCAGCATTCCTCAAACTTGTTGCTTGCTAATACATCTTGTCTTTGTTGCCTTCAGAGCTACATCAGTCTGAGAAGACGTCCAACTATCTGCTGTTGATTGTTGTTCAAATCTGACATCGTGGGCTCCCTGCAGAGAAACCTAACCCTAACAACAGCCTTCTAAATTCTTGGACTACATTACCAGTAGTATGTGTGGGGCTTTTGAACTTGTACAATAGCAGTGTGCACCGATTCACCAGTTTAGCTATGCTCCTTAAGATTTTACCCTAATTGTCAGTCAAGTTCTGAACCAGTTGTTTTTAAGATTTCTGAGAATTTATTTTTCGATGAACTGCAGGGACTGTATCCACCCTGTTATACCCTTTCTAAAAAAAAATACTGAAATAAATAAATAGGTGGAAGAGGAAGAGGGGAAATATAAAACTCACGGTGAAAAAACAGGATGAAAAGAATAAACTTATCTTTTTTTTTTTACAAAAACATTTATACCACTAAGTGGCAGTAGAGGATGAACTGTTGTAACCTCACATGAGGAAGTGACACTGGGGCCATATTTTATACAGTATGTTGAAGAGATCAACTCAATAAAGTTGACAATAAAAACTCACAAAATGTTTATTTAAAAAGAAGAATTAGGAAAAAAGATGTGCCTTAAAAAAAATACTTTAACCTGATCAGGAGAGGGAATGTATGCATCTCATTAGCCCCAGTGTGCTGCTCATTGAGTGACTGGTGTGTTGTTTTTCATGAACATTTTCTCACCTCTTGCTTTCCTCTTCTGCTGTTGTGTGTGCTACAGGGCTTTGTTTTCAATTCATACATCGGATGAATTAAGATGATTCTTCCAATGGAAATAAGTGTTTATGACAGGATCCAAAGAGAATCCTCTGAAGATGAGCAACCTCTGATTTAAAACTTAGATATTTTACTTGTTTTATGTGATTCAGTGAAACACAACCCACTGAAAATCTTTTGACCTGCTTTTGTATGACTTGCTATAATTGAAGTGTATTTTTTAATTTTTACATATATCTTGTAATTAATATTGTGATATCAATTCCAACTTTAGCCTTATTCACAAACACACTTCTATAAAGATGTGCCGTAGAGGCTTCACAGGAAAACAGATGTCAGTACTGTCTGTTCTGAAATTACATTCTGTCTGCATGGCCTTGTGTGGTCATTTAGCTTACTAGTGTCAAATCTATAAATACAGCAATAGTTAAGTGTTCCTGTGTGTGGAGACCCTGAGATGTTTTGTGTGTATCTTTTATGTAAAAAGACAAATCGATTGAAACACTTTCTCTGCAGTTTATTTCCCATAATTTCCTTTAATACAAGAGTGAAGTCTGAAGTTATAATGTGTTAATGTAATTGTGATTGTCAGTGTTGGTACATTGATTACAAGGGTTACAAACTTAATTTTCACAAAAGTTGTTATTTTGGCAATTTGAATCAATTGTGATTACAGTATTATGATTCGTAGCACTGTGTTTCCACCTGCATCTTCCCCCTTTCTAAGAATTCTCCACCTTATCGATTGTCTCCTTGATCCAGTCGATATAGTTCTCTACTTTGGTATAATAACCCTTGTAGGCCCTATCCTCACAGGGGGGACCCCAGGACACGATACCAGCCAGATGATACGGGCCTGTTCCAGCAGACAACGTTGGTATTACAAACGGACTCCCGCTGTCTTTCTGGCAGCTGTCCTTCCCTTCTGCTCCAGCACAGAACATGTTCTCAGTGAAGGTCATGGGAATGCCATTTGGCGTGCGAGGTGTATTCTGACACTCGCTGAGGGAATAGACCCCGATTTCAGCGTATTTCAGCTTACGAGATGTTACAAGGCCAACCTTCCCCTCTGTCATCCCCCAGCCTGAAACTGTGCCTAGCTGATTTTCCCCCAAGCCGCTGTTCACCTCCGGCAGACATATGGGAAGGAGGTTTGGGCCAAAATTCACCCTGGAGGTCAATCTGATCAGAGCAATATCATTGTCATAATTGATGCGTCCCTGAGGAGAAACACCCATGGTGTAGCCAGGATGAATGATGATCCTCTCGCTATCCATGACCACCACACCTGACGATGCATCTGAGGTTCTGCTTCCATCCACCAATCCACCATACAGACTCAAAGAGGTTTCCACCAACGTCTCCACGAGATGAGCCGCTGTGACGGCCCATCGGTCATTGATCAGTGTTGCTCCTCCTCTAGATGTTTTTTTTATGAGAAGTTGCCAAGGTATTTGTCCCAGGTTTGCATTTTGACCTCCCAAAATCCTGCCTGCACTTCCATGGGCCCTTTCATGCAGCCCACACACTGAAGTACACACACACAGATTCATATAAGAGAGAAAACTTGTTCAAATGGTAACACTTAAATTGAGAGGCCGTTAATTACATTGTAACATAAAGAAATTACCAGTTTACAAACAGCTTAAGAATCACTTATAGGCTGTGTGCTAGTACCTTTGTTTCACCTGTAAGTTAAAGGGTTATACATAAATTACTATTGAATGATATGTGAGAAATGTTTTTGAAGTTGTACCTGGAGTGCATTTCGGCATCTGTGATTCTCCACTGCTTGATTCCCATTTGCCACCGGCACTGCAGGTGTATTTGTCTGAAAGATCGAAGAGAGGAAGTAATAAGTCAGAGAACATTGCTTGATTTATTCAAGGAAGATGAATGTGCAAAAGAAAAACAAAACAATAATCACCTTGTCCTTCCAGTTTGTAGTACTTTGAACTGCACCTCAGCTGGATCTGGCCTTTATACCGAGTGTGTGAGTTTTCTGAGTCTGTCAATTGAAGGATGCCATTTTCTGGGAAGTCAGGATGACCGCAATTCACAGCTATATGTAAGAAATGTAAAATAAACTGTAAACAAAACCAAGACGTACTCCAAGATAACTCACTTTTATAAGAAAGAAGTCGGACTCACGTTCACAGGGGTAACTAGGGAGCCAGGTGCCTGTACTCTGGCACGTTGTCTCATACTGCGTTGACAGCGTCAGGAGGCCTCGCTATATCGTGAAAATAGAACTTGATCATCTTAACACTTCTTTTAAATGTTTACATCAAATATGGAGCTATTAAAGGTTCTTGTTCACTCACAGTATTCACAACATAGCCAAGTTCACAGGCTACTGTCACTGTCTGACCCGGCTGATACTCTGGATCCTGAGGAGTCACAGTGGAGTGGGAGGTGACCTCTGCTTGACAGACCTTTCCTGCGATTAACATGTCAGAGAGCGAATTAGTGACGAGTCTCCAGCAAACTTCAAATAGCAAATGTTCTTTTCACCACTAAGGCAACGATAAAGAGGCCACAGCACCTCTGGTCCTGAAGTGCAAGCTGAAGCCTTTGTTGTTGCCGAAGCCGTCGGAGGTGAAGCTGATGTTGACACGATGTGAGTGAGTAAGGAAGGGAGACGGGGGGGGCGTGTGCCCGCAGAACGGTCCCATTATCCCAGAGGGAGTCTCAATCTGCAGAAAAAACAAGGCAATGTGTGAGCCCTGATGTCCTCTGTGCTCCTTTCACTGGGGTGAAGCATGCAGATGTATGTGTGGCATCCAATATCAACAGGAAAGACGAAAAATGCAGAATCTACCTAGCACTCAGTAAATAATCGGTTATGCAAGAGAGGGCAATTGTGTAAATAGACCTGAAAAAATTAGTATGGTGACAAGTTGCACCAGTAGAATTACCCGGTTATTACATAGTATGCGAATGGTCCAATTGCTACCCAGTCTGAATTGTGACAAAACCATGAAGAAAAGAAAAAGGAAGAGTCATAATTTAACAGTTAAATCAATCTTTGAAGAAGGGAAACACAAAATGGTTAAATGGGGGACATGACTGTGCAAGGAGACATGTGACTCAGAACATCACGGGTACGTTTTATTGGCAGCTGTACCCAAAGGAAGACGTTCTTCCAAAATGAGTGACACAGAGATACGGAAATGGTCAAAATAGGATGTGAACCTAATCTGTGAAATCCACGATTTCGACATTTTAGTCTGTACTTCCTCTTTGTTTGCTGCTCAGTTCAAAGTTAAAGGTTTTAGCAGAAACACACTTTTATTCACAGTATGTTGTCTGACTCAGCACATACCCTCAGCGCGTCTATGCATTGACCATCAGGGCTCTGCTCCACATCAAACACCCCAGTGAAGTGCAGTTCCAGCTGCAGGTGGGCCTCCACAGACAGGGTGTCCCGACAGTCTGCGTTCTCCGCATACAAGCCAGGCCAGGAGGGGCTGGATATGTCTCCTTTGTTCAACCCTGACAGATCCTTGCCACAACTCACTGTGTTGAAGATAAATTAATTGTTATCATCATTTTAATCAACATTAACACAATCATATACACATCCTTCTCTTTCTCTTTCTCCACCTCCTGACTCCCTGCTTCTGCTTCCTCTGGTTCTCACTTCATGTTTCAGTTTTGTTCCGTCTTCTTTGACTTGTCTCCACTGTGTCTGTCTGTTGTCTTCTAATAATCATAATAACAATAATAATAATGATAATAATAAGGTTATTTGCACCAGTGCAAGTGTGGTTGTCCGTGCCCAGGTGGTAACCATGGCGACAGGAGCACCCGTACCCTCCGATGGTGTTGTGGCAGAACTGGCTGCATTCAATTTCTGGGTCTTCCTCACATTCGTTGAAGTCTGAAAGAATAAATTGATTAAAGGTCAAATGTAGAAAATAAAGAGAGATAACACTTTAATTATTTGATACACATCTTACAGTGATTCAACAGCCGTACTGATCATTTCAGGCTATTTAATCTTTGCGTTAAAGGTCAACACTGGACAGTTTTATCCAAACATGAGAGTTAGTCAGTGTTAGCAGAAAAAAACAGAAGTTTCTCTTTTTCATTTGGAGCTGACACTATGTATTCAAGTATAAAGGTATTATATAAAAACTACATGAAGTACATTTACAAATGGGATTGTAAAGCACAATATTTCATTGTTTTTTGAAGAGATACCAGCAAAACAAATACAAAATATGCCTGGTCAGACATCGGTGAGTATGTAAATGTACACACGTCGCACAGAGGGTAAACTCTCCAAATGGGGACAATATAAAAAACATACAAAAATATAATGGACATTGGTTGGAAGGACACAACTGGAACTTGTTTTTCTTTCTCTGTGTCTCACCTTGCACACTGTAAAAGCCTTTGAAGCCTCTGTGCCTCTTGATGTTGGAGTAGTCCGAGTGGAAAGAAAGAGAGAGACAACCGCCCGGGTAGGAGACGAGCGAGGGATTTACCATGGACTGGAGCTCCTGAAAGTCCCTTTGGCCACACAGAGAAGAAATGAGGTTTCCATTTGAAAAGATCTAGAATTAAGAGATGGCAGATCAAATCATAAAATTAGAGGGTGTAATGGCAGTTTCTTCATTTATTTATGAGAATTATGACTTCATCTTGACCCCTGACCTTCACGGCATCGTTTTCACAGTCCTGGCTGTCCTCCAGGTCCAGGTGGACAATCCTGATGGAGAGGGTGTAACCATCGCTGGCACACCTGCTCCAGTTCATACTGGCGTGGGGCTGGTATCCACTGGGATACCCTGGAGACTCCACCCATCCTAGCAGCATGCAGCGGGCCGGGTGGGAGAGAAGAAGAAGCAGGAGACTGGAAGGATGTAAAGAAAATTTCACGAAGAAAAGGAGAAGGTGTGAGGAGCATAAAGTCAGGAAAGAAAATGTAAGTGTAGAATTTAAAGTGAGGGACAGAGATAGTGAACCGCGCATTAAACAAACAAAAACGAAACCATAATGCAACTGGAAAAAACGCAAACCTTTGCCCAAAAACCCTCAATATTCTCTGGGAAATTGGTGAAAATGTCCAAAAAATAAAATATCACAATGTCTCGCAATGTTAAAGAAAGAGAAAAAAAATTCCTGGATCCGCCCCCTGATCCATACCTGCACAAAAATTTAGAGGTCTCTCCGGTGACCCAAACTGCATTCTTTCACAACGTTTTGAGTCACGCTGCTAAATAACAGACAAGCGAACAAACGTGGTTGAAAACATAACCTTTACAACATGCAAGTACTCAGAGTCTATCCTGAAACCAGTATGATTCACTAAGCATCTGTTTTAAATTATTAAAATATAATATATGACACCCACCTCAATCTTAACATTGTGATCCCGTCAAATCTGTCCTCAAATAAAAGACTACTTCAATATTTCACCTTCCCCTTTTAATATTAATTTATTTTCCATCTCTCCTACTGGCCCGCTGTCCCCTTCCTGTCTCACTCACATTTTGCATACATAAGCACTTATAAATCTATTCGTAGATTGTTTTGTGCGTTTGCAGTGAGGAGGGAGGGAGTTGACATTTGCAGCGAGGCAGGCCGCCGAGCCCAAACACTTTTCAGATGCAGATCAGTTTGAAAATGTCTCTGAGGCTTTGGCTCAACAACTTTCCTGCTCTGTGAGTCAAAGGTTCAGCTGAAACAATGGAGATGGAGTTCAAGGAATGGGTGTGCTGAAGAGAGGAAACGTCCTATTGTGCTGCAGCTATGGAAACACACAGACACAAACACACAGACACACAGACACAAACACACAGACACACACACACACACACACACACACACACAGAGACATACATACATACATGCACACACAGTCATCTCTCCATGACATCAGATGACATAACTTTGACATATATTGATTTCCTGGAGGCTTACCGTAATCGGGTTAACCCTAAACCAGTACTTTCCAAACACTTAACATAACCTCAACCCTAACCCTAGCCTTAACGCAACCCTTACCTAATATCAAAAAACACCGAATCGAATTTCAACGTAAACCTAACCTCAAAATTGTCTTCACCTTAAAATTTGATGATATCACACACATGTACGCACACTCTATCTTACAGTAAGAGGGCTAGGGCAGGAAGGAAGTGAGAGAGAGAGAGAGAGAGAGAGAGAGAGAGAGAGAGAGAGAGAGAGAGAGAGAGAGAGAGAGAGAGAGAGAGAGAGAGAGAGAGAGAGAGAGAGAGAGAGAGAGAGAGAGAAAGATGGAGGGGGAAAACAGCAGATGAGGGTCACTGGGGATTTCCACAGAGAAGGATCAGAGAAGGCATGAGAAGTAGGTTAGGCAGAGAACGGGGGGAAACACATGTAGTCACAGAGAGAGAGAGAGAGAGATCATCCGGCAGGAAGAGAGTGGCGACAGAAGATCACGAGCACTGAATGAGAGCAGCAGAAGAAGTGAAGCAGAGAGTTCACTGAGCTGAGACAACTTAAACATCAGAGGCCTGGAGCAGGCTTCAGGTGGGGAGGCCGACATTACACTTTTCACTCACAGGAGGTGGACCTGTCCAATGGGCTGCAAATGGTTGAGATGAACTGCACGAGTGAGGACAAGTACCTAAAAGATGGAAAATGCTGTGATCGCTGTCCTGCAGGTAAGTCACTAGCTTTTCTTTTCTCTTTGGACAATGAGCATACTTCTAGGTCTGAAGCCCGGTGTGTGTCTGATCTGTAAAACTATATTCAGCTTTTCTCTGCACCTCATATTCTATATTAACGTCAACTTCTCCACGTCACACTTCTCATCAGGGACGCATGTGCAGACTGATTGTGACGGCACAAACAGAACCAAGTGTGATGCATGTCGACATGGGTTTTACATGGCCACTAAAAATCACTTGATGAAATGTCAACTCTGCAAAAAGTGCAATTACCGTAAGTCATTCACATGTACTGCTGTATTTACACACACACACACACACACACACACACACACACACACACACACACACACACACACACACACACTCTGTTTCTGTCATCATGCGAAACAAAAACATTGTGGCTTTCCTCCATCCTCCTTGCCAAAACTCTGTTGACTCACATTTCTAAGGCTGCATGGGAGCCATTGTTTTCAGGATGAATCTGCTTAATGTGCAGTCCCACTCAGTTAAAGCCAGGGTTGGTAATCCTGGAAACTGCTCTGGCCTCTGCTTCAGCGGCATGTGTCTCCCCAGATGAAGACTCTGATCACGAGCAGTGGGAGCGAGTGGCAGGTCGGTTAGTGACAGACAAGCCACCGAGTCATTTCAATCAGATTACAAATGGAATGATTGGCCGTGTTATTTACAATCCTGAAAAGGCAACAGACAAAAGCTTTTTCATATTTTTCCAGATGACTTTATTCATTGATCCTGACATGAAGAGGATTTCAAACGATGAGATGAAAAGTGTTTCAGAAACCAATGACCAACCCTTCCTTTAACTTTATCTGTGTAGCCAGACATTACAAGTCATTCTCAGAAGACTTTACAACATCCATCCATTTTCTACACTGCTTGTCCTTTGAGAGGGATTTTATGACATGTAGAAATTTTTTCCCAAGGATGGATGATTCATTTTATTTAATGGGGCTGCTAGACCCAGGCCCAGGGCCCCCAGAGGTCAGGGTCTTCCTGGACCAGAACCTCTGTAAAGAAAGTAATACAACCACTACTAGAACGGAAATTCACATCACAGGATCTGCATTTATTTTGTCAAAGGTAAAATGTGTTTTTAATAATGAACGGTGGTGTAACAGAGATGCTCCGACCTACAATGCACACTCTCAAGACATTAGACAACAAGGTGGATTGATGCAGAAACCAGATAAAATCACATCGTCATCATTTTTATACAAATATTTCATAAATCAACCATGGATGCAAAACAACTAAAGAGACACAAAACACATGAAACAGATTCATAACAAGCATAAAAAGACCCAAAGAAGGTACAAACCAGTTTCGTAGACAAAACAGCCACACAATAGAAGAGGCACAAAATAACCACAACGACTCATGAAACAACCAGGGAAACACAAAATGGTAAAGTGAAAGAAAGTTTGATGAAAATAAACAAAAGTAGAAAGGCACTCAGAGACCACATTCCAAAAAGTCCCATTTTGAAACCACAATTAAATTCACTAGATCTGTATTTTTATTTGGAGCCGACAAATTGTACTCGTGAATATCAGTCTCCTGAATATGTCAATCAGGGGCATTTTTCCACATCTTCCATGTATGAGCTCCACTGAGTCCCATTCATGTTTACCTTTTACTTTTACCAGAAATACCTATGGGAGAACAGGGGACTGGTCTCTCTTCAACAGCCAACACTCTTTGTTAAAGTTTCTCTGTGACACTTTCAGAAAACAAACAGAGGGAATCCAAATACTGTTCAGCCTTGGAGGACACGAAGTGCGAGTGTGAGACTGGTTTCTTCTGTAGTAATGACCAGTGTGAGCACTGCCAGCCAGTGACCCAGTGCCCTGTGGGTGAAGGAGTGCGGGTTCCAGGTGGGGAAAATAAATCACCACGAACTCTAGCGAGCATTTGCATCATTTCATACAGTACAGCACTAAGTGTCAGTGGAAATGACATCACATCTTATTCCTTCTTGCAGCTAATCGCACCAATGATACCATCTGTGCTCCTTGTGAGGAGGGGACCTACAGCAACGTGACCGATTTCATCTCACGCTGTAAAACACACACCAGGTAGGACGTTGTCTCCTCTCTTACTTATTTCACCTATTATATCGTATTGGGCTTTTTATACGTCCCTGGGAGAAATATGCCTGATTTAAAAACACTTATATATATTTGTTTGTCATTTCCAGATGTCGGGAATTAGGCAGAGATCTGAGAGTTCGGGGAACCCAAAAAAACGATTCCAGCTGCACTGACGTTTTACCGCGTAAGTCTACAGTTATAACTCAATATCGTTTCTTCTCATCAGATCTCAACATCTTTTTAGTTTGGAAAGGAAATTTATTTGTGCAGTGTGACTGAGTTCCTGTTGACCCTCAGTTCCTATCTGTCATATGACCAGGTTACTGAGGGAGGAAGTGAATGGCGTTAAAGAGGATTCACACTGATGCTTCATGAGAGGATTATAATTAACCAGAAGGTCCAACCGTCCCTTTATGGAACCACATTTAAAATTCACTAGATCCGGATTTCTATTTGGATCTCATGAATATCACGATCCGTGAATTCTTTTCTGAGAAATCCATCCAACTGCTCAATGTTATAAAAAGTGACAAAAATCCTGGATAATAGATAATAGATAATAGAGGTAATAATCACTTGTGATGTCCGTCAATATCGGATGCAAAATCTATACTGCTTATCTTTTAAGGGTCGTGGGGGGGCTGGAGCTGATCCCAGTTGATACTCGATGAGAGGGGATATCATATTCTCCACACAGAAAGACCCCAAAACACTATGTGTTAAACCACTTCACAGGGGAAAGAGTGTGGTTTTCATCCAACCACAATTTACCAGTAACTCAACAATATAGAAACTGAACGAGCACTCCTGCTGGGGAAAATGCATAAAGCTGTTTTTTTGTCATTTCTCAGTCATTTTGATCATATACAGAGGAAACAAGGGCAATATTTGGAAAACACTCGCTTCCTCTCAACATTCACCAGAAGTTACAGTTTATGTTGTTGTCTCTCGTCCTCAGGTTGTTCCTGGATGCTGCCCACAGTCCTTTGGTCAGGACTCGTGTTGACGACACTTGTCCTGCTCGCTGTTTTCGTCTTCTGTAGGGCAAAGCGCAGATCGCTCCGAGCAGGTGAGTGCAAAGCGTCACATGTGTTGCTAGTTTCGTCACCTTTGTTCTCGTACTTTTAGAAGAAAGAAAAAAGTCTTCCTGACAAAGCGGTGTTCAGACACAAAGGCAGTACCTACACATGCTGTCAGCCACAACTGTGACATCCATTCAGTCATATAATCAGCCACTGCTCGTCTATCTCCCCTCCCACTGTTTCCTGTACAGAGGATATGAAAATAATAAAACTCTAAATTAGATAAAATTCAATGTACACGGGACATTTTCTCATATTCTTGGAAATATAGTGCTGTCTTGGCTTATATTTTGGCGCAAAAGCAGAACATTTAGGTTTTATTTCGCAGCCGTGTAACGTGATGCTACAAGCCTGTTATGAGCATGGCTACGTGACAGGGGGAAACCACATCCTGTACATTTTCAGCCTGACACACTTATTGGGCAAAATGTGACGCACGCTTCACAGGCAGCCAGCTCATAATGAGAAACAATTTGTGCGAAAGTGTCACAGTCCCACAATTGAATGTTGTTCGCTGACGTATTTCCAGTGAAGCAATGTGCCAATACTGGAATTTACACATGAAATACAATACAAGTGTGTGGTTCTGTCAGTAATGACCACGAACTACCTGAAGGGATCTGTAGGGCTCCTGAAGTTTCTCATGTCCTGAGGCTGTTGTTCACTTTTACCCCTTTTCGACTAAGTTGAACCTGGTTCTGGGATTGATACGTTTGTCTTATTTTCCCGCCCTTATATGTTTGACCCAATTGGAATCTGTTGCGGCCTGATGAGTCAAATCCGACTTCAGCCTTGTCCTCTGGAAACTTTCTCAAGTCAGCAGGAGACGATTCTTTAATAGCAAGCACAACGTTTTCAGAGATTAGCGGTTTCAGACCATGTACGGTTTTTCGTGAATGTAAAAGGTCTGTAAAGCCCCATATTTGCATAGTGCACACCGAATGGAGGCAGACATTTCCTACACACTCTGAGCTGCTGACTGGGGGAGTGATGTGTATGTTTTTTGCACATTAGAGCATGTTAACCTTTTCAAGTAATAACCCAAAATAAAGTCATGAACCTAAATATTAGTCCCCTTCAAAGAAAATCCCTTTAACACGAGTCACACTGAGCCGTGGTACATTTTAATTTGACAGCTTTATTATTTAAGAAGTAAGAAAAGCCTTGCAGTGTACAAGGACCATATCGGAAAGAGCACTGGTGCTACAAGCCGTGTCTGCTCGAGCCCGATCAGAGTTTCCATGCAAACAGAAGTTGTTAACCTGCAGTTTACTTGATATGCTTGACCTTTCCGCAACAATTTATCACTGTTATAATAGGTATCACCTGCATTTTCTGTGTAAAAGCCAGGTCCAGTGTTCCTGTTACGGCGGAGGTGGTGACCACAGTACTGGTGAGGTCGCTGGATCTGTCTCTACCGTCCACAGAGCCGAACGGCCACTGCCAAGAGAGCTGTGCCCCGGAGGAGTCCAAGTTACCACTTTGCAGCACAGGTGATACATCCTCGAACACGATTGCATGCACATACGCACCAGATTTACAGCTTTTAATCTACTAATCCCTTTTTCATCACAAAAGGCCAAAAGGGTGCCTGACCTGCTTGTTTAGAAACGTGCAATAATGATGAGGATGATGAGGCGTCCATTTGTTCCCAATAATATGTGATTTATTTACTCACAGTCCGGTGGGTTTTAAATCGAAATAAGTGCATCACCTTCCTATTTTACAAACATAAACCCAAACCAATCAAATCCCATCGGATTAAAATACCTTGAGCTCTATTTGCAGCGGCACCGTTTCCTCCAGCAGGCGGGAGGGATACAAAATAAAAACTAAAATGGTTGTTACTAATAAAGAAGTCGATAGGAGAGAGAAGATGGGGTATGACACACTTCACCTGAAACCCTGAGCCCTAAAACGTACACCCTAATAGATCCCATACGTAAATCCTGCAGCCATGTGTGGACTCATTGTTATGATTATGCACGGACCTTTTCGAAGATTTAAGATATACATATGGGAAACACATTAAAGGTTCAGTTTGTAGAATAAAGTGACATCTAGTGGTGAGGTTGCATGTTGCAGCTGAATACCTCTCTCCTTACCCTCCCCTTCCAAACATGAAAGAGAACACGTGGTAACTTCATTTGTCATAAAAACTCAAATGGTATTTAGTTTGTCCACTTTGGGCTGATGTAGAAAAACATGGCAGCCTCCATAGAGAAGATTCACTCCCGGTGTAAATATAAAGTATGTAAATATAAAAAGGCAGTTTTATATTTATATAAACAGTTTTTTCAATTTAGATGAAACACACTACTGAAACATCACTCCGATTATTTTATATCCCGCCAATAAATCCCTTTCACCTAAATCTTACACACTGGACCTTTAAAGAGAAATAAGAATATAAAAGTTAAGAAGACATAAATACGCAGTTACACCATTTGTTCCTTTCATTTGTCTCCCAATCGTATATCAGACTGAGAAGTATATTCCTCTCTTCAGCACAAGTCTGTTTCAATCTTCCACGTCCATAAGGTCTTTTGGCCCCACTTTCAGCAGAGTGACATTACTGTGAAGGATGGTCACTCGGAGTATTGATTTTCATCCTCCCCCTTCGCAGATGTTTCACTGGTCAGCTGCGATGTGGAAAGCAGCCTACCCATAACCCCGCTGAAGTTCTCGGCTTCATTTGCTAGATCCAGTCCCAACACTGGGGATCGCACCAGCAACTTCCACAGGATGCCCTCTGAGCCACAGGAGGACGAGTGGTGTGACATAACGCAGTAAAAGTTCTCGTAACAGCACGGACGGAGTTTAGAGTCACTTTCTGGCTCGGAGATGCTGTAACTTAAAAAAAAAAAAACTTAAACCGTAACTATTTATACCAACAAGAAACAAAGAGCAGAAGGTTGTACTTTGTGGAAATAAGGGTCGCTGATCGTTTGTCGCCCCCTGCAGGCCTTTCTTGAGAACTTCAATTCTTGTGACGGGACATTTTTTACAGTGAAGCTAAGAGCTCAAAATCCTGACATCAAGTAACTGACAGATTTATCACATGTGCAGATTTAACTTAAGCTAAAAGCAAACACTGGTGCAGCTCTTTACTTTGACTGGAGCTTCAGACTGAAAGGGGTCTTAAGCTACAGCTCAGTGTCGTCTCTATTAAGGGATATGTCTTGTTATTGTTTTATATTTTTCTTATCAACAAACCACCAAAACCAACACAAACTAATCCTACAAATATTTTCCGCTGTAGTCAACCTATATATAAGTTATTTCTCAATACAATATATATCCGATGTTGTCAAAAAGCAAAAAATACCTTGTGTGTCCATCCCGGTGTCAATCGATGAAGTCTATGCATCCAACCAGCATGGTAACACAACTCAAAAAGCGTTTCTGTTGTTGGGCTTAGACTTTTCACGGAACTTGTCGACAGTAAAATATAAAATGTTTCTTGTCTGCATTATGTATGCATCGTGTAAAGTATGTTTTTGGAATGTTGCTTGAATCTAATTTAACTTATTTTGTTGCAAATTCAGATGATTTGGCCAATTTTTTTTTTTTTTACATTTTAACTGTTGGAAGCCAAAGAAATTAAACTCTCTTACCTTCTCTTTAAGTTTGCTGTAATCAGACTATCTATAACCCCCCCCCCCTACACACACACACACAGAAGACACTTGAAGCTGTAAAACATTGGGTATATTAAGATATAATATTAAAAATGGAGCAGTGATGCTGACAGAAGTCTGATTTGTTTATAACATAGTTATGGGAATAGTGCAATATGAGGAAGTATGTTTGGGAATGTTTACAAGTCAAAAGTCATGCGTCTCTTCTCAGTACCATCACACAGAAAACAACAACAACATAACAGCACAAATTCAGTCTTATTGCTAAATTTCAAAACATTGTTGATTACATTTTCAAAAAAAACGAATAAAGGTTTTACACATTTTAATTCCTGCACCTGGTGCTGGACAATTTTCGGCTAAAAATAAATTGTGTTTATAAACTGAACGCACACATTCCCGCTTCACTTCAATCCCCCTTTTTGAAGACTTGCTTGGCAACGATGTCCTGAACCCTCATCTCCTGCGGAGAGAAAAACAGAGGATGGAAGGGAGGTCGAGATTAAAACAGGGGGTGGGCAGCGGGGTGGGGGGGTTATAAATGAGCAGTGGGAATCAATATGACAGTTTGGCACATGAAAGAAGAACTAAATTAGTGATACACTCACCGAGGATCGCGTCCCAAAACACCATCACACCCCCCTTCTCTCCCTCTCCTCATCCTCTGACCTTGTAATCCGTCTCCCACTCTTTTCACCGTCTACTTATCTCGCTGCTTTTTTTATAGCCCTCCCCCCTTCTTCCTGCTCCGGCTCCCCCTCACTCACTCATTAGTCTCTCACACTGCTCCTTACTCCACCATTTTAAAGCCTGGAGCTCGCTGGGATTTCTTTCCCGAGTTTCTCCTGAACGTGGCAGCAACAGTGTGTTGTTTTGTTCGGACGGTATTAGAAATCCTGCCAGAGCTCTTTAGCGAAACACTGCCGATTGTTTGAAATCGTAATCCACACTGACAGATAATCTATAATCTTAAACTCTTTAACAACCAAAACTAAAAGTAGAGTGCATTCCTCCGCCCAGTCCCAACAGTCTCTTATGAAACCAGAGTTAAAATCAGTAGAGACAGATGTTTATCTGGATCTGCACCACAACTCACACGCTCATAATTATCAGTCCTCTTAACATGCCTGATTGGAATGGGCTCTTCCTTGGGTCATGGCCCATCCCTTCACAAAATTTAATGGAAACCAGTTCAGTCGGTTTTGTGCAATCCACTTGTCTTTGCCCTCCTTTGTTCAGTGTCCTTTTTTCCCCTTCAGGCTAGCACAGGTCAGGCTATTAGAAAAAAAAAAAAGACATCTTCCCACAAAGACAACATGGTGCAACAGAATCCAAACTTCCAGAGCTTCTCTTCAAGTCCAAATCAAATTTAAATGTGGTTTTGTAAGGCGACAGTGGGGCCTTGGTTGAAATAGAGTGTCCTTCTAGTTTGCATGTTCTCCCTCACTCAGCATCTTTTTCCCTTAATGCTTTTATTTCCCTAGTTCCGTATCCCCCGTCTCCCTCCCTCCCTCCCTCCCTCTGCTTTGGCCTCTTCCTCACATCTTTTCACTTGATCTATCCTCTCTTACCAAATGCAGCTTGTCTCCCTCCAGCCAGTGGGTCCAGCCTCGTCCCTCTTTCTCGCCTCTCTGCACACAGAGCAGCTTGTCTCCTTCCCAGCTCACCGTGGTCTGCAGCAGCACAGAGATGTTGTGTGTCATCAATATGTAAAGTGGCTCACGCTTTCAATCACAACAGCCCTATCGTGTGGTGCTAAAAAGGGTTTTCGTTTGTTTGTTATTCATGCACCGGTATCAAAAGCATCCTTCCTTCTCACGTCACTCTTTGCCGGCTGAAGCAGCAGGTGGTGGTTACAACACAACAATAACAGCAGGAGGTGGTCGGATTTGCTCCGACACTCCAAAGTAAAAACACAGAAACCAAACTTGTGCAAAAAGAGAAGTGATGCGCTATATTCACCGAACCAGGAACCTGTGAACTTGTCCAAATTAGTCGACGTTTATATTCAACAACACACAGAAACACACAGAAACACTCACCTGACACACACGTCCGTCCACTGGCCCCAGGTCTTCAGTGAACTCTTCTCCGATCTTGAAATCCATGATGAAGTTCTTGAAGGTGGTGAGAGTGCGGATCTTCATGGACCCTGAAGCCGGGTCGTGGGTGATCTCTTTGCTCGGCCTCAAGAGACACACGATCTTCCTCAGAGCAAAGTTTATATCTGAGAGAAGATAGAGACACTTTTGATTCAACACAGGCCAGAAGCTAAACGTGATCTTGTTAAAAGGGGGGCTTTGTTCGACACTGACAGTGTACACACAATACCCTGTGTGCGTGTGTGTGTGTGTGTGTGTGTGTGTGTGTGTGTGTGTGGGGTCATGAGAAGGACATGGTTCAGATTTCATTACACTAGTTTGATGATGCAGATGATGATGAAATCAGTGATCGAAGACGAATAACAACTCAAAGTAACTGAGCAGTGGAACATACGAACTGGATTAAAACGCAGCGCAGCAGGAGTGGCTGTTTGATAAATGGAGGATCTCTTCTACTGGCCTTGTATTAGTCGTCATGACGAGTTTGACTTGTTGCAGTTGTTCTCAAAAAGCTTCCCAGAGGCGACTCGAATGAAATCTTACCCAAAGCTGCGAGGTACTCGTCCATATTCACCTGCTCCACCATATGGAACGAGCCGGAGTAATTAGGTTTGGACATGTTGCTGCTTTTGTTCTTTCCCCGAAAACACAAAAACCTCCAGACGAGCTGCTCCTCCTTCTGCTTCGGGTGGAGTGAGGATCCTGCAGAGAGACGCAGCTCTGATATCACTTTCACTTGCGCAACCTCTGTGGACAATGTCCGGACTGGAGGAGGTCCGTGCGTAATGGAGCGTCAGGACCGAAGCGTTGGCACCGCAGGCTGCGCAAGGAACTCCTCACTGTGGGTTTGTGAAATCCTTCTCCACTCGGGGTTCTTTCTCCTGCAGGAGCACATGCAAGGGGGCGGTTCACTCATCCGTTCTGCTCGGATCCAGAGGGATCGGTGACGGGCAGGGGCGGTGCTTAGGATCCTCTGGAACATGTGGTGGGTGGGGTGGAGGTGAGCAGCGCATGGAGAACACATTACAGACTTTGTGTTGGTATGTGTTCAGCTCATCAGAATGTTAATCATCTCAATGGGATTTGTTGTGATGTTTTATTTCACACACACACAAGTTTGCACACTTATCCTCACTGGGAATTTGCATTGAATACCAGTCATTGTGCAACTTATCCCTAACCTAATTATCTTGTTATTTCTGTATCCTTGCCCCCCCTGCCCTGACCCCTGACCTTTACCATAACCTTAGAGGCTTTTCATGTAACAGAGGGACAAGAATGTAAATCTGTAAAAACAATTTTAACCTCAAAACATGTTTCCTACTTCAAAATGAAGGATTTTCGTTATGCAGACCTTCTTTTTGTCTGAGGAGCTGACACTCAAAATGTGTTTAAATTTGAGACATGAGGAAAAGTGGAAAGAAGCTTTTAATTTATAGAGCCCACCCACACAGTGATATTGTACTTTAATACTTTCTCCACATTACTCAGAAAGCTTCTCCTCCGACATCCGATGACCGACCTGCATTTTTGTGCTCGGTCTGAAATATCAATGACGTAAAAGAGACAAACAATGGATGGATTATGACATAATGCACCCCAGGCTCAGACAAGTAAAAGGACCCCCGACTGAAAGAGACACAAAACACGTTTCTCATCTCTTTGTCGTCTCTGTGTGTTTGTTTCAATTCTTAAGATTTTCTTTCATTCTGTTGAGTTTCTCTTGGTGATTTTTGCAGGTTTCTCCTTGGGCTCCGGCTCCTTGGGCTCTGGCTCCTTGGGGCCCTGGACCTGTGCCTGTAGGCCCACTTCAGCTAGGCCCACCCAATTATATCCCCATGCATCCACTTCAATTCAAAAAATGGTTTTATTTATTCAAAGTAATGAAGTCTTAACATCTGTTGCCAAAAAAGCTATAATAAAGAGCAACTAAAGCTCTTTACTAAAAATAAAATAAAGAGTGTTCACACATGCTCCGCCTTTATTTTTTAACAACCAAGCATCCATGTGCCTTGTGAGATGTCAATGACCTATCTCTGCTTTTAAACCATAAACATGTATTTTGTATAAGATCTTCACTGAAAAACAAATTCTTTAACATAAATATAATCACAGGGCACATTTTGGTTAAAACCTCTCAGTCTCTCCTATTTCTTTCTCAACGAGCCACTTTTCTTGTCCGACTTCGGCTTCTTCACGTCCTTCTTTCCTTTTGACAGATTCTCGTAAACCTCGTCCGTTTTTCTGGAAATGAAAAACAGAGCCGGTGAGTGATTTATTTTTGGCGATTCAGCTCCTTTATGCAAGAACCAGCAAACACTGACGCTAACTGGAAGAGGTTGATGAACAAGGCTGCTGCTTGAGAACTATTTAAACAGAGAAAAGCCCATGGTTCAATCACTCCAAGCTGATGGCCGAGCTCCAAGTGGGTCAAAGTTTACAGTGTGAGGATCTGAGTGATCCGGTGTGTGGGAGCCGTTTCATTTCCTCTGATTGGATAATTAGAACATTGTCCAGTTAATACACAAGAGGCTCCAGAGCCCAGAGGTCACACAAACATTATTCACACAATAAAACACACAGAAGAGGGGTGTGTTGAATTTGTGTGTACACTGTAAAAAATAGTTTTAGCCTTGTTTATCTATTAAAGGATCACTTTACTCAGCGACTCTCATCGTGAAGAGTGAAAACAGTTCAGTGTGAAGTTCGCTGTGGGTCTGGAGGAGTTTTATGCAGTAATTAAAAAGGTCCCGATGACCTTAAAGACTTCATATGTTTACAAACTGCTGGTAAGTGTTTTTAATATGTGCTTGTTTAGCAGGTGAGGATCTGATCAAAGACGCTATTGAGTTTTAGATAATGTAGAATCCAGTCTTTTCGGATCGTGACCCACACTACAGACTAAAAGTCAGGAAATCTCCTTGAGATTAACACACACCCATAGTTGAAGGATTTAATTTTTAGATCTAGTTACAAAACTATTTCTGTTGTTTTTCAATAACACAAAAGATTTTGTGTGCACTTCTTCATTTTCATATATAAACGGTGTCTTCCTCTTCTCAATGATCAGAGACACAAATATCCCTTTAAAAATTCCCCAAGCAGCTGAGATATTTTAATCTGGACTAAAATGGTTGAAGTCTATATAAATATAAACATAAATTAAATTATACAGAGGCGTTTATCTATAGTCCACAGATATAAAAGCATGAAACTGAAGTGGACCTTCAGCTTTTATCTTCCCTCCAGACACAGCTCCATCTCTCTACTGAATGAGACAGTGTGCAGCTCGACTCTTCCTCCACAAACTGCTGATGTAAGGCCGAAGACCGTGAGCACGTCACGGTTTTTAAAAGAAAGTAGGACGGTGGTGTGAGGTTTAGAGGGAAAATGTGAATGTGTCACACACACACTCACTTTGAGACCTTCCTGGTCACTGGCTGGTGTTTGAGCTGCAGATTTCCGTATTCCGGCTCGGTGTCCTGGGGAGGAGAAGAGCAGACGGTTCAGATAGGACTGATGTATTCAAGCAAAGAAAGGTCATGTGGATGGTTTTGTCTTTGTGATTGAATGTTTTCTGTCTCAGGGTCAACGTTCGTCTTTCACAAGCTGCTCTGATAACGTATCACTCAGCCTGTCGTGTGCTAATCAGTAGTCAGAAGTACAAAGGGCCACTGTCACACAGATGTATCTCTGTTGATTTTCCCCACAACAACCGATATTCAGCCACAAGAGAAGATTCAATCCCAGAGTGTGTTGGATAGTGAGTCCCGTCCCCGCTGCTCACCATACAGGCGCTCTCCGTGGTCTTGGTGCTCTGGATGTACTCAGACACAGCCAGGTAGATGAACTTGTACTGCGTCTCTGTCTGCACCATCCCCGAGCGCTGCTCCCGCACCATCTGGATGTACTTTGGGATGTCGATGTCACAGTCCAGACCTGCAGGGAAGATGGAAAGGAGACAGAAAAGCATTGGATGGAGAATAAAGATTGAATGTTTCTCCTCAATACATGTCTCAATAACTAATTTCTTTGAAAAAAAGGTTTTACCCAGAGTGTCGATGGTCTCGATGATCATGTCGATCACCAGGATTGTGCCCGTCCGACCGATTCCAGCACTGAACAGAATCACAGGAAAAATGAAGTAAATATATCTTCCCATCACTCAGAACAATATAACATCATTAACCAAGACTGGCTGCTCTGTGTGGTGCAGGCTAGATCGTTTTGTGGAGGGGGGGGGACATGAATGAACCAAGGAAGAACCCGGTGAAGTTTGGTGCTAATCCACATCAGGGGTCGAATCCAGGCTGTTGTTTTTTTCCTTTTCGTTAACATTGTGCGGTCGAGCCTTTTTCAACATTTTCATTGATTTCTCTAAGAATCCTGAGCCAGTTTAGGGAACTAATATTTATGACTGTGTGCAATTGTGTGCTGAAATCTGGATCATGTGGATTTCAATGTGGTTTCATTAAAGAACTGTCAAAGCACCAAATGCACATTTGATCCTGACTGTTAGGGTTCTCTTCACTGAATTTGCTCTGGACTATTAGGGGATACGACACAGTCTTATGGAGTCACTTTGCTGGAATTAGGATAAATCTGAGGGGTGGTGAGATGATGAAAAGATAGGAAACAAGAAAATAAAAAATCCTCTTCTAGTCTCTCAGCTTTTTTAAAATTGTGAATTGTTTTATCTCTCCTAAAAACATGCCTTCTTACTTTGCTCTCACCTCAGACAAACTGTATTTAACCGGAATAAAGGGTCAAGTTCTTAAGTAAACATTGCTTAATTTAAAGGGCCACATGTCAATGATGTTGGGAACCTCTGAGTGAAGGTAAAGTATCCTTTTGTGTGGCCTTGTTAACATGCGCACATACCAAAACACTTATACAAGGGTCAGATAATCCTTCAAGCAACAAGTTTTTAAAAAACACACAAACAGCTTCAGTGTCCCACAAATCACACGTTGAAAATTGCACAAGGATAAATTGTCAGTTGACTGAAAACCGTTTGTTCGCTAATCATAAGCCTAATAATATGATCATTTTAATCTTTAACTTATGAGTATAAGAAACCAGCGCCTGGAAAAGTCAGTGCTGTGATATTTACATTACACAACTGAGTCACGCATTGAAAACCTAAGGATTAATGATCTCTCTGACACGTGGACTGAGCCACCATTTGGTTTAACTTCTATCTGTGAAACATATTGTCTTGTCCTGCAAATTCTTCCCTTCCCCCCTAAATGCATTAACAGCTTCTTGGGATGTGAGAAATAACTGTTTCTATTAAACCCAAGATCAAGAAATAAAGCATCGCTGATGGGTGGGGCCTGGTTGCATCGTGATAATACAACGAAATTATCAACCAATCAATGGAACATCAAATTACAAAACGTTTCATAATCAGTCAAATGTTTGGGTCATTTATCAAGCAAAGAAAATGTCACAATTTGCTGCTTCCAGCCGCCACAAACGTGAAGATTTGCTCGTTTCTGTTTTATTACAATGTTAAATTGAAATTTTTTTAGACTGTCATACCTCCACCAAAACCCGACGGTCCCCTTTTAAATAAACCACATTTAAATAAATTCACTAGACCCTGATTTCTAAAAATCTAAAAAACTCCCTATCATACATTGTTAAAGTGAAAGATAAAAGATTCTGGATCCACACCAAACTTTAACAAGTGGCTCCCTGACCAACACCTAATTCATACACTAAGATGTGTGGTAAATGGTCCAGGAGTTGTTGTGTAATCTTGCTCACAGACCAACAAATACACAAACCAACAAACGGACAGGGGTGAAATCAGAACCTCACTGGCGGAGGTAATTATAACGTGCATCTAGTGCTGTTTTTTAAAATTTTGTAGAATAAATGTTAAATTAACTATTTGAAAAGGTAACGACAAATTAGTCAGTGAAAATAATTGCAATCAGTGCTCTGACGAATCGCTCAGCTTCACAGTTTGATTCCTTATCCTTATTATCCTGCAAGTTACACTTTAGGGCTCAGATCAAATTTATAAATATAATTATCTGTGAACGCGGACATATTCAGCTCAGTCTCCAGCTCCAGTACCTGCAGTGGATGACTATAGGCCCAGCATTGGGATATTCCGCCTGTTTACAGTTGACTTGAGTGACGAAGCTGAGGACGCCGCCCGGCTCCTCAGGAACGCCGTGGTCAGGCCAGCTGAGGTACTGGTAGTGCCACACTTGACGAGATTTTTTGGGCTGTGAGACAGAAAACATGTCAAAGTCTGCGTACACAGTGAAGAGTGACATGCAGAGAGGTCAGCGGCTACCTTGTCCAAGAGAGCGATCTCCATAACTCGGACTTTGTAATCAGTAGCTTCTCTCTCCGACTCGAAGGTCACCAGGAAGCGCCCCATCTCCTTGCTGGTTTGAAGGTCCGGCCAGTACGGGACACATTTATTCTGCACCAAAATAAAAAATGACTGAAATGAATCAAACTCCCTTTGTCACTTCATGTACAAAGAACCTCTGCAGGGCTTAGAAATTTGTTTCTATATTTACCTCATATGTTTCAGCTGTTTGACTTCTAGATGGTAATTTCTTGCATTTTTATGGTATTTTGTTTATTTTAATATTGATTTTGATAATGGTATGTTGTAATGAATGTTATCTTTTCTGTCTTGTTCAACTCAAATAAATATATTTATATATGTAGCTTTTTATTTCATGTCAAGTCAGCTGTAATGTATTTATATGACTATTATTTACGTATTACTTGTTTCTTTTGTCAAAGGAGAATAAAGTCCTCTCAGGGAACTGTCATTAGGGATGATTAATAATACTAAATTAAATAAATTAGAATTTCCCTTTTTGTCATTTTGAGTTCATTCAAGACAGTTTGAATCCAAACCAACTTTCGTGACTGTTGCTCTGATACTGACCCGTCCTTTCTCGACCTCTCTGGTTGTCATGACGATCACGCGTGTGTTCTCCTGCCATACCATCTGCCAGAAATCGTTGACGGTCGACGCTAAGCAGCCCTGACTGGCGATGTAAACTTTCTGATCTCCCGACTCCCACAGGTTGTTCTGCAAACAACAGATTGAATCAATACACACAACAACCTTAATGTCACGTAACGAATGTCGAGGAGATGAGTATCTGTCAGTTTCCTGTTGTGTGTCTTTTTATGTTGTAGTCATTTTGTGTTGCTGTGAGCGCAGAGAGTTTGTAAACGAACCTTCACATAGTTGCCGTTGATGTAATCTGAGCCCACAACGCTGGGATCCGCGTCCTGCAGCACGACCCTGGTGTCGTCGACTTGTGGGAGAAAACAAGAGACAGAGATAGATGGGAAAAGACGTTTGGTTGAAATGATCACGATCAGAACGTGGATGCTTTAATGTAATGATGCAGAAAAAGATGAAAACTCACAGGGGAGAATGTTCTTATATCTGTTTTTGCTTTTGTTCTCAGGTCTTTGTCCTTCCTCTCTGCTCTTCTTCACCTTTGCCTGCAGCTTCTGCAGAGCCTGGAGGCACAGAGACATGACGCTGTCACACTGATACTGGACAGTGGGAATGATATTACTGTGACAGACGGTCTATTTACAGTTCTGATAGAATGAATCAATAAAACTCTCATTTTACTGGATCTTACTGGAGCTGTGTCTCCACCAAAGACAGAAAGTCATGTAGCAGCTTAGACGTTAGATAATCAATTTGTCGTTTCTTTGGCAAAAAGTAAAAAAATGTTGGTGCAAGCAATTTGAAGAGGAAAAATCAGGCTTCTGGAAAAATTGCAAAATATTTTTTTTCCTCTGTCTTATGATATTCTGTGGACCAAATAATGGCTTCAGTACTTGTGATTATTAATAATGAAATAATTTGTAATTAAGATTAATGTAACAGTACACACAACTTTATTCCTTCTCCTTTCACTTGATATTAATTGTTTTTAACACCCATAGTGTTTTCAGTAAATATCACAACATAACTACAGCTGTTGTGATTTACTATACGACTCTGCTGCAGGGTTGATGTCTATCACCACCACAAGCTGGTGCTATAACACCTCTGCTGTCTTGACTGGACACAGTGAGGAAGTGACTCTCGAGATGTGAAAGGTTGATTTCAGTCAGTTGGTAAAAAAGTTGTGTGATGTCTAATTCACTTTTCACCACTTCAGGACAGTCCAAGTGAGAAACACCGAGGTCAAGCCTTACGTCAAACTCCTCCCAGAATCCGGCTTTGCTCTCCTCGGCCTGGCCCTCCTGCTGCTGCTGTGTGGTCTGATTCAGCTCCTTCACTCTGCTGTCGATATCTGCTGCGTTCACTCTGGTGGAGTAATACGGCTGAGAGAGGGGGGGGAGAAAGAAAAGGATTATTCTATTATATAACATTTTCTTTTCTTTATGTGCCTATTTTGAGTTTCTGTGTGTTTTATCCTCTTGTCTATTGGTTGAGGCCATAAAGACAAATTGCGGTTGTTGATGTGGCAAGACAGTAGTGGACCTTGAGAAATCTAATTATATAAATGTTACGTGATGGAAAACCTCTGAGGTTAAGACCGACACAAAGCTGCGTGAGTGACACATTTGTTTTTGTCAAACTGACCTGGAAGAGTGAAGGGAGGAAATATATACACAAGCAAAACCCGATAAGAGACCGAAAGTTTGAAGAAAGAAACAGAAACACATTAACACACATCTGTACCTTAAAACCTATTAAATACATTACTATGCCTCAGATACTCAGTTTACCTGTTTGAGATGCACCCAGTTCCCGGACAGCTCCTCGATGCCCTTCCGTTTGTAGTACTCCACCAGGTCTGTGAGCGTGTCGAACATCTCCGTGCCCCCCACCGTGTACCTGTCGTTCTGTGAGGGTGATTGGCCCATTACAAAGTCACACATAGAATGAATCATGTGCAAAATGAAAATATGAGTGATTTTTGATAAAATAGGCTGGATAAGCTTTTTTAGAAGCACAATACGACTTCATATCATTTAATTAAAATAGAAATAAGTTATTTTTGGAATGCAAAATTATAGAATATTCTCTGTGTGACAAAGAAATTGCATGTAGGTTTTATGTAGGCCTACAAAACTTTATTTGTATGATTGTTTTAATTGAATAAATGACACAATTTACTGGTTATGAACATGATTTCCTCTGAGTGTATTCTGATGTGGTCCCACCTCTGTATTAGAAACTGCAGTAACAGACTCTGAAGATTAGAGTTGACAATCTCCCCTGATCTTTGCCACGTGCTCATAAAAAGGCCTTTGTTGCCCTTCCAGTAATCTCACATTAATCTTCTGCACCCCACCGATGCACTAAATCTTTCTATGACGTCAACTACAGCTACAAATAAAATGCAAAGGCCCAGACGGCGAGTAAACAACACTATCTATGAAAATGAGTTTGAGAGACGGATGTGTGCGTTGAGGTGTGAACATTGTTCGACAGTTTGTGGACGAATATACTTTAAAGCAGCTTTTTTTACACGTGAACTACTGGTGGTCGAACATCTGAACTATTCTTGACATTTAACACCAATGCAATTGCTGAAATCGGAGCGACAGTCTTTTATTGCGCAAGATGGGAAATGAGACTTTAAGCTTATTTCAAAGTGCAAACTGCACAACTTTGGGAATACCCCTCAGATGTTTTTTTTTGTGTGACGTGAAGCTGTTTCTGGGAATAATTCTGTGTAATACTGATACAATTAAGTCAGAGCTTCATGCATACATTACATTTTGTGCCAGACACACTCATGGTCACACACAGACAAGGACAAGCGCCCACCTGGCACATGATCTTAATGTGGGAGACCCGTTTCCCCCCCGTTTTGCTCCTCTCGTCCGTCTGCACGGACAGGACAAAGTCTCCAGGTTTGGACAGCGACTCTCTGACCAGGAAGGTCCCCGGCTCATCTCGTGCACTGAGCAGCCTCTCTGCATTTGGGCCAGACAGGTGACCGTGGTACCACCTGCGTCAGAGAAAACACTGAGGGTCCATAATGCACGACATGTTTTCAAAAGGTTTCATGAGACTAATTGTGGCTGTTTCTGTGACCTGCAAAAAGATGCACGACCCAATAAAGTGTTTCATGCAGAATATGGACATTTTGCATGCAAACAGAACGTCTGCTCTTTTAAACGGACTGTACGTGAGCTCAAGAGGGCTGCGACTGCACTTTGAACCATGTGCATGAGTCTTTCCAAGGGTCAGATAAACACTGATTTTGAACATTGAACTGTTCTTACCAGAATCATAAATGCAGAGAATTCAAAACAGCAAAAGTGACACAGATTATATTTATGTTCACCACTGTACTGTGTGTGTGTGTGTGTGTGTGTGTGTGTGTGTGTGTGTGTGTGTTTGTGTGTGTGTGTGTGTGTGTGTGTGTGTGTGTGTGTGTGTGTGTGTGTGTGTGTGTGTGAGCGCTCTCTCGAGTTCGGCAGTGACTTAATTTTAGGCACAGTTTTCGATTCTTCTTCTGAACTTCCTGCTTTGTGGTCGGAAAATTTCTGATGGTGGCTGAAGAGGACAGAGTATTTATAGCCTGCCCCCCCCTAATCCCCCACCGCACACACACACCACCACCCCACCCCCATCTACAGAAAACCACCACTCTACACGACACACTGTCCCTCTCTGTTCTCTCTGCAGGTTTCTTGGCAGGGGATTATTTGATTTGCTCAAATCACAGTTTATAATTTACAGAAGAAAGTTTTTTTTTTAATCTTCAGCAGGTTCTATGAAGCACCTGCAGAGAAACAGCAAAAGGTTGTGTCCATGCTATTTTGCAGAAGGTAAAGAACAACCTGGGCAGAAGTAATAACTGACGGGTGACTTCAGCCATGCACATGCAGTTAAGTGTCTGTGTCAGTCAGGTTTACAGTTGGAACTAACCAGGCTGCAGTCGTATCTGCAGCTCTGATCAATCACATGTGACGATGCCAACAGGTTCATGGCCCCACGTCTTATTGAGACTGTTTTTTTTGAGAGGCCACATGCACAAGGCCGGACGAACAGAAAACGGCTTCGCATGGTGACCTGCTGTGGTGTGTGCAGACGTGCATTTCTGAGATGAGAGATAGAGAGAATGAGATGAGGAAGACGCAGAGTGAGAAAGAACACGGTGGTGTGTGTGCAATAGAGGAAGACAAGGCAGGTCTGGCCATTGCTTTCAAAAGTGTCAAAACTTAAAGTTTCCAACCGCAGCAAAAGGGAAGTTAGACAACTGACAGAGAGAGAAGGACGGGGGGGTGCAGACACACACACACCCACACACACACACACACATAATAGATTACAAGTTGTGTCCTCCTAAACCGATAGAATGGTAGAACTGTTTAATCCAGCTCCAGCAGCGAGGACATGGAATTCAAATGTTCTATGTGGGCAGATCTGAATAAAAACTAGCACTTAGTGGAGCACACACAAAAAACCACATTTAAATTCACATCATCCAGATTCTTATTTGGATCTGCACCAAATTTCACACATTCGTAAATATCAGTTCCCTAAAAATGCCGGATTTGGGGGGAAAAGGATCTGGATCTGCTTCTGATCTGGATCCACATCAAAATGTTATGTCATCCTTTAACCAACTTTACTTTTTACAGAATCAAACCAACAAACAAACACAGACGAAAAAAGAACCTTGGGCGGCAGTAACAATATTAATGTCTATTTTTGAACCTACATTTGACGAATGAGTTCAAGACGTGTGTGTGTGTGTGTGTGTGTGAGTGTGTGTGTGTCCACCTATCAGAAGGGTTTTGTAAAAGCCATGTGTAATAAATAAATAAATAAAATGTGTTTTAATTTAAATTACTTTACCCCCTGAGGAGGTTGTGTTTCATCTGTGTTTGTCTGTAACCTGGTGGACGGATGTGAAACGGGGAAGAACTTGACTTTGGTGCGAGTCCGGATGCAGGAATTTAGTCTTTCTCAATTGTGGGATCGAGCATTTTGAAAACAAATTATACATTTTCAAAGAAATAATACAGAGATCTTGCTGAAGCAAATCAGCCAAACTTAGGAGACTGATATCTGTGAGTGTGTAGCTCGGTGCAGCTCGATTGGAGCAGGCAACTCTTATATAGAGGTATAAACGCCCTATTCATCACTTTTAAATGTCTTTACAGCTGCATTTAAGCCCCATGAAGCCTCGACGACCGTGGGTGGTGCACCGAGGGTGGCTATTATCTTTATATACAAATAACCTCTGCAAAATGACACTTAATATCCATCTTCACAGTGAGGTGAGTTACAGTGAAGCGTGCACACACCTCTCTGTGGTGGGGTCGGAGCAGTTGAGGGGGTATTTGAGATCGATGGTGGTGCCGTCCTTGTCCTGCAGGATGCCGCTCTCCGCCGTGTAGTAGTCCACCAGCTCCGACAGGGTGGCGAACTTCTCTCCGCCATACAGGTCGTAGAAGTCGCCCGTGTTTTGGATCCGGATGTGCGTCACTATATCGTCCACCCTGAGACAAAAGAACCGTTAGGACCGCACCAACTCACCGTCATCAAGCTTTCCCTTCACAAAAAAAATGAACTTCCTGTGGAAAGTAAAGATAACGTGATAAAACGATTAAAATGCACAAGAATATTTTCTTTCATACTCCATGTGCTTCAAAAGAAACATATAATATGAAACTTTTTAGAGTTCGATTCCGATGCCGGACCCAATACTGTACATGTTCTGTATTTACTGTGATCTTTCAGTATCTGTAGTCTGTGTTCTCTCATGCAAAGGCTGAAGTCAATACTGTCTGTCAATCACAAGAGAGGACAGGGTTTTTCTCATCATTACCGTTATTTTAGAACCAGGAGCTTCTATAATGTGATCAATACAAATCTTTAATTATGGTCAGAATTGTCAGATTGACCTTCACAGCTGCTCATGAGAGGAAACACCGCCAAGCAAACTGACTTTCCCACAGAACACTGTACGTCTCCATAAATATAACACGAATATCTCTGTCAGTTGAACAGACGCCTCTTTGAACCACAGACTGCCCGACTGTGATTAATGTTTCACTTGATCTTAAAGGCTGAGGCGCTGAATCAGAAGCTGTGTGTCACACAAACATCAGTACATTTCATGTGTCAGGGTTTTTAGGATGGTTCACTCAATTTACCCTGACATTTCATCGATCACAAAAATCTTTGTTTGATTCTGTCGGTCGAGCGTCATTTACTCTATTTGTTAGTTTATTCGCTTTGAAGTCAGGATATAAAATTGAATTCTTAAACATGTAAAAGCATCAGTCTTCGGTTATTTGTTGTTGTGCAGATCAGCAAAGGGGAGAAGCATCAACATTCACGTCTACCGTTGCAAAACACATGGTGTGCAAATACAAGGTGTGATTTTAAAATGCCCAGAGACCGCAGTGGAAAATTGGATTTCCGTCTTCACAGATAATTTGTACATTTGTCTCTTTTCCTCAAAGTTTGACAATCATGTTGCAATAAACAATGAGGTTCAAATGCAGCTCATTCCTTTAGAAATTCAATTGAAAAGCAGTAAAGATACGATCTGTGTGTTTTCGTGTGGAGCTGGACAGAAGTACTCTGACGATCTATTTCTTTCTCACTTATGTTCTGCTTTAATGTTTTGTAAGAAAATAGCAACATGGGTGAGTTTTCAATCAACCATTCAAGAAGGAGATCGTAAGATTTCCGCTCGGCTGTGTAATCTGTGGCGTTTTGCACCATTACCTGACGGAGAGGGAGAAATCTCCTACGTTCTTCTTGCTGGGTCGAGCCAGAAAGCTGCCGTGAATGCCCCGGGTCTTCAGCACTTCTTCGGCCTGCAGGCCTGTGATGTCCCTGTGGAACCACCTGCATACACACACACACACGACATTTTCCCCCCATTTTATTTTGAAAACTATTAAAAAGTTTAAGGCAAAACACCGACATCTGGTAACTTGTGATGAGTGTTTGTTTTTATTGTTTTTAGATTGAACAAATAATTGATGAATTGATACTGAAACAAAATGTTATTCTCATTCCTCGTCCAGCACATTATTCTAAACCGTTATTCTACTCATTCCGTCTACAGACGTGCTGAAGCATTATGTTCTGTGTGCAATCAAATTCTATTAAAACGGCTCAATGTCGCAACACTGAACTGGAACTCATCACAACTGCAGTTTAACCTAAAAACGAAATATAGTAAACTCAATTTAACATAAATGCACCAGTACAGACAAATTATTTGACGTCTGAGAACCACCAATATGAAAAACTTAGTGGAAAAATCTATTTTCTCATCGCAATAGTTTTCCTGCAAATTTACAGCTTTTAGAATTAGAAGTTAAATGTCTTAATTCAATACTTTTTCAATGTCGTAGCATAATTATAATTTTACAATGTTCAATATAAAGCTTAGAATATGACTGAATATAAATATAAGCATGGTGTTAAACTAGTTTTGACCTTTAGATCGAGTTTGCACTTGAATATGTTTGTTTCCCTTTATCTCTGTGCTGCCACACGAGAGTTTTTATACAGAACGAGACAATTTGAAGGAGAAGAATCAGAGAAATAAAGAAGTGTCGACTCAAAGCCAAAGGGAAGCTTGAATTTTGAGGAGAGGAGCAGGTTCATTTCGCAACTTGTCAGAATAAAGGGTCAATTATGACACAATCTCTTTACACACACACAACCCATCACATGATACAAGACGACGGCATGATGGGTGGACAGCTGGAGGGAAGAAAGAGAAGGAGGAATGGAAACAGAGAAGTTGTCATAGCGTCTTGCACGAGGACACAGACAGAGTTTTTAGCTGGAAGGAGCATTTCGGAGCCTGACTCACCGAACCATGTTGTCTGTTCTCTTCTCCCGGGAGCAGAGAGACGGAGAATGATCGGTGGGGAAGCGTCACCTGAACCTGAACCATGAGTGGAGTATTACACTTTTTTTCTTTTTTTTATCTCTAATGTTATAAACAAACAGTCCTCTCTACTTCCCCAGTTTACAGGAGAACACTCGCTCACTCATTCCACTTCTGACACCATCATCCATTTGTCTCATTTGAAAACTCCAACTGTCTGTATCACACCACATTCACTAAACACTATCAAACTACTCAAACTACACACACTCTCCTCCTCCTCCTCCTCCTCGGGTCTCCCTTCACCCGGTCCTCTCCGTCTCAACCCCCCCCCCCCCTCATAAAAAGGGAAAGCAGGTGAACACTTACTCTTCTCAGCCGCCTCTGTCAATAAGTGACACGTCTCCGAGACGCTCGGACTGTCAACGTCTCTATCACCTCCCCTCTGTCGTTTTCTCTCTCGCTCTCCCCCCTTCCTTCCTTTTTACGTCTCCTTTCACAAAACAGTGAAAACAAGAAGGACCCAGAATAGCTGACGGGCCAGAATTTCTCTCCACCTCCAGCACATACAAGGCTTTTTCCTTTGTCTAAAGACGGATGAAAGAAATAAAGAAAAAGAAAGACCATCAGACCGACTGTCCAGTTATTCCTCTTTGTCCCAAGGAATACAAAAAATTAAGAGAACATACAGTTGGAGCTTCTCGTACCTAAACAAACCCACGCTCTGTCTCTTGGTCTGTTTGGAAGGCTTTCCCTCTCACCTGCCCACCTGCCATTGTCTGTTTGTTCTTTACTTCCAGGTGTGTGTGTGTATGTGTGTGTGTGTGTTAGTGTGTGTGTGTGTGTGTTAGTGTGTGTGTGTTAGTGTGTGTGCAACACAAACGTCAGAGTCGCAGAGCACTTCCTTATTTGCAAACCAACCCTCCCATCTCTATATGTGTGTGTGCTGCTTTCAGTGGGTTTGACTATTTGTAACCGTGAACCGTCATCGTCAGACCACTGAAACAATAACCCCGACATTGCGAGATCCAGCAGGAGAGACACACACGCCAAGTCCACGCAGGAAAAACAACTCTCATAAACAAATCAAGTTTTTATTAGCTGGCGATCCACATTTATCATGCAAATCATGTTCAGGGGATATTTCTGCCTCATGGTAAAACTTCAGAGAGTTTGACTTCTAAATGTCAATTTATATAGAAGTCCAGAACATGTTCCTCATCAGACTGTGAACTATAAACTGTGGGGGTTTGCATGTAAATATGCAAAGGTCGCACAAAGCCGTGTGAAGCTGCGGCTGTGTTTGAACTTTGGGGAAAAGATAAGAAAAAGTAGTAAAACGTAATTTACAGTAGTGCAGTTATTCTATGTACACACACAGACACACACACACAGACACAGACACACAGACACAGACACACAGACATAAACTCACTCACACACACACACACACACACACACACACACACACACACACACACACACACACACACACACACACACACACACACACACACACACACACACACACACACACACACACACACACACACACACACACACACACACACACACACACACACACACACACACACACACACACACACACACACTGAGCACTGCAGATCTAGTTCACCGTGGTAACGACAAATATCGCAGCTTGAATTCCTCTCCTCATTGGCTGGTTTAGATTCTCTTCCCCTCTGACACAACAGAGCTTCACTTTTCAAGCTGACACACAAACACACACACACTACACAACTTATTTGTTTGTGTTCAAACGGTTTACTTCACATGCTCTGTCTGGAATTTCACTCTTGTCTAAACCTGTAAAACTCTACGATAATATGTTTAGTGTTGCACAAATGTAATCATTGATGATTCCTGCTTCTTGAGTGTGAACGTTTTCTTTTATCCAAGTGTATTATACTTTCTGGCTTTATCAGCATTTTTAAGGTATCATTTGTTCTCTGGGAAATTGTACATGTATTAGAGATTTCTCACAATTTTCATTTGGACTTTGTTGTTTGGTTTGTTTAGAGAAAATATATATAAAATGTATTTGAAATAAATGCACTTTACGCCACAATGTTAATAAAGTAAATAAAGATCTTTGGATCCACATCTGGATCGGTATCGCTACTACTTCTTATGTTCTGTCCAATCTTTCGAGCAAATTTGAATAACGTCCAACATGGTTCTTCAGGATAATCCGCATAGCAAAGAGGAGAAATGAAAAACAGAAAGAAGAAACACGGAAGAAAATTTGAAAAGTAAAGTAACTGGGAGAGAGAGAAAGAAGCAGCAGTAACGTCAGTGCGCACATCAAACAAGGACAAACACATTTAGAAAGGGTAAAGATAAGTGTGAAATGTAGGTCAGAGGAAGTTGTTTTACTTTATCATATAAAATATATAAGTCACTCACCTGTCAGACATGGTTTAGACTCTTCTTTTCTGCCGGATCAGCGGAATGTACTCGTCTGCACCGTGACGAGTTGAATCCAGTTTCCTCCTCTGCGTTTTTGTCTATGATGATGTTCAGTGTCTCTCCACCTCCGAGCAAACGGAAACCCACAGAGAGACTCAGGTTAAATATACAGCACCTCATGTATTTCCGACTCCAGGTTTGTATTCGCTCACAGTCCAGCAGTAGCTCGCGTTGAGCCTCCGACTCGCTCCCTCACGATAAGACATCAGGCTCCATTACCAGCCCAGCCGATCCTCCGGCCCTGTAATTGACTTCAATTTTCTAAATTACTCAACTATCTAAGGGATCAAATCTGCTTGTTCCTGTTCCCTTCCTCCCTGTGTCCTCCCTTCATGACCTTTTCCACACACACAAAAGGCTCCTTCTCATTTCCCATGTTCTGCTGAATATCAGCATTTGCCTTAATGTAAATTTCACATTTTCGTGGTTTGCATGCAAAGTGAATCAAACGTCACAAAATTGTAACATGTTTTCCTGAACTGGTATCAGCACTCACTGAATAGTTTTTCTCCGGAGCAAAAGGAAAAACTTTGAGGCAACAAGAATGGGACTATGTGGAAAATGTGGATATCTGCACCAAAGCAGGCTCACAGTGACAATACTATGAAGTGTAAAGTGTGTTCAACAGCTTAACTTAGCATATTAGCATGCTAGCATTAGCTAAACAGACCTACACACAAAGTGCAGCTGAGATTGTAAATGGCTTTACAGTAGTTTGGACATAAACTAAAGAATTTGACACATTCAAACGTTTGACCTGAAGATCGCTTAAAATTGAAAGTAAAAGAAGACATTTTACACCAAGAAAAGTCAGTGGATCACTAAGGTCAGAAGTTATCACAGTGAAAATGAAAGTTCAAATAGAACATAATCTCACTGCAATTCAACTTCTGGTTATTGTGGTTGTCGTCGACCAACTGATGTTTCAGTCATACGTGGCTAAAATAAATACTGTTACTTTCAAATAAAACGGACAAACGTTGAAAAACTCTTGACTTTTTATTGTAATCCATAAAAACAACAGCGATGATAAAAACAAAAAGGTGGTGACCATAATAATAATATTCAGTAATGTAAAACAACTTAACAAGAGACAGTAGGAAATTAAATTAAGATTGCCATCATTCTTGGAACCATCCGCGGTACCTAAGCGCTGTGGAGCTATTGCAAGTCCATATTTTAGGACAGGATAATTTCCAGAGCAAAGCTGTGTCGCCGTCAGGAATGTGGAGGTGCTGGTTGGGGGGGGGGGCGCAGAGAGCTGATCCCGAGTCGGGGTCAACTGATGGGGCGAGCGGAGGTTCGGGAGGGAGGGCGAGGATTCAGGGAGAGCTAACAGCGACAGTAACAGTCTCTCAGTGTGGGGGCCGGGGGCATTCTGCAGTAGAGATGCACATCAATATGCCCAATTTATGGATACACACACACGCACACACACTCTTTCGGTCTCCACACACACACACACACACACATATAGGGGAGGACATTAGAGTTGAAAAAAAGATAAAATATCACAACTTTCTACAGGTGAGAATGAGCACAATAAAATCCCTTGATTTCTTTAATAATCCAAACGTTACTACAAAGCACCAGTATGCTTCAAACATGCTGCTTTTTCTCCCGTCTACCCTTTGTCAGCTTAATGTTACACGTAGTTACACACACAAGTTTGACCCTGCTGTAAAGACAGAACAGGACAGGTCAGTGGAGCTGCCTGTAGGAGTCACGACTGTCGACAGTCCTCAGGTTAGAGGAGTTCAATCGGAATCCCAGTGGAGGAGAAAACGAGTTTCTAGTCTGCCACGGAACGAGAGATGATGATGATTCGCTCGTTCACTCCCGTCCTGAATCTACAGGTCCAGTCTTTTCAAATTCAAAGTCCAGCAGCACAGCTGATGTTCTTCTGAGTCCGGGGATGGGTTGGGGGTGCAGAGCGAGGAGGACTAACCTGACAGTGCTGTACACGGTTGTTAAGGGGGAGGACGTCTGCTACATGGCGGGGAGGTGAGGGCGACGGGCCTCGGTCAAGTCAGTGAGCGCGACATGTGAGAGGTGATTGGTCAGCGCGGCACCTGCATCTGCTGTGAGGTCTGTGACTGGTTCTGGCCGGTGAGGTCAGGGCCTCGGTTGGCCAATCGGCTGAGGATGTTCCTCTCTGACATTTGCAGCCGCACGGCTACCGGGGGTATCCTAGCGATGGTCGCCGGGAGACGCGTGACGTCGGCCTTCATGTCACTCAACAGTTCCTCGAGCTGTTTGAGAACTGGAAAGCGACATGGAAGTAATGAAAGTTAAGTTTTAAGTGTCTGGATTTCAAATTTACTGGTAAAGAGATAATTAAAAGTTGTTGTTAACATTAAAGCTGTTTTATATCTATACTGATGTGTTTGTTGGTTTACGTTAGCAGCTGTAACCAGAAACCCTACATACTCTTCCGTATATTCCGTATGTTTTACCTTTATGCAGCACTGCATTGGCAGGTTTGTTTCCAGACATGGACTCCTTGCTGAGGTGCTGGTGGGACTCGGCGAGACACTCCACCTCACTGAAGCGAGTGTTGAGGGCCATGGAAGGATGGGCCGGGTCTTCTGTCATGTTCAGGTAGGCTGCCCGGCGCAGCTGCTCCTCGATCACCAGAGCCTGCTCCAGTAGCTGCAAAGGAGAAGACAAATGCCCAGTGAGACGTGCTAGAGACACACACATAGGGAAACACACACACACAGGGAAACTTGTCATCAACGAGGAACTCAGTTCACCTTAAACCTGCGGGCCAGAAACTTGTTCTTGATCTCCAGGAAGTTTCCTCGGCTCATCTCCCCTTTGAACGGCTCGTTGAGGATGGCGAACCTCACGTCGTTCTGCACATCCTGCCACCGAGCGTAGCCGTGTCTGAGGGACGCCGGGGGTTAAGTGTGACAACGCATTTTTCTGTGGGTCATACTTTCAATGAATAAGGGAGAGAGGCTAGATGCTGTGTCGGTACACTTCCAAACTTATTTTTCACGAAAATATTAAGGAATCCTTTTCCCTAAAGCAATTTTTAAGAACAATAAATGTTGAATATTGTGCATAGACAAATTTTCACCTAAGAGACTGAGCAGAGTAAAGGTGTGTGCAATAAAAACTACTAAATGTTGAATTCACTACAAAACTTTAAATTTCTATTTTGAGGTGCACAACCTATCTTGAGAAAACCACAGAAGAGGAAAGAGAGGGTACTGCATGATCTTTGTGTGCTTCATACTCACAGATTCCTCTCAAATATAACAAGATCATATGAAGGGGGGAACTAAGGATTATTTTAATTAGAAATTAATCTGACAATTACATTACTACAAAATTCATCTGGCAAAATGCCCCAATAATAGTTCTGCCAAGTCCAAGCTGACGTCAACAGTGAGAGTTCAACTAAATCTTTCTGTCCAAAGAAGTTGTGAGTTTGAGAGGATACTGTATGATGCCGGCCAGCAACCAGTAGTCATGGCGACGGTGCCAAATCTCAAAGGTCTTCTTAGTGACGGTGGCTGCTCGCTCTTCATTCTGCCACAGAGAGTGAAGCTCTGGAAAAGACGACAGGAAGGTAAAAAAACTGAACTGAAAGAGAAAAAAAGAGGAAAGAAAAGAGACACAACAGTGTGTGTGTGCGTGTCTGTGTGTCTGTGTGTGTGTGTGTGTGTGTGTGTGTGTGTGTGTGTGTGTGTGTGCGTGTGCGTGTGCGTACCTGTGAAGCCTCCGTCAGCAATGTTGAACATGAACCTCTGCTTGGTGGCTTTCTTCTTCTCCTCGGTGACGTTAACCACCGGTGCAGCTGTTCCTCCTTCTTTGGTGCTCTCTCCATTCTGCAGTTTGCCAGTCTCGTCTGTTTTCACGCCATCTTTCTCCTCTTTTTGCTCTGTGAGAAAACAAGAGACACGCGACACAACATACTTTAAAAAGGTCAGGACGGCCTCTTATTATGGAAATGTGCATGGAAATAGATTATGATATCAAAGCATAAATATAAAAAAAAGTTTATTTGCATTCAGACATTTGCTTTTTCTCATAAATGTATTCATGGCCCATGAAGGGTGTCTCAGAAGAAACAGTTGAGTTATATTTTAGATAGTTTGTAAGTGTGTGTGTTGACTTGGACTCTATGTTTGTACCTTTCTTCTCCTCTGCAGGTGGAGTGGTGTCCATCTTTTCGTCTTTGCCGTCCTCAGCTTAGAAGAGAAAAGCACTGTTAGAATCACAAAGAAAGGAAACTGGAAGATTTTAAAAACAGTATAATCGTCTTTCTCACCTTTAGACTTGTCTTCCTCTGGATCCTGCTTCCCCTCTGAACCTTCACCCTTCACAGCAGGAGTGTCTTTCTCCGCCGTGTCACTCGTCTTGTCCTTCTCTTCTTTCTCCTTGCTTGTGTCTTCAGCCTCCTTCTCCTTCACTTCGTCTCCTTCTACTATCTCCTTTTCTTTCTCCTCCTTCCCTGCAGCAGAGTCCGTCTCTACTTCTTTCTTTTCAGCCACTGGGGATTTTTCAGATTCATCTGGGATTTCAATAATCTGTGGGAGAAGTAGTCAGGATCAAATTAGAAAAAACTGATTCTGAATAAGGAAACTACTTGAATCAAAAATGGCAAATAGTAGAATCTACCTCAGGATCCTCTGCCTTCTTGGCTCCTTTGGAGTCTTCTCCCTCCTTCTTTATGTCTTCCTTGTCCTCTGTCTTAGTCAAATCCTCTGTTGAAACATATGTGACAGATAGTTTTACAAATAGACTTTTAATATCCTTACTAATTCATAAGTATCCCCAAAATTCCCACAGAGTTTTTGAAGCTTAATGTTTCAATAAGTCAAACATCAAGGCTGGTGGCCAGTAATTCTCGTGTTTTTAGGGATGGAGCCACAAGAGGGCGTCAGGGCATAAACTGATACTGGGGAAAATGTCTGTTTGGCCTTGAACAAAAACTATCAGGTAAAAAAAGAAGCTTTCAATGATACACAAAGAAGCCAATCAGCATTATTCCAAGGTCACAGCTTAGCTTAAGGCTCTACATCTAAATGTGTGTGACAATGTGTTTGGGGCAAAAGGTTAGGATAATAGGAAATAGAATTGCATTTTCATATGTGAAGGAAATGTCTCTTTTAGTGTTAAACAATGCAAGTTGAAACTAAAAGAAAGGATCAGGGAGTTAGGGACTGCATAATGTCAGTGAGGGTCCTCACAAGTATAGAGGCAAATGGTGTATATGTGTGTGTGTGTGTGTACCTGGCACAGGTGTGTTGGGCTGTGTGTCTGCAGGGGTCCCAGAGGAGGGAGTCTTAAGGTCTTCACCGGCAGCCAGAGCCGCAGCCCTTTTGTTCTCCTCCAGCTCGGCCATCCAGGGCATCGACCACTGACCGTTCACATGCTCAAACTCCTGAACCTGTTATCAGTAAGTCAACCTCAGTCATTTTATCCCTTAAAATGAAGGTTTATAACTGATTTATTTAAATTTACCACTAAATCAGGATGATAACATTCCTCCTCTTAGTTTCTGCCCAGTAAAAACGTACCTTTTTCCTTATGAGGGACATCACACCGATGCGAGTAAGCACGTGTTGCCTTGACAGACCCTCTCGTGGGACGCCATCTGCAAAAGTCTCGGCTCCATCAGCCCCCGGCTCACAAAGGTGACGCATGAACAAGGACACGTAAGCCCTGAGAACACGTGCGAAGGAGAAGGTGAAAGGATGTCCACGTACACACTGTTAGCTGAGCACAACAAAAGGATTATTACCAAATATCAAAATAATTCTGAGCTCACTTGAATTCTTTCTCTGATTTTCCTCTGAGGTCCCGCACCAGCCACTGGTTGGTGAAAGCGTCCTGAGGAGGCATCCCATAACGCATCACTGCATTCAGGAAAGCCTTCCTCTGCCGAGCGTTGAAGCCCAACACCTGACGGGTAATGAAGAGGTCAAGGGTTGATTAAATGTTTCAAGCATTAGGTGGAGGCACAGGAGCAAAGGAGAGATATTAACAGTAATAACAGTCAATTCTCATTGTCAGCAAGCTGCTTCTGTTTTTACCCGTCAGCTTGTTTGTTGGTTGGATTGTTAACAAGATTACAGAAAAACAGCTGAACAGATTTCCATGACACCTGCTGGAGGGATGCGGTACAAGTCAGGAAAGAATCCATTAACTTTTAGTGTGGATCCAGGTCAGGGGGCGGATTTTTACACTTACTGTTATGAGATGGTGTTTTTCCACATTTTCCCCATTTGCCCAGGGAATAATTTATGGGTCTGGATGAAAACGATCCAGCACATTTAGTGAACTAACATCTATGTTGGTGTGAAATTGGAATGCCAGGCCTTGGCGGTAATATGCACTCTACTTTCTGCTTCAGGTGAGTTTCCTGCTGGATGATTTTTAATTTGGAGAACATCTTTCTCGTGTTTCTAGTAACTTCTTATCCGGACATGAGAGGAAACGCAAGGAGACGAGATGACCGTCAGAAAACTCACCTCAATGTTCCCGCCGACCCGGGCCAACAGCGGCGGCAAAGGTTTGTCCCTGTCGTTCCTCAGGCCTTTACGGTTCGGTCTGCGGGAGTTAGCTGGAACAACATGAACACTGTTAGTTCATCTTAAACTCAGTCTACATTCAAGCCAGCAACACAACGCACTGAGGCATATTAGACTTCAATGACACTGAATGGTCGATGTATGGTCATGTGTGCTCTTAACGTCCCAGTTTTTCTGTGAGGATGTTCCACTTACTGCTTCTCACGACTCACTCAGCTGCTGCTTCTGCTGCTGAAGCTCGCTCTCCTCAAAATCTCTCGCTCTCTCGCTCTCTCCACACTCCTACATTACACCCTTCTGCTTTAAGTATGAACACTTTCAAACAGTTAAAACTGAAAGCAGGGATTTACTTCTTTTAATAAAGCTGAATGAACAGAGCCATATTAAATTAAACAAAAGTACAAACACCCAACAGAGCAGGTACATCTCATTATACTTACAAATGAAATGGAAAATTATTAACAGCTGATCTTGAATATAAACATTAATGCAAAAAATTTTATTTATATAAAATCCATTTCAACTTAATTAACAGTTAGTATGAACACAATCCTTTGGAATTGCAGGTACAGTTCAACTGGTTGAGAAACCGTTGATTTTACATTTCTGTCCCTGTGTCTTTGGTTTTTTTCCTGCTCTTTTCCTCCTTTTTCTTTTTCTTTCTGTCTTTTCGTGCCTCTCTACGTAGAGAGCAGATGATGCAGCAACAAGGGCTGTTACTTGAGTTGTAGATGTTGTCAATGAGGATATCGTAGCTGACGTCTGAATCTGAATAAACAGCTGTAGGGACGGTTTGAAGTTAGTGAATGAGACAACCAGGGCTGGGAGAGTAAAGAGTTGTTAGAAGTTTCACTGTACCTATACTTACCTGGTACCTGTACTTCTTAAACTTAAAAAACACCATAATGACTAAAATATCTGTCTTCACAAAGTTAAGAGCAGTGACATGACCCATTTTACCAGCAAACACACACACACACACACACACCCACCCACCCACACAGTAAAACAGTGAATCTTACCTTCTGTCCGTTCATCGAAGTCCTCGTCACCTTCTTCTGAGGCCACCGAGTAATCAGACTGGTTGTCCGACTGATCCTCCTGCCAGTCTGAAAAAAAGCACAAGGAGAAATATGAAGGAGGGAGCAAATAAAAACAAGGACAATACTTTTACTGCCTGGACCTAATCTTATATAAAATCTAATACTAGTTAAAGTATGTCTGAACTACACATGGGGCTGCTTTCAAATATAAAAGTTACATTTTTACTAATTGCTTAAACAGGAATATTTTTTCCTTGATTAACTCTGACATTAAGAAAAATAAACTGGATATTTTGACGCACCGTGTAATGATGTTTTAAAACTCAGCTGATGAGCTGACTCTGCACTGACTGAACGGCTAAATAGCCCAAAAAAGCAGGAGCAATTCTTCACTGCCAGTTTGTCTTCGTCATTAAAGTCAGTAGACAATTTTCAACATAAATATTCGCTTTGTGGCTATCGGGGTTATAGACAGTTCGATTGTTGATGTTTGTTATAACCTGTGCTTTATTCAGCAAATACGTCAAATTATTAATCTAAGAAAGAACATCGACATTTCAAATAAATAGTAAAATGTTACTATACTCAATCTAAAGTCATAACACAAACTTCAAACAACACCAAACAAACACTGACGGCACTGCACAGCAAACACACACACACACACACACAAACAGACACAAACACACAGACAAGAAGAGGTGGCATTATATGTTTTTCTGTACCCTGTCTTATACCTCGGTCCTCCTGGGAGCCGTCATTGTAGTTGACTGGCTTTCGAGTTCTTTTGCCTTTGCCTAAATTTCGGGCGAGATCTTCTTGCTGCTGCTCGTAGTGGTGTCGAAGCAGTTTCTCCCAGTAGTCAGGGTCAACACTTTCCTCCTGCTTGATCACCTCCCTTTCCACCTCCTCCTCCTCCTCAAAGCAAGAAAACACTCAATCATGTGGAAAATACTAGGAACCGTAAGTAAGTCTGCAGATTTCGATTTTTTTTAACAACTATAGACATTTTATGCTGGTAAAAATAAGACAAAATATGTCAGATGTTAGATCAAGGTCTGATCAAATCGAACATCACATAACTTAAAATTGATATGTTCAAATAAACATGTTTAACCACATACCTCATCCTCTTCATCTTTGACCACGTACTGGGCCACTTTAAAGGAGCTGAGGTATTCGTTCATGCTCTGAAGCTCAGTGTCATCCGTGGCGTCCCGGTCCCTGTCTAGCAGGCCGTCAATCGCGCGGTCATCGTAGTGGATCACACTGCTGTCATCCTCTTTGTTGTCCCCTGAAAGGAGAACAGGATGAGTCAAATGAAAAAAGGAAGGAGGCAAAAACCTAATTCACTTCCTGTAACTTCTGTCCGATCAGACGGAAGTGGATCGTTCAAATTCAGACTCCAGGTTGACTGTGCACAGTTGGCTTCTTTTTCATTAAGGTCCTCATGACTCGCTCATATTAAATAATATTTATTTTAAATCCTTGAGAGGTGACACAGATATTTTACCTCACTCTTGTTCATGGTGACCTGCACTGTTAGTATGTCAAGTTTCACTTCACTATAGAATTTCTGAGAAATTCTGAGCAAGGTTGACTACTTTCTCATTATGGCACTAAAAAAAAACATTTCGACATGTATGTGGTTTGAAGTCGACTTACCTTCTCCGAGTTCACCTTTAAACAACTCTTCAGTTCCAAACTTGAGGATATCATCAAGCTCCTGCTTGGACATTGAGCCCGTCTTAGAGCCAAGCCCAGGCCGCACCACCAAGTGGGTGAGCATCATCTTCTTCTTCGCCACCTGGTGGAAGGAAAGTCAGTGGAAGACAAAGTGATGAGCAGGTTTTAAAAGAATTCTGACATAGTTTAAAGAGGCATGTTTAATCTCTTGCAGTGTGTATTTTCACCGACCTGTGTTATCCTCTCCTCCACAGAGGCTTTGGTGACAAAGCGATAGATCATCACCTTCCTGTTCTGGCCAATTCGGTGAGCTCTGCTGAACGCCTTTAAGAAACAAATAGTATATTTAACTATTGTCCAAATAAATAAACATGACATGAATACAAGGTTTAGTTATGGCCTCCATACCTGGATATCATTGTGGGGGTTCCAGTCGGAGTCGTAAATGACGACAGTGTCAGCAGAGGCGAGATTAATGCCCAAACCACCAGCTCTGGTGGAGAGGAGGAAAGCAAACTGAGGGGCCCCGGGAGCTGTTGGGATGAAGATCAGAAAAATAAAAAAACAGTGAGAAAGACAACTACCACCCTGGCAGGATACCATAGCTGCGGTTTACAGCCAATACAGACAGTCAATGTGCATGTCTCACCGTTAAAACGATCAATGGCCTCCTGTCTCATGCTGCCAGTGACTCCTCCGTCAATTCTCTCATATTTGTAACCTTCATTCTCCAAGAAATCCTCCAGCAGGTCCAGCATTTTAGTCATCTGAGAGAAGACCAGAACTCTGTGGCCTCCATTCTTTAGCTTCCTCATCATCTTCATGAGAAGCATCAGTTTTCCTGAAGCTTTAGTCAGAGCAGCGCCCTCATACATGCCATTTGGAAGTTTTGGTGCCTCCTGCGGTCAGAGGGACAAGCCAATGAAACTGACTGCACTCAAAAAGTACAAAAAGGCATTAATAAGTGCTACCACACAACATGCAACCAGTACCGGAACTGTGTGAAAGTCATGAATCATACCATTGCAGCAGCAGGGAAGAGGTAGGGGTGATTACAGCACTTTTTGAGGTCCATCACCACATTGAGCAAAGACACCTGGTTTCCTCCTCCACGAGTGTTCAGGGCATCAAAGTTACGTGTCAGGATGAACTTGTAATATTTCCTGGGTTACAAGAAGAAGAAGAAATGGATCAGAAAAAGGAAACTATACAGTGCACATGGCAAGAATTCCGACTTTATCAACCACATTATCCTAAAATAACAATCTAAAAATGCAAATCTTGAGTCTGTGACATATAGGTCACATATCACATACTTCTGCATGGGGCTCAGCTCCACTCTCACAATGAGCTCAGTCTTGGAGGGCATGTGTTTGAAAACATCAGCCTTCAGCCTCCTGAGCATGTGTGGTCCCAGCATGTCATGCAGCTTCTTGATCTGGTCCTCTTTGGCGATGTCCGCAAACTCCTCAAGAAACCCATCCAGGTTGCTGCAGAGAAAAAGAAAAGAAAACATAAATAAACACAGAGCGAGTCAGTGTGGTCATTCGCATTGTGTGTGCAACAAAAGCCACATGTGCTGTGGCAACACACTGACTTGAATCTCATTGGGGTCAGGAAGTTCAGCAAGTGGAAGAGCTCCTCCAGGTTGTTCTGAAGAGGAGTGCCGGTCAGCAGCAGCTTGTGTTGCAGCGGGTAGTTGTTCAAGATTCGGAAGAACTAGTGACAGACGAAGAAGAAAGGCAGAGGGAAATCATGTTGAATTTTTAATAGTGAAAATAAAAAAGATAAAACAATATATAACAGTTGATATAATAATTTGCTAAATGGTATGCAGCTCTTCTCAGCCCTGTGTTTACAAAACTGAAGCTGTGCACAGGGAGTATGGGTTCTACTGTCCTGTAAGTAAGGACAAAAAACAACCACATATGTAAAGCTGTGTTTTGTCTTACCTTGGACTGGTTGTTCTTGAGTCTGTGTGCTTCATCTACAACCAGACAGGCCCACTCAATGGAGCCCAGTACAGCCTGGTCAATAGTGATCAACTCATAGGATGTCAGCAGAACATGGAACTTGACATTTGAGTCTTTCTGTAAAGCACAGGGACAGTTGGACATTAGTTAAGCTGCAGAACAGATTAAGAAGCAGTCACAGAATTTAAGTGTAATAAAGATCATTTGGTATCATCACTTTCTCCTTTTTTTTTGTTCTTACCTTCATCCTAGAGGCCTTCTTTCCACCTCGGATGGCATTTCCTTCAAACGAGAACTCGTTCTCCCTGATGACGGCTCTGCTGTCCTTGTCTCCTACGTAGGTCACCACGTACATGTCAGGCGCCCACAACTCAAACTCTCTCTCCCAGTTAATGATGGTAGACAGGGGAGCGCTGACCAGGAACGGGCCTTTGGAGTGACCCTGTACCAGAGGAAGACAGGTGGGATCAACATTAACTGTGTATAATGCTATAGATAACAAACAAGACATGTCAAATAAAAACAGATATATTTGTCTTGCCCTGCCTTTAGGATAGAGTTCCTTGCTTTGAACTCATCCCCTTTATTGGGCAGAGTTACTGTCTGTCACATGTCTGAAACCCACCGACTTACACTTAACGACAGTGGAGGGCAGACTGGACAAAAAAATGCAGAAACTTGTGTTTATTTTGTTAGCATAAATAGAATGGGGGTCCATCATTCAAATTAAAAGCAAAAATGGTGACAACCCTTGCACAGCACTAACAGCTCCTTACCTCTTTGTACAATGAGTAGAGAAAGACCGCCGTCTGTACAGTCTTGCCTAAACCCATCTCATCGGCCAGGATGGTGTCGGTGGCCTGAGCCCATGAAAACCTCAGCCAGTTCAGCCCCTCCAGCTGGTAAGGATGCAGCGTGCCACCTGTGCTTTCCAGGTAGTCAGGCTGACGATCAAACTTGATGGTGGGCTGCATGAAATAAACCCGGGAGGAATATCAATTCCACATCTGCTGTGAGTCATGTTACTTTTCATTCTGACAGGGAAATACACCTAGCAGCAAACCTTTATTCTCTAATCAAACTAAATATGGCAAGAGCAGTTTAACAGTGACCAAGGATGTGTTTGGAACAAATAAAGTATTTTTTATGGTTCCAACTTTAATACTACTTACATCTATGACTGGATTAGCCGGCGGCCGCTCTGCCTTCTTGACTTTCACCTGCTTCTTCAGCTTTTTGCCAGGTCTGGCCTCTTCACCCACCATCAACTCTCTTTAAGGACAAGAATGGCAGTTAAGGAGGAAAAAACACTCTTTGAAAAACCACTGTGTGACACTTTGTAAAGTCTCAGCATACCTGTGATTCCAGTATGTCTGTTTGTAGGTGTCAAACTCCGGAACATCCATTTCCTCGCTCTCCCAGGTGGCCTGGTCATAGGCCAGATCTCTCCATTTAATCAGGTAATGTACGTTGTTCTTTTTATCAACACTAAAAGAAAAAAAGAGTTACTGGGTTTGCTTTCTTCTGATAGGGTGAGCTTACATTTAATTGAACCCACATTTTATTGACAATTACATTCTTTCTTTTAATTAGTTATATGAGCTATTAACTATAAAAATACACATCAAGACCCCATGAACATTAATCTACTATTAAAAAAGCTATTTTAAGGCAAAAATCCAAAACCTTTATAATAAACACATTCCTTTTTATGAATAAACTGCATATTTCTAATGAGATTATGTTTCCTACCTGTGGTTGAGGACGCGGTGGATCATCAACCACTCCATCTTGACTCCGTAACGGTAAAACTCCTCTTCCATGTGGACAAAGAGAGGATCTTTGTGTTTCCTCTTGGTGCTCTTGACCTCAACGCCCTCGCCTCCAAAGTCGGCAGGCGGTGGTTCGTCCATGTCAGTCTTCCTCTGGTAGTTACGGAACATCACCTGGCAGTTCAGTTCCAACTAGGAAAGAATGAGGGGGTTAAAAAGGAGTCATCTGAGACAAGAAGGAGTTTGTGTGTTACAAATGTGAGGAGAAGGAACAGACACACGTCCCACGCCAAAGAGCATAAAAACCACATTCACAACTACAGGTGGATTCAGTTTCACAGAGCGTGTACCTGGAGCTCCTGCACCCAGGAGCAGTGCCAGTAGGACAAATTGCACCATTTGACAAAGAACTCCCTCTCCCTGCGTCCCACCAGCGGGGGGGGATCAGGAGCATCAGCAGGCAGGTCGACAGGCCGGGGGACAGGTGTGGGGCCTGGAGGCTCCCCCCATTTCCAAGTCAAAACCTTCTGGACTTTTCCCTTCATTGCTAGACACTGTTAGGAAATGGCAGAGGAGGGGGAAATTAAGGAATAGATGCTTATCAATGAACAAATGATTTATCACTTATAGGGTTGCAAAGGGCGGGAAAGTTTCCGGTACATTTCCGGAAACTTTACGGAAACTTTCCTTGGGAAGTTAAGCTCGGCAATTTTGGGAATTTTGAAAAAAAAATACACAAATTAAACGCTGAGCAATAAAAACATCATTCAAAACTCTATTTTAAAGATGAATGGAATGCAGCACACACTGCACGTTGAATTTCAACCTGCACACTACAGCAGGGCTATTGAGGCCTGCTGTAGTGAGCAGTACTAGTCAGGTAACCTTCGATGATATTACTGGGGAAAATATATTAGCATGCTGATTTAGGATTGTTCATCTGTTCATTTCCATTCATTTATCCATCAATTATAAAATATTTTTACAGAAGATTCAAATTGTTTGGCTAACTATTTATATCTCTGGCATTGCATTAGTGTTTTTTTGTCTTTTTTCTCATCTTATTCTACAGAACGATGTCACGTGCACTATCTCATGTGTGGACACATTTCACCCCATCTAATGTAGAAGGAAAGGCTGTGTACATTTGCAAATACTTTGCAAAGACCTGTGTTAAGAATGACACAAAGATGCAGAAGCATATAGTCAAGTGCCCAAAGTTTCCTCAGGGCTCAAATCAGCCTATGACACAACAAAATGTTTATATTTATGTCTGTATATGACAAGGTAAATACAGTTAGTATAAATTACCCACAACATTTCCAGTTTATTCCCGTTTATTCCCATGGAAAGTTTCCAACTTTTAATATTCCCGGAATTTTGCAACCCTATTTATCACTAATAAGAAATTAGTATATGAATGGTGAGATTTGACCTGAGAAATCAGCTCAATTATGACTGATATAACTTGTCTAAAATACATATATATATACACAAGAAGAAGAGAAGCTCTTCATCTCAAGTAGGAATCTGCACAAGATGGAAACTGTGCACGCCCACGTGAGCACGTGCACTCGCAGACTCACACACACTCACCTTGCAGCGGGGGCAGATCCACTCTCCGTTGGGGATTTCGGGGAGGGGAGGGTTGAGGCAGTGGATGTGATAGGAGGAGGGGCAGGTGTCACAGCAAAGTAGCTCCCCTCCGTCCTTGCACACCCGGCAGAACTCAATGTGGTGGTCATCTTCCTCCTCCACCCCTTCATCCCTCCTGTCCTCCTCTTCCTCCCCTTCAGCCTCGGAGAGCTCATCTCGGGCCTCCCACTGGATGCCCTCCTTCTCCTGGTGGCAGAATTACAGGCAGAGGGAAGTGGATATGTGTGCGAGTGTGCATGTGTGCGCGTGAGTGTGTCCGAGAAGGGGGGGGGGGGGGTTGGGGGTGGGGGGGCAGACAGGCAGGGAAGGTATGCGGAACGGAGTGAAAGGAAAAAGGGGAGGGGAGTGGGGGGAGAGCCAAGAGAGCCGAGGTTGGAGGGGTGTGTGTGTGTGTGCGTGTGTGTGTGTGTGTGTGTGTGCAATGTGTGCGTGCGTGTGCATGTGGAGCCATTGCAGAGGGAGGGAGGGAGGGAGGAACAAGAAGAGGAAATGGAGGATGGGGGGAGGAGAAGGCATGTGGTGGGGAGCAGGAGAGGATAGATGGGAAACATGAGCAAAGGGGTTGGGGGGGTGGGGGGGGCAGCAGAGGACAAAGAGAAAAAGAGAAGGCACAAAAAAAAAAAATATGTCAAAATCCTGCAGCAAGAATGCAATTTCCAACCAGGTGGCAGCGTCAGTGCAACTTTACGTGAATTCACACACTTCCACACAAACAGTGTTTTAATGACAGGGGTCGTTTCTGCCCGGCTGTTTCATTCTCCAGGAATCGGGCCCGGTCTTATCTAACGTCCGACCTCGTGGGGTTCTGTGCACGGCGCTGAGGGGGGGGAGAGGACAGTACTCACACAGTGTGGGCAGCTCCACTTGCCCTCAGGTGCTTTCTCCATGTCGGGGTCCAGGCAGACCATGTGATAGGCTCTCGGGCAGGTGTCACACAGGATGATCTCCCCTCCCTGCTGGCACACCTCGCAGTAGTCCTGGTGGTCGGTCTCGTAGCCGTCGCCGTCCTCCGTCTCCACTGAGAAAGGACGTTTACAGAAAAGAGGGAGAAGAAAGTGAGGCGGGGGGGAGGTAGATGATCAGAGCAACGGTAGCCTTCATCTGACCAAGCGAAACCTCCAGAGCAGGCTTATTAACTCGGTGATATTTCCATGCCAACCTTTCTTCTTCTTCTTGGCGCTCTTGGGCTTCTTCTTCGGGCGGTTGCTGCGGTTGGAGCCGTCGGACACCGAGAAACTCCCGTCGTCAAAGTCGCTTTCAACATCTGGTTCATCCTCATCACTCTGATAGAGAGGACATCGAGAGAAATACCTTGTTACTTTTGAGTACGAGTATAAACATTCAGATTCTGGTGATTAAATAAGTACAGCACTTGAAAAATAAGAAAAGGATCTCACTGAGGAGCGCTTCCTCTTGCTGTTGAGGCCCCCAAGTTTGATCTTCAGTGGAGCCACTTTTTTAGGTTTGGGTTTGGGTTGAGGCTTAGGCGTAGGTTTCGACTTCCTGCGAGCATTGGGACCTGAGAGAACAAAGTTTAAACGAGAACATTTAGGTAGAGACCCCAGATAGATAGATAGATAAGATAGATAAGATAGATAAGATAGATAAGATAAGATAGATAAGATAGATAAGATAGATAAGATAGATAAGATATATAGATAGATAGATAGATAGATAGATAGATAGATAGATAGATAGATAGATAGATAGATAGATAGATAGATAGATAGATAGATAGATAGATAGATAGATAGATAGATAGATAGATAGATAGATAGATAGATAGATAGATAGATAGATAGATAGATAGATAGATAGATAGATAGATAGATAGATAGATAGATAGATAGATAGATAGATAGATAGATAGATAGATAGATAGTTTATACGAGAACATTTAGGTAGAGACCCCAGATAAATGTTGAAGTTGCAGATTTTCATGTCAAAAACCGTACTTAATTCGTACATAATTACGTAAAAAACTTGTTATTCACTTATCCGGCTTTACCTTTGCCCTCTTTGGTCTTGGCCTTGCGGAGAGGAGGTGCCGGGGGTGCAGGGGGTGTCGGTGCAGCAACAGGAGTTGGAGCGGGTTTGGGTGAAGGGGCGGCACCTGTCTCTGCCGCTCCATCTGTCCCGGCCACCACCATGTTCTCCACAGCTGCAGCCACGTTGGCAGCTGCCAGAGCTGCATTGGCAGTGGCGCAACCCTAACAGGGGAGACAGAACAGAATCAGGAAACCGGGCTGTGGACCGTCCAACAACAACAGATTTCATTCATTATGAGACAGATGTGTAAGCAAGTTCTGAATATCAATACCTTCAGTGGGTTATTGGTGCTGAATTCTCTCCACTTAGCCATCATCAGAGTCATCATCTTTGACACAGCAATTTTGGGGTTCTTAGCTGCAATTAACGGCCTAAGGGACATTGTATATCATTATTTATTTTTATAAATACTCCTTAATGACCAGACAGATGATGGTATTAATATATATGGGTGTACTATTAAAGAAGGGGTTTTCTTACCTAACAAACTGACTGAAGGCCTTGTAGTTGGTGAGGGAGCTGTAGTCTTCCTGAGTAAAGACGTGGTCAATGTCCTTCATGCCCCAGGCTTCCAGCAGCTGGGAGGAGCTTTTGGGCTGAGGCAGGAGAGAGGGTGAAAAGAACAATCAGGAGAGGTTAGTTTGACATGTTCGCTCTGAAGGAAGAGGCCATCCTCTTATCAGCCCAGTATGCATGAATCTTCACCTGGCAATCATCATCGTCATCGTCGTCCTCTTCTGGTTCGGGTTCCTTGCGTTTGCTCTTTGAACTGGACGATCCTCCTTTCTCTCCGGCCCCACCTCCTTTTTTCTTTTCTTTTGCCGAGCTGAGGCGTTTCTTCTTTTTCCTGCCGGGGGCATAATCGCTTCCTTCACTCTCTGACCGCACAGCTCCCTCGTCTGCATCTCTCTCCACCGCTTCTACTCCGATCAGGTGCTCAGGGGAGCTAGCTGGCAACTCCTGCAAGACAAAGAACGACTCTGAAAAAGAGTGACGCCTAATTGCCTGCAGGCAGCAGCGGTGCACTTTATGGATCAAATAAACAATAAATTATTACAAAATAACACATTAAAATGAGACGCTTCTTTGTTTCAGTCTGATCAAGTAATAGACTCCTCTGCTTGGCTGAGGTCTGCATAAATAGTCACACAGCTGTTGTGGTCAGTGGATGATTCATTCTCATTTCAGGTAGACATGACACACGTCAGTTATTACATAGATTTTAATTTTCTTCAAGCGAGATACTTTACGGTTTGTCTTTGTTTTTATGGAAGTAGATTGAATATATTTGGGTTTTTCGCTGTTGGTCACTCAAAACAAGACATTTGACTGTGTCACCACAGGTTCCGGGTGTGACAGCGGCCATCATTTACAGATCTACAGATACTTTATGGCCAAAAGTATTCACCATATATTCAAGACAATTATTTGCATTTGTTTTCTGGGGAATGTGCTCAAACCTCTTATTTCAGGAGGATTTCAGGACGCCCTGTACTTGTTTTGGTTTGCACTATTAGGGAGGAAGTAAATCAATATCTGCAACATTTCACTTGGCCTGCTGTTATTGTCCCCAAGTGTGTGGCGGGTTTGACACTACCTAGTTTTATCTGACAATCTGGACCCGTTCAAACCCGGGTACATGTATTAAAATGCATCCTGAACCTGAACGTCTCTCCTGTGACTTGTGATCACATCTCACTTCCCGGCTCTAATTGTGAAATAGTACTGTGTCCGAGACGTGAGCTGAGCAGACCGTTCTGCATGTGTGACCCAGGACGTATTTGGAATACACACGGCGAAAAGAATGTGGCCGCATGCATCCCGGACCACCTAAGAATATGGTCTGAGTGATCTCAGGACGCATTGGGGGGGGGGGCGTTCACATGTACTCAGCGCTGACCGCCTGTGATTGGACCGGTCAGGACGGATGGTAATACCAGGTATGAACAGGTTGATGGAGCCACAGCCTTGAAGAGAGGTTCACATGTTCAAGTCTGTCTTAAAACAATATTTAAACCTCCATATATACACAGAGAGGGTTTTTGGTTGCCACACTGGTAAAAATGGACGGAATTTATAAAGCCATAGTGGTAACAACCAGTCAAAATACTTTACAGTACAAGTCCCATTCACACAAACGTTCATAAAGCTCTTTTATACGCAGCACTATTTCTATAAACCCTTTTCATGTGGAGACAGTTCAGAATGCTGGAGGAGCCGGGGATCGAACCACCGACCTACTATCTCTTGAGATACAAAACATAATATAACATAACAAAACTATATATACTGTACTATTTTTATATACTGTCTAACAATAACATTACCATCATATCATCAGCACTATTACCATCATCTTGCCACTGCACCTTATCTACCTATTTATCTTGTGTTTCTCTTTTTATTCTTTCTACCTCAATATTTTTTATTTTATTGTATTGTATTGTATTTTATTGTATTCAAATTTACCGGCTGCTATGACGACTTAATTTCCCTTCGGGGATGAATAAAGTAATCTATCTATCTAAAACATAATTTCCAAATATGCTGACCTTGTGCTTTGCCAAAATGCTCAGAAGAGGCATCATAGTTGGAATAATACTTGGAGCACACATGTTAAAGTAAGTCAGATAATCTGCAGGTGTATGAATGGAGAATTTGGTTCTAAAATCATGAATATCAGAATTTCATCATGGTGTTTTTAGATCGTTGAGTCCCCTGACCACCAAGGGGTCCCATATGGGCCTATTGTTATTCTAAGATGGATTATGAAACATGTCAACACATAGTGCAGGTGTATGGAGGGTGGGGGGGGCACACTGACCTCTCTGGCGGGCCTCTGCCTCTTACTGCTCCTGCTCTCTCGGCTGCTCTTCTTGCCCTTCTTCTTCTTCTTGGACTTGGGCACCTCGTCCACTTCAGACAGGACACCTGCCGGCTCCTCTTCATCTGCTGTCATGGACATGTGCTTTCATTAGGAGGAGGAGGAGGAAGAGGAGAAGAAGAAGAGAGAGAGGGGGGGGAGAGAGAGGAGCACTGCTGCAGGCCACAGGGAGGAGGGAGGAGGGAGGAGGGGGCGCGCACTGGCACTAGCAAATGTTCACGCACGCCCACACGCACTCACACGCGCACACACACGCACAGAACAGCACAAGACTCAAACTTGTCTCTCTGAAACTTTGACAGTTCACTCGAGCCCACGTTGAACACAACAAGGGTCCGACATGACAGTGAGCACTTGTTAGCCAAGTTAGCTAACTAATCTAATCTGTCATGGCGAGTGACGGACGGACAGCCCCTCCTCCTCCTCCCCCCCCCCCCCGGGCTAGCTCCGGCTAAAGCTAGCTAGAGATGGACCTTCGTGTCGGGGAAGGAAGGAAGGAAGGGAGAGGGGGGAGGGAAGCGAGGCGGGCTTACCGGGGGGAAGTGAGGGCTCGTCCGCGGCTCCGAAGTCCTCCCTGTCATCCTCGCTGCCCGACATGTTCCCGGCGGACTGATACCGGACAGAGATCCGCTCCTCTCGGTGTAATCCCTCCGGAAACCTCGCTCCTGGGTCGGCGAGGGAGGAGGGAAAATGACGTGGGACCGCCGGAGAATGGACCGGGGGGGGCGGCAGTCCGGGGAGGGAGGTGGTGGTGGTGGGTGCTGGGGAGGGGGGAGAAAAAAATTATAATAATAATAATAACAGTCAATGTCACTGGATCATTTCCAGTGATCCCATAACAACGTGTCAGCGCGCCAGTTACACAAGTTGCAGATGATCTGACGCGCTGCAGGTTGAGTGACACTTCACAGCACATCAAAGAAAAGTTTCAATCGTCACACATTACAAACTTACTGTGTGTGTGTGAGAGTGTGTGTGTGTAGTCCCGGGTCGAGGTGTGTGCTCTCTCTCTCTCTCCCCCTCTCTCTCTCTCTCTCTCTCTCGGTCAGTCAGGCTGTTGTCGCTGCACTTGTAGTTTTCATTCATCAGATCCAACGAAGATCATTTGATCACAAAAAGGAGGAAAAACAACAACAACGCGCGCCGCCGCGGACCCACAACACGCTGCTCCTCTCTCCCCCAGCCTCACTGAGCTCAGCCAACATCCTCACAAACACACAAAGGGGGCAGACATCCCATAATAATCCCCCCCCACCCTCCCACACTCGCACAGGACTCTGCATAGTTACCTCGCAACGGACAGACCATAATACTCACCCTGCCCCCTCCTTCCCTCCCTCCCTCCGTCTCACGAGCACGCGCGCTCGCACACATGCAAGCACGCACGCTCGCACGCACGCTGCAACTACACCAGACGTGCACGCACAGGGCTCGTTGCACGCACACTCCTCCTTATCCACTAGTACTCCTGCCCCCCCCTTAGCAACCCCGTTGTCATGGCGACAACCCCCCCCCTCCCTGACAGACCATAATAGTCCACTAGGCAATAGCAGCAGCATACATCCCATAATATACAACTCCTAAAAAGACAAGAAGGAAATGCAGTCACATGGTCTCCAGGGTGGCTCGTGAAGTCCACCGGGCGACAGACCATAATACTCACTGATCATGCACCTTCAGAGTGGGCATGACGACTCCAGGAAGTGGGAGAGGAGCCTGCACGGTGTGTGGCTGTGTGATCCACGGTGGGAGGGGCAGGTCAGCCTCGGGGGTGCAGGTCAGCCTCCGGCGTGCAGGTCAGCCTCCGGCGTGCAGGTCAGCCAGGCCCACGGAGCTCGGTCCCACCACTGGACGTGTGTCAGCGTCCCACCATGAGAAACCATTCTGCAGCCGGAACCCACCGCCCGGGACCACCTCATCCTCCATCGGGTCCAGCACAGGCCAACAGGTGTTCCAGCTGGAGCGGTGGGGGGTGCACCCACGAGATGTTGCTCCTGGATCATGTCTGTGATGCAGTAAATTAGACCGGAGCTGCTACGTTTACAACTGTGGTTAGTGACATTCGAGGATCTGAGCACAAGGAAACCACATCAACTACAGATGGCAATTATGCCGCACAAAATAATCAACTCCACAATCCCTTCGCCCGCCTGCTGCACACGCCTGGTGCTGCAGGAGCTTACTCTCTAAAATATCTTTCAAAGTATCGGCCAAACAATGCTCATGGCCCAGCAGGGTTTGCTCTGTTCTTACCTCTTTTTGAGGGAAAGGAGAAAAGCTCTTGAGTTTGCAACAAGCCCAAACACAAGCTCAAAAGCAGCACTTGAAAGCCACATTTGAGTCTTAACAGAGAGCTTCATCGATACACTCGTGAGTTCCTGCACTCGTTCATCACACTGAATCAGATTTGGGTTTCTGCTCAGGATCCCTCAGGCCTTCCGTCACTGTGGTGTTCTGACTGCGAGACTTTCTCACATTAATGATTTGATTCCACTTCTCCCTCAAGTTCACCATGTGACACTGACGTCTGGGTCTGCAGGTCACAAGTGAGCGGGCTCCTGAGGCGCTGAGACCGATTCATCAGAACTCACTAAGTGCTGCCTGGAAAGTTCTGTTTGGAGAACAACAAAGACGACCCGGAGCTGCTGCTCACCAGACACCGTTAAAGTAGTAAAAATGCAACTGTGATGAAATGGCCTTTTTCCATTGGTACTAGAAATTAACTTAAACACTTATTATATAGCTGCTGCAACTCCACTTTCCTCCTATTGCTTGTGGGGCTGCAGCCCATTGGAGCTTTGTGCTGCCTGATTTCTACGATCAAATGAATAAATAATACTTGAATGGAACTCTAATGAGGGCTTAGATGGATGATCATTCTGCAAACACTGAGAAACACTCATTGTCACACCCGATCTCATTTGGTTATGAGTCCGGATGCTATGGTCGTGAGTCGTAACCACACCAATGCACAAATTTGGTTTTCTCTTCCGCTTTGTAGCTTTTTCAGTGGTCAAGGTACTTGTGTAACTTATTCCGCAGCGGCTGGCAGTTCCACATCCAGTAAATTCCACTTGCAGATCTTTATTGAGGTTTTTTACTGTGTTTACGCCGAGTGAAAAATGCAATCCCAAGACTCCATTTCTTTGAGGACAGAACGATCAGTAAACAAGAAACTTTGGCATCGCTACTGGAATTTAAGATCAAGTTTGCTGGTGTGAATGTCCGGCTGTACGTCATGAGATGGTTTAGCCTGATAGGTCGACTGGTCCTTCTGCTCCAGGGCATGAGTGAGACTGGTCACCATGGATTACGGCTCACTTTACATGATACAATTGTTTCCATTAGGAGCCATATTACCGTTACACTGTTAAACACGGATGTAATCCTTCACTTCCTCTGCAGAGAAATCCTTCTGACTTGTACGTCTGGGCTCCGCTCCCTCAGGACCAGAGCTGCACTTATCATCAGTGAAAACTAAAAACAGCATTTCATACATAAGCTGCATTTATTTCAGTCTTTCCCTGTTCGTATAGAAACAAAGATTCGTGCTGTGTGCGAGATGCTCCTGTGAGCACCGAGGCCTTCTGCTGCCTCCTCCACTCCAATGGCCGCTGTGCAGTGTTCCCCGTGCTCTGTACATGCAGATCACACAGCAGCACGGGCCTGTGTCTGGACGCTGTCTGTTACTATCGCTTGAATGCCCCGGACCCATGCATGTGTGCGCGTGCAGCACCGTCACCAACACCTCCTTATTTTTCTATCTTTCCAAGCTCACACGCACACTGCACACCTCCCCCCCCCCCCCTACCGCACCGCCATCACTCCATAATATTCATGGGTCGTCCATTCCCTCTGCCCCCTCCCCCCCATGAGCGCACACAGCTCACCGCCCCCACCACCCTGCCACCCCCACTCCCCTGCCTGACAACACCACCGCCCGACATCCCATAATATCCACGCACGCGCTCCGCACACATCCATACGCGGCCGTGCACTCAGCTCTTTGTTGGCAGAGATGCCTGAGTAAGGCGAGCGTGCTCATGCACAGCCGTCATCTTTCTGCCTGATATGATTATTCCGTCCGTGCCCATGGCGGCCGAGACAGGTAGCCCTCAAGTAGAGAGAGAGGGGCCAGAGCAAAATGAGGGAGCGAAAGGTGGAAGGTCACGTTTCTGTCTCATAATGACCTTGGGGACGATGCCTTCATGAAGTCCAGATTCACCCTGCGGCAGCCATCTCTGAATGAGGCCAATCATCCATCCCTTGGAGGGCGTCAGTGGACAAAGTGAGACCAGTGCAGTCGCCCCACCTCACTGTCTCTCAAAGTCTGTCTCTGCCTCTATAACTGAGGGAATGCAAGTCATCTCTACGTATATGTCACGCTGACGCTTTAACAAGCGTCTCTTGAGGCTCTGCAGCCCGGCTACAGTCAATCAGCACCGGACAATTTCAGCATGATACAATGTCCACAAAATGGGGGAAAGATAAAGATAAAAAAAAAGAGGGCAAGTTATTTACGAGAGAGGGGTGAAGGGATGAGCATAACAGAGGCGCCGGACATGACAGTGGCCAGCTCATCACCATGGTGTTGCTGTGGGAGACAGTGGAAGACGTCACTTGGAGAAACAGGGGGACACAAAGGAGGAATACGACATGAGGAGGACAAAAAAAGGAGGGAAGGGGCCTACAAGAAACCTGTCTTTACAGATATAGACAGGGGAGACTGGTGTGTGTGTGTGTGTGTGTGTGTGTGTGTGTGTGTGTGTGTGTGTGTGTGTGTGTGTGTGTGTGTGTGTGTGTGTGTGTGTGTGTGTGTGTGTGTGTGTGTGTGTGTGTGTGTGTGTGTGTGTGTGTGTGTGTGTGTGTGTGTGTGTGTGTGTGTGTGTGTGTGTGTGTGTGTGTGTGTGTGTGTGTGTGTGTGTGTGTGTGTGTGTGAGGCTAGAGTCTCACTCTGAAAGTCATCTGTGGTTTCTATCCTCGTTATATTTTAACTTTATTTTCAAAATCTCCTATTTTTACCTCTTTAAGTGGCCCTACTGTCATAGCATAAAATTAGGATTAAGAAGAGACAAAAGTTAAACTTTTTCTCATTGCAAATGATTTGCAGTAAATAAAAAAACAACATGCAATATAGTTGACATGATAAACTGCCTGTTCCTTCACAAAAATACAATAATTAAATATTTAAAGTAAATAGTTTTCTAGCCTCCTTCAATATGAAATCAACACCTCATTCAATTTTTTTCATCATATCTATTTTCCACAAACCTGCTTTGTTTTTTTCCGCTGCTTTCCCCTCTAACCCCAGTGTAGCACCCATCCTCTCTCTCCTCCTGCCCGCCTCTCCCTCCCATCTTGTGATTTATTTGCCTTCGTTCCAATATTTGTCGCCACTGTGTTTTCTTCCCCTTGTCTAAATGTCACCCCTTCTTCTAAGACAATATAGGGAGTGGGAGAGAGGGAGAACGAGAGGGCAAATGCGGGGGAGTTGGAGGAAGGGGAGGAGGGGGGACTTGTAAAATGAGCAACAAAGTTTGGGAAAATTAAACATTAGGTAAGACACTTTCTCACATCCATATACATGCACACGGAAACGCCGCGCCATTGATTTTGATGGGAAGCTTTCGCAGGACAACACGTGGATCAATGCTCCTGCATTGATTCTGTAATGATGTCAATAAAAGAAACAAAAGGGTGGAATTTGTGTTCTCATTACGGGTCTTTGTTTTCTTGCAGCAGAAGGAATCCTGCAAACACATTCTCATGCAAACAAACATGGGAGAGGACTTATCATTTTGAGGACTGCATCTTTGTGTCTCCAGTGGAAGCTAAGAATTTAGGTCTCATGTCAGACAAGCACAATACAGAGCAAACTTACACTCTTAGTACTTGCGTAGTACAACTATTATCCTGTTCCAAATCCTCCTCCTCCTCCACCTCCTCCACCTCCTCCTCCCTGGCATCACTCCACCCAGGTTCGCGCCTGTCCTCTCTCTCCCACCCTCACTCTCTACCTCCTATATAACCCATCACTCCCAGCTCTCTGCTCTCACTCATTCTTCCTCTTCCAACCTGGAATGGACACTTTTGTTTTCCTCGGACCGACCTCAGTACCCACTGACCCGATGTGATTGGGCCTTTTAGTCTTAAAAAACAAACCAAAAATCTTTAATTGGATTTCAAATTTTTTGGGGCGTAGATTTTTACTAATTTGTCCAATTAAATTGGAGACAAGGACAAATCTTTGTATTTAAGAGGATGAGTTTTGCGTTTGCTGTCACTGACGGCGTTTGGAAAGAAACTGATGAGCGACTTTTCTAATTGAAATTTGGAGAAACTTTGGTCCAACCAAACGGAGGAATCACTGGATATCACAATACTATGAACTGGTAAGAATCAGTGTTACTTTTGCAAATGAGATTTTAACTCGTAAAAATACTTTTTGATGAATGCATGTTCAAAGCATTAGGTCTGGTTTTGGATTAATACAACATCTCTATAGTAAACTGTGAACTTTTGAAGCTACAACTGCATGTGAACTAAACTCTGAAACACTGATAATATGAGTTTTCCTTGAAGTTTATTAGAAATGACATTGAACAGGATGATTAGAAATGTCAGTGGTGGATGTTACTATTCTGTCATCTTGTCATTTGTGCAGATATGTGGGGATCACCCCCTGACCGAGGATCTGATCCATAAACCAAAACCACAGCAGACAACACGCAGACGGGCAGATCAGCTTCAACTGTGGAGACGGGCAGCGTGCTGTCCAGAGACCCAGCCTGACGCACGGAGACGGACAGACAGACGGACAGTCTGATGCCAACTGTCTCCACTGTCAATCTCTCGGCACCACTCCTCCTCCTGTTGCTATGGGCAACCAACCCCACCATGGCAACCAACTGGCTGTAAGTCTAGCGTGCGAGGGAGGAATGGAAAGAGGGAGTTTGTTTGTCATGCTGTAACTTTTAAAAGATGGTGACATGTCTCTAAATCTCTTTCAGTTGCTCGCCTCTCTTTCTTTGTCTCTCTGCTGGTGACCTTTTCTCTTTTCTTTCTCTCCGCCTTCACTGTGTCGTCTCTGTCTTCTTCGCCTGTGTTGCCCTTGTTTCCGTCCTCTCTAAAACTCTGCCCGGTCGTTACCTCTTCATCCTGTTTTCTTCTTTCACTCCCTCCCTCTCCTTAATTATGCACCTTCCTTTCTTACCCTTCACGTCTGCTCTGAGTCACACCACCAATCACCACATTTCTCTGTCCCAGCTCCCTGGCGAGGCTGCCTCGCTCCAGGCCTGTGTCTGGTTCTGCCCCATGTGCACGGCTGAGGGGGCTGACCCCCGGGCAGGTGGGGGTGTGCAGGGCGCGGGGGGAGGTCATGGAGTCCGTGCGCAAGGCAGCAGAGATGGTCATAGAAGAGGTACAACCAGAGAGCAACATAAAGGGTCATGACTTGCATGCACTCCCAGTAGTTTTGTGATAATGTGTTTGTCTTTGATGCATATTACTGTCCAACCCAGTGCCAGCACCAGTTCAGGAATCGCCGTTGGAACTGTTCCACCACCCCACGTGGGATCAACGTATTTGGCAGAGTTATGAACCAAGGTACGACCATTATTGTCATAGCGCATTCTCACGCAGAATTTCCTGCTGACACATTGAGCAACTTTTATTCCTGCATCCTGTTTTCTATTCTGCATTCAGGCACTCGTGAGGCGGCCTTCGTGCACGCGTTGTCCTCCGCTGCCGTGGCAGTGGCTGTGACCCGGGCCTGCACCCGGGGGGAGCTGGAGAGGTGTGGCTGTGACAGGAAGGTCAGGGGGGTCAGTCCTGAGGGTGAGCTTGGATTCTGTTGCATTAAAATGGAGCTGGTAAATCCACACAGAGCATAAAACTGCTCTCGAGTTTTCTGCTTGTCGAAACGTACGGCATATACGTCTACATCCTGGTGAGTCACAAGGACCATAGGGGCCAGATGTATGAAATGTTGCAACCGCAGACAGCAGTGAAGCAATAGTTTCTGCCTTATGTGATCCCATTTAAAACATTTTTTTCCATTGTCAACTTTAAGACATAAAGAGAACGAGTTCTGAGGATCCAATGGTCCACACAACAATCTTCCTATGTCCCACCACAGGTTTCCAGTGGTCCGGCTGCAGCGACAACCTGTCCTACGGCGTGGCTTTCTCCCAGACGTTTGTGGACGAACCAGAGCGAGCCAAGGGTGTGTCAGCCGGACGACCACTCATGAATCTCCATAACAACGAGGCCGGTCGAAAGGTTGGTTCTGTTCATTCCCAAGCACTGTGATCTGTGAGAATAGGATGACAATCAGCTCCTCTTAAAATTCACCACCCTGTCCCTCTCAGGCCATCCTTCACAACATGCAGGTGGAGTGTAAGTGTCACGGCGTCTCCGGCTCCTGCGAGTTGAGGACCTGCTGGAAGGTCATGCCTCCATTCAGGCGTGTCGGCGTTGGGCTCAAGGAACGCTTTGATGGAGCCACGGAGGTATCAGCAAACAACTTCTGTTTGTTTAAGACCCTTTATGCTCCTCTGAAACCTTAATAATGTCCCCAATCTGACATGGTCCTCCTCTTAGGTCCGTCTGACTCGTATAGGATCCAGGACCGCCCTGCTCCCCCGTGACCCCCAGGTCAAACCCCCTGCTGCCAGAGACCTTTTGTACCTTGCGCCCTCTCCAGATTTCTGCCACCTTGACCCTGAGAACGGTATCCCTGGGACTGCTGGTAGGAGATGTAACGGTAAGATGAACGGCAAGTTGAACACGATCCAGAATAAAAACATACTTGATAAATTACGGGTATTGATTCTGCTGTCCTTTAAAAAAACCGCAGGAACCTCTCGGCTGGCACCAGATGGCTGCGAGCTGGTGTGTTGCGGCCCGGGATACAGAGCAGGTCGGGCGGAGGTGGTGCAGCGCTGCTCCTGCAAGTTCTCCTGGTGCTGCTCAGTCCGCTGCCAGCAGTGCAAGAACACAGTCACCATTCACACCTGCCGAGTGTAAGACAGCCCACACAAGGTCAAGCTGACAGAAAGACACGAGCAAAACCACTAGACAGACTCTTCTGCACGCTAGACGAATTAAAGACGACAGAGACGGCAAATTATCCGCTGGTAGCCTCAGTGTAACTAACCTCCACCGCAGCTGTAGAGTGAAGTTTGACGATTCTGTTATAAAAGCTGCAAAGTTAATGCAAAGACCTTGAAAAATAACAAAAAGTATGAACAGTGAATAAGGCAGAAAGTAAAATCACCTTCTTTTCCCTTGAACTTACTCAACACTAACTCTGAGACGGACAAGTCGTCTATGACACACACAGACACACACACAGCTCCTCTCACATCTGACAACACGACAAGGCTACAAAAGCTGAACATAACAGAACTAACACAGAGACACTATTTTGTTTCATGCAAACTCTTTGCATTGTATCATAGACTAGCAGGTCGTTGAACATTTACTGTATCTATGTCTTCTTCTCTGCCCTGGTTTATTTATTTGTTGATCTTCACGTCAGCCTCCGACAGTGATGTAACAGACAGCAGGACTAGAACATCTACTTACACCAGTGTCTGTCTTGTGTGTTGTCCCTCTCCATTATCTCTTCTGTGCGCTCCTGCAGGAGCAGTGCTTTTTGGTTTGATCAATAAATCTAATAAACAGTAGTTTTATCCAACAGATGCTTCTTAAGTTTCTTATTGACAAAGACCTTGATATTCCTGACTAAAGCACATGGGTTAGCTGTAAAGTTAAAGGTGACCTGTGGATTTTTGACCACTAGCACAAGGAGAAATGTTTTAATGAGCAGGTTGTTTTAAAGCCGTAGAAAACTTTTCCAGGGCACGCAAGCGGGAATATGTCCGAATGCAGCTCGAGATACACTCTTGAGGCCGTTTCTTTCTCTTGTGTTACATTTCTTTCTCTTGTGTTTCTCTGCATAGACACACAAGGGTGTTGATGTGAATCGCTGGCGAGCGGTTCTTTGTATATCTTGCTGTACAGGCCCGATCACAAACAGTGACTACATACACTGGTGTTACATACATTGCTGCCGACTACAAAGGGTCGTGTGAATGTGTGGTACGTGCAAGATGTGAAACGCAGTGACTGTTGTTGCAAAAAAAACCACATCATTTAATTTACCAGCAGAAGGCAAAGAAGAAAATACGTAAAAGAATGCAGGTTTCAAATTATCAAAGCAAAGCTATGCAAAAATTTAGAATAGCTTTTTCAAAATTAGTTTGATGGTTCACGGACTTGGTATATGGAGAATAGAACCCTTTTTCCTTCCCACTCCTCAACCAGAACGTCTGTTCGTGCTCTATTTAACTTTAGTGAGCGAGTATGATCTGTGATAGTCGCAGCTAAATCGCCCAGCAATTCCAAGAGTGACTCCAAACTGTAGATCAGTTAAAAAAGACTTAAAAGTCATTAAAAAGCTGCTTTTATCTCCACTACTCAGCGAGGAAACTTCAAATATGAAGAATTCCAAACCGAGTTTGGAGTATTTGTTACAGCAGCAGCTCATCTGGTTCATGAAGCTGGGGATCCTGGGTAATATCCAGCGTTCAGTTGTGTTTCAGTTCAGTGAGTGGGACTAGGCAGCCAGCGCTCCGGTCAACACAATGACAGGCTTTGTTTGTTCTCTAAATGAAAACCACTTAATTGCTTGGACACAGAACCCGATAGAACTAATCACCACATGTTGTTCAGTGGAAGTAACAGTAAAAGATTGTCTTTCTTTTATATAGAAGAGAATGTGGTAAACATATTTTCCCTCAAACATAATAAGAAAGGGCTACTTTGAATATCATTGAACCATTTTTATTAAAAATATCCTGTGATTACAAACACCCAGAAATTTACTATCAAATGTTATCATCTCATTCTCAGTCGAGGTTGAGATCTATTGAAAATATCACAACTTAATTTGTTATATTATCGTTGACTCAAGGTTGGTAGTCTAGCAATAGAAAAAAAATCTGGATAAAATAAAAAGTCAAGTTTCAAATGAATAAATGCAACAAAATAAATCCCAAAACAAAGTCACAGAATTAACACAGTATAAACAAAAGGAGAATAAAATAATAAAAGTAATCTACAGAAGAGGAATTGGTGAAAATGCACTTGGCCTCTCACCAAAGTTTGGAAGAGAGAAATCATTTCAGAGAGCTACCTTTGTTTGGAGTGACAATAAATCTCTCATGCTTTCATTATTCAATCCACAAGGGTCCGAAAATAAAGCAAACACCATTTAACATTAAGTTGCCCCCTTAAATGTACTAACTAAAGTTCACTAAAAACTTAATGTTAAATGTAACTCGAGTGTTTAAAAGCCCCAAATGACTGCAAGAGGTAAAACTCAGAGGAAGCTAAAGGCAACTATAGAAATGAATCTTTCTTTAAAAAAATAAAAAATGGAGCAACAGTGACAGGCAGGGGGGGCCCGCCCCACCTGAATGTTTGTAGAGACAACACTGCAGTTTGGAAAAGCTTTCAGAAAAGGAGATAGGTGACACTTGCTGGATTTACTGCTGAAGTTTCGCTGCTCAGCCTCTTTCAATGTTTATATTGAAGGCACAATCAGTGTACGCGTGTATTAGAATAAGTCTCAATGGCATTGTACCTCCCTTCCCCTTTTGTTTTGTCCTTTTATTCATAATGGCCATTGATTGCTCCGGTGTTTCGATTCACCCCAGCTATCTCTTACGCTATCACGTCTCTCAATGTGGTTGTTCGTCTATAGCAGAATGCACTTTCTCTTGGTTTTGGTCTCTGGAGGCTCCAATGCTGCCAGGATCGCCTCGTCAAACACATTCTTAAGCCCTCGCTGCTCGAAGAAGAAGAAGAAGAAGAAGAAGAAGAAGAAGAAGAGAGAAAACACAAGTTAAAAAGAGAAATTTACAAATAAATGCTTGACTTTGTGGTGAGAATTTGCCACACACCTGTGTCAGAGCAGAGCACTCCACGTATTTGACGGCCTTGAGCTCACGTGCCAGCTTCTCTCCCATCTCAGGATAGAGGGGCCGCTGTTTGTTCTTTGCCAGCTTCTCAATTGTGTTGCTGTCTTCCCGCAGGTCCATCTGTGTGCCCACTAACAGGAAGGGTGTGCGTGGGCAGTGGTGAGAAATCTCAGGAACCCACTGAAAAAAAGAAAGTGATATAAAGATTATTAAAACTTAATTTATATTGTTATTGAACTAAATTTGTTTGTAGAACAAAATATATCCAAAACAGAGATCTGGTATTAAACATCTGGTCGGATTTGTAACGTTGTTTCTTTAGTAAACAGAAAGGTCAAGATTTATATCAGAATTCAGCTAATTTTACACTATGTAATTTTGTAAAGGTAGTTCTTACACAGTTTATGTTTCAACAATATTCAATTTGAGTACTTTGGCTTGTTACAGAGAAAAGTGTTTTTCTTAATGTATCGAGCCGTTACATTTATTGTTTTAATATCAGTATTTTACTGTGTGAACAAAATCTGTTCAAATATTAAAAAAATTATATTCAACCCTCAGCCCATAACGTCATTAGAGCTTAAATGATTAGGTTATTAATCATCCATCAATTTAGAGAAAATAACAATATTCAGGTAATTGGATAAGTAGATTTTTTAAGCAAAACTATCTCTTGTTCTAACAACTTAAATGTGAGGATTTGTCACTTTTCTGTGTCAAGTGACAGTAAAATGTTTATGTTTGGGTTCAGGGCTGTTGGTCAAACAATATAATACAATGATGACGTCAACTTGGGGAAAATGGGACAAGTTATAGACAAAGAAAATGTAAGAAAACAATAAATAGGGAAATTAAACCCAAAGTGACAGATTTTTTCAGCAGTTTGTTTGAGTCAAAAATCAAGGTCATGTTTTTTTTCCCCAATGAAAGACAAATTATTAGAAACTGACCTTTTCTTTGACATTTTCAAAAGATGAGGGGGAGACGACAGAGAAACATACGAGGAACACGTCTGTCTGTGGGTAACTGAGAGGACGCAGCCTGTCATAATCCTCCTGACCTGAGGGCGGCAGTCACAAGATAGAAAGAGCAGGGGAAGTTTTTGGTTTAGTTTCAGGGTGGCAGAAATGAGACAGAAAAGAAGGGAGTTTCGAAGACCCTGGTGTTACCTGCTGTGTCAAAAAGGCCGAGTGTGTAGGGCTCCCCCCCGATCATCACCGTCACAGCATAATTGTCAAATACCTTTGAGAAAACAGAAAAGATTATTTGTCAAATCCAACACGTCTAATTAAACTGTGCTTCTGGGTCAATCTGTTAACCGTGTGCAGTTCTTTTAAACATGTTCTTACCGTGGGCACATATTCTGAGGGGAACTTGTTGGTTGTGTAGGAGATCAGTAGGCAGGTCTTTCCTACTGCACCGTCTCCTACCACTACACATTTTATAGTCTGCATCTACAGTGGGGAAAATAGGAAATAGGAAACATCACATGTGTGTCAACGTGAACTGCAGCAGACTGGACAGTCAGCCAGATGCAGAGGGGAAGTAACAGACAAGAAATGCTTAGTAGGGTCACGGATGGCTTTTTATACAGCGAGTGACTCAACATGAAGAACCGAGCAGGCAATATAAACAGCAACAGACCGGGAAGTGTGTTGGGCTATTAATCTATAATGTGTTTTAGGGGAAGTGGTGGAAAGTACATTTAATCAAGTTTAAGAACATTTAAATAAAAGGTAAGCACGATGCGAGTATGACGCATTTGTTAAAGATTGAACTCCGCAATAATACATGTATAAAGAAGTTAAAATTAGTTTATCCTAAACCATCTCTAACAGTTAAATATCTACTTCACATTTAAGGATCATTAACAATATTCCTATAGTTTTTGTACATTATAGAGATAAAAAAGCACAAAAGTACAGTCAAGCAGCATAAAAATATTGTAAACTTTTAAGTATAAAGTAGTTTAAGCTGAATAAGAGAAACACCTCTCTGTATAAAACAGAAAAGGATATAAAAGATTTACTGCTAGGGCTGGGCTATATGGCAAGCCCAAGATAAATCTGTTAATAAGTCAATATCAAACTATCATAATAAATGTCACATTATTGTTTCAGCTTAGAATAAACACAGATTTTGGACGGTTGTGGTTTTAAACTCTTTGTGAGCAAAGAATGAGAGATTTTACAAATCTTACAATTCTAATTCAAAATGAAATCCAATTGTGTATTATAGCTCCTCAACATCCTTGCATAAAGCATACAAAATATGTGTTGAACTTTTCTTAGATATGGTATTGTACACTTATATTGCTATAAATGAAAATGATTTTGCGATGATATTGTTGTTTTAATCCCCAGTCCTATTAACAGCAGCACTGTTGTATCTGTTTTAGCTAAATGTACCTAATAAAGTGGTGTAAAGTTCCTAATGTGTTACATATGACACATACTTAGTCATATCAGCCATCAAAGCCTTGTTGAGCATTAAAGAAATAGAGGAAGTGATTTAATGTTGTGCCTGGTCTTCCTGACGTTGCGTGTGTTACTCGATTATGGTCTTTGTGGATTTAATGGCCAGCCCTGGCTGCTGATTGAAAAATGAGAGCGATCTGAACGTCAGGCCTGTTGTAACATGTGCGAGCAAAGGTTTATTGATGACAGTGAATCACTTCCGCATACTGGGTGCTACATACCACAGATGTTGGAGGAAACCAGGGCCTATACGCCCGGTGTCATTTAGAAACGGATACTGCCCAACGCTTCCGCTAAATAAACACATTTCTTCGGGGAAAACGTGGGCTACCGAAAACTGATTAAAACCTTCAGCAAAAAACAAAACAAACAAACATTGAGAACACAGAAGAGAGACGGAGACGAAGGCGCAGAGCCAGGTTGTGATTCTTCAGTTTCTGTGTTAGCTCAGATCGGTGACGTGAGGAAAGAGTCTGTCATCTGTCAAGCTCACATGTCAGCTAGCTCGTCTATCTCAATCCACACAGGTGGGTTTAGAACCAGAACCGGAAGAAATTAAAGTCTCGACCAGCAGCTGTGACAACTTCAACAACCACAGCCACGTTAGCCAACTCTCAGCCCTTCTCTATGGCAGGAAGTTTCAGCCCCGTACCGCGGATCTATAAACCCGACCACCACGCCCTTCCTCCCCGCGGAGGCTTCACTCTACCCGGGAGACTCCGCTTCGTGTGTCCGGAGGTTTAGTTTGGTCTAAATTATCATCTTCACACAGTTTCTCTGATTCTACTCACCGCTTTTCTTCTGGCAGCCTAGGCGTTGGTTACATCCGGGTTTGAGGGTCGCTGAGTGAGCGCAGCCGCAGACAGGACGAGCCCCAGTCCCTGATGAGGAATGGAAACACCGCCCCCTGCTGGACAGAGTGCACACGTCTGTCTATCCATATGTGTCTATCTGCCTGTCTATCTATTTATACATCTATTTATCTATCTATCTATCTATCTATCTATCTATCTATCTATCTATCTATCTATCTATCTATCTATCTATCTATCTATCTATCTATCTATCTATCTATCTATCTATCTATCTATCTATCTATCTATCTATCTATCTATCTATCTATCTATCTATCTATCTATCTATCTATCTATCTATCTATCTATCTATCTATCTATCTATCTATCTATATATCTATCTATATATCTAAAATATAATATCCTTTATCCTTTAAATCCTTTAATTTAATTTAATTTATTTAAATTTAATTTTTTTTTTTTAAATTTCAGAAGTGGACTGCACACCTCCTGCGCAGAAGTGAACCGCGCAGGAGGTGATTTTTTTTATTTTTACTATTATTATTATTTAGGATGTTGAAATATATAATATAATATAGTAAAATATAATATAATATAATATAATATAATATAATATAATATAATATAATATAATATAATATAATATAATATAATATAATATAATATAATATAATATAATATAAAATAATATAACCGCTATGACACCATAAAACTGTTGATTATTGTGAAAGCCTCACAACAGGAAACGCTTTATTCTGAAACATAACCCCACCGGAACCCACAGCTACTAGCTGTGATGCTAACTTGACAGCGCAGCTCCTTCTCTTTGTCAGAGGACTGACTTCCGTTTTCATGTCGGGTCCAGGTTTCTGGAATTTGCTGTGTCCCGACGCTGTGAGCGGTCTCTGCGGGAAGCTGTAGCGGATGTTCAGTGTCTCAGTGGCCGAGAGAAAGTCCAAGCTCCTCGGCTTCAGCCCCACCAGAGTTTCGCGTTCATTAATCTGCTTCATCCTTGAGAAACGCGAGTGTTTACCTAGCTAGCTGGCTAGCATCAGCCAGCTGAGTTAAAGATCTGAGCATGTTTCGGTTCTTGAACGACGTTGATGACGACCCCTACATGATGTGAGTACTGACACCCCCCACCCTGGGCTATACCCGCGTCGCCTCCCTGTGTGTTTTGCACCAGCAGCCTCCTGGTTGTGTGGAACGTGTTTTTCTCCGGTGGCTTGCAGCAGGTATCTCTCTTGACTCCAGCCAGCTGTGGGGGCCTACGGTGGTGGTCCACCATATTGGATAGACAACAACTACAACAACGCTGTCACAGCTCAGCAGTGTTCGGTTCACAGATCAGCAGCTGAAACACTCAATGATCCTCATGTGTGTAATTTAACCTTGTTGCACCGAATGCAGCTCCAGCTCGTTGTATGCCTGCTGCAGCCATTTCAAGCTGTTTTCCAGATCAAATGACAGCTTTATTCTGCTATAACACATTTACACAATGCTTATCCCTTTATATTGCAAATGCATGCACGTTTAAATTGCTGCAGATCAACCTATGCTTTACTAGATACTACATGAAGCACAGTACTTAGCAGAGGTTGTGGAAGTTTTATAAATAATGCATCAAATCATTTGTATTTATCAGTTAACTTCATTCAAAGTAAAATAAACAGAATAAAACTAAATCATATCATTATTTGATGAGACCATCACTCACGATATGGCCATCAAGACAATTTTTTTTGCTATTGCGATTAAAATTATGTTGTGATAATTATTGATATTGTTTTATTGCCCAGCCAAACCGCCACTTACCTTAAAAGCAACAATGCCCTCAGCTACACCTGTGCACAGTTTGTAATGGAACCTGCTGTACTCAGGGCCACGTGTCCTCTCCGTGGGTTTAGTTTCAGTGTCTCTCTTCATGTTTTCCCAGATTGACTCGATGTAGAGATCCGGGCTCTGTGGAGACCTGGCCACACATTATAAGACTCCTTGTTGTTCTTCTCATTAAAGATGGTTCTTAATGACACTAACTGTATGTTTGGGGTCATTGTTGTGATGCAGAATGAGTTTGGGATCCATCAGACACCCTCCTGATAGATAACAATGTAAACATGTATGGTACCTTTATTCATAACAGCTCGATTACATGGGAAAAGACAATCCGATTTATAGACTTGCTTTAACACACACGGGTTATTAGATTTAAATCATGAAATTCTAATCCACTTTTGTTGGTGGGTCCTGTTGTGTTGTCACCAATCTCCCAAGATCTGGGGAATCTAACTGCAGCAAACTGAACGAAAACAGAGAGACTGAAACGAGATGAGTCGCTTTATCCATTTCATTAAGTGTTTCTTAGAACTTTTTTTTGTGAACGTAAAAGCAAAGCTCTGCTAAGTTATGAAGTTCAAAGTCTGTAGAAAACAGGATGTTGCTGTGTCAGTGTTCTCCGGGACACAAATTGTATTTTTAAATAGTAAATACTAATGAGGTCAGAAAGGATATATTGTCGAAAGTATCCCGTTCTCTAACAGTGAGGTAACTAAGACTTTTCAGCCTCTTCTCTAAGTGATCTGTCACATCCTGATAGATATGACTCCTCTTCATATATCATTTACAGAATGCATTTACCTTTGTTAGTCTCGTTCACGTCAACAGTAAAATCATAAATATTTCTCATTTCTTCTAGGGATCCATTTGCGGCTCACCGGCAGCAGATGAGTCTGTATCAACCTTTTGCTATCGACCCTTTCGCTCTCGCCCCCCAGATGCAGCCACATCGTGCACCACGTAGACAGGTAACCTGATGCTATGTTGCTGGATTGTACTCCTGGGATGTGTGTGTATAAATCAAATTAGTTAAATGATTTTACAATTGTTTTACATTTCCTTCTAGGCCGGTCCACTGGCCCCCTTCGGTATGATGGGAATGGTGAGTAGTCGACCTCCTACCACTGCAGGAAGTCTAGGCCTGTTTACAAAATGTTTCCGATAACAAAGCTTAACAAGGATTATCTACAAATGAAGACCAATTCACCAATTTTATCTTTATTCCTGCTTTATTGTTGTTATTCTGGTTTATGGTTAACAGGGCGAGAGTGAGGATCACATAGAGGCTAATTCAGATTTTTAGATAAGGGCTCAGATGAAGATGCTTTTAACTGAATTTACAGACATTTAACACTGAAGTAGATAATCTGTGTTTGTTACCTCATTACAGAAGACCCATTAATTTTACTTTGTAAAGGTTTTGTCAGAGTATTTTGGAAGGTCTCTTTGTGTTGTAGTTCTCATACAACAATACATATAGGTAATAATACCTTGGTCAGTATTTATTACAGAATACTCAGCTCCGCTGTGGGAAAGACAATGGATACGTCTCTGCCTGTAGTTTGCCAGATAACTTGTTGTTTCAGGAGTTATTCTCCACCAGGCGACTTCACCTTAAATCTTACTTGTTCAAAAACTGCAGAAAAACCATTAACAGATCTCATTTAATGTTTAATGTTTTCAGGGCGGTGGATTCATGGATATGTTTGGCATGATGGGAGAAATGATGGAAAACGTGGTGAGTGAGTTTTCTTCAGATAAACAGACGTAATTACCCTCATGACTGAAGCCTGTCTTTCCCCAGTACTCCGTCTCACCTTGTTGTTTGGTTTTTTATTTTCTTCTAGGAGAGAATGACCAGTACACCAAACTGTCAGACATTTTCCTCGTCAACAGTGATCTCCTACTCCTCGACAGATATAGGGGCTCCTAAAGTTTATCAGCAGACCCAGGCAACGAGAACAGGCCCTGGAGGGGTGAGATTAACTTCAGTAACTTATGAGAGTTAAAATCCTAACAGCATGTGTAGGTGAACTGTTGTGCTTTGTTAGTCCAGGCAAGACTTTGACTTTCTAGCTCCAGTAACACATCAAATTATCAGAACTTGTAGTGACAGTAAACAGATCATGTACAGTATAAACATCATTTCAGAGTGAGTTCACACACAGTGCAGAGTGTCCTGCTTGTTTTAGTAAACTGAGCCCCCCCCCCCCCCCCCTTTCGTCTCAGATCCGTGAAACGCGGCAGTCGGTGAGGGACAGCGAGAGCGGCTTGGAGCGCTGCGCCATCGGCCACCACATCGGCCCTCGTGCACACATAATGGAGCGCTCGCGAAATCGCCGCACTGGAGACCGCGAGGAACGGCAAGACTTCATTAACCTTGACGAAAGTGAGTCTTTCAGGTGGAAAAGATTGTTTTATGATTGTTGGTGATTGCTTTTGTCAGCTCAACTTGGAATACCAAAGAGGGAATTTTATGTTTTTGGTAGCAAACTCAGCAGAAGTACAAGAATTTGTCAAGCTTAACCAAAAACCAAAGTGATGTCTTATATTAGAGTCAATACAGCTACAATCACATGAGATATGTGTTTCCTGTGATACTAACCAGCCTCCCCTACATTCCTACTAGGTGAGGCTGGAGCGTTTGATGATGAGTGGAGGAGGGAGGCAGGAAGGTACGTCCCTCCGAACGCCCGGGCGCTCGAGTACGGCCGAGAACGACGGGCAGTAGGCCAGCAGCTGGCTCTTCCTGCCCCTCCTAGCTCGTCACCCCCCCCAGGTCCTCGGCACGAGTCCCCCCGACACCGTCAGCCCCAAACCCGCCCACGCTACGACTGGTGAGAAGGTAAGAAAAAAAGGACAAGTTGAGCTCATCACGTATATATGTACCTCATGAATAATAACATATGTCAGTACAGAAATCATCACTAATGCTCCACAGGTTTATATTTGTCTGTTTTAACCCTGAAAATTAGCACATGAAATAATAGGATTTTTTAATACAATGTAAGATAACAGCACACTCTGGCTCCAAATGTACAAGATGGCAGCGTTCATATCTGGGATATTTTTAATTTCTAGATATCGGGAGAAAGCGGAACCAGGTCATTAATGTTTATATATAGTATTTTGTGTAGGAGCAGTATTTTAGACTGACCACCGTGATTCGTGTCATACAACAGAGGCCTCGGTTGTTTGAAGATGCCTTTTCTTATTTTGTAATTTCCATATTTTCTAACACACACTGTGTTGTCGTCCCTGCAGGTGTCACAATTTACGAGGCGACCACAAATGGAGTTGAGGGAAGATTTCCCCGATGCTGTGAACCAAGTTGAAGACGGAAGTTGATGATTGTCACAACTGGCTGTCGTAAATGTTTGATATGACTGGACTGTCTATATATAAACCTCATATTACACACACACACACACACACACACATACATACATACACACACACACACACACACACACACACACACACACACACACAACAACAACAACCCCCCTACACACACTTGATAGTTACATTTACAGTTCAACTTCTCTACTGTGACATTCAAAAAATCACAAAGTGGATCTCTTGTGCAAATTGGGAATAACTACACTCACTTTATATTATACTCGTCCTCAAAACTTTCCATGTGTTTTTGCCCACTGCACGTAAGTGCTACAGTATACAGTACATCTGCTGTACAGTCCATTTTATGTTTGTGAAGACACTAGTGTGTCGGTGAATTGAATTGTATACTGTTAACTAATTAATCTAACTAAATAAAAGTTCATTAAACATTGTTAGATAATTGCAAAATGTGTGTCTGTTGTGGTTGTGTTTGACGATCGCATGTCTTCTATATTGACGTGTTTCATAAAAACAAATATCAAGAGCTTCAATGTCATGAATACGCATCAAAACCTGTAAATCTATGCTTTTTTTTAAGCCTCATAAAATGTATCAACACTTGTCGGTTATTTGAGTGTAATTTTGTGAGTCCTCAGTGAAGCTCTGCCTTTTATACATGTATCTGTATTCCGCCTCTTCCCTGTGACACCACGTCTGCAGGTCATGTGACACCCGGATGGAGCACACAAGTGGAGCAGGCCCAAAATGCTCTTTTGACAAATCCCTCCCCCTGCCTGCCTCCTCCTGTGCTCGCTGCTTCTTTAATTACATCCAAACGCTATTTTTAAATCCACATCCACCCTCACCAACCCCCAGCATGCACTGCTCCTCACACCTGTCTACCTGTCGTCTCGTCTGCTTTAATCCTCGCCATTAGATCTTTGCAGTCCCCGACAAGGTGGCTCGGTTTGTAGCGCCTTGCCTTTGGGGAGATGTATCCTGCTCTTTTCTTTTTTGATATCTTCTACCTGTCATCCACATCTGAAGTGTACAGATGTTCGTTTTTCATTCCTACAACAAACCCCCACTTCAGAGGCACGACAGCACTGCCTGCATTTCAGAGCAACCACATAATTACCTCTTCGTATTGGCAATTTTCTGGGACAGTATTTGTCAGAGTATTGTATATATACTATATACTATACTGTATATCAGGTGATGTCCATACAAAAGACCATGTTGGACTCAGATGTGGAAGCTGAGCCCTTTTTCACCACATTTTGATTTCCTAAGTCATCACTGGGTAAATGTGACCATTGCTATTCTGCCCTGTTCCTCCATCCTCTCTCCTCTCCAGCATTGTTCCCTCCTCCCTGCATCTCCCAATGACTCAACCGCTCCCCCTCCCCCCGGCGTGTCATACGTTTTTTTTTCACCCCATCTCTCCCCTCCCACCTCTCCCCCCAGTCCCTCTACCTCTCCCTCTCATTCGCCCACAGTCGCTCACTTCTCTCCAGCAGGCTTCAAAACACGCTGCAGGTAATGCTTAAAAGGATTGATCTGTTCCTCCATTCCCTCCATCACTCTGCACCTCCTCCCTCTTCTCCTCACCTCCTCCTGTCTTGTGTTTTCTCACCATCTCCTCTCTCCATTGGTCCACTGTCTCAGTCACTGACTGAAAGAGCACAGAAATTGAGGTGGCTTGTGGTCCGGAACAGGTTGACGGTAGATTCATAAATAGGTATTGGTTATTAGCTTTTGATTTATGTTACCTTCTCTTTACGTGTGTGTGTATGTGTGTGTGTTTGTGGGGGGGTTGCGTGTGCGTGCCAGCATCTTCCCAGGGAGCATCTTTTCCACAGCTTTACATCCCTAAGGCTGCGTCACTAGCATCAGTGAGGGAGAGAGTGTGAAGTCATTGTGACTAATGTGAAAGGATAATTTTCCCTCTTTGTACACCACTTGGAGTGTATAATAATATGTACTGAACTGTTATGGAGTATAAATATGTTTCCTCTTTTTTGTGCAGGATGTCTATAGTTAGTATTGTTGCCAGGGAGATCCTGGACTCCAGAGGAAACCCCACTGTGGAAGTAGATCTGCATACAGGCAAAGGTTAAACAATAAATGCATCAAAAACAATATTACTCGTCTTTTTGTCGGATTGCCAGTTGGATTTGTGCTAGTTTATGGGTTTGACAATTCTGGCTTTCCCTTATTCTACTTCTCCCTCCTCCTCCTCCTCCTCCTCCTCCTCCTCCTCCTCCTCCTGCTCCTCATCAACCTTTCACCCTCTACCCTTCTACCCCTCCCTCCACCTGCCAATCCTCGGCCCTCCAGGTCTGTTCAGGGCTGCTGTGCCCAGCGGTGCGTCCACCGGCATCTACGAGGCTCTGGAGCTCCGAGATGGAGACAAGACTCGCTACAAGGGCAAAGGTAAGGACTGAAAACAAGATGTCTCCTCTTTCCAGTTTCATGCTCTCCGGTTTTTGGCCTGCCACTGTCTGAAAATTGACATATTTATCCTCCTCTGTCCTGCTGTCTCAGGTGTAACAAAGGCTGTTGGTCACATCAACGACAGCCTTGGACCTGCCCTCGTCCAGTCGGTGAGTATGAGAACAAATCTAAAGGAGAGTGGGAGGAAGAGGAGGAGTAAATCGGTGAAATCTGGCTCCTCTGTTTCAGGGGGTCAGTGTGCTGGAGCAGGAGAAACTGGACAACATGATGATTGAATTGGACGGCACTGATAACAAATGTAAGTCTCGTCCTTCCTGTCATATCTTATGCATGTACGTGTAATGACATCCAGTGAGTGCCCGGTGCATACATGCTGTGACTCATCTGTGTCCCCTACAGCTAAGTTCGGGGCCAATGCTATTCTGGGAGTATCACTGGCCATATGCAAAGCTGGTGCTGCAGAGAAAGGTGTCCCCTTGTACCGCCACATCGCTGATCTGGCAGGAAACGCAGAGCTGGTCCTACCAGTTCCTGTGAGTCCTGTATTTATTGATTTATTTTGTGCACAAATTCTTCCAAACATCATATTCAAATTCATTTTCCTTCCTTAACGGCCCCATATTCAGGCATTTAATGTGATCAACGGGGGCTCCCATGCTGGTAACAGACTGGCTATGCAGGAGTTCATGGTACTTCCTGTAGGGGCGGAGTCTTTCCGTGATGCTCTGCGTGTCGGGGCGGAGCTCTACCAGACTCTGAGAGAAGTGATCAAGGAGAAGTACGGCCAGGATGCTACAAATGTGGGCGATGAGGGAGGGTTTGCCCCAAACATACAGGAGAACAGTGAAGGTAAGAACAACTACCACACAGAAACAAAAATCTGATTCTTCTTCTCATAGCCTGAGGTGTTGGTCTTACTTATTCATGTATCCCTGCGCCAGCCCTGGAGCTGATAAAGACAGCCATAGAGAAAGCCGGCTTCACGGACAAAGTGGTGATTGGGATGGATGTCGCCGCCTCAGAGTTTTTCATGGAGGGCAAGTACGACCTGGACTTCAAGTCTCCGCCCAACGCCGCCCGCAACATCAGCGGTGAAGAGCTGGCCAGCATCTACCAGGGCTTCATCAACAACTATCCAGGTGGGTATTGTGATGTGTGCTTTTATGGTCATCTGGAGAACATGATGTGGATGAATCCCATTCAGTAGCTGAGCCATTACGCCATCATTTTACATTATTTCACAATAAATAGTCTCACCTATCCTCCCTCCTCCTTCAGTTGTGTCTATTGAGGATCCGTTCGATCAGGACGACTGGCCCGCTTGGTCCCAGTTCACAGCCTCAGTGGGCATCCAGGTAAGTGATTGCAGAATGTGTAGTGACATTCAAGAGTGTATTTCATGACACCAGACTCCATGGCCTGAGTTTGTAATACAATCTGAGATTTGTGTGTAAATCCAGTGGCGTTCCCATTTTGATATTATTTGGAGAAGAACAGAAATAGATTTACAGAAAGTAGGTTAATCACAAACGTTAATACTTCCTTTCTCTCGCTGTGAGAAAACTCAGTAACATCTGGTGTGTTTGCAGGTGGTTGGAGACGATCTCACGGTCACTAACCCGCGCAGGATACAGCGAGCCGTGGAGGATAAAGCCTGCAACTGCCTGCTGCTCAAAGTCAACCAGATCGGCTCTGTCACAGAGTCCATCAAGGCGTGAGTTGATTCTGCGTGTTTGATGCAGTAACACGTGTGAATGCACTTGTCTGCATGTGTGAGCTTGTTAGTTACGCTGCGTCCTCAGGTGTAAGCTGGCCCAGGAGAACGGCTGGGGTGTGATGGTGAGCCATCGCTCCGGAGAAACAGAGGACACTTTTATAGCTGACCTGGTGGTTGGTCTCTGCACTGGACAGGTAACACACACACACACACACACCATAACACCTTGCATTGACTGTCCTGCGATGACAGTGCATAAATGACACAATCTAAAATTAGACAATGCAGCAAATTCCCAGTGCAATAGAAGTATGGAAACAAACAATTCTGAAACAATAGCACAGTGTGCAGTGGTAGCTCAAGTGATATAAGTAATATGTGTAACATGTATAACAATGTAAGCAATATTATTAAATTACAAAATACTAAAACAGTAGAATGTTAATTATAGTTCACAAATCACAAGAGCTGTTATATTCTTGACTGAATAAAAAGAAAGATGATTATTTATATGAATATTTATTTATTTCAGAAGCTTGCATAATATCTGTTGATTAAAAAAATAATAATAAATCATCAAATAAAATGATTGTGTTTTTCCAACTTCAGGTTTTGTCACCATTATTAAATATAATTTATAATTGAAAAAGCTTAAGAAATTTTACTTGATTGTGAAAATAACTGTTGCATCAGTCCTAATACTCATCAATTACTATTATTATTATATAATACATTAGTCACAAAGCAGCTGTATCTGTTTCACTCGGTGGTTCTTAATATCTCTGTCTCCCTTCAGATCAAGACCGGAGCTCCCTGTCGATCAGAACGTTTGGCCAAATACAACCAGCTCATGAGGTGGGAGTATATACAATTAACTGTATTTACATGATTATAAAAAAAATGTAATATGACTTATAGCACGTATGCAACTTAATTTTCCTTCTGCTTTTCTCTTCTCTTTTCGTCATTCCTTCATCTTCTCTCCCTGTTCTTCCTCCCCTCAGGATCGAGGAAGAGTTGGGTGACCAGGCTCGCTTTGCTGGGCACAACTTCCGTAACCCCAGTGCCCTCTGAGTGCCAGAGCTGTAGATGGGTGCAGCACAAGAAATATAAAATGACATACAAATCAAATATATATATATTATATTTCCCTTGCAGGTATAATGAAGAGATAATGACTCACCTGTTTAAACTCACTAACACTAAACTCAACTAACTGAAACACATAGATTTAGCAAGCGACTGGTGTTAATGATCACAGCCAGTTGCAGCAAAGCCTGTTGGGTAAAAACCCAGCGTCTTGCCTCACAGCACCGACTCGCACTAACCTTATTGCACTTGTTAGTTTCTTTCTCTTCGCTGATCCCTGTATCTCCTCATGACTCACTGCAGAAAAGTTTTGATCTGTGTGCCGTGTTGTTTCCTCTCCCTCCTCTTCCTTGTGTTGTTTCTGATGTGAATACTAAGCAGCTTGTGCTTCACGATTGTGTGTGTGTGTGTTGCTTCGTCTGTCTTAAGGTGAAGCTCACTACAGAAATGGATAAATGTTACCTCAAACCAAAGCTTTCTGTGAATCTGTCATTTCTCTCTTCTCTTTGTTGGTAATTTATGACTCAATCATGGATGAAAAGCAGAAAACGACTTCTGCAGTCCTGCTCTTTAAAAAAGTGGAAACATATATATTCTCATCACAGCGGGTGTCAGGCGTCCTAACAGCATCCTGCAGAAAAAAACCTCAATGTCAATCCTGCAGGCACCATTCTGCTGGAATAGCATCCTGCAGGATTTACAGTGATTGTTTTTCTGTATGACTTTCACTCTGCATGACGATCGTGCACAAATCCTGCAGGAACTGAGGAGGAGTCCTGCGGTGCTGCTTTGAACCTACCACACAAATTCAGAAGGAATTCATCCTGCAGGAATTAGCTTTAGCATTTCAAGCATTCAGCTGAGTAAAAGAATAAACAGCGCTCATGCATGGACGATACATCTTTATATATATCAGCAAGTTTACTATATAGTTTATAAATACTCACAAAAAGGCTCTTAGCAGCTGTTAAACACAACTGTTTATCTGGCTGAAATGAGGAGTACAATGTGTAATTTATGTCCATGTAGACGAGCGCAGCCCTAAAGCTTTCATCGTTATTAGTAGTAGTAGTAAAATTTGATCTATAGACAACTTACAAACAATAAGAAACTACCACCAGAGGAGATTGTATAGAACACCATCTACAAAAAAACACCTTTTCACAGTTGGCCTTTTCCAGTTGAGCAGCACCTGCAACATAAACTCATTCTCCAGTTCTGTTAAACAGTGGTTACTGGATACTCAAACAAGTCATCATACAACAGTTTTGTCATTGTCATTTTAATTCCCTTATTTTCTTCCTTTTAATTGTCTCATTTTTACTAACTGTTGTATACTGCATGCTTTACGCTAATCATCATTTGCTAATCATTTTGATATTCGTGCTGTTAATGTGCTTTATTCCATGTTTGCATGTGTCGTATAGTCTGTCATTGGCCAAGCATTTGTGTTTTTATATACGCTTATGTGCCTTTTTACACAAGTCGACATGTTTGTTGTCTGCCTGTCTCAAAATTCATGACCTGAAAAGAGGCCTGAGGGAGAGTTTAAAAAATAAAAATAAATACTATAGGCTACATAAAAACAAAATGACAATGCAGAGTAGCAGGACAAGCAAAGTCTGATTAAATAAAATGAAATAAGAGAATAAATGAAAACATGATGACATCAGCCACAATATCTCTAAATGGATTTTCATTATTTTCCTAAAACGTTATATTCATTATACGTCTTAGTAATAATTTAAAAACATAGGAATAAATACTAAAGGCTACATAGAAACAAAATGACAATGCAGAGTAGCAAGACAAGCGAAGTCTGATGACATAAAATGAGAGAAGAAAATACATGAAAACATGATGACATCAGCCACAATATATCTAAATGTATTTTAATGACTTTCCTAAAACGTGATATTCATTATATGTCTTAGTAATAATTTAAAAACATAAGAATAAATACTAAAGGCTACATAGAGACAAAATGACAATGCAGAGTAGCGAGACAAGCGAAGTCTGATTAAATAAAATGAAAGAAGTGAATAAATGAAATCATGATGACATCAGCCACCGTATCTCTAAATGTATTTTCATGGTTTTCCTAAAACGTTACATTCATTATATGTCTAAGTAATAATTTTAAAAAACATAACAATACATACTAAAGGCTACCTAACATTACCATGCAGAGCATGAAAACAAGAGAAGAAAACAAATGTAACATTGATGACATCAGTTACTAAAGGTGAAACTAACACTAGTATTGAGACATTTAAAGATGTGACAGATTCAGTTTCGCCTCCAGCACATCTGTCTGTGAGTCTCGAGCTCACATCTGGCCCCGGTCACGTCACGTGCCGGCAGCTGTCGCGTGACTTCCGCTGCAACGATCAATCCTCACGCGCTCCTCCGGTGTTACACACACCGTCCAGCAGGGGGAGCGCGAGGCGACGGTGGTGTCGGTCCGTGCGTTTCCTGTCGGTGGGTGACGAAGATGACGATGATGATGATGAAGAAGAAGGCTGACTGGAGCCGCGCAGGCGCACAGCGGACACAGTCTCCGGCCGGGTTTCCATGGTTACCACACAATAGGAGACGGGACAGGGGGCTGCGTGAAGGGGGAGAGAGAGAAGGGAGGAGGAGGAGGAGGAGGAGGTCTGCAGAGCCGCTTGACTGGACACACCGCTGCAAGCACACACACACACACACACACACAGACACACACACACAGTACATGCTTTTATTGTCCATTTATAAATTGTTGGATATAACAAACCAGTTGTGTTTTCTTTGATAACACACTGTCATTGAAAGACTCCTATAATAAAACCTGTGTGTGTGTGTCCGTCTCTTCTTCTCTCCACATTCTCTCACCTCTGAGAACAAAGGCCTCGTCTCTGCCTCTTCATCGAGATGAAGACAAACATGTGGTGGTCGAGGCTGCTCACATACAGTAAAGGTGACTGTGGAGGGACTCGGCAACACAAGAGAGAGAGAGAGAGACCCTCCCTCTTGATCCCCTCCCTCCCTCTTCAGAGTTTGGCCCTGTCCTCCTCCTCCTCTTCTCTCTCTCTCTCCTTATGCAAATCACGCCCTCTCTCTCTCTCTCCCTTTCTCCCGACGTGCATCCCATCCCTCTCTCCCCTCTTTGCTTTTTAAAAAAATTTTGACTGTAAGAACCGGAGAGGAGGAGGAGGAGGAGAAGGGGTATTTGGGGAAAGAAAGAAGGAGGAAAAAAAAGTGCAAGTCGTCTTAGAGGAAGAGGGGGAGTAGGAAGGGTGGGAGAGAGGTGGAGGGGGTATAAGAAGAAAAAAAAGGGGGAGAAAGGGGGTGGGGAAGAGGCGAGGAGGGGACGCATCAATTTGTACAGTCTCCAGTTGGCACCCCTGGTTTTTTTTTTCTTCCTCCCCCAGCAACGAATAGAAGGAGATTTTCTTCTTGTGCATTTATTGTTATGATCGGAGCCCGATGCAACATGAGCCAGCACGAGCCCGTGTTGACAGACGCCTGGGCTGCGAGGCGTGCGTGTCAGCGTGCACCATAAAAAGCCCCCCGACCAAACAGAGGGAGAGAAAGGAAGGGAGAGTGAGAGAGTGGGAGCACGCATCGCTGGATATCATAGGTAAGAAGAAGGAGGAAAAAAACATGGATGCTTTTATTCTTGTGCATATTGGAGAGACCTCCTTCCATCGCTGGCCACGTCGGTGCCCTCCCTCCCTGTTTTCCCTTTTCCTCTCCTTTGTGCGCTAATTACCATCATCACCTATGCTCCTGCGTTTGTGGCTAATATTGTGTCCCCGGTGCGTGAATGTGGAGAGAGTGTGCACGACGCGCAGCCACATTCCAGCGAGGAGAGGGAGAGAGAGAGAGAGGGAGAAGGAAGGGAAGAGCCGGTGCGTAGAGCCAGGATTCGCCATTCCAGAGCCTATCATCTTTCTTTCTGAGATGTGCAGCGGCGTCTAGAAGCAGCACTGCACTGGCATCCATTCTGATTGTGAGCCTGAGTGTGTGTGTGTGTGACTCTCTCCCCCCTCCACCCACCCCAGTCGTCTTATAGCCGGACCGGGCGGTGAGGGCTGGACGTGCGGGTCTGTGCAGCAGCAGCCTCGGCCGGTCTCCTCCACGATATCGCAGAGAGAGGGAGAGAAAGAGAAAGAGAGAGAGAGAGAGAGAGAGAAGAAAAGAGTCGTTGCAGTGCCCAAGCTCGCTGGTGATGTAAGCAAGCTGCATGCTGCCGCTTTGCATCCCATGCAGTGCAATTTGTTGATAATGCATGCGTGTGGGACAGCATGCAGTGGTGTCAACGCTGGTGCATATTGGTGCTGTGTTGGTGGGACCATGGTCAGTGGAGCACGGAGAGGCCGGTGGCTGCCACCTGTAACCGAGACGTATTATGTACACACACACACACACACACACACACACACACACACACACACACACACACACACACACACCTACTGGTCACTGATGGTTTGAACTTGGAGTCGTTCCTATGTTAATTGGGGTCATTGTGCATGCACTGCATTGTCAGACAGGCCTCGAGGTGCCTCCGTTCTCCATTGTGCAGGGATGGCACCAAAATATTGCTCCCAGGTCCGGATCAGTCACTGCAGCATGCTCTTGTAATTAATGCATAGCCATGTGTAGTGGAGCAGCTACAGTATTTACAGGAGCCGACCTGCCTCATCAACGCACACACACGCACGTATACACTGGAGTGTGCATGTAGCCTATATCAGCTGTGCTAAGTGTGTAGCCAAATAGCTTATTTTTTGTCTTACAGCGGCGTGCACTATTTATATCCTCATTCAATATGCATGAGACAATTTTTCGTCATCGTGGTACATGAATGAATGGATCAGACAAGCCCTGGCAGAGTAGTGCACCTATGTTGTCAGGCACACCCAAACGGATGGAGGATCCTGCTTGACGTTTTGCATTTCCCTTAATGGCCGGCCGGCTGGACAGATAGGCATGTGATTCTGCTGGCCATAACCAGGGCATGTGGGTTAACCACAAGTGGCTGTGGGCTTGGGCTGTTGTGGGGTGAAGGTGGAAGAAGGGGGGTGTGGCCCCAATGTTCGCCAGGCGTTCATTGGAGTTCACTGTCTTCTGCAGACTGCCATCCAAAATGCAGGCTACCAATCCACACCTTCTCTGTTCTGCATCTATTATCTGTGGAGGCTCCCAGTTCTGCTGCACCCAAAACAAAGCATTCTGCTCGGTTGAACTGCTGTGCTTCAATGCTTCCTGGCTACTGTGGTGAAAACAGAAGAATGAGGGGAGACTAGCAGTTGTGCCGATACAGTGTGAGGCATGCTGGGAATTTAAATGTTGCATCTGGGCTTCTTGCTTTTGTAAACTCAGATGTTTTCATGATGTCACAAATTCCGTAACTCCACACTCCATGCAAACGACATTGCTCAGGACTGCATCCTGACGTGAAGCAATAGTTTTTTGGCAATTCACTGTAGGATTTTCCATACAGATAAATACTGAATAATACCTTCTTTGTTTATGCTTCTTTGCAGGTTTTGGTAGCTCTCATGGTGTAACACTCATCCCAGTCAGTAAGCAACAGCAGCCAATTCAGTCCCAGCAATGGCATGTGTTGTAAAATGGACGTTATAAAGAAGAAACAATGAAAACAAGGACACACAAAGAATCGGTATGCACGAGGCCTACATATTTCTTTTATATATTTTTTTCACAGTGACTTCAGGGATTGTGTACTTGTCTGATTCTTGCGTGTGGCACATTCGAAAGTAAAACTATAATTAGTTCAGTGTGTGATAATATGTCAAACAGCCGAGCTGACTAACATGTAAATAATTGATTTGGTAGTGAGATGCAGTAATGTGGTCTAAAAAAAGCAGATTACTTGTTTATACTTTATTCTGTCGTCATTCTCTCCCTCCTCTCTGTGTCCTCCCTTCACTTTGCTGTGCCCTGTTCTTCTGTTCACCTCCCTCTTCTCTTAATTCTCAATGTGTCGTTGCCCTTGAATGGCACAAACTTGTGTTAACTCTATATTATCCTCAACCAACACATCTCTGTATTCCTCTCTGTACATCTCTAACCTTGTTTTTAACCATTCATGCTTTCCTCTGCCTTCCACGTTTCCCCTCTTTCCTTGGACTTTGGGGCTGTGCAGATGCCCATGCGCAGTGGGCGGCGGCGGGGGGCGAGTGAGGAGAGAAGGGGCAGACGCCCGCACTCCAGCCCCACTCGCCCTGAACGCAACGATAGACAGACGGTTAGAGCTCTACCTCTTTTGTCTCCCTTTCTATCCTGTCGTTTTCACTATAAGTTTCTGTGTGTGCATGCGAGCAGCAATGTTAATACCAATAAAGACCTCCTTGAATTGAATTGTGTGTGTGTGTGTGTGTGTGTGTGTGTGTGTGTGTGTGTGTGTGTGTCACTGTATGAGTCATCAGTATGTTTGCCACAGACCCTTGCAGTGTCACTATTGTTCGATATCGTGGTTTACGGCTTACTACTACTCTCAAATCTTTGATGTTTCATGTTTGACATTGATGTTTTATGTCTGTGTGCATGTGTGCGTGCGTGCGTCCGAGTGTGACTTTGTTCTAAAAACAGACACAGGCCTATTAGGGATTCAAAAGCATCACTATGGAATTTAAAGTCTTGTGTTGTTTTAGCAAAGAGGTGCCGTTGAGGAATTGGCTGGAAATCGCTTCAGTCGCAGATCACAAGGGCATGATTCATCAGAGAGTGAGGGGGAGGAACTTGTGTCTCCTCCAAAGAGGCAGAAAGTTCAGGTTTGTGTTACATTTCATCCCCCTGTTATGTAAAGACCAAGTATAAAGCTTTGATTCAGCTAAATCATTTAAAAGGCAACATCTAAGCCAGTAAGAGTTTTCCTTCTGCATATGTATACATATTTATATCTTTTACTACATTCTTAAGATGTAGGATTCCACCTCATCCACAAATGATCTTTTCTTGTCAGGATTCAGTCTCTACCCCAAACCCTCCAACATCAACACACTCGACTGACAGCTCGGCTCCTTCCACTGTCCCACCTCCAACCTCGGTTGCCAGCCAATCTCGTGAGAGTGACAACGAAGATGGCCAATCCCAGGGCAGCAGGAGCTCGGTTGTTGGGAGCCTGGCCAATAGCAGCAGCAGTCTGAGCAGCGGGCGGGATATAGACCAGGACAATCGTTCCTCCTCTCCGAGTCTCTCTGCCTCCCCTCTGGGTAGCCTGGACTCTGATTCCGATGGCCCAGACTCACCAAAGCAAGGAGAGAGGGAACGAGAGAAAGGCAAGGAAGGGGGGGCGGGGAAGGTGTCAGGCGAGGAGAGGAGAGCGCTGCGAGAGGGGAGAGGAGAGGACTCCTGTGGAGATGGAGAAAAGCGAGATGTGGATGCAAGAATTGAAGATTGTCCTTCTCTTAAGCCCCCCTCCACTCCGTGCTCTTCCTCTGGTCTGACTCCCTCCCTCCGGGGAGCAGGGGATACAACGAACGATAGCAATAGCGGGAGGAAGTCCTACTTCTCCCTGGACTCCAAATTGATGTGTAAAGTTGAGTATGGTGGACCAGTGGGTGTCGATGGTGCACTTAGTGGCAACCGAATGAATTCCAAAGCCAGCACACAGTGCTTGACCAAGACTACTATCTCGGGAGACTTTTCCCACAACAGCCCCAACATTCCACACTCCTTACCCCCTCCTCTACCACCTCCACCTGCCTTGAAGCCCTTGGAGCTCGGGGGACAAAACCTGCCTGCTGAGGTTAAGACAGAAAGAGAAAAAATAGAAAAAGCAGACAAACTCCTGGACAAGGCTCAGTCCACTCCTCCCTCGCTGCTGCCACAGACCGGCCCCCAGCCACAGTCCCAGCCTCAGACCCAGACTTCCACCCACCCTCATCACTACAGCTCCACCAGCTGGCAGGGTGGCACGGCAACTGGTTGCCAGGGGAGCTGGGGCTACACCCGTTACCCTAGCAACCACCACCCACACCAACCACAGCACCAACCTCCAGTGCAGCAGCAGCAACTTCCCTCAGTTTACAACCCTCCGTCCTCTCGCCACTCCTCCTCCCACCCCTCTTACCTCCCCCATCCTCATCCTCACCCCCACAGGGAGTACCTTCCCAGGTACGCCGGAGGGGGAGGGGAAAGAGAGAGGGGGGCTGCAGGAGAGAGGGAGAGGGGAGTGAGGGGGGAGTCTGGGGGGAGAGAGATGAACAGGGAGTTCTCTGCTCCCATTGGCAACAGTAGCAACAATAGTAGTGGGGGTAATAGTAATAGTGCTTGTGGTGGAATAGGTGCACCCAACAGCATCCAAGGCAGGGAGTTTGGGGGTGTGTCAGCGGGTCAGAACCGGGAGTTCCAAAGTTCTGGGAGAGATGGACCTAGCTTAGCTCCTGAAAGAAGAGACTTCGGTCCAGCTTTCAGAGACAGGGAGCGAGAAAGGGAAAGGGAACGTGAAGGAGGAAGGGAGTTCCCTCTGCCAAACCAAAATCAGGGTAGAGACTTTGGCCCCAATGGAGCTGGAGGGGGACATCCCAGAGACAAAGATGGAGGCAGATGGGGTGAGTTTGGGGGCCAGGCAAGAGAGGTTGTTGGAAACAGTAACCCAAACAACAGCTCCATCCCTCAGGGTAACCCTCCAAGTTCCACTAGTGGTTTACCTGTCACCCCAATGCTGAACCGAGACCCACCTGCATCACCCCAAAACAATCCTAGCCACCCCCCTCATTCCTCCCTGCCGCCGCCACACCCCCACCCACATCCCCCAAACTCATCCAACCGAGACTTTCCTCCTTCAATGGACCAGGCACAAACTCCCTCCTCGGGAGCCGACCACTTTCACAGAGAGTACCCCCCCACTGGAGGAAAAGACTTTCCTGCCGGGGCGCTCCCTTCTGCTGGCACAAATCGAGAGTACCTCAGCTCCCCTGGGGTGACTCCAAACCTTGGACGAGAGTATTCAGGGCCTGGAGGAACCCAACATCCCCACCCACCTCACCCCCACTACCAGTCTGCTCCCAGAGACAGAGAAAGGGACTCAAACCTGCGAGAGCCAGCTTTGTACCAAAACCGTGGAGGCCCAAGCCAACCTCCTGCACTCTCTCCTTCCTCCTCGTCCACCCATCACGTACACCCTCCAAATCCTCCTTTCCCACCGCCACCTCAGCCCCCTCTAGCCCCACCCCAAACCTCCCATGCCCAGCCACCCCCATCGGGTATGACACCCAATGTACGCCCCCAGCACTACCAGTCCTTGTCCCAGACTCCTCCAACCCCTCTTTCTCCCTTACCCAGCCCATCCACCAATCAGATGGGAGGCTTCTCATCTTTTCCCCCTGGCTCCTCCTCTGCACCCAACATGCCACTTGCTGGACCAGGTGTGCCATCCAGCTGTTCACCTGGATGTCGCCCCTCCCCTTTCCATGGCACTTTGAACAACCACCCTCCATTCAGTGGAACGTACCACTCCAATGGGAACAGTGGCAGTAACATGGCCAACAGCAATAGCAACAATAGCGCACCCAATAGCAGCAATACCAACTCACAGTCTCTCTCGCCTCAAAATATGTCCAAAGGACCCCCGCCTCTTAGTAACTCTGCCAACAACAACAGCGTCTCGGCTCCCGCCTCCAGTTCTTCACTCCCCAGTGGAGACGGACATTCAGATTCGGGCCCGCCTCCCGCACCTGTCATCATCAAGGAAGAACCAATAGAAGAGAGGGAAGAGAATGAAAGCCCACCTTTGGTGTTGAGAAGCCCTTCTCCTGAACCCAAACCTGTAGACATCCCTATCCACGCCAGTCAATCAGCACGGTAAAGTCCAAAAAACATTATTATCTTAACTGAGATTACCAATATATCCCCCTTTTCAGTCCCTCTTTATTTGAACAAAAGTAATTAACAGTAATTATAGTTATATGATGTTTGTAATAATGATAGTTGTAATAATGCTGTGCTACATTGCTGTGTCTCCTGTTTCTAGGTTTCACAAGGTCCTTGACCGTGGCAATGGGAACTCCTGTGCCCGCAGCGATGTCCTCTTTGTCCCGTTGGATGGTTCCAAACTGTGGAAGAAGAGAAATGAGATGATTGAAAGGGCCCGGAGGGAGGTGGAACAGCGGGCCAGAGACCTGAGAGAAAAAGAGAGGGAAAGAGAGCGGGAGCGGGAGCGTGAGAGGGAACTGGATCGACATCTACAGGTGTGCACATTGGAGCGTGATAATTATGTAATGTGTCATATTTAATGGATTTGATGTAGATTAAATTGATTACTTGAATGGGAGGGGAGTAAAGCAGATGAAATTTACTGTCTCCTCCTGTTTTCTCTGCAGCAGCAGAAGGATGTCAACGCCGCTGGAGTGTGTCGCCAGGGCTCCTCACTCTTCTTTCCCTCCTCGTCCTCTATCATCCTTGACCCTTCATCTTCCTCCTCAGGCAACCCTGTCTCCCATCAGTCCCCTCACCCCCAGCATCAGCATCATCAACATCCACATGTTCACCTTTCTCAAGCACATCATCTTCACCCCTCCCTCTCTCACTCTATCCCCCACTCCCTACTCCTGCCATCCATGGGTGGGGCATCAGCCATGGTTGGAGGCCAACAGGGAGGCCTGGGAATGGGTTTAGGGGGTCCGTACCTGGGCCCAGACACCCCCGCACTGAGAACCCTGAGCGAGTACGCTCGCCCTCATGCTATGTCTCCTCTCGGAGCAGCAAGCCGTGCCCAGGCTCACCACCAACAAATGCACCATGGTCATCCCCATGTCCACCCGTCATTTTTCCTTCCTCAGTTCCAAAATCATGCTTTAGCCCACCCCCACCATATGCCTGCTGATGCAGCTACAGCAGCAGCCATCTTGGGTTTTTTGTATGGGGGCAGCCTTGAAGGTGGTCCAGTTGTTGGTGGCCACCCAGGAATGGCTGGAGGCCAGATACCTGGAGGGTTTGGGGGAGCAGGATTCGGAGGAGTTGGCTTCCCTCATGCGATGGCGGCACATCGAGATCGAATGAAGCAGGGGTTTGAATTTAAGAGCGATGAGCGGGTTTACCATCCGGGGTCCTTACCCGATCATGCAGCTCTCGCACTTGCCCACTCACATTCACATGCCCATGCCAACGCCCATGTGCATGCGCATGCGCATTCCCTTCTCCTTGGAGGAGGATCTGCGGGATCTAATGAGGTGTCAGTCTATGGCACTCCTCCTCCCCCGGCTCCCCCTGGCCCTCCACACCTCCAGAACCCAAGCCTGGCCCCAGTAACTCGACCTCCCAACCCTCCGCCCCCTCAGTCTCTGTCCAATCCACCCCCCCCATCTCTCCGCCCACCCTCACTCCCCTCTCACCCTTCATCCGTGGCACCCACTGCCCCCACAACCCCGGCCACCCCTGCTGCTCCTCCGCCAGCTCCTCCTCCACCTGCTCCACCGACCTCCAATGCCGCCTCACTTCATCACCCAGTCCCTCATTCTTCTTTTCCCAGCCCTCTGTCCTCTCATCTGCCACCAGCCCCTGCTCCAGCCGCTCCCCCCGAGGCCTACCCCACTCCCACTCGCTCACCCGCCGCTTATGAGCGAGACAGGAGTGAGGAGAGAGAGCGGGACAGGGAGCGAGACCGAGCAGCTTTGCCGCCATTTGGGGACAGAGAGCGAGAAAGAGAGAGGGAGAGAGAAAGGGGAGGAAGTGGTGGAGGAGGAGGATCAGGAGGGGGAAGTGGAGGAGGAGGAACAGGTGGAGGAGGTGGAGGAGATAATCCGGGACGTCATCAGATGCTAAACGTGACGCCTCATCATCACCAGCATTCACACATCCACTCACATCTTCACCTACACCAGCAAGACACAGGTACCCACTGCTACAAATAATGCTGTCATTGTCACTAACAACTGCCTTGAGATTATACTGATGTGTTACTATCGGACTTTCATAGTTAACAATAAACTTTTGACACATGCCAGATTTGTGAACTACAAGTCTGGTGAAATTAAAATTTAGAATAGCAGCAGCCAATACTCTGTGATTTCAGGTTCATAGATTTATTTAAAGGAGACATATTATGCCCATTTTACCGCAGTTGATATGGTTCATTGGGGTCTTAATCAAATGTCTGAAACATATTTTGGTCAAAATACCACAAGGATCATTTAAAACAGCACCCCTCTAAAGCAGCCCTCCTCAGATTGACCTGTTTTGAGGTTAGCTCCCCTAGCCAGGGGGAGTCCGGGCTCCCCGGCTAGCGTTAGCTCGCGAGCTAACCGGGCCGGTGGAGCTGGGCCGTGTAGCGAGACTATGACGTATTTTCGGGTCGTAATCCCATTCGACGCCATCTAGCGTATTGTTTCTGACAAAGAGGAACCACAACAAATAGCAGGAGTTGTTTTTTTCCAGAGTTTTTGTGACAGTAGACATGCTAGATACCTAAATTAACGTGTAGAAGCACTTCAAAAGTGGAATTTTCATAATATGTCCCCTTTAAGTCATCTGATCAAATTTGTTTCAGCCAAAATGCATAGAGGATAAACATTTTCCAATATATATATAAATATACACATATAGGAAATATTTGACTGCTTACGCCTTGTATTGATTGACCACTCATGAAAAAGCTATTATGTTCATATTAACAAAATATATCCCAACAACCTTTAGTAACTGGAATATAACCATTGTCTAACATGTCTGTCGTCTTTTTAAATACATTTTTTTGACGCTTTGACTCATATTAAATATCTCCTGTATTTCTTATTACATCATTGGCATCCAGCGGCGGGCGGGGTTCACCCCCTGATGGACCCGTTGGCGTCGGGGTCTCCTTTGGCACGCCTCCCATACCAAGGAGCCACGCTAGGCACTCCCATCCTGGCTCACCCCCTCACTGACAGCGAGGTGCTCCGCCAACAGCTGTTCGGTGAGGAGAAGGCTCCTCGTCCATGTACTCGTTCAATTTCTTTCTCTAAAAACTCCACAGTGCACAAAGTTTATACAAACGACAATGATGATTGAGTGCTCTTTCTTTCTCCTTTTTCCCTGTTGTGTTCCCACATGCTTCTCCTCCTCCTCCTCCTCCTCCTCCTCCTCCTCCTCCTCCTCCTCCTCCTCCTCCTCCTCCTCCTCCTCCTCCTCCTTTCCACCCTTCCCACCTCCACAGGTGCTCCTTTCCGTGACTTGCCCCAGCCGTCCTCCCTCACTGGACCCATGTCAGCAGCCCACCAGCTCCAGGCCATGCAGCAGGCCCAGAGTGCCGAGCTGCAAATCCAGAGACTGGCCCTGGAACAACAGTGGATCCATCACCACCACCACCACTCCCTCACCCAGGACGAGTACTACAGGTGAGGAGGCTTTGTGGATCTGAATAAACATCATGTAGGACACGAAAAAGCAGAAAATCCTCAGATTTGAGAACAAACTAAAAAAGTAAAATGCAAAATATAGATATTTTTTCTGGGATTAATTGATTACTAATTTCAGATTTAATGTTCTGGGCGCTGTTGCTGTAGCAATAAAAGTGAGACTTAAATCCAGCGTTTTAAAGATCTAAACCAATGGGGTTCTGCCAAATTTGAGACCCAAACATGACCTGAGACCCAGAGCTATATTCCCTGTGTACCTACTGTATGTTTCATCATTTATTGACGGCATGCTAACAGTTAACTTGCATGGATACATTGAAAAGAAATACATTTCTCCATAAAATTACTTTTGAAAATAACCGAACCGAATTTGACAAACAGCAAAATGGCATTTACAATATAAATGACGTGTGTAGACATTGTTTGGTTACGACAAACTCTAAATAAGCCTTGATTGTAGGTTGACTAAACACACAACACGAGTAAATTAACTCAGTGATGGTGTTTTTGTAGATGAGGGTGGTGGAACAAGAATGTAGGTTAGTTATACTGTCGTTATACTTACATTTGTCTGTTTTCTAGCAAAAAAGCTTAAAACATTCTGTTGCATCTTAGGTGTGACAAGGAGCTCAGCTTTGTGGCCTTAGGAGGTCATTTCTCGTCCTTTAGTGGTTTAAAAATATCCATCACCATCTGAATCCCGTATCTGAACCCAACCTGAGCTCTGACCTCCAATTTGCAATCTAACACGGTTCCTCTTTGACCTTTTAGTCACCTGAAGAAAGAAAGCGACAAGACCCTGTGAGGGAGGGACGCAACAGAGAGCAGCATGGAGAAAACCGAGGGACAGTGTGTGTGTGCGTGCGTGCGTGCACGCGCAAACTGAAACGCATAAAGCTAAGGCGAAGCACCGGACACAGTGAAGGAATAAAGACTCAAAAGAAAAGCTGGACTGAAGGACGGGGAATTCACTCGAGAAATCAAGAAGACTTTGAAGGATTGACAAAAGGAGGAGGAGGAGGAGGGTGTAAAAACGTGCACCGGGATGAAGATCCAGACTCCACTACTTCCCTTCATTATGTTCTTGAACTCCAGTCCTGTTTTGTATCGTGCTCCGTACAGTATATTAGATGGGGGCAGCTATAGTGAAGTACCGTATGTGTAAAATACTTTTGCCAGAAGGAATGTGTACATGAGTCTCTTTTATGTCATTGCATGTAGCTATAGCGCTTATTCTGACCTGGTGGAACTTTTGGTTCTATTTTTAGTAATCACCCCCTCTTTTGTACCCGAGGGGCGTTCTATATGCATGAGACCAGCAATTTAGTGTTATGTTTATGATCAATAGTATTGTTATTATGATTAATGTCGCCTGTTTGTTGATAATGATATAATTATATATACAGTACATATTATTTGTATTATTTTTTTACATTTTCATGGTATGGCAGGCAGTTTTTATTTTTATTTTTTATTTTGGATTTACCTTGTGAAACAAGATGCAAATGAAGGCAAAAAAATCTGGAAATAAATTATAATCTTTTTTTTTCTAGTCTCTTGCGTATTCATGCGTGCGCTGTTCCCCACCACCACCTCTGCCCCATACATTCAGACTATTTCCCCTGTCTTTGTTTTATACAAGTCACTCATGCACAAAGCATATCAAATTCCTCTCCCCCACCCCACCCCCCCTCAGTCTCCCTCTGTCTCCCTCTCTCTTTCTCTCTCCCCGTCCTTCTCCCCATTGGTCTCTCCTTCCCTCTCTCGGCGAGTGTAGCTAATGGGAGACACATGGGATGAGTGTGAGATATGGGAGATGAGTTGCTCCAGTGAACACCAGCCACCCTGTAGAGCGAGCATTCCTTGCTGCACTGTAAAAATGAGAAGGGGGAGAAAAAAAATCTATATAAAGAGAGAATGAAAAGGAGAGAGAGAGAAAGCCGGAGCGGTGAGAGTGTGATTTACGGACGCTGCTGAAGGCTCAGGGTGCTGTGTGTTCTCACCGTGTCCAGCTGCAGGAATCTCCTTCAAACCGACGCGGATCAGTGAATCCGACCCTCGCGTTGAAAGACAGATTCACTGCTGCCTCTCAGATTTGGGGAAACGTGTAGATGTGGTTGAACAAACTTTATTTTTTGTAATGATCCTCTCTGTCCTTTTATATTTCCTCACACTATGCCTCTCGGTATCTCAAGCCTACATCTCTTTCCTTTTAATACGATAAAAAAAAAAAACCTCCTCATCCAGATGTGACGTTGATGGATGGCCGTATCCGTAACAACCATCGCAGACAGGATAGTGATATTGGATGTGAGGCACGCCACAGGGTGTGAAATATAGACTGTGCACGGCCATGCTTGTGGGTTGCTATGCAGGTTGGGTGTCATTAAAAGTCACCTTGAGTAAGTATGTCAACATAATGTAAAGTATCATCCAGCAGGACAAATCTGATTCTCCCCGCCGGTGACATCACATCTGGGTGATATTCTTAGCACTTCATCAGTCGTCTCTCAGGGTGGACGAGGACGATATGAGAGATGAAGGACTTCATTATGAACGTGTAGACCTGGTATTATTATCCCCATAGCTGATGAAAATAAAAGTTATCTGCAAATAAGTCTCGATCTTTCACACTGACCTACTTTCTGATATCAGATATGAACGCTTTCGTGCATTCGATTCATGAACAGTGTCAGGTAACATTTAAATCACAATTTTTATGTTGATCTTTGTGGCTTTTCTTATAATTACCTGCACTGTCAGTAATACAAATCTGGCAGCAGCACGACAAGAAGAACTATAATTGTATGTTTGCAGGATTATGCAAAACTACATAAAAGGATTACTACAAAACTTGTGAATGATGCAGGATTGTCGAGAAAAAAAACAATTAAATTTCAGCACAGTTCCCGATCAGAGGTCGGATCGAGGAATTTTGCCACTTTCTTTATCATTGTTAGATGTGGTGTTTTCAACATTTTCGTTGATTTCTCAGAGAATTATTCTTTTTTTAGGGGACTCGTTTGGTGTAGATCCAAATAAAAAATCTGGATCTAGTGAATTTAAATGTGGTTTAATAAGAGGACTGTTGGGCCTTGGTGGGGGGGTTTCCACTTTACACTCCCATCAGGCCTGTAGATCATCTCCAGTTTTACTGTTTACAATCTCGCGTTGAAGCTTCCTTTATAGACACAGATTACTTTTACGTCTCCATCGTTCTTAGCTTGAGTATTTCCACATTGGAGCTTCACAAAGGGAAACTCTACTCTGCTTCAACATGTCATTCAGCTGCAGGCAGCCCATCCAGGCCCTCAGTGGGACCAACAGGTAAACTGCAGAGTGGCACATGTGCACGACTGAGAGTTTTCACCTTTTTCACCTGCCGTCACCCAGACGATCAATCTCCTCTGACCTCTGGCTCTCTTTCCGCTCCAGACGGGAGACGAGGATCCCAGAGGATCAACTTGAGACGTCTTTGAGCATCTTCAAGTGGATGTGGACGACGTGTGGGGTGACAGGAGCAGGAGCTCGACCTTCCAACAGGCTACAGACCAGGGTCAGTGCTGCTCAGTTTGACCCCAAAACCCGGATTATGGTAAAACTGGTCTGTAGGACTTCACCCTGTGTCTCGCATTTAAACCAATTTATTGTCTGTTAAACAACGTTGAAAAGGAGATCAAGGTGTCTCTCACTAGAAGACCGGTGGTTTGATCCCAGTCTCTATTCCACATGCGGAAATGTCCTCGGGTCAAGAAACTAAACCCCATCTGTGCCAACAGTGTGAAACTGTACTGTAAGACTAGGAAGGCCCAATAAATAAATACAGACCAATTCAGAGGTGATGTTGGTTGAAAAGATCGAGTCAATGAGGGTCCTGCTCACTTCATAAACCTTCAGGTCAGCACAGAGTTTGGAATCAGCTGATTTATGATATTATGATTTAGTGCTGTAGTGACATGAAAAAACCAAATGACACAAATTCAAGCCATCTTCACTAATTTCAAATAATGCCAGGATTTGAGTTAGCAAACATTTGTAATTCTTGTTTACACAGATACCTGAAACACTGGGTATCCATTTAATGAGAAGAAAGAGGGAGAGAGGCCTTGAGCCACTGACTTAATGGGAAGCACATTGCTATTTTGGGAGAATTGGAAACCTTTGGAAACAACAGGGACGGTGCAGTGTCATTTGTAAAGTTACATTGTGTCTCTACAAACCTTCTTTGTTCAGTGCGTTGTTTAGTCAGAGCACCACTGCTTCAGTTTACACACATGATGTGGTTCTAAGCCCCTGCACATTACTCAGCTTTATTTTAATCCACACATTAGATTTCAAAGAGATATTGTGTGATGCAGTTAATTGTCTGCTCTGCACATTTGACCCGAAGTGTTCTACCGCACGGAGCAACACCACCTACACGAGTGCTCTCAGAGAATCTCTCCAGTGAGTGAGAGCAGCCTGAAACAATAACACAGTTCAACAAGATGTTCCACAGAGTTACGAGGAGCGAATCAAGTGGAGGTTCCAGACACTAACGCTCAGTCGTTATCAGGAAGTCAAGTCAATGATACAGGTGTGACCACAATACATGGTGTGTGCTGTATGATTCATAACACTAACATTCAGCTGTACGTTCACAGCTTCCCCTGAAGTACAGATCCCAGTGTCAGCCCTGAATATAAAGTAACGCTTCGTAATGGCAGCGCATAGGGAGGGCAGAGGGGGGGGAGCCTGTCTAATTCCACCCTGAGGAAGGAGGAGGACGCAGTGTGTGTTTCTTCTGTGCTGAATGCACCATGTGACCAAAAGTATGTGGACACCTGCAACAAGTTCTTGTTGAAAGCCTCAGTCCAAATTCATGGGCATTAATCTGCTTCCACTGACCGTGAATTTGCAAACACAGTCTAAAGTATCATTGTACACAGTGCTAATATTCCCATTTCACAGATGATATATTGAGTTGTCACCAAAGGAAAATCACTGATATAAGTAATTTAACAGTTTGTTTTAATGAGGGCTCTATTGTTTTCTAGTGTTGCACTATGCTCAGTAAAGCAGCTAAATAAAAGTCAGTTATATTCATGAACTTTTACCATGAACAAGTCAAAATATCTTCCGTCCACATACTTTTGGGCTTTGGTCTGTAAACTACAGTCAAGAGCACAAACAGCTTATGACCAACCCAGTTATCAAAGTTAAAATAATTCATAGTGATTTGTTCGACGTCTGGTTTTGGCTCTTTGCTCCTTCAACCACATGTTTCCATCGCCATCTTACTCATAAACCCTGAACTTCCAGTGCTAGCAAAGCAGAGTATTATTATTATAGTCAGTAGTATTAGGGCGCTAAGGTTTTTCTCCCACAATAAATCAAAAAAGAAAAAAACAACAAAATACTAGTCAAATGTGGTTTCAATTCTCTTTGAGGAGAATGTTATGTAAAAAACACTCTGAGGTTAAAACTCTTAAATGCCACAGACTCATCAGTGGATCATCACAAACTTAAACTGTGCAGCTAAATATAGTGATTCATACCCAAGGGGCTTCATTTAAAATTCTAGTGGTGGTCCCAAAGTTTCCAAAGGCCCCAAATATGTGAAGCTGAATTGTTATGGAGATTAGTTTATGACACTTTTCATACAAACACAACCAAAGACCAAGTGCTTAACATAATAAAATAATATCCAGCCGTTCTGGAAATACCAGAGGTTTAAGTGAAATGTATAATTTCATGTAAATAAGAAGGGAACAAAGACAGAAAATGAACTCTCCTCACACAAGAAATAAAGAAATCCACACACCATTTAAATATTTAAATCTAAATTAAATATTAAATTTCAAATAATCTCTGGTTGTATCCTGGAAGCTGGTCTTTCATTTAATAATCTATTCTTATTACTATTCAAATGAAGGAATTAGTGTTCATGTGGTGACATCACTTTCATGTTCTGTATTATTTTCATTGTTCCGAGGCTTCAGGCTGAAGAAGCAGCAGCTCAGTTCCTTGGACACTAGGATGTGAACTCCTAATTCTGATTGATGAGAAATTATGAATGAAAATTCTGTTACTGCCACCTACTGGTGAAAAGTACCACTTCCTAACACCCCTGCAGTAGAAAGCAGAATACAATAACACAAATACTCTACCATATATTAAAGTAGCAATACATTATTTATTATAAATTGACCATTATTTTAAAAAAACCATCATATAATTGAGTCCACTCAATTTATTCACAGATAATTTAATGGTCAGTAGCTCAAGGCTTCATGAGGTCCATGCACATTTCAGAACATAATTCACAAACTAACATAGAAAACAGACATTTCATTCTTTCTTTGCATCTATTGGGAGTTTGACACTAGAATGGTGGATGAACAATGACACAATGACACAAAGACAATGTATCTAATCTGTTGGACAAGTGTGCTTCCATTGTCCAGCTGCACGGGGTCAAACAGGCACATTGTCCCTCTTGTGAACGCTCCTTGTGTGTCTGCCCAGAGACTCCATCCACTTGAAGGATTTCCCGCAGAAGTTGCACACAAACTGCTTCCCCTCGGTGTGGATGGTCTGGTGTCTGTTCAGGGCGCTCGTGGTGATGAAGGTCTTCCTGCAGATCTCACACCTGTACGGCCTCTCGCCCGTGTGCGTCCGGATGTGAGCCGCCAGGTGCGAGCAGTTGCTGAAGCGTTTCTCGCACACGGAGCAGCAGTAGGGTTTGTCTTTGCTCTCGTCCCCGCTGCCGTTGTTGTGCAGGTGGTGGTGGAGGTGCAGGTGGTGGTAGGGGTGGAAGGGCAAGGCGTGGTCCTGCAGGCCGGCTTTGAGGCTGGCAGGGGACGAGATGAAATCTTTAATGTCTGACTCCAGGCCGTCCAGCTGCTCCTCGTCGTGAGCGATCCAGAAATCTCTGTGGCCCCTGTGCTGCTCCTTCTTCACCTGAGAGGGCTCTGGGTGCTCCTGCTCCCCCGGGCTGCGGCCCCCGTCCTCCTCCTCCTCGCAGGGATGGGCCTCGGGGGCCTCCTCTGCAGGGGGTGAGTGATGGTGCTGCTCAGGAGGAGGAGGAGGAGAGGTTGATGGATGGAGGTGATGGGTGTGCTGCTGCAGCTGGGCTGAGAGGCATCTGTCCTCCACAGGCTCTGAGGAGAGAGAGAAACACAGAGAACCACATCACGAACATGAACCAGACTGGAAACCTGCAGGAGGTGGAGCTACAATCCTGTGGAGACCAACCTGACTTGAGAAGCTTCAGCTGCATCCTCAGGCGACTGATCTCCAGATCTTTCGAGCGAGAAATCTCCTCTTTGTACTCGAATATTGTTTTCTCCACAGCTCCGAAGATCTCGTCCGCGGCCGCCGCCAGCCGCTCGCCGAGGAAAACTTTCAGGGACATCATCAAGGACATTGTCTGAGGGGAATTCACAGCTTTTAAACCCGAGTCGGGACGTGATCGTGCGGGTCCGCGGACGTCACGCTTCGCTTGTAAACACGGACATGAGTCTGGGCCACTGTCTGAGCCACGGTGACCGGGAACACCCGCCCCCTGCTGGACTGGAGGGGGAAAGGCCAGAATCAGAACAAGGAATATTTATAGATCACCGTCGGAAATTATTTTTAGACGATTGCTCAGACCAAGAATATAAGAAGAATGTGAAGAATAAATATATATATATAGCATACATAAGAATAATGCAAGAAAAAAAAAGTAGTATGTCAAACATATGCTTTACACTACTATCTATCTATCTATCTATCTATCTATCTATCTATCTATCTATCTATCTATCTATCTATCTATCTATCTATCTATCTATCTATCTATCTATCTATCTATCTATCTATCTATCTATCTTCCATCCATCCATCCATCCATCCATCCATCCATCCATCCATCCATCCATCCATCCATCCATCCATCCATCCATCCATCCATCCATCTATCTATCTATCTATCTATCTATCTATCTATCTATCTATCTATCTATCTATCTATCTATCTATCTATCTATCTATCTATCTATCTATCTATCTATCTATCAATCAATCAATCAATCAGTCTGTCTGTCTATCTATCAATCCAGTCCCACCTGACATTGGTCGAATTATCTATTGAATTTATTGTTTAAAGGGATAGTTCACCCAAAAATGAACAATCACTCGTCATCATACTCACAACTGGTATGGAGGGGTGGATGAAGTGTTCGGGTCCACAAAACACTTTAGAAATTTTAGCCAAATCCAATCCAATTTAGGTAAATGGCAAACAAATCTGTGTCTTTAAGCCCCGGCATTCAAATTCGAAGCGAGTACATTTACACCATGTTTTTGTATCTAAGCAGGAGGCGGATAACAGGGGACATTAAGGCTAAAAGCATGGTGACTTTTCATTGTAGGGTGAACTATCCCTTTATCATGACTATTCTTATTACCCATTTAGAACATACTAATCAAGGAATGTTTCATGTTGGTGGTTAACATCTCTGCTTTGCTTCGGCCTGTTGAAGTTTGCCGCCCCCCCCCGGGTACCAGGTCTGAAAAGGATATCGGTTTACAGTGTGTGTCGCTGCTAAATAATTCAGAGAAATTCCAAAACATGCTTTAATGAGAACACACACAGATTATAATTCCCAGTGTGCTTTAGCTGTTCTTTTACAGTCCAGTACACATGACTGTCTGTACAGGTGTATAATTGGAAAAGGCTGCAGAACTCTCCCCTGACACATGAATCTTATGACGGCTTTGTGTCTGTTTTAGCTCAGCGCCGGGATAAAAATAGCAGTGAAATGTTTCTCTGCATGGCATTGTCTTGTAATGAGATACTCTGTCTGCCGTCCTGAGAGTACCACCGGGATTACTTATCGTGTCTGTACGAACACACAGCAGCCTGAAGGGCAGGTTGGGAAATTGACTGTTATAAGTGTTAGCATATATTCTGTGAAATGTAAGGAATAATTAAAGGGTTTATGGGAAAGTGATAGGATACAGAAGAAGAAAAACAAGAGCCAACACACTAAAACAGTCTCTCAACCATTTATTATAACGTTTCCTTACAACCATCCCACCCTCAAACCTATCGGCCATGACACAATATGATTACATGTAATGGAAACCTCCCTCTTGGCGAAACAGCCAATGAGAGAGTGGATCATGCGTGTCTACAGGGAGGTAAAAGCCACAGAAGAACATCATAATTACACAAAAGAGACGCAACTAATTTTTAAGACAATAATAAATCTGATTGACAAGAGCTGTGACACCGTTTACACAAAAGAAGTTGGTAAACTTTTCAAGTAAAGGCGTGGACCGCTCATCCACCTCAAGGTGCAAGTGTCACTCTATACAGCTTGAGCACTTGGTGTGGAAGTTAGTAAGCGCACACAGGCTATTCTCAGTGGTCTTAACTCATTTCAGTGCAATACAGTGTATGTGTCAACATGTCCTTTTTCTCCAGGACAAGATTTACCCAAACCAGATAAAAACAAAGGGAGGGAATGACACTGTTACACATAATACTTTGAATAAAGAGGGGGAACATGACTAAGTGCTGAGAGTGAGGGATGATGGAACTGGATCATCTGAATGGAGCTGGCCTCTGATCTGGACATGGTCACACTGCAGCTTCCAGATTTCTTATGCCTTGGCGTTGATGATTTCGATGAACTCGGGCTTGAGGGAGGCTCCGCCGACGAGGAAACCGTCCACGTCCTTTTGGGAGGCAAGTTCTTTGCAGGTACCACCGGTCACAGAACCTGAGAAGAAGAGCACAGCCTCGTGAGAACACCGAAAATACAAAAAAAGGTTAACATGATTATGTTCATCTCGTCCCTCTGACTGACCTCCATAGATGATCCTCACAGAGTTGGCTACATCCTCAGAAACATTGGTCTTCAGCCACCCCCTCAGTTTATCATGAACCTCCTGAGCCTGAGGTGTAACACAGGAAACAGACACTTTATGATAGGTTCAGGAAAAAGAGACCGCAGTAATCTGAAATGAGGAAATATTCAGTGGACTCCAGTATGTACCTGCTGTGGGGAGGCGGTCTTGCCGGTGCCGATGGCCCACACAGGCTCATAAGCAAGCACGACCTTAGACCAGTCCTTTACATTGTCTGTGGAAGAGACGTGTGATAAGACATGAATTAGATAGTTTAAGAATTTCCAACGTGCTCCAGCTTGTACAAACTTCCCCTGAAATATGTGTAGCAACATTCAGGGGAATCTCCCGTGCATATGACACTCTAGGGTGGGGTTGTCAGGACTCACGTACCTGCGATGACCTTGGTCTGAGCAAAGACGACCTTCTCGGTGATGCCGGCCTCGCGTTCGTCGAGCTTCTCTCCGATGCAGGCGATCACACAGAGTCCACTCTCCAGAGCGTGGGCGGTCTTCTGACCAATGAGCTGCAGAACAAAGGATGCAGTGAGAAATCTTACTCATGTAAGGATTCAACTCTCACAATGTAGCACCTGCTGTCTCTTGAAGAGAATTCAAAGTGAATGTACAAGATAAAATCCTCCAGTGTTACCTCGTCGCTCTCTCCGAACACGTGGCGCCTCTCGGAGTGTCCCAGGATCACCCAGTTCACGCCACAGTCCTTGATCATCGCAGGGCTGAAACAAATAATAATCGTACAATAAACACATAATAATCTAATCTACTCCATCTAGAAACAAGATTTAGATTTTCATGATATGATTGAATATACCAGTGGATTTACAAGTGATTGGACAGAGACTTTTTTGCATTTTTAGCTACTTTTAAGTCCTTTTCATTCAACCATCTTTAATTTCCTTCTATCGTAGATATGGCATACCTGATCTCCCCAGTGAAGGCCCCCTTGGAAACCTTGTAGCAGTTCTGGGCTGCCACGAAAAACTTGGCATCCAGCTTGGTCCTGGCGAAGTCCAGGTAGATGGAAGGAGCGCCGCAGACCACGTCTATTAACCCAGAAGAACAGAGAAAAGCTTTAGCCACATTTTACAAGACCTATTGGACTGGCTTCCTTCACATCAATGATATAAATGTGAAGATATTAACTATACATACTGAAGAATTCAAAGTAGCCAGTAGTAATCAATGTGTGAAGGCTGAATAGGATTCTTCATTTCAAATATTTTTCCTGAAATAATGTTTTTGGTCGTCAAATTTCCATAAATGTGAAACCACATGTTCAGCTGCTGAATGATATCAAAAGGTGGGTGGGGTTCCAGGCCTTGCTTACAGACATTTCAGCAGGATGCCAACATGTGTGCTTAAACACTGAGTGATTAATTCAGTCCAGACTTTCCTCTTGTGATATTTACAGGGAGAATTGTAAATCGAACTGAATGCTGAGGGCCGAACATGAACAAGGGAAACAGGAAACTGGTATTGATCCCAAACTGCTTCTTCCCATCAGTAACAGACATTGCAGCAACACTAAAATCCAAACACAGGCAACCAAATGTGTCAATGAACCTGATTCCCTACTGCTGCTTCCACGCCAACTGGCAGATATTAAGAAACTCCTGCTGTAGCTTTTAAAATAGATTCATGTTGCACTGTGTGTGAATACGGTGGGTACACTGCATGTGCAAATATGATATTAACAAACTCAACACCAGCCAAGTTTGCAGGGGTCAAGCACAGAAAAGCAAAGTTAAGACACTGACATTCACAATGTAACCATATCTTTGGGGTTAGGTGAGTCTATATTAAACACTCCTCGGTATTATTGGTTTGGTAAAGGTCATCTCCCCCTTGGCCGGGCTCGGACCCCTCTGCATTAAAGGTCCTAGTTCAGCCTCTCAAAGGTCAACGACATGGCTGCATTCTACAGAAGTCAAGCAAAAGTCATGAGCCAGTGTCCAGAAGGCCAAGTCCCAGAGTTTAAATACCTTCCATGAGATCTTTGACTTTAAAGCTCAGGGGGGGGAAAAAAAATCCTAATTTGGTTTCAGCCATACACTGTTGGGTGGGGTGGGGGTGGGGGGGCAAGGTCCAAGGATTGGCCGAGCAGAAAGATAGTCTTTCTGCAGCTCGGGCCTGTTGTGTTGAGGCCTTGTGCACAACACTGGAGTTGCATAACACCAATTTGCAGAAGCACAACTGGTCTGATCACTAAGGAAACGGCCCGGACGCATTGAACGTCTCCCTGTGCGTGTGTGTGCGTGCACAGTAGCATGCAATGGAAAATACCAGAAGTGTGTTAAAACTGCTGCAGGATCGTGCATGTGTGTGTCTGTGTGGGCGTGTGTCTGTGTGGGTGTGTGTGTGTGTCCAGGCTGCAGGAAGCAGACAGCAACAGGGTAAATGTCGGCTGCTGCATTCAAGTAGCGTCGGATAAATGGAAGAGGAGAGGACTGCAGAGGAAAACCTGTGTTTCAAACCTCTTTGGCTGCTGGGTTTTTTACCACCAGAAGTCAACTGACACACTGTCTCCACAACATGAATTGAAAAACGACTCACACCAGGCCCACGTTGGAGGGATGAGCGGACACTTGAACGCATCCTGGCTGGTCTACGTGCAGAAGAGAACGCAGCTTCACCGCAGACATGAGCGAAAATCATATCATCCGTATTCACGAAATCCTGCGTATCTGTGTTCTAGTGTCACTTCACAATGGATGTAGCCTTTAATGAGGTTAAATGCAGGAGGATGACGCTGACGGTGTCGTCGGCCTTTTGAATGTCAGGCTAATGAAAGAGGCTAAAGGAAGCTAACACATGCATATAGCGATATTGATAAATCAGGAGGTGTTAGTGTTAAGTCGGTGTAGTATGTTCTGGATCCACGTACCGACATTGGCGTCCACCTTGGCTTTGTTCATGCTGTCGATCAGATCGCCCAGGCTCTTCTTGTCGCCATTCAGCTTCCAGTTTCCACCGACGAAGAACTTCCTGCCCATGTTTGCGGTTGTTGTGTTTTTCTTTGACAAAGCTGGAGAATTAAAAACGGTAGCGACGGTTCACCGGGTGATGCTTCGACAAGGGGAGAGAACAGCGGCCGTGAGAGAGCAGCTGAGGGCTTTTATGAACACGGAGAAGTTGACCCCTCCTCTCATTCAGCTCGATTGGCTCGTAGCGGAACGCCCGTGAACGCATCTCCCCATGTGAGGAAGGGGAGCGAGCGAAATGGCGTGCTGCGTTCAAAGACATGTTGTTACTGCAGAGGCCGGTGTGTGCCATGGACGTGCACTGGCAGAACTGTATATTTTCTTTAGAGACAAGATTAGATGAGATAAGATAGGATGAGTTGAGTTGAGTCAAGATAAGTTCAATTAAGTTAGGATAAGGTAAGATGAAAAAAAAATTCACAATCGACACAGCACAAGGAAGGGGAAAATGTAGTAAGAGTAAAAATACTTATGATAATAGAATAACTACATAAAATTAAAGTAGAGACACTGTCGTTTCTTTTAAATGTGCAATATTTAAAAAGGTTCAAAGTAATGTCATTTTGAAATGTCTCCACCACTAGTCACATAAGCAAAATCAAATAAAATGTCTCAAATTGAAAGTAAAAGGGCTTTTGGAAGAGCACATATGGACACCAGGGCCCAACAGATCCCTAATGAAACCACATTTATATTCACTCCATCCAGATTTTTGTTTGGATCTGCACCAAAGTACACACACATAAGTCCCCTAAACATGCGTGAATCCTTTGGTTCTATCACTTTGGTTCCTATCTACAATATCATACAATCTGAGTAGCTTTATCTTTATGGAAATAAACAACTAACTATATGTAAAACCTTGGATTTCAGACTGCATGAGGATCCAGGCTTCCAGGTCCACTTATATGTGGCACTGTGCAACTATTTTAGACTCTAAAAGTACAGTAAACAATTCCATGAATACTTTTAAATCATCTTGTAGAACTTGCTACTGCTCTAAAATCTTTGTTCCATTCAAATCTGGCTAAAGCTTGTAGGTATTACTGTGTTTATTTGGTGTGAAAAACTATTATATTACTATTATAGATATTATTATATCTGTTTACCTTTGAACCATCCGAAAGATTTACAAAATATATATTACTCTATTGTTTGTTACTTTATTGTGAACTGTTTGGCCCATGACTTTTGTTTTCCAGTGATCTAAATGGGCATGGACACATAAACAAACAGAACCTTCTCTGTGAAGGTCAAAATAACAGATATATTGTGCAATTCATTCATTGTTAACTGATCTTGAATTGATTCAATTACATTCACTATAATAAAACATACAACAAAAGAGGGTCAGTTTGAATATGAACGTTTTGCCTTACATTCATTTCTTAAATTGCACTGGCGACAACAAGAATAAGAAACGTTTTAACACATTTGTCGGTAAAGGTTGATTTCGCCCAATGTGACTGAGACCTGTTTCTGAAGCTGAGTTTGATTGGCTGAGACGGCAGAAGCCCGGCCTCTCTTTGTGCTGTCTGGATGAGTAAGGAGCTCTTTGATTGGATGATATTCAGTCTCATTTTGAATACCCTGCATGCACTGGGAAAGATACAAGTTTGTTTTAACGTGATGAAGTTGTAAAGCTGTAGAGTCAAGTTCTTCATATATTAACATTGCTGTTTTGTTATCTTTTGTTATTCCCTTTTGCTTTCCTTAATTCCACATTTCGACATTGTTGCACCGTAACACAAATGTAGGTGGTGACAGTACTGTCATGCACGGCTGACGACAAGTCCGCAGGATAAATTTGCTCTTTTGCTATTTTTCTAGAAGGTTTCTCTTAAAGAGAAGCCCGCACTTCATGTCTAAAAACAAAATTCACAGATACAACTGACGTCAGTTCACCACAAATGGTTGAACATACCACTCGTTGTAATTGTTTTGGCTCAACTATCTAAAACTTACTCTCAAAACATGAATCTATGTGTAAAGATTTTGTAAGACTTTCCCTGAATTAACATTAAATAGATTAATAGTACTACTTGTAGATGAGGTAACTGCTGCAGATTCATACAAGACAAGGTAGTCCTTCAATAATAATAATAATCATAGGATGATAATAAGGTTTATTTGTAAAATCACATCTTGCAACAAGGTAAGCATCACTATAGTTTACAACTACATGCAGTTGTGTGAAAAGTAGATTTTATTCATTTGGTGGAGATGTGAAGTCACAGTACAAGGAATATTAACACAAGTGCAAGGGAATACAGTAAATAAACAATGTCACATATTTTTAAATAATACATCAGCGCATGGTTTCTGTAAGGTAAAATGATTTCCATTATAAATACTTTTTTGACTAATTGTTTATATGTGTACAAATATTATATGTTTAACATTGAGAATATGAAGGGGTAGACAGGAACACAATAGACAGATGAGGCGAGGGAATGAATAGGAACGTCAAATAAATGTAGAGTTAGAAAGGTAGTTACAGTGGTTTTTGATTCTTTTGTATAAAAAAGGGTGAATTTAGGATGCTACTTGAATAATAGTGTATATTGTCACAACAGATATATTGTACTTAAGTAAAATAATTTCTGTCTGTACTAAAATGTGGTTGTTGCTTTTTAAAACAGGTTATTTCTACTAGACTTGTTTTGACCATAGACTGGTTTTGACATGTTCACGTGAATTTAAATTATGAAGTTTATTATAGAAAGGGACACCAACGAAGTGTTATACCTGCATGTCACCATACGGGGGCAAACTCCCCCCACACGGTCAGGTGTGTGGGTCTGCTTCCAGACACCGAGGGGTTGATGGTTAAACTTCATGGAGTCTGCAACTCTTCGTCATAGTTCTGGAGGCGTTGCTGCAGATACGTGTCAGCCCATATGTGCCACAAGCAGGGAAAACATACAAATAAAATAAAATCACATATAATAATAAATGACAGTTTAATTTTGCCGGGGTTTTGACCGCAGTGTGTGTGTGTGTGTGTGCGCGTGTGTGTGTGTGCTCGTTTCTGTTGCCTTTTTGGAAACAGAAAAATCATTAAAGGATTAAAGGATCATTAAAAATCAAGGGATCTAAACCTGGTTTAAATTCGACAAAACATATTTTCTGAGCTAGTTGAAGTTATCAATGTTTATGGTCAAGGTTATGGTTAAGTATGAAGTGGTTATGTTTAAAGGTAGAGATGAGCTTATGGACAGACTGTACAGAGTGAAGGGAAGTACATGCAAACAAGGATTACGTGTGTGTGTGTGTGAGAGAGAGAGAGAGAGAGAGAGAGCGAGAGAGAGAGAGAGAGAGAGAGAGAGAGAGAGAGAGAGAGAGAGAGAGAGCGTGCGCCTGCGTGTGCGTGCGTGCGAGCGTGCCCGTGAGTCAGTAGAGTTCACTAAACCGTCGCGCGGAGACGTTTCCGCCCACAAGAAAGATGGCGGCTCCCTTGATGGAGAAGCTGGCGGACTCCCTAGGTTCCCCGGAGCCAGCGGTTCGACTCATTTTATCTATTTTAATCGGTGAGTCTCTCCTTCCCGGGGGTCGGGTGTGATGTTGGGCCGCCGAGGGGACTCCGGGCCGGGTCACTGGTCCCACAGCTCCCACTGCCGAGCGCCACTGTCACCGCTAACATGACGCTGGGTCAGGTACCGAGTGAGAGCTGTAGCATCAGGCTGAGGAGCTGCTGTGTTGCTGCTGCTGTTCCGAACAGGAGCAGACTTGTTTTTGCAGGAAGCTACTGATCGATTCGCAAACCGCGGGTGAACATTTGCCTCTCAGCCTCCTCGGTGAAGTTCTCCTGTGTGAGAAGCTCCAGCAGCGGCTGAAGTGAGGCTGGCGAGCCGGGGGGGAAGCTGCTGCTGCTCGGCTAGTTCTCAGTGAGGTGTCGCTGTCAGATCCACACAGAACGGGTCTGCCGTGTTTCTCATCGTCTTCCCACTTGTTGGACCAGCTAGCTAACGAGTCAACCAAGTTAGCTAGTGTGATACAAATGTGTGTTAGCAAAGTGCTACCAGTGTGGGGACAGGGTCAGTAGCTGCAGGATTAGCTAAACAACATGAGAGTGGTGCTGGTTAATCGTCCTCCTGTTGTTGGCTGAGGACAAAGCTTTGACATGTTGCAGAATGAGCTCATGCTGTCAAACTATGCCCCCCCCCCCTCCATTCATTTGACTAGAGGGGAGATATTAGGAGTTCTCTGGGGTCTTTCCTCACAGAGCTTTGTTTTTAATTGAATGTTCTGCTGCTTCACCACATCAGGCTGCAACACGTTGCACGACTCCAGGGTGGGAATGTCAGGGTTGAGTGTGTGGATGTGGAGGGGGGTGGAGGGGGGGGTGTCCTCCACGCTGTCCTCTCTGAACTTTGCTCTGACACATGGCCATGTCTATTTTTTCTCTCTGTGCAGACCCACACAGCACAACACAATGGACTGAACAAGGCCATTCAGATCAGACTTTGGTTTGTGTCGCAGCCTTCAGCGCTCCACTCAGCCTGCTGCCCGCTCTTTGTCCCACTGTAGATGCGCTTTTGCGTAATATTGCAACCGTATAGTAACTGTCTAAAGCCAAGGACGACAAAACAGATTGCGCCATCGTTTCCTCTGGTATACACAGATTTTCATAAGCTGGATTTGGTTAGCCAGCTGATTTGCAAGAGCAGTAACATGGAAACGTACTGGGTGGGACCTGGCTACATTCGTATTTTCAAAACAAATTCAATAATTGGGCCATATCAGCCACAATGCAGTTTCACAAGAAGCCTGCAAGTGTCTACATCCCAGTGACTCAGATTCTGTGTCTGAGAAGCTTTATTTTGTTCGACATCTTTTTATTGTACAGAAGGGTCATTAATCTGTACCCCAATAATTTTGACCTTAAACATCTTTTGAAATGAGGAGAAGATCCACACATCCAAGAGTTCCTATTAAAGGAATTATGTCATACAATCCTCAATGGAACATTTAAAAAAAACATCTGTTTAACTGGTTTAATGTTATTGCACCAGAGAATATTTGTGGCACCTGTAGGGTATTGTATGTGGGGTTGACTCAACACAAACTCCAGTGTCCCTTGACCAACCTGATAAGGCAACTTTCAATAATGTGGCTCATTGATTGGTCGTGAGTATTTGGACAACAATGGAGATCTCTGGCTCGGAGTAATAAACTGAATCTCTCTTTTACTACAGCTACAATACTTCTTATTAAGATCAATTCATTATCTATTTATCTTCTTAAGTAAAACAACAGGAGCACCTGGGGAACTGTGTGTGACTTTACAACATATTAAGCCACGTCTAAGTTGCTGTGTTTCCTGAGAAGATGCAAACCCTGATATCCACTAACCTTTAGTTCCTTGTTTGTTAGTGGAAGTACAAAGTTGAAAGGTCTTGCTCATTCAGTCAGAAACAGCTGATTCAAAGGTTGGACTGTCTTACTCCTCCGTGATTTTATTATCAAGTTCACACGCTCACCCGAAATAATCACAGCTGTCAACTCTTGCGTCACAGTTCTGACAAATGTTTTTCATAATGAAGCATTTTGAAGGAGGACTTTATGTTTCAGGTGTTTACTACAAATACTAATCAACAAGCTCTGCCTCCTGTTTGTGAGTATCCCAACGGTGGAGCTCACCTGAGAGCTGAGTTTGCACCAGAGGCAACCCTAGAGAGGCCTGATGAATAACATCCCTGCAAAGAGTTTACTTTAGATTATCATTATTTTGATTCAGGCATATTTATTAACCACACAGCAAATGCATTTTAAACGTATGTCCATAATGCACAAATATTATGCACAAAGTACCATTTAACCATTAAACCATTGGTTGATTTTATCATTTCATATTTATCAAAACAATAAATAAAAACACAAAATTAATGTAGCAGAAAACCTTAGTAGCATAAACAAACCCATAAAGCTAGCCTTTAAAAATTCTATATTATGCTTGAAATCCTACTCATGTGAGCTAGCCAAAAAATAGAAAGAAATCAATCTTGTTCTACTTAAAAGAGTTTTAGCAAAAAATGTAACATTAAAATAAGTTGCACTCTGATCTAAATAGGAGGTTGGTGCTACACAACAAAACAGTGATACGTGAGAAGCAGGTGAGGAGCTAAAACAGAATCAAGTCACAAGTCTCACTGGACATGTGGCCCACGATCCCAGCAGTGTTAATGCCAGCGGCCGGTTCTGTGAGAGAGGCACGATGGCTGCATGAAACCTTGAGATGGAGAATGTAAGTGGTTGTGACAAACAAAAGTTGTGTAGCTACACACTGCACGCTAGAAAAAAAGTAGGCAGGCCATAATGCACTGATTACAAAACAACTGATTGTTTGTGGACTGTTAACAATTTTTTTTACTGGCCCTTCAGTCTCTTTACTGGCTCACTGGTCAATCACAATAAAGTTAATATGAGAGTCATACTGAACAAAACGATTCTCTTTTATTTAAGAATAATGGTTTGGGCACTGAGTTTATTCTTCCTGTCGTTACACAGACATTATATTCCTCCTTGAGAGGCCAGACTTGCACCCAACACACACCACACATGCGCACCAGTGGGTCTAATGTGTGTCCGCCATGTGTTTTTACCACAAGGTCGGAGTCATTAATACGCTGAGGTGTCAACAGAAGCTCAGTTCGCTCATATGAATGCACATACTGTAACGGCGTGTTTTCCCCCCCTCTGTCTGTTTCTCCTGCAGGGTATCCCTGTGCCCTGGTCTACCGGCGGTTCTTGTTCTACCAGTCTTCCACAGTTATTCATTTATTCAACACGCTCTCTGGACTGGCTCTAGCAGCTTTCAACTTCGGTGAGATAAAGGAGATGATTTGTGTTGTGCTGGTGGAAAGACTGCAAGTATTGTTCACCTCAAAAACAATTACACCATTATTTATCTTTGTTTTCGTACACTCAACCACATTTAAATAGTTGGGTTAATATATGTGTCAGGGCTTCTTTAAAGCTGCCATGGGGGGTTTCTTCCAAAGAGGTGATAATTTAAAATGCAGGTCATCAAATGCAGTAAATACAGGTCCTTCTTCCTAAAACAGTTGCATAGCCATTTTTGTCTTCTCCTCCCCAGCCCTTAATGATGCATTGCTGTTTTTCTGATGTATGTGCAGAACTATATGGGGAGCTGCTCATACAAAAAAAAGCTTCTTCATAGTGCTCTCAGTGCTCAGAACAACCATAGGGCACCTTAAAATGTACAGGTCATACACTGCTTACATTGTGTGTCAGCAGCAGCTACAAACTCTGAAGCAATTAAATCCAAGCCCAGTGGTTTCACCCACAAGAGGTGAGATAAAATCCTAGTCGCAATTCTTGGCCTTTCTGAGTCAATCCAAGGCCTTAACTTTTAGTTTAGAATCCTAAAAAAAATATTTCATGTGCTGCTTCACTAAATAGAATGACTTTTAAAATGTTAACTGTGTCTATATGTTCTATTAAAGAAACACGTAAGACTTAAAAGATAAAATATATATCATATCTGTAACTGTCAAATACGCCTGCCATACCCTTAGTGCTGTCAGAATATGTTTGGCTGTTGTCAAACTGATCAAGAGTAACTTTGTTAAAGAAAATGAAGAGATGACTGTTTAGCATTTCTTCAAATGTATTACGTCGTCAGCCTCTTTAAAGAACTAATATATAATTGCATGTGTCTGCTCTAACAGAAAGCACATTCACTCCATTTAGTTTGAAACACGGTGGCTAAGGGGTGTGTTGTTGTAGATCAAGATTTATAATTTGCATGTGGATGAATCATCAACTGTTGTTGGGACATTTCTTGGTGGGTGAGGAAGTAAATGTGTTGCTCTTAAGCAGGTGGGCAGACAGGTTTGACTACAGGAGATTATTTGATAGAAAATAACATAACTTTTTCCTGTTCCAACTCATTCAATGTGAGTATGACGCTGTTCTTTCCCGTCTCTGATGGTAAACTCAACATCTGTTTGGATTTAGTTTCAAATAAAACTGAAATTCTTTATAGACTTCCTTGGGCTTTGATATATTCCAAGTCTTTTTTATTATCTGTTATTTCATAAGAAAAAGGTTGAATCAATTAATTTGTCAATTACTTTTCAAAGTTAATAAATGATCAAACTAGTTATTAGTTGCAGTCCTAGTTCAATTTACTGTCACACAACGATATGAAACCAACAAAGAGCAACCATTGAATTGTGGGTGTTTTTTCTTATAACATGATACTGATTATCGGAATAGTTTCTATTTTACTTTTTGTCTCCTCATGTAACATGAATAGTTTATTTGTCGCCGTGGCAGCAGTGGTAAGGATGAGAGGATGAATGGATGGAGCTTCGTCATGGTGGCAGGCTGGAACGCTAACTGCTAACATTGACTTCTTTCTCTTTTCTTTATTATGTTGTGGCTGCACTTGGATTTTACAGCAGGTCTGTTGCTTTATCTTTCTCCTTGTGGAATTCTGTTTGCTCCGGCCGTCTTTTGAACGCTCAATTCAAGTCGGATGTTTATCATGTCTCTGCTTTGCCTTCGTGTCACCGTGTCTGCCAATTCTGAACTGTGAAGGCGGAGGAAAAGGGCTGTTGTCCTTTTCAGTCCCACAGGTCACACTTGACTGCACTCACCTTCTTCCTCAGCCCCTTACCCCCTTCTCTGTCCATCTCTTTCCCAGGCGCTCAGATCTATCACTCCGCAGTATGCATCCTTGTCCAATTCCTGATGCTGAGGCTTATGGGAAGAACAGTAACAGCTGTCCTGAGCAGCTTTACCTTTCAAATGGTGAGGTGGCCTGGTGTCTCTTTTTTCTCTCTCCATCTCCATGTACGGTACACAGGCTTACTCTGTAGCAATGGCTCCCTGATTGTGCACTGCTAGACTTTTGCCGCAGTGGCTCAGGTACCGCCAGCCAGATCGTCTGCACAGTCTTATTTCTGTGTCTGTAGGTTTCTTTGATTTTCTTGTTAATGCCTAAACACTGCTGATTAAAATGGCCAGTCACAGCTAAGGCCAATAATTGTATGACGTAGTAGTCACATGCTTCCCGCAGAAATTGCCCTGCTTGCTTTTTTGTACCCTCATACTTTGAGGAACATGGTAATGAAACCAAGTGTTTACACAGAAATGTGCACACTCTAGATCACCTTAAAAAACCTCTTCACACTTCCTGGGAATTATCATGATGATTTTCGGTTTTCATTCTTTTCTGTTACTTATAGCAGTGATAAACTTCTACTTATATTTAAGGAGGCTGATCTTTTCCATCCGGATGTTTTTAATGTTTATCGTTGTTTGTGGTTTTCCCCTTCTCCTCCTCCTGTAGGTCTACCTGCTTGCAGGTTATTACTACACAGCAACAGAGGAGTATGACATCAAGTGGACTATGCCTCATTGTGTCCTCATGCTGAAGCTCGTCGGTGAGTTGACTCTAGTTCTCCTTGCACCGCTCTGCTTGTCAAAACAAATTGTTTTCTTAAAAGTAGATATTTTCTCATTGTATTGAATTTTTGAATCTTTCTATTGTTTTGTTGTCACCTCCCCCTGTTCACCAGTGAATGATTAACACATTGATAAACTGCCGACAGGACATCTGCATGCTGTTAGTGTTTATTGAAATGATCATGGCAGCATTAGTCACCCTAACATAGTTTCTGACACCCCTTGCATTTTCTGATTACAGGGTTGTCATTTGATTACTATGACGGCGGAAAGGAACCAGTGAGTTGGTTGATCTTTCTTGCTTTTGCTTGCTCTAATGTTGGTGAATTTATCGATGTTGTCTGTCTGGGTTTGAGTTTTACTCAACTAATCTCTGTTTGTTATTTCTGGGCTCTTTTTTTATCCTGTCGTATGTTAAAGATGGGTAGATGGGTTTTGATAGAAAGAACATTCAATCAATTAATGATCACTATGAGCTGCACGAGGCGGCTACAGTCAGTGACTCAATACAAACAAGGATGCAGGGCTGTGCCAAAACATTGTTATCACTATCTAAGAATGAACCAATTATTTCCCCACAAAATTCTGTATTCTAAACAAAATTGTACAATCAATAAATTATCAGAATAGAAGAAATTACTTGTTACAATTTCCAAAAAATTGAAGGGTACAGTGGTACAGTTTCTTTGTTTTTGTGCGATCACTAATTCATAACTCAACAATATTAAGTTCACTCACCATAGAATTTAAAGAAAAGCTTTTACCATAAAGCAGCTTTTTGTTTGCTACGACTCAAACACAAACTATTGTGTATATGTCACCACAAGGTCACTCAAACAAGCAAATGCCTGGTCGTAAAGGAAACAAAAGCGACTCACAGCTCAGGAGAGAGTAAATGAATACAGCAGGGAAGCTCAAAAGAAGAACTGGACATCTAGGCACATCACAACTAACTGAAAGCCAGACCACTATGGAATCCAAAGCAGCATTGATATAGCAGCAACCGAACAAAAGGGCTTTCTGCGAGAGAGGAGCTGCAGCGATCTTCTCTTTTTTCACAGTCCGTTCAGGCTCTTTGTGTTTGTCTGCTAAAAGCCCAAGAGAGGAGAAGTCGACATGATTTAGAACAGCAGGGAAGAGAAATGGGGCAAAACAAAGGACAAGGACATGCTAGCGAAGGTATAACATAATGGGTGGCAAGGATAAAATCATCTCTCACAATATGTACAATTATGTATCACAACATCGTGATACAGTACATTTTAATGGAAATAAAACGGAGAAACTGTCACCAGATACCACACAGGCTGGCTTGTTCATTTGTAACATAACCCACAGCGATAGAAATCGACCAAAGGTGACATAAAGATAGCTAGGTCAGTGTAAACAGAATAGCATCACTACCTCATCCCATTATAAACTTTGTATCAGCTCTATTAAGGTCTTTCAATGATGTGCTCTTCTTTCACCCAGTTTGCTTTGGTTTCCAGCCGTAGTTCGGTTTCTTTATTTGTTTCAACACATCCTTGGCAGCTGTGAAATTCCACTTCTGTTGCTTTATTTCGTTCTCATTTTAATCAGTATTATTCTGTGTTTTTCATTCTCCTTTCATTCTTGGCACAAACCTACACCAAGGCCTAACATTCCCCTTAAATGAAAACCACCCTCATAGCTAAGGCCACATTGCAGTTCTCAGCTATGGTGGTAGTTACAGATTTCTCGCCCCTTTGTTTTACCATTCAGTGTCTGAAAACAGCAGACACCCTTTTGAAACCACATCTAAATTTTTATTTGGATCTGCCCCAAATTGCACATATTCGTAAATCTGTCCCCTTAACATGCCTCATTGTTTTTTTTAAATCAAGATCCATGAATTACTTTTTGAGAAATCAATGGAAATGTTGAAAAGCGCCCTACAATTCCTGGATCTGCTCCCTGATCTGGATCTGCACCAAAATCTAATGGGTTCTTCTCTGACCCATACCGGATCCTTCCACCAAGTTTCCTGGTAATCTGTCGAGGAGTTTTTGTGTAATCCTGCTAAATAACAGATAGAAAAACAAACAAACAAACACAAATGAAAACATAATGTCCTTGGCGGAGGTAATGAAGGCCATAGGTCACTCGTCAGTACACAGGTTACAGCCTGCATTGACATACCAGCTAAAGAGTATTTAGTTCAGTCATGTTTAGTTTGCAGCCAACTGTACATAGTGGTCAAACGTTCTGTAACTAGATCCACATTGAGCCCGTCAGTGTGCTCTTAAAATGTCTTCCCTTCTCCAGTGTCTGTTCCCTCCCGACTGTCATCCCACCTTGCCGTCCCTCCTCTTCTTCTGATCTTCTCTGTGTTTCATCGTCTTTCTCCTCTCACTTCCCCAAATCCCAGTCCCAGCTGAGTGCAGAGCAGAAGAAAGCAGCCCTGCCGGCTGTGCCCTCGCTGCTCGAGGTGTGCGGCTTTTCCTACTTCTATGGAGGCTTCCTGGTGGGTCCCCAGTTCACGCTGCGGAGCTACCAGAGGCTGGTGGCGGGGGAGCTCACCGACTGCCCCGGAAAGCCCCCCAACAGGTAAAAGAGCCGGAAGATTATGGGCGATGTAAAGAAAAATGAGCTGAAAACATATCTTTATGTTGCAGTGAACATCACCATTATTACCTGCTCTACTCCCAACCTCATCCATCTCTTTCTTTATCTTTCAGCGTTATTCCGGCTATGAAGAGGTTTGGTCTGGGTTTCGTCTGCTTGGTTATATATACAATATTTAGTCCCTATTACGCAGAGAGCTACTTTCTAACGGAAGAATATGAGGTGAGAAAGACAAATAATCACTGAGTTGTCGTACATCTTTCAATGCACAACAAGTCAAAGCATCAGCGTATCTTTTTTCCTCTTTGTCTAAAATATAAAATGATGTCGTGTCCACAGGCTCAGCCGTTCTGGTATCGCTGTGTGTTTCTTCTGATTTGGGCTAAAGTCATCTTGTACAAATACGTCAGTTGCTGGGTCATAGCGGTAAGTCGTCTCGTAAAATGCAAACTTGTGCATGAAATGTGTTTGAAAAAGTTGTGGCTTGATGGCAAACGGCTAAAAGCTATTGATTTGGTGCCTGAAATTAGCCTTATTTTTATGAAACTGCATTTATATCTATGTTTATAGTGTAAATACAGCAATAACACTAAAACTACCACCCGTTACATATTTTTACATATGTGCTGATGATTACATTTTTTGTCACACCCACATCCGCAACATGTACAGTCACAGTTTATCTGCTTCGTGGTCTGATAAGACTCGAGCAAATTATGAAAGTATGTAATTTGTATGTTTCAGGAGGGTATATGTATCCTCTCTGGCCTCGGCTACAATGGCGTTGTGGAGGGCCAGCACCGGTGGGACGCCTGTGCCAACATGAAGGTGTGGCTCTTTGAAACCACGCCGCTTTTCGGAGGAACCATCTCCTCCTTCAACATCAACACGAACGCGTGGGCTGCCAGGTCAGTGTGGAGCCTGAAATCCCTGAGGTTCTCTTACCCAAAGCGTTGATGTTTAAGTGAAATATTTATCTGGACGGGAACAATGAGCGAGAAAGCAGGACGGTTCAATCATCACAGTGAGGATGTGCACGCCCTGGGTGGGGTGTAAAAGTTTAGCTGCTTTCAGACGCTTACAGTCTCTTGACAGTTTTCCAGCAGCAGCTTCATGCTTGAAATTCTTTGCATATGTGGCAGAGTTTTATGGTTACCGCAGTGAGCAAAGCAATTTATTTAACACACAGTTTATTACATGGTCCATTTCTTTTGAATGCATTAGCTACTTAAGCTCACTTTTACTTTCTACTCTGTATAACTGCATGAGACACAGAGGATGACAGAGTGGGAATTGGTTTTAAAATAATAATAAAAGTAGCTAAGATGTAGAATCTCAACAGGTAACTACAACAGGATATTAGACTTTACTTAAGGATGATATTAAACAGTATGCTGGTCACAGGAGAGCTGTCTGGCCTGAGGCGGATACTAAAACCTTCTCAATGTTTGACCCGAGAAGAAAAGTCTATTTATAGTCACATGTGTGCCACTTCTGAGTTACAATTCTCTTGGCAGACATTTAAGCAGTTTAGTAATAAACAGCTTCAGGAAAAGCTGACAGAAGTAGTGTGAATAAAAGACAAGAAATAAATCCCTACTTTCTAAGCTCTTAGTTATCTTTACTTAATCTATTTGATGTTCAGGCGCGGGAAATGACTCAGTTTCTGTGATTGCTTGCCAGTCTAAGCAACAGCATTGGCATGTCACCTACAACTACCATCAACCAGCAAATGGTGATGGAATTAAGTGAACCAGAAAACACAAAGGGACAGACAGCCAGTGTTCACCATTAACTCAATTAGTCGAGAAGCGTGAAACCATTTATAGAGGAAACTTAGGCCCCAGTGTTACAGTGCTGGACAGGAGGCAGGCGTGCTTTTCCTGTGGTTGTGCATTAACCAGTGAGGAGCATAAAGCAGTGGTCGCCTTAAAGGAAGAGGGCAGATCGCAGCTCACTAACATATTCCTTGATGCACACTTACTTACGTCATTAGCTCTCCTAAAACCTCAAAAACCTTCTGAATAGCTTAGAGGTTTACAGGAGTCTGAATTCTAAAGGGATTTTCTTAGTAATCAACAGGACAATCTCAATCTCTATGAATAATAATGATTATAATAATAATCTTGGTTCAACTTGACCCTGCAAGTTGAGAGCTTTCCCATCTTCCCCTGCTAATGAACACATTCCTGAAATGTTCCTGGCACAACCTCTCACCCTGTTATTGTCCCCGGGGTGAAGGCCGTCTGGGTGATGAGAGGAACCAGAGTACATGAGAATATTTGTATTACCACATAAGTATCTGTATATCCCTGTGTATTTCCAAAACACCGGTCTTGTTTTAAGAGAGAGTGCCCTGTCAGATATTTGGTAAAAGAGAAAAATCCTGATGTAACCTTCACATTCTGACGTAGTGATCGTACACGGAGCAGGTTTAGATGTTTTTATAAAAAAAAGGAAACGCTGGTGAAAACACACTGTGCTCCTGTAGCCTGGACCACTGTTGAATTAATGAGCACCCTTTTAGACATGTAAAGTTGAGCTGTTTTAATAGAACCTCAGTTGCTATGCAACAACAACATTCAGGTAAGTGACTGCTTGTCGTGACAGTGGTAGTTGATTCATTGAGCGTTTTCCCCCATGTCCAGATATTTAATTGAAGGAAATGTTCCAAATAACAAAATTTTATTCCTCTTTTCTCTTTTTTTTAAGACATGTCTTCAAGCGGTTAAAGTTCCTGGGAAATAAGACCCTGTCTCATGTGGCCACACTCTTGTTCCTGACGATTTGGCACGGCCTCCACTCCGGATACATCTTGTGCTTCTCCATGGAATTCTTCATCATCACTGTAGAGAGACAGGTACGGAGATGAGTGACCTCATTATATTTATTGGTATTTATCTCAGCAGGATATTTGTGATTTAACAAGAGACACTCTCTTGTTATTAAACATCATAACACTATGGATCCAATGTACTTTACTGTTGAATGCACTAATTAAATATTGACTGCGGTCACAATTTGGCATCATTTTCTTGCTTTCATATAATTATTATTATGTGTGTGTGTGTGTGTGACAGGCCCTGGCTCTGGTGAGGGACAGTCCCCTGCTGACGAAGCTGGCCAACAGCGCGCTCTACCCTCTCATCTATGTAGTCCAGCAGTTTTTACACTGGCTCTTCATGGGCTACCCCCTAGTGCCATTCTGCCTCTTCACCTATGACAAATGGCTCAAGGTAACTCACAACTCAATAAGTAAAGTCACAGGAAAAATACTGTAATTTTCACTTGTATCATTAAAGCTGGGGTTGGTAATCCCTGGAAATTGCCCCGCTCGTTAAAGCTACGCCCCAAAACACATCTACCCGAACTGCCACGACTCACTTGCTAACTCAGTATTCACCCTTCATTTTCAGCAGGACATTTTTTAACCTCTATTTTCTTCTATTAGTTCTTTGGGGATGATTACCATGACATTTATTGATAACATCTTTTAAATGATTCATGGTAATGATTTTACAAATGAATGGGATCCTAGGATCCCACTTGACTTTCAAAGCTTAATAATCTGTTTGACATGCTACAGGCTTCAGACTGTGTGTGTTTAGTTAATTAGCTATTTGCCACTAAAGTCAAGGGTTTTATAGCTTTGTAGAGCTTTCCTCAGTGTGTCATGTGACCACCCACAGTGTGGAGCAGTGCTTTCTTGAGACCAAAAGAAAATTCTAAACAGTTCCTGAGTGTACGTAATTATTTGAATATGCACATTACTGGCATCAAGTTGGAGCCACGAGTCTCTTGTGTCTGTGAATGGGATCAACTTACTGATTAAATGTTTGCTGTTTAGGACTTTCAAACCTAATTGAAAGATGAGCCACCATCAAGCTCTTATAGATTAGAAAGTGGTGACTGACTGGCTCAGACTCCCGTTCCTCGAGCCTGCTCTCTCTTACTTTGTGTTTGGAGCGTGGTAACATGCTACCGTCACGCTCAGCTTCTCAAGGTCAAGCTGAAAATATCACTGCTGCTGCCAATGAGCTTCATCTCTCAGGAAAACATCCCTTTTAACCATGTGATGTGAAGTAGTTCTTGTAGTCTAGTGGACGACACATGTGCCACCAGTGTTGGGAAGGATACTTTCAAAACGTATTCCGTTACAGAATACAGAATACATGCCCAAAAATGTAATCTGTAACGTATTCCATTACATTAACTAATCTGAGTAACGTATTCTGAATACTTGGAATACTTCCGGTTTGTATTGCATTTTTTAAGTGCATGATTGCGGCGTCGTTATAGTCAGTGGAGCAGCAGCAGTTTAAACTCTCTCTCCGCCGATGCGGCGGGGCAGCTGGATGTCCGGCTCCCATCCACTCCCATCTCTGTGCCGGCCCCACCGGACGCTGAAGGACACCCCCCCCCTGAGCCAAGGCTGCCTTGCAGTGCAGCGATCGTTTCGGCGTCGATTCTATTTTTTTTGCGCTTGACGCGAGCGTATCGCTCCAGGAAACACACTGAAAAATTATTTTAAACGATATTGATGACATTTTATATATGGCATATATATGATATAAATGAATGAAAAAGCATGCATCCAATAGTTTGTATTCACCTTCTGTTGTCCTGGAGTTTTAATTTTACCAATTTTACCGATCACATTATTAAATGCCCCCTTCTGCCCATCCACTACAGACACACAAGCAGTCATAAAGATAAAAAGAGAGGGGGGGGGGGGGCGGAGAATACGTAATTTACCCTCGACACCCGACATTGAACGGAGCAAACAGCGGAGAAGTTCTTGAAGATAGATGACATTAAATTGGGACGCTGTTGCAGTTAATGTTGGAGCAACAAGTGACTTTATGCTTTTATACTACTGGGTCAACGGGTGATATTATTCAGCGTCCGGCGCTTCAGCGTCCGGTGTGAACCCGGCGTGCCTCGCTGGTCTCCTGCAGAGCCATGACAGCGGAGCTCTGGAAGCGCAGGTCGGGCAGCTTGCGGATCAGCAGCTCCGTAGATTTCTGGTAGCGACGGAACTCTCTCAGAGCCTCGGTCCCGGGCCTGTAGCGGTGAGGCTTCTTCACGCCGCCGGGGTCCGGGCTCTCTTACGGCAGCCCTGGTCTCCAGCTGCTTCCTGGGGGCTTTGCCGCCGGTGGATTTACGAGAGAGTGAATAAACTCGAGAAGTACCGTCATGTAATCCACTGATTTCAACAATGTAACTGTATTCTGAATACCATCTATTTATTTTGTAACTGTAACGGAATACAGTTACTCATAATTTGTATTCTAAATACGTAACGCCGTTACATGTATTCCGTTACTCCCCAACACTGTGTGCCACCACTGCTCAATTTCCAGCTTTCATAAAAGGTGAAAGGTGAGTGCTGATTAATATTGATCATTACCAGCTGCCTCTGTTATAATTGTTTATCTGGTTCACTGATGTAATTTATGCTGACACTAGTGTGTGGACTGGTTACTGCCTTCATTTTGCAGCTTCAGCAGCAGCTGCAGATTGTAGCAATCGCACACATTTACTTAGAACGAATGTAAATTACAGTTCATCTGACTGTGTAATTGACATTCATTTGATCTTCTCTGTGTTTTCACAGGTGTATTCGTCCATCTATTTCTGTGGTCATGTATTCTTCCTTGTAGCCTATTTACTCATGCCATACCTCCGCAAGGCACTGGTGCCTAGGAAAGAACGGAGCGAGAAGAAGCAGGAATAAAACTCGGTACTAAGACTTGGCATGGTAAGCAAGTGCAAGCCTTCAGTTCGTTCTGTTGTGTCTCGTGACAAGCTGTGAACCCACGTCTGTTTCTCCTTCCAGGTCCGTCTGAGGCTAAATATCCACTGAAGGGAACTGTGACTTTTCAAGGAGAAGAACGGAAAATATTTTAAGGCCTTTAGTAATATATATGTCCATGTAAAAATAAATTTCTATATATTTTTGTGTTTTAAATGGGAAGGGTGTTTTTATAAACATTCGAAGAAATGTTTACAGGAAATTACCATCGTGCCACGTGGGGTAATTGTGAGCCAATCAGGGGTGATTTCCTGTTTGTTTATTGTTCTCTCTTGTTGTTCATTTTAAGACATGTGGGACTTGTAGAACCTGAGAGACTTACATGCTGTCGACACAGAATTGCACTCACCAGTCACGGGTTCAGAGTCCGTCACTGACTCCGCTGTGTTTTATGTTTCATTTCCCTGTCTTTCGTCTAGCACCTGCATTTAGCAGCAGCATTCAGCCTCGGCAGGAGGTTTGAGCACAGCGCCCGCGTGTGCGGCGCTCTCTCTTGGAATAATACAACGTGCATAGAGCTTTTCTGAAAAAGCAACATGATGATGATGATGATAATAATAACAATAATCAGGGGGGTTATTTTTTGAAAATGGCTGCCAGTGGTTATACAAGCACTGTAAATCTCACACACACTTTACACTAACACCGACTCAAAATGGCCTTGTAATAATGAATGTTTTTACAGTACATATGTCCGGGTTTTAATTTGATTTGTGATGAGAAGAAAAAAAAAAGAATTGATTTTATAGAGTTTTAACAGCTTTTATGAAAAAGAACATTTTTTTATCTTTGGATAAGATTTCCTGAACTGGATCTGCATCGTTCTCCTGCCTTTCCTCATGTGATGTTGTGGTTGTTTTTCTTGCCATACATCTTCCTCTCCCTCACTTCCGACTATGCCTCTCCTCTCGTGTCTCCGCCTCGATTTCAATCAGGCCCTCAGCTCTGAGATGCACAGTTGTTAATCATTTCATAAAAAGACTTACTCACTGCCCAAACATGGATTCACTACAGTTTAATGTCCAGACCCTCACCCTGGTTTTTATAAAGGAGAGGCATAGGTTGTGTTTTGAGTTGAGGAATTGTCTCATTTCTAACTGGAAGCAAAATGAAAAGAAAAAAAAAATATTGGGGGGGAGGGGAAATAAAAACGACGTTTATATTTGAATTCCACAGTTTCACCTGTTCCTCTGCTTCTGACAACAGGGGATGAACAACAAAAAAGCAAGTGAAGTAGAAGCATCCCGTCCCTCTGTGGGAATGCTGTCTTGTTTGGGATGGGGGGGGGGGGGGGGGGGGCTGGATTGTCTGGAAGCGAGCTGGAGAGCAGCCGGCCCTGCTGCCGCCGCCGTCCCTTCACTGATGCTGACGCACAGGGAGGATGAACCTCGCTGTAGCTACAGCCCAGATTTTAGTAATATTTATACATGACATGGTGATGATTAATTAATGTGAACTGCTATTTCAAGAGACTACTTCTTTGCCTTATTCCTACCAAATGTACACAGGAAAAGAAAACTTGGAATTGATAAAAGGGGGGGGGGGGGGGAGTGATTTTTTTCAAATACGCTTTTATAACTTCATTAAAATGCTGCATTTCAAGCAAGGACTCTGGTTGGTGTGTGCATACGTGCATGTGTGTGCATGTGTAGGGATAGCTGTTTAAAATTGTGTGTGTGAACTTGTACTTAGTGTATATCGCTGTGAGGACCCTTTTGAGCATAGACCTGATGGAACTAGGACCTTTTGGATGGTCTTTACTTTTTAAAAAGCCTGTTTGAGGATTTTAATAAGGTTATGGTTATCGGGCCAAAAATATGATAATAAACCAATTACGAAAAGTAAAATAGCATCAAGATTAGAAAGTGAGTCCCAAATCTCAAACATTTAAAAGTTAAAAGGATAAAAGAATATAATGAAATCAGTATAAGAGGGATATGGGAGTGAAGAATTATGGTGCAAGTGTTACTGATGTTGCGGGGACATAAATCACGTTGTTGGCATTTGGTTGTGTTAAGGTCAGAGTAAGGGGCTGTAGGGAGGGCATTATGCCAATAAGTCATTAAGTACAATTGGTGTGTGCTTGTGCTTATACAGATCACCTTGTGAGGACCATGTTGAGTCTAGAACCTATGGAGTGAGGACATTTGGCCTATCCTCACTTTCGGGCCCACTTTTTAAAGGGCTGTTTGAGGGTTAAGCCTTGGTTTTAGGGCTAGGGTTAGAACTAGGTTTAGAGTTAAACATTAAGTTGTGATGGTTAGGATTAGATTAAGGGGCTGTAGTGACTGCATTATACAAATGAGTGTCCTCAGTGAGATAGAAGTAAAATCGTGTGTCACCATTGCCTTCATTTGTACGGGAGCACAGGGCAATAAGGGGTGATGTGACGTCATTTTGCAGTCTGGTTAAGAGCAGTTTGAGATGAGGAGGGAGCTGGGAGGGATTATTATTTTTAAAAAATGGAGGCGTCTGGCCCAGATAAAGAAAAAAAACAACCTTAAAGGTGGTGAGATGAATTGCTTCTTCTGAGTCACTGCTAATGTGCGTTTCCACAGCAGAAAAAGAGCCAGAGCAGCAGTCTGGTCTCCAGCTGGTGGAGGGGGGGGGCGGAGAGAGGGATGGAGAGAGGGATGGAGAGAGGGAGAAGGACGCAGTGTGGGCGGGTTAAGAAACGCCGAGAGGGAGGGGACGCCAGCGTATAGCACCGCTCTCTCTCTCTCTCTCTCTCTCTCTCTCTCTCTCTCTCTCTGGCTCTCTCTCTCCCCCTCTCTCTCCTCTCCTCCTCCGTGCAGCCGAAAAACAAGGGCATCCATCGGCGTCTCAACCTTCCTCACACCTCCTCATCCTCAGTCCAACACACACACACACACACACTCACTCACACACGCCTGACATCTCCTCGTCTGAGCTCCATCTCTGTGTGCGTGTGTCCTTCTTACTCCTCCACCTGGAAGTGTCGGGTTTGTTTTCCGGGGCCAGAGCGACTGTGGGGGGGGGGAACTGCCGTGCCGAGCCGAGCCGAGCCGAGCCGAGCGGCAGGGGCGTGAGAGGCGGATGCTGCGCGCGTAAGAGGCTGGGTACCAACCAGGAGCATCACCGCACTCAGCACGGTAACGTCCGCTTTCTGCCTCTCCTCTCCGGGTCGAGCGACATGTTTCCTGTGTGTCACCAGAGCGATGCAGCCCTGTAGCCCGGGCTCTTCATGTGTGTGTCAGCAGCAGCATGACTACTGTCGCATTATTTTTCCTGTCCCCGGCTGTGATGATGATGTGTAGCCTGAACAACCTGTGACCAGATGTCTGCGTCCCCTCGCTTTTTTTTTTTTATATATCTCCACCTCCTGTGCAGTGGAGCCTCACCAAGCACTGCAGCAATGGAAAAAACGTAGAGGCTTGTTATGTCAATGAGAGCTGAGAACCCCCCCCAAGGACTCGTTCTTCAGCTGTGGCCACTGCTACGAGACAGCAGCGGCTTCTTTAACCTGACTGACCGCAATTAAAACGCAGGGAAAACACCCACAAGGCCACATAGAGAATCTATACAAAACAGCAACACACACATAATCCCACTCAGTAGCAGGTTGACATGTCCCTGCTCCATATGCTCATGTGCATGTCAGTGTCATCCTGAGGAAAACTGTCCTGTGTGTTCATGTGTGTGTGTTTGTGGGAGGGGGGGGGGGGGGGGTGGGGTGGGGACAGGACATTATGGATTATTTGCTCATTTTAATGCTGATTCAACATGCAGCTCTGATTTAAGAGCATCATGTGGCGGCAGGCCTCCTCCTCCTCCAGAGGTTACATGCACGACACTCTGCTGGTGATGTCTCTGCAGCATCTGATACGGGCCTCGGTCCGTCTGGTTATTTCCTCCACTGCTGATCAGTTGTTGATGCATGTACTGTACCCCCCCCTCCTCTCTCCCCTCTCCTCCCCTCTCTCTCTCTCCTCACCCCACCCTGTTACCCACCTCTACCTTTCCTCTCCTCCCTCAGATGGACAGAATGAGTATTCTCTCCTTACTACTCCTTTGCTTGACTTCGGTTGCCAATGGCAACAAAGGTCAGTTCCTCATCCTTTTTTGACTGTTAATTGTGAAGTGTTGGGTTAATGGTTTTCATTTATTGCCACAGGAGCACACGCCGTTCAATTTCCATTTCTTTGCTCTGAAATACCTCATATGTCTTCATCATAACCTGTCACGTTTCCTCGTTACATAAACAGTGCATCTGCGACAGCACACATCCACGTTCAAACGTCCTGTGTCTCATCTCCATGACCCGGTGGGACTACTCCGCCTGTGTGCTGTGACTCCGAGCCGAGATGATAAATCTGTCTCCCTGTCTTTAGCAGATTTATCATCCTTGATAACCATGACTCTGATTCAACATCATTGTTCCAGTGATTGTCACGCTGGGCGAAGGCGAGCGAAACAGACAGCGTGGAGGGAGAGAGTGAGAGTGTCAGAGGAGGAGGTAGAGGAGAGCGGTGCAGGGAACACGAATAGATGGAGGGAGAGATGGAGTGTCAGAGAAACACGGAGAGAGAAAAAGAGAGAGGGGGGAGGGTGGGGATGTTGGGAGAAATGGAGGAGGAGAAGAAGCAGTGACAGGTGAGGACGTGGCCGGGAAAAAAAACGCAGGCCGATAAGGAGGGAGAGGGAGAGAGAGAGGAGGGATGTGAGGAGTGTGATACACGAGCATGTGTGTGTGTTGTGGGGCGATAGAGTGACAGAGAGTGGAGGAGTGCCAGGGGAGACAGAGAGAGATAGAACGGGATGCCTCTCAATCTGTAATCCCGTATGTAATCCACAGGCCTGATGCTCAGATTAATGCTATATAGCAGCGGAGGGAGGGAGGAGATCAGCAGAGGGGACAGAGGGCGGGAGATAAACGACCAAAAAAGAGAGACGACGGAGACTGTGGAAGAGAGTAGGAGGAGACAGTGTCGGGTTGGACCTTGAGAGGAGACGATGAATATCTGGGATCAGCGCAGGATATTGAGCCGCAATACTTTTTTTTGGTACCAATCAATATTAGTGTGAATAGAATAGTAGCATAAACTGTCTGGTATGAAAAACTCAGTCACAGTTACACTTATGTCAGATTCTCTCATTCAAATAATAATTTTGCATCAAAAATGTATTAGACAATAAGATTCAGGCAGTTTTCTTGTATTTGAAAACAAATGAGATATTATAGAATAAAAACAAAATTGTTCTATTTGTAGAAAAGAAAATCGTGATTAAGGAACTAATTAAATGTTCTTCACAAGTAAAAACATCAAGGCAGCAGCTAGTGATTATTCTGCTTGTGAAATTCTTGATTAATTGCCTGAAATTCAAAAGTGAAGAACACAAACATTTTACAAAAGCCAAAGACAATTCCCTTGATTATCACATGAAACAGGAAATCAGCAAATAATCCCAACTGAGTGTTTGACATCAAAAATTCACCAAGCAATTATCAAACTAGTTGCTAATTGTTTATTTTCTTTTGAAAACATGAAATGAATCATCTTCTAATTGTTTCTGTATCAATATCTCATTATAAAATACTCAATTAACAGTAAAAGACCGTAATTCAACATTTTATGCAAGTAAAAATATTGTCCGCATTTCCTTAGTCCCAATGGGAAATCAGTGAAAATGAAGGTGATGAAAACATTTCTTGGATAAACACCAATATTAAATGGATTCTTTCCTTACCCACACTGCCTCATGCCACTAAGGTTTGTGGTAATCTGTCCTGTAGTTTTTGCATAATCTTGCTCAAAAAAGGTTTGAAGCAGCATTTTAATGTTATATTGAGTAAAAAGTACATAAATATGAAAAACAGTTGGAGTATAATTTACTACAAAATAGAAATACCAAGTGAAGTACCTCACACAGATTGAGAAGGGCATATTTATATTTGTCAGTAAGATACAGATAAAAAGTTTGGTTTTGGTATCTAAACCCAGTTATCTACAAATACTCTGTATTCTCTACAGCTGAGTTCCCAGCCGGATGTGTGCAGAGCGAGTGGTTTAATCAGATCCAGAACCAGCAGCAATTCCCTCAGTCGACTCTCCTCCCACCAACAAGACAGCAGAATTAGTTCCAGTCAGATTTTCTGGTAAATTCACTGTGAAAACAACAAAGCAGCTGCTGAACACAAGTCTTGTGCCTCCGTCTGATTTCAGACTCTGTAGCTGCGGCGTCGGGAGATTGAGGAAAACAGAGGGAAGGCACGCCGGCTTCTGTTGTTGCTCTTTGCCGGAGTGTAAAATCGTCATCCTTCTGCCTCATTAACTTGCTTTTTGATCATTCGGCGCAGAACACCCGACACGCTGATGAATAATTAATTCACAATTAAAGGTTAAATTCACAGTAAACCTCGGGCATTGGATTTGGACTCTGTTCTGCGGAGGAGCCATTGTTGTCGTGCCTGTGGAAGGCCCGGTTGGTCTGATTGATTCAAGCAATATCCCCCTCGGTGTGTGATAAGGTGAAAGCTGACTGGCTTTAATTACACTGCCAACCTGGACGGCGTGCATTGGCACTCGGTGTGGACGAGAGGAGATTATCCATACGGAGGAAGGGCGAAGGGAAAAAAAGGGAATGTGGGAGAGTGTGAACGTGATTAAACTGTGTCTTCCCGGTCACACACAAGTAGATATTGTGTATTTCCCCACTCATGCACACTCTCACCATGTCCTTGTCCATAATGGAGTGTTAAAAATAGACACGTTGGTTCCTTCTAATTGCTCCATTTAACCCAAAGCCTCTTTGGTCCCCTCTCTGTGCCGTTCAGCCAATAAGCACAAGCCATGGATCGAGACGGAGTACCAGGGGATTGTGATGGAGAACGACAACACCGTGCTGCTCAACCCCCCCCTCTTTGCCCTGGACAAAGATGCTCCACTTCACTATGCTGGTAACACCAACGGGAATGAGCCACATGAAGGAATAAAGGGGGAGAGAGAGATGCCCCCCCCCCCCTCATAAAAAAACTGCTCTCAGATATTTAAACTAGTGCATGAATGATCTGGCTCCAGTGGAAAATAGGTCAAACTGGGTGTTTGCAGGGACAAATTGAAAGTCGTGCCACCGGGCCAAAAATGAAAAACTTTGACTGGAATGACACTGCAGCTGTGAGACCAATTCCAGGATATGATTTATTGATAGTAAACATGACTCTTATTACTATTATTATTATAGAAAGAGGTTTGGAGCAGTTGGCAGCCACATTTCCAAATAGTCTGAATATTAAAGGCAACGTACTCCACTATTTTTAGGCCATCATAGTGTAATTCAACCCGTCACGGCGAGAGCACTCGGCAGCACTCCTGCCTCTGCAGCCTCGTGGAATAAGGTTATCGTGTTTGCACTCAGAGTCCTGGAAATAACCGTCTTCAGTCCAATTACAGCAGATCAACTTAAATTACTCCGGGCCTCCCTGATATTTATTGGGCTCGTGTCAAGCAGGAGGAGAAAATGAGCTCTTTGAGCACAAACCTTCCACACCTTCGACTGGTGTCAGGCAGCCGAGATTAACTGCTGTTCTGGGGGGTTTTATTTTGAGCACCAGCTGCAGACTGGTCTCTCCAATTCTTTTGATGGCTGATCCTGTAAGATAAAATGGTGTTTAAAGGAACCTCCAGATATATCTGTGCTTTCTTCAGATATAAGGTTCGTGGATGTGACCTAAGAATCGTCTGAAGGCATCCATGCATGATAGTTCTCTTCTCACAGAGGCTTATCTCTGCTTTATTATGTGGCTATAATTATAACCTCTCAAGTTGAGACTGCTTTACAGAAATATGAATATTGAATGGGAATAACAGAGATGAAGGACTATTTAATGCAGAGAATTTGTAGGAAAGGCCTGAGCCATTAAGACAACATTCAAGAGTTAGCCTGGTCCAGACTTTGGGTAATTGACAAAAAATCTTTAGTTTAAATGCCCTATGTGATGTAACTGTATATAAAGGCACAAAAGCTCATAAATGAATGCGGGAGCCTGACGGTGGAGATTTTTAATAGTAAATCCTAAAGGTCCAAATTTGACTTATGTTTGTTCTCTGCAGCATTTTGTATGAGATTTTTAATTTTATTAAAGCCAGAGAAAGATTAAAAAAACGTACATATATTTAAGTATGATTCAGATTCAGATTTATTTATTGAAATTCTTCAGCTTATTGACCAGCCCTGATCCGATCTAATATCTTCCTCCCTCCCTCTCCCAGGTGAGATCTGTGGCTTCCGGGTCCACAATGGTCCCTCCGGTTCGGGGTCTGTCCAGTTTGAAGCCGTGGTCCTGGACCGCTCCACCGGCGAGGGCCTGGTCCGCTCCAAGGAGCCGCTGGACTGCGAGAGCCAGCGCGAGCACAGCTTCACCATCCAGGCCTACGACTGCGGCGAGGGACCTGATGGAGTCAACAGCAAGAAATCCCACAAGTCCGAGCACACGCCTCCTTCTCCTCACATTCAATCTAAATAGAAGAGATTTCATGTTTTTAACAACGATTACAGTCACTGTCTCAGTTTTCCTCTGGCTGTTTGCTGTGACGACTATGCAGCCATTGATGCTTCCTGTTGTTACAATAATCCGCCTCCCTCTCATTGTCTGTCTCTCTCTCTCTGCTTCTCTCAGGGCCACCGTGCACGTCCGTGTTAATGACGTCAATGAGTTCTCCCCCGTGTTCGTGGAGCGCCGCTACGAGGCGTCCGTCCCAGAGGGCCGTCTGTTTGATCGGATCGTGCGTGTGGAGGCCCTGGACGCCGACTGCTCCCCCCAGTACAGCCAGATCTGCTTCTATGACATCATCACTCCCAATGTGCCCTTCGCCATTGACAACGACGGTGAGACATGTTTTTATCAGAAGCTGCAGGAATCATGGACACGTTATTGTCGTCATTGCCTGCGACAGAAACACAATCCTCCCACCAGTCACCAGGTTACTCTGCTTATTTGCTCTATGAGTCCTTTCTTCTCTTTGGCCTTGGTGGCGAGCATGAAAATCACAAGGATTCCATCTGCAGTTCAGTATTCAGCTAAACTCCAGTAGATGAGAAACACACCAGACGCTGCAGCGATAGTGCTGCCTGCGTAGCGACAGAGAAAAAAGACCGGCAGGTACCTGATTTCTCTCCCAGGTAGAAACCAAAAGATGTTAAAATAGAGTTTGTGTGGGAGGACGATTGTTCTGTCTCTGCATAAACACCGCAGCAGCTGTTTGATATAACATCCTTTTGTTCCCCGGCTGCTCGTAGATTCCCCAAATTCCTCCTCAGGAAGCGAATTAGTGTCACGAGTTGTTCATCGACTGGGAGATCAATCGTGGCCATTTTATAACATGACACAGCAGACTGAATTAGGATGACGCTGCAGAATTGACTCCGAGGTGTTATTTTTTTGAAGGCTGCTTTCATGATTTGGGATCAGATCGGTATCTCAGCACAGAGACCTTTTGTTCCAACCTTGTTTTCCGAAGCTGCAGGCTTGTCACCGTCTGTTTTCCTTTTCCCCGTTTACTTTGTTTCTTCTCTGGTTCCACCACTCTCTCTTTCATCCCTCCGCTGCTCCGCTCACCATGTCACAGCGTCTCCTCTCTCACCTGTTGTTTGTCAGCTGGCGTGCTGAGCGCTGTCAGCCTATCACAGACACTCGCTGTTACCTTTATCTCAGCGAACAGGAAACCCCTTCAGCTTTCATTCTGTTTACTGGAACCTGTCCTGTGCTGTTATTTGTGATCCCCGGGCCCTGAACATGACAGTAGGTCTGTTTATGTGTACGTGTCCTGATCAGAGCTTTATCAATGAGTGCTTCATTTGTTTGTGCCGGGCGTTTGATGACTAATTCTTCTATTTCTGTTTCCCTTCTGTTCTCTCCTTGTGTTCTCTCCTTGTCTCTCGATTCTAGGTAACATTAAGAACACTGAGCCCTTGGATTCCAAGCATCAGCGCGTCCACACCTTCTGGGTGACCGCCTTCGACTGTGGAAAGAACCGCGCCCAGGCCGACGCTCAGGTCGTGGTCACGGTGAAGCCGTCCTGCAAACCGGGATGGATCGGTGGGTCATCCCTGGTTTCTGCCCTGGTTATGATCCTGGGTTTTGGTCTCTTGAGGCTGCGTGGATGTGTTGTGTCGATTTGATCTGTTGCTTTGTGGTTAAAACTGTTTGAGTTGGAGTGTGTGTGGGAGGCTGCTTGGATGAATCACCTTTGTGCGTGTGTTATATAAAGAGCTGAGTTTCAAAGAGGCTGTGCTGAATAATGAGTAATATGAAGGGGAGGTAATTAATTTAAGTGTTACAAAATATTTATAGCATCATTCACAACAGTGGTCTATTAATTGTACTGCGATGGGTCTTCGTCATTGAAAACAGAATGTGTTTCTGTTTCTGACTAACTTGACATTTTGTAGCTCGAAGTACATTATGTATCAAATATTTGTAATTGTTTAGAAGCAGCAAGTGAATAAGGGTTGAATAATTCACATAAACAGGACCGTAGCTAGTTACCAAGACGACAGGTCCGAAACACAATCACAACGGAAGCAGGCGACAACGGATGTTGACAAAGAAATGGGCAGAGTTACTTTTATCGTCAATTTCTTCTCTTTCTGCAGTCAAGTGAGCTGTGGTTTGCACAGTCTATGGTTAAATCCCAGTCAAGCCATCAATTTTGAAGTGGTTACTGGCTCACCCCAGCAGCAGCTTGTTTGATTGTCAATTTCCGTATCATTTCCGTTTAGATCGTGTTTCCTGTTTTCTCTTAGTGACGTCTCGGCCACCTACAAATATTATTCCCTCCTTCTCAATAGATTCCTACTTTTTACATTTTGAGATGAGATGATCAGTTTTTAACGATCTCAGTGTGTCTCACTGTTTTCAGGATGGACCAAGCGTGTGGAGTACACACCCGGGTCAGGTAGCATCCCCCTGTTTCCCAGTTTGCATTTGGAGACGTGCGAAGAGACCGTGTGGAACATCCAGGCCACCGTAGACCTCCAGACCGGCCACATCGGGAAGGGCTGTGACAGAGACAGCTACTCGGACAGATCCGTGCGCAGACTGTGTGGTGAGTTCTGCTTTATATGTCATCAAACGTATGACTAACCAGGGAGTAAGAATCTATTTTATTAATATCTTTATTAAATGTTTCTGGTACCAGGTGCCGTCAGGGGTGAAGTCGACCTCCTCCCGCCTCCATCTCCTGCTGCCAACTGGACCTCAGCTCTGCCCACTCTGCCCTCCTCCGACTCGTCACTGGTCTTCTCCTTCAACGGATCCAACCACGTTGCCGTGGTGCCGGACTCGGTTGTCTCAGCGTTGTCAGGCGACCACTTCACCTTGCAGCTGTGGATTCGAAGGGGCGGCGCCAACATCCAGCCCTCGACCACTCCGACCAGAGGAAGTCGCAAAGACGAGGAGACCATCGTGTGCAGCACTGTCAAGAACGGTGCGTTATATCACAGTGTCGGGGGTCTAATAACATTTTAATAGTGCTTTCAAATGTGTGTAGTTTACAATGGGCACTTTTTCAAAATAGGGCTGAAGAACTGTTGCTTTATCTTCTCACAGCCTGAAGGTCACCCATTCAAATCCCCAGAGCTGCAGGGAAAATCACGCCCTGAAAAAATACTCTAAACTGTTTATTGCCTCGACCACTACATTTAAGGTGCTCTTGAGAGAAGCACTTAACCCCCAGCTGCCCCACTCAGGCAGCCGAGTGGACGACGGAAAGAGCTGTAACGGTGCCAGGCAGAATGTTGTGTGCATCATGTTCAACAAAAACTGGAATGAAAAGAAGAAATACCACAGATTCAAATCTATAATAAAGTCACTGCATGTTTTTTTGTCTCCTACTGTGTTTAAAAGGCCTGGTAGTGTCCAGATGTTTTGACTAGATGACACTGACCTCCAGTTATCTTGTGTTTCTCTCCTGGTCTCCTGCGCTACAGACGACTCCTTCTCCCACTACTCCCTCTCCGTCCACGGATGTCGCCTCTCTCTCTTCTACTGGCCCGACGTCTCGGCTGCACGGCCCGTCAAGTTCTTGTGGAAACTGGAGCAGGTACTGGGGGAACGGCAACACTCAGCTTTGATGTGCTCACCCGCACCGTTTCCTTTGTGTTTGTACCTTGAAGTCAAACTGAAACAGAGGAAACACAATAGTCGGTTATTTATTATCTTTGTGTCGTCTTGTCCATCTGTCACTGCTCTTTTTTTTAAAACATGCATCTTCTGGTAATAGACAAACAAAAAGTCAGATCTACTTTTATTGTCATTCATCCACATACACGTCATAAAATACAACATAAAAACACAAAGGAATATAAAGTGAAATAAAATGAAATACAACATTAAATCAGAACAGAGCTATAAGCTTAACATAAAAATGAGAACATCACTTATAACATTAAAAGTGATTCTATCTACTTTCAAATAACATGTTTATGTGGAAACATTTCTACTGAATAGGTTTACAGCGATAAAGGGATAACTCTCTCTACTCCCTCTATTTCTCCAGGTCACAAGCTCATACAACTAATTTATATGTCAACAGCTGAATCAGCCTTTTTGCAGGATTCAGCAAATATAACTCATTTTCAGACTTTCAATATTACCTGGTAGAATACAGTTTCTAAGATGAGTTAGATACAACAGAATTTTCCACCACATTTACATATGATTATGCCAGACATGCATATATGCTTCACAGTGGCACATGCATCAGAATGCATGAAATAGAGGAGAGACTGTGTCCTAGAAAGTCTTGAATATTGATCATGTGCATACCTGCCTGCATGGGAGTATAATGAGGTTTGTTGAGGAGGCTGGCGGCTGACGGGGGTTTGTTTTGACTGAAGCTACTGGTCCCAGACAGATTGAAGCAGCCTGGATTAAAGGAGGATGAGCTGATATAGAGAAGATTTGTTAAATCCTTCTGTCTGAACCACAGGATCTTATTATCCCGGTCTCTCTTTTCTGCCCCCTCCTGTCAGTGTAATGCTCCTGTGTTTTCTTTTCGGATTCCGTTGCTTTCCACTGTACTTAAAAAAAGATAAAACAAATGTCTGCAGGAATCTACACTCATCAAACATTAATTTATGGTGGAAAACAACTTAATATATTTACTCAAATACTAATATTAAACCCTGTGCTCAATTATCCAACTGCACATAAATTAAAACAAACTAGCTAAGAACTATGTTAATATCATAGACTGTAAATAAAGATGGACGTCTCCACTTCTGCGTAGTAGCGATTCAGAGCTGCAGTGTCAGCTGTCAACCATGATGTTTCCCCCCCTTTTTTAAAGCGTCCTTATTGAAACACTTGAACAAACATCAAAGTGAAAAAAATTATGAATTTGTTTTTGACTTGAACTTTTACGTTGTTTTTGCTCATCTATTAACATGGAGGAGGCAGGATTTAAGACTTATACTGCAGCCATCCACCAGGTGGCGATCAAGGCTCTTTGGCTTCACTGGAAGGCAGCTGTCATATCGTCCATCTTAATGTACAATTTATGGTTAATATACTGTATATAATGATAAATACGATAATATATCATTTCCAGGAACCATTTGTTTGCTGAATGAGTATTTGTATTGTTAATATTCAAATACAATTTACTGCTAATACCTACTTGCTTTTATTGAATAACATTTATGAGTATTTTTTGTTTTATCGCAAATTTTACTCATGTTAAGGTGTAAAAATTATTTCCCCTGATGTTTATGAACCTGTGAATGATAAAATATATTTTACCAGTTTCCTTTGTTCACACTCATGTCAACTCCGTCCGACAGGTGTGCGACAGCGAGTGGCATCACCTCTCGCTCAGCGTCCAGTTCCCCTCTGTGACCCTGTATGTGGACGGCGTGACCTTCGACCCCGCTCTCATCCATGACAACGGTGCCATCCCCAACCCCGCCCCCCGCCAGAGGATGTCCATCGGCGCTTGCTGGGGTAAGAAGTGAAAGGGAAATTTATGCAGAGTGAATTCAAGACTGACACACATTTCATTCCAGCTTAATGAAGGATTTTGACAGAAACGACTGCAAACAGAGGCGAGCGAGGAATCCCGATTTTTTTTTTACGAATCTACGAGCAGCAATTGTGTGTTGCTTTCTCTGCATTCCTCCATCACCAAAATGTTGTTTACATCACACATCACCGAAGACAGCCGATCTCCATCTTCTGCAGGAGCGGTGGGGAAGTTACAGACCCTCATGAGGAACCATGAGACAATATGCCGAGACGTTTTCCGCCTCCACATCTCACTCCCTCATTTCACTCAGTTATAATTTAGCTGATGCATTTTGTCTTGAAGGGCTAATAATATGAGTGTCATATCAATTATTCAGGACGGCAGAGCAACACTAGGGCCAGACAGCTATCAGCCCAACCACTGGTTAAAATGGGAAACTCTGGCTGCCAATTAGCACTGAAAAACACACACGAACACACTGACACACACACACACGCACAAATACATGCGTTCACGCTCTCACATCCACAGTGGAAGTCTCCTCGCTGCCTGCATGGCAGCAGCTGCTACTCGATAATGAGGAGTTGGTGCATTTTTAAACTATCGTCTGCAGCTCCTTTGTCTTTATTGTCTCACTCAAGCCTGCTAACTTTATTTATGACTTTTTATTTTTCACTCTGCCTGTCAATCTCTGACACCTCCACTCTTCCTCTCACTTCCTGTTACTACCTTATTGCCCATTTAAGTGCCTCTCTCATTGTGTTTTCTCTTCTGTTTGTTATTCCCTCTGCAGAGCTCGAGGAGAAGCAGAAGGAAATACTGAACAACACCATCCCAGAGGGGAAAGACTCAGGTGACCTCCTTGTTTTCACTCTCTTGTTGGCATGGCGGTGTTGCTTCATCATCTGTGAATTGGATTATCACTTGATTTTCTCTGGTGTTTAGTGAAGTATGTGGGCGGTTACCACGGCCTGTTGTCGGGGGTGACGGTGCGTCCTGGCAGCGTGGAGCCTCACAGCGTGGTGGAGTGTCTGTACGCCTGCAGGGAGGGGCTGGACTTTGGAGACCTGGAGACTCTGGGCTCTGGCATGAAGGTAACACACCTCAGAGAGATGGACTATACCACAGTAAAGAGAGGATGCTCAGAAGATCCAGTTTACATCTGGAATTAACACAAATCCCCAATATATACACATATCCTAGATGTTTAATATACACTCACATCTAAGACCAGAACCAGAATTACACCCAGTAGAGTGTATAGTTTTATGGAAATCAGTTCAGTAGTTTTTGCACAATCCTGATAACAAAATAATTATCACTTTGACAATGGTAATGACTGCAAATTCAAAGTACATGACATAACAACCGGCTTTTAGAAATACTGTTAACAAAGAAAATATCCCATTAATTATTAAAGCTAAATAAAGTAATTGAATCGTTTGTCAGTGCAATAAATTCTTTACTCTTCAAATGTCAACTGGTAACATTATCATTAAACACACCTTCACTTGTTCCCTGTTCAGTAAGTAGCTTTATGGTAATAGTTTTTTTTATGTATTTTTACTTTACTGTCGGATCATCTCTAACTTGAGGCAAACTCTGCCATGTTTATGGATGAGCTGTCGAGTGGGATTTTTTTTTTAAGAACCTGTTGGATATCAAGCACATGACAGTTTTGCCAGAAGGGCTGAAACCATTTCCTTTGTGTTTAATGTATTCATCACACTTCCTGGTTTCACTTGTTTTTGCAAGTTTAGTCTTGTTTACATACTCTGTGTTTATGGGGTATTGTTGGCCATTGTGTTTTTTTAAACTATTGCTGGTGTTTTCTGTGATCAGATATGTGTGTGTTTGAGATACTTTTTAAAATCCATTTCTGTTCTGTATTGTTCATCTGATCATGTCAATACTGTGTGTACGAGATGTTGAAAAGTCTCTTAATACCATTATTTCCTTACCTTTTGTTTGTTGAACTGGATTTAAGGACATAAAGTCTGAATGTGCAAATGAACGTGTGAACTTTGACCTTGCAGGTTCACGTGAACCCCAGTCAGTCGGTGTTGGTGCTGGAAGGAGACGACATCGAGAGCTTTAACCGGGCCGTGCAGCAGGTCACCTACAGAAACTCTCTCCGCTTCGCCACCCCTGGAGTCCGACCCCTCAAACTGAGCACCTCACTCAGGTACACATACACACACGCACACACACGCACAAACACACACAAACACACACACAAGCACACACATGCACACAGATGGATAAGGGCTCTTTTCAACAACCACACAGATAAAAATCAATAATCATACAGGAGGTGGAGTTACTGATTCACCACCGTCTGTAGATAATGAAAATGCAAACCCAAGACTGCAACCAAAGCATAAATTAGTATTTAAATTTCCTACAATTTATTCATATCAAGTAATCCTGTAAAATCCTCGAGATGAACTTCATCAGTAGAAGACGATGATGCAACCACGGCGACACCACACAAGCTAAACGGAAACATTCTCAGCATCACAGATGTTACATCAGACAGTCTTCTGTGCGCCTGGCAGTCGTCCTGCAGCAGTTTGCAGTTGACAGATGAAGAATCACTCTCCGGTCTCTGCTGCTGCTGACGTCTTTGACATTGAACTCATCAAACATGGACCTTGTGCCTCGGCTGTGATAAGGACTGGTGTGGCCTGAAAGAAAAATGATTGTATGGAGAATGTGTCAAAGCGAGAGATAACAGGGAATGTCTTATCTCTTTGTACTTTCACAAACCAAGAAACTTTGGCTTCAATAGAATAAACTGCAGGCACCGAATTCCGTTAGCCTGGTTTTACAGGAACTGAAGTTGTTAAAGGATGAAGTGACTGTTTCACTGCTCGTTCCCTTTAGAGCATTGTCAGTATTTCAAAATGGATGACACGTCTCCATCCATCCTGGATACTAACAGCGTCAACTTGAGCATTTTACTGTCAGATTCTGTGCAGTAGTGATTATGGGATGGAGCCGTCAAAGTCCCACTGGGACACGTGTTTGCTCATGACGTTCCACCCTATTTCTATAGCATCAAATTACCAATCGAAACCAAACTTATCAGACACATGATTACATGAACAAACATCAGTGTGATAAGGACAACTGTAGATGAAAGAAATCCTCTTTAACGTGATCCTTTTAGTTTGGTTCATGTCCCTTTTATTTACATGGAGGAGGCAGGGTTTTATCTCTACTGCAGCCAGCCACCAGGTGGCGATCAAGACGTTTCAGCTCCACTTTTGCAGAGCTGGCATGCCGTCCATCTTAAACGCAGTCTATGGTGTAGTGCAATGAGTGTAGAACCATACTTTGTTATCATTTGCATGTTTTTAGCACGGTTAGGTTGATTGGAGACTCTAAGGTGAATATGACCGTTAATGCATTTTCGTCTCTAAATGTCCAGGACGTACCGCGCTTCTCGCCCAATTCCGCTGGGATTGTCTCAAGCACACACACACATACACACACACACACACACACACACACAACCCTTACAGGATGAGCGGTATAGATAATGGATGGTTGGACGTGTTTAGCTGTTGTCTTTGTAGGATTAAACCCAGTCTGTATCTTAGATTGTTACCTTTAATGTGGTGGGTGGCTATGACTAACACACAACTGTTCAGCTCCTGCACGGACCCTGACAACTATCCCATGCTGCTTCCCTGTGCATCATCGCACCGAATCACCGGGCCGTGAAATAAAAAGCGCACTAACTCTGTTTCCGGGTCAGTGCTCAGTCATGCTTAACAACTGTGAACCGGCTCGCTGGCTTTAGCAGTCACTTTTAGCTGATGAAATATTCATTCACCTTGGGAAGAACAGTCCATGGCGTACATATGTGGTACATTGTGTTGTTCTAATACCAGCAGCTTGCTGACCAGTTGGATGGCATCAGACTGTGCACATCTTGTTATCACTGTCTTTGGGGACAGTTGTTTTTGTCACTTGTTTATAAGATTAAAGTGATTAAGCTGCTTTTTTCCCCTACCGACTGTTTGTAAGATTGCAGTGATTCAAGGTCAAAGACCGATTTTTTTTTTCTCTTGGTCTCTGCTCAAGTGCACCAGAGGTTTTTTCCCCCTCTTTTTTTCTTCAGCATCTTTTATTGCGTGTGTAAAGATTAGACTGATTTGAGGCCAGGAGTTACCCAGATGGCTGAACAGCAGGCCCTTCTGGAGAGGACGATATAAGCAGCTGCTCACTCTGATAGTGGAAATGTGTCACAAACACACACACACACACAAATGCACTCTGTCGCTCAGCTTAATCCCCTTTCAAATATGACGCTGAGTTATAGTGCAGATGAATAAGTATATGTAAGCAGCCTGTCATCAATCTGATTCGCTCTCCTTTTTTTGGCAGGAAAATTCAGTTTTGTAACAGCATGGCTACTACGGTTTGACATTTGTCACAACAGACAAAAGTTTGCCGCAGTCCCGGTGGAATTAGGGAAGTGGATCGTGAAAACTCTGGACTGGATTTTGACCTTTTTGTAGCGGATCCCTGGGCCATCTTTAGCAACATCCCTCGGTCGCATTGATGCTAAATTAAGAAGAGTCTGCAGCCAAGCTCTTGGTGTTTTGAGTTGAGTCACATGATCACAGTGACCGAAGTTGTAATTCACCCTGAGAGTGTTGTTCATGTATATCCTGGATTGTCATGGCAATGCGTCAAGAAAAACTGATGTTGACCTGATGGTTCACCTATAGACTCACCCTATATGTCTGTCTCGCACACTCCCTCTTTGTGTCCTCCTGGTTTTATACCGGTCTGTTCTCTGTTTTACTTCAACAATCCCTCATGGGTTTGGCTGCCTGTTGTTTCCGCTGCCTGGCATTGTCCCCTTGGTGTGCCGTTAATTATTATCTGAAGAATTTCTCCTCATAACGATCCATCCAATAATAAGGAGTGTTTCAAGGGGCCAAAATTATACACCACGTGTGCACACAAGCATTTAGACGTTCTGGTCTTCTAACAAACAATCGCCATGCCTTTGGCAGAAAGTTAATAGCATGGGGGGGTTTCTGACCATGGTGTCGTTGCAGTGTCCTGTATGAAGACAATCATTTGATTTAAGGTGGTCCTCACAGAATCGTCCTACTTGTGGAAAAACGTATTTAGCCATTGTCTTGTGCCCTAGGCAATTGGCTTCTTTGCCTACCATGTTAAAACACCCCTGCAAATTACTGAAGAGTTATTTCAGTTCAAGACCAATGTGACTGAGCTCCATAGATTAAAACACCGGCTTGTGATAGACAGTCAGGTTATCTAATGATGCTGTAGTGCTGCCACTTGTTCCATTGACATTCACTCCAGCACTCTCTTCCTCTCTGCCTGCCAGATGTTTCAACGAGGAGAGCTGCCTGTCGCTCAAACAGCTGGAGGGATACCTGGTGGTCCTCCAGCCCGACGCCCCGCAGATCTCTCTGTCTGGCGTCGGCCCTCATCTGGCTCGTCCTGCCCCTGAGTTCGAGGCCCCCCGCGGTGTCCCACTGTTCCCAGAGCTCCGCATCGTCTGCTCCCTGTCGCACGCTGTCAACACGGCTGCACAGGGGATGGAGGGTGGAGGTCAGTCAGTCATGAATCGTACGAGGATATTTTTTATATTTATAGAAATTAACGGATTCCAGAAGAGCCACGGTGCATTCTGAATGACGTTGTCTTTTGTCTTCCTCCATATCCGTCGACTCTCAGCTCTGATGTCCGACGCTGTGGCTCACACCTTGGACGGCTGTGAGGTGCAACCACTGGGGGAGGAGCTCAACCCAGAGAGGGAGGAGCTTCTGGTGGACATGGATGTGGTGCGAGAGAGGGGACTGGAAATCATCAATACCACAGCTTATATTGCCATCACAGGTAAGGCAAAATTCTATCTTTAAAAGATATTAAAAAAGAAAACAAAAGATACATAAAACACTAACTTGAAATAATCCCAAACCTGGTTTTTATAAAAATCTATAAAATAATTTTTCAGGGCCTTCCAAACTTTTTCATTTACTTCTTTGAAATTCGATGTAATAGTCATAATGACCTTAAAAGTTAAAGTCATCCATCCAATGAAAGCCTCCCCCAGCTGTCAATAAGCAGCTGCAGACCACTTTTCTCTCCTCCTCCTTATCGTCTCAGTATCGACTCCCTGTCTTCTTTTTATGCTCCTCTCCTTTTGTCCTTCACTTCTCTCAGGTGCCGAATCCATCTCTGTGTACGAGGACGTCCTTCGCTCGGTCCGCTACCGACTGGCCAAAGGCTCAGCCCGCTTTGAGAGGCGGTTCCGCCTGTCCTGCTCCGAGATGAATGGAAGATACACCAGCAACGAGTTGACTCTGGAGGTGAGGGAAAACATAACTCACACAACAGCAGCTGGTTGAGACAGCAGATGCCTTTTAAGTGTTTCTTTTTCTCCTGTGTCTAATAAAGTGTTTTGTGTTGGTAGTATATGTTGTGTATGCTGCTGCAGTGGACAGTGTGAGGAAAAAGATGTGTTTTGTACAAGAACTTCAAACATAGTTCTCCTCCTTCCCTCCTCAGGTGAACTTCCTCCACTCTCTGGACAGTCTGTACCACCCGTCCCACCTGCTGGCCTCCCAGCAGCAGTTTCTTCATCCGTCCCACCATGCTGGGGAGCTGAGTGGACACACCCTTCCCAATCCACACCGCAACTCAGGTGACATTTCCCTCTTACTGGCGCTCAATGAAAAAACACTTATTCATTCAGCTCCTTTCTGGAACAGATGCCACAAAATGCTTCAAATAAAAGACAAAAGAAAGGTTTCCATTGTGTTCACAAATCTTACATCTAAAGGGTGAGGGTTCCAAAGTCTCGGATTCACTTTAAAGAAACAGTTATCTTTAGTTTTAATCCAGGAGAAAGGAACTAACAGATCCTTATCAAACGACCCCAGACACCCTCCAGGCGGCAGCAGATTGTTTAATGTTGGTGCAGTTGTCTGACCATGCAGAGCTCTAAAAGCAATTACAAGATTAAATTCTGAATTTGAACAAACAGTGTGTGCACAGCGTAGCAGACGCCTGGTGTTTCAGCTCTGCAATCACTTCAGGATGATAAAATGATCAGGTTGAGTCATGGTGGTGCCCACACAGACTTAACAGCCTAGAATTTAAATTCTGCCTTTAGGGAAATGGTCAGTTTTTATACTTTTGTATCCAAAGTGGGGAAAAAGAGATTCTTATTAACCTACAGGCTTTCAATTAATACATTATGCGGAGACCAAAAGGTGTGGTTGTATTAAAGACACTTTAAATTTAGAAGCATTTTGCGAAAACTTAATTTTCTTTGGTACTAAGCCTGAAGCCCATTTTTTCCCACTCAAACATAACGCTTTAAATAGTGATGAGAAATATTTACTTCAATTCTACAAAAATAGATAAATGGTGCATCAGTGGGTTCTATTTTCAAATCATGGATTAGTTCACGTTCCAGTGAGCATTTGTAAAATGAGGGGGATGTGTAAAGGTGCAGTTTTCACTGTAATGATAGAATGTGTGGCCCAGAGCAACAGTGTGGATTATTTTTTATGTTATGGATTAGTTTTGGGATAATAATATATATAATAGTAGAACGTCTTTGGATACACACATTGTTCATTTATTAAAAAAATGTCTTTTAAATGTGGTTTATTTTCAATGTATAATTATCTCTATACGTTATTCACAGTTGTACCAGGAGCAGCTACCGTCATCATAATGGTGTGCGTGGGTTTCCTGGTTGTCATGGTAATCCTGGGCGTTTTCCGAATTCGCTCCATCCATCGGCGTGGTGAAGGCGCCAGGGGCGGGGCTAAGGAAGGTAGCAGCCAATGGGACGACTCTGCCCTCACCATCATCGTCAACCCGATGGAGGTAAGATCCAGATCAGTAATTGATAGTTGACTGATGATTCCTGCTCGGCTCTTGTTTTCATCCACACGTTGGTCTTTTCTTTTTTCCACAGACCTACGAGTCTCGCATGGGAATCTGCACCGACAACGAAGGGGAGGTGGAGGAGGAAGAGGAGGGGGCGGAGTCACCTGACGACGCCAGCGACGACCAGCGAATCATCATCAAGAAAGAGGGGAGAGACGGCACCGCCCGTCGCTACTGAGCCACAATGTATATCTACACCAGTTCTCATGGAAACCACAAACCGGCTCACCAGTCTCACACACACACATACTTTTAATATCAACGACTGCTGACACCACTAGTATAAGGAATGTATGCTTACAAACACGACGCACAACACAGTCACTGTAATACTCTTGACACTCGACACCATATGTGACCTATAGCCAACAACAGGCTGTTGTTCTTCACCTAAATGTTCAATGGCACAATGTATACAGTTAATGTAATTTAACCGCCTGAGCAAACCCCACCAAATTGTACGTGGTGCCCCAGTTCCGAATCCCACGACGGTCATGTGATGTTTAGTGTTACACCGGCTGAATGAGGTTTCTTTGTTCGTTTGTTTGGAAGAAGAAAAAAAAACCGATTGTATTCTGTCTTTGCTATAGAACACAGAATGGACTCTTTACAACTCCACAACATGCAGGCCTTGAGTAGATCTGTAGACAACGACACAAGCCTTGATCCCGACTCGTCGCCTCGCTCCCTCGTTAGACTGACTCCAGAAGTCTGTGCACAAGCTCTTCTCTCCCTCTTTTGTGTCCTCTCTCGACACATTCCTTCACCCGCAGAGTGAAGACAGTGAGGTCACACATTACCATCACTCTCCAACTTCAGAAAATATGAAAAGATGATACGCTTTGCAGGTATTTTACTTTCAATATTGTGACATCTTCAGTGCTCCAGGTCGTAACTATATACTTTATCTGGGGCTGATGATAATATTTGAGGTATATGAGCTAATAAACCTCGCCCTCGGCACAAGTTGGTTCTCTTGCAATATTCAAACCACCCTGAATAGCATCGTCTTGGTGTTGAGTCCACGGCGTTGTTGTCTGTACGGATTCTGGTTTCACTTTGCAAAGTTTCAACTTGTGCCACTAAATGACTATGGTGTAACATGACCTCTGACCCCCCTGTCTCCTAGTGACCACTGGAATGTCTCTAAATGACTCACTGAACTGTTTCACTCACTGCACACTGCTCTTTCAATAACTGCAACACAACACGTGCAAACACACACACACACACACATGCACACACTCCATAACGCTACCCCTGCTGTCTCCAGAATGTCAGCTCAGCTTGGGCAGTTTTGATTGTATTGATTGTAATAAATTTTTCTGTACATACAGTGATGAATAATACAATATTATTGTTATTACTATTATTATTGCAGCCACTCTTTCTGTTCTTCTGCACACTCTGAGAGGGAGCAGATTATGATTGTCTGTTTCTTTTTTCACTTTATTTGAGTCGTCACCTTTACAGCATCAGAAAACCCGTGTAATAATAATAATAGTAGTAGTGATAAGGATGAAAATCCCTGGCTTGATGAGTGTCTCTTAATTTGTGTGTAATATTGTTGTAATTTAAGAATTTGTCAATATCTCAATCACAAAAAAAAGGAGGGCACATCGTTGTGATACTTAAATACGTCTCACTCATTTTATCTTTGCCACCTCTCTGTGATTTTTTTCACATGACATTCCGAAACTTTTAAAAAGAAATTCTATTTACTTTCCACATCTGATATCTTTTGGTTCAACAAATGAACAACTGTGTGCTTCTCCTCACCTGCCCCTCCCCCCTGTGCGTCTCTTGCTGTCTGTCTGTGTAGCCTATCAATGTGCAGTGCTAAACCTGTCAGTAAATAAAGCCTGTTGTTTTTGAGTGTGATGTTAAGAAGGAATAAACATTGCATCGATTAATAACTTATATTATTACTATGTTACTATTGGAACATTACCTGTAATTATTGATACAATGATGACATGGAATATGCTGACTAATTGTTATTGAGAACTGTCAGAAAACATTACCAAATTCATAATAAAAACACTATATGACGTCTCCATGGGAAAGATTTCTTGGAAGAATAGAGTTCACACTGAGTGAAGTCATATAATATTACTACTGTTTATATGACTCCAATAGTTGGGGTAACAAAATATCATAACTCGACTATAAATCTAAGATATATGTACTTTAAAGTTTATTTCATTGTGATACTTCTATTTTTATCAAAAAGTACTTTCTAGTTACTTTCCAGTTGTTACGTACAAGGCAAAACATATTACATGAAGCAGAATAGTTTTAACAAAACAACACTATAAAAATGTAATTAAGACAAACTCCAACAGCGTCAAAAGTCAAATGCTGCATATTAATGCAGCATTATAACAATCAAGTATTACAGTACACAGTCAGTAGTGAAAGTATAGTTTATTAAGTAGAATCTACCCCCTGTATAATCAAAAATACTCCATTACAAGTTAAAGTAAAACATTGTAGCGGTAAAATAGTAACAAATGACAAAAATGATACAACTTGAAGTGTCATTGTAATAACGCCAGTGAAAAAGATGAAGCTCTGAGCGAGCTTTGAACAAAGTATGCATGGAATTAAAGTAATATACAAATATTATTCATATTAATGAATTAGAAAAGAAGATGAAAAACTAACCTTAGTACAATTTTATTTTATTTTATATAATTTTATTGTATTTTAAGTGAAAGTATTTTATATAATTTGTTGCCTCTGTTCATACAAATCATAGACAGCACATTTAACAATAGCTTTTTTTACGTAAAGCCCTTGAGGTCGGTCACCGTTCCTTTCCCCCCTCGAGCTGACGTGCTCTTACGTAAACCCCGTTGGAGAATCCTGAAACCTCCGCATCTTACGCTCGGAGGATCGGCGGTGGTGGAGTGTTTTGTGGGTCATGGAGGAGGAAGGTAAATAAAGGAGACGCGCTGGTTACACACGGCGGCTGCACTCGCACGTTTCCCCGGGAGCTTGGACACGTTTTCCCGGCAGCTTCTGGCCCGACACGGTGGTTGAAGTCAGCCGGAGAGGAGGGTCGGTCCGTCGGCTGTGAGGCGAGGTGAGCACCGTGCTACCCGGGTCTTCATGCCTCTGTGGCCGCACACTGCACTGGCCCTGCTGGCCCTGCTGGAGCTAGCCACCGTTAGCCTCTGCTAGCTGCTGGAGCTGCAGAGAAAAGACAAACTGCTCGTTCATTATTACCACATCTCTCTTTTTAAACTTGCTTTTTAATTAGCCACATGTCGGCGGGTGGAGAGAAACAACGTGGACTGAGCTAATGTTGCAGTTTGTGAGTGGAGCTACAGTTAGCATCAGGCAAACAGAGCTGTGGTGTTCCCAGTTCAACAGTGAACTGGTCCCACAGTGTTTGACTTCAAACCAGTCTGTCTGCACCAGGAGGAGGACAACGAGTCTTTGCATGCAAGTCTATATGAACCGTATTTCAAAATATAACGTGTGTGTGTGTGTGCAGGACACAAACACAACCTTCCTGCACTGAGTCATGTAAGAAGTCTGTGACACTGTCTGTATTAATATCTTAGTTTAATCCTCTTTACATTTGACCCTAATCATCACTCAGCAGCTGTTTGGGAATAAAACATCTTTAAATCTATCCGAGTCCACCTGTAGACTAGTGGGTCCTTTTCTTCTCATGTTCAGCTGAACCCTGCTATGGAGAGTAGACGGGGAGTTACATTTCTATTCCTGACAGCTCGTTATGAAAAGTGTAACCATCGCGAATCCCTCCGGGGGGGCTAGAGAAGTTGAGTAGGCCAGCATACATAACAGATCTGTCATCTGTTCATCTCTGGGACTGGATATGGGCCAGTGAGTCGAGCAGGATGGTTTTCTCATGGACAAAATATTTCCCGGGATTGAATTTAGGCTCTAAATCTGTCTCTGAAGGAGGTTTTCCTGTTTTTACTGCTTTGCTGTCTGAGGATTAGGTGAGTGAGCGATCATCAGACAAAGAGGAAACAAATGGGACCTGATGTCAAAGTTGAGGCTGTGATACGAAGGCTTTGTATTATTATGTTATTATCTTTCATTTTAGCCCTGGTATGACACCAGAACGTCTGGCTACTTGTCCAGTACCTTGTCTGGATGTTTAACCAGGTTTTAATACAAAACCCTTGATTTCTTTTTACAAAGTCAAAGTGTAAAAGAACTTTAGCCAAATGATATACTTTGCAAAATATTTGATCAAAGAAAAGTAAACTATTTCTTTTAATTTCACTACAGTTTCTGATCTTCAGTCAAGTAGTACATATTTCAGTCAGTCCCAAAGAAGTATTTAGTTTCAGCACCTGACCTCTGTGGCACTAATTATAGTCTGTTATTATGGTTTTAACAAGATCATAATCTAGCTTTAAATCTTGTCTTTTTCTTACTGTATGAACAGTAAAATCAAGAGGTAAAATCTGCTAAACTTACTGCACGAGCCGGGTGAAATGTGCAGTGAATATCTGTGCCTGCCGAACCATCACATCCACATTATTTATGGTTCATCCAAAGCCAGGGGATGACATGGAAAACAGCAGATGGAGGCATGAAGCTTGAATTTTGTAATGTGCCATGGGCCTAACTGTGCCGTGCGTGTGTGGACGCCCCTCGAGGTTTTCAACTCCTCTGACCTGTCAGTCCCTACAGGGATCAGACAAAACCAAGTGATGCATGTGCTGTGCCTCAGTGCGACTGGGAAGTGGCTAAAAATACGATTCCATTAACTTTCTCGAATTGAGATTGAATCGTGTGCAATTGTCCAAAACAAACTCCACAAAAAACGAATAATGCATCGATTCAACCTCTTCAGTTCTCAGGTGGTCTGATTGGGTTTGCCTCATCCTTGTGTTGCCATGGCGATGCGGGAGTTGGTGGAGGCAGAATGTGGGGGAGCCAATCCCCTCATGAAGCTGACCAGTCACATGACCAAGGAAGGGGGGGCATGGCGGCACCGCTCAACACCTACAGTGAGTGATTTGTAGATACAAGTTGGTAGTTTAGTTTGCATAAAAAATAAGTTTATACAAAACATGAATAATTCAGCCAAGTCATGACGCTTGATATTTTATTGTTTTTCTCAGATTCCCCCGACTCCTATTGAAATATCAACTGAAGAAGAGGTTAGTGATCATGTTCCTCTCTGTATGCAGGATAATGTTTGATCTAAAAAAACTATAGTAAGTTTTATCATTTTAATTTTGTCTCAGCTGGTGAATGAGTTCCTTCAGGCCCCCCCACGGGCGCCACACACATTTGACATGGGTCAACTGCTTGAGGAAATGCAGCAGATTGACCAGCAGAGCTACAGACAAGCACCACAGAGAGGTATACCACCTTATTAATATTATCAATATTATTATAGTTATTGTGTTTACCAGGTTCAGGTATTTCAAACAGTTTTTAATGTTTAATACACTGTATCCATGGATGTCACAGCTCCAGATGTGGCAGCGTTGGCCCTCTCCGGTGACTGGGCGTCCGAGTTCGTCTCGAGTTCGGACCCCGCCGCCCCCCCGGGACTCATCGCTCTCGGCGATGCAGCAGACGCTGATTGGACGAGGGAGTTTATCGCTGAGGCTGCAGGTAGACTTCCTCTTTCTTTCACTCTAGAAACAGGCTGTGTTCTTCAAGTTTCTGGAGTCGTCATCAGTCTGTCATTTATCATGAAGTTTAGCTGACATCTAACAGCTGCTTTGTAAAAAGCCTGTAATTTTTTGCCAAGTTTGTCCTTTTCACAATGTGTCTCCTGCTGTGTGTGTTTTTTCTTTCTTTGTATTTTCTTTAAATCCAGATCCTGGACGCTGGGCAGAGGAGTATCTGGAGCAGTCAGAGGAGAAGTTGTGGCTCGGAGACCTCGGAGACAAGGAAAACGAATGGTTAGAAAAGCGGCTGGGGAAATGGATTGAGAGTGTTGAAAGTATGCAGAAGAAAAATGGCTTGTATGAATGGCAAACTTTAGGGACACTGCAATAAATGTGGAGCATAGACAAGACATCTGTGTAAAAGGGACAAAGATGGTAGATTTTAAAATATGTCTACACTTTGATAATGTTCTTGTCTGTACGGCTCAAGGATTTGATTCTTTTATACTTTTAATCTTGTCTGATGATGTGGAACTTATCCAACTGTGAGTGGTGTCAAAAGGCAATGAAGCAGTCCGTGAGAGCTGGTGTAAATTATACTGCCTAGATGTCTAATCATCGACATGCACTGACCTCAAGAACTGACTTTTACAACAATGCAAAGCACATTCTACAGCTTGAATTGACTTGCTCCAAACTATATATATATATAGAATAAACCAATGTGCTGTCTCTTCTGATCTTATCATTTTATGACGTGTGTTTTTAACTTTACAGGACAAAAGAGTATGAACCAGGGGAGGAGCTGAGGGAGACGGCCAATGAACTTGTCGCAAAGGTCGATGACCCTAAGTTACAAAACACAGAGGTGAGCAGTGTGTGCGTTTCTGTCTGACATTGTCATTGGATCCTGTTAATACCATATGTCATTTGTTGTTTTGTATCTATCACCATATCCTCTCTCTTTTTCTTCAACACCTTCTTAGTGTATAGTTTCTTGGGAGCACAGTACATTGCTAATGTTTATCCCCTGAAGGTTTTTCAAGGTTGTTGTCTTTGTGTGGAAAGAAACCCGCAGTGTATTAGTAAAAACCTGACCACTTAGCAATGGTAATAGTAAATGTTTTTTTTCCTTTTTTTCCGATGTTGTGTAGTTCCTGCGATTCGTTAGGCAGATTGGCGAGGGCAGTGTCACAGTGGAGAGCAAAACAGACAGACAGCTCACAGATAAAGCTCAGGCCCAGGAGGCTCAGAACTGGGCCTCCAACCTCAACCAGGTACGAGTCTCTGCCCACTGAGGAGAGGGGATGGTTGCACCAGGGGATACACCGGGGAAAGCACTTCTGCTCACTTCTACACAGTATAGGCTCTGACTCGTGACTCATCAGCCCAGTATCTGATGCAGAGTAACATTTTCCAGAAATGTAACCAAAAACAGCCACTACACGGCCTGTAATATGAAGCTCAGTGCTGAGCAGCAGTGCAGATGGAATCTGTTTGGCAAAGAGAGGCCTCCTATGACTGTCTGCTTCTCTTCTTATGCATTCAGTTTTTAAGACACGCAGTCAAACTCCAAATTAAGTGATCTAAATCTTGTTCTCTATGACTTCGCCATAACAATCAGTTCTGTCAGAAAAAGGCTATTGCCAGGTTTTAAATTCTAGCTACATTCATCCAAAAGACACAATTCTGTGGAGGCCCCTTTCCACCAAGAAAAGAAAGCAATAGATCAAAAGTTAGATATGATCTAATGCAAATACTCTTAAAAAGATAAAAGTCTAAATTATTAACTTAAAAAATCTGACTGGCTATTAAATTGTGACTTATTGTCCGATAATGAATTCAACATTTTTATCTGTAATAATTTTGGATATCATACTTAAAATCTTTTGACAATTTACTCAATATGTCAAATCTTTGGAGTAGTGTGTCAACATTTTATTTTTATCTTTCCTAACTTTCATCTAGTGTTTTTTTTTCTGCTGGCAGAAAATGGCTTCCATATTTTACTGTGCATGTGCTGCAACCTGGCTCCATTGTAATCCGTTGCCCTCTAACTTTGACATTTACTTTTCCCATTTTTTTTACCTGCCTTCGAACTCTTGGCTTCCCATTCCCTCAATTAACAACCGCCATTCAATTACTCCTCCTACTACTTAAAATAACTTCTACTCCGCCCGACCCCCTTCCAAAAAAACCCTCCTCACCAACTGCTCCCTCCTCCTCAAAACATTGCCCCATTCCCTGCCGCCATCCCGCCACCTGCCTCCTCGCCTTCCGCCATAGTTCCTGACGAAGACGGGGGGAGGGAGTCTTCCCCTGGAAACCCCAGAGCGGAATGAGAAGATTTCGAAAACTAAAGCTAAACAGGCAGAGCAGTGGGCCCAGGTCGTCCAGCAGGTAGGACCTCTGTGGTCTCAGCAGTGATAGGTGTTACGATTTGTAGCTGCAGTAATATGAAAGGCTATATGGAAGTTGTTTTCTACAAAGAAGAAAAAGGATACACTCAGCATTAAATTCCTTTGCTGTTGAGTGCATTTTCGATCTGATTTTAAAAACATTTAATTTGGACCAAATCCAAGGAAGCAGTAGGAGAAAACTAGCTTCTTCTGTGCTGTGCTGTCTCTTCGTTTGCTCTTTTCCTCTTCTCCATTCACTTCCCTCTATATTTTTTCCTGTTTTGCTGTAACCATCCTGACTTCAAATAACAGTTTGCGTAGCCAGTGCATGCAGACTTCAGTCAACCCCTGTCGATGCTCCTCATTGCTATTCAGGTGTCGGAGGAGTCGGCCGAAGCCTGGGTTGATGAGTTCGCCACGGCAGGACCAGATTTCCAACAAGCCAAGGCTGCAGTGGAGGTGAGACGAGAATTACTGAAAACACACACCCTGAAACCAAAGCTTAAGACGCTGTGTGTTAATTGGGAGCAGTGAGAAGGGAGAGGTTACAGCTCGATGTGTCCTGGGAGGCTGGGGTTTGAAATGGAAACTCTCAGGATCAAGGTGCCTTTGATAAAGTCACTTAATCCCATCAGAGAAAAACAAACAAACCACCGTCTCTCTCTTTGGACTCAGTTCTGTGCACAGTCGTTTCTCACTCGGAGAAGTAGAGGTCAAACGGGTCTATAACACAGGATGAGGTGTGATAAGAGGAGTGAGGTAATGATGTGTATCTCTGTCATTTTCTCAGAGTGATGTGGATTTCTGGGAGAAGCTGCAAACGGAGTGGGAGGAGATGGCGAAGAGGGACGCAGAGAGCCATCCCTGGCTGTCTGACTTCGATCAGCTGCTCAGCACTTCTTACGACAAGGTAGCCATCTGTTTAGAGAGTTATTGTGTTTGAGGATTTCAGCTTTTGCTCATAAATCTCTCCTTGGTTTCTGTGTTCAATACGTGACTGCTGTTTGCGTACGTGACTCTGCAGGCTCCTCTGTTTCAACACTACACACAGAAATAGACCGTGTGTTATTCTTGTGTTTATCGCAGGGTTATCAGTTTGAAGAGGACAACCCCTACTTATCTCACCCGGACCCTTTGTCCGAGGGAGTGACGAGGATGGAGGCGGGGGACATCCCTGGTGCCGTGCGCTTCTTTGAAAGTGCCGTACAGTCAGAACCTGGCAACCAGCTGGTGAGACCCTTAAAAACGAATTTGCATTTTCCTTTTTTTTTAATTCTTCAATCCCTCACGAAAACAGCCCAATAAATCTCTTTGCTTGTAAGTTACTTGGATTTATGCCGCCGACTGAAAGCAATTGTAATGATTCTCTGTTGTGGCTGCATCTGTTTTCTCTTAATTGCAGGCTTGGCAATATCTGGGAACCTGTCAGGCTGAGAACGAGCAGGAATTTGCTGCAATCAGCGCACTCCGCAGGTCAGAAACCAGAATTGCAAAATGAGTGTAGTGGTGCAAGTTCATACACTGGCTTCAGTAGCAATAGGAAACCGTAAACATACATGCTGCTCCTCTGGATGTCAGGAGGCATTATGTGTATTATAAATAATTAAATATAGTGACAACAGTTTTCCATGTTTGACATTTTTAAATAATGACTGATATGCAGTAAGACATGCAGTGAGCGATGATCAAGGTTATTTTAGAGACTGGATCTAGTTCTATGATTAACTTAAAGTCATATTTATCCTATCCTGAATTTATTTATTAAGTATTTTATTCATTAGTGTTTTTTCATAATCATGTTTCCTCCATTAGATGTATAGAGCTGAAGAACGACAATCTGATTGCTCTAATGGCGTTGGCTGTCAGTTTCACGAACGAGTCGCTGCACAGGCAGGCCTGTGAGACTCTTCGGGATTGGCTCAAACACAATCCAGACTACCGCTCTGTCTGGGACCAGAACGAGCTTGAACGCCAAAAGGACGGTGCCAGAGATCGGGAGAAGGAGCGGGAGAGGTTCGGGTCACTGCTGCCAGAGTGAGTAGGATTCCAGCTTTAAAACACAAGATAGAGAGGATACCCATATATTTGTAGTAATGTGTAATAACCTGATCTTTCCGACTCTTTTTTTCTTGCTTTTGCACAGATCTTTGTTTTCAGACGTCCAGTCCCTTTTCCTGCTTGCAGCCAACGCGGACCCCGCCCAGGTGGACCCCCAGCTGCAGTGTGGTCTCGGAGTTCTCTTCAACCTCAGCGGAGAGTATGACAAGGCGGTGGACTGTTTCAGTGCTGCTCTGTCTGTCACACCACAGGTTAGTGTAGAAGCCACTGTGGAGGTCTTAACGTCTGTTTTCACTCTGGTTTTTTTATGACCTCTCCTTCTTCTCTTCTCTCTCTCCATCAGGACTATCTGCTGTGGAACAAGTTGGGTGCCACGCTGGCTAATGGAAGCCGCTCAGAGGAGGCAGTGGCCGCCTACAGGAGAGCTCTGGAGCTGCAGCCAGGTTTCATCCGTAGTCGCTACAACTTGGGGATTAGTTGTGTCAATTTGGGAGTACACAGGTGAAGAGGCAATTTTTAAATACAAAAAAACTAAAAGAGAAACCCAATACCTGGTATTTACATCCATCACGGATGATTAGACATGACAGACCACATTCAGAGCTGGACTGGGACTCGTGGCCACATATTGATTTTTTTTAAAAATAATTTCAAATAAGTAAAATCTTATTTATTGTAGAGCTTTGATTCACTCAGCCCCAGTGTGCCCAGCTCTCTCACGCACACTGAAAACAATGGACCCATCTGGGAACAAGCAACATAATTGGATTTTTGCAAACAGAAATGTCGTATATATTGAGTGGAGAAATGAGATCTAATCACAAGTGGCCTCCTGGGACACATGCAGAGATATATTTCTATGCCAGGTGGCGTTTGACATGCAAAGATCGACGATGTTAATACCAAGTATGAACAAAGCCATAGAAAGCTTATTTGTCCAGTTTTAGCTTTGAAGAGTTTTTGTTATAATATGACTAAATTCAATCAGGCTGGTTATACAGATGTTTCTTATCACATTGTTCAAAAGACCATAAAAACACAGCTTAAATCTGTGTGTGGTGTTGACTCATCCTTGTGTTCACTCGGTTCCCAGCCTGCCTATGACCAAGGCGTTCTTAATTTGATTTATAACAGAATAGTACAGCTAATGTAAAAGATAAACTACTTGAAATCTTCTCGTCACTCTGCCCTGCTTTCCTTCTTTGATATCCTCAGAGAGGCAGTGGAGCATTTCCTCGAAGCTCTGTCTCTACAGCGCCAGGCGGCCAGCGATGGGGCGAGAGCTGCCCGGGGCCCTGGAGGAGCTGCAGCCACCATGATGTCCGACAACATCTGGTCCACCTTGCGCATGGCTCTCAGCATGATGGGCGAGAGCTCTCTGTACACCGCCGCCGATCGCCGGGACTTGGACACATTGTTGGCTCACTTCTGCCAGAGAGAGGTGGAGGGTGGGACTGAATGAAAACCAGCCAGGGGGGCGCTTATTGAGTGTGAATGTGTTTTGCTGGGAGGGAAATGTTTGGGTGACTGAATGAAGCAGAGAGGAATCCGAGTGGTAACAGTTCGAGGGAAATGGAGACACTGTGAATTATCCACCGTCCCAGAGGCATCATCCTGTGCTTGTGTATGTTTAAGTGACTTGTATCAAACATTGCAGTCTGTACCTGAGAAGAGAACCAGTCAGCAGTACTACAGACATGTCACTGTATTTTTAAATGTTCGGGATTTTCTTCATTGCCTTGATCTGGGGAACTGGGCTCCATCTGAAATTTGTTCTTGAAGAAGAATGAGTGACTTCCCTCTGTACTCAGTAACCAGCTGTATGGACAGTTAGTTATGTTTTTCATGCCCTCTCATATTCTTTAACAACAACAGATTGTAGATTGAACTGTTAGTCTCTACGGTTATGTAAATTAAAGGTACAGTATTTCAGTGACATTGAATAGAGCACTGCTTTTATCAAAAGTGCTCTCAAGAGAAAGCTGCCGATAACAAACAGTAGTCAGAAGTGCTATAATGGCTTGTTTCTTTATTTACCTCTATCTTATTTAATTTTTTAGTAATCATTTATCAGCCGGGACAATGAACTGACAACCAGCAGGACTGTTACTGTAATGATAACGGTGTGTGTATGTGTGTGTACAGGATGTTTGTGTGTTCGGGCTTGGGTGGGTGATATTAATCCTGCATTGGATGATAAGAACATATAATTGTAATATCGTTGAGGATGATTTCCTGCTCTTTTTCATATCGCTCTTGTAAAACAATTTGCTTCATTGTAAAATAATGCTATATGCCATATTGTGTATTGTAAAATAATTGTTGCACTATAATTGTTTTCAGGCTACTTCTATCCTGACTGCAATGTTTAATATAATATTCAGCAATAAAGCTTTGATTCCAGAACATGTTTTTGTTGTTTCTGCAGTAACCGGTATTGGACAAACTGTCCAAATGTCACAGGAAGGTGTGGTAAGCAGAAAAAGAGAACTATTTAATAAATATCAGATTCAAGCAGTAGATAAAGGAAGAGTTTCAAAGTTAGGACTGCTTTCACTTTGGAACATTTACAGTGTAAGAGTGAATATTATATAAGAGAAGAAAAATTGTTTACAGATTTGAAAAGTGGAGTTTTTACCTGTAAAATAAATAGAAAGAAGCTAGTCTTTTCAGGTAGTGTGTCTGTAGCATGGAGAACCAAACCAGGTTCAATTTGAACTAGAAGGTTTTGCATGACTTTTCAGAATTATATTAAATGAAATGTGTCCCACACTGTGATTCTTGTAAGGCTTCAGAAGCCAAGGTTGTAAACTACTGGGTTATTTTCAACAATAGGTTTTTAAAGCATGTTAAATCATCCAGTATCTAAAATCCAAAAATGTAAAAGTAACTTTTAAGTAAGGTTGTCAAATATATGTAGTAAAGTAGAAAATACAATGGTTTTCTCTGAAATGTGAATCAAAAGCAGCATAGAATGACACACACAAAATAATTTGTCCATCTTCTTGATATGTTTAGTTTCTCATGTGGCCTGCAAAATTTTGACTTTAGGTTTTAAATTTCCCATTATTGAAGCTCCAGAGAACATTTTTTAAACTGAAGTGATCACAAGTGGATCAGAGTAGATTGTGAAGATGAAACTGAGATTAATAAATTGAATAAAAAAGCAATGTACAATTTTAAAGGATGAATGTAACTTGTTCATTCATCCTGCCAAGACATGAAGAGCAAATGAATTGATTGAAAATTAGAATAATCTTTTGACAATCTTTTTTAATTTTTTTACTTTAATGTATTATTTTTTATTTAAATTGAAATATTTTTTGAAACGTATCAAAGTACTGATTATAGCTCTATAGAACTGTTCAGATGGAAATTCAATTTCAATTCAATTTTATTTGAATACATTTTATTTTAAACATTATTTCAAGGCACTTTACACAGAAGTGAATAACTGCTTTCCAGTAAATATCTGCTAAATTGCATTGTTTCAAATGGATTGATTTAAATGGAGAAGCTGCATCTTTCATATTCCACAGTATTTAAAGTAGAAGATTATTTATTGAGCCTTGTTTTCCCTGAGTTCCGTGTTGAAGCATCACATGACTCCGGGTCACGCCTGTTCCAATGTAACGTTCCACTTTTCTCCAGATGAGAAAAACAAAGCTCTCGATTATTGCAACTTTCAAATGTGTTATCAGCACAACGCCACGCCCAGTCTCTAGAACGCCTTCCCTCTGAGCGACCAATCAGCGGAGAGGACGTGCGAGCTGATTGGTCCGTTCAAAAATAACACGCACGACACCCGCCATTTAAATGTCTACGATTCAAACCTTAAAGACTTGTGATTCGAACTCGTGTGTTTTAACTCGCTGTGTTTCTGCTGTGGAGTCAGAGACGATTCTTTGAGCCGCACAACACTTCCTCCTTCTCCTCGAGGTGAGTAAAGAAACACACGACTCACGTAAAGAGGAAAAGTCTCAGTTATCCCGGGTTAACACTTTCTACCGTGCTAAACCTTTACCTGTTAGAGCTGTTACCTTTAAATTAAGAACGGGATAAGGAAACGAGCAAACTGACGTTGGCTGTGCTAGCTTGTTGTTAGCTTTCTGCACGTTTCTGTGACTTCATCGTCACATGATATTTGTTAAAACTACAATGTTGTGTTGTCGTGGGTTCGTGTTGTGTGTGTTGATATTGTGCGATCTGTAGATTAAGTTTATAAAAAGACTCAAAACTAACGTCCCCTTGTTTAACGTCTTTTTGTAGTTTCCTGTTTGTATGAAACACGTTTTGTATACATGTGAGTGTGTAGCAGCCACGAGGGCAAGTTTCTCCACTGTATATAAATGTGTTACTCGTGTGAATTTAGACATTTTCAACAAATCCTGCATCGTGTGTTAGGACTGGAAAATAAAACTCTTATCAATTGCTATCACGATATCATTTTCATCGATAGCAATTTAAGTCCAATATATAAATCGATGTATTGCTTATGCATTGTTCTAACACAGTGAGGAGCTATAACACCGAAATATTCAACCTCAGACTTGTAAAATGTTTTGCTGCTAATTGTTAAAAACCACCAGGTTCAGTCTGGAGCAAAAATCAATCTTGAAATTTAAAAGAAATAATAATGAGATGCTTCTTTTGATCATTTTCAATATTGACTGATAATGAAAATGTTTGTTTTTATAATCTTTGGCGATATCACCCAGCCCTTACTGTGTGTGTTGAATCTGATGTGATACTGTTGTTTATGGTTTCAGTGGAGTAAAGATTCTCTTCTGTTTACCTGTGATTCAGTTAACCGTCGATAAGCATCATGGGATCCAGTGAGAGCAAGATGCCCGTGTCTGCACCAGTCAAACCAGAGCCTGCACCAGTCAAACCAGAGCCTGCCATCAAAAACCATCACCTCGGTGACCTGGCAGATCCACGCTCTCCGTCAGTAGGAGTCGACCGTACTCCCATTCAGGTAGGTGGCCATGTTTCCTCCCAGGAGTCGTCATTCTGTGAGCTGTGGGAAGCATTTTTTAAACTGATCATAACTAGGGTTGCAAAATTCGGGGAATATTCAAAGTTGGAAACTTTCCATGGGAATTAACGGGAATAAACTGGAAATGTCGTGGGTAATTTATACTAACTGTATTCTATATGCTTCTGCATCTTTTTGTCATTCTTAACATAGGTCTTTGCACAGTATTTGCAAATGTAGACAGCCTTTCCTTCTACATTGGATGGGGTGAAATGCCTTTACACATGAGTGCACGTGGCATTGTTCTGTAGAATAAGATGAGAAAAAAGTTTGTAAAAAAACACTAATGCAATGCCAGAGATATAAACAGTTAGCCAAACAATTGGAATAGTCTGTAAAAATATTTTACAATTGATGGATAAATTAATGGAAATAGGCTAGATGAACAATCCTCAATCAGCATGCTAATATATTTTAAGTTTCCGGAAATTTACCGGAAACTTTCCGCCCCTTTGCAACCCTAATCATAACACATGTTTCTTCCAGGTTGGTGGGCCTGTGACCAAACCTTCTGCTATGGGGAAAGGGGAGTGTCCCCTGGCGTTCACCGATCCCCGCTCACCTTCCATTGATATCAGCCGCACCCCTGTCAGAGATGTCATGAGAGGTACGTATTGAGAAGCTGCAGCTTGAGATTTCTCACCTCAGAAGCAACTTGTGATGTGACGTTCTCCCGCTTGTCCCCACAGCGAAAGTCGGGTCCTTCGCTCGCCGCCTGGGCCTGCTGCTCCACAACGAGGCTGACGGCAGAGTCTCTGAGACCCCCGAGAAACGCTTCAGTATAGTCGAGGAAGAGATCTACAAGCCAGAGGAGCCGGCTTCCATCCAGCCCCTTCCCACTTCTCAGTCATCCGAAATTCTCAGCTCCCTGGCCGAGCATGCCGACCTCCTTGCCACCCCTGTGCCACGCCCCCTCCAGGGCGCGGTCGACTCCAGCCCCTTTGTTGTTCTCAACGAGCCCCAGGCGGAGGTGGAGATAGATACAGAAGCCACCCTGGAGGAGGCGGAAGAGGCGAGGGAGACTCCTCTTCACAAGCGACTGAGCATGAGCCTGATCACCTACCACGAGGGAGCCACCTCATCACAGATCTTTGCTGACGTGCACCAAGACTTTGCTTCTCCTCTTTCTACTGTGGGGGTGGAGCCTCTCAGCGCTGGCTCTGATCACGCTTATGCGCTTCCTAGCAGCCCAGTTGAGCCAGAGTCCGTTGTTGAGCCTTCACCAACCACCGCTGAAGCTGATTCACCAGTGGAGACGACCCCTGCACAGCCAGAGGAAGCAGAGCAACCACCCCCCTCTGAAGAAACCAAAGAGCTAGTTGAAGCAGGTTCTTTGCCTCCTGCATCTGTTTCATCAGAGCCGCCACCAGTCACCCCCAGCCCAGAGCAGCTGCAGCAGGTCTGCACTGGCATCCGCTGCCCCACCTTCGACCCAAAGAGTCCCAGTCAGGTGGTGTTCAAACCGCAGTGGTTGGGAAAAGGCTTCGGTGCCTCGGGGCTGAGAGTCCGAGCGGTGAAGGCTGGCAAGAGAGGCTCCTCCCCCCTCGCCGTCCGCGTGACCGTCAAGAACGCAACCAAGGAAAATAAGGGACTGACTGGAAAACTGAAGCAGAAAGGTGCGTAAATTGCTTGTGTCTTTGCGTGATCTTAAATAAGATATTGTTGACTGACATTTTGTTATTCTTCTCCAGGTACTGAAGGCCGCTCCCCCCTGCAGATCCTCAAGGAGAGCAACTCGCCCAGAGACCGTTCTCAGGTATTGTAGTCAAGAAAGCACATGCTACTATTGATCCATATTCACTCAAACTAAATTTACATCGATACTTGGTTATTTAATCGTTCAAAAGTGCATCTGAACACAAAGTAAATCAATCTCTGCGCTAACCTTCCAGATGAAGCTGAAGGCCTCCACCCCAGATAAGCAGAGACAGGGGCCGATGGACCGCAGAGTGCTGGCAGTGGCTCTGGACAAGGAGAACAGATGATTCAATGCAGCCATGTACAGATTTCTGCTACTTTTATATCTCTTAAAACATTCTTTTATGTGTACAGTTTTCTAAAGCGGATTTCTGTCCTTTTGTGTAATTATTTTTAACTGCTATTTTATGGTTTTTGTAAATATAAAGAAAATTATTTGCATTCATACTTCAGCTTTTAATCTTTATTTTTTTAAGGATTATTTCCCTTTCTATTGTTTCTATTGTCCTTTTTTCTTGTGTTATTTTTTCCCCTGTGGCAAAAATGTAAAATTTCTTGAACAAACAAAATAAATATTTCTTCATTTGTAACAATTACTTTTTTCATTTCATGGCCAGGTGCTATCTGAGTCTCACAGCTCCAGGCTTTGGAACAATTATTTGTCTCTGTTTTGGAGTCAAAAATAACAATGAAGCTGCATAACTGTCAGTAAATAAAACAGGAACTTGCTTTATTTTTATCAAACTAAATTACTTCAATATACTGAAGTTTTTTTTAAATGGTGTTTCAGCAGCATGATGCCATATTATTTAACGGCTCAATCCAAATCCAGTGGGATTTTAAAATAATCGTGTTAAACACAATGTTAGAACTGCAGTCGGCGTGTAAAAGAAGTGAACAGCATATACTTGTATAATGCAGAATCCCAGGTTTATTAGACAGTCTTTCAGAAAGGTCATATTGATTTTACTCAACAGTGTAAAGAGAGGTCCAAATCCAAGTCACAGCGTGCAGATCCTTTTTCTGTATTTACACAAACGTTCCTTCAAGATAATCCGTTCTCATGCAGAGGAAATGTCAAGCTCATATATACAGATTCAGATGTATTGCTCACACAACCACACAATAGCATTTATCCAGGGGAAAAAAACAACACTCCTATAAAAAGTCCTGTCCTGAGACAAATGGGTCATCTCGCTTTTTTTTTTTTTTTTGTTAGTGCTTAATGAACCGTGAAATCATTTTATTATCCCATCTGTCAGTTCAACAGTTTACACAAAGCACTTTCAGGCCTAACCCGCTGGTTAGAGCCCACACATCCTGGTGAATATTGTCCATCAATCACATACAAAACAACTCAAACACTAATGTAGACATCTGCAAACTAGAATTCATTTAAAATTAGAAAGTGTAAAGAATTTAAACTTAAGCGTGGAGGGAATCTACCAAAACTAAGAACAAACAACAGTCTGAAACAAAACAAAATGCTCATATTCTTCATATGACTTAACTTAGGCTCTGATACAGCATATTAGCAGAGCGGGTGTAAAACTACACAGGCTGTAACTTGACACGTATTCAGTTCTATCTCGTCCAGTGTGCTACCATTTCCATTTGGCAACTGACCTCAGCAGATGACAATTGAATTGCTGCAGTAAATGTGCATGTGTTATTAATTTGAACCACAATAGAATTCACTAATGAGAGGAATGGTCTTTTACGAAACCCCACACCCAATATCCCACAGCAAATTCACCCATATCGTGAGAAAACAGGTGAGAGTGCAATGTGACAGAGAGAGAGGACACTTTTTATCTTTTTTTTTTCCACATTACAACCCCTCTCCAACATCAGATAGGACTTGGCACAATTAAAATACCCTCTTCTCATCTCGGGGCGCCACCTCCCTCCCTCAAACTCCAATTTCTTATTTTTTATCTTCTCCAATTTCTCTCCCGGCAGATGTCTAACTGCTCTCTCTCTGCTCACTGGTGAGGAACGGCCTCAGTTCCATATCTTGAGGAAGCTGTCCCAGGACCCCGTGCAACACGCCATTCCATCGGTGGACACTCCGATGCAGCTCACTCTGTTGTCGTGACCTGCCAGCACTCCTGGGCCACCACACAGAAGAGAAGTCATGTATCAATCACTTGAGATTAAATCAGAACTTCCCCTTTTTTCCCTGCCACATCATATGCTTCCTGTTGGTAATTTAACTATATATTTTCCCTCTGAACTCACCGACTCTCTCAGCTTTCAGCGTGTCCCAGATGTTGACGTTGAAGTCGTCATAGCCAGCCAGTATCAGGCGTCCGGACACGGAGGGCGCCAGGGAGGTCACCCCACACATGATGCTGGAGTCCTGGTAGGTGATGAGCTCCTGGTCTGCTCGCAGGTCGTACAACTTGCAGGTAGCGTCATCAGACCCGGTTATTACTGCGTTACCGTTTGGGAAGAACTGTGAAAGACAAGAGAAGTTATCAGAAAGTCGGTCTCCTTTGAGACAATCACTTTTCAGAAAATGGAGCTGGGAATCTTCTTCATTCTCACCCCAATTGCGTTGATGTCACTCTCATGGCCCGAGAAGGTCTGCCTGCAGGCGTCCTCCCTGATGTCCCAGAGCTTGGCGGTGAAGTCGCACGCCCCTGAGATGAAAAACTTGAAGTCTGGGGACACAGCCAGGGACATGCAGTCTCCCTGGTGTCCTGCAAAGACCGTCTTTTGGGTTCCTGTCTCAATGTCCCATAGTACGCTGTGAAAAGCGCCACGCATTTCAATTTTAACGTCAGAAATTAAGATTGCAAAATTCTTTTTAATTCAATTACTCGTACGATATTCTTACCAAGTGCAGTCGCCAGAACTGGTGATGATCTCACTGTCGCTAATGAAACGACAGCAGGACAGGTAACCTGGGCAACCAAAGAAATGCATTAGGATAAACTACAAACGAAAGGGAGAGGAAATAATAGCCAACGCAACAAGGACCCGACGGCAGAGTGATCTCAAGAGATTTAATTTCCGAGCTGTGATGTCCGAACCTGTGTGCGCCGCCAGCTCACGCATGACCTTGACGTTCCCGTCCTTGCCCTTGAGATTGTAGATGGAGCACATGTTGTCCAGACCACCACAAGCCACCATGTTCCCCGAGGGTGCGTAGGCGCACGTCATCACCCACGATGACTTGAGGGGGATGGCGTTCACCTGAGGACACACAGAGGGCTGTTTGAACTCTTTCCCATCAAAACACCACAAACTCAAACCCCTTTATCTGGATGGAAGCTACAAACATTTAACCCTCTAAACTGTTTTTTATTATTATTAATCATTGTTCTTACATTTTTAAATACTCTCTAAATTTTTGCCAACATTAGAAATGTTTTTTCGTATATGAAATTCGAGATCTCTGTTTTTCGATTGTTATTGTCTGCACCTCTCTCACTGGTTTGTGGTGAGATGTCACCTGCTTCTCTGAACCAATCAGGCTTCAGCAACACGCAAATCAGAATCTGATGTTTATGGTATGTTGTTATTGTCACTGTCGACTTGATCTTAAATTACTTCAGCACAATTGTAAAGAAGCAGATCGGCACGAACAAACGCATATTGCTGGTTTAGTTAAAAATATGTAATGTTATGGAAAAATGCTTTGGATTTGAAACGTTCATATCTTTTAAGAAATTAGCTTTCATGTATATTTTGGTGCATTTGAGGGTAAAAACATGCTGCGGGGTTGTTTCCACAGTTACTTGGAGCTTAGAGATCATTCATGGCTAAATATCATGTCTATCTGCCTGTTTCCAACAGTCACTATGACACTATGTCTCTTTTACTCTTTCTCACCTTGTTGGTGGTGATGGTGTCCCACACTATGAGTTTTCCATCTTGCGAAGCGCTGACACACAGCCTGCGGGGGGGGGTCACATTAACAGAGGTTGAGAGAGAAGCAAACATTGAATTTGTCAGCTGAAAGAATTACCATAAGGTGTACACCGTGCTCCTGCTAGTTCGTCCATTTTAAAGCAATATGTGTATGTAACAAATCTAACTTAGTTTTCTATTCACTCTAAGTTAGTTCAAATTCAATATGAAACCATCTGAGCTTGGCTATTAAATAAAACAGCAGGTGTTCTGTCAACTTATGCACAACATGTTGGGTATTTACACGGTGTCAGTGCCCCAGTGCATAGCGTAGATCTTGGCAAGGTGACCCCTTAGTGTTTTCCTGGTCTTCAACTGGACACGGCCCACCACGGTGATCCCAGCCACCGCCTCCTGCAGCGAGGTGTCCTGCCCGGCCTTACGAGCGGCCTGGGGCGCAGACGCAAACACAAGGGGATCGGGTCACTTCCAGTGTTAATCCACAGAGCAGTAATAGCAGGATAATAGCAGAACTTGTTTTAACAGGACTTCAGGTCACAGCGAGAAACAGAAGTCACTTGATATCATGGACGACCATGTTGTTTTCTTGGTTAATTACAAAGAAACGGGATGAGCCTACTCACAGTGATCTGGTCTTTGAGACTGTCCGCCTCCTTTCGCAATTGCTCCATTTCACCCATGACGATGGTTGTTAGGTTCGGTCGCTAATGGACACGGGGAGAGATGTCAGGAAAGCAGATAACCCTGAAAGTAACCAGAAGAAAAAAACAAAACAGACATCAGTTCACGAGAAATTAGTTCCAGAAAATCGTTGTCATCATACCTTTATCCTGCAGTAGCAGCTGTGCCTGCACTAATGCTTCATGCTGGAGTTTGACCTGCACCTACCTGAACGATTCCAAGTAAGCGCTGCTTTGCAAGTCAAACTGGCCCTTGTCTACTTTGCAAACTTAATAAACACGCAGGAGCACACAGAAACCCACAAAACACGCCTACACACACACACTAGCACGCACACAAATACACGGGGAGAGTATGAATATTCGAGCATGACATTAACAGTGAAAGTATTTGTTCTTCAGATGAAGTTGTGAGCACACATCCTCACCCTGAATGTACACACAAACCAGTATGTCCTGTAATACGCAGCTCGCAACACTGATGGGGGGGGGGAGTCTGTGCCACTTAACACTTCAGTGCACTCGTCGACTTATGTTGATGACTATTGAATTTGGTAATGTCATGATTAAATGAGTGGAGCAATCACCTAATGGACAAACTCATACAGTGTGACAAATGTAATCGAGGCCTGAGAGGAAAGGCCGAGTCACCATCTGACTTTACAGGTGCACGGAAATGACTCTGAGTTCACGGTGAGGCGGCACAATATAACCAACATCAACAGAAATAAAACCACCTTCCTCCTCCTCCTCCTCTTCCTCCTGAACACAGGCAGAACCGACTCCTCTTTTCTTGTGACGCAATAAACCGCCACGCTGACATTTCCTCCGTCTTACCTTGAGTACTGATCGGAAGAGGGGATACTGGTGTTGATCTTATCGTTTGCGGTCCTACAGCAATATCTCTCTCTCTCTCTCTCTCGCTCTCTCGCTCTCTCTCTCACTATTTGAATGAGAGTCCCTGTCAAAACACATGACCTAGTTGATTTGCCTCTAATTTGTTTGAAGCGAAAAGGAGAGGAAGGGAGCGAAGGTGGGAGAGCCTCGGGAAAAGAAAGAGATTTGCTTTAATTGTTCCACACTGTGTTCAATGGAAGATGGCATAAAAACATGGTGAAATGAAGTTACAGAGCTGATGTGTGGACTTTTATTGCGGCGCGATACAAAACATATAATGTGTGGGTGTCCTGTCTGAGACTGATGATGACTGCATTGTATCTGAAGTTGGGAACAAGGGATTGTTGTAGGCCTTTGTTCCAGATGGGAAATTGCTTCAATAATGAGGGTTGTGATGAATGCTTGAGTGTTTTAGTCGTGCTATTACCCTTTTGCCATTCTGTCCCTGGGAACCTGCCATTGTTCTGTGTGATTAAATGACTGCTGGGGGTTGCTGGATGGTGAAGTGCATTAACACAGCCAGAGAAAAGTGGAGGGAGGGAGGGTGGAGGGAGGGAGGGAGGGAGGGTAAGGGGCGAGGCAGGAGAGTGAGTTTTAAATCCGACTGGCTGAGATTTTAAGGGAAGCCTTTTGAATCAAATCTGCTCTCATCCGATTACTGACTGCTCTTTGCATCTGGATAAGAGCTGGAGGAGAGGATGGCGGGGCGGGCGGGGGGTGGGGGAGCAGAGAGCAGGATGAGAATGAGGGAGGGGGCGTATGGAGGAGGCGGAGAGAGTTGTGAGGAGGGTTTTCAGGGCCGCTGGGCCTACGAACTTGAGTTTGACCATCGACACCGATACTGTTCAGTTTGAGAGCTCAGGCCCGACCGGTCAAAATCACGTCTCTGAATCCAGGTCATGGTCGTGAGTTGTACATCGGCCACTGGACGACACAAACAAGTCCAGTTTCATGTGTAAACATTTAAATATGTCTCTTGTTTGTTTGATTATAAAAGAACATAGAGTTCAACCCTCTATTGTTGGAGCGGTTTATATTTGCAATATTTGCAAAGATAAACATTGGGTTGTTCTATTGTTGGAGAACATGATGGTATAAACATGCGTGCCACAAGAGATAAATCATATTTGTCTACCAACACACGTTGTTTGCTCTTTGGTAGCTAAGAGTGACGTATCTCTGGGTGTATAAGACTGTTGCAGTCAATGATGCTTTCTAGTAAATTTGGATTTACATGACTTTGCCTTAAATGTGATAAAGTACCTTGTTTTTCAGGGTTTTTTTTAGTGTCGTAGCAACAATTTAACATATCAGTCTGGTTATTTGCATCCAGTTTCAAAAGCTTCATTATATCATATGATCAGTATCATAACATCGAATCACATAATAATACATTATAATTATCACATGTAATAGAAGATTTTATCTATATAACCATATCATTTTAACCTATATGACTAAATAATTTTCTCTCTGCTGAATACACTTCTGATTCAGATAGATGTTCCCCCACAGCTTATACATTTTACCCCCATATATCCTACATCCACGAAAACAATTTACCACAGTGTTTTATTATGCAGATTATGTCTGACAGTATTAGGAAGAGGAATTTGTTTTTTTTTTACTCAGATTATCAGTCGACACGACAAAACCAGCATTGTATGTTGATCCCATGTAAATCCCTCTGCTGTGTCTGCCACGAAAAAACACACAAGTTCATAAAGTGTGGGTCAACATTATTTTGAACGGCCTACGCTGCAAGATCACAAGTCTATGACGTTGTTGAATTTTTAAAGATCCTCAACTTTTTGGAACCGTTTTGGATCGTATCATTTGAAGATTTATGATCATGACAGTCAAAAAAACACCATAAAGCTGAAGGATTTGGCCAAATTGTTGAGGATGCGATTGATAAACATGTTTTCAGATTCAAGCTCAATTTTGATATGATCCATCATCTTAGCAGCATGAAGGACCTGCACACATACACAAACACACACACACACACACACATTAACACAACTGCCAAGAACAGAGTGTGTACACAGCAGCATCCAGTCGCACCATCCACTCACCAATGAGGAGCCTCCTCTCAAGGTGCGGCGGTGGATCTTCAGTCACTCTTCCTCCAGCGGTCTCCCTCTGCTCGTTGTCATAAGTTCACCACACTTTCTACCTCTTTGTTCACCTTTGGCGTCGCACACAGCGGGATATTCCTCCGTCACTCACTCTCTCCACCGCTCCTATGAGGAACAGATGAGGATTGGAGGGATGAAGGGAGATCAGTGATGAGGGGATAAACCCTGGGATGGACAGAAAGATGGGTGGGAGGGGGTTAGTGGAGTGGGGTGGGGTGGGGGGTTGAAAGATACAGAAAGGGAGAGGAGACGGTGGGGGGAAACCAAACAAGGTGCAGAGCACGGTTATAGGGTCACAAGACACGCAGGGCCTGGGTGAATCCGAATCAGAAACCAAGAGATGGAAACCATGGAGGGGAGGGGAAGGATGATAAGTAGAGGAGTCGGGAACATGGCTTTTTATGGTGCTGAGCTGGTGTTTCTAAGATCTGGTTCTGGCAGAGGGGTTTGTGTTGGGTAAACCTGGAGTTAAGTTAATATTAGAACATTTAGGGGCAGAGAGGGAAATCAGACAGGGCACGATGATAATAAAAGAAATGGCTGCAGGATAGAGGAGAGGCGTCTTTCTGCTCAATTCATGCTCAGTCCTACTAACTTCTTTTTCACCCGTCTCTGACCTCTTTGTTTTGAGTGTCATTTTTAGCGATTTAACCAAATGCCACACAAGGCGGCCTGGAGTTCTGCTCCGGTGGAACCTGAGTACAAAACAATCCCCTGAACTCAGACCTCCCTCTTTTAGATGTTTGCCCCTTGCCCATTAGAGAGTGTGTCCCATACTGCTGCTGCACATCATCCAACACAGTAAATCACCTGAATTAGTTATGAAACAGCACAGCTTGTGCTCACTGTCATGAGATAGCAAATCCATGTGGTCTCAGCCCCTGGAATCAGCTGAAGTGCCGGTGAGCAAGAGGAGGGTCTCAGTGTTGGAAGTGTGCGTCCACTGAAGACCTTTGCGATGCTCCGGTGACACTGAGCCTAGTGAGTCAGCAGCTATGTTTACTTTTTTGCATAATGTCTACCGTGTCTAGAATACATAGCTTGTTTGCTTTGACGACAACATGATGTAACAAGTAATACGTCCATGCAGAGGTACAGAAGAATATCAGTAAGATATTTGGTCGCTATAGGTTTTCGTCATAACCAAGTTGGCGTCATTTAATTTAAACTGGGTTGGAAAAACAATCCACGTACCCCAGGAGGCTGCTGTAGCTGATCGTGACCTTTGACCTCAGAAAGTAAAGTTTCTTGCGAGGAACAAATATCACATAATTACTTTCTGTGCAAAACCCTGGAGGCAAAAGATTCAGACGATTATCCAGCCTCATAGTTCCACTGATACCGAAGATTAGGAGTCTTTGTATGTTTGCGCACTTGCATTCATTTCTGTGGAAGACAAAGGCTTGAAGTGTGTGTGGCTCAGGTTCTACTGCTGTTTTGGGGACCTAAATATGTTTACATTCACATTGTGTGGACCTGTCTTCCTTATGGGAACAAGAAGCACATCTTTATAATGCAAATCATAACATTTGAAGGTGTTGACAAGTTTTAATGTTTGTGTAAGTTAAGTTTAAGGTTAAAATTAGAGTTAGGGAAATAGTTACTATGGTTAAGGTTAGATTAAGTCTGTGTAATGTCCTCTGAAGTCATGGACACGTGCACGAGTGTGTGTACGTGTGTGTTTCGGCTGCTTCCTGAGTTTATTCTATGATTCAGTTTGGATGAATTCAGTTAAGAAGTGTTGACCCTTGAGGTGTTGACAGAGACAGTCGGACCACTCTGACTGAGCCGACTCTGGATTCAGAGACGGAGAGGAAGATCGAGATTAAACCAAAAACAGAAGAAATAGATTTGGGAGCAGACGCACAGACACACACCAGGATAAAGACACACAGAGTTACTTTCAGTTACTATTAAAAGACCAGTCGGGTTATTTCTATAACATCTGTTATTTCACTATTTGTGGCTTTATTTTTAAAGTGAGACGATAAGAGGGTTACAACAAAGCCTTCTCATTGTTAGGAGAGTAGACTTGGTTTGGTCCATAAAGGCTCAGACCTTTGACCTTGTTTTGAATGAATGATTTGCAGGAAGTGAGTGTGATAGAGGGGTGTGGCCACTGGAATTAAATTACACATTGTGACAGGAATGCTCCTCTTCATACTCATATTATCGAAACTCTATGTCATTATTACACCTCAAAGTGGTGTAAGGCATCATCCAGTGACGTCAGAAACCACTCGATAATGGTGTCGGCCTAAAATAGTGGGATAGTGGAAGTGCACCACAAGGGATGAGTGATCCTGTCGACTGCTCACTACACACAGCACTCAGGTCTAATGATGGCAGGATGTTGCTATTTCAGTTTAATAACCGCGCTGTTAGTCCTTACATAATTTCTGCTAATGATAAAAAAGATGCAAAGTATGACGTCACGTCCCATCACGCCACTATAAACTTTATGTTTTTCTGACCAGTGTGTAATTGGAACAGTAGCCGGCTGGGGTGTGAGGGCGCTGAGTGCGAGGACAGGGGTAGGGGTTAGGGGGTTACAACTTAGATGCATTATACAGAAATAACACCTACTTACGCAGAGATTAATGCAGACTTTTAAGGGTGCCGCGGGGTTTCAGCATGTGAGGGAGGGAAAAGGTTAAAGCCAAGGCTCCATTAAACAGTCTTGCCGACCCAATTCTGCAGCGGCGGGGGGATTATAACACAGGGGGGAGAGAGAGTGTTAATATGGGCCATAAACAGTACTTGGCTCTGTACCTAATGCACGAGACGGTGGCAGAGGAGGGGGCCCGACAGGAGGACACTGGTTGTAATGGGAGGGATAAGATGGAAGTGGGTGGTTGAGTGTCACTCCACTAGACGTGAATGATTAAATGATCTCTTGCTGGATTACTATTCCATATTCTAAATGGGAGATTTTTTAAGCTTCATAAACAAATGCACTCATTTATGAGGGATTAACAGTAATCTCTCTATTTCTATCCTCCCCCCTGTGCACCTCTTTCTCTCTCTCTCTATGTTCCCTCCTCTCCCTTCTACTGCCTTGAACTCTAGTTACCGATGTAATTACTTTCAGTCACCTGCTGTGGTGTTGCTGTCTGATCACGTTTCAACTCTCATCCGAAAACTGAGATGAACCTTAATTCTTCCATTTTTCATGTTTAATCAGCCGGCAGCCGCAGAAAGACCTCAGGTCATCGCTTAACAGTTTACACAACTTTGCTTTCCCTTTGCCAATTGTTTTTGTTCTCTCTTGCTCTTTCTGCACCTCACTTCACTGGATACGGCTCACTTATGCAAAAAAAGTCACATTCATTTCCTCTTTTATTCTCTTCATTTTCCCTCCCTTACCTTCATCATATACAATATAGATACAGTATATACATGCCAGCTTCACATGAAAAACGCAGCAAGATGAAGAGAGTGAATGTTAAAAAAATGAAAAAAACATGTTTTAAAATCAGATGAGTGGAAATGTTTTTGGTGTTTTGGTTCTGTTTATGGGATGATGTATTTTCCACTGGAATGGCAGCAAATGAGAATGTGTTCCAGTTTTAGTCTCTTCATGTTAGTTCGGTCTCTCACAGCTCGTCTTTGGCCCCGGTCACCCTGCCTCTCCCTCGGCTCCTCTCACTTGATGCTTGGCTCCGAGCGTTCCTGGTGGCAGTGGTGCTGCCGCCCTTCCCGCCTTCCTCGTCCTTCTTCACCACACTCTGCCCGTCTGCGGCCCACAAGGCCTCGGCCTCCTCTCGCTCCTGAGGGAGAGAAACAGAAATACAGGGATGAAAGATCAAGGATTGTTTTCCTGGGGCATGAAAAAGAAGGTCTGGAGGAACAGTACCACTGATGGACGAGTCTCATAAGGTCAGAAAACGGACTCACTAATGCCTGTTACACACCAATACTTCCATAAACCTCACTAACATTGGCTAATATTAGCCACCTTAAGCTCCTGGTCCTAGCAGACCAAATAAGGCCACAGCAGCAAAAACCTCTGAGGGCACTGATCTGAGTGAGGGTTTGTTTTCTGGCTTCTGAATTTGACATTTTATCTTCAAGAAGGAGAAAGTGTTTTTTCTTCTTTTAACAGGCCTGATGATGCTCAACGTGACAAAGCATGGAACTGGGAGAGCTACTGGGACTATTTCAAGATCACCTTTTGACTCAGCTATGAAACTTATTAGAGGAGCATCTGGTATTTTTCCAGATGAGGACACTGCACTACACTCAAAATTGATTGCCTGAATTCAAACCAAATTATGAAGCTTAAATATCAGTAGTTTACAAATTGATAAATCATTTTCCCCAGGGGAATAAACAAAATCTGGTCGTTCATGGTGATGGTCACACCCACCCGAGGGACCGAACCACCTGGAGAGAGGACGAATAAGAAAGGTTGAGAGAGGAAAGGCGTGAATTATAACCGCTACCAGAAAAAAGTTGGAATGACTCTCTCACCTCTCAAAAGCCACTGTCATCCACTTCCTCCTCCTGATCGCCCTAATTTATTTTCTCGTTTATTTTCTCTTTTTCAGCTCTGACAGTAAAAAACAAAACAATCTGTCTGAGGGCACTGATCTGAGTGAGAGTTTGTTTTCTGGCTTGTGAATTTGACTTTTTATCTTCAAGAAGGAGAATGTATTTTTTCTTCTTTTAAAAGTAAAGATGAGTCTAACTGAACTCCCAATGTTTTCCTGGAATTTTCTGGAATAGCGAGAACGCGAATGTCAGAGTATGATCAACCCGACACTTTCTGGAACTTTTCCTGACGGCCCCTGTGGTAATATGAAACAGGCCTGATGATGCTCAACATGACAGAGCATGGAACTGGGAGAGCTACTGGGACTATTTCAAGATCACCTTTTGACTCAGCTATGAAACTTATTAGAGGAGCATCTGGTATTTTTCCAGATAAGGACACTGCACTACACTCAAAATTGATTTCCTGAATTCAAACCAAATTATGAAGCTTAAATATCAGTAGTTTACAAATTGATAAATCATTTTCCCCAGGAGAATAAACACCACGCTGAACCAAAAGGCCCCTGACATGGTGTGACCAAAGTGTCTTTGACAGAACATGTAAACAACCACTGGATTTGCATTGCTCTCCAGCTGATCTCACAACCTCAACTCTCTCACGACTGCAGGAGGAGGAGGTCACTGCCGAGTGTCATCGTCATGCTCACCATATCCCTGTAGAGCTTCTCCTTTGTAAACCACAGGGCGAGCGAGCACCTCCGGCCCCTGGTCACCGCAGTGACACCATGGGGATTCACTGGACCTGAGGAGAAGCCCACCAGTCGACCACAGCTTGGTTTGACTTGAGCCTGGAGGCATGGAGAGGAAAATTATTAACTTGATTTTTAAATGATTTTCTAATAGGAAATGTTGAAAAGTGACTTACAGTTACTGTCTTGGCATCCCTGTTCGTGAAAAACAGCTCTCCGCCATCAAAGTTGTCGTTCAGGTAGAGAATAGCACTGTGATAGAAACAGGTATGAAGTGCGTGACAGCAAAACTATAATAACCCTAACAGAGTTCATAAATCCAGTCCCCTTAAATTCACTAGATCTAGATATTTTTTTTGAATCTGCACTAAATTCCGCATACTCATACATATCCTTAACATGCCAGAATGTTTTCATCAAGATCCAAATGATTATTCTCTAAGAAATCAAGGAGAAAGTTGAAAAATGAACTTCCTTCTTGACCCATACCACATCCTTAGCATAATCCGTCCAGTAGTTTTTGCATAATCATGCTAACTACCAGACAAACAAACAAACAGAACTATTTTCTCTCCCTTCTTCTATGTGAATGAGTCAAATACCAAAATATCTTTGTATTATCACTTGATTCAGAAATGTTAATTCGAATAAAACTACATTTTCTCATTTTGTCTGAAGATTTAATTATAAATATGAGAAGTTTGTGACCACATGAATCATAAATTACTGAGTGAAGGTATTTGTGTGTACCTCAGGTCTCTGTGTATGAACGCTGGCGGCTCTTTCCAGCACTGTTTTGTCTCCGGCTCAAGGAGGCAGTTGTCGACGTGGACGGGGTGGGACAGGTCCAATCTGCCCTCCTGGTGCCCTGAGAGCACAGAAAATCAAACAAACTCAATGTATCACTGGCCCAAAACAACAGGACACATTAAATTCAAGTAATCAGACGACAGGGGAAACGCTGCAGTCGTTTTCGTTTGGTTTGGTAGTTACCTGCGATGGCACTGCGGCAGACCAGGTGTGTGAACGACACGAAGAGTCCCGAGGGGCTCCTGAAGTAGGAATGCAGCAGGTCTCTGGCTCGCTCGCCCAGCTCGTGTAACAGTCTGGCATCGGATTGGTTGACCAGGCCGTCCTGAGCCAGCTGTAAAAAAAGGTAAAAATTACAATGAATACACTGCACCGCCTTATACTGTGATCACATTTAGTTCATGAGGTTATTACCTTTAAAGCCCTGAGCACAGTCAGGCCCTCAAACGTCTCATGCGGTGTGTGCGGAGACCGTCGTCCTCGGTAACCATCACCAACTGATGCCGCAGCCTATCGGAGACGAGAGGAAATGAAAAGCGAGTGTTCCTGATTCTTTCTGATCGATGTCTGACACTCATACATCGTGAACTTACCGCTGCTAGCTGCAGTATTCTGTCACACTCCTTCTCAGTCATGACTCCGTCTAATGCTACACGATTGGTCCCCTTCAAGATCTGGTCGTCCATGGTGATGGTCACGCCCACCCGAGGGACCGAACCACCTGGAGAGAGGTCGAGTAAGAAAGGTTGAGAGAGGAAAGTCGTGAATTATAAACCGCTACCAGAAAAGAGTTGGAATGACTCTCTCACCTGCGAAAAAGCCACTGTCATCCACTTCCTCCTCCTGATCGCCCTTATTTATTTTCTCGTTTATTTTCTCTTTTTCAGCTCTGACAGTAAAAAACAAAACAATCTGTCAACATTGTATAAACAAAAGCTCCAGCTCATATTTCCTTATCTTAATTTCTCACCTCCAAGCCTCCCTCAGCGATTCAGGTACAACATCCTCAGGAGTCCAAAGATCCTACATGAGAAACAATTATTCAAGTTTAAAAATTCTCACGCACGTGCATCAGAAGCATTGTTTATTTGGCATGGATACTTACTGGGTCGGTAAAACTGAGGTCGAGGCTCTCCATCCCGAAATACAGGAGCTTCTTCTCCTGCAAAGAGCGACTGATGTATCGGACAATTTCCTGTATAATACACATACAAACGTTTGGTCAAAAATTAACAGGTCTTGTGTACATGTATGAAATGACTCACAGCGATTCCACACATTCTCTCATGGATAAAGAAAGGACAAAAACATTTGGCACCAAGAATTGTTGGCTCCCAGTTCACTTATGAACCTTCCAGCTGAGTATATTTATGAATTAAGAGAATAAATCAATCACTGACATAATTATGATCACTACAGTTGTGATTTCAATATAAAAGGACATGGAGCTGTACCTGCGCAGGCGGTGTGCCTTGTGACTCTGTGTCACCTCCTAGTGTCTCATAGTAGAACTGCAGGTTGTTTAATGAGTCCTTATCCGTGGGGTAAAACAGGAGAAGAGAACGCAGCGTCTGCACGGCTCCACTAATATCACCAGCTGTTGGGAAGCGTGCATGGAAAAATGAATAAAAGTCAACAGACAGTATTTATATAACACTTTTCTAGTTTTATCGACCTCTCAAAGTGCTTCACAGTAGATGCACATTCACACACTGCCGGCATGGCCACCAGGCCCAATCTGCAGACTGAAGGAGCTGGGGATCGAACCACCGTCTAGCTAGTGGACGACCTGTTTTACCTCCTGAGCGACAGCCACACTTGTAGATTCAAAATGAATGTGTTACCATATTAAGATGAAGAAAATTTGGAGGAAGATGACGCATCAAGCCAAAAATAATCATAGCCTTTTTTATGATATATATATTTATATCAATCAATATATCAGTATCAGAAATGGTTTAATTCTTAATATCAGTGTTGGCATCTGCCCACAAAAGCATCATAAATTAATCAACTTTAAACCCCCGACCTTTAAACTGTGCAATGTGCAGATGTTCCAGCTGTGTGGGCAGGTAGTCCTCCTGAGCAGAAATCCTTCCGGGTCGTGTGGCGACCTGAGTCACACAGAACTGCCGGCACGAGAACAGGGAGAGAGACAGAGCTGGAGGGGAAAGAAAACAAAAGCAAAAATGGCCGCCATGTCTTTTCTCTATGTTTGTGTCACAGATAAAGATTTAGTCTTTTCTCTCTCTCTTTTACCTGCAGCCTTCTGGAACACACCGTCCACACTGCCCACTCCCCTGTCCTCGGGCAGCAGCTGGGCGGCCACCTCACACTGCACCCTGCACTCCTCCGTCTGCCGCAGGGTTTCATTCACACACGCCTTCCATTGCTCTGACGCTTGCCTCCAGTCAGAGGAGGCCTCATACTGGACTGCAGCATCATAAAGGACCTGGGGTTAATGGGTTCGAGAAGAATATGTTTTCTATTAAAGATGGAGATACTTCCTCAGTAGCGTTTGTTAGAATAATATAAACTTTAGAACATAAAGAAGTTCAGTTGATTTAAAGGTAAGAGGTGGATGAATTGTGAGACGTTAGGAGATACTAATACATGGAGGATTGGAACTTATTTCAGACAAGCTGGGTCATGTTATAACAAGTGAGTCTGAGGAGAGTAAATCAGTGGCTGAGACAGAGGCCTTCTGTGAGCATTGCTGAATTCCACAAAGTGAATGTGAGAGTGAGAGTGACGGTGAGAGAGAGAGAGAGAGCGAGAGAGAGAGAGAAATGCCATCCCTCAGGCTATAGTTGGCTCCCCTAGTTAAAAATTCAGAATATTTCTCTTCGAATACACTTTGATAACGTCAAAGTCCATTTGCCAAAAGAAAATCTGAACTCCTGACATGTTGGTAAGAGTGTACATTTATTAATTCAAATCAAAATTTCAAATATTAAACTATTATACAAATATTCCTTAATTTGACTTTGACTTTCTGGATAAATAACCCACTGCAGATGTTCAATATATAAAGTCTTAGTGCCTTTTTTCTTCCTCACTCACCCAGTGCTTCTCGTTCTCGAGCTCTCTGTCCTGGAAGGCTTCTTCGGTAACTCCTTCCATCCGCCTGTACTTCTCAATGTTGTTCCTCATCTCCAGGTGACTGGGATTGGCCACAAAGTACGTGTGAGCTGCTGACGCTGCCTTCTGCAACTTATCCAACTGATGTGGATGAAGAGGAGAGTGTGAATGGGAGAGTTGAAGCTGGTTATGCCACTTTCAGATAAGCCCACTTGCACGTCTATCAGGGGCGATGAGATACGACCAGTTATTAGAACGTCACAGAACTGTATGAGGGCCTGGAGAACCGCTTACCTTGTAGTATGTGACCTGCAGATAATTGTAAGGGTTGCGAGTGCCGAATTCATATTCTATGTCTGAGGAAACCGGGAGCTGCGCTGCAGGGCTGACGGAGCGTCCGACACAGAACCTCAAACACTCAGCCCTCTGCTGCACCCAATCCAAGGTCCCAAGGTCCCACAGACTCCCCTCCGCAGAGTCTAACACAAGAAACACATGCATCATTTTCAAAGGTGAAATATACCATTGCTCAGGATGATAATGTCTAATAAGAATGATAATAATAGTCGTTGAGAGTGTGAAATAGGTTTCTTGCGAGCAGCTTGAGAGGGAAGCCCTGAGACTCACTGCAACCTCTCTCACATTAAATATGTTGTTGTCAGTGGAACGACTGCTCGGCAGGTGGAACGTGCAGATCCTCAGCAGAACCATGGGAGACTGTTCCTCCTCGACTCTCTAACTCTGTGTTTCACATGTCTTATCAAAACTGTGAAAAGGGTTGACATCAAGTTTAAAAGCAGCTCTGCAGCGTAACTTTTGTGTCTTCATCGAGTTGCCCAAACCTAACAATCCCCATTGTTCTGCTTCTGTCAACCCTCTTGAGGAGGTTTCAACGTTTGAATGAATCTTATCAACCATTATGGTGATACTCCTGCCCTTGTTTGGGATGACTCTGAATCTGAATCTTTGAATTCTGAACTGATTCTCTGAATTTTTTTATTAAACCCTTTGGTTTTCTCTGTTTCGTCTGTCACTTATTGAGAAATATACTAATTTAGCAGGATAGTTTACCCACCAAGCTACAGATAGACTATAATTACTTCTGACTATAAATCAAAGCTGCCCCAAAGCAGTGACTGTAACTTAGTAACCATTGCTATTGGCATTTTTATATCAAATGAAAAAATGAAAAAGAAAATGTTCTTAAGATATACTTCATATTGGTTCACTTTTAAACACAACTACTACAAAAGCTTTTGAGTTTTTATGACAACTGAAGCTACCACATGTTTGGAAGGGGAGGGTGAGGTGATGGGTATTCAGCTGCAAAAAAAAAACAACCTTGCGCCACCTGAACAGTTTTTTCACCCATGGCAGTGGGGCTCACAAACAAGCCCCCTGCATCCCACTGACTCTGCCCCCCCCCGCACATAATTTATATATTATTGGCACTATCCCGAAACCAATCACTGCACCTTAGCACTGCACGTGCCCATAACTTATTGTTCTAACTGTATATATTGTTGTTTTATGTCCAATGCACCAACCACACCAAGGCAATTTCCTGTAGGTGTAAATATACTTGCCAATTATAAAGAATTCTGAACATGAACATGAACATGAAACGCCACCACTAGATGTCACTAAATTCTACACACTGAACCTTTAATGTGAATTTAATCAAACGACAAATGAAGAAGTGTTGAACGGGACTCACATCTCGCACTTACCCAGTTCAGACAGCCCCTGTGTCCCTGCTGCCTCACACTCCGCATGGCACTGCCTGCGCACCCTGTGCAGAGACTGCTTGGTCAGGATGGATTTCTCCAGCAGCTCCGCAGCCTTCGCCCACTCCTCACCGAAGTACGCCCGGACCCCGCTGTAGTACATGCGGTCATAAGGCTGCAGGAGAGCCGGGAGGGTGGCGCTGCCCGCGGCCGGAGCCACAGCGGAGACATGGAGGGATGCCCCGAGAACTAAATGAAACGCCACGTATACAGAGAGAGGGACAGAGAGCTGCGCCATGGCCCCCGAGACAACCCGTCCGGAGAGGAGACACAGCTGGAGGAGGAGGAGGAGGAGGAGGAGGGGGAGGGACTATGGAAAAAGTTTTGGTGAAGAAAGAGAGAGTTCTCCAAAGTTTCCTCCTCCCGTTTCAGGATATTATGGAACTGTCATTCTCTTTCTTCATTTCTACATCTGCGACCAGTAGTTTTTATTTGTTATTAAATTAATCCTATTGTCTCGTTTTGAGCTGATTGTTCAAACTCGAACTAAAAACTTTCCAGCAACTGTGGAGTTGGTGTATTCTTTAATGCAGCCGCTAGAGGCAGCCTTGAGCGTCTTTCGTCGGAAGTTACCGTAAATATACGAGTGGGGCAGGTTGAGCTCTAACCAACTCTGTCGGATGGATGCATGGATGGGTTGGTCGGTGGATGGATGGATGAATGGATGAATGTTTATTCTGATTTATCAATGCACTAATTTGTCTGCTCCTAGGCTCATAGTCAAAGAAAATACTGTATACTGCCAGGATCCTCATAGTCATCCAGATTCCCCATAGAATTCACAAAAACGTATTCAAATACACCATTTGCATAGGGCAGTATTTCATAAATGGGGATAAATATTGGAGGTAGAGTTTGGATAACGATACCATTATTGACAAAAAACATATATTTGACCAAATTTTAGTTGTTTTTAGGCAAGAAAGGTTCCTCCAGTTTGGACACAATGGAACGAGTTACAATTTAAAGTATCAATAAATTTAACCTGTCAGATAACTGTAGAGGAGAAGAACAAGGGGCATAAAATAGAAGTAAACACATACAAAATCAGAGCCTCAAAACTGTGCTGGTAAATATGAGTTAGATTCAATACATGCAGGTGAACAAGTTGAATGTATCGATTAATCGACGATCCACATGTATTCTCAGCCAATGACTTTAATGGCTTTGATAGACGGGAGAGTTATTGTGTTGTAAATCTGGACGGGTGCGGTTATTCTACACATTACGGTATCCAGCAGGCAGCATAGTTCAATCGGCCTTTCGTTCAGAGCCAGGCAGCGTCTCATGATTCATTCAGCCGAACACAGGCACCAGAACACGGGCTAGAACACTCTTCCGAGCCGGGGAATCCAGAGGCCGGGGCTCCACACATCAAGGCACAGACAGCTGCTTCATCATGGCGGACGTTGGGGACGTTTTGATGTCGGTTTTGTCCACAATTCGGGTTCCGAAGCCCGGGGACCGAGTCCACAAAGACGAATGCGCCTTGTCATTTTCCTCGCCGGTGAGAGCCATCTTCCCCGCTTCGACCCCAGCGTCAGCCTCCAAACTGTGCTCTCATGTCCCCGTCCCTGTCTCCCTGTCTCCCTGTCTCCCTGCCTGTCCCCTCTGGTTGTGTCTGCCGTTGTGTCCACTTTTGAGCTCCGGCTTCCTTTCATATTTCTGTTGTGGCTAACTAGCAAGCTAGCAGCGAGCTAAGCTAATAATGCACTGTAACGGAAGCGTAGCTGCGTTAGCGTGTTAGCTAGCCGTGTCAGTGTAAGTGGGTTTGCTGTCAAACTAGCTAGCAAGCTGACTTGGGTGTTTTTTATGGACACATCAGTTTAAGCTCTGCTAATTTTGTTTTCATACAATGTAGCACAGATGCATCCCAGTGTTTCCAGCTGAAGTTCCCAGTATTAAACCAGTGTTTAGCTGAAATGCAGCTGTTAGCTTGTTTGCTTATGTGTAGCAGCTGATGCTGTGACTTTTTTTTTTTCGAGGTGTCACGATGGAGTGAGAAAGGAGCAGGTTTTGTGATGTTTACCATTGCCTGTGTCTTCTTTGCAGGAGAGCGATGGAGGCCTGTATGTGTGCATGAACAGCTTCCTGGGCTTCGGGAGTCAGTATGTGGACAGGCACCATGTTCGCTCCGGCCAGAGGGCTTACCTGCACATCACCCGGGTTCGCAAAGCTAAGGTGGATTCCTCAAGACCTCATCCCCCACTGACACCCATTTCAAATCAATGTTTTGCATCAGAATGATCCCTTTTCATTTCCTGGCCCACAAATCCCAACACCCACTGACATCCTATGTTATTCTCACAGAAGGAAGAGGATGTCAACTCAGGATCTGGACACCCGCCCAAGAAAAAGCCCACCAGACTGGCCATAGGTGAGCACGGGAAAGAGTATTGATGCAAACAGGTACCGTATTTTCCGCACTATAGGGCACACTTAAAAGCCTTTAATTTTCTCAAAAAACGACAGTGCAGTTTATAATCCGGAGTGCCTTATATATGGATTAATTCTGGTTGTGCTTACTGACCTCAAAGCGATTTTGTGTGGTACACGGCGCTCTGTCAAAATATTTTAGTACGACTTTGGTAAACTACAAAGCCGCACCGCTTGCAGCATTACGGCTACCGTAGTCAGGAGCGTCGCGGAGTAATACATACTGTGCTTCACCATAATATTACAGTCCCTATTGATCTGCGACTCCATGCGCGCCCATCTCACCGATGCTGTCAAAAACAAAGTGAAGCAAACTAATTCGGAGCTTGCCATCATTCCGGGTGTATTAACTAAAGAACTCCAGCCGCTAGATATTGGTGTCAACAGGGCGTTCAAAGTTAAACTGCGAGGTGCGTGGGAGCAGTGGATGACAGAAGGCGAACACACATTCACCAAGACAGGAAGACAGCGCCGGGCAACTTACGCTACTATCTGCCAATGGATCGTGGATGCCTGGGCTAAGGTATCAGTCTCGTCGTTTAATAAAGTTTGACAGACTGTTTTGTTTCGCTTAATGCACCTCATAGTCTGGTGCGCTTTATATATGAAAAAAGATCGAAAATAGACCATTCATTGACAGTGCGCCTTATAATCCAGTGCGCCCTATAGTGCGGAAAATACGGTAATATCCAGCTGTCCTGTTTCAGAAGCTGACCCATGTCTTCCTGCCCTCTTGTTTCTGGTGTGTCCAGGTATCGAAGGAGGTTTTGATGTGGAGCAGGAGCTGTATGAGGAGGATGTAAAGGTGGTCATTTTACCTGACAGGCAGGAAGTGACATCAGAGGGCCTTGCAACCATGCCTGACGTTGTGAAAGAGCGGGTGAGATATCTTGTCTGTTATCTGGCAAGAGAAATCATTCAGGTTCTGTCATGTTTGTGTGGAAATATAGTACTTGTTAGATTGTTAGATTTGATGCCAATAGGACATAGCACAGGGGCTTGATGCAAACATAAACAAATCTTCAGAGATCTTTTACAAGTTAGCCTTCATACAGCATGTAGTAGATATATCACTTAATAGCACAGGGATGCAAAGTGTGTGTAATAAACGTTGTTACAATACCATCAGTAATCAAGTACTTGAGGAGTTTCATCATGAGAATTTAGTTCTAATTTGTTGATATATTTTCTGTCCCTTAAGGTGTCCCTGTCAATGACGGGTATCATGGCAGCTGACTCAGTGTCTCACACATTACAAGTTCAACAGTGGGATGGAGAGGTGAGACAGGAGTCGAAGTATGCTATTGACCTCAAACAGCTGGATAACGGAGTCAAGATTCCTCCCAGGTGAGAAGAACCGTGCCTTATGTAAACCTGCAGTACACTTCCTTTTAAACAAAGCTGCTCCTGTATTTCCCTCAAAATGGATCAAAAGAATTCTGCAAATACAGTAGCTGTCTTGTTATAACCCTGGTATTTACACATGTTCTATTGAAGTTAGCAAAGAGACTGTCCATGCAGTAGCACTTTTGAAATTCGTATCCATTGTGCCATTAGTTTATAAATCTTGCTGATCCTATGATACACATTTAAGATACAAAAATAGCTGTTCAGTTTTATCATTTGAAAACTCAGGATCTTGGAGAGCAGTGTCTGCATAAAACATTTCATTTCAGTTTGACACTCACTACTCACTTACTTATTCTTCTTTTCATCATTTTAGTGGATGGCGGTGTGAGGTCTGTGACCTCGAGGAGAATATTTGGATGAACCTGACAGACGGCAAGTTGCTGTGTGGTCGTAGATATTTTGATGGCTCTGGGGGAAACAACCACGCCCTTCTTCACTTCCAGCAGACAGGATACCCAATCGCTGTCAAACTCGGCACCATCACTCCCGATGGAGCAGGTAAATGGATTGCATGACACTGATATAGCTGTTACATATCAAGGAAATAATCTTTGCCCTCGTGAGTCTCCATGAGTATTTAATCTTGACCTGTATGGAGAAGGGATACTGCAATTAAGCTGTATTAACAATTGTGTTATTGATATACACTAAAAGCACAGTCCGAGCAGTGTGTGTTAGTGTATGTGCACCCATGAGTCCATGTCTATGTTGCAAGTCTTAGTTATATGCTCGAAATTCCTATGTGAAAGTACATCGAGGCAAATTAAATTGAACATAAAGTTAATACTCCCACTTTGAATAATAATAAAAATGTAGAATAGCGATAGGAAAACAGGTCGATCTCCACAGCCTTAGTAGTGGTTAGTATTTTGTAGCACATTAAGCATAAATTGACTGATAACACAATGTTTTGTATGTCCAGATGTGTACTCCTATGATGAGGATGACATGGTATTGGATCCCAAGTTACCAGAGCACCTTTCACACTTTGGCATCAACATGATGACCATGGAGAAGGTAACTTCTTACAGTTTTAAGTTGAAACATATGTTACTTTGTTTTATTTAGCTCTCGTTGACCATTGTTTAAAATCTGTAATTTTGTTTATCGGACCCCGTACTTATAGATGGAACGTTTTTAGCCATGTGTTTTACATTCGGTCAGAGAGATACAGCTTTTATCCCCTTGTTGGTGGACGTCTACACAGTTATTGCTGGCTCTGCCTTACAGAGCAGACATTGATTATATAGTGTTACTTGATTAAAAAGGGGGTTCGAGTTGTGGTTTCGACAACTGCTCCTCTAAAACCCTTCAAAGTTGACACGCACCTCCTTGGTCTCAAAATCACACCCACCAATTTTGAAGTTGATCAGTTGAATGGATTTCAAGAAAATTGACAGATGGACAAAAACAAGAGATTTGGAGATTTATTTGTATGAAGCAACACACTGACATATTTTTAACAAAAATTCTGTTATTAGTTATAATTGGCCATCTTTTTCTTGGTCGAACACTCTTAATTAATATAACATTGTTTAGCCATTTTTACACTATAATTACTGATGAGCTACAATAAGAAGCACACGTCTCCCTGTTGGCTTGACTTTGATGCCATACACATCATCATAACTACCTAATTTCCCCAGTTTCAGATAATTTCCTCCACACCTGTTTCTTCTTTGTTTTCCTGCTACCATTACTTTTGTGCCATCTGCTTCTCCTTATGCAGAGCACAGTCTACACAGAAGCTCTATGATCTCAGTGGCGCTCACTGTGTACTGTAATGTTATTTCTCGTCTTGCTAATGTATTGCAGCACGGGCCTAATGATATTGCACTGACGGGGGGTGGAAGAGTTATGCTTCAATGGAGCGATGGAAAAAGTGCAGCGCTAAGTGCACTGTTGATGTATTTTCTTCCTCGTCTGTCTGTTGTCATCACTTCTTCATTTTGGCAAATTTTTCTCATCATTCTCAAAACATTGTGGGGAGGCTGCAGCAAAGATTTGATTTGCTTGTACCTTGCATCCTGCATTTTCTCATACAATTGACTGCTTTGCCCTCAGACTGAGCGGACGATGACAGAGCTGGAGATTGCAGTGAACCAGCGTGTGGGAGAGTGGGAGGTGATCCAGGAGTCAGGGACCACCCTACGTCCACTGTTCGGCCCCGGCCTGACCGGCATGAAGAACCTGGGCAACAGCTGCTACCTCAACTCTGTCATGCAAGTGCTCTTCACTGTCCCAGACTTCCAGAGCAAGTCAGTACCCTATATACACTTTGTTAATGCTTCAATATTCATGATTACAGCAGTAGAGGTGAATAAGTTATTGCTCATGTCTTGGATTTAGCGCTCAACTTTGAAATGTTTCTATCCAGCATTAACTCTAAGATACTGAATGCAAAGAATTGGGTTCACGTGTTGATGTCTTCCAGGTACGTGTCCAACATCGACAAGATCATCGATGATGCTCCTAGTGACCCCACCCAGGACTTCAAAACCCAAGTGTGAGTCTCCTTACTTGGCTCCTGAATTTATACGATAAGCTCTTTTATTACCACTACCTCTGTTTGCTTGTCCTGTGGTTAAGCTCTGGAGTCTACTTCAGAATTATTCCTTCTCATTGGTGAGCCCTCCTCAAACTCTGGTGCAGAGTAAAAAAACGTAATGTTCATCTTACTTGGTTTTGTTTTTCACAATCAACCAACATTAATATGCACAAGCATACACTGTGTCAGCTGTCAGCCGCAAATAGTCTTTTTATGTAATGTTAAAATGTTTTTTTGCCCCTTGTTTTTGTCCTCCTAAACTGAAAAGCTCTGTTGATATTGGTAAGTTTTAGATAGACTGATATTGACAGACAAGAGCTTTGCTTTGACTGTGACTAAACTAAACCTGATAGAGCCTCTTATTGTGAAAACAAAAGTGAAACTTAAGTCTGGTACAGTCTACTGCATTTACCATGACACACCTTTTAACAGTCAGGTCTACGCAGTGATTTATTGTACTCTTTATTATTTTAAATACAAAAATGTAAATATCTTAAAGATTGTTTATAACATCTAATTCCAAATAATCCTTACTTTTGTAGTGATACAGAAACTTGAGTGAAAGACTTCTCTTCCCAATTGACATTCCAACATGTTGCTTGAAAGCCAAAAATACATTCAGATCTATATTCAACTCCTCCTCTTGTGTAAGATGTTGGTATATTGTTGGATGTGCAGTGATGTCAACTTTGTTTGTTTATCTCAGAGCCAAGCTCGGGTATGGACTGTTGTCAGGAGAGTACTGCAAACCAGCACCAGACCCTGCAGATGAAAACGGTGCCTCTGAACCCAGGGTAAGAGGATTTACTTTCAGAAATGAGTGAGAATGCAGTTTACCTGAAACTCTCACCATTGGAAGAATCTGACTGTTCATTCTTTGTTTGCAGGGAGACCAAATTGGCATAGCACCCCGAATGTTTAAAGCACTTGTTGGACGGGGCCACCCGGAGTTTTCCACCAATCGTCAACAGGATGCTCAGGAGTTTTTATTGCACTTCATTAACATGGTGGAGGTAAAGCAGCAGTCTGCAGTTGCTTCTGTTGTTTTACTGCTTATATTATCACTCTCCTCTCTTATAGCAGTCTTTCCTTTGACCCACAGAGAAACTGTCGCTCCGGGCCAAACCCATCTGAAGCCTTCAGGTTCCTGGTGGAGGAGAGGATCGTGTGTGAGCAATCACAGAAAGCCAAGTACACACAGCGGGTAGATTACATCGTTCAGCTTCCTGTGCCCATGGACCAGGCCACCAACACAGGTGATGGGGCTAATGGAATACACTCTCCAGATCTACACATGCTGAGTAGTATCCACTGTGTTGGGGTGCTAGCATTGGTTTACATCACCAACATGTGTTGAAGGAAGCTGCCCCAATGCCATTAAAGATGATCTGTGAATAATTAATTTTAGCTTAATTCGCAGTGTAATAAAGAAATCAATTATCCTGTTAAGAAATGGTCATTTTAGGACACATTATGCACAGCTGTCCTCTCATTCGTTGCATATTGAAAGGTCACGACCAATATTACATTTTAGACTGACTGGCATTTGGGTCCAGCAGTAAAGCATAAAATCCAAATGGCCCTGAATACCCAAGATAGAGCAATGACCAGGTTAAGTGTCCCTTCACTTTTCCTGCAGGAAAGCTGTTGCTCATTTGAGAGCAAAGTGATTTTGCCACTGATCATATGTTTAGAGCTTCAAAATCAAAACTTTGACCCGATCCACTTTGTTGCATCTTTTAATGAGCTATAAAAACCAGAGCAGATATTATTTGCAGTAGTTTTTAGGCTGATATCGATATTTGAGAAGTTCTATTTGTGTATCGCTGAAATTTTAATGATAAACTGATTTATTTTCTTATATCGTACATGTTTGCAGTAAGCTAATATGAGCTGATATAAGCCTGGTCAGTTTCAGTCTAACTCTTATTTGAAGTGTTATGTATAAATTTAGGGATTAAACAATAAGGTGCTCAGATAATGCCATAGTATGAGCGATATTTGATCTCCTGTGACAAAAAAAACATCCTGCATTTGTATCTTGTGAAATGCTAATACTTCTTCAGCAATTTTGTGTTTTTTAATGGCGCATATTTCTTTCAATTGTTTTTCAAACGTTTATTGTTGTTACAGAAGAGCTTCAGGAGGCAGAGCGCCGGCGTGAGGAGGGGGACTCATCCGCCCCGACAGTGCGTGCACAAATCCCCTTCACATCTTGCATGGCAGCCCTCAGTGAACCAGAGATCCTCGCAGACTTCTGGAGCTCAGCTGTTCAAGCCAAAACTACTGCTACCAAGTATGAAAGTTATGCCCATTCACAGCATGAAAGAGATTATCAAATCTTACAATAAATTTGTTAACATCAGCTTTTGTCTCTTTTCAGAACCACCCGCTTTGCCTCTTTCCCCGACCATCTGGTTATCCAGATTAAGAAGTTTACCTTTGGTCTTGACTGGGTACCCAAGAAACTGGGTAATCAAATATTTTATTAAATGTTTTTGTTGCAGAGATGTTTAGTTTTCTTACTGTAGGTACATTTATATATTCTTGAAAGAGATGGAAATCTGCTCATTGAGACAAACTAGGCCTCAGTAGAGTCTGGAGGCCCTGGAAACATGTGAATCACATTCATAAGTTTGTGATCTAAAACAATAACCTGGTGGGCTTCATGGGTTCTAGTTACAAAGCAATGTCACTGTGATGTTACCCCTATTATCATCATCACCATAGCAAGTGCAGTTTAGAATACATGGGAGGTTAGGAACAGGGGTCTCAACGATCCGATGGTTGGTTTGTTGAGTGCCCAGATGGTAATTTAAATCTCTTCTTCGATTAAATATCTTCCTAATGCCATTATACTAGCAACAAATACAAAAAAAAAAAAAAATGCATCCCAAATCCCAGGAGCTTTTTATAGTTGAATTGCAGAGGTGTGATTTTAATTTTGTTCTCCCCTCCGTGCAGACGTGAGCATAGACGTTCCTGACACTCTGGACCTGAGTGCACTTAGTGCCATTGGCCAGCAGCCGGGGGAGGAGCTTCTACCAGAGGTGGCCCCGCCCTCACTTGTGACCCCTGATATGGAGGTTAAAGGTATCCTGGGTTTCCATGGCAACGAGGAGGACGACTCGCTCTACTCCCCACTGCTGTGTCAGTCTGTCTGTTGTTTCTGCTCTTTGACTCCTTCCTCAGTGACACTCTTATTTGTCCGCCCTTGTTTCCTACTTTTCTTCTTTTCTGCCTTTTCTGTTTTCTCGAGTCCGTCCATTGCCATTAATATTTGTTACTTTTGTGTCATGTGAAGTTGTTTTTGTTGCATTTCAAATTGAAGAAGTCATATTTTCATGCTTTTCTTTTAGAAGTTATATATGATTTGGTTTCCAATATTTTATTTATACCATATTTTTTTACCTTTTTGTTCTTTTACGTTCTGTTCATATTGAGGAAGTTCTTAGGACACAAGAAAAAAGAGCAACAATTATTTCTATGAAAACAAACAAAACCAAATACATTTTCCAAAAATGGATCCAAGTAATTCAACTGTTTCCTCTCAACCCTCAGCTCCAGTTCTTGATGACTCCACTGTGTCCCAGTTATGTGAAATGGGATTCCCGCTGGAGGCCTGCAGGAAAGCAGTGTACTACACTGGAAACACTGGAATTGATGCTGCCATGAATTGGATCATGGGCCATATGGATGACCCAGGTGTGTAATATTAATATTACACACCTATTATTATTATTATTATTATTATTATTATTATTATTATTTGGTGCTTATCAAGAGACCCAAGGACGCTTTACATGTTTAGAGCAATGGGAATTCACCAGTAAGCAAAGCATCAGTCTGACGGCTCCTCTCAGTTCTCATGTACTCTTTCTGATTGGCTACAGACTTCTCGGCCCCCCTGGTGTTGCCAGGCTGCAGCTCCGGCGCCGGCACCACTCCCACAGAGAGCCTCTCCGAGGAGCACCTGGCAACCATCGTCTCCATGGGCTTCAGCCGAGACCAGGCAACCAAAGCACTCCGAGCCACGGTGAGAATCAAACTCCGTCCAGCTCGAGATGAGGATTTTTACTAATTTCACAGGCGGCTAGACTCTGTAGAACTGGGCCAATACAGGCACAGCTGGCGTCTTTGAATTCAGTCAGCAATGAAGCCAAGTTTTTGTCTTTCTTGGAGAAAGTCCCCCAAGTTTGTTTTTATACCTCAACAAAATGAGTCACAGGATTTAAATTAAACCTGCATTAGGCTTCACTCTCACAAATACTAGCAAGTATGTCTTTTAGTTACTATGTCTTCAGGACTGTTGTGGTTCGATGAAATCTTTCTTATGTGGATGTATTATTAAGAACCTTGGCTACCGCAGTTTTGACTACATATCTAAATGAATCGGCCAGAGATTAGTTAGTGGGCAAAAGTTGAGAAGCACTAGGTGACTAACATCAAATTTTATACGACTTTTACTAAAACACTAAACAAAGCTAAATTTGGGTTAGTTAAATGTTGTTTTTGACCATTAGACACTTATCAGGATCTATGTCTTACCACTTGTGGCAAGACATGTGGAAGGGAAGTAGTTGGAGCCGCCTGCTGTTAAATTATATTGACATCATTAAACATTTGGCTCCTTATAAATGTAAAGTATCACAGCATTTTTGAATTATTTATTAAAGTATCACAACCCAAATAAACATAAATGCAGCTTCCACTTTATGTGTCAAAATTAGTAACATCCATTTGATGTATTTTGCAGTGTGTCCTCTAGCTCATAAAATATTCTACTTAAAAAAAACACGTACTGATTATAGATTTGCCGTTTCCATCTTTCCCAACTGGTGTTTGTTTGTCAGAGTAACGTACTGGAACGTGCAGTGGACTGGATCTTCTCGCACCTGGATGACCTGGAGTCCATGGATGTGTCTGAAGGAGGCCGCTCAGCTGCAGAGAGCGAGGGCAGGGAACCGCCCCCTGGGCCTCGAGTCAGAGACGGACCAGGAAGTGAGTCTAAGAGAGGGATGAGAGACCGAGGCATTCAGAACGGTTATCACCTCAGATTGTGTCCAAGAAACATGAAGTGTCGACAGCAGATTTTACGTCTCAAGTCTTATGTTCTTTCAGCAATCATATTTTAATGTGACACTTTTGATAATATGTATCCATTTAATCTATTTTATAATGTGGATTGAATTTGTGTTTTGTTTATCCAGAGTACGAGCTGTTTGCATTCATCAGTCACATGGGGACAAGCACAATGTGCGGCCACTACGTCTGTCACATCAAGAAGGATCAGCAGTGAGTTGGGGTTTTTCACACTTGTTTCTAACTTACAGGGAAATTTTACTCTTTCAAGGCATCAAAATGTCCTTTTTATCAAATTCAAAGGAAAAGGTACAGAGAAAATCAGTATCAGACCGAGAAAATGTAATAAATTGCATTTATATTTACATGTTTTCCAGAAGCAACAAAAATGCAAAGGAGTCACAGTCTAAGAAATGATTTGCTTTTATGTTCTCAAACCATTTTATCGGTCATGATGGAGGAAATGTCTTTAAAGAGTCATATTTAAATTATTATGTAGCAGGTGTCACGGTTCCTCACCAGGGGGCAGCAAACTCCAGGTCTGGTTTGAACAATCAAGCTTTTCATAGCTGTGAGGTCAACACAATGTAAATGGTTTTAAATATACTTTGGAAATCTATTTGGATAACAGAAGTTTTCCCATCTGTACATATGGATCCTTCTCTGAACACTGAAAAATACCTTTTATATTTTATCTATTATTATGGTTTTAGTTATTTGGCAACAGCAGGTGTCACCAGACGGCTCTTTGTTAACTTTGAATCCTCTGTTTGTTAGGTGGGTCATCTTCAATGATCAGAAGGTGTGTGCTTCAGAGAAACCTCCAAAAGACCTGGGATACCTCTACTTCTACCGGAGGGTGGCGGACTGAGACAACAGAGCCATTTGCTTGGAGTGAGGGAGGAGAGCTGTGGATGCTAACACAAACGCAACAACAACAACACATCATGAAAAGTCGCATCCCCACCAAGCTCAAATGCACGCTTCAAAATGACAAAACATGTAAATAAATCTCTCCGATTGCATATACACACAGTCAAATCAATTGGTGCAGATGTACAGATGAGGTGTTTGGGGCCGGGGGGCGAGCCGGGGGTCTGTTCTCAGAGCAGAGTCACTCTATTTATCTGGAAAACTTTTCTGATTGAAACTGAGATCTGTTAAAAGACGTTTTCTCAGCAAACGCATCCAGATAATTCAGAAAACCTGCTCCACGGAACAAGTCCATCCACTCTTTATTAGTAAGTTTTCTTAACTTTCACATGAATCCATTTCCTGTTGATTTCTACTGCCGTCAGTAGTCACTGCCCCTCCCCGTCAGATTACTGCCTCCACCCTCTTTTATTGGACTGTTGCAGCTTGGTCTCGCAGTCGCGGCCGTGCACCTCCTCCTCCTCCTCCTCCTCCTCCTCATCTTCTTCCTCCTCCGCCTTATTCAGTGAGGATGTCAAAACACTTCCACTACAATAACAAAGAGGAAATGTCCGAAAATCAAACATTAAAGAAGAAAAAGCTCAAATGTGTGTTACAAAAACTAAATAATAAAAATGTCAAAACACCAAATTAACTTGTTTTTTGTTAAAGGTTTGGTGAGGGTGATACCTGATTGTTTTTTGTGCGGTTTTTATTTTGCCAACATCCTTTGTTATTTCTGCTGTGACAAATAAAGAATTGTCTTTCTGTCATGTGGCCTATTTCTTTTTCTCTACTGCCTATTCTCCTTTCTTTTGATTCCACACCAAAAAAAAATATCCATTCTCGGCTATAAATCATGATACCAGTATATATTGTTTGTCAAATTAATCTAACGTCTCCTTATTTAATTATTTATACACAAGTGAGTTTAAGTTGCTTCACAAAGCTGCAGTTTCCAGAATCCCAGACCTAGTTTTTGCAGACGTGAAGAGCAGACGCAGAGAGCTGGGGTTTGCATTGGCCCACATCTTTCCAACAGTGCAGGTTCCTCTGTAGACTTGTTCCGCCTTCTCTAGTTTCTGCCTTTTTGTTCACTCGAGTTCAGTGAAGTGAAGGATGAGGAAAGATTTCAACCTTTAGTAACAGCATGAAAACACCACACTGCCTCAAATTGAAGGTAAGATCCAAAACTGAATTATGAAATCAAGCTTTGTGTTGTTAGATTAAATTGAAGGATTCAGTTTGAACAGGTTGAAACTATTTTTACTTTGTTCCGTGCAAAAGTGAAGCAATTTGACGTAACTTTTTTTTTGGTAGAGAGCAATTTTCAGTTTGTTAATTAAAACGCTATTACATTTCATTTGTCTGACGATTTTATCCAAAGCCACTCACAATAAGTGCATTCAACCACGAGGAATCAAACCCAGAACAACAAGAATCAAGAAAGTACAAATGTGTGCTACTATGTGAATTGTGTTCGTCTCCACTGAAAAGTTCCTTTGTTATTTTTAGATCCAACGTTCAGAATGAATGTCATCGTGTGTTTGGGATTTGGTGAGTTTTACTTTTAAAAATATTTTTGAATTAAAGATCCTATAGATAACTGTTTTACTCATATACCTACAGAATCAGCAGTTTTTCTTTATTTTAATACTTGTCTCCTTCTGTGAATATATGGTATGAAATGCAGTGTGATGTTCTCTCCTCAGTGCTGGGTGCCCTCTCTGCTGCAGCCACGGTGATCCGCACAAAACCCGGGCAGAGTGTCACTTTGGAGTGTGGGGTTGACTCCTACAGCGGAAGGCTAACGTGGCATCACAGGGATCAACTGATTTTTCAAATTGATGGGAGGTCCAGCTTCACTCGCAAAGGTAGTTCATAAAAACACATAACAGGACATGTGATCATTTCAAGATCACCAATGACATGTTTTCTCTATGTTAGGCCCGGCTGCCATTAAGCAAAGGTCAAGGCTGAAGGACGACAAGAATCTGGTGATTTCTGCCGTGAGGAAAGAAGACGCTGGAGCGTTTACCTGCCAAGCAGGCAGGCGCCACTACTTTCACACGCTTCTTGTGGTTTCAGGTCTGCAGCAGATCATTTGAGCATTGCACATGATTTACCTCGTCGGGACAATTAGAGTTATTTATTAGAGTAAAGAAAAACATAGCAGATATTTTATTCTTGAAAGCAGAAGCTGTATTGTTTTAAGGGAATGATAAATTAGATCAAGAGTGGATTGAGGAAAAAAAACAAAAACAATATATAAAAAGCTACTTTTGGGTCACAAAGGCACTGGATCCTTTTCAAAACGCCTCCCTACCTGACAAACCTCCACTTTCATCCGCAAGACTCACCTCACACTGTTTCTGTTGTAAACTTCCTGTTGAAAATGTGAAGCTGAGAAATATTCAAGGTAATTTCTCGCTGTAGTAAACGTCTATTTTGTGATGGTAAAACTGATCACACTGATGGAATTCAGTTAATGAAGTGAAGACGTTCCAGTCGTTACCACCTGGGAACTAGAAGGTCTCTCAGTAAAGTGCATTTCTCCACCATGGTCCAACAGCCTCTTCATTACAACACATCTAAATTCACTAGATTCAGATTTTGATTTGGATCTGCTACAAATTGCAATTTTTCATCATGATTCAACAATTATTCTCTGAAAATTCAAGGGAAATGTTGGATATCTCCATGTGATAAAAAAGAAACAAAAAAACATAATCTGGGACTGGGATCCATGCCCGGATCTGCACCAAAAACTAAATTAGTTATCCTCTGATTCATGATTCCACCAGAAATCCCTCCAGTAGTTTTTGTCTAATCAGGCTAAATAACATAAATAACATATCCTCCGGTTACCCACATGTGTTTAGAAGATGTTGTATCCTTTTCAGCATAGCTTCCCTTTCTCTAATCGACTCTCACTGGTTCCTGGTTTGTTGTCAGTGTCAGCCAGGCGGTTTCCCCCACGCGGGGTCAGACTTCCACCTGAATCCTGTGGCCGCCTCGGACGCAGGGGCCTGGCAGTGAGTTCTCCTACGGCGAGGAGACGTACAGAGAGGAGCTCAACGTTCCAGTTAAAGGTGTGACACTGGCTTCTGTGCCTCTGAGAACACAGCAGAAACTTCCCCATGTGGTCGGTGAGAAAAAGCAAGTGTGTTTGTGTTTTTCCTTTCAGTACCTGTGTCTTCAACATCCCCCTCTGTCCGGGGATCAGAGGTCAACAAGGGGACACCCTTCCCCGACTGTGCTTGCTGCTGTGGATTCTTTTGTGGCCTCTGACCCAAAAATAATCTGAAAGTGACTTTTCACAGGACGCATCACTGACTGTTGTTTCTGCTGTGATAAATAAAGAATTGTCTTCCTGTCATGTGGCCTATTTATTTTTCTCTACTGCCTATTCTCCTTTCTTTTGATTTCAACACCAAAACAAAATATCCATTCCCGGCTACAAATCATGATATCAGTATTTATTGTTTGTCAAATGAATCTAACATTTCCTTATTAAATTATTTATACACAAGTGAGTTTAAACTGCTTCACAAAACCCGTCTCTGCTTCACAAAGCTGTGGTTTCCAGAATCCCAGACCTAGTTTTTGCAGACGTGAAGAGCAGACGCAGAGAGCTGGGGTTTGCATTGGCCCACATCTTTCCAACAGTGCAGGTTCCTCTGTAGACTTGTTCCGCCTTCTCTAGGTTCTGCCTCCTTGTTCACTCGAGTTCAGTGAAGTGAAGGATGAGGAAAGATTTCAACCTTTAGTAACAGCACGAAAACACCACACTGCCTCAAATTGAAGGTAAGATCCAAAACTGAATTACGAAATCAAGCTTTGTGTTGTTAGATTAGAGTGAAGGATTCAGTTTGAACAGGTTGAAACTATTTTTACTTTGTTCCGCGCAAAAGTGAAGCAATTTGACGTAACTTTTTTTTTTTTGGTAGAGAGCAATTTTCAGTTTGTTAATTAAAACGCTATTACATTTCACATGTCTGACGATTTTATCCAAAGCGAATTACAATAAGTGCATTCAACCACGAGGGATCAAACCCAGAACAACAAGAATCAAGAAAGTACAAGTTTCTTCAAGAAAGTTTGAAACTGTTGATCAGTAGAAGATCAAATAAATGCTCTAACAAATTTCAAGTACAACAATGCGTGTGACGGTCTCTAATTGTATTTATTGCTCAGTCATTCATAGGAAGTATATTGGTAACGTATTTTAAAAGATAATTCATTTTGGATTATTAAAAGTCTAATAACTACAATTTGTGGCTTTAAAAAGAGACATTTTGAAATTAGAATAAAATATATAATCATGCTGTGATAAATTCTCAATCTTTAAAAAAATTAGCATATCAAGGAATGAAGAAAGGTTTTAATATCTAATTTTTAACTTTCGTAATCGTCTTTGTTTCCGTTTCCCGGTTTGAAAACTTTCAACAGCAGATTTCAACCTGTTTCTGATCCAGGATCATCTTAATCGATTTTTTGATCATGATAATTAAAAACAATAGAGCCAAAACATTACATTACATTACATTTAGCTGACGCTTTTATCCAAAGCGACTTACAATAAGTGTATTCAACCCCGAGGGTACAAACCCAGAACAACAAGAATCAAGAAAGTACAATTTCTTCAAAAATAAAGCAAACCTACAAAGTGCTACAAGTGCTACTAAATTGTTAGTTTAAAAAAAGTTAGTTTTTTTTTATTCAAGGTATAGTCGAAAGGGGTATGGTTTTTAGTTTGCGATGGAAGAGGTGTAAACTTTCTGATGTCCGGATGTCGATGAGGAGCTCATTCCACCATTTTAGGAGCCAAGACAGCAAACAGTCGTGATTTTGATGAGTGTTTAGCTCGCAGTGAGGGAGCAACGAGCCGATTGGCCGAAGCAGAGCGGAGTGAACGGACTGGCCATGTCCTGGATGTAGACTGGACCCGATCCGTTCATAGCAAAGTACGCAAGTACTAATGTTTTGAAACGGATGCGGGCAGCCACTGGTAACCAGTGAAGGGAGCGGAGGAGCGGAGCAGTGTGAGTGAATTTAGGTTAAAGACCAGTCGAGCTGCTGCATTCTGGATGAACTGCAAAGGTCGGAGGTCACTAGCAGGTCGACCTGCCAGGAGGGAGTCTAGGCGGGAGATGACCAGGGCCTGGACCAGAACTTAAATTTGTGGCTTTAAAAAGGGACATCTTGAAATTAAAATAAAACATATAATCATGCTGAGATAAATTCTCAATCCTTAAAATAATTTACATATCAAGGAATGAAGAAAGGCTATAATAACTCGTTTTAACTTTCATTATCTTATTTGATTCCGTTTCCCGGTTTGAAAACTTTCAAAAGCAGATTTCAACTTGTTTCTGATGCACGATCATCTTAATCGATTTGTTGATCATGAAAACACAAAAGAGCCAAAGCATCATTTAGGATTTCAATTAAGTGTTCTAAAACCAGTGAAGCAAATTCTTCTTATTTTCTTATAGATGGGATAGAGAGAGGAAGGAAGTAGAGAGGCAGCTCGGTGGTTTGGAATCACATGTTTCTGGGTAAAGTGCTCGTGCAGACGTTGTATGTGGTGACACTCTGTGACTCTGAAACTTTGTGCTACTGTGTGAATTGTGTTTGTCTCCACTGTAAATTCCTTTGTCTGTTATTTTTAGATCCAACATTCAGAATGAACGTCATCTTGTGTTTGGGATTTGGTGAGTTTTACTTTTAAAAATATTTTTGAATTAAAGATCTTATAGATCTCCATATGTCCCATATATGTATACACTTTGAAGCTACCTGGGATAATAACTGTTTTACTCATATACCTACAGAATCGGCAGTTTTTCTTTAATTTAATACTTGTCTCCTTCTGTGAATATATGGTATGAAATGCAGTGTGATGTTCTCTCCTCAGTGCTGGGTGCCCTCTCTGCTGCAGCCACGGTGATCCACACAAAACCCGGGCAGAGCGTCACTTTGGAGTGTGGGGTTGACTCCTACAGCGGAAGGCTAACGTGGCATCACAAGGATCAACTGATTTTTAACTTTGATTTGAAGCCCGGCTTCACTCGCAAAGGTAGTTCATAAAAACACATAACAGGACATGTGATCATTCAAAATCACCTCTGACATGTTTTCTCTGTGTTAGGCCCGGCTGCCATTAAGCAAAGGTCAAGGCTGAAGGAGGACAAGAATCTGGTGATTTCTGACGTGAGGAAAGACGACGCTGGAGCGTTTACCTGCGAAGCAGACGGGCGCCGCTACGAGCACACGCTTCTTGTGGTTTCAGGTCTGCAGCAGATCATTTGAGCATTGCACATGATTTACCTCGTCAGGACAATTAGAGTTATTCATTAGAGTAAAGAAAAACATAGCACATATTGTATTCTTGATAGCAGAAGCTGTATTGTTTTTAGTGCATGATAAATTAGATCAGAGTGGATTGATGAAAAAAAAAACACCAATATATAAAAAGCAACTTTTGTTCTTAAAAGCAAAAATAAATTTTAAAAAATACTTAAAAAACAAATCAACACTTTGACCTCCACACTTCTTTTATGTTTTTTCCCAGTATTTTACTATTCAACCCTTATAAAGTCAGGAGTGTCACAAGAGACGGATTAAAAACAAACAAAAAGACAGAAGTTGAAATATCCAGATTCTTGTGTTTAACATGACTCAAGCTTCAAAGGCACTGGATCCTTTTCAAAACGCCTCCCTACCTGACAAACCTCCACTTTCATCCGCAAGACTCACCTCACACTGTTCCTGTTGTAAACTTCCTGTTGAAAATGTGTAGCTGAGAAATATTCAAGGTTATTTCTCTCTTTAGTAAACGTCTATTTTCTGATGGTAAAACTGATCACACTGATGGAGGTCAGTTAATGAAGTGAAGATGTTCCAGTCGTTACCACCTGGGAACTAGAAGGTCTCTCAGTAAAGTGCGTTTCTCCACCATGGTCCAACAGCCTCTTCATTACAGCACATCTAAATTCACTAGATTCAGATTTTTATCTGCAACAAATGCAATTTTTCATCATGCCTCAATAATGATTCTCTGAAAATTTGAGAAAAATTTAAAATATGTCAGAAAAGGTTGAAAAAAATAATCTGGGATCCATGCCCAGATCTGCACCAAAAGCTAAACGACTTCTCCTCTGACCCATCAGAGGAGAAGTCCCTCCAGTAGTTTTTGTCTAATCAGGCTAAATAACATAAATAACATATCCTCCTGTTAGTCACATGTGTTTAAAAGGTGTTTTATCCTTTTCAGCATAGCTTCCCTTTCTCTAATCGACTCTCACTGGTTCCTGGTTTGTTGTCAGTGTCAGCCAGGCCCTCTGAGGAGCTGCAGCCGGGCAGTGATGCGACGCTCCAGTGTGAGGTCACAGGCCTGACCTCGGACTCCACTGTGCAGTGGAGGGGGCCGGACGGAGGGGCCCACCCGGGGTCAGACGTCAAGCTGAATCCTGTGGTCGCCTCGCACGCAGGGGCCTGGCAGTGTGAGTTCTCCTACGGCGGGGAGACGTACAAAGAGAAGCTCGACGTCAAAGTAAAAGGTGTGACACTGGCTTCTCTGCCTCTGAGAACACAGCAGAAACTTCCCCATGTGGTCAGCGAGAAAAGCAAGTGTGTTTGTGTTTTTCCTTTCAGTTCCTGTGACCTCAACATCCCCCCCTGTCCTGAGACCAGGGGTCAACAAGGCGACACCGTGCCCCGGCTGTGCGTAATGCTTTGGATTCTTTTGTGGCCTCTGACCCAAAAATAATGTGAAAGTGACTTTTCACAGGAAGCATCACTGACTCGTGCTCCTCTCTTCCTGCCACGCTGTGTGTTTTCTCTCTGCTGGAGCAGGCGGTGCTGACCCTCCTGGTTGGTGGGGTCCGCTCGGCTGGTGGCTGTGGGCTGCAGCAGGAGCCGGCTGCGTGGTCGTGCTCCTCCTGACGGCGCTCGTCATTGTCTTGTGCAGGAGGATCAGGAGACGCAAGGTAAGTGAAGGATGGAGGAGCATCAGGAGGAGCAAACAGAGAAGGAGCTGATGACCCTTTTTTTTCTTTTCCACTGTAGAGAAGATTGCAGCAAATGAGGAAGAATGGCCAAAGATCAGCCAGGCCCAAGACGTACTGTCAGTGTAACTGGTAAATTCTCCTCACTTGGCTTCTCTATTATAATGAAAAAAGATTCTCAGTTCACTTTACAGATGCTTTCTAATAGACTCCCTTCGCTTCGTAATCACGACTCCTTGACCTTCATTTCCACGCCAGCGCTCGCAGGGAGCTTCATTATTGTCTCATAATTAGCGTGAACACGTCTCCTCTTCTCCTTCCTCTTTATCGCAGCCGGGCAGCTGCGGAGAAACCACAGCGAGGACGTCAGAAGGCGAGGCCGTCCACCCTCGCTCTGAAGCCCCTGCTAATGGAGTGATGGGAGAGACGGATAGAAGAGAGAGGGACGCGGGGAAAGGGGACAGAGGATTAAGTGGAGATAAAGAAAGAGAAATGGGAAAGAGAACCCCTGCGAGCAAGTGGCCTGAATGTAAATGGACTTTTGAATGCCGGTGGAAATCAAATCAAAATGTAAAAGTGTATTTCTCACCGAATATAATCTGTAGTTATTCCTCATGCAGCAAGTATCTCTGCATCCTCCAGCTTCCTCACCTTCTGCCTAACATCCAGCTGACTTCAATATCCCTTCTTTCTTTGGTGTTTTTGATGTATGCGTTGTATAGTTTATGTATTTTTCTTGTTGGTTGTAAAAGGCCTGAGTATTGTGCTGAAATGTATGTGTGTTCCCCCCCTCAGTCAATAAACTATAAAGAAACCCAACCGCAGAGTTTGTAAATTCATTCTGTCCTCGTGAAAAAGAGGAAGGAAGTTTCCATCAGGGATGAAACAGTGACGCTGACTGTGCAGTTGTGTTTGGATATATCTTTTTACGACGTAACGCAACATCAAACTCTATCTTTTCTTTTTTACTATGATTTTAAACTGTACCTGCATCAGCCCTGAAGACCTGAATATATGCCCCACAACTGGTGCAGGGACGCAGGTGTGATACCAGTGCTGTGCTACATAGTGTGAAAATACACAGTAAACACCTGTTTCACACAGTAACACAACACCGCCAGTGGCATATAAACACACATTCATATATATATATATACACATGTGTATATTGATATGTAATTAAAAATGAATATGGGTTGATGTGTTTACAGCATGTCATCTAGTACTTAACCGACATGATGGGATCGTAGTGCTGCCTGACTTCCAGTGTGTGTGTGTGTGTGTGTGTGTGTGTGTGTGTGTGTGTGTGTGTGTGTGTGTGTGTGTGTTTGTGAGACACCTGCAGTGCATGAAGCCGACCAAATGTCAGAGCTGAACTTATCGCTGCACTGAGCACATCACATGTGAGTACTCCTGAACACACTGTATGTATTTTTGCTGTGTATTCTTCTGGCTTTAGCTGCTTTAAGGGATTTTCTGACACAGAACAGACTTAAGTCAGGATGTAAATCTGTTTGTCGACAAAACAGCAACGAAAACGGACAAATCTCATCGACGCAGACAGAAACCCAGGCTGTAGCATTCAAACCTGGTCTCGTTCAAGGCCGCAATTTAAGATTTTTAAAAGGTTCTCGTCCCGGTCACGTCTTTGTTGGTTGTGTTTTTCCAAATAATTGCAACGAATTAAAATTATGTCACAGGAATATTCCTAGTGTTGCTGGGTGACTTGTGATATTCAGCTGGAAATTGCAATCACGTTTCATTAACCTTGGATTATTTCACCACGATGTCTGAGGGTCTGATCCTCTGTGAGACGTGTTTCAGATTTAATTGATCTTATTTGTTTGTAAGTTTAAAGAGCAATACTAATGGCAACATGCTGCAGGTTTTGTAATCATCGACACAGTTGTGATGAAACGTTTCTGCTCTTACGCAAGAAGCCCACAAACTGACAAACTGATGTCTCTCTGTAAATATACATGTTATATAGTTTTAAACCCGGTAAGAGGTTAACGTTTCTGTTCTTTGTTGGTTGCTCCTGTTCACTGCTGATATCAGCTGTTGCTAAGGGCTACAGCTTCTTGGCCTCTTTGCTGCCACATGCAAAACGCTTGTTGCTGCCTTTAAAGACCAATAATCAAATAATAATTGTAATAATAATTATTAAGTCTATGATAGAAGCATTTTAATTAACGGTAACTGCCTTTCGAAGTCTTTCTATTTGGAAATATTACCATATTACAATATTTTTTTTTACAAATAATGCACATATTTTTGCCAGAAAATATATATAAATATGTTCAAACATTGCCAATATTGTTCTGCAGAGGACTCATAAGTATTCATGGGTTTCAAATAACTTCATATTCATTTATGGCTTCATGTTATCAGCGTGAATATGATGCCTTGGTCATGCATTTGTTATGCACTATTACTGTAGAACCTGTAACATGAATAAGGTCTAAATTCTGCCAGAATTACCAATTACAAGCTAATGTTATCAGCCATTATCTATTTAATAAAGTTAGTTTGTTGTTGACCTAAACTTTAATGAACGTAACACAAACGTTCAATGTGGCGCGTGGACATCGGCCTCGAAGCAGCAGCAGCCTAATTCAAACGGATCTTTAATTAATTGCAACACATATAAAACTCTGGTTTCATCCACTCTGATACTGAAGAAACTCAACTGAAAACAATTGATGCTATAAAAGAGATTTAGTTCGGCTCTTTCTCTTGTTTACTTTCTGACTTGCGTCTGATTTCTTTGTCAGGCGATTAAACTTCTTTTACTTTAGGGAATTGCTTATGTTTTCCAAAAGAACTATTTTACAGCATAAATAACATTTTCAACTTGTCGTAGTAAAAGTATGACATATTAAAGTACTCTCTAGATATTAAGAAGACATGAAGTAACTTAAGGGTATTTGATAAATTACATTTTGCATTCATATTTGTTTTCTAGTTTTAGCAACCGCTCAAAACATCACATTCACTCGTTCAGACACATTTACACAGCATTTGTTTGCCCATTGCTTTTACCAGAGTATCTCTCACACACACATCAGGGGCATGGAGCCTTGGATCCGACCGCCGACCCTCTGGTTAGTGGATTCCCGCTCTACCCCCTTTAGCCACGGCTGTGCCAATATTCCCCCCAATATATTTATATATTTATATTGTAAGGGCTGAGCCTGCAACTCCCAGATATCAGCAGGCACTTGTTAGTTGTTGGTACTCGGCCAGATTCTTCTGCAACGATCTTCTTTTCATCCTTGTTTTGGGGCTTTTTTACTCAAATCGGCTCCGTGGGACTACGTTTTAAATAATCTGTCCAGAAAAGAAACAGTTTGGCCGTTAAAGACTCCTTGTTTGTCTTGTGAGTATGTTTATGATCATTGTCCTGCATCGGCCTCCCATTTAAAGCCCTTTGTACGAATAAGAGCAATGATTCCTGCACTCTTACACCATCAAACTGGAAAATCATCACTGTAAACTCAATGTGTTGGAATATAGACCCCGAATGAAGCAGCACTGTTTATACTGCACAGTAAAGAAAAGTCGTTAAATGTATGAGTTCCCGTTCCTGGAGAGGCTCCATGTGTTTCTGTGGCCCAGGGGATTGTTTCCTTATGAGAAATAAGGATTCCCTTTCCGCGGCTATTACTCAGTGTTCTTCTTCATCGTTTTTTACACAAACACAGTCATCCAAAGTGAAACTGAAATTTCTGAACCAGTGTACGTTCCACCCTCCCACTTGTATTTCCAATTGTTCAATCATTGAAAAACAATCGGGGGAACTGAATTTCCAACATTAGAGAAACAAACTCTTTGAGACACCTGCTGCCAATTTGTGTCATGTAAGTTATTGTCACCTGTGCTCAAACAACAGATGCAAAGTGATGTTGTTTTACATTGTATTGATTTCTAACAGCTGTCTGTCCACAATCCTTCAAACTACGTTGATCTGAGAGGTGGTTTCCCGTTCTGTAAACTCCCCTCATGTGTCGCTTCAGTTCCACGCTGCAGGTTCCACTTAAGCGGTGGAATCAAATAAACTGCAGCTGTCTTATCTGTAGACGTGAATCTGCAGATGACGTAGTATCGTGAGCTGATCGTGACTTGCAAACGTTTTCTGACAAATCTGATAGTTAAGTCCAATTAGGTTCACATTGTTTCAAGCCTTTATTAATACAATTCTGGTGCAGATGAGCGTGAAAATTCGTTTTCAGCCAGTGTAATTCTTCTAGTCCCTATTGTCTGTGAAGAAACATTGTTTCAATGCATCTCTAATGGAGAAGACTAGGAGACAAAATGCACAGTCTGTTCTCCGTGGGAAAATACTGAAGTTCATTTGAAGCAAATATGAACTGTCAGCAAATAAACTTGGACTAATCTAGAGGAACCTCTTCTAATTCTACTTCTTGTAAATCCCCTCCTCTTCTTCCTAAGTCAGTGTTTTCTTGCTGATCTGCAGCAGTAGGAGAAAGGGTGAATCTGTTTTCACTAAAAAGAGTGTCAACCTTTTTATTTACAGTTAAGTGTGGAAGTTGGTCGCTGGTTCGCTACACAGGAGAGAAGTTAAAAGTTCAGTGGTTTCTCTTGAAGCAACAACGTAAATGCAGGTTCACGGTGTAGAAATACATTAAATGTTTAGATAAATTGTGGCGGCAGCGGCTGCAGGTTGGACTCTTTGCTGCACGTCTTCCCTTCTCGTTCTCCCCCTTTCACGCTTTAACTTGGTCCCGTTAGTAAAGGTCTGATGTCACAGATTATCTTTAACAGAAAAATAATGGAAAAAAGTATTTAAGAGGAAGTGAATCTGCAAGAGGACAGAAAAAGGAATAGGTGAAAATTGAAGTTTCATTAAGAGTCCACAGCTGTCAAGTGTTATTTCCTGTTTTTGAGAATAAGATGATCTCAAATATTTACAGGAATGCTGCATCTACAGAAACATTAGATTCCTCGGTACGTGGGAGCGCTGCAGCCGTTTTTCCGACGGTGAACCAGCGTCATCGCTCAACTCATTAGTTTAAACCTAATCACAGCTTCACAGTCACAGTTTGGCTGCTCGACTCATGCTGAGCCGTGATGCTGTTTTCCTATAAAAAAAACCTAAAAATAACCTCACACACATCAGGCTCTCACCAGTAAAACACAAACAAGACTCGATATCACAACTATTCCAACGACACCAGGCTTCTTCTGAGCGATGCTTGAAATCCACATCCAAAAAGGAAAATAATCCTATTTTCCCGTATCCACGCTGCAGGCTGCAAACAGTGCAGTGGCGGCAGATAAGTAAATACCCTACAAACCACTGGTGTGCGCGGGCGATGGAGGTGGAGTGGTGAGTGGGAGAGAAACACACGAGAAACATTTCTGTTGTCATCGACTGTTTCACAACCCCGAGGATCCAGAAGCAGCTTGAATGAAGTCCCCCGCATGACAGACACGTTTTCAGTCGTTGAGCAGAATGTCACTTGTTTCTGATTTCAACATAATTTCCACTGACATTTTGTGTATATCTGAACCATCACAACTGTAACTTAAATCCAGTGTGAACACGGTGTCTTCACGTCTTCTCAGGGCCTCACACATCCTCTGGTGTTTTGTCTTCCTGCCTCGCTTCAGTCTCCCACTATATATATTATAATATCTAACAATTCTACATTAAAATACCTACAAATCTGCAAATTTATTCAAGGTAAACTCGTTAAAGATCAGTACTATCCACTGCCATTTGCTGCGTAACCTCCAATAAACTTGAATACGATACCTGATCTGAGTCGCGTCAGGTAGATTTTCATCAGTAATGGTGAAGACATTAACTCCCATGATCCCACGCTGCTTCACGATGTTATCAAACTCACTCTGTTGCCGTCGATATGATTGACAGACGTCTGATGGCCGAAGTTACGTTTGAGCTCTTTTCAGACATGAACTCCGGAGAACGTCCGCACAAATGGGTCCAGCCTTTCGCCGGAGGTTTGCCTTTCACGCATGAAGAATGCTGCGGGTTCTCTGTTTTTATTTACCCAGCATCAGCTCTAATCATCAAAAACTCTCTTGACATCTTCCTTGGTTTCTACGTCTTTGACTCAGATGTTTCATCCTCCTGATGAGATAATTGAAATCTTTTTGGTTTTTAAATGTTTGCCTCCATTATTCAGAGTTTTTACAACAGAGGAGAATGTCCAGAGCCTCTTACTCAAACGTTTACTTTCTCCCATGAAGGCCCTCTGGAGAATGTCTATGTTTAGTGAATGAAAGCAGCTACATTGATCATTTAAGATTGTTATAAAACACAGAGCTTCAGGGAAACCCTCTGTGGGAGAGGACAAAGACGAGGGCACAAAAGATACATATGAAAATCAGTGAATCATCCTTGATTCTTGCTCGCGGCCCACAGCTTTTGTCGTTTTCAGTCACGATATCACACACGACCTGGTTAGGTGTGTGACTAATGAGGGAGTCCTCACTTTCAGGTGTTTTCCATCTAAATCTCTGCGAGAAAACCCAGAGAGAAGGAAACAGTCAAACTTAAAATCTATTCTACGTGCAGTTTCTATCCAGATGTGGTCTCAGGCGAATATCCATCGACACGAGGCCCACCAGAAGTAAACGTTTCTGTGTGGCAGCTGTAACTTGGAGGTTTTGTTATGAGGAGCGAACAGAGAGCGGGTTTCATCCGGAGCTCAGAGGGAACAGAAGCAGGTGTGAGGCCTTCATGTACAGAGGCAGGCGGAGAAAACCTCAGAGAGACACATGAGACGTGTTTGTTTTGTCCTTGTTGTGGTTCACGTCTCTAAACCACCTCGACACTTGTTATGCAGTTCACGTCCCTTAAAGATCCCTGTAGCTGCTGGTAGTTAGCAAACTGTCCTCAGGCAGATCATCTCAGCTCTGGATGAAGAGTTGTTGTTTTGTTATAATGACAAAAAATTCATGTTTTCAACGCTGTCAATCGTCTGCATTTGAGATATTTTGTCCTCTTAGCCTCTTTTAAACGTCATTTTGAACATCAATAAGCTGATTTTAGCACTGTTTCCTAAAATGTTGCTGAAAAGAAAGAAAAGAATTGTACAGATGTGGACTGTGGCTGCCAATCCAGTCTTATTCACCTGCTTTTACCTTTTCAGAAACTGTCAGATCATGGGATAGGTTTAAAGATGTTTACTCTCAGTGTTAAAACTATACTGAATGTCACTCAGTAGAGTGCATACCTTCGCCAAGGCCCCACAGTCAGCTTGAATTCACACAATCATAGATATCAGTCACTTAACCGTGCCTGATTTTATGAAATGAAGATCCCCTAAATTATTCCCTGGGAAATTGGTGAACCCAATTCTGAAAATTAAACATTTGATCTAGCAAAGTTTAAATCCCGGACCGACACCATAATTGAATGGGGCCTTTCTTTAGTTCAATCTTGCTTACAAACCAACAAACAGACAGGGCGGGGTGGAGGAAATCCTACCAGTGATACTGTAACATTAACAGTCCCAGTAATGATATATCTAACTTCAGTAAGGATGATAACAAGCTGTTCAACACAAAAACTCCGACGGCAGCCCGAGCAGACTGAGATCCACGTGTGTTCTGCTACTGAGACTTTACAGCAGGATCGGAGATAAGCACCGGCAGATGTTTGGCTGTTTCGCAGGTGCACAATAAGTAATAAGAGAATTATTGGGAACTGCAGAGAGTAAACCGATCTGTACACAGGATGAGTGACAATTGATTTTCTCCATTTCAACAAAACACAACACAGGAGGATTGAAACACTGATTTTACAGTGAACGCGATGTGATGGAAATTCATCTTGAGATTTGAAATAATGAAATTCTCTGACTGGAGTTGCTTTTGAGTCTTTATAATAATAAGCTCTGCAGAGTTTATACAACAAGCACGGGTGCTCAAAATGGAACAACTGGCCGCAATTCACAAAAGCCAGAACTTATACATAGAGGAGTTTCATAAGACATGCTATGAAAAAAAGACAAGCCAGAACTAATATTAAGAGGTGCTTCATAAAACGTAATATGAAAAAAGACATGAAATCCTCCTCTGTGTCTATCTGCTGTGTCTGTCCGCTGTAGCAAACTCCCTGTTTGCCAAGGCCACAGCCGTGAGACACCTGCTCAGTTTTCCCTTACTGCAACTTTAGGCCCATAAACCCAACTGGACTATGTGTTGCTGCAAAATCTGAACATATTATGATAAATGCCAAAAAATACAGATACAGATTCGTGGAGCAGGGTCCATTCAAAGCAGTATCATAAGAGGGAGTTAAGCTCAGGGCTATATTTAGTTAAAGTTATGTTTCTGACATCCATGCGAGTGCATATACCTCCATTTTGCAAAGGCCAGACTGTCCGACATGTGTCTGTCATGCTCTTAAAATTGAAAAACTGGATATAAGATAATTGGGGTCGGCATCAAAATGTAATGGGTACTTGAACCAAGCAAATCGGTTTGGTGCATTTTGAGTAATATTACGGCCAAATAAACAAACAGACCTGTGTGAGTTTGTTGACGCACCAGAATGTCGTCATTCGTTTGGTTTAATTTGAGTTTTATCATCAAATACTAATTAATAAGGAGACAATAATGAGTTCAGATTAAAACATCAGTGGAAACCTCTTCCATAAACTGTCGGGTTTCATTCGTATCATTAACAGACTCGCTGAGACCAGAATTTGATGAAACCTTCAGATTTTTATTCTAAATTCTCTTCAAATTATCAAAGATCCAAACACGGGTTGCCGAGGTAACTTGTCACAAAAGAAGCACATAAAGTTTTCAGTCAGTTGCACTGTGACATATTGTGATGGAGCTTTAACGGAGCGATTACGTACGACTATTTTACACTGAGGAAAAGTAAGTTACGTAATTTTAAAGCTCCTCAAAAGGTAATTTAAGATTTTAAGATGGATATACTTTGGACATTTTTAAATATATATATATTATTTAGGTTGTTTTAATATTTACACATATGAAAGAGAAGGTTTTTTAAAAAAAGTGTTAGTGCGTATTCATTATGCTGAGAAGTTTCAAAGAAGAATCTATACTGACGCACGCACATCAGCATTTACTTGCTTCCTATGGAAGACGTCTTAATGTAGTTGAGACATAAATAAGTGTGAGTGTATGAGTGTTCATTTCAAGACATTGTCTTGTTTAATGGTAACAATGTCTACAGTTAAAGTAGATTAATGTGTGAGGAGACGCACAGGGACTGGTCATGGAGTTGAGAGAAATCGTAAAAGATGAAAATGTGTTGATCTCTGAGATTTTAATTCTCCTGATATATCTATTTGACCATATATATATATATATATATTAAAGTCCCATATCTTTCAGCATCTGTCCCAGCGAAATAATTTCCTTTTCCCGATTAAGAAATTGATTTTTTCTTTGGAAACATCAAGTTTTTCTTTGACAGATGCTTTTTTTGTTTAACATTTTCCAGCCGTTCATAGCTTTTGTTTTCTGATAAACTAATTATGTGTCTACATCCGAACAATTATTTCACCAGGGGAAAATCAACTGAGCGATTAAAATAAATTAGGACGTAAACCGACCGTGTGCAAACGATAGCACGATAAAAAAAGATAATGAGTTCAGTGGGACTCCTTCATGTTATTAGGCAGCGACTCCTATGACAATTAAAACATTTTTGTTCGGTTTGTTGTTTATTTGTGAGTCTGATAACATGCTGGCTAAATTATGTCGACCGCCTGATGGGCTTTATTTTTGCATCGTCCGATAATATAATGTCACATATAAGTTTTTTGTCCTAATTTAGAGATGAACTGTTTTAAGATGGTAAAGAAAGGTTCAGTGATCTTGCTTTCGTCCTCTGTAACAACCAATCCAAGGTCAGGATTCTGACTTTGGCCTTGATCAACAACTCTGCGTTTCTTTCTCTAGACCAATCGGTGGTGAGGGAGGTGCAACAGCTCTTAAAAGGGTTTGTTTGATAAATATTCAGCATTTCCTCTCGACACCAGATCAGTGAACATCGAGGGACATCTCAGCGACGACAATCATAAGTATAATGATTTCTTTTACATTTTTACCTTTTGTTCATATAACTGATAATATGTAATATAATACCACGTACACCATCTGTTTATTTTCTTTCTCTTCAAACTGATTTCAATTTTGTATCCAAATCATAAACAGCACAATCATTAACAGCAGGCCCAGCGGGGCTTAGACGTCGTAGAGAGTTTTATATTTTCATTTTTCTAATGTAGGTACAAGACAAGATTAATGGATCAACAGCACAGACAACACTTTGATTTAAACGGACAGGAAATATTGAAGTTTTAAACATAAAGATATTAACAACATATTTCTTAAATATTTATTTTTATAAATTTGTCATTACGCACAAATTCATTGTTGCATTTGTTGAATGTCTTTATTCTTTCTTTAAGCTTTGTCACAAATGTTCAGTCGTTATGCACTCTGCAGCTGACCGCTACAAAGAGGACAAGCGCTATAGATACAACTTTACAAATTATAAATCTAAACTTTGATTATATAGTAATAGTAAAACTGAATTTTATTTTAAATTGATCTTTGCATACAATGTATTAATAAATTCATAGATACATCAACTTAATCCTGTTATTCTGACTTTCTTAATAAGAGAAAAAAAAACAATTTCTGTTCAAACTGCAGCTTTTACAGCATCATTTATTGAGGCGGAAATTTAAGAAAGTAAGAAGATGTTGAACTTCATCCAGCAGGACTTTTAATTAATTTAACTAATTAATAATAAAAAAAAAGATCACTTTAGTAAAGAAAAATATATCCGAGTAGTTCTTCTCTTGTTTTCTTCCTTCTCTTTGCTCTCCTCCTCCCCTCGTTCACCTCTCCCCTGGGTTTGGCCTCACCCTCTCTTCCCCCCTCCTCCCCTCCTCCCCTCCTCCCCCTCTCCCCCCTCTCCACCCTCCATGTTGACAACAGACACCATCGTCTGACTTGTTTCTGGGTTACAGCTCCACAGGTGCGATGACTGTTTTGTCTCGACTCAACTTGTCTTTTTCTTACAAATTCAGAGTTATCGCATCTGTAAGAAATGACACAATGTTATTTATTTTCTTTCATCGTTTCAATCGGACATGTTGACATATGGATTATAGTCAAGTGTTTAAAATCCTTGATCTTATCCTATTATACTTGAAACTTACACAAACCCTTTGCTCTGAGATTTTCCTCTTTGATACAAACATCACCTCAGATATGAATGTTTCCTGTTGCTTATCTTGAGGCACTGACATGAATTGAACCAAAAACATGCACCATATTTAAAGGTTGAGGCCCCGCACACACGATAGTAGCATTTTAAAGCCATGAGCCCAATTAGATCAATATATTATGATTAATGTTGGTGTACATACAATAAATAATAATTTGTTACCTTTTTGAATTAGAAATATATATCCTGATTATCACGTCGCATATTGTTGCGTTAAGTTGTGACGGAGACTTTTGCTGACAACTTATTTTATTACATTTTATGTATTTATTGAAACGCTGACAGTAAGGACATGACAGGACTTTAGGGGAGAGAGAGATGGACGGACTCGAACCAGGGACGCATCGATCACGGTCTCGCTATACATCCACCATGGAGTCCCAGCTTTAATATCTTTGTGCCACAAATATATTAATCAGAACCCTGGACCATAAGTCATGTTAACATATTGTTCCAAAAAATACTGAAAAGCTTATACATTCCAGTTTTTTTTAGGGCTGGGCAAGTTAACTCGTTTTATTCGAGTTAACTCAAGTGATGAGTTAGCTCGATTAATTATTTTATCTCGCATTAACTCAGGTTTGATAATTTATTGTTTTATTGTGAAAGTCAGGCTTTTATTTTGTGAAAGTCTGTTGCTGACTGCTGCGGAACCGGAAAAAAGAAAATAATTGGCGGATAAACAGCCATGGATAAGGGTACGGAGCTTTTACATGGTCATTTTCATTTTAAAGTTCATCCAGACGGCGTCGAGTCGACAGAACCAAAGTAATTTGTAGCCACTGCCAAGGTGAATTTTCTTATCACTGGAGTACTTCCAGTCTAAAATATCACCTAAATGCAAAACACACAGTTGATATCAGCAAATCACTCAACGAAACAGCGAGCGGAGCGAGGCTTCGGCAGACTACGTTATACGCAGGGAGGAGTATACATTTTTCATAACGAAGAGGATAACATTAATGCCCTGGCAGTGGCATTGAGCTTTAATTTTGTATTTGCTTTGATAACATTGTTAAGTTGAGATTTACACTGAATATTTTATTTAACTGCTACTGTATTAAATGCTGATGTTAAAAGTGTTTGCACAACAAATGTTATGGCACTTTCGTTCATATGGCAGAACATTGAAAATAAAATTGCGCTATACACTCCTTCTAATTAATTATTGGATTTTGCGTATACAAATGCGATTAATCGTGATTAATCAGGGAAATCATGCAATTAATCGCGATTAAAACTTTTAATCGTTGCCCAGCCCTAGTTTTTTTATTTATATATTTCTTTGTTAGTTCTTGTAATTTTTGTAAGACCACAAACCAGATGCTAACACGCATTGCGCCGCATCACCTGTTTATACAGCGTAATGCATTAAATAGTGCCACATAAATAAATAAACAACGATCTGCATCAACTTTTACGTAACATTTTATTTCATCTTTTTGTGACAAAGGCTCTCGACACATTGAATTCAATTCAAACCTAAAAGACTCGACCAGACCTTACTTATAAAACAATGAATAAAGTTGTGCTTCAGTTATTTTTAAAATTATGTTCATTTATTTGATTCAAGGGGGAAGTAGTTAAAACTTGAATTGAAATTAATCTGTACATTTTCTCGTATAGGGTCAAATCAATATAAAAGCAGCATGAAAAATCTTTGAAACGATTTTTGTGCACATACTGTGTTCACCATAGAGACGTAAGAGACGTGTGGGGGCAGGGAGATGACGGAGCCGTATAGGGAAAGAAAAAAAAACATCTATCCTAAACCACAGTATATCTGTGCTGCCGCTGCTGTGGTGTCTTTTTTCTGTCTGTTTAAGCGTGGAGAGATCCGTCTTTCGTGGAACAGCAGAGGAAGAGAGGGGGTGTGAGAGGCAGGGGGGGGGGGGGGGGACTGGGATACGAATCTGCACCTTAACTAAATCAAGGCCCACCACAACCCAGCGTACGCTCCGACTCTCTTCCCTCCAACATTTGTCTGTGTCTTTTCATCCAAAGCCCACCACAGGCCGCCTACTCTCAACCCTCTGAACTTCTCTTCTTTTATCTTCTTAAATCTCTAAATCTGAGACCACCACAGACCCCTCTCGGCTTCCTGCTGAGGGGTTTTACTCTGCAGAGAAATTTCATATTGTATATCACACAGAACGATATATACGCAGGGATATATCTACGGTAAAAATATATATTTTTTCGAACAGATGCTTTTCTAAATTATTCTGTTCAATCTTAAATAAAGTGTTCAAATATTTTTTTGATACATACCTTTGCAGACTGCCTTAATCAGATCCCTTGCTTGAAAAAATTATCTTGAATCATTTGTAATAAGTATTTTTGGCTCTACATGCTCCTTGTTGGAGGTAAGAAATGTAATGCTACGCAGACGACACACAGTTGTATATTCACGCCCTGTTACTGAGCATTTTTTAACAGACTCCTTAAAGAGTACTACAACTTCAGAGAATCTATATGAACATGTTTCCTGGATGTTTCTAAACTGCCTGTTTTTTCAGACTTGTGATCGTGATGGAGAAGTTTGTCCTCATTCTCTTACCTGCCCTCATCTCAACATCAGGTTCGATGTCCTGATTCCAACTGATTGGTTTATTTGAACTTGGGGCAGGATATTTGTTTTTAACACATAACATCCCTCTCACTGTCTTAGGTGCCAAGGAATCAGTTTATGCTCGTGTAGGAGATGATGTCGCCCTAAAGCCTCCAGCGATTATCGATTTAAATCTTTATGTGCACTGGATGTTTCAAAAAGTGGACGCCCCTTCTCTTGCCTGGAGCAATCACATGGGTGGAAAAAAATTCACTGAAGGTAAACAATGCATTTACTTATTCATATTCATATTCTCGGTATAATAACCTATTTGTACCATCGAATGAGTTTAATTTCATGTGCTTCTGATAATAACAATCAGTATTTCTTGCCTTGCAGATGAAACCTGGAAAGCTAAGTTGACCTTGTCTGGCGACTCACTGGGCATCAAAGACGTCCAACCAGAGAACTTTGGGACATACTTTTGTAAAATTGAATATAGAAATCAAAAAGTACTTATCCATTCCATCGAACTTATCAAACTCGACGGTAAGAGTGAAAACAAAGAGACGTGTTCTGCTCAGTCATGGCATGTTCTTTCAGGAGAGGGCTATTATACATATGTTGTTTTAAACATACTCCAGAGGCAGATGTTTTGTTCAATAGTCAAGCCTAAAAGCAATTTGTTTATCACTGGTTTAAATAGTTGACATTCTGGTGAAATTACCTGATTGAAGCGTAACGTTTTTTGCTCTCCTTAATTTCTGTCCTAGTGAGTGTGACCCCAGCCAATCCTCTGCTGCCTGGAGAATCTCTGTCTCTGTCCTGCACCGTAGATCACAAGAAGCCTGAGATCTACTGGCTGAATCCCAGAGGCGTGAAGAACAACCAGGGAACAGACACAGTGAGAGTCACAAGCCAAGACGATGGCATGTGGACCTGTGTAGTGGCAGAAGATAAACGGGTCAAAATGCCTGTAAAAGTTATGGGTGAGTTACTGTGAAAGCACAAGTTTGAATTTCACAGAAGTCAACCCACGTTCCGCTGAAAACTTTATTTCTCTGTTGTCTCTCTTTTCAGGCCTTTCTCCAGCTCCTTTACTTCCTCAATACACATCTACATCCTCACGCCTCACTGTCCCCTGTTCGATTCCTCCTCCCATCACCTGGGAACAGATCAAAGCTAAGGAGGTCCAGGAAGTTCACTGGCAATTCTTCCCTGCAACATCATCAGGCCTCAATTCCAATGACGCCCAGAGGCTCTTCTCCCTCTCACTCGATTCGCTGAGCTGGAAGGAAGACCAAGCCCGAGGTCTGAGTCCTGCACGAGACACCAAAAAAGGAAATCTGGAACTGACCAGAAAGCTGGGCAGAGTGGACGACAGTGGGGACTACGTGTGCACTATGAAATTTAAAAATGGCCTGACCCTGAACAGGACGGTACACGTGGAGGTGTTGCAAAGTAAGTCTAAGTGAATCACACGGCACAGGCCCAGCTCTGTGTTACCCTCACATCTGTCAAGTGAATATTTGTTTGCTCGTTCATTATCATCGCAGCGTCCTCGTATATATATTTTTTGACATCAGGTTTGTTTGCGTCCTTCTAATTGTCATTCATGTCATTCGTGACAAAGTCGGACATAATTACTCGTTTGCCACCTCTCTGCTTCTGCTCTCTTGCACCATGCGCGTGTTTAATTTATCTGCTGCAGAGTTTATTTGAAAATGTCCCCGTGTGACATTTGTCTAATTCAGTGGTTAATACACTAGTCTAGCTCCACTTGTTTTAATAGAGTATAACAAGCTGTCCCTCTGCCAGAGGAACGTGATAAAACAACATGTTTTAATTGGACTTTGAGTCCTGAGCCTTTAACATTTGTCATTTTAAGTTTTTTTCCCTAAAGTCCCCTGATCTGATGGATTAATGCATTTGCTCTTGGACCTTGTTGTTGCGTGATCTCACTGGAGTCCAGCTGCAGCATTCATGGTTTCTCTTCAGCTTTGTTGGGGATTTACCTTCATCTACCAAACCAAATTAAATGTTGCACGTATTTAAAAGACTGTTGATTTGTGTAATTCAGGAGCTTATTTAACATGACTCAGGTTTGGTTTGTGTAGTGATGTCCAAGCCAGTTAGAAATAAACAACATGAAACATTCAATTTCACATTCTAATCTGATTATAAGTGGTAAAAGTGATGACTTATAAATAGTTTTATGTTTTTCTGAGTGTGTGATTATATCATAACTCACTAATACTGTACCGCTTTTCTTTTTTTCTCAAAGAAACACAAAAAATACAAAGAAACACACACACAATACATAAAAAAATTATTTTAATAAAATAAAGAAAAGAAAAACTGGGGATCCCTCCCCGCTCATCCCCTGAATCAACCCTTAAGGTTCATTAAAAGTTAATTTCAAGCCTCCATATGTTCCTATTGTTTTTTTATGTAGTGTGGTTGTGATAATAATGCTGTATGCAGTGCAATGTTTTATATTTCTTAAGCATATTGTGATTATTGATATTAAGTTTCTCTGGCAGGAGCCGCAACAGATCACTCAGTCAGATTCAAATATTAAAATGTGAAAAAGACGTCAGCTTCAGAAAAGACAACTGTAGACTAATGGTTTCTTCCCTTGCTCCCCAGTCGCCTCCTCACCGGGACCACACCTCCTCTCTGGCCAGCAGCTCAACCTGACGTGTGGCGTGGGCCAGCCGCTGCCCTCTGACCTCCAGCTGCAGTGGACCCGACCTAAACGATCAGCCCAGCCTGGTCTGAAGTCTGACCAGCAACTCGACCTTCTCACCATCCCAGAAGTGAGCACGGACGATGGAGGACTTTGGGTGTGTGTGCTGTGGCAGGGTGAGACGCAGCTGACGTCGGCTGCGATAACGTTGACGATAGGTGAGCACAGGAAGTGAGAGCAGAGCAGGAAGTATGACATCAGCGTGACCTTGTGGCCACAGTTTTGAAACTACAGAAACTAGGTTTTACATGGTGCGTTCTCTACTGTATCCTGTTTGACAACTGTCCTCCTCCTGTTGTTTGCAGAACCCAAACTTAGTGTGTGGATGCTGGTGATCGCGTGCAGCTCTGCAGCCATCGTGGTCCTCCTCCTCCTCATCCTCGCTCTCATCCTCCACCGACGCAGACGTGTACAGTCAAATAATTTCTACATCTTTTTTCGTTAGATCACAATTGGCCATTAATGTGGCAATAAAAGTTAACTCTCAATCTCTCTGTGTCTGTCTCACTCTGTGGCTGACATTAGCAGAAGATGAGACACCTCAGGCATCAACTCTGCCGATGCAAAAAGTACGTACTAACCATTTCCTGGACTGATGAAATGGCTCCGAACGCACATTTACACTCACTCACACTCATCCGCGCTGGCATTTGAATAACAAGTGCAGCCAGAAGGTGTTTTTATGAAGATGCACCAATAAAGTAAGCATCTAAACTTCACTTGTTGTCGCTCAAACAGAAACCTGTGACTCTTTGTTTCAGACCCAAGCCCAAAGGATTCTACAGATCATGATATCTCCCAGAAAGATATTTCCAACAGGACACGGCCACCGATTGAATTTCTTTCCAGATAAGATGGATTTTTCTGTCGTATCTACTAAACTGTGAAGCTGTGTGAGCTGCGAGAGATGAAGGTCTGAAAGTTTGAATCAAAGTTCAGTCATCGCTGAGATGCCAGATGAGACTCAGAAAGAAAAATGTATTTTACAGTTGTATATATCAACCAGGCTGGATTGTTTTTAATTCCTTTACGAATCTTATCTTCAATTCAATTGTGTCTCTTTTTTTTATGATAATACGTAGCTTATATGTTGGATTCAGTATATTTAGTATTATTTGAGTATTTTTTAATTTCCATGTCATGTATGTTCTTTATGATGCTCCTTTGACAGGTGTGGTTACCTGCTGCAATAAAAATGTTCACATTTATTTCATTTGTACACAGAAAATGATACTTTATTACTTAAACTAAAACAGGGTCCTGAGTAAATCAGCTTTTTTGGTGAGGGGCCCTGCAGTGGTTTGGAGGTGGGGGTGGAGCCTGGTGTCAGTGGAGTGGGGTTGTAGCCATCTGACAGATCCGAGGATACGTGAAGGAGCAGGGAACATCGTACCACTTCTGAGAGCGGCTGTCCACCACAGCACAGTCCTCGCCCTCCGGCCCCCCGGACTGGTGGTTGTCTGGCTCTGATTTCAAGATGTCCCAAAATCTTCAAATTGGGAAGAAAGAAAAAAGATAGAATTATTGCCCTGCAGTTGTAGGCAACCGTATAATACCGTATATAAACCTGTGGAATATATGATGTCTTTTAAAGTGTGTGATACCTAAACCAAGGCTTTCATCATAAGACTATAACTCCTACAGCTCTCTCTCTCTCTGCAGATGTTGCAGCTGCTTGGAACGTTATGAGTCATTAAACCCATAACTCAGCTGCTTGTTCGTGTAGAAACAGCATTTGAATCATTTCAAACTTACGGGTTATTAAGTGTTGAGTTGTCGACCCATTTCCATTCTCCCTCTTTCTCAGAGTCAGTCAGTCCAATCCAGTAGTTTGTGTAGAACCCTCCGAACCTCATGCTTTCTTTTTCCACAGCGTCCTGAAAGGTGTTCCACTCAAATTTAAAACCTTTTGGAGAACAAATACATTGAAATGCCAAAGAAAAGCATAAACAGTTCACAAACACACGTACGTGCTGCTCCATTGTGGTCAAAATGGCAAGATGTCCGCCTTTTAATGCACAGATATGTGCACTGGTAAGCCAGCCCTGCCTGTCAGTGTCAGGGCTGATTTGGAAGCACTGATCCGCCACCTGAAACCACCCGGCAGGACACTCGGTGCAGTCGAGCCCTTTGAGGAGAGAGAAAAAGGAAATTATCAAACAAAGACAAATTTAATTTAACAGAAAGAGGCAGAACACGTGCAACCTCAGAACAAAGTGTATTAACAAATGATTGTGTATGTGGGCACAAAGGAGGTTAAACCTTTGAGAGCCTAAAAAACTCAAACTAAAAAAGCTTCAGGTGGCATAAAATTATGCATTCAATAATTTGCTCAAGCTTATCAAGCTGCTTTTAATCCATGTGGACTCATAAAGTGCGATGATTGTGTTGCCTGTTGTCCCATATATCATTTCATATTTCAGACAGACATGGACCTTTGAGTCTAAAATAAAGCTTAACTGACTATCACCATCTGCTGGAGCCTGGAAGAGGAGAGCACACTACCTGGTGCTGAGCAGTTGGTCGCCAGGTCGGAATACTGTTCACACAGGAGTCTGTAGCGATTCTTCAGAGAGTCGAATCTCAGCTTCAGCTCGACCAGCTCCTCCTCTGGAGCGTCTGCGGCCTGAGAGACGGCGACGCACACCAACAGGCCCATGAAAACAGAGAGCAGGACGCGGCCTCTGATTCCCAGGGCACCTTTTTAGACGGAAAGCAGAAGGTAAAAAGATATGACATTAGCGCACAGGAAAACAGACCCAACATACACACACATCCCTTCTGCACACTTTGTAAGTGGTTTACCTTTGGATTTGATGAGGCTCATTATGGCTGTCGACCTGCAGGACATCACAGATTCTCTTTCTCTCTCTCTCTCTCTCTGCCCTCTGGGTGTTTTATAGAGCGGTTTGTGTACAAAGGGAAGAGAACGTAAAGTACAGATTGCACAAATCTGCCAGACAGATCGGCCTCCTCTCTGACAAAATTTGGAAAAACCCAATGGTGCAATATTGTGAAGCCAAACCATTGATAAGCCGCCGGATCAGATTAGATAAACAAACATTTGCCAGTCCGGCGTTATTTACCGTTGAATGAGCAAAGTTCTTTGGCAAAGATGGAGGCCTAAAAATTGCGATTCAGCATTTATCGGTGTAGTGCGTTGTTGAGGGTTATTTGTATTCTCTCCGTTAGCAGAGCAGCTGCAACAATATCACCTCTACACCACAACACACACACACACACACCAGATGCCCACTCTGTGGCTCCAAAAAACTGTCAACTTGTTGTTGTTTTTTTTGACATGTCCCATTTATTATTTTTTTCTTGGCAGCTTATTCCCGCAGCCACTGTCAGCTCTTGTACTTCACGAGGTTTTATTATTCAAACCAAAACTAATTAAAGCAGAGGAGGACTGTGCCGTTGTTTATCTCTGACTATGTTTCAGGGAGAGAAAATTTGTGTTTGCACATCGCCACAAATTCTTATCGTCAGAGCGTCTGTACTGATTCAGAGTTTGGTATTTTATTAAAAAAAAAATAACAGGCAGATGCTTCTCTGTCACAACTCTGTCACCCGTCCAGTCTTTTTTTAATTAATGTCAGAAAGTTGAAGGGTTTTCCAAGTATTGTTTAGAAAGTTTTTGATCTGTCGAGCATCTCATTCTCACATAATGTCATGTATGAGGCCCCTGTAAAGGTGGACGGTAAATGGACTGTATTTATATAGTTCTTTTCCAGGCTTATTTCCCACTCAAAGTGCTTTACAGTACAAGCCACATTTACACAGCGCTAAGAGACACTGCCAGGACAGCAGTCAGGAGCAATTTAGGTTGCCTGAGGTCATTTCCCCATGATGACTGGAGGAGCAGGGGATCGAACTGCCAACCGTCCGATTAGTGGACGACCCGCCCTCGGCCCTGAGCTCTCCACAGCTGCCCAAAATCTGTCATTCCCAGAATCTGTGCTCCACTCCAAAATGAGCCAAAGGGTGAATCTGCCACTGGAATTATGCAATGTTATATGTGGCAGGTTGACAATGACAGTGACTAACGCAACAAACTGAAATCTACCACACAGAAGAAAACAAGGGATTGATTTCTCTCCTCTGTTGTTCAGAAAACACTGATTTTATATTTTTTTCCAGGGTGGGCTGGTGGGTGTAGCGCTGCATTTCTCTGAGGACATTTGTTTAACACTGCAGCAGTGTTGCAGGCAAAGGGACGTGGCTCGATAAATCAACCGGGCGGAAACAAATTTAATTTCAAGGAGAAATATTGCTGCTCGGGAGAGAGAGGAGACACCAAAAGCCTTTAGGGAGCGGAGGAGTTCCGCCCATAAAAAGAGACAAAGCGAGAGCGTTAACAAGGACACTGCAAACCACAGAGGAGAGAGGGAAAAAACCCAAAGCGTCTGCAGGGGTTCACAGAGGAGACAACACCTGGAGGGGACAGGCCTGTCCTCCGACACGGCCACAGAGGTTTTATGTGTTCATGTGGCAAAGATCAGAAGTGTGTACATTTACTCCTGTACCACACATAATGAAGGAAAATAAAGCTGTGATTATATTCAACTTTGCTGATGAAGATTTTTGCAAACATCTTTAACTTGTATCATCTTCGTCCGACATCGGGTGTTTTGAGTCTTTCAACAGTCAGATCAAAGACTGTAAATATAGATGGATGACGCTATATCCCAGACACCACCATCTTGCACATTTTGGAGCCAGCGATCGTGGGATGAAGCCCCCGGTATCAAACTCTCACTTGACCCAATCATTAGTCAGTATCAGCTGTCAATTGTGACTTTCCAGCCTAATTTACACACATCCTGAAGTACCTTATGAAAACCACACTTGCCAGAAGAATTTAACACTTAAACATTTATCAGTTTAATGAGAACTACCCTTAAATGACAGAAATCCTCTTTCAGGAATTTTATTTAACACGTACTTTGACTTTTTAGTTTGGTCTATGACCCATCCACTAAGGTTAGGGTTGGTCATTTGTCTCTGAAACACATTTTACCTATTGATGTCCTCTCTATGCCACAATAGCCATCGATAAATAAAGCTTATGAATGAGTTTGTGTGAGTATGTGACACTGTGAGACAAAGGGAGAATCTGTTTGATTAAACTCTCTGCAAACGCTTTATAATTTGAGAAAAGTAAATGAAGCTAAATTCTGGTCCAATGGTTCTGCAGCAGGTCGGTAACCTCCTGTTATTCAGAGTCTAAACTCTACAAGCTCCACCAGAGGATTTAAAAAGAAAACCTGAATTGACAGCGACCATGCTGTGGACTGTTTTGTACCTAATCAGGCTCCCAGGGACCCGGTGCAGCGCTGAGAGTGTGAGGAGTCTAACTGCTCTTCTGATGCTTATTGGATTTTTTGGCCTCCATCTGTGATAACATCACACTCACAGTGAGAGTAAACACTGTCTGTCAGCCATCCGTGTTGTCCCGCTCTCGCAGTCTGAGCATGTATACCTGCCAGTCTGCCTCTTTTTCTGCAAGTCTCACTCTATTCCTCCGTCCGGCTGATTGTCCTCTCTTTATTTCAGCTCAGTGTGCTTTTGGACAACTATAATTGGCAATAAAAAAGATAAAGTGCTCTCTCTCCAGTCCGGTGAGGGTCATGTAATAGAAAAAGCACAAAAGTCCATAATTGTGAAATATATTTCCTGCTGGGCCAACGGTCTTTGGCAGCTCTGCCTGTTAATGTGCTTGTGAGGATACTCGCTCATTTAAAACAAACACCACTGGGACTGTATGTGCTTGATCTATCACCAAACACCCCCCCCCCCCACAAACACACACACACACCCCCACACACACACAAACACCCCCACACTCAAAGAGAAACCTCTTTTGTTAACATAAGACTCTTGATAGACGAGAAAAAAATGATTTTACTCTGCAATGTGAATCAGGTATAGAAGTGAACATTATGTACTACGTCATGATGAATTAACTAATATTCCTTACAACTTAGAGTAAGTACCAAGAGAAATGTTGAAATAAGCTATAACAACTTGGCACATTTTAACGTTTACTGCTGTTACAAATAAGCACAGTCTCAAAACTAAAATGTTACCCAATAGAGCACATCCCTCCACCAAGACCCAGCAGTCCCTTGATTAAAGCACATTTAAATCCTCTAGATCAAAATATTTACTTTTGGATCTGCATCAAACTGCACAAAAATCTGTCTCTTAAATATGCCTCTTTTCTTTTTTTCCTCAGGATTCATGTATTATTCTCTGTGAAATTGGTGAAAATGGAAGAAAAACAACCTATCCAGCAATTTTTAAGAAAATGAAAAAGGAAAATCCTTGATTTATCCGTTAGTGCAGATCAAAACTTATTATGTTCTTGCTTTCTCTGTGACACATTCCTTCCATTAAGTTTCATGGGAATCTGTTAAGTAGTTTTGTTGAATCCTGACAAACAACTCAACCATCAAATAAAGTGAGAGGGGTGAAAACGTACCTCCTGGAGGTAACTGGAACGGCTCATGTGCTAAGGTCGATTAATCCTACACAGGAATATGAAAGAAAAAGGCAAAGTGGTCGTTTTAGTCATTTATCATTTGTCAGAAAACATAGTGAACAAAAGTGACCAAATGCTGATAATAATGGTATATTGTGCTGCTTTTTGTGAAATCTTTGCCTTAGCTACAATTTAATTTTTAGAAAAACAAACACTCATTAACTCTAATGGAATTAATCAAGATAAAACACCGAATGAATGAATGACTCCATTCCTTCCTCAAATTAGTTTATATTTGTATGTATGTGTTGTCATTAATACTGTCTCTCTTGATAAAAGCCAAATAGCCTCAATTTACAACCATTATCTGTCTTCATGACTTATATCACATGAATTAGTCGTCTTATAACTTATTAATGTCTCAATAGGCAAAGGGGAAGTGGCAACATAAACATAGGAGACACAAATCTGTAAAATGATGTGAAGAAGAAACCAGACGATATTCACGTAGTAAAATGATCATTATCTTACAGCCGCGAGGGAGCTCATATAAACTCAATTATTCCAGAAACAGCAGCAATAAAATCACACAGAGATTCACAAAGTGTCCACAGGACCATCACAGGGAGAAGAAAGAGGTGAGTTCGAAAACACAACTGTCATTTTGATCTGGTCCAATATATCGACACCGCGCTGCCATGACGTTCTGAGGAGACAGTCATGGTCCCCAGAGGATGAGTCCTATTCACTTTGATGTTCACATGACTTTTCCTGTAGTAACATCGTCTCTTTGACATTTATAGTCTTCAGGAAAATATCTCAACAATTGCTGGATGAATAAATTAGATTCATGTTCCCCTCAAGATGAACGGCAACAATTTTGGCGACACACACTCTCTCTCTCTCTCTCTCTCTCGCTCTCTCTCTCTCTCTCTCTGTCTCTCTCTCTCTCTCTCTCTCTTTTCTTTTTCAATATTCCTCATCTCAGCCTCGTCATCTCCAGGTCTGAGATTGAACTCCTAGCAGAAACATTACATCCAGTTGTGTCAGGACTTCACCACCCCGGGACAGAGCTGCTCAAAGAGAGGGAACAAGATGTGGATCAGACATGTGCACGACCTCCTTTCACCGCTGCCTTTGATTCATTATGTTTCCCCCTCGTCCTTTTGTCTTGTTCTGTCTCTCTCATTAACAGTTCAGCAGTGTCCTGAAGCAGGACTTCATGTCAGGGATCAGTGTTACTATTTCCGTCGTGACAAGCTGGACTGACTGAAGAGCAGAGACAGCTGTGCAGAGTTGAGAGGCCATCACCGAGCACAGTAGAACAGCATGTACCTGTGTGTGTGTGTGTTGTGTCCTGACAACACAACACAACTATTATTTTTCTATCTATACAAGTTTACGTCATCTCTACAGCACTTATATTTGAGGAGATGCTTCGAACGATTTGTTTTGTGTTTTTTTTATCCATATGTTTAACGATCTTGATCTTTGACTTTAATCCGATCAGCACAAAAAATGTCTCATCTGGAAATACCCTTCATGTAATGTGCCCACCAAGCTTGGTGAAAATCTGTCCCTGCGATGTCGACTTATTTTGTGCACACACACACACAGTCAGGGGTGAAACCATTACTCTGCGTGTGTGTGGCGTAATGAACTCTTCTGCAGAGCCCTCCTGACCAGCACAGGTGTTCCTCGCTCCACTTAATTGGGTGGGTTACTGTGCACTGTGTGTGGTTGTGTGTGTGTGTGTGTGTGTGTGTGTGTGTGTGTGTGTGTGTGTGTGTGTGTGTGTGTGTGTGTGTGTGTGTGTGTGTGTGTGTGTGTGTGTGTGTGTGTGTGTGTGTGTGTGTGTGTGTGTGTGTGTGTGTGTGTGTGTGTGTGTGTGTGTGAAGAGGAAGGAACATGAAATGTTGAGGCAAGGTCACATAGTCTGATCTGAGGCTATTTGGGGTTTGAAAATAGAAGTTAAACTTAATTTGAGGCCTGTTGCAGGTTAAAGTTATTCATCCCTGTGCTTCTCACCCTACGTTCTACTGATCCAACTATTACCACAGAAAAACTGAGTCATCTGTGAGTGGTTTGTTTTTGCCACTTGTGTCTGTAAACTCTCCCCATTATATACATGCCTCTATTTTAAAGGCTCTGCACACCTTACGTCCCTCCTACACAGGTCACTTCACTGTATTCCCTCTGCTCAGGACTGTGTGAGTGCAAACAGACAGTGCTTGATTAGATCCAATGCGACACAGAGTTGTTTATAAGACCTGTGAGTTTCCTTCTACAGAAAAAAGCTGGTCGTCTAAGAAGTATGCAAATGTACCATTGTACACTTCGTTATTTGAGTTATAAATTAGGCCTTTAAAGTGTTAAAATTCTGGGTTTTGTTACTCTGAAGATCCTTGTAATTATAATAATAATACAATAATGATTAAATTTGAGTTTAGACCATAAGAGAGCACCTATTTTAAATAAGGACATTTTGTCTCATCTTAAGGTTGATATTTAAATTTGTATTATTTTAATAAAAATGGATTTAGCTTTGCCTTAAGATTTTAGGGTAAGGAATACATTCAAAATGTATGTTATTTCTAGGATGCTCTGGAAAAAGAAAGTGAAGGAGATTGAGGATGAGTGCAAAACACACCACAGCACAATATTACAAATTTAACACAAATGAACTACGTTCAACATCTCATGCATAAAGTAATGATCATGAAGAAATGTGCCACTTAAAAAACATTCACGACATTTAAAACGGTGTAAAAGTCATAAATTCAGCCGCAGAACCTGAGATGAATGTAAGTTCCAACATTTCATCATCAATAAATCAGCGAGCTGTGTGAGGTGAGCTTGTTTTCCCCAGTTGTCAGAGATGTTCACAGCTGTAATTTATAGCTCGCCCTATCTCTCCCACTTTCCTGCGTCTTCTCGCCCTGTCACAGATATTGGATCAGTGGAGCTCAGAGCCAGATAACCAGCAGTCAGGACGGGAACACCGAGACGACTGTGCCACCTCAGACCGCCACTCAAAGACAGGGTTTGATGTTCCTCAAGATCAAATCTATAAACGAATCTGCCAGATCGATGCAATTCATCTCAACTGAATCCTCATATTCAACTGAAAATACTGCACAACTGGAAAGTCTGGAACCTGCTCAGCGTGGTGGAAAGAAAAACCTGAAAGTAATAGGATTGTATTCTGAATCGCAAAAAAAAAGTGTATGCTTTAAAGTCCAAAAAGTATTTTTTATGACGGCCCACATATCTAAGAATCTGGGCGTCTTACAGTGTTGAGAGTTAAAGGTGTCATGTTTAATTATAAATCAATTCAAATGGAACATTAGTTATATACTTTTAAAAGATGGACCCTTTATATCAGGAGAGGGGCTATTAATAATTAATTATTGTATTTTTGAGAGGTTTCATCAAAGTTATTTAGATTTTCTGGCTGTTTAAGATATCCCTTGGTAATGTGATGAGATGTAAATTGTGGACATGTTATATGTTTTTATTTTACGGGTAAGACCAAAGATTTTTCAATCAACGGTTAAACAAGATAGTCTATTGTATTCCATTCTTCACCAGGGAGACCCCTCCAATCGAAGGTAAGAACACTTTTTGTAAAAGGCTTTTTTTTGGTCCCCTGGAAACATTTACGTGGTCGTGTTGTGACTTTTTGTACCACATTGTGTTTTATCTAATTGCCTGTGTTTTATTAAGTTGCAGTGTTCTGAGTTCTCTCACTTCTCAGTTTAGGACCGAGTGAGGGCATCGAACCTCATGTTGGATCCCCTCTTAACACGTGGTCTGGTCCCGCTGGAATATATATCACATCACCGCTAGATGACGCTGTTCTCCCTTAACGAAAGACACAGCTGTTGATGGGCGGCGCCACATGTCCCGCCTCCTTGTCTTTACTATCCAATCATAGGACACGCCGCTTTGTTGTCGTACGTGCTCTGACATACGTCGGTCTATCTGCTACAAACACACACAAGGTAAATCTGTGCATTTATTTAACGTTTTCACACTTTTGTCGGCCACATTACTGCTCATGTCGTGTTTCCGGTGTACTACACTGTAAAGCTGGTGTTATTTAAACAACCAGGGACTAGGGACTCGGTCTGAGGCCTAACGCCGCCGGTGAGCTGAGCCCTTGCGCTGCGTTAGCCTTTAGCATCCGAGCTAGCATGACCAATTGAGCTTGGATAAAGTAAAGCAGCGAAAACCTAAATGAAAAGCGTAAACGTGCACGCCGCCTCCCGCCTGGAACCACCTGCGTGTTGTGCACTTAGCTCTACATTCGTCAATTGTAGCATTTCCGGCCAAATAAGACCATTAGCTTTAGAATTAGCCGGGTGGTTTAGCGGCTAAGCTAACGCTAAACCTGACGTTTGACTGAGTGAGTCTTAGTTTAGCTGCGATTTACCTTATTTCACCATAATTTCCTCACATTTTCTATGTATTGTCTTAGAGCCTCGCCTGCTGTTATACCTTAGAATGTTATGGATTGCACATTTTAACAGTCAATGGGTAAAATCATCCATGTGACAGGGTCAATTCGTCTATTTCAGTCTTTTAAAGTCGTGTCCCAGTCCCACTGTGGTTCTGTTTGCAAGCAAGAGTGGAAGTGGTGCAACTATTAGCCAAAGACACATTATGTCAGTTCTAGTAAATCGTTTATACTTTCAGAGTCTTGTGTATTTTGTACTTTGCTTTTTCGGGAAATGGTGTCTATCACTACATTTGCAGTCACGACTTGGACTGGACAATAACACAACATCAATAGTAATTGCCTCGTAAATTTGATTTGCAACAATTCAACTAAAGTGCAATACATATCAATATAATGATTGTGCGTTGTGTTAGCACAGTTAGGAGCTATAACACATGACTGATTGAACTCAGATTGGACAAATGTTTTGCTGTTTATCAAGTGTTTGAGTTTAAAACCACAACCTTCACTCAGGAGCAAGAATCTGTTTCTGATGTAAGAAACAATAACGTGACATTTTCTATAAGTTCTGGCCCCACACTTGCTCACGAAGTAGAACAAAATCAAAGCTTCACTTTTGTTTGCGAACCTTGTTGTGTAAAATCAATTGATGCTTAAATGAATACAGTTCAATTTATAGTGCAGACGTTAATTGTCATTGTTTTGGTTATGAAATTATTGAGTAATTTGTAATGCAACACTGGCAACATTGAAACGTTTTCCGATTATCTGAGCGACTCCTGCTTTTCTCTGCTCTGTCGCATTTTAAACTCAATTTATTATTCAATGTGTATTAGATTAAACAAGAAGTGTAGTCATTGGAAAATTGTGCTGATCATTTTTCACCCTTCTCTGACTAAGTGCACGTATTCAATTAATCTAAAAGACAAATTAGTGTTGACAATTGTGTTGGAGCCCTAATATCTATATAACACTCATAATATTAACAATATATTGTGACATCATAGTCAAATACTATTTCTATGTGTATAGTCTGTTTATATAAAAGTTTGGATTCTTTTCATATTTTATTTTTATATTTCTTTACATTTCTTAAGTATTGAATTTTTACATATTATTACTTAATTGATGTATACTTTTTGACTCTTCTCTTTGCTTAGTGTTGTGATTGTAACACACAGGTTTTTGCAGCCCTATTTTCCTGTGTTAAAAATAACTCTTAGAAAGTTTTCAATTAACCAGTCTTTGGCTCCAATACTTTCAGCTTAAGCTTTATAGCTGTACAATAAAAAAAGAAAAATCTTTTCACTTTACTGTGACATTGCAATAATCTCATTAATGCTCCCCACATGCAATTAAAACCCCTTAAGATACAGTTTTCCATTTTGTTCCCCTAAGTAGCTTGAAGGTTATTAGTGTCATTTTGTCTATGACTGTGCAATATATATATATTCTGTATCATATGCTTGTGCATGGTTTTCTACCTAATTTCACAGTGTTTTTTTAAATTTTTTAACAGCTTGAGACCTTCACAATAACAGTTTTGTGCGTTTGAACAATGTTTAGTTGTACAGTATAAGACTGTAGTGTGTGACTGCTGGTTATATCAGTCTGAAGTTGCTCGTTGCAAAACCACACATGAAAGTACCTGTCCCCAGATCTGTTGAAACATTACATAATTTAGCATTAAAAGTATTCAGCACGCTTCACTTCATTTCAGTAAATTCTCCAATCTTCAAAGTGGTTCACAGAGATTTTTTGAGCCATTTAAAGTCCCTTTGGTTGAAGAGGATTATGGTTAAAATGGATGACTCACTTAATAGAGCTGTGAGTCTATCGATGTGAGTGCTGTTTAGTGCGTTTGTACAACACTGGAAGCTTCCAGATGCCAAATCCAATTTTAAATTGTTTTCCTCCTAGTAGCCTTGAATCTTCATTATTCTTTTATGATATTTTATTCTGTTGAATATCTAAAACTATTTTAAAAATAAAGCTGCTCGAGGTACAATAAAACAATGCAAAATGTTTTCCGCAGGTTACATGGTGCCTTTTGTACCACAGAAAAGAGAACAGAAGATACTGGGGCGAAGACTGTTAAATTTAAATAATTTTTATTGGCATATGCTGACATGATACACAGTTAAATAAATAGTTAAATATATTTTCTACCACCATCACAATAACATCCCACCAGGGAATTTCTCTTAGACAAATGATGTCTATTCCTCCAGTGAGGTCCAGAGACCTGTAGAATCAATGTCAAGATGCATTAAAGCTGCTCTGTCAGCACGAGGTGGCTCAACACCCACGGAGACACTTGGTAATTGGACGATGGTCGTTACTGCTCGACAAAGCAGTTCATCACAGTCAGTAACTGTGTGTCCTTTTGTGCTTTGGAATACCTTGAATTACTATCAGTTATTTTTATTAATGTTTTTTTTTTTTTATGGCTTATGTTTAATTCTTGATCTCAGTAGTGACCAAGGTAGTCTGTGTCTGATAGCTGCACACTGCATATTGACGATATACCCCACAAAAGTGATGGCAAAGAATCTCGATGGCAGTATAATCATAAATCCTCTCTCCGCCATCTTAGTGGATGGTACATGGACCAAATTTAAAAGTCAAAGTTCACATCAAAGATAGATGATTTCTGTCATGTTAAGGTAGTTCCTATAAAAATGGGACATGATTGACAGCTGAGACTCAGAATTGGTTGAGTGCATATATCGGTGAGACCTCACCACCACGGCTCAATCCCTTGATCGATACTGCACAGACTCTTGCTCTAAATGTGCAAGATGGTGGCTCAGTGGGAGGTAGCACATCGTCTGTCTTGATTTACAGTCTATAAAAATGACCACGGCCCCATTTTCCTCCAGTAATTTTTGACTGATGAGATGACAGTCAGGTTTGACCTTGTTTTTAAATCCAGAAGATCCAGCCTCATATTTCTAACTTTAATCAACTTAAAAAAACACTGGAAATTTAAACCAGGGTCTGTTTCTGAATCAGAGTGTAGGTTAATTTGTTTGGCAGCGGCACATGCCTGCTCAGCTGTTCAGCTTACCTGGGAATATGCTCTTTGGACCTTCTTAATGATGGTCCAGTGGGACAACATATGGAAGACTGTGTGTATCTAAATCCATCCCATTTAGGATGGTACCACACATCAGGTCTGACTGTGGTGAGTAAGAGCCAGTCAGACTACCCATTTATTGAGCCGTGGTTACATCCGGACTCTCAGTTGAATTAATTTTAGAAAATGGCCTCAGGTAATGAAACTGGTCTGATGCATTTGCAATAATTGTATCATGCGTCTGTAAGACTCAACTTCCCTTGTGTCCCGGGAAGTGTCCACTGGGATTAAGATATTAAAATATCCAATCAAAGTCGAAAGGACATCTCCTCACATGGGATGTTTGTCAGCTAAGAAAGGTTTTGAATTGGAAATTGGAATCAAACTGACATCCCGCTGTGCTATTTTTGTAATTTATTTTCCCTGTAAAACTTGTGCGTGAGCAAGAGTTAGAACATAGTGATGAAAACATTGATAGGAGGTTTTTGTGTGTTTGTGATTGTGTGTTTGTTTTCCTGGATGTACTCTGTTGAGTATGAATATCTACTGGAGGCACTTACATATTCCTTTCACTACTTGGGTAATTATTCTGGTGTTGCCCTCAGCCCAAAGCAGATTTTCATGCAGGAAATGTTTTTGGATGAATAAACATGGTCTGCTTCGCATTCATTACCCTTGTTGCCCGCATTGGTGCGGCCAAGCTATTCTTCCACTATTTGAGTGGCTCTCCAGGTAATTTGAGGGTTAAGTGCTTTGGTGGAGAAGACTATTCGGCTGTTAGACGGTAAATGAGGGGAGAGTATTGTTTGTTCGTAAGTGGCTGGACTGTGTTTCAAAGGGTTTGACATGATGTGTTTGAAGCCGTAGAGTCTAAGTGATCATTGATGGAGTTTTGTGATTGTTACCAGAGTATATTTATTAGAGATTTTGACATGTTGTGCACGGATGGCATTTTTCCATCACCATAAAGCGACAGAGGCAAAGCGTTGACTGTGGAACTCCGCGGCTCATGTGTGTCTCAAGCTTACCTCAGTCTAACCTGCTAACTGTATCTGTCTTGTCTGTGTCCGCTTGCATCAGATGGAGGTGGAGCAGCTCCTGTCTCTGTCAGGCCCGGCGCTGGCCCAGGCTGTCAGTTCTCTGCTGGAGACCCCAGGCCTGTACGTCTTCTCCGACATCCTGGAGCTGCCTAATGTCAGAGAGGTAAACACACGCTCTCTGACATCCGATACTTCATCCTCCTCACACCCCCTATCCTTTAAGACCTTGTTGAACCTGACATAAAAGTCCATTTTAACCAGAGCCAGACAGTTAATCCCACAAGTGATGATGTGTCCAAGACACATTGAGAATCCAATCAATTAAACCACTATCAGAGGGATAAGTGAGTATGGCTCTGTTCAGACCTGGTATTAACATCCGTCCTGAAAGATCCGATCACAACTGTGCAGCTCTAAGTACGTCTGTTCACACGTGGCATTAGAATACGTCCTGAATGTGTATTCTGTGTCCACTTGTGATTGCATCTCAATTCCCCGTTAAACATGCAAATAATAATGTACGTAATTAGAGTTTGCAAAGATCAAATGATGTTGTTTTTACCCATGTGACTGATCACTCACTCAGGAAGGATGTTAATACCAGGTCTGAACAGAGTCTATGTGACCACATTTTTCAAGTAGCAACAACACAAGTGCGTTTCCTGACCACATCTGAACATATTTATCATCTGCACACATGAAAATGCATCTACATCTGTGCCCTCAATGATGTTATCGAAGTCGCAACTCCAATTAACACATCTGTGTAAAAACTTTGTAGGCGTGAAGCTGCCATCAAATTCAAACGTCACCAACATAATGCGACTGTTATGTGTCAAACTTGCATGAAAATACTCGGTCAACACCCTTTTTTAAGAGTGACACACTGCTGTTATAGGAGAGTGTGAATCCTTCAGCATCGTTGTTCAACTGTTCAAAGAAAGATTGTTTGGGCTTTTGTTAAGAGCTCAGTAGTGTAATTGCATTAGTCATTATATTGACAAGCACCACACCACAGTTTGCTGCAGGTACAATGGAAGAGAGGTGGCACTGCTGTAAACGTGTGCGCAGAAGATATAGTCGATCCCTGATAAACAACAATTTGCAACAATTTTATTTATTGACTACAAGAGAATCAGCCAGGGACAAAGAAATCAGGGGAAAATGTTTGAATGGTTCAGACCATAAAATATTTAAGTGACACGTAATATTGCACCAAATTATAAAAAATGCATTACAATATTAACTCATAGCAATAAGAAACAAGTCTGTTGTTCTAACACAAAGCTTTACCCATCTCCTCTGCTTCCCTCTGTGGTTTTCTGCTTGAATATGTAATTTATTTGTCCTGAATTTTAATTGCTCAAAGCAGGTCCAGTTAAATATGATTAAAGCAGCCATTAATACTAATTAAGTAGGTGTGTTATTTTCAACTGTTTACAACCATAAACTCCTCAAAGGAGTTTAAAAGCTCACGTTAATTTTCACAACACATTCTTTTTCTGATGTTTTTGTTGAGCTGAACATTGTGTTTCCACACACACAGCCTTGCTCTCTCAGGGTGAATAAATGCATTAATTTCTGAAGGTGCCTTCTTTTCAAAGGGGTTCAACAGCAGAGAACATTTAATACTTTCCAGACAATCCCCCTCATGACATGGATAGGAATCAGATGAAATGCAGCCAGGCTCATTTAAGTTGTTAGTCTTGGTAAACACTCGAATGAGCAGGTGAAACAGGTTGAAGCATATATGGTTTATACCTTTTTGTTTTTCCAACGCAGGGTCATTATTCATCTTGAACAAATAAAACCCATCCTTACTTTTACCACAGAGGAGAACACTCATGATTTGACCAAAATTGTCATGTGACACATGGAATTATTAGACCGTGAACTAGTTATGTGTAAGTTTGTCTATTTTATGATGGATGAGGATGCCACCCAGATTTAACCCAAAAGACCAAAAATCTTCTATAACCTGTTAATTCTGCCATCACCTCTCCGTCATTCCCCCATCCACTATGAGAGAGAGGGCTGTGTGTGCAGGTACAATCCTATAGTTTCTAATGAAACTGCAGAATGGTATTGGACAGAGCTCTTTGCCTCACCCGCCCTCTCCCCCCCACACATACACACTGGCTGTTGGTCAAAGTCCAAATGACCATCAAGGTCAATCGGACCTCATAGAACGCAACAGGCTGCACCTGCAGTGTGTTTCTAGCAGTTCCATCGTCCTGCAGATGTTTTTATCCAGGTGTGGGTGTCAGGGTCAGAATTGTTGAAGCTCTACTGCGGAAATATTTTGATGCCAGGTGTGTGATTATAATCCTTTAGTGATTAATTCAAATGTGTCTGAATTTATGCAGCCATGTCTGTGGTCTCTCATTTCTACTCACACTGAGTCTCAGCATGACCTCTGCGTGCTGCACACTGTGCATAGATAAAATGCAGTTGCGTTGTTTTCTGCACAGTCTCATTACCTCTGTTTCCTGCCACACCGTTTTCTCCTTTCTCTCATCTTTCCTTATAACCACAGATGGAGAATGGTCCTCATGCACCAATGTACCAGCTCCTGAACCTCTTTGCCTATGGAACCTACTGCGACTACAAAGGTATTGCAGTGGCAGCACAGTGTAAATAAGTAATATGGCAGCCTGTGACTCTTTTATTATGAGCTGTATTTCTTTGCTGCAAGGCAGGCACCTTGACACAGAGGCTTTAAACGCCCTCACCTGAGACGCTGCAGGCAGGTTATTCACGAGGAGAAAAAAATTACTCGACTACTTTTTATATGTTAGGGCAACTTTCTGTCAAGCGTTTGCGTGATTGGCTGGTGTCTGTGTAGCTGCAGTGCCGGCACAAATGGACAATAACCTAATCTTTCCTGACTCAATTTGCCGTCAGTGTAATGCATCGAGAAGCTTCAACAAGCAGTGGAATGTTAATTATGTCTAATTTTGTACTGAATATCAACCAATAGCCTGAAAAAAGACTGTAGCCTACTTTATTGCTCCCTTCTCTTTTGAGTCATGCCAACAGACAGCGCATTTACTTTCACAGAGTTGTGTAGTGCAGCCCTTTTTAGAGTAGCTCTCAGAGCTGCAGTCTTGTGTGTGTGGGGGGGGGTCCTGTCACCAGGGGAGCAAGGCAGAAGAAGACGCAGTCGCCGGAGACAGCTTTCCTCACTGCTGTGTTCTCTGACTGCTTAAACAGCTCCACTCTCACCTGCATGTCCATGTGTAAATTAATAAGCAGGGCCTCAAGCCTGTGAGGCGGTTTGACCCTCAGAGAAGTGACACTCACTGCTTTGTTTTATTTCATTGTCTTGTCTGCTGCTGTAGAGAGAGCAGCCTCCCTTCCAGAGCTGACCCCCGCACAGAGAAACAAACTCCGCCATCTGTCCATCATCAGCCTGGCCTCCAACCTCAAGGTTAGTTTTTTTCCGCAGAAAAGTGCAGAGGTACTATAATGTGCCATTTGTTTCAAAAATAGAAAATAGAAACCTAATTTCTGCCACCGTCACATTGCTCCAGGCATCATGCAGAGAGATATTAATGATGTTTTCACAGTTTAAATTCACGGCGTCTAAATCTGGCTTTGCTATTTTATTCAGACGCATAATCCATTTTTTGTATTTGTTTCAATATCAGCTAAATTAGAAGTAAAGCCACAGACGAGCCTCAGGATTCTTGAGAAAAAGTTTCCAGCCCAACTACTGATGCTGACATTTTAAATATCTTACTCCTCTCCCCCATTTACATGATAAAGTATTAACTGTTCCTTTTTAAAGGCATCTCTCATTTGACACCTTCCGTCCATGCTGCACCTTCGTCTCCAGATGCCCTTTTCTTTCTCTGTTCGTGATAAATAATTGATTCATTATTCTCACCAGCACTGTCCTTTTTTTTCTTAAACTTAATCTCACTTTCTATTGCCATTACTCCTTTCACTCCTGCCCCCTGTTACTCTCTGTGATATGTCACTACTTTCTCTGCGTGTATTGTTGAACTCTCTAATTGCCCTGTGAAGGATTGTTAAATTCTAAATTCTCCTTTCTGCTTCCTCTGGCAGTGACGTTTAGACAAATGAACAATATCACCGTAGCGGGTTTTTTGTCATTTTCCATCAAACCATTAAAGTGTAATTACATTTTCTCTCTGTTTACCTTGGATAAGAAAGATTTCTCGTGCATTTTTCCCCTCAGTGCCTGCCGTACTCGCTCCTTCTGCAGCAGCTGGAGCTGAAGAATGTGCGGGAGCTGGAGGACCTGCTGATCGACGCCGTTTACTGTGACATCATCCAGGGCAAACTGGACCAGAGGAACCAGCAGGTGGAGGTCGACTGCAGCGTGGGCCGTGACCTCGGCCCCAACGAGCTCCCAAACATAGTCAACACGTTGCAGGAGTGGTCAGTGTCCCCCCTGTGTGTCTGTGCGCACTTTAGATTTATGTCTTAATTATCTCTCTTCTAACTTAAAGTCTCTCGCTCCCGTCCAGGTGCACAGGGTGCGAGGCGGTGTTGTGCGGTATCGAGGAGCAGGTCACGAGAGCCAACCAGTACAGAGAGAGCCAGCTGAAGGTCAAAGTCCAAGTGGAAACAGAGGTCAGTTCTTCATCCCTTCAGCCGACACTCTTTTCCACTCCAGAAAATCCAGTGAATGTCACTTTCTGTTTCAAGGCTTCAAGCTACTGTTGGTATTTGAGTTCCCTCCTGACCGCATGTTGCCTTTTCTGCTCCTGTTCACAATCAATGTCTTAAAGCAGTGTATTCATATCACTTAGTTTTCTGTTAAGTATAAAAGTGAAGGACCAATATAAACATTGAAAACAGGTTTTGCTCACTCGAATTATTTCTTTTGTTCCTACCACCCTTGAAGAGGTCTGAATTGGAGGAATTAAGCTTGTATCCTCCAAGGTTAAGGACTTCTTACTATTTAATTCCTTATTGATGCAATTGTCCTTCAACCACAGCAAGGAAACTCAGAGAGACTTTAATACTAGAGAAATGGAACCATAGGAGATATTCCCTCTACATGAAACACTCAGATTACTGAAGCATCACAGTAGCTTTATATAAACGTTTTACACAGAACATAGACTGTGGATTTTGTTCAGTTTTTTTCTGATGTTCAATTCCAACTCATCTGTCTTGTTCAAGCTTCCGTTCTTAATCTCCCTTCACTTTTCCCCTCAGGTTTCAAACCTACAGAAAACGTTAAAGGCCAGCGCCGCCTCTCCCTCATCAGGCCCCGCCCCTGCTGGAGCCGCCTCCAATCAGGACGCAGACCAGCCTGCTGAGCTGCGAGACCCCGCCTCCTCTCAGGAACCTCGGCAACCCGGCAAAAAGAGTTCAAAGGTGAAAGGGTGAGTGCTGTGGTTTTACCGGTTTGGTAACCGTGGTAACTTGGCTTCATGCATGGGAGGCAGCGAAATAGCATCTGCATAACTGAAGTCGTCATTCAAACTTCAGTGTTGTAGCTTTTTACATAAAACCGAGACTTTGCATAGAAATTGCAGTCATTTTTCTACAGCTTTGCAAATTGAACACAAACTGTTTGGCCGCATCTTCTGAAATGTTTTATTCAGACTTGTTGCACTTTGAAATCAAGTTTGAGTTCAGTTGTTTTATTTTCATGTTGGAAATGCTATTTATTCCTCTAAGACGTGAAAATGGAACAGAGAGAGCTGTATGTGGAGGTTCTTTCTGTTAAGTTTCCCATCACTGCTCTGTCTTTTGTTCTCTAAAGCACTTTGTAACCGTGGCTTTTGAAAGGTGCTTTATAAATACAAATTTACGTCGTTATATCCACAGCGCTGTAAGGACTCAAACACTTCAAACACTAAATTAAAGCCATTAGTCCAATGTTCTTGTAGAGTGTCAAGTTAATTCGACGGAGAATCGGCGTTTCCATTTTTCCATAAACATTTAAAAAACCAGCTGCCGGTGTAAGTGGTTTGTCTGCGTGTGAGCACGTGTGTGTGTGTGTGTCTGCATGAAGCGTGTTTATTATCAGATGCACATCAGTGTTTTGCAGCCGTACTCTCACCCTGCTATCAGGCACTCGCTTTCTGTTCTGCCTCCATCCGGCCCAATTACCGATGGCTAATTTCACATCTGTCCAGGATTGTAAAATGTCACTGGATATACAAATGCCCTGCGTGCTCCGCTCCTAAAAGAACCGTTTCCCCCCCCAGCGATCAGACGAGAGGCTCTGCTCGTCTGCTGTTTATGTTGTTGCTGCCGAACAGAAAGCAGTGATTATTTCCTGGCTGCCTGTCACATTCTGATGAGGCATGGAGCCCTGTAATTTCCCATCACTCAGCAGTGCGCTTCATTCAAATGAAGATTCACTTAATGTTTTCAAATCCAAATTAATGATAGCTTAACCTCAATCCTCGAATTAAAATGAGTTTTGACACCATTCTTTGTGAAGCTATTTGAAGGATGGGACTGATAGCGCAGCAGTCATAAGAAATTGGATCTTTGGAAAAATTATTTTTAATTTGAAGAAGTAGGGAAAATCCACTGAGAACAATTTTCCCATGCAGAAATACTGAAAACTCATTAGATGCTGTAGCACAAAGACGCCAGAGTGCATCAGTAATGTGCTGCTTCAGGAGAGCAAGTGGAAAGGAGACATGGTATTTCAACAGATTCTTTTTCGGTGTTGATTTTTTTAACTTTTTTCGGGGTTGTTTCCCTCAGGCTGCGCGGCAGTGGGAAGATCTGGTCCAAGTCTAACTGAGGACAAGAGGAGGACGGTGGCACGGACGGACACTGTCACCGATGATTGGACACGTGGACGTGTTGATGGACAAATGGAAACATTCAACAATGTGACCAATGCTCACGGACACCCTCGTCACATACACCTAAAAACCAGGAAGCTTCATGGGAACTTTTCTTATCACCTAATTTCACTTTGACGGATTTGGAAAAACACACTTGACCGATGGATACGACGGGTGGGACATCTTCGCTTGCAGTTGTTACTTACTTAACAAGGTGGACTATCACTATATATATACACACACACACACACACAGCGCAATTGTAACACATTAAGACAGAGCAGTCTGCAGAAGGAGTCTTTGACCAGAAACAGGATCCGTGTATTTGAAGCTTGTGTGTGTGTGTGTGTGTGTGTGCGTGTGTGTGTTTCTCTCTTATCAGTTTAAAAATGTTGTTTTTGTTTAGATTCATTCTGCGTTGCTTTGTATTTTCTTCTCTCTGCTGAATTGAGACATGTTTAAAATCAGAATATAAATAGTTGGGAAATAAAGCAACGCCCTGTACTTATCCTGACTGTCTCGTTAATGTCACTGTCTCATCTTTTATTGAATGCACTTCAGTGAGCATCTCTGGAGGGCGCATTGCTAAATGTTAACTCGCGGAAAGGGGCTACCCGTTAGGAGGTCAAGCCATTAATTAGGGCATGTCCCCAAAGAGACTAATGTATTATAGAGCTGAGGCTTCCCCTGTGCGCAAACCAGCATGGCTACACACACACACACACACACACACACACACACACACACACACACACACACACACACACACACACACACACACACACACACACACACACACACACACACACACACACAAAACAAGTGCATTCATATTTCATACAAGTATGTTTTGCCCAGAGCTTCGATTTCAATGTCAAAATTGCCTGTTGAAATTGCCTGCCCCCCCTCCCCCGTAGATCTCCATCACTCTGTCAGAGTCGCGCTCCGCCCTGTCCATCTCTCACTCCTTCCCTTCTGTTTTCTCTAAATTCTCTGCTCTTGACATTAATGGCGTCAATTAAATGACCAGCAGAGCCCCAGTGAGACAGACGCAGACGGAGGAATTACGATCCCGTTTCGTTTTAACCCTCCATCTCTCTCTCCCGTCTCCCCGGTCCCTCCCAACTCCCCCCCCCTCCCCACCTCTATAAATAGGGGTGTTAATTTCAGTCAGTGTGATTGAGCTACATTGGTTCACAGTTTTTTTTCCCCCTTCTCTCTGGCAGACTGGAGCTGTGACTTCTTACAGCTGTACACCTTTCAATGTATGTGTGTGTGTGTGTGAGAGGAGAAGGAGAAAGGAGGAGGTGGGGCTGTACGTGTAATGTAGAGATAAAGTGGCAGGTGAGCCGTGCGTGAGTAAACGAGTGATGACTCGGCACGCGTTAGTTCACACCTCTAACCTCTGCATCGGTGTTTGCTGTTTGCCCGTCTCGGTTCCAGATTGCGGCACCGCCGGCCGGAACGACGCTCGTAACTAGACGGTCGTTAAAACTTGCCAGTGGAACCCGGCCAATCAATTACTTTGATTGATCAGTCAAATGGCCGCAGGAGATGGAAAACACAGGCTGTGCAGTGGAGCTGGGCGAGGAATCTCAATACACCCGAGTGGCATTTCTCCTCTCGGCACCCCGGCCTTGATTCTATTGACATTTGTTTGAAAAACTACACAGGAAATTCTTGCTTAGCATCCCGTTAATCTCTCTGAAGCGAGCGGGATCCACATGAGGTTACGAGATAAGGGAGAGCTTCAAACCCCTTCCCATCCCTTTCAGCAGCTCCTCACTGGTGAAAAACATGATTGGCACATGTGGGACTTTCTAATGCCAAAGCCATGTTTCCGAAATCAATGCAAGGCGGTGGACTAGATGTTCAATTCATGCAGAGAAAGATTAGGATACGGCAGCTATTAAAATGCACAGTGTAAGCTTTATCCTTCCCATAAAGCAGTGCAAATCGCACGGCTCCCCAGGGAATTCATTCAGCATGCATGGAAATAAACAGAGTCGAGGCCAAGATAAAACACCAGTTCTGAGTCTTTATTGAACTTCCATGGTACAGACCACACTTCTACAGGAATGCTACTAAAAGCACGAGCCACACGCATGAGGCCACCAGCACTATGTCTGTTGTGGAAATGTGTGTCAGTGGAGGGTTCATGTCTCGAAGCTGCTTAGAAAAGTTGCCAAACGCACACTTGACATCTGGCTTTGAGAAGGTTTCTATAAGACATCTCTTCACTGATAGATAAAATAGACATTTATAAATAATAGATTTGAAGGAGCTCTCACAGATGTCCTAACTGTGTACATGCAGATTCACTGGAGAGACAGAAACGATGCTGCTTGATCCACTTTCCCCCCGGTGCCGCCAAGACGGCGTAAATACAGTAACTTGATCAGGAAATGACGGCGGTTTGGCTTTTCCAGATTTGGGATTCTTGGCTGTCAGGTGTGGGAGGTGGGGGGGGAGAAATCCTCGCTGTGGCAACATCAGTCCTTTGAGTTCTCTTTTCTATAAAGACGTCAATCTGTCTTTGCTGCGCACCATACAGGAACCTTTGGGACTCATTGATTATCAGCAGGGAATGAATCTTCTCTCCGTTCCCATTTTTTGATATTTGATCTCTGCCAGTGGAAGTACTTTTACGCCCAGAACACACCTCTCCACGGTCCAGAGGGAACAAAAGGGCGCTCGCAGAAGGCTCCACAAAGAGGTGCACGTCAGCCAGATAATTAAGAGAACAAATCATGAGGAAAAACGGAGACAAAACAGACTCTTCTACACTATTTGCATTCCAGGCGCCTGAAGCGGGGGAATAAACAGCAGTTTTTGGAGCGTGACATGTTAAACGCATTGCCTGTTGGCTACAGCCGTGCCAAACAGCTTTGTAGAAATACCTCGTTCTGTGTTTGGAGATGCTCTGAATGGCTTTTTATTTTTTTTTTACCATTTGTAAGCCAGATACAAGCCCCTGCTATAAACTGCGCTGAATTTGAGTGTCACTTCACAAAGGAACAGTCTCCTGGTCGAGATTTAACGTCGTCTGTGTGCGGCTGAATCAGTGGAAACAGTTGTGGAAGCACAGGTCGGGCATCTCGGGGGTAATGGGATGCTGCGACGGCTGTTAAACGGCTTGTTTGTGAATTAGTCATGGCAGGTCGATGCACAGAGCGGTGGGGAAGCTTCGGGGAGCTCCAGGCCATTCCGAGGATGTAAAACAGAGCAGGTGACAGTGACGCAGAGACAGGGACAGGAATTCAGACCCAACAAAGGGAATAGGAAGGAAGTACAGCAGGAAGGACGAGCAGGAAGATGGGTTTGGGGTTTTCAGACCTCAGGGAAGCCGAGGAGTTTTGTCATGGCTGCACACCTGGGATCCCTGAATTCATTTCACAGTTTTGAGAGAAAAATAAAAACAGCACTGCGGGCACGTCCTCTGGCCGTGTTGATGCTCCTCCTCGGGCCCGGTAGGAATGTTTACCATATGGAAAAACAGTCACCTCAGAGGTTCACGACTGGGATCCTGACACAGCAAGAGACACAGACAGAGAGGAGTGAGAACAGGGGAAGGATAGGAGGAGGAGGGGGGTGGTGGGATGTTTTTGGAGCCCTGGTGACGGGAGGAAAGACAGAGGAGGGAAGACGGAGGAGAAGTGGAGCAGAGAGGCCCGGAGCTGAAGAAGTGGTGTACACGCAGACGGAAAGCAGAATCACAGGGGACAGATAGGAGGGGTGGTGATGGAGAGGGGGGGAGACGGAAGAGCAAGAGAGAGAAACAGAGAGAGAGAGGGGTGGGGGGGCACTTGAGTACAGCTCTGTAATTGTCCTGATTGAGAATAACTTTAAATACCCTGGAATAAAAGCCTCATTTGGGGCCACGATGACTCATCTGGAGAGAGAGTTTAAAACACTGATACATCTTCAGGCCTGAACGCTCCACAGAGAATAACACTACTGTCCAATTATAGTCCGTGTACATGCTCACAGTGCACACACAAGGGGTAATAAGGCTGCTTCACACAGACACACACACATAAAGAGGTTCACCTGAATGCAGAGGTGCACAGAGACACACACACACATGCACATCAGACTCATAGACTTACACACACACACACACAGACACAAACACACACTCTCTCTGTGTGCAGGCGACTCATTACCTCTCCCTGTCGGTGAAGGAGGAGGAGGCGCTGTGCAACGTCTGCCGGCTGTCCTCTGAAGCGAGGGAGCGAGGGAGGGCGAGCGTGAGGGGGGGCGCCACGCCACGAGAGAGCGGGGGTGGATGCTGGGAACAACTGCGATCATAACTGGGAGAGAAGAGTGGTCCAGCGCATAGGTGGAGAGAGAGAGAAAGGGAGGGAGGAGGAGAAGGAGGAAATTGAGATTGAGATTGGGGAAAAGAAGAATAAAAAGTAGATGTAAAGGATACAGAGAGAGAGTGAGTGAAGAAGAGGGATGGAGGTGGAGGGGCAGAGAGACGAGAGAGAAAAGCGATGTGAAAAGAAAAAAGATGTGAATTATCAAGGTAAACGAGACAGGAATATATAAATAGAGTTTAAATGACAAAAAGGAAAGTTGGAGTTTTGAGGGAGAGATGAAAGTGAAAGAATGTGACAGCAAGAAAGAAAGAGAGGAGAGGAGAGGGAATGGAGGGAGATATTAAAATTGGAATAAGAGATGGGGAAATTAAAAAGAAAGGAATTATAAAAGGTAAAAGAGACCCGAATATAAATAGAGATCAGATGGCAAAAAGGAAAGTTGGAGTTTTGAGGGAGAGATGAAAGTGAAAGAATGTGACAGCAAGAAAGAAAGAGAGGAGAGGAGAGGGAATGGAGGGAGATATTAAAATTGGAAAAAGGGATGGGGAAATATAAAGGTAAAAGAGACCCGAATATAAATAGAGATCAGATGGCAAAAAGGAAAGTTGATGAGATTAAAGTTAAAGATGGGAGAGAGAGAGGGGATGGAGGGAGGAAGAAACTCAAATTAGGAAAAATAGGGATATATACATATAAGAGAGAGTGAAGAAGTGGAGGGGGAAAGAGAGAAAATGAACAGGAAGGATGGGAAAAGAAAACGATTATTAAGGTAATAGAGACAGGAATATAATTAGAGATCAGACGACAAAAAAGAAAGATTAAAGTGAAAGAAGGTTAGAGAGAGAGAGAGAGAGAGAGAGAGGGAGGAAAGGGGATGGCGGGAGGAATTGAAATTAGGAATAAGAGGAATAAAGAAATAGAAAATAAAGGGAAGAATAGCGAGAAGGAGAGGTATTGAAGAAGAGGGATGGAGGTGGAGGAGAGAGACCCAAGAGGAAAGAGAGGGATGAGAAAAGAAACAAATTATTAAGGTAAAAGAGATGGGAATAAAAATAGAGATCAGGCGACAAAGAAAGAAAGATTAAAGTGAAAGAAGGTTAGAGAGAAACAGCAGGGAATGATGGAAGGGAGAGGATGAAATGAGAGATGACACACATAGAAACAGATACAGAGAAGAAGAAAAGACAAAAGACAGAAGGGGAGAGAGAGAGAGAGAGAGAGAGAGAGGGAGGAACACAGTGAGAGAGAGCACCAAGAAACAGCCGAGCCATTTAGCATCAGCGAACACATCACACTGCCACTGTGAGAGAGAATTAGTGCACTCATCGGACTCATTAAAACACTGTCAGAGGGGAGAGAGGGAGGGAAGGGAGGAGGGAAGGGGAGGACGAGGGGAGGGGTGCAACAAGGTGAGGCGGTGGACGGGGGGGGGGCTTCACTTCAAGGGGGAGACACGATGGAGAGTCAGCGGGATTTCAGGCCCTTAAGAATCCTTAAGATGCTCAACAAAGCTGCTCGTCCTCCCTCAGTAACACCTGTCCTCTCCTGGCTCGCCTCCACACACACCCGGTGCAGCGTGAACACACACAGCCAACACACACACACGAACAAACACACACATGCACAGTCACGCTTGATGACATTATAGCCACACTGTCGGTTTTAGGGCCGGGAGAATCACTGAGCACATATGCCGCTCCTCTATACTCATAATGAAGTGGACCGGGGCCAATTCCCACTATAGGCTGTGACTTCGGTCCATCTGCACCCCCCCGCCCCCCCCACCCAAACCCCCATCTAACACATGGCGTTATTTACACATTTATGACACTGAGGCACGTGTCAGTGTATAGAGAGAGGAGCTGGGGCCCTCTGTGGAGGAGGAGGCCATCGGCTCACAGGCGCCTGGTGGAGTAAGTCATCTAAACAACAGTGGCAGGCCCCGGTTTCAAAGAACAGAGAGAATGGTGGGGAGGTGGGTAAGGGAGGGGGGGAGGGAGGGGGGGCGCTTATCGTGTATCAGCTCACGGGCAAAGCTGGAGGATTATCTGCTGGATCTGCAGCCGGACTGGCGGCGCTGGGAGAGATAGAGAGACTGGTGAGGGAGATAAGAGCGAGCGCCGGCTGTGTTAGAGAGAGAGAGAGGCGGCGGAGATAACTGGGAGTGAGTGGAGAACCTGGAGGAGGAGGAGGAGAGGAGGAGAGGAGAGGGGGGGACACACGAGGTATTCCGAGAGAGAAATCAAGAAAAGTGTGAGGGGAAAAAAAAAGAGGAAGGAGGCCTACATGGGAGGAGGAGGAGGAGGAGGAGGAGGAGGAGGAGGAGGAGGAGGAGGAGGAGGAGGAGGAGGAGGAGGAGGAGGAGGAGGAGGAGGAGGAGGGGGAGGGAGATAACGGAGGAGTGTGGGAGAAAAATTGAGATTAAGAGAGAGCGTGGAAAAATGGGGGATATATCGGGGGGGGGGGAACAAATTATACAGACTCAGGCAAAGTGTGATACAACAGAAAATGTGGGTGAGATGAGTTGATAAGGGGAATACAGTGGGTGGGGGGGTGGAGGAGGAGGAGGGGGGTGGAACGGGAGTGTGTAAATGGCGAGCGTGAGACACAGGAAGAGAGTCCCGGCGGTTAAATAAACCAGGTGTTATTGGTTTGATCAGCAAAGCGTGGAAGTGCTCCACTTCATCACAGAGATGACTCCCCCCCCCCTACCCCCCCCCCCTACCCCCCACCCATACCCAGCTAATGGCTGCGTGTGCAACAAGCCCTATAGCAACATGTACAGAAGCCCACCCCCCCAACCACAAACCCCCCCATGATCACATGCTCTGAGAGGTTTAATGGCCGCCGGGCTGCTGAAGCTCATTGACAGCAGTGAGGCTGTTGTTGCCGTTGACGACTGTGAGACATCAGATCTGAGTTTTTTGTGTTGTTTTTTTTCCGCCAGCGTCCTAATGGCCGGACTGAATGTTTAATCGTTGCCACTCTAATGGCGCTAAATGACACATCTGTGCCAACTGTGACTTTCAGGAACACACAAGTCATTAGTAAGCAATTACTCAGCTCTCACTTCGGGGGGGGGGGAGGATATACATGTGGTGTAATAATCATGAGTAACAGACAAGACGAGACAAACGTGTGGACCAGTCCGTTCATTCTCATCTTGACCCATTAGTGAGTTCCCTTCTTCTCCTTAAATCTCCCAACACTGATGGACAGTTCTGATTCCTCTCTGTCACTGATTCTCCTTCTCGAATAACCCGCTCAACAAAAGGACAATTCTCTTTTTTGTCGTAAAAACTTCAAATAACTTATAATTAAAAGAAGAAATCTTAAGTCGGAAAAAAAGCTTTTAGTTTGTGTGTTCGGTTTGAAACCCGTCTGACAAATCCTTCTAAATCAAAATCAAATCAAATCAAAGTTTATTGTCACATGCACAATGTGTTGAGTTCTACAGTTGAACTCAACACATCCCTGCTTTAATCAGAACATCCATTATTATATTTTTAAAAAGCAGCTCATTCCAAACAAACATAATCTAGGAGGTCTGCAAAAACGTTTTCAGATCAAACACTTAATTTAATCCTTTTAGTGTTAAAGGGGAAAGTTCAGAAATACAAAATGCCGCCATATTGACGGAGGCAGCTCCCAGTGATCAGTAACTTTTACCCTAGAAAAAACCAAGATGTGTTTCCTGTCCTCCTCCTGCTGTGGGACACGTGTCCAGCTCCGAGCACTCACACTTGTTGAGGGCTGCCCACACACCCACACACACACACACACACACACACACACACACACACACACACACACACACACACACACACACACACACACACACACACACACACACACACACACACACACACACACACACACACACACACACACACACACACACACACACACACACACACACACGAACAAAAGATTGGGGAGGAGAGTTTCGGTTCCTACCAGAGTTTGGCTACAATGACGACAGCCGTCAGCATGAGCAGCGAAGAGATGGTCACGGTGACGTAGAACTGAGGGTCCACTGTAACACACACACACACACACACACACACACACACACACACACACATTAATGATCTCAGACCGTGACCATTTCTAATTGTCTCCAGAACAAAAGAAGAAATATGGTGAAAACCAGCTGAAACATGAAATTGGAAGTGCACGGCTCTGGCCTCCAACTATCACACAAATCCCATGACGTCTTCCCTCCATCTCTCAGTCTGACGGCCGGTTCCTCCCTGTGAGTGATGACAACTTTATTAGGCATTCCTCGCCACAGACTCAGCAGGGTGTCAGCCTTCACCCCGGTGACAGCTAATTCCCTGGAGGACTCCTGGTGTGTGTGTGTGTGTGTGTGTGTGTGTGTGTGTTCATATGAACTGCAGCTCACGGCCACCTTCATTTAAAAATCCTTCATGTGCGTCCCCTGATGCCCACCTTCCTCAGGCTCCGTCTCCTCCGCCTCCGTCCCTCCGTCCTCCACTCCCTCCTCCTTCTCCCTGGACTCCAGCGGTGTCTCCTCCCGGGGCTGCACGCTGCCACCGGGATGAGGCCAGTCCTGGGACGTGGCGGCGCCGGCCTCCTGCTGGCTCCCGTGGCGGTGCAGGGGGTCGGTGTCCTGGCCCGACAGGAAGTGGTAGGTCTCGTCCTCCAGCTGCTGGGTGGGACCCCAGACCACCGCCCACAGAGGCGTGGGGGTCACCTGGGCCGTGACGGACAGCTGGACCGGCAGGGCGTCCACCTGCTCCTCGCCCTCGGCGTCGTCCCGGTTACAGGTGGAGGGCGGCGTCACCAGGGCAATCAGGAGGAGGGAGACGAGGGCAGTCAGTCGTGCGACAGGAGAGATGGAGCTGGAGGAGAGAGGAAGGCGAGAAAAGATGAGAGGTGATGGAGTGACAGAGAAGTTATCTGAGAAAATGTACTGTCCACAGGCAACCCTGCATGACCTCCAGCACTCAGACATTGATTCCCACGCCAGCCATCAGTCACCACGACATTTAATGCATCTGCACCACACACATCCCTCCTCCACCTCTCCAACTCTTCATCTTACCATCTCTCCATCGCTTCGCTCTGTTCACTGAGACTCTGCTCCTCCGATCATCTCTCTCTGTGAGATAAGACAAGAGGGGCAGGAGAGGGATAGAGAGAGGGAGAGAAAGGGGGAGGGTCCAGCTTGTTTTCTCTTCTCTCGCTCTCTCTCTCTCCATCTTTTATGTCCTCAGATAAAAAGCATGTAAACATAGACACCAGCACTGGTTCTGTCACAAAGCCGACTGTCATCTGCTTTCAACAACACAAAAACACGCACGGGCTACGGGAGGCTTTTAAAATTTTAACACTCAATTGTGCACCACATGTTCACACAGACACACACATCTGCATGCAACAAAAAACACCCTGAAGTACATTGTCTGTTCTGCTCCCTCACACACACTTAGAGTGCACACACCTGAGCACAGCACATTAATCATCATTAGAGGCGTCGTGCACGGAGCCAGCACTCTGTGTGGCACTTTGGGCGAGAGAGGCAACTTCTCCGTCTGCAACTAACTGCCTAAATGCCACAGAAATGTCACCAGGAGACACACGAGCAACGCCGGGAGACAGACACACACACACACACACACACACACACACACACACTCTCTCCAACACATATCGGTTATCATGCCTACCTCTGTCAGTGGAGAAAGGGAATGAGAGAGGGAGGCAGAGAGAGAGAAGGGGGAGATACAGAGAGCAAGTGAGGAGGGAAAAAAAAAGCATCGGTTGCCTTAGCGACTGAGACATGTAGAGTCTGCTAGAGTACAAGAGGGGAGAGAGAGCGGTGCAGGGAGGGCAAGCGACTGTAGGAAAGAGATTTAAATGCTAATTATGTGTGTGTTTTTATAATATCAAAAAAAAAAATGGGGTTCAATTAAATAGACGCGCGGAGAGAAAAAGAAAACGAATCTGACGGAGCAAAACAGAAATGAGACTGAGACATTAATAAGCTGACTTTGAAGGCGGGAGGTTAAAAAAAACCTAAAACCTTCAATTATGTTTACAAAAAAACAGCAAGGACACCGGAGAGAGAGAGAGAGAGAGAGAAATACGGACAGCAGAGAGGAGGAGGAGGAAGGAAGAAGCGAGGGGAATAAAGAAGGAATATAATTCAATTTCCATTCATTTACACAGGATGCAGCGGCGGAGCGGGGGGGGGGGGTGACGGGCTGGTCAGAACGAGAGATCGGAGAGAGAGAGAAAAAACAAGAGAAGCAAACGTGGAGTCACAGCGGGACGGCTTTATTGTTCACGGAAACAATATTTACATCGAAAACAATCTGTCCCTCACACATATGTACACACACTTCTCTCCATCCATATGCTCCCCCCCCGTCCCCCCCCCCATGACACTCAGTCTGTCACACTTCACACCCCCCAGCCCCCCCCCCCCGCCCTCTCTCATTTCCTCTCCGTGGCTGCAGGCCGTGAGGAACCAGGAGAGACTCACTGGAGGACACAGCGCAGCCAGGCACCGAGCCCCCCCGCCTCCGCACCTTCGTCTGCCCCTCCGTCGTCGACATCAACATCATCATCGTCGTCTTCGTAATCTACAGATGACAAGGGAGGGGGGGGGTGGGGGGGTCAGGCAGATTCATCTCCTCCACATGCATCATCTCAAATTGACATGAGGGCGTAATCTGCAAATCCACAGTTAGTCATCAAGTGTGTGAGTCAATGAAATTATGCCATGAGGAGGTGGGGAATGTGTGAAATGTGTGTGTGTGTGTGTGTGTGTGTGTGTGTGTGTGTGTGTGTGTGTGTGTGTGTGTGTGTGTGTGTGTGTGTGTGTGTGTGTGTGTGTGTGTGTGTGTGTGTGTGTGTGTGTGTGTGTGTGTGTGTGTGTGTGTGTGTGTGTGTGTGTGTGTGTGTGTGCATACCATCGGTCTCCTCATCATCTTCTGTTTCGTCTTCTGACTCCAGCGTGCACGAGACCAAACGACTGTCGCTCTTCACCGTGACGTCACCCCTGTAACATTTACACCCACAAGTAATTAAACACCTATTATCAATGTGAAGAAGTGTGTGTCAAGCTCTGTTAAATCCCAGTGTAGCTCCAGGATTAGCAGCTGACCTCACAAGAGCTAATGAATATTCAAATACCGAATATTATTCCGCTTTTTTTTTTTTTGGACTAAACTTTCCCGGAGCGGTGTTTGGCGGGAGTCGCACCCACCTTTGTTTCCCGGAGCTGGGGAGCTGCTCCCAAACGATGAGGGCGCGACCTCCCGTGACCCAGCGGTGGTCTCCGCTCCCCGTGGCCCACGCCGCGAAGCAGAGAATTCTGGGAGCGTCGGGCCAGGTCAGAGAGGCCAGGTAGCGACACTGAGGCAGAGAGAACACTGAGGAGGGAGCAGGAGATGAAAAGAGGTCAACAAAGGAAAACAAAGTGGTTTCGATCTGATCCATTGTGCTGTCTCTCTCCTGGAGGGAAGTGAACGACCTGTGGCTTCACACGGTTTAACTCCGGGACTCACGATTCAGACCGCTCTCTCCATTTGCCAGATCATAGCAGGAGCCAATTAGGAGGCCTCCTGGCTGGTGGACACAATCTGTTACCCCGGCGATGCTGCTGTGATTGGTCAGTCTGGATGTTGTTCCTGTGATAATTGAACAGATGTTAGGTGGAAGGATTATGCAAATGTTCCTCCGTCTACTTTCCCTTTTCACTCTTTATTTCGCTCCATATCTAACACACACACACACTCATTCCAGAGCTCACCAGTCCTCCAGTGCAGGATCTTGAGCCAGGCTTGACCATAAGCCAGGAACACTCTGTCCCCCCGCGGGCTGAGGGTCAGACGCCCACCCGGCCCCCCCCCACAGCCCGTCACCTGGCCGCTCCAGTGGTGCAGCAGCCTCAGGGGGTCTCGATCCGAACACTGGTTCTCCCACACAGACACCCCTCCCTCCGCCGAGCCGCTGAACGCCAGCGGACCCTGAGACTGTGGAGGGCACGGGAGACACGGTTGTCATGGTGATGTGAGTCTTCACCCAGTTTTTATGTGTGTGCACATGTGTGTGAGTGTGTGCGTGCATGCGAGAGATAGACAAGAGTGGGTCTGTGCTTGTGTCGAATAGAACAGAAGTGTGTGAACATTTTTAAAATGTACTGTGGTGCTGTTGGTTCTAAATGGATTGTGTGCTCTGCATGATAAACAACACAGAGGATAACAATGATGCGCTTCGCTTTAATGCTTCAGGCATATTTTGATGAAAACTGAAATTGAAAAACAAAAATGTGAATATGCAGCTGTGGATTTCGATATTCACAATAAAAAAAAAGGCTCTTTGCTCAGAGTCTGTACAGTGTGCTCTCTACAATTGTCCGAGCTTACATCTCAATAAATATCTTTGATTTCCTTTTGAAAGCCATAAACAAGGACAGCTTGTGTGAGGAGAGGAGTGTGGAATGTAGCCGTCTGATTCCTGAGCAGAGGCTTTTTCACAAATTAATAACCAAGACTTCTGAGGCTACTTTAGCAGCTTTTACGGAGAGAGAGAGAGAACTAGATAGAGTGAGAGAGAAAGAGAGAGAAATAGAGAGAGAGAGAGAGAAAGGGAGAGAGAGAGGGAAGGTAGAGGAGAGAGGGAGGGAGAGTGAGAAAGAGAGAGAGAGAGGGAGAGAGAGAGAGGGAGAGAGAGAGAAAGAGGGAGAGAGAGAGGGAAGGTAGAGGAGAGAGGGAAGGAGAGAGAGAGAGAGGGAAGGTAGAGGAGAGAGAGAAGAGGGGGAGAGAGAGAGAGAGAGGGAGGGAGGGAGAGAGAGGGAAGGTAGAGGAGAGAGGGAGGGACAGTGAGAGAGAGAGGGAAGGTAGAGGAGAGAGAAGAGGGGGAGAGAGAGAGAGAGGGAAGGAAAGAGGGAGGGAGAGAGAGAGGGAGAGAGAGAGAGCGAGAGAGTGAGGGAGAGAGAAGCGGGAGAGGGAGAGAGAGAGAGAGAGAGGAAGAGAGGGAGAGAGGGAGAAAGAAAGAGGGAGGGAGAGAGAGAGGGAAGGTAGAGGAGAGAGGGAGGGACAGTGAGAGAGAGAGGGAAGGTAGAGGAGAGAGAAGAGGGGGAGAGAGAGAGAGGGAAGGAAAGAGGGAGAGAGTGAGAGAGGGAGGGAGAGAGAAGCGGGAGAGGGCGAGAGAGAGAGAGAGAGAGGAAGAGAGGGAGAAAGAAAGAGGGAGGGAGAGAGAGAGGGAAGGTAGAGGAGAGAGGGAGGGACACTGAGAGAGAGTGGGAAGGTAGAGGAGAGAGAAGATGGGGAGATAGAGATAGAGGGAAGGAAAGAGGGAGGGAGAGAGAGAGGGAGAGAGAGCGAGATAGTGAGAGAGGGAGGGAGAGAGAAGCGGGAGAGAGAGAGAGAGAGAGAGAGAGAGAGAGAGAGAGAGAGAGAGAGAGAGAGAGAGAAGAGAGGGAGAGAGGGAGAGAGAAAGAGGGAGGGAGAGAGAAAGGGAAGGTAGAGGAGAGAGGGAAGGTAGAGGAGAGAGAGAAGAGGGGGAGAGAGAGAGAGAGGGAGGGAGGGAGGGAGGGAGGGAGGAAGAGAGAGAGAGAGATAGAACGAGAGAACGAGAGAGAGAGAGAGAGAGAGAGAGAGAGAGAGAGAGAGAGAGAGAGAGAGAGAACGAGAGAACGAGAGAGAGAGAGAGAGAGAGAGAGAGAGAGAGAGAGAGAGAGAGAGAGAGAGAGAAACAGTGGTGTTTTTGTGTCAGACATCTTGTTCTAAAAACAGGCGGAGGATGGAAACAGCTTGAGCATCCTCGGGGCCGACGGTGTCACGGCCGGCGGGTGAGTGACCCCCCCCCCCCACCTGGATGGAGGTGACTGCTTCCCGGTGAGCGTTGATTGACTGGCAGTTTTCGAAAGTGTGCCAGCTCCAGGCCTGAACTTTCCCCCCGTCTGCAGGGTGACAGAGTGTGAGGTTAACATGTGGCGACAGGCGGCTGGCAGTCATTAGAGTTGGTCACGGTCAACCCACCTGAGCCTGACTGCCTAAACTGTGTGCCTCCATCTCTCTGATTCAGCCTGATAGCCCTCCGCTACACTGACTAACTCACTGGCACATGATGCCACTGTGGCAGACTGTGCCAACACATTAGTAGGCATATAAGACACACACACCAGTATAAAAGAATGCATTCATACCAATATGCATGTGTCTGCTAAAAGAACACACTGCACATGTACGGTGATCGATGTCCGACACAAATACGATGTGATTGGACAGTTTCAAAGGCCACTTGTTCGATCGACTGTGCCACAAGCTCTTAGTTTTCCCACATGCGCCGTAGTGTCCGCACAGACACACACCTGATCCGGTGATGATGTAGCCGTCTCCCTCTGGCACGAAGCAGAGCGCCGTCACAGCGTTGAATGTGTAGATAGACTTCACACACTGGCCTGGAGGGAACAGGAAAATACTAATTTAATTGACAAGTCACAGCCCACCGGTCAGCCAGAGATACATTGCATAAAAGATTAACTCACAGACACACACACAGACAAACACACGGGTTTTCCAGACAGAGCCCTAAGGCACCTTCCACTTAATATACAATATCTGTGTGTTTGTTGCTGTGGTTGAGCGTACCGATGTTCAGGGCCCAGATCTTCACGTAGCCGTCTGCCGAGCCACTCAAAATAAACCTCTCCTTGTCGGACAAATCCAGGGACCTGGCTGATGAGAGGGCAAACAGAGACACAAGAGCAGGAGGAGACAGAGGAGGAGGAGGAGGAGGAGGAGGAGGAGGAGGAGGAGGAGGAGGAGGAGGAGGAGGAGGAGGAGGAGGAGGAGGAGGATGAGAGAACAGGGATCAGAGAAAAGGAGACGGAGGAGGACAAAAAGATTAAGCTGAGGAAGGAAGCTGTAAATAAATGATGATGCACAAAATGAAAAAAGACACCGCTTGCAAGAAAGACGCGGAGAGAGAAGAGACGTGATTTAGAAAAAGGAGCAAATAATTAGTCAATGGGTGCCGTGTTTACATAGTTCCACGGAGCTGCATCATTTATAGACTCTGTGTTTTTAAGTCTCGGGTTCTGGAGGAGAACCAGGGAGGTGGCTGGAGCTCCGGTGATGGAGGGCTGCCTGCTCCACACAGACAGTGAACTTTCCCAAGTGTCTGGTGAGGTTATCGCTCACTGGGCCAGATCTGATGAACTGCTCCTCTAATTACCAGACCGCAGGACACGGGCATTACTCAGCTCTAGTCAGCGCACATGTAACAAAGTGTGTGTGTTTGTGTGTGTGTGTGTGTGTGTGTGTGTGTGTGTCCTCACCCAGCCTCTTGCAGTATTCAGGGGGAGGCGCAGACAGACAGGTAACCCCACCACTGTGGCCCCCCAGGTTCTTCTGCTCTGTTGCCGTGGGAACGTGCCACACCTTCACCGTGGTGTCTCGGCTGCGGGGAGCAGACAGATGGACAGAGCGAAAAGAGAGAGAGAGAGAGAGAAGATGTGTGGGGAGATAGAAGGGGAGTAAAGAGGAGGTGAGGGGAGGCAATAAAAAACAAGCAAAGTTAAAAGGCGTTTGACATAAACCACAGGAGGATTGAGCCCGAGCGTTGGAGGCGGAGGAGGAAAAACAAACACATGTCAGACGGCGAGGGAGAAGGAGCGGCTGCGTGTTGAGGGATAAATTAGGTTGAAATGTTCACTTTGAACATCCATTATGCAAATGACTTCTTTACCTTCCAGAAACCACCAGGTTGTCCACGGCAGCCACGCAGGTGACGATGTCGTTGTGACCCTCCAGCAGCCTCAGGCGGAACCTGGACTTCTCCCAGGAGGCTTTGAGGGACGCGAATTCCGCTTCTGTGCAAATAAATGATTTATGCAATTAGCAATGTTGACTCATCAGCACCCCAGTTTGTTAATCTACACAGTTCTTCAATATGGATTAAGTCTGCCCCTGCAACGTGTGGAGCTCATTTAGCTCCAAGGATGCAAAACGTTCTCCTGTCTTCAGGGAAGTAAGCGCCACCTTTTTTTTTTTTTTTCATAACTGCAGCCATAGATTTACATATAAAGACTAGATGTCTCGTCTGCGTTGCTGGCCAACGGAGACGAACGTCCGCACATGGCGGCCATCTAACCATAACTTGCTCAATTTTCAACCGATTTTTACGGTTTGGTTTGTTATAAACGTCAGAGATGTAGATATGACACTGCATACTTATGAATAATTATGTTATTTTCTAAAAAAAATGAATAATTTATGCAGTGTCATAACTACATCTCTGACGTTTATAACAAACCAGATTGTTTAAAAATCGGTTGAAAATTTAATTATTTACCACTACCAACACAATGTTATGCGTGAGTGAGATGCCCCGTAGCAAGATGGCCGATGGTCGTCCCCGTCGAACGAGACATCTAGTCTTTATATATAAATCTATGACTGCAGCCACGTGGGATTGTTAGGCCTCCTCCGGGCAAACATGTGTAATCTGATTTTAGATGTTAATTGCAAATTAAGGCATCGCATGGTACTTCCAGCTGCCTGAGATCAACCCTAATGACGATCTCTTCAGCCGTGTTTCTTAATTATTTTCCACCTTCCCGCCGCCGCTGCTGCTCCTGGTCGGAGTCCGGTCCGCCTCCCGACACCTCGGCCGGCGCCGGCTTCTCCCGTCCTCTGCCCGTCTCCGCCCCTTGCCTGGCAGCAGGTGATGGCGTCGTCTGAGCTCTGGACCGCTCTTCTCCCTTCGGCACCTTGGAGGCTGGAGGCGTCTGTGATGGAAGGGCCCCAGGAGCATCCTCCCTGAGCCGGTGTGCAGAGGAAAAAAGCTGAATGAGGAATCAGGATGCAAAAAAAAAAAAAAGTGCACACAGCGTCCTCTGTGACAGGGAGCAAACCTGTGGAGGATCTCCAGGACCCACACAGACAAAAGCAGCACTTCTTAATGAGCTCTGAGTCTCTATACGAGAGAACAAACACCCACACTGGTTTCAGTCATCTGCACAAAGGCCTCGAGGATCGTCCACAGAGAGGACGACTTCCCTGTGTGATGTTTACATGGCACGTTATGAATTGTAGACAGTTGCCAATTCCTTAAAGCGTGACAGTATTTGACCTCCAGTGTGTTTTGGGAAAGACATACAAAAAACATCAAAAGCTTCAAAGCGAATGTTGTTGCTTTTGAAGAATCATGCTCCCCCCCCACACAGACACCCCACGCACCCCCCCACCCCCCCCCCACCCCCCCCCCCCGGTACCTCTCCCTCACTTCCTTACACTTGTCTTTTCATCTTCTCCTTTTTGCCGTCTCCCACGGTCCCCGGAGTTTGCTGCGGGCCAGAAAGCTGCAGCTGAAGCTCAGCCAATCTGGAACGCAGCTCCGCCCTCCTGGAGATCTGAGAGGGAACGAGAGGCACGAGATTGGTTGTGAACCAAGCTGCTCAAATCCACAAGTTGCTGATGTGCTCAACCAACATACTTGGCTTGTCTCGGTTTATTAGACGGCAACTGGCAACATGCGCCGGGCTCCTGACTGATGAAATATGCATGAGTGAGTGAATTAGACATGTTAGCCCGATATGAAACGGCTGTTGTGCGAAGGGAGCGAGCCGCCACTCGCACAGTGTTTACTCACTTTGCTCAGACTGTGAAAACAAATGCGTGATTTGTTTAAAGTAAAATAACCCTGCTTGTGTCATCAGGCTTCTCTTAGCTCGGACTGAGAAATTACACATTTATAAAAGAGACTGGGACATTACTCAGAAGGAATTTACTAAAAAGTGTCTTTTTGTGGACGTCTGGGGGGGATTCACCCATACAGGATTTGATTTGGCTTTGATTTTTCCTACAGCAGCGATGGTGGCAGAAGTATTTAATATTTTACCTGTTGCAAAATAAAAGTACATACGTATTACTGGCAGCAAAATGGTTTTAAAAGAAAATTCCAAAGTGAAAGTATCAATTTGAACCCCTGTCCATGGGTTAAAATATTATTCAATTATCATCATTGACGCATAACTGTGACAATGGTACCTTTGGTTGGTCCGAAGCTAATATATTAATGCATCATTACACATGGATTAATCACATTAAATTTTAAAAATCCTAGTCTGGAAAGTCACAAGTAGTAACAGCGTTCAGTTAAATATTGTAGAGAAATAAGAGCAAAGTTTCCCTCTAAACAAAAGAGGCATCAAATGAAAATACTCAGGTAAAGTACCACACAATTATACTTGACAGTACATGTACTTGATTACAGTATTATAGAGTATTTTCTGGTAATTTCTACCTCTCTTTGTGAGTCTCAGACTTAATGGAAGTGGAAATGTGAAAAGTCTAAATCCTTGATCCTTAAGAAAATAATCTGTTGTGAATATTGTGCAATGTTACCTTATTTATTATTCACGACTTCATTCTTATTTCGTAATGTACTAAGTTAACCATTAACCATCACTGCCACTATCTCCTGAGCCTGATGAGTGGGAAACCATTTCCTGTTCAGTGATGAAATCAACTCAATAATGAGATTCTGCCTCTTTAAACACACTGGAGCTTTCCTGAAGTTCCCGATGATTCTTTTCTTTTCTGACACACTTTTCTCAAGTTGTGAGAATCTGATTTTCTCACTTCTGTAGGCAAAAGCTTTCAAATCCCTCCCTCCATTATTATGAATTAATCACACGTCACTCTTCTGATGATATCAACACTGTTATAGCGAGTAGTCCTATAAGGTATCTGCATAAATATCAGCTTTATTTAATCAGTTTAGCTTAGCTACTCTGCACATGAATATTATAAACCACGTGATGTGTTTGAATTATGAAACTCTCCTTTGATCTTCTTTGAAGTTTGCCCTGTGTGTGTGTGTGAGCTGCAGCTGTGACCTGTTGCTACATGTCCAGGATCTGCTCAGCGACTCACAGTCAATTACATGATGAGAACAAGTTGATCCTGTTGTACCTTGATTTTCTCCTCTGGGCTGAGACTGATCTTTATTTCCAGATTCTCAATCTGTCTCAACTTCTTCTGCAGTTTCCTCACTTCCCCCATCTGAGCTTCTCCACAGGCGGGAACCTACACGTTCAACTGAATGACCCCGAGCCTCGGCGTCAAATACACAACATGACGGTTCAATAAATAATAAATAAAAAAAGGGTAAATGAGTCCAATGTATCACACAGATCCTCGGCGGTGTGTGAGGAGGACGTGTCGCCGGATGTTGACGATACGTTAGACGTGTATAACTGTCTTTACACCGCCACCGTGTGATCAGTGGAGGTACTGCCTTGAAAAACGTGTTTCTATTAGATATATAACCGGAAATATGTCGTATTTATGTACAGGGACATGTGTGAGCTGGGGAGAGGAGGTGGTTTGGTTTTTATTTACAAGTCAGGACCTGAAAGTGACTCTGGGTCGTGCGCGGATCACTGGAGGGCACAAACTGTGCAGCCGCGATGCCTTCAACTGCCGCTCTGTCAGCTCGGAAATTTTAACTTCCACCTCGTAAATGCGACTTGAATGTCAAATCAAACCGATTTACTTTTTCTTTGGGTAGACTAAGCCATATATATGGACTAAGCGCTAAAAAAACATATAATAACTTAAAAAGGAGAACATTTGCTGTTGAAAGTGTATTCGTACTTCATTAATTCGTGAAAAGTTTGTTGCAGGCCACATTTTCACTCACACAATTGATTAATGTGCAGTATAAAATGTTTTGTTATAAAAAGCCAGAACAATCACCAGTATGATTTCTCACCAAACAAGGTCGTATCACATTTCTGGTTTTGCCTGACTACACTTAAATTTGGATGTTTCTTTGTTATATATCACTAATGGATGTATTATAATTCGTAAGATGTATTACATATTTTATGTTGCTGATTGAACAATATTAATCCATGTTGGTACTAAATCAAAATTACATATAAATAATTTAAAGTAAAAAGGAAAGTGTACTGAGTAAATGAATAAGTAACGTAAGAGAATAAATTGTGGTATTACAAAAAAGACTTGGGAGTCCATTGAATTTACAAAGTGTGCTATTGCAAAAAGAAGACAGGTGGAATGGCAAATCATTACGAGCTGAGCTTTAAAAGTTTATTGAAGTATTTCAAAATGTCTTATTAGCTACATTATACATATTAAATTATATACTTCAGCATAACATTTTCTCAGCTATTAAATAAAATGATCCTTCATTCATCCCACAAGGGGGAAATTTGCTGTGTTGCAGCAGCAATAAAATAGACATTTGTTATAAAGTAATAAATAAGTAAAAAGGGAATATAAAAGCAAGGAAGTATGAAATAGAAGTATAATGGAAATTATATGAACAGTTTAAACAGAATATATATACAGTGTAACGCATTGCACATTAGCCTTAGAATTGCACAGATAGGAATCAGTGTTTATGGATAAGTATTGTAAATGAAAAATAAAAGAAAGATTGTCTTCAATTTGTACTTTGATGAATGTGTATAATCTTTTATTATTACTATTACACATTTCAAAACATGTACCTCAGCAAAAGACACTTACAGGTTCAAACATATTTGATCATTAATTGCATATCTGTATACCTTCAACGGAACACTTAAGTATCATTTTATACAAATTTAAATATATTTCAAACAATAAGGAATGTCATCCTTATGACACACAACACGATATTAAAAAGACGGCGATTGGCAACAGCAGGAAAATATAAAATATATAGGGAAACTTTATATGAAAATAAAAGAAGAAGGAAAACACACAAGTGGTAAATCTGGTGAATCGTAGTTTGAAGGTTCAGTGTGTAAGATGTTGGTGAAAGGGATCTATTGGCAGCAATGGATCAGGTGTGAACTGGGCCTGTGTTATGTCCTACAGCACGTGAACGCATCGTCGCTTTCTCCCATCACAGCTTGAAGCTGAAACGTTCCAAAGTAAAACACAAACAAAACAACACAAACACTTCCTGGGCAGATGTTTCCACACAGGAGACACGCGTCATATTGATTTCACATATTTTTTTTTAAAAGAAAAAAACCGCTCGGCTACCGGAAGTGACGACACAGCACAGCCTCCTTTTGTCTGACGACCTTATCCGGAGGAAGTGAAGCTCAGACGAGGCCGCTGACCGGAGGAGAAAAAAAAAAAAAACCAAGAGGGGGTAAAAAAATAAAAAAAACTTGATCGCTTTGCAGGAATTTTGGAGACGTAAGGAACCCGGGTCCGAGGCGTCCCGGAGCACAGCACTTCCGGGCGGGGACAGAGACTCATCGGTTCCGGTAAACGACGCCGTCCTCCCCGCTCTTACTTGTCTTCTTTCAGGCGGATTCGAGCCACTCTGCTGCCGCCTCTCTCCTGCTCCACAGCCGGAAGTGTGTGAGGAGTCTGCGGGGCTTTTTTTTCTCTCTTCGCTTCGGTTTTTTTATGTCCGCTGTTTTTTTTTTCCTCCGGTTATTTTTCTCGACACACACTCCCGCACAGACACACACACACACGCTGAGCTGCCAGCTAGCTGTGATGATCAGGCCTGATTAACCACAACATGCGAGCAGCAGAAATGGAGTCCTGCTGTGGAGCTGCACTGGAAACATGTGTCCGATTACGTGCTGTTTAATCAAAGTTACACACGTTTGGTTCGTTCGTGTTGCTAAGAGCTACGTAGCTGGGCCGGATGTCAATAACACAACATTATTCGATTACTGTGAGTCCGCGCTTAAAACCACACAACCAGGGGATGCACAGAAATGAAAGTTGATCCACAAACGATGGTACAAATAATCCAGGTGCACGATATTTAATGATCATTTATTAGTAGACTGGTAGTGAGTGACTGCTTTAGAACGATTATAACCCTAACCCACAGGGACTAACATGATGTTTCTGTGGCTTAGGCCCGTTTATGTGTATAGCTCAGAGTGCTGTACATAAAAACATTATAAGCATCATGACGAATTTTAAAAACAACATAAGAGAATACAAAAAAGAAGCATTTAATGAGATTAAAATAGATAAAGATCCATATGGTTTGATCTCTCTCCTTTGATCATGCCTCATCAGATTAGTAAGATATTAAATCTTATCAGTCAGTCTACCTCTGTGGATCTCTGGTTTTTATATTTGAATCTTCCAGTGGGGTCCAACAGGGCAGCATGGGCCCCGGAGCCTCACTATGATTTGGGCAAACTGTCTGTGGTAATCAGATTTTTGTCATCTGATTTAAAAAATATTTTTTTTGACATGTCACTGTAGTGAAATCGCAGGTGTCAACAGCGGCTTCATCTGCAGGATCCTTGTCCAGGTTGATCACCGCCCACCAGTCATGACTTGTTAAAAGGGCCTATTGTAATTCTGAGTATGCACCAACAAAGTGCAATAACCACTGAGTATTCTCACAGGCCTTGAGGCAGCTCCCATCCTCATATTACCTGATATTACCTATTACCTTGAATCATAAAGAGGGGCCTTATATTAAAACATAACTTTCATTATTCCTGCTGGTATATTTATCATCAGGGATAAAGAACATTTAGCATACGCCTGCAGGTGTGGGATATCACCAGACTCACTGAGACTGCAGAGGAACAGCCCACTTGAGTATTTTATTACTATTTTTAAATTATTGTGGTAGTTATGTTATATTATGTTTCTGGATTTGAAGGTACACCTAGCTCAAGCTAACGCAGTCTATACAACAGCTCTGCAGTAAAACTAAACCTCATTTTTTGTTTTAAAGACACAATGATTCAACTTTATGGTCATTTTGGCAGCTTTAGTTTGTGCCGCTGTTGAGTTGTATTGCATTTTACCAAAAGGTTTTTCTAATATTGCTGTCCACCACATCAGCACCATAAAGTCCAACATTTCTAAATAGTCATAAAGTCAGACTCTGTGATATTTCTCTTTTGTTTAAAGATCGATTGGGCCTTTAACTGCTTTGTCCTGTGGCCTATTGGTTGTGTGTTTGTAGTGCTGGCATTTCTGTCAACTCAGCAAAGTTATTAATTTGTGCTCTTTTTGTGTTATTGCAGAAATGATGGAAGATTCTCATTTTAATTCATCATATTTCTGGTCTCCCATCCCCACCGTGCCAGGACAGGTGAGACTGGACAACACACAAATCCTCTACCTTCAAACCGTTTGCAGTATAATTACTATCATATATAAATATATATTATGTTATATTATATACTATTATATACTATATTGTACTATTTTTATTTTTATATACTGTCTAACAATAACATTACCATCATATCATCAGTACTATTACCATCATCTTGCCACTGCACCTTATCTACCTATTTATCTTGTGTTTCTGTTTTTATTCTTTCTACCTCAATATTTTTTATTTTATTCTATTGTATTGTATTTTATTGTATTCAAATATACCGGCTGCTATGACGACTTAATTTCCCTTCAGGGATGAATCTATAATAATAATATCTATCTATCTATCTATCTATCTATCTATCTATCTATCTATCTATCTATCTATCTATCTATCTATCTATCTATCTATCTATCTATCTATCTATCTATCTATCTATCTATCTATCTATCTATCTATCTATCCATCTACAGAATCTATCTATCTATCTATCTATCTATCTATCTATCTATCTATCTATCTATCTATCTAGTACTTCAGTAGCCAGCTGAACCAAGTGTCCTTTGAAACAACATTGCCATCACTCCAGGAGTCCAGCACGGTCAAATCAATGTCTAATCAAAATCTCCTCCCTCCCTTTGAAAGATTGAAAATGCCATGTTCCTGAACAAGGTGAAGGAGCAGCAGGAAAAGAATGCTTCCTTCCCTCCTTCATCGGCATCCCACTACCAGACAGCTCTTCTCACCTTCCCCACTAGTGGGACCAAGACAGATGGAGGAGGGCAGAGTGGTGGTGTGGCTCACCTCCACCCTCCTCACACCACCCAGAACATCACAGTGCTGCCTGTCCCCTCCACGGGCATCATGACAGCAGGTGAGTCAGCGGCTGCTCGGAGAAACCTCTGGCTCGCTTGTTGGTCTGCTTTTGATCCTAACCAAGTTTAATTCAGAACCATAATCTGAAACAAGGATTTACTTGATGAGTACAACTTTAAATGTGTGCTACATTGAACCTCAAGGCAGCACTATGGGCTTGAAAGCACCGTTGTGTGTAGAATGAGCTTCTGTTTGTGTTAACTTTTGTTTGTGCTACATCCTCAGGGCTTCCCTCAAATAACGGAGCCGGAACTTTACTACCATTTATCGTCCCACTCAGGCACATTATCTGTTGTTAATACCTCCTTTAAACTGAATTCTTGAGATTCCTGAACTTTGAGGACATGTTGATCGCAAACTCTATACTAAGAAAGAAAATTCTCCACAATTATCAACTCTGGATTCTTGGATGCAGCACTGTCTGCATTCTCCTGTGGTAAAGTGTGATTATGTCTTGCTTCACAGCCGGTCTAGTCATCACGACTCCTCAGGGAACGCTGGTCTCTCCCACCTCGTCTCAGTCGTTTGTCTCCGGTCATCAGGCAACAACCATGATCGTGTCAGCCCTCCATTCTACAGGTGAGCTACACATAATGGCACACATGCGTATACATGTAAAAATTGATGTAAAATGCTGGTAATGCAATCAATAGTGAAACCCTTAATAGAGCTTGCTCTAAGAGAATAAATAAAACCTTGCTAAACTCACATTTTCTTTTCAATTTATAATTTCGGTTCACTTTTATTTCTTTAAGCAGGAGACCAGAAAATTGGGCCGATAAGTTTCATTGAGCAAATGTTTTTCTTCAGAGCTGTGAGAAGTTATTAAATTAAATTAAATTTCTTTTGAGTTCAAAGCACATATTGAAGCAAAAATAACCACAGTATGAGCAGCTTATACTTTCTCATCCAGGCTGTTAGTAACTTGTGTTTCTATGCTTTAAAGTAAAATCAAAAATCGTCCATATAATAGACATGATGTGAGAGGTTGCCCATGATGTATTTGTTCTAGGAAGCCACATTTTGAGCTTTTTCTTTTATTCCTTTATCGAAAAATTGTCAGTTTCCTGCTTTTGATCTTGTCATAGACAAAAAAGAAGGGGACGGGATGTCCCATGTGGTTGTGATGCCAGCGCCCTCGAAGCGAGGCAGAAAGAAGAAGGTGACGACCCTGTCCAGGCTCGGGCCTGGAAACGAAACCCTTGTACTGGCACATCTCACAGCTGGTGGCCAGGTAGGAAAACAAGAGATGTCAATCTGAGATATATTAAACTGATAAAGACATAAGAGGACTTGAATTGTCACAATCCATCCACTGATTTTATCCGGAACTGTTTATGTACTGTATTGTCTGTAGACATAAAGTTTAGTTTATTGTAATCTGATAAGTGAGCCTTTTAATTATTTATTTTTCTTATTAGGTGGCATCTTTGCAGCATCACAGTGGAGACCCATATGAACTATCAAATGAAGACGAATACCAGGGCCCGAAGGACAGCGCTAAGACGTACAGGTACGAGTTGCGACACATAAAAGCAACAGCCGCTGTTTATCCCCATTTCTCCTTGCTCTAGCTGTGGAATGCAAGCACACCTGTTCTTCTGTGTTCTGTTGAAATCAGCATAGAGTGGTTGTGCTTTTATAAGTGAACTTGGCGCTGCTGGATAGAAGCATCTGACACACATCCAGACACCTCTTCTAAACACACCTCACTGCATGTTGTGGCAGAACAGGCCTGCTTCGTAGTGGACAGTAAATTTCTTCTCTTAATGTATTTGTGGTACAAATACGTCAGTGCTACGTAGATGCTCTGTTGCGCACACTGGACATGAACCTGCTCTCTGCTGTCCTCTTTGTCTCTACACAGCATGCTCTGTCAGTTGTGATCTCTGGCACACTCTTGTGTCCTGCTCTTTCACTTTATATATTATATACGTACCTTTCCCTCTTCAATTTTCACTGATATCTCCCCTGACATCTTTCCCTGTGTTTATGTGTCCCTTACGTTTGACCGAGTCGAATTCTGTCTCCATCGATTTCTTTCTCTTACTCATTTTTTCTTTCCTTCTGTTTTTGTCCCACCTCTCTCTGTCCACCAATGCTTGATTTCCCTCTCTCTCCTTCCGTCGCCCCCCTCCTTATCTTCCCCTCCTCTCATCCTCCTTTTGTTTTCTTGTATCTCCCTTTTTTTTGTTTTTTTTTGTATATTTTTCCTTTCTCTTCCCCTCTTGTTCTTCCATCCCGCCCCTTCCCCCCCATTTCTGTGTCTCTCCGCCTGTAGGTGCCGGATGTGTGCGGCGACCTTCTTCAGTAAGTCTGATATGCAGATCCACTCCAAGTCGCACACAGAGGCCAAACCTCACAAGTGTCCTCACTGCGCCAAGTCATTCGCCAACTCCAGCTACCTGGCCCAGCACATCCGCATCCACAGCGGGGCCAAGCCTTACACCTGCTCCTACTGCCAGAAATCTTTCAGGCAGCTCAGTCATTTACAGCAGCACACACGGTACTGCAGACCCCCCCCCCCCCACCTCCCCGCCTTTTTTTCCCTGTTATCAATCCCTTACCATATTCCCTGTCGTCTTAACTTGTCCTGCCAAATTCCTTCTTGAAACCCACACTCGTGTCTTCTCCTTCCTCCTGCGGAAGAGAGCGGAGTGGTGTGCACATGCATATTACACTGCCATGTAGATATTGGCTCGCATGCTTCCACTTTCAACCAGAAGTGACCTTTTTGCAAAATTAGAATTCAAATCGCACCTTTTTAAGTCGGGCTTCATCCATAAAAAGATTTTTCATAATTTATACACTAATCAAAATGGCCATTAAAAATGCATGGCGCTCTTATACGAATTGAAACAATGAGAATATTTGACCTGTTCTTTACTTTTTCATTTGTGTGTGTGTGTGTGTGTACAATTCTTGCCTTTTGTGTAGTGTTTGCTCTCTACACCTTTGCCTTCTGTCTGCATGTTCTGTCATTTCCTCTGCCAGTGCTTCTTCCACAGAAACACACACGTACACATTTAGAAATACATGCTGAAATGAAAACTTTGATGCAGACTTAGTTCCATTGAGCTTCCCATGAAATCCATCATGTCGGCTTTTTCTGACTTTCTCCATTGAATCATGATGCTCAGTAGAAATCCTTTGCTGCCATGCTCTGCTTTCATGCTGTTGCTTTGTTTGTGGTGTCCTTAAATCAGTTTTCATTTCTGGAGGCATGTTGATTTTCATTCATGAGTTCAAATTAATTAATCAAAATAAATTCTAAATTTAGTATCATCTGTAAATGTATTTTTAATAGAATGCGTTGCCTTTACATTTTAAATATCTAATTCTAAAATGCTGGACCTGAAGTATAGGAGTTACATTTTGAAGATGTAGTCAGATGTTTGTGTTATCGTAGATTTATTTATATTTTATTTTAGTGATGTGTTTTCAAAGTGTCCAAAACAACATTTTTTTAGATGCTTTCCTTTGTCAGGGATGTATTTCATGACAGTTTGAGAAACATATGAAGGCAGAATGTGTCCAGATTATCATGTGTTGTTTTCTTTCCCTCAATCTACCCTGATAATCCTATGTTTCCTCTCTCTGTCTGCCCTCATCAGGAATCACACAGAGTCAAAGCCTCACAAGTGTCACCATTGTACCAAGTCTTTTGCCAACTCTAGCTACCTGGCCCAACACATCCGTATCCACACCGGAGTGAAACCCTACACCTGCTCCTTCTGTCAAAAGTGCTTCAGACAGCTCAGTCACCTTCAGCAACACAACAGGTAAGTCAATCATTGCTCTTGGGTTTCTCAACTTTGTCTTAATGTCTGTTGTGATCACCCGTAAAGCGATGGGAGTCTGTGCAAGTGCAAATATGTGTTTGTTTGTCTTTTACGTACAGGATTCACACCGGAGATCGACCGTACAAGTGCACTCAACCAGGCTGTGAGAAGTCCTTCACGCAACTCTCAAATTTACAGGTGAGAAAGATTTAAGGTTTCTGGTCAAGCGCTGCACATCATGTCTGTTATTCCCTGGACTGTGACTGACACTTTCACCATTATCATTTGTTTCTCAGTCCCACCGACGTCAGCACAACAAAGACAAGCCCTACAAGTGCACCAACTGCAATAAAGGATACATAGATGCAGCGAGCCTGGAAGTGCACATGTCCACACACACTGTCAAACACGCCCGGATCTACTCCTGTGGTCTCTGCAACCGCACTTATACCTCAGTAAGACACATTTCTGAAGAGCATTTCTACATGAAACACTATGAATCCTGTCACTGGCATCAGACACCTGCCAGCTACTTTACACCGTGTAGTCATGTGTCCACTGTTTCTCCTCTACCTATTCTCCCCTCATCTCAGGAGACGTATCTGGTGAAACACATGGAGAAACACAACCCGGACCAGTTGACCGCATCGGCAGTCGTGGCAGCACAGGCGGCACAACAGAACCAGAACCAGAACCAGGGCCAGGCTGGAGCTCAGAGTCGGGTAGACAGCGCAGATGGGGGAACGAGCCGCTCCGGGGGAGCTGGAAGCGGAAGAGCGGGTGGAGGCCAGCAGGGACTGAGCCAGAGTAACTACCCTCAGACAGAAAACCTCCCCTGTCCGTTTGACCTTCACCAGTATAAGACAGTGTCTGCCAGTGACCTCCAGTACAAACCAGTCAGCGTGGCTGACATTACTTCTCACAAGGACCTATGTCTCACTGTGTCAGCATCCACCATTCAAGTAGAGCACCTCAACTCTTAGAGGTGATGAAATGAGGGAGTGTGTGAGATGTGGAAATTAGAATGATTCAAAAATGCAAGAAAAGGAGGATGGCGAGTCAAAGGATCAAAGCAATACTAAGATGAAACAAGATCTTGTGGTCATGTGACTGTGCTTGAAAGATGGTTTGAGGCAGACAGGACACATTATAATGGGGACACAGAATACGGGAGGCTATAATTTTGATTTATTTTTTTAGTTTGTCTCTTATTTTCTTTCTGCCTTGTTTGATTTGTTTTCCTTTTGCTTAGCCGCCCTGTCTTAGTATAAAATGCATGTAAAAGCTGCAATAAAGTATGATTCAGTCCATCACAGTGATGGTTTTACAATAGGAAGGGAGTCAAAGAAACAGTACCTCTGTTGTTTTATCACCTCCTGCTCTTCCCTACAAACACAGCTTTGGCCATAGCAGTTTATGGTCTCTTTGTTGATGAAACTGGCAGTTAACTGTGAAGGTAAATTTTTATACTTTCATACAGTCCTTACAGTTTTTACTCGGTGTCGTTACTGTTATTTTGTTAAGAAATATACGACTCCTATGAATTATTTTGACCTGAAAAAGGGATGTAGAGGTTATTTCTTTTTAAGGGAAGAAAAATATCAATCAAGTGTATGTATATATACACACTACCATTTTATAAATATTGATTATGGGATTAAATCCATAGAACCTTTTCAGACCTACTGGCAGGCCTTCACATGACATTCAGGGGAGCAATGCGCCAGTTCACGTTTCATGTTATCCTATTGTACTGCTTTGTGTGTATGTCCTAAAAGTTATGTTACAAACATGTGTACTTGCTATTATACTACCACAATAACATTTATAATACTTCTTTATAGACATACTGACACATCTGAAGTTTATGGGGATTTTCTGCTTTTAATACAATAAACCCTCTGAAATTTTCTCATCAGCATACTTTCTTTCTTCTGTCCCAGTTTGCTGCAGTATACATTTGTTACTGTCATGCATTTACACCCACATCTCTTACTGTTTCTGTCCTGTTGTTTGTACCCTGGTTCTGACTCATCAAATTATCTTTTGTTCCTGACACATCTGTTCATTGCTAATCTGCATATAACAATGAACCAACATTTTAATTCACTGGATCCAGATTTTTTTATTTGGATCTGCACTCAACAAGATAAGACTCATACGATTGAATGGCTTCTTCCCTGACCCATACCTCATCCTTCCACCAAGTTCTGTGGTAATCCAGCTGTTATTATTTGCTTACAAACAAACTGACAATGAATGAAATATTAGAAAAATCACAATCACAGTTTCCCAAAGCTCTAGTTTTATTGTCATTCCAAAACATGAGTTACCGGTAAGCAGCAAAGAACATCAGCATCTAAAAACTGAGCAGTAAAAAAATACAATACAAGAATAGCATCTTAAACAAGACAAGGATAAAACGCATGTAGATTAAAAAAGGTGCTATAGATTGATTGATAAATATGAGTTTAAATATTCAAGGGTGATTGCACATAGAAGAGTCACTGTGGTGAGTGGGTGGTATTGCAAAGTAGCACTAACTAACTAAGATGATCTTTGAGATCTATTTGACTTTAAACCGAGAGGTGAACATCATGTTGTGTATGTGATGCATGTTGATCGTGATAACGTGTATTGATGCTCAGGTGTATTTCTGCTCTTCAGCCTGTGTGCTCTGCAGGAATGTGCGAATTTGTGAGGTGTTTACAAAAGTGGACCGTACCACTGAAGAGTAGGGAGGGAGGTACTGTTAGGTAAAGAGGACGTTTGCACAGTAAATGTTTGTAGTGATACTCACAGTGAAGCTTTTTAATCCTTAATAAAAGCTTGTTTACACACACGACGGATTAAACAACGCCAGAATGAGCAGAATGAGTGCGGGGTCGGACAAGCGTCACTTTGGTGTCGCCCACCATTCTCTGCAGTGGATATGGCGTCACTGGAAAGTGTAGGAGTCGAGAAACTTCACCCATGTAAATAACGTCAGTGCGAAGCTGTAGGTAGCGTCACTCAGTTTAAAAAGAGAATCATACGTGTATATTAAACAGGTAGTTTTATAGTTTTCAAATATGCCCCGAAAAAAGCCATTTAGCAACAAGCAGAAGAAGAAACAGCTGCAAGGGAAGCGGGAGAGGAAGAGAGGTAACTACATCTGCTGCTAGCTTCACCCTGCTAGCGTTAGCACTGAGCTAACGGTCCGCGGAGCACGGCTAACTGCAAACGTGCTTCTCCCGGCTAATTGTGTGTGTGTATGTGTTTGTGTGTCTGCGGGACTGATTCGTGATTTAACTGACGTTCAGCCGAAGCACAAGAAAGTTTTAACACATAAACCTCCGCTGCAGGTTCAGTGTTAGCTAGCGGTGAAAACAAGCCGCATGACACCACTGGAACCTGCGCTGAGTTGATGACACTGAAGCGTTCGAATGATCGTTGTTAGCTAACAATACAAAACAAGACAGTAGACAGAGAGACAGCACTGAGTGAGTGAACTGTCACCCTCAGGTTATTGTCTTCTCTTAAACCACTTAATGGAGATCATATGTTGATTCAGAGATTTACAGGAGCTGGATATGTGTTAAAGTGCTTTAATTGAGTTTAACATCTGAATGTTGTTATTAACCTTTCCCTTGCTTTGTGCTATGAAGCCCATGAAAGCTGCTATACAAATAAATGTGCCCTCAATTTATACATTTCATTTAAAAAAACCTTTGATATCTTTGAAATATAATTTCCTAGTTCTTAAACTTCAGACTTAATGCTACTTAGAGTTCACATCTCAGCATTTCGTTAATGAGTCCAGTTATACTTCCACAGTGATCCATTTGGTATGCAGTTGTTAAAACTCAAACAAGCAGTCAATTGTTTTTCTCAACAGAAATTTTTATTAAAGACTTCAATTATGTAAGATTATATCAAATTTGATTTGAACCTAGACTAGATTTGGACACAGTAGAGCACATTCATCCTCCAAACACCCTTTAAAACACGTTTAAAATCACTAAATCCAGATTTTTATTTGGATCTGCACCAAAACACACACACACTCATAAATATCTGTCCCTTAAACTTGCCTTTTCAAGATCCATGAACGATTCTCTTATAGGCAAAACACAACAAACAAACCCCTGTATTGAAATGTTAAAGACAGTAAATAAATGATCCAGAATCTGCCCCCTGTTTAAAGCAACACTACATTTCAATGGGTTCTACATTGGTTCATGCCCCACACCTGTACAATAAAACTGGGAAAATGCCTGATTGTTTTTCCAGAGTAAAAGGCAACAAGGTCAAATGTCGACGTATCTTTTGGAATCGATGTGTGCTGTATGCCTGTGTTTGACTGTGTTTCCTGGTATTTGCCCCTCACTTCCAGGTGACACAGGTTCTGGGCCGAGCAGCCGTCATGCCAGCGTGGAACGAGGAGGAGAGCGACAGTCGGATACCTCAGACAGTGAGACCACTGATGTTAGAAGAATGAACCAGCAGCCTTCCAGCAGAGAAGGTAGATATGACCCCAACAGGTGAGTTGTCAGTACCATTACTAATACTCACGTTGATTCACTTTCATCTGTTTCTATCGTTATATCATTTTTAAATATAAACCTAAAAGACTTGCATGGCTTGCAGCAATCCACACATTTGAAATTGGTATCATATTATTGCCTTTTATGATCTGTGACCCATAGTCTAACAAAGTGTTAATACCCCCTTCTTACTTTTCTCTTCAGGTTCCGACTGCACTTTGAGAGGGAAAGTAAAGAGGAGGTGGAAAAGAGAAAGAAGGTGGCCATGGAGAACTTCTTGACGCCAGTCTCAGACAAAGAACTTGAAATCAACATCGATGACATCTATCCCTCAGATAAAGGTCTTGCTGTTTTTCAAATGCTTTCCACATGACAAGACTCAAGCAGATGAGTGGAGTAGATGAATGGAGTGTGGGTCACGGCTTGACACACTGAAACTTGATTATCCACTGCTAGGTCTTGGTTTCCCACGACGGCCGCCCTGGAATTATGAAATGACACGAGAGAACCTGCTGAGGAAAGAGGAGAAGTCTTACAGGGAATATCTTGAAGATCTTCACTCCAGGAACCCACTTGGCTCCCTCAGCCACTTTGAGCACAATCTCGAGGTAAGTAACTTACCAAACAGGATGCCCTCTTAAGGACATTTTGATTATTAAAGTACTAGACTGGGGAAACAGTTGTAGGACTACCACCATTTTTTGGTTTTTCAAGCTCCAACATTGTCTCAGGGACCTAACATTATACGGACAAAGGTGATAACTTATACATTTAATTTAGGAAATGTGGCACTAACTACACAACTCCATCCTTTGCATTAAATGACAAGGAATAAAATATAGATCAGACCTTACCAATTTTCTGGTGAACCAGGATCAGTTAAATTCGTAATTTCTTCAGTGTACCTGCTTCAATTTTTTTTATCCCCTCTGTCTTTATTTTGGTGGAGAGAAGTTTAAAAAGAGATGCCTGGTAACTAAATTATTGAATTAAAAACTGAATGAGCCTGCAGACTCACTTTGCTACTTTAATTTGAAGGATATAAATGTTATATAGCGTATAACTCCAGGGTGAACAATAAACTTAATGTCTCATTCCGGTTGCATCATGTAGAGAATGGTAAAAATTATATGACTTAGCTGCATATTGTCTAGTGTTTTCCTCTGGGAACAATGTATCATCAAATCTTATCTCCATGCTGTTCCCTTGCTCAGGCTGTGAAATGATAACATTGTTTTTCAAAACTAAAGAAAACCATGCTGATCATTTAATTGTGTGTGGGCTGAGCTCAGGCAGCACATCACAGCAGACGCAGGGCTGTATCAGTTGGTGATGTAATAAGTGACTGATTATTCTCGAGACGATGGGTATTTAAGTGGTGCGGGGATCAACATGATATGATGTAGAACACTTATGAATACACTGCTTATTTGAACAGGTTGTTTTGTCTTAAGGGCCTACACTTGATTTTCTATCATCAACATTGAGAATACTTTAAATTTAATAATAAATATCAACTTAAAGAAGTTTTTTCTTTGACAATTCTTTCATAATAAAATGTGATGCTGATAAGCACAACAGATATTTGTAAATTCATGAGCTTAAATTTGTTTTATAGCAATACTAAACCTGACCCTACTTCCTTCTCCCTTTTCTTTGTTTCAGACATGGAGGCAGTTATGGAGAGTGTTGGAGATGTCTGATGTTATTCTGCTCATTGTGGACATCAGGCACCCGGTAGGTGATCGTTTTACCATAAGCCTTCATAATGGATCAGGCCACTAGATGGAGACACAGTCAAGATCCATCTCCAAACCTGATGTGTTTATTATTTATAATTTTATTTACATGTTTTTTGTAGGTACTAAAATAGTTGTTAACATTTTTAGATGCTCATTTTTGTGCTGAGAGGACATATATATAATCTTGTACCCTGGGTAGATCTAAAAGTAATAACACATTTGACCAAAGATGTAAGACAGGAAAATAATCTAAAGCAAAGGAGAATATTATCCCTCCTCTTATTAATGCACATGAAAATGTTGTTAGATATGAATTAATAGATTCATATTGTAAATAAGAAGTTGGGTTTGGTGACACACCAAAACTTGGCCCGTATTGTTTAATGACAAATTAAAGTGTTTTGGAAAAATTAGGCCATTCAATCAGCAGTTCAATGCAGCAGCGTCTCATATGTTATAGACTGTTAATCAAGGACTGTTTATTCTATAAACTTCTATATACTGTATACATTTATTGTCGGGATCTTGTTAATGAAGTGAGGAAAATGGTTTGACAGTCTACTCGGTTCAGTGTGTGTGTGTGTGTGTGTGCGTGTGTGTTTGTGTGTGTTAATCACAAGACCTGTGCTTCTGTCACTCTATTTCTAAGTTTTATTCCCGTTGTACTTAATGTGGCGTGAATTTAGTTCCAGTTTCCAGTTTCATTACTAAGTTAAAAACGGCAAAGCTCATCTTGAGCCTATTAATAATGACATGATGAAGTGGTTTATTTGTCGCATGGCTCATGATTACAATTTTAACGAGGTGTGTCCTCATGTGAACCTCCTAGGTGCTGCAGTTCCCTCCAGCCGTGTACCACTACATCACAGGAGAGCTGCAGAAGCAGGTGATGCTGGTGTTGAACAAAGCCGACCTCTGTCCTCCTCCACTGGTGATCGCCTGGAAACACTACATGACCTCTCAGTTCCCCCACCTGCAAATAGTTTGCTTCACCTCCCACCCTGGGCAGCCCTACAACACAGGTGAGGAGAGGGAGAATACAGGGAAGGGAAAAGGCTGGATTGTAGTTTAGCCCAAAAAAATACAACATCAGACAGACATTAAGAATACCAATCTATTCCTTCTCTCTGCTGGTTTATAGTCCTCCAGAAGAGGAGGGTGAGAACGAAGGCTGACTGGAGGCATGGTGGAGGACCTACAGATATCCTGAAAGCCTGTCAGGAGATCACAGCAGGCAGAGGTGAGCATGTGCTCTTCATCTTGCATACTTATCATAAAGAGTTTATAACAGCGCAGGCATTAACTTGTCCACATTTCGTCACAGTTGACCTTTCCAGCTGGGATAAGAAGATTAAGAGAGATGCTGTTTCTGAGAGACCGAATGGGGACCAATCGGATGAGGGAGCTGAGTCTGTGCTGGTGGAGCATCAAAGTGACAGCGCTATGGAGATGAGCAGCCCATCACAAGAGCTCTACAAAGATGGCGTCCTCACATTGGGTTGTATAGGTATGATACATCCCTGTGTTAATTGAACCGTTTAACCAGGTTGACCGAGGAAATTATTCAAACAAATCCAAAGAAAGTTTCTCGTGAAGAAAGACGAATATGTAGACGTTAAGTGGGATTTCTCCAATGTCGTTTGGTAGAAACACCAGATAATTACAGCCAGACAAAAGATGTAAAGCATGTAATACAATCCAGGTTGTCTGCACTGTTCTTAACCTTTTAGATTTAAATTTGCATTAGCAAACTGAGCTCAAGACCATTATTTGATATTAAACATAAACTCATCCTGTTTTTTTCTAGGCTTTCCAAATGTAGGTAAGTCGTCTGTAATAAACACCCTGGTGGGGAGGAAGGTGGTGAGTGTGTCTCGAACACCAGGCCACACCAAATACTTCCAGACGTACTACCTCACCCCGACAGTGAAGTTGTGCGACTGCCCCGGACTGGTCTTTCCCTCGCGTGTCAACAAACAGTTACAGGTACGAAGCTCTGTGTTCTAGAAAGCAGATGTGACTCTGAGTATACTCACCTGTCTAGGCTCAGTGGAAACGTAATTGTGTTGAACAGAGCATTCACACAATGCCCCCCCACCACCACCTTATACCAGGCTTGTTTTGTGCAAAGACTCCTCAACTTTTCAATCTTTTCTGTTTTTGGATACAACCTTGCCCTGTTCAAAAATGATTTTAGATCTTTGTTTGAATTTCCTCATTGAGCCTTTTCTTTATAGATCTTGTTTTTGTGTTTTGATCTCTGCTTTTGTTTTATGCTTCAATAGATTCTGGCAGGCATCTACCCTGTGTCTCAGCTGCAGGAGCCCTACAGCTCAGTGGGTTATCTGTGTGAGAGGACGCCCTTCCTCTCTGTTCTGAAGCTCAAGCATCCCAGCTTGCTGGATAATAAACCCCATCTGGGAGACCAGGGATCAGAGGGGCTGAGATGGACTGCTTGGGATGTGTGTGAAGGTAAGATGATTCACTGACACACTAAACATCTAATGTTGTGAGAGGTTGTAAAAGTTTGTGCCACCACTTCTTACCAGCCCCGAAGGTATGGCCCATTATTTACTCTAAAATATCAACACCTTTACCATACACACCAAATAGAAAATCCCCTCTTTGAGACAGTGAAGAGACTTTTGTCATTCTATCTTTTTTGGTCTCATTAAAAAATCTTTTCTGCCCCAGATTTTGTGTTAATGGCAGTTTATGTGAAATTATCTTAAAATAAGCTTAAGTTCCCATGTTCATTTGAATGTAAACTCATTTGGATGCATTTCTCCATCGCACACAGGAATAAGCCATATTATGGTTTGGTAACACAGATAATACTTGTTGGTAGAATGTCCCCCATGTGTAAAACTGTCACCAAGACTTGTCTCTTCCATCACTTTTTGCGTTCTTTAGCTTGGGCGGAGAGGAGAGGATACAAGACTGCTAAAGCAGCTCGCCACGACGTCTATCGTGCAGCCAATAGTCTCCTGCGGTTGGCAGTTGACGGCAGATTGTGCCTTTGCCTCAGGCCACCTGGCTACAGCTGCCTGAAAGGTAAAGGATGCTCTCCCATGACTCATGGTTTCAGCTTCAAGTGTAGTTGCAAAGTTGAAACAGTATGTGGGTAGAATTGATTTATTATGATGATTATTTATGGTCTACAGAGCATTGGGAAAATCACCCAGACCTACCGGAAATAATGGCTCTACTGGGAAGGATGACCCAGGAGGAAGGTGGTGGAGACAGGGAAGATGAGGAGGATGGAGAGTCCAGCAGCGAGCCAGAGGAAGAGAGAGACAGGGATGCAGACGATGATGAGGATGGGGATGATGAAGATGAGGGGATTGGACAACCAAAACCGAAGGAAGAAAAGCCATCTGGCTTCACTGTCAACATGTACAACGTCCTTCGAGAAAATGAGTGTGAGTGATACCGAAAGGAAAGATGAGCAGAAGAAATGAGTTCCTGACTTTTCCCCGGCAACCCCAGTAAATTTCTCATTCCTTCTTTTTTCAAAAGCTGCATTCCTTCTCATTTTTTCTTGCGCATCCACTCCATTACCTTCTCTGTACATTAACATGATCGATTCTAATGAACTCCCTCTGTCTCCTCCCTGTAGTAAACAGAGCATATTCATGTATTCCATGTTGTGCCCATGCTCTGCTTGTTCATAGATGAAGCTTGTTCATAAATGTTGCTTCAATGATTGAGTTTGGTTTGGTTTGATTATATCTTCTTTTTTCTTTTTGCATGGACTTCTGATAAGACAAATGAACAAGTAACTTCCCTCAGTCTGAAATAATCAACCAACCAATTTTCAACCTTTTTATTGATAAGTGACCTCACAGCTGAGATGCCAAAATTCAAGAGAGAATTAAAAAAAAGGAAGAAAATGAATCCGAGGCACTGTTAACATGATGTCATCGACTGGAGCAGCCGTTTGGCTCTCACAGCAGCTTGAGATTTAAGACCACGACTCTAAATCATCTTTATTGAGCATGCTATGTCTCAACTTCGGTTAAAGGGTGGATCCCGGGAGATAAAAACAATTCTACTTACATTTTTTTCAGTTTGCAGTATTACGGCTCAGTTAGACGTTCATTTATTAATTTTTTGTTTAATTACCTTGGTTTTGATTTAGATTATTCCGTATCTGAAATTGATATTTTATTTGGTGTGATTCTACACAATACACAGGTCATTTCAATACATTTCTTGGATGCGGGGAGGGGAAGGAGTGTTGCGTTGCTGGACGAGGCCGTTTCAGGAATTTAACCTGTAGTGTTTTAACTACTACAAATATTATCTATAGATGCTTACAGAGGTTTGCAGTATTTAGTGCAGGATTTGGCTGCAACCATTCTACGTGTTTAATAGCTAACGGCAGCACAGTGGAACTGATAGAGCATTTGTTAAAGGGATAGTTTAACATTTTGGGGTATCTGTTTATTGGCTTCCTTGCCAAGTTAGATGAGAACATTGATCTCATTCTCGTGTCTGTACGGCAAATGTGAGGAAAGAGACAGGAGACAGTTAGTTAAGCTCAGCATTTATGGGCGAAACTGTTTCTTGGATCCAGGCATCCAGGTATTAACTTCACATGACTGAGCGTTAGAGGCACTGCAAGCTGTGGCTGAATATTCTCCATACAGACACGAGAGTAGTATCAATATTCTCTTCTAAATCTCGGCAGTGAAGTGCATTTACCAACATGTTGGACAGTTGCTTTAACAACAGAGAGAGAGACTCTACAGCTTCAATTTATCTTTATAAATAACATTACACACTCCATCTTTTTGAAGTTGTTTAGTGAAAATGTAACCAAGACAAGGGTCAGATTGAAGCTCTGGTCCTGTAATGCTGTTGCAACACCTGCAAATGTTTCTCATATTTTTTAATCTATCTTTCTCTTTAGAAAAAAACAAGTAGAGCAGCAACGAAGAAGAAGGGATTTCTGTTATCGGATCTTTACATAGATTGTGTGTATTTTGTCGCCATTGCCCAACTGTATGTTTTCAGCAGTATCGGAAGCATTTCTGATGCTGGTATCCAAACATCTCTAAAGACAAGTTGGACCAGTCTCTCTCTCTTATCTCTCTGTGATCTGCGATGCCCCTGCTACAATCCTGAGTGCTGTAATATTAATATTAATGTGTGCTGCTGTCGTACCTCATTCACATGGGAAGTCTATAGCACAGTGCTGTGTTACTATGTAATACATCACACTGCAGCCACATGCAATCGTTTCTACCATTGGTACAATGTTAAATCAGATACTCAACACTACCAAAATGTTATAAACACGACAGATGTTTGGCCGTGTTGATGTGGAGTTCCTTTTGTTTTGAAATATTAAAAAGTGACTGTATCTGGAGAATATGCTGTGAAGGCTTGAGGTGTGTTCAGGCTACTTGCTGCATTCCTCATTTCATTCCCACCATACCTGATGATGAACTGGACTGCTTTCTGCAATAAAAGAAAATAATCATCGAGAACCATCTTTGTGTTTGCAAGTGGGCTCTTATTGTGTTTAATTATATCTTTTTTATTGTCAGGGAAAGTCTGTTCTTTCAAGGTCAAGCTGACTGCAACTTATTTTACTGTAGAAAAAAAGTCAAGCACACACAATGCCTCAAGTAACTTTAATTAATTTCGAATGCAAATAATCCCGGTTTCAATTTGGGGTTCTGTACTTTTCCTTGAATTCATTTGACTAAGACATGAAGGGAGGTTTGTGAAGTGGATGAGCTTTGTCAAACTAATTACTGCACTTGCTGTACAGCCTGAATGTCAAGTAGATGTTTAGATATAATTTATATAGTAATGCTGTTCTAAATATTTCTACACATGGCCACACTATCATTATCTCTGTTATAGCGAAGAGATTATGGGATAGACTCCAACCTGTGTAGGAGAAGCGGAAAATTAATTAATCAATATGAAAGAGCTACAATGTCAATCAGGATGAAAGAAAACATTTAAAGACTCACATATTTCAATCTAAGAAATATTTTTTATCTTTCTTATATATAATATTTTGTATGCACTGAATGTGATTTGTCCTCTAAAGAGACCTTGAAACGCTTCTGCACAGGGAAATGTTGTGATTCTGCATCTATAACAACAGTATTTGTTTATCAAAACACTTCTAATTGTCAGTTTCATTCCACCGTGTGTCTTACATAACTATTTAAAAAAAAAAAGCAGGATATGATCAGGACAAAGAAAATGGCTTAAACGTGACTCAGAGGTTTGTCCACTGCGCCGCTGCTTTTATTAACTGTGAAACATGTGGAATAAATTATCACCTCTCCCAGCTTCTAATAAACGTGTTTCCATAGTCATCTGGTAAAAATGTGAAACATATCACTGAGATTTACGTCCAATTTGAATGCTTTATGTCAGTGTTATTGTGGGATGGCTGTACTTTGTTTGTCACAATTATTCACAACTCTCGACGCCTTTCCAACCCTCCTGTCAGGCTGCTGCCACAGTATTATCTCATTATGTTTATTGTGACCCACTGGGCAAACTTCATGAGGGAGCTGAGACAGTCTGACGATAATCACCGCTGAGGACAGCTATAATCATTATTTACGGTATGGAAGTGGGTGGAATTCCCCCCGTTTTGCATAATTTGGATTCAGTGCCAACTTGCGCGATACTTGGAGAAGCTATTTGCTGACTAGATAAACTCTGAGGAGGGAAGAGAGGAATCATCACGAACTGTTTCCAAAACGGCTGCTTTATTTCCCCTTGCTAAAGCTCCAACTATGTTGTGGCCCACAAACACGTTTGGCAATAATTACCCCCAGACAAAGACCCCAGATTTACTGGTGCGTGACACCGTAAATTTCTAAACTGTTAATTAAACTCTGCTGTTGTGCCCATGTGGTTTGAATTCACTCTTTTCTTTTTATTCCTCCCTCTTCTTCTTGGAAAGCTTTCTGGTGACGCAATCAGGTTGTTGTGGGGACTCTTGCACTCTTTCACCTTTCGCAACCCCCCATCTCGTGTTTGGCCCCGTGCGTGCTCCCCTGCGTGACCCCGGCTAACATGTGGGTGAGGTCAGGCGGTAATGAATTGGTTTCATATGAGAACCGGAGCATAGGCAGAGCAGAACAATTCATTAGTCTGGGTTTATGTGCTCCCCTGGGCCTCAACATCACACACACACACACACACACACTTGGCAGACACACATACAGGTGAGGTAGGGTGAGAGAGAAGTCAAGGTACAAGTGTGTTTGGAGAAATCAAATTAAATACCGTCTCCCAGCTGACTTTCAGTCCCCATTAAAGTGAATTAAACTTCTGCTGTACATCTCATCTGGCAGGTACACATGTGTGGTCACTAGAGGGCTATGAAAGCACGGCTCTGGGTCAGAGCTGCAGTTAATAGTCAGGTGCATTTAGCTGATTGTGCACATGTGAATAGTGTGTGGTGTTAATGGTGTCGTATAATATCAGCAATGCTCCGTTTTATCACCTTTATAAAAGCTGTTATGTGGGCGCATGCTGTCACCGACTGTACAACAGCTTTATCTGAGCGTGTGTTTGCACTTGTTGGTCCCACAGTGAAGATTTCCTGCAGTTTTATTGGATCGTTTCCTCTCGTGTACCTCGGCAGTGTAGGTGAATCTGTTCCAGAAACCCACACACTTTTCCCTGATATACAGAGACCACACACACACACACACACACACACACACACACACACACACATTGATTTACAGCTCAGGCAGTTGTCATCCCCCAACCTCCCCCCTACCGGTTCACGTCCTGATGCTCCAGTAGCGCTGTGGGGGGTGACCGAGGCTGGATGTCCTCCTCAGCTTCTTCTCTGGGTTGTTTTTCCACAAACATATAACTGACAGTGGAGGAAAGTAACAGAGCACATAACGTTTTGACAGTTGCTACATTTCAGATGAGGATTCAGCCTTGAAGAAGATACAGTTTGTGGTGTTGTGGTCGAGGCCTCTAGTCACATGCTGTTAGTGATTCCACCGAACAGACATTCCTAAACTTTGGCTCATTAATCATCTCACGACCCATCAGGTTCATCATGTGACCCTTCAGAGGAGCGGCCGCCTGGTAAGGAACCAATTAAACTACATAACTGTTTATCCACCAGTAAGAATTAATAAACAGTATTTGTCACAGTGTGTTTTTTCCTGCAGAATAGAGTACTTTTATATATCCTTATGAATAGGCCTCTAAATGTAGGTATTTTACATGTAATTTGAGTGTTTTAGATTCTAGTATTTGTACTTTTATTTAAGTAGGGCAAGTGCTTGGTCCACTGATATTAATCCAGATTGGCACTCAGTGGAGCGTATACCTCCGCCAAGCTCCAACAGTCCCCTTGTGCCCATCTTGCAATGTTAAGAAAGAAAAACAAAATCCTGTTCCAGTTCTTTCTTGGCCCATAGCACATCTTTCCATCAAGTTTCAGGGAAATCCATAAAGGTGTTTTTGTGCAATCTTGCTTAGCTTTTAGAATCAAAATATTTATAACAATTTGGCACAGATTTAAGCTCCCTTCAGGTTAAATCTCTCTTAGTCAGTGCAGACATGTACAGTTAAGAGAGATAAAGAGCTCATCCAGGTGATGGCACCACACCCATATTACCACAAACCGAGCACAATGAAGAAACAACAGACTCTTTTCTTTTGGCGCTCAGCACTTGGCAAACTGTCCCAGCGGCACGTCAGCGTGGGGGGAACTCAGAAACAATATTTGCCACAGTGAGCATTCAACACGATGTGGACAGAGACGCTTTTCCCATATTCCTCCTGCAGAGACTCACAATACGGCAGCTGGGTTTGTTTGTTCAGTGGACTTGAGTTTGAGTGTGGAAAGGATCGGCTCGCTGTGTGAGACGGAGCTCTGTGAAACACAAAGCACAGCCAGCACAAACTCAGAGGGGTTCAGTGTTTTATAGCTCATTTATACTGTCAATAGGTGTGGCTTTATGTATTTAGACTGTGTGTGTATGTGTGTGTGTGTGTGTGTGTGTGTGTGTGTTTGTTTGAGTGTGTTACTAGTCCCTATAATGTAAATCATTACTTTACAAGTTGAAGACAAGTTTTAAAGGTCCAGTGTGTCGTTTTAGGAGAAAGGGATTTTTTGGCAAAAATTGAATATAAAATAATCCTACCGTTGTTTTCTCTAGTGTCTTTCATCTAATTTGTACACATTTTATTTGTATAGGAAGTGGGTCCTCTCTACAGAGGCCGCCATGTTTTTACAGTCGCCCAGAATGGACAAACTAAACACCTTTTGAGTTTTTAGGACAACTGAAGGCTACCACAGGTTCTCTTTCATGTTTGGAACATGATACTTCACCACTAAACCGTACACACTGAACCTTTAAGGTTAGGGTTAGGGTTAGGGTTAGGTTTCGCAAGTACTAACTATGGTTAAGGTTGGAGTAGGTCTCCAGGAAATCAATGTTAGTCAATGTAAATCAATATAATGTCCTCTTTAGTCAGGGAGACATGATTGTTAGTGTGTATGTGTGTGTCTGCCTGCTTGTGCATGAATGAGACCTAACTGGTCATTGGCTTGTGTGTGTTTCTATGTGTGTGTGTGTGTGTGTGTGTGTGTGTGTGTGTGTGTGTGTGTGTGTGTGTGTGTGTGTGTGTGTTTGTGTGTGTCTGTGTGTGTGTGTGTGTGTGTGTGTGTTTGTGTCTGACCCTGTTTGTGAGTTGGAGCCCATGTGTCAATAGGTATTTTTAGCGCCACCTCTCACTGCTTTGCAATGGCACTCATTTGCACCCTTCTGATTCCTCACCCCCCCCCCCCCCTCACCCCCCTCACCCCCCTCACCCCACCCACCCCCCCTGTCCTCGGCACCTTCAAATCTGCCACAACATTCACTCTCACTGGAAAGAGCCAGCAACAGCCTGCGTGAAAGTTTAAAAGAAGGGAGGCATAGTTCGACATCCAGGGGTTGGAGATGGGGAGACGATCAGACTTGAGTTACCATGACGATAAACTCTGGGCAGGGCATTTCAAAATTGCTCAAATAACTCAGCTCAGTTTTTATCTCTCCCTGGAGCTTTGGCCAATTTGGATATTAAAAAAAATCAATTAAAGGATAGCTATGATTATATGTTTGTTAGACAAAGACCCTGGGAACATGTCGTGGCTGGGAGAGACAGTGTTCAGCCAAGTGGAAACCGTCTGAGCCAAAGAGAGCAGGGCTGTGGGAAGACTAAACATGTAATTGGTGAAGACAGTAGGATGAGGGACAAACAAAGAAGATCAGAGCACATCCGATCGCGGCTGTGCTGAATGATTCCCACAGCGGGCGCTAATGTTAGCAGAGCAGAGAGATGGGAGAGGAAGAGAAGGCCATTCATTCAGCGGCTGTGGTTCAGACAGGTGAGAAAGGGAGGGAGGGAAATGGGGGTGGGGGGGAGGAAAAGGGGAAGTAAAATCCTGGAGCGGCCGCAGTGACAGTTTGAACAGAGGGCGACAGTTGGGAGCCTCCTGAATACCATAGCACGGGCAGCAGTCCTCCACACTGTTAGATGTGTGTGTGTGTGTGTGTGTGTGTGTGTGTGTGCAAAGATGAATAGCAGGGGATTTCTGGGGTGGAGGGGGAGAAACCCGACACCCAAAAAGAGTCTGCCTCCCCCCCTCACCCTCCTGCCTCCCCCCTCCAGCCACGAGGAGGAGGTGGCACAAGTGTGCGCCGCTACAGCTGAGAGGATCTCCAGAGACTCCTCTGACTGTGCGAGGGGTCATCTGGACAATCCCAACTCACCCACAGCCTCCCACCCCCCCACCCCTCCCACCCCACCCCATATCTCCCCCACATTCCCCTGACAACACTGAGCTCATCTCACTTCACACACACACACACACACACACACACATCCAGCTGCAGGGTCACCAGGACGCCTCCAGAGAGGATAGGATTCATGCAGCAGATACTGAATCTGTGAGAGAAGCAGCAGGATGGAGTGAGGCCGCGAAATTCATCTGTGTGAAAGTGCTCTCCTGTATAAGTGAGGAATATCTTTAGTTTCAAAATGAAAATTTACTGGTCGGAAATACCTTTTTCCCTATCTTCCCCTAGAGTCATCCGCAGGTCAAACATTTTAATTAGCGCTATGTGTTGACCAAATACCTGCAAACGAAGACAAATACATTTTCATGTGGTAAGTGCTATGCATCACACTGACTCTGCCCCCCCCCACCCCCTTGCACATCATTTATAATTTATATATTATTGTCCCTATCACCAACCTCTGCACCTTAGCACTGCACGTGTCCATAACTCTGTTACTGTATATATTTTTATTCTATTTTATTCTATTTTGTTATATATTGTTGTTTCTTCAATGACACCAAGGCAATTTCCTGTATGTGCAAATATACATGGAAAATAAAAGAATTCTGATTCTGATTCTGAGTGATATGAGGGGTAACGTGTTAAAGCGGTCCTGTGTCGACGTGCAGCCTCACACAGCCTCCAACACGCTTTGAGGCTCTTTCACTCGTGAAGAAAATAGAACAATCTCCGACTTAAAAATAGAAAGACAACGGGGAATATAGACTAAAAGTGAGAGGAGCTGACACAAGTGTTTCCTCAGCCGACTGCTAAAAGTAGAGCTCCAGGGCTGTGATGCCCACCGCGACCCACCCGCCAAGGAAACTCCCCCTGGAGCAGATGCTGACCCCTGCGACCCCTGACACCTCCACCGCTCCCAGATCCTCACCGGGGGCCAATCAAATACAACCTGCCCCCGGGGCCTGTGACACTGATATTGACGGAGCCCAGACAAGTCCACAGTAAACAGACATTATAGGGGTGGGTTGGGGGGGGGCATGAGGGGTTGTACATTTACGCAGACACACTCACACATGCATACATGTATGTTTAAACCAAACACGGACTTGAGGTCACACATGCTTGCTGAGAAAGGGAGTGTTTTTATGGTAAATGGAGCCGAGCAGCTCTCTGGAGGTTTTTCACTGACCATCGCAAATCTGAGGCATTTATTGGTTTTGAGAGATTCCCGGTGAAAAGGACACTGGCAGAGATGTTTCAGGGGGGAGAATGCTTGGTATGCGGTTTTACGCTGGTTCCCAACATACTGCAAGCTTCGCATTCTGCAACTGATCTGTGTTGTCTGAATCCTGCAGCCCTGCACAGCTGTCAGACCTCGACAGGGGGTGGACAGGGTGCCCGAGAGTGAGTGTGTGTGTGTGTGTGTGTGTGTGTGTGTGTGTGTGTGTGTGTGTGTGTGTGTGTGTGTGTGTGTGTGTGTGTGTGTGTGTGTGTGTGTGTGTGTGTGTGTGTGTGTGTGTTAGAGCTGTCCCCTGAAAGGCCTTTGAGTCAAACTCTCCTATTTCTAATTCCGATGTTTGTGTTTTTTGTCTTAGGTGATAAATTCAAGCTGTACCCTCAGAACGACAGGCCATAGATCATCTGTCATCCCTCCTGAATAGAATTATGGCAGGAAAATGCCAATTTTCTGCTGAATGCAATCACCCTTTTAAAAAAGTAAAAGTTTTTTATTTGAACTTTTAACACAGTTTGTCTGGGCACATGATTGATGTCTCAGCAAACTCGTTCTCCTCTCCCTTTCTTTATCTTTCCTCACAAGTCGCATCAAGTGCTCTCCTGTCCTTGCTGACTCATAAGCGATACAACTTTCCGGCTCGCTCTGTTTGTTTCTCTCACCAAGTGAATTCCTCACAGGATCAGACCTGCTTTTTATGCTTCGCCGGCTTTCTCCCAAAGCAGAATGAGGAGAGAGAGAGAGAGAGAGAGAGAGAGAGAGAGGAGGTAGAAAATGAGAGGGGGGGGATGTGTGTTTGGTGACAACAAACCAAAACTTTACAGAGGAACTGAGCATATGTTGTTTTTAAAATGGAAGGTGAAACAATTAAAAAAGACTAATGAGAAGTGAAAGTGAGTGACAAAAAAGAGAATAGAGAAGCGGAGGTGCGAGGAAGAAAGGGAATAATGGTGAATAAGGTCATAATTTCTGCCAGGGGATTTGCTGTTGCCCAGACGACGAACAAAGCACAGCCAGCTGGACTATGTGCCCGACAGAACGGGCTGAAAAGAGAAGTGAAAAGCTCTCGAGAGTGAGAGAGACCAAGGACCCAGAAACACTGTGTTTATCAGCAGGATCGTTTCTGGGAACCGGTTTACATTCTGCTGGTGAATGTCACAGATAATAACTCTCAAATATCAACAGTGGTTTGATCATTACCCTTTCAACTCGAGCTTACCTCCATCCCAGTCATTTTAAAACGTATTTAGCATTACAGGAAAACAAGGGAGTTGAGAGCAAAACAATACTTGTATGAAACAGACACTTCGAGAAAAGTAAAACATTCATTAATCTTGATTAAATGAAACACAGAGAAAACTGTTGACGCAGTGAAGTTTAACCATTAAACACAGAGGAGAGGGGAGAGGAGGGTTTGTTTTAGCTCTGAAATTGAAAAGTGGTGATAGGATGTTAATGATATGCAGAGAAAACTAGTCCAGGCCCGAAGAAAATCCAACTTGAGTCTTTATAAACACACAGGGGTGAGGACGGGGGAGTGTGCAGGGAGCTGTGACCTTAACGCAGGAGAGGGCAATAAAACAATATCCACTGGAATGGCTCATGCCTGCACCAAGGCCCAACTGTCCCCTGAGGAACACACATTCAAATGTACTATTTCGTGGTTATTTGTGTCGATCTGCACCAGATTGCAACACTCATAAATATCAATCTTCTAAATATGCCTGATTCTTTTCAGCAAGATCCCTGAACTTAGAGAAATCGACGAAAATGTTTCAAAACACCACATCCTGTAGATCCTGGATCTGTCGCCTGATTCGGATCCACACCAAAATATAACAGCTTCTTTCTTGGATCATGCCCCACCCCTCCAAAAATGTCATTGTAATCGTTCACATGCTTTTTGATGCATTAAATATATACCAATATAATTAAAATGCATTATGAGGAATGACATATGAATGATCGACCTCAGATTTGTGAATTTTTTTGCTGTTTATTGAGTGTTTTTCAGAAGAGTTTAAACCCCACAACCTTCACTCAGGAGCAAAAACCAGTCTTTAACCTGAAAAGAAATAAAAATGAGACATTTATCATGATAATTATCTATATCATAAAATATGGAAAATGTTGTATCTCAATGTCATTTTTGTCATACACAATTACAAACACAAATACAGTCACGTACACAGACACACACAAGAAGTGAGCCGAGCAGAGAGGGTCAAAATATAACAGCTTTTTTCTTGGGTCATGCCCCACCCCTTCAAAAATGTCATCGTAATCGCTCATGTGCTTTTTGATGCATTCAATATATACCAATATAATTTGAATGCCTTGTGTAAACACAGTGAGGAGGAATAACATATAAATGATCGACCTCAGATTTGTGGAATGTTTTATTGTTTATTAAGCGTTTGTCAGAAAAGTTTAAACCAACAACCTTCACTCAGGAGCAAAAACCAGTCTTTAACCTGAAAAGAAATAAAAACGAGACATTTATCCTGATAATTATCTATATCATCAAATATGGAAAATGTTGTATCTCCATGTCATTATTGGCATACACAATTACAAACACAAATACAGCTACGCACACAGACACACACCAGAAGTGAGCGCAGCAGAGTGTGTCTTCTCTTCCGTGTTTATCCAGGGTGGGGTCAGAATGTGCTAAGTGACCTTTATTGTCCCCGGCTGGTGATGGAGCTCCAGCTAAAGTCTCCCTCACTCTCATTCACACAGACAGGAACACTGTAATCGCTGCTAAACATTTCCTCCTCTGTCGGTCTCCGTCTGACTCGTCCCACTCTCGGTTCAAACACACGCACATGTGGCTCTTTTAAAAAACATGAATTCCTATCTCACTCCAGCATTGCCTCTGGGTGTCATATCAACAACTCTCCAGGTCCCGGCCCTGTTGCAGTGTTTTACTGCGAAGCCTTCAATCTGACTCATTATAGCCCAGGGCCAGTAATGGTATACAGTTACACCAGCATGGCTCTGTAATAAAGTTCCTTTCAAGGCAGGCTGCTGTGGGCCTGTGTTGAATGCTTCACTCCAGGTGCTGAGAGGCCAATGAGATAATTCAAGGAGTTTACAAGTTTATATTATATTTAAAGGTTCTGTGTGAAGAATTTAGTGACGTCTACTGGTGATGTTTCAGCTGAAGACCCCCCACCTCACCCTCCCCTTCCAAACATGAGAGACAACCTGTGGGAGCCTTCAGTTTCCATATAAACTCACAAAATGTTTTGTTTGTCCAGGTTGGGCTACTGTAAAAAAAGACATGTCAGCCTCTGTAGAGAGGATCCGCTCCTGATGTAAATACAAAGTATGAATCGATGTACTACATACATATAGTATGATTAAACAACAATTTGTTAAAATATCACCAGGGTTATGTTATATTACATTTATGCCAGTAGATCATTTACACACTGAACCTTTAAAACATGGTTGAAACTTCCTGGTGACAGTTTTTCTAACATGCAAAGGGTTAACAAGGTGAAACCACCACACTGTGAGCTGCTGGATCAGATGTCATATTCTGCAAATCTCTGTAACAAAGAAACAAACCCTCTCCCCCCCTCTCTATCTCTCTCTCTTTCTCTCTCTCCTCTCCCTCTCCCGCTTCTCTCTTCCCTCTCTCCCTCTCTCTCTCTAGCTCTCTCTTTCCCTCTCTCTCTCTCCTACCCTCTCTCTCCCTCTCTCTCTCTCGCTCCCTCTCTCTTTCCCTCTCTCTCTCTCTCCCCTTCTTCTCTCTCTCCTTCCCTCTCTCTCTCTCCTACCCTCTCTCTCCCTCTCTCTCTCTCCCTCTCTCTCTTACTCTCCCTCTCTCTCCTCTCCCTCTCCCGCTTCTCTCTTCCCTCTCTCTCTCTATTTCTCTCCCTCTCTCTCTCTCCCTCCCTCTCTCCTTCCCTCTCTCTCTCTCTCTCCCCCTCTTCTCTCTCTCCTCTACCTTCCCTCTCTCTCTCTCCCTCCCTCTCTCCTCTACCTTCCTTCTCTCTCTCCCTCTCCCTCTCTCCTCTTCTCTCCCCTCTCTCTCCCCTCTCTCCCTCTCTCCCTCTCTCCCCTCTCTCCTCCTCTCTCCCCCCTCTCCCTCTCTCTCCCTCCCTATCTCCTTTACCTTCCCTCTCTCTCTCCCTCCCTCTCCCTCTCTCTCTCCCTCTCTCCTCCTCTCTCCCTCCCTCTCTCTCTCTCTCTCCTCCTCTCTCCCCCCTCTCTCTCCCCTCTCTCTCCCTCTCTCCTCCTCCCCCCCCCCCCCTCTCCCCTTCACACTGTATCTCATTCTACAGCATTGTTAGGGTCACAGATCCCGCCCACACCAGGCGCTGATTGGACGGAGGCCCTGTAGAGAGATTCCCTCAGACACCTTGCTCTGGGCTGTGATTGGTCCAAGCCGGTGTCGTTATGTAAATGAGCACCTGGTGGCGCCTGGAGCCGCGGAGCCCCTGGACCGAGGGAAGGAGCCACACACAGCCGGGGATCGGGCTCAGCGAGCGGTCACAAGCGGAGGGACACACCGGAGACCGCACCGCCGCTTTGACTTTTTACTTTATTTCTCTCTTTGTCGTGAAGTTGTTTCCCGAGAGGAACACGTGACGTGACGGGTCCGTGTCCGTGCTCCACCGGGAGAAAGGCTCCGGAGAGTCCCGGTTGTTTCCCTGAGTTCTGACACAAGTCGCCCGCAGCTGCTCCGGAGCTCGGGTTGGATTATCCACTGGTTCCGGGCCGAGAGGCAGCTCCACGGAGGAGTCTGCCCGCTGTCAGAGAGCTCTTCTCCGGGTACTTTAGGTGAGCACCGACCAACTCCTCCAGACCCTGCTTTACGCGCACTTTACGCGCACTTTACGCATTAAAACCTGGCTTATAATGATGATAATATTGCAGCGGATAGAGTATTTCCCGCTGTCTGTGTGTGTGTGTTAGTTTGTGTGTGAGTGTGAGTGTGTGTGTGTCTCTCCTTGTGGTTTGGCGTCAATAAGTCTCGGTGTGAGGCAGCTCAGGACGGTGGCCACGGGCTGTTGGTTGGAGCAGATGAGGTGTAACGTTGTGTGTGTGTGTGTGTGTGTGTGTGTATGTGTGTGTGTGTGTGTGTGTGTCTGCGTGGCTGAAATACTCTGACAGTGTACATCATAGTTGATCGCGTCCTGTTGCAAACCGTGCAGTCCAGCATCTCTCTAAATGTGGGTCCTTGGCAGCAGAGAAAACATTATTCTGAACCCCGATGGGGGCAATGACTAATGCTGCCACAATGTTTATATCCACCTCCATGGACTTTTTATTTCTTCCATCATTTGCAGATCTTTCCCCACACTCCCTCACACTGTTCCTGGTCGTCACCAGTCATTTCCCTCCCTCACAGGCTGTTAAACGCATTCTGCACCAGCCCCACGTCGCACCTCATTCACCAAACCTCACAAGTTCAACAAGAGTAATTCCTCTCTGCATGTGGAGCTTTCAAACCACAGCAGGCAGCAGCCCCGATGTGTGCCTCAGTAAAACTGTCTAATGTGTAGGTTGAGCTCCTCACATCCAGGTGGTCCGTGGCCATCGCACCAGCCATTAACCCCTTCGACCTCTCCCAGCACCACAGGTGACTTCCAGTGGGACCTCCAACTCTGGTTTCCTTCACCTCTGGCCTTGTACATGAGGCGTTTGCTCCTTTTGTGGAGAGAATCAATCACCGAGAACCAAGCTGAGCCTGGCACTGGAGGAGAGAACATGTCAGACTCTTGTGGTTTAGCCGCCTGAAGGTTTGGACTTTGAACAGGATGTTTACATTTCGTGTGAAGACCAGGGAGGTGAGAGGGACTCGTGTAGTGCTATAGATGATTACTGCAGAAACCAATGGAAAAGTTGTGCTCAACGTGAACATTCCAGCTGGTTGCCTCTTTACTTGTGTATGATGGAATGAGAGAGGTGAACATCGGGGTGTGACTGTGTTCGTTTGTGTTGCCATCTTGTTCCTGTGTGTTTGTGCATGCAGCGAGGAGTAAGACCTGGTGGCCTGATGGAGGAATCAACAATGGGCTTCAGTAGGTGTGCAGTGCACCGGGCAGTCACTTGTCCCATCAGATGTGGGTAGTTTGTTATCCGGAGGGCGGGGTGGGGGGACTGAGCAGGCAGTCCCGAGGAGGTGTAGCATTGTTAGACCTTCGGGAGGAGGTGGGGGGGGGGTTGGTGTGGCTCCATGTGCTATTTGCCAAAAGATAGAGAGGCTGTAAAAGGCCACTTTATCCTCTCTTCGCCCCTCCTCCCTCTTCATTCTGTAGCACAGGCTGGAAGTGAGAAGGAGCGCTGAGTGTTGGTCTACAGTCCCTCACGGCGAGCGCAGGTCGGCTGGAGCCCGGCCTAATGGGCATCTGGCTGCTAATTCTCCCAGAGCATCCCACGAGAGCCGTTGGCCCGACGTAGCTGCTTTTTATCAGCAGCACAGTCCAGCAGTTCCAGAGGAGGCGGAATATTTGAAACACTTGCATAAACAAATGATGTGAGTATAAATTTAAATGCACCCACCAGGGGAATTGTTTTAAGCAAAATTGATTTGCCTTTGCCAAAGCACGGTTAGAAGAAAGTGCCTTTAATTGCACCATATATGATTTGTGGAGAAGTAGGGAGAGAGGATTGGTGTGACAACTTTGATGGAATCACTGTTGTTAACTCCACCAAGAGAGTTATGATTTCCCCCCTGTCTGTTTGTTTGTTGGTTTGTTCATATGCAAGGTTGTGGGGAAAAAACTACTGGAAGGATTACCATGAAACTTTGTGGAAAGTTGCGTTACAGATCAGGGGAAGAACTCAGGATCAGGGGGCAGAGCCAGGATTTTTATATCACTGTCATTGACATCGGAGATAGGATGTTTCCCGGGGAATAATTCACATATCTCGATTTAAAAAAAAAGGGGAAATATTTAGGGGGACTATTATCTGTGTGAGGAATCAGGTGAGGGTCTGTTGGACCTTGGGGGAGGCGCCATTCTAGATGGTTTTCTTGGTCTTAAGAGAATTTTAAGAATAATCTCCAAAAGTCTTGAGAGATTTTGTGCTATTTCTGTTTGGTTATTGAAAACACATGGATGTCTCCCTGTGTGCAAGCGTACACACACACAGAGGAGCAGGATTTGGTGTCGCCGGTGGGAACGCTGGTTTGTATAGTCTGGATGATCATTGACCTCGGTCTGCTGTGCTCTATCTGGCTCTTTGTTTTGGTGGGAGTCGGTGCTTTATGCCATTCTGTGTGGGTTTCAGGTCGTTGACTTTTCTGAAAAGACTCTAAACAGGTGGAGAAGAATAGAAATCTCAAGGCAAATCTCGCACAATGACTGAATTGCATGTTTTGCACAGATGCCCGGTCTTTATAGCAATGTGGCTAATGTGGCTGGTAAACCGCATGAAAGACTGCAATGATTTTATTGGTGTTTTAAATCCAAAAGGACTGTTTCCTCTTATAACAATCGTGTGTTAGGCAGCTCAACTCTGAGTTGGGTTGTAATTGGCTCCCGACAGACTGAGCGGGAACCTCGAGCTCGGTGGAAGAATTCATTTAAGTACAAAGAGACAACACGGTGCCTCCTCTCACTATGGCCCTCATCTGATGGGAAATTAAACCAATTGAAGGCAGCACTCCACTGTTCACCCTGTTCTGCTAAACCAGTTCCCACCTCATGTCTAGACAACTCATCTTTTTAATTGCATTTGCCGTGACTTGTGGTCCCATGCAGAGCGAGCTCGACTCAACTGTCTGAGAAACACTTCGTCTTTTGGGCGGTGACACTTCAAAGCGGGATCCGTGGTGTTCTCAGGCATTAGTTGTCAGTGAGTTGTCAAATCTCTCATTTTGATTTCTTGCCTATGAATCTCCAAAGTGCGCCCTCTCCTCCAGCCGGCCCTCATTGACCTGTCCCTCCATCTCACCCTGACACCCAGCACAGCTTTCATCCCCTGATTGATCATTCTAGCAATCTGCCTCTTTCCACCATCTGACAGTGATCACGCATTTTCTCCTTCTTCATCTCCTATCTCCCCATTCCCTTTGAAGCAGCACTAGATGTTTCATTTATCCTCCTCCTCCTCCTCCTCCCTCCTTCCTCTGCTCGTCCATCTCATCCTCACCCTCCCTTTTCTGTTATCATCCCTGCGAGTGTCCTCATTTATCTGTTTGGTTTACCCGTCGTGGTTGCCTCGGTCAGATAGCTAAGTTGTTGTGTGAATGTAAGCACACTGGGGTGATACTGCTGCTGAGGTTTCTTCAAATCCACACTCTCATATCAAGGTATCGCTTAAAACCCTGCATGTGTTTGCAAATGTCCCAAAATGAAAGACAGCATTTTCCAGGTGCTAGTACATATATAATCTAATTCATTATCCATCAACATGTGCCAAAAATGTAAAAATTGGCAGGTAACGGCTCCCTAATTTAGATTATCTTAACTGTGAGAAATGTTTTTGATAATAGATTCTTATCACAAAACTGACAGACAGACAGTTTTTGTCATTATTATTCCATTTATTCCACGCCTATATTGTGGAGATTCTGTATGTTATGCAAGTAGTGATTAGAGCAGCGTAGATGAGGAGCTGGCTACAGATATCTTGGATTCTCTTTTTATCTCCACACCTCCACGTCATTTTTCAGACTTTGCACAGCTCCCCCTGGAGCCACAAAAAGCTTTATGCAACTTTTTCCTCCGTTTCCAGTAGTGCTTTCTCCCAAGTTCCTTTAAACAGACTTTATAATCAGTGAAATCCCCCTTTAGAACCCTACGATGCCGAATTAATGATCCAGTTAGAGAAAGACCATGCTTCTGTACAAGTGCAGAATCCTGTGAGCTGAAACCAATTGTCAATCATATCGTGTTGCTTCTCACGTCCTGCCAACAACTGGCAGTTGAAGTTATCGCCTCTGGAAAAATAAAGATGAACCTTATGAAAGCTGGAAACTCTGACAACTTTAAAAGCCAGTGTGCTCTCTGTTCTCTCCCGCCCTCTCTCTGTCTTTCCTTCTTTAGTTTCTTTTTTCATCCCGGTTCAAGACCTCTCACTGTGGTGGTGTTTTTCGCCTAAGCTGCCACTTGCCAGCACACACCGTGCCTCCCGTGGCCCAGTACACCAGTAATGATTACTACTGGCCTCTGGCAGAGTAGATGCTTTTGAAACCTTGTTTGAACATGGAAGAAAATTGTGTTCCACTTCAAAGGTTACCTACTTCTTTAATATTCAGATGATGAATCGAAGTTCACCGACGGCACATGTGTGGCTGTGTGATGTGTAATAATTAAGCTTATCTCAGTTGGGGTTTAAGTAAAGCCCTGGCCTCATATTAATCAGTTCATTTATCAGCTTGGATCATAATTTGCTTTTCCGACATTGTGTTTTTTTGTTTTCACACCGCAGTAGCCAAACATCAAACTGCTGTGAAAAGATTTTCTCTCTGCTCGACTGTCATTCACTATGAGTAGAAGGCATTCTGTTAGAAGGCTGCGTTAGGTCAGACTGTTTTTCTCACTTTTACTCAAAACGCTGAGTCTCGCTGAACTCATTCCTGTTTGACCTGTTCTCTCTGGTGTACCGTTTCTCTCCGGGCGATCCCTCCCTCTTTCCCTCTATCCCTCTTTCAATTCTCTCCATTTCAATAGCTCCTCCCCGGATGATTAATTCTTGCCCTCCTGTAGGAAAGGAACTGCCTTTGTCCCATCCTCATGAGTCTCTTCGTTCAAATACTGGAGGGATTTTTCCTCAATCATTGCGTATTCTGACTTTCTGTCTCTGTCTGTGGTCGTTTTCTCTCTGCCCATTGTGAGAGTAGCACTGTGCTGTCACATGCCTCTCCTTCATCCCCTCACCTCATCCTCCGCTCAGCCTCTTACTTGTCCTCTGACCGGTGGGATTGAGTCAGTGCAGATTGAATTCAGGGAAGTGGGCTGCAGTTTGCCATCACACCAGAGCCCTAAAACGGCTTCGGTGTCAAACTAGAACCAGGGATCCACATAGCAAGCTCTGCTGCCATGCTCTCATATTAACATGCTAATGCTACCACACACCTGCTAGATTCTCATTATGATCTTCACACTCACGCTTCAGCTAAGGTCAAATTCAGGTCTGATCTTCTTCGCTCAGTGCAGCGGTGATGCAGATAAATTGGGTTCACGTTTAGTTTAGGAGAGAAAGGTCGTTCACCAACTTACTTTCACCAGAAAGTGAAATGTCACTCCTCTCATTCTAGTCGAATTATAGCGAGAGAAAAAAAGAGCTGAAGACAGTTTTAACTGCATGTTCTGGCATGTATGAAGCTTCAGGCCCTGAGAACGAAATCCGTGTTTCAGTTTCTGTCAGTCAAAACGGTTTTCCAGTTTCCCACAAGACACGATAACAGATAACCTAGTGTTTTTCCTGGGCGTGCACAGAGAGAGAGAACTCGACTTTCTGATTTACACTATGCGGCTCATAAACAACGGACTTCATGTCAATCACATCGATCGCCAGAGGGGCTAACAGTTCTGAGCTCGCTGTTCTTTGTCATATCTCAGCTTTCACACGACATCTAAAGTATTGTGCATATGGAGCTCAGATGCTGCCTCTCATCATATTCGCTGAATCACGTGATTTTTCATGATAAATAAAATGTGAATTCAAAAATACTACTTATAGGTTTTTGCTAGCACACCACAAAACATACCTTCTTTGCAAAATCCGCTTGTTGGGCACCCAAACTCAAAGATCGTTTCTTTGAAACAAGCACATTTGTACTTGTAAACCACAAACTATAATATTTTTTTATTTTTATAACCATAAAAAATAAAAGCTTCTAGACTCTTCTACTATCCAGAGATTAAGCTAAAATATACAATCTCTGCCATCTTGGCCTTAAGACGTCTGGGGCCAGAGTGTAACAAATAAAAAAAAACAAAAAACTTACCAGAAAAACAAACATTTGACAACTTCCAAAAATGACAGGAACCATGGCATGTATTTTTACTTTTAAGTTTGGCACATGTCCCATCTGCTAAAATGGAGGAGGCAGGGTTCATGATCCAAACTGCTGCCAGCAACAAAGGAGCGAACAGGACGCATTGGCTTCACTTTTGGGGCGTTGTCCTGTCGTCGATCTTAATATTACAGTCTCTGGTAATGAAACTCAAGTCTGGAGAGCATGTTCCTGCAAAGTACAAACTAGGCACACAAGCCTGTCTCTTTCTTTACAGAAAAATCCCTCGGCCATTTCTCTTAAATCGCAGTTATGACAATTTACTACATATCGTTTACCATGACCTGACTTGAACTTGAAGGGACCACCCTGAAGGACATCAGCCTACTATTTGATATTATTACTTATAAAACGGATAATTTTTTGGCATTTCTAAGTCGCTTTTATACGAAGGACTCTGATCTCTGTGTGTGTGTGCATGTGTGTGTGTGTGTTTGGTGTGTGTGTGTGTGCACTCAGCTGAGAGGTTCTGTCCTGCTGAGTAGAAAACAGAGAGCTTTCCTCAGTGTTTGACAAATCTTAGCAAATAAGCCGATGACAAAACGGAACAGGAATTTCATTGATTAAACAGACAGGAGACATCTTCATTAGACGGACGAGAGCTTAAAACACTGGTGGCAGGAATTTGAGTAACAGTCTTCGGCTTTGTTTGGTACAAAGAGAGTTTTCAATACCTGCTTCCTGACGATAGGTGTTTATCACTAGAGAAGAAAATCCAGAGGAACGATGTCTCTGACAGGCTTTCTAATGAAGATCATGTTTAAAAAATACATGAAAAATGCCCCCAGACCTTCACAGTTGTTTTCTTTTCTAACATTTTTTTTACTCCATATCCTCGTGGAAATAGCTGCATAACAGCAAAAGGCATAATAATAATGACTCTAATAATAACCATTATTAATATAAAAGAAAACGCGCCAATGATTAAAATACTGATGTAGATCACCATGGCAACCACAGAGGCGTAGAAGTACACAGGACTGCCATACTGAACAGTATCTACAAACTGCTCACCTCCCTGTTTTTTGTTTGGTTTGCCCCTGTGTGTTTGAAGGAACTGTGGACTTGGACACATGGAGATTTTGTACATTATACAAAATGTTATGTGTTATTTAATCTAGTTTAAATGTGTGTGCTTTAAGGCTCATTTGTGCTTAAAATGAGATACGGAAACGTACGGGATTGTCTTAATTTCATCCGTAATTATGCTCTTCCCCTGAAAACGTACGGATACAAACGAAACAGACTAAATTAAGCAGTAGTAGTAGGGGGTGGGGGGTGTCGCCAATAGTTCAAGTGAGGGACGACCGTAGGACACGAGGAAGAAACTTCAAACTTTTTGAGGAGACACTAGAAACTACAGGCATCTATGATACTTTGTCAAACACAAATCAAACCCCTATTATTTTAATTTCCTCAGTGTTTCTCGACCAAAAACAGAACCAAACAGAAAGAAACCAGAAGAAATTATGTCTCTGTCTACAAGCTCGACCTAATTCTTTGTCTCTACGCTTTCAAAAAGCCTTGTCTGGCTGCCGTTGATGAAGGCATTCTTCACTTGCCAGAGCAACCTGTGGTAATCAGTCACCATTTGTCTCTGTCCACCATGAGCATATGCTGAGCAGCGCTGCCTCTGGAGTGGACTGAGGGGCCAAGTGGATCTGCTTCCATGTATCCACGAGAAAGAGGAAAGAAGTTTCCCCTTGTAAGCGATGATTGATTTCTGCTTAGTGTAGCCAAGCACTAACTGTGTTACATTCGTTTTCACCTGTTTTTACACAGCCCTTGAGCCTCAACTGTGCTAAACTACCGCCGGTGTTAGCTCATGAATTAGATTTGTTATGAGCTGTGTTGCTCTGCTGCTGTATGATGCTGCCCGAATGAGTCTGTGCCACTGGGAAGGTTTGCTTTGAATTGGTTTTTTTTGTGTGAGAGCTGAGCTGTCTTAATGAGTCATTTCATGTTTCCCACTAGTCTTCCAGGAAATGTGTTTTAATTTTTACAGTCCTCTCACCGTGTTCCTTCTTCATGATTCACCGCCTCCTGAAGTCATCCTTCTGTCTGATGCTGCACTTTCTCCTTCTCTGGTGGCTGCTGTTTAATTTGTTTTTCTGACTCGGCCACTATTCCTGTCGTCTCCATCAGCTCTCGTTCCCTCGTTTAAGTGACTCATCCATCCTTTCCCTCTGCTTCCTCCTCCTGTGGTAAAACTCAGTAAAATCAGATTCCACAGACGTGACTGGCTCTTCCTTGTTTAGGTGAATATTATGACGCACAGTTATTCAATGTGATGACCAGTGTGTGATCAGCACTATGACCAACAGAGCACGGCACCAAACTTCACCTTCTGTTACTTAAAGCTGTTTTCAGACATGCACTGATCTTTGGACATTTGTCGGAAATGTCAGCATTAGTCAGTTGCCTTGGAAATCTTTCATGAACTTTTCCTGCCAGCCCCCTACTTAAATGTCCGAGTGACCCCATGTGAAAATGCAGAAGGACAAATGTTTGGAAAAGCTTGTGGACATGTTGATGGCGTAAAACTGACAAAAACAAAAGAATACAAATATCTCAGGATTAAGAAAGATTCATAGAAGATGTGCATGAAGATGTCAACTTAGAAAGACAACGAGATTCAAGAGTTTTTGGTGATAGAGGCCGACGCTGGTATCATTGTGCTGTAACACAAAAATGTAATTTCCACAGCAGAAGTTATATGTGATGTTCTGCCTCCTTCCTGCTCTACACAGACGCCCCCCTTCGCCTCATTTCTAAAAAACGGCAGAGGTAATAATTAGAAGTACTCTGTGTGTACTCTCAGTTTTAGAGTGGATTTCTCAAGCTTATCTCAAACCTCTTAGTTTCTTCACTATAGGGAGTGGTTGTGTTTTGTCCTTGCTGGGAGTAAAAGAAGTATCACACTGAGTGATATTTTAATATCTAACCAAACAAAGCTGAAGGCAATTATTTCAAGATGAGACAAAAGGAACCCCCTGAACAGATATTTTGCAGCCAAACAACTTCTGCCTGCCCTCGGAGTGCATCTCCAGTAAAAACAAGGAAACAGTGGCTCCACAGCGACAACAACTCACTCCCACTGTCTCCGAGTCGCACAGAAACAAGCCGAATGACCTTGTTTCCCACCCTTCAAAGTGCGGGGAGGGTTGAAGATTAGTTTGAGCTTCCTTCTCTCCAGGACCCCGAGTGGCGGTGCGTGTGTCCTCACACACTGATGGAAATCCAAAACAATGAGCTCACTACTCCCGTCTCCCCTTTGGCCATTAGACACGTCCAACAGATACAGCGTGGTACTTAATATCGGGCCATGATTGGGGACTGAACACGTGATCTGTGTTTGGAACAAGAAAGCTTAGAGAGCAAATCATATTTCTTATTACAGTTTTATTCTCTGGCTTATTATCTTTGTTCAATTTTGTCAATTTCTCTGTACTACTTGCTCATGTGGCATGGCTCAAGTTTCAGACTGATATCTACACATTTACTGGATGAGCCAAAACCAGGGGTGTCAGCTGCACTGTAAAACAAGCTGAGCCTGGGGGAGGGGGTAGATGTAGATTTTAATAATCGGCCCCTAGTTGCTTGTTATTTTATTAATAAAATAAAAAAAGCGTATTTTCTTCCCTAGTTAAGAGAAGAACATCCAATTCAACCAGGCACCACATAGGATTAATGATTTAATCTCTGTTACATAGCTAGAATACTTGTCCGGATGGAGCTCATTTTCATTTGAAAACTTTAGGGAATGAATGTGGATGTCGAACACAACTGTCATCAACAGTTCATTTTTAAACAAGCTGCTGAGAATCTCAGCATTCAGTTTGTTAAGCAAAACCCAAACTCGGCAAACATTGGCTGTGAATGAAAGCTCTGCAGCTCTGTTGTGTCTTGGCTGCGGATAATGTAACTATGAGAGAGAAAAAATGTCTAAACATTGATTGTGATTGATAACTTCTCATAAGTTTCAAGCCTCTTCAAGCCTCTTGTTCACTCTGCTCTGACAGACTGGAATTCACGGTCAGGAATCCTGAAGAAAACCTTTGCTTTGGAAAATGTTCGGTGGTGATGTAACGCATACATTTAATGAGCTAAAAATGCAAAAGCACATGATCCTAAGGTCACTACTGACATTTTGACAGGCTTTATTACCCAACTGGAAGGAAGTGGAAAGAATAACGAACGCTAACATTCGATTCCTACGCGAGGGCCTCTCCTGAAGCTAACTAGTGCCAAGGCAGTCTTGCCACTTTTTACTGAAGCAATCTAATTATAGAGACTCTGGCAAGCTATCTCTAATGATGCAATGGCTGCTATGCAAGAAAGTTCTCCTGTGTCTCTCTGCTCTCGACTGTGTTGTTGTGGTTCGATTGGGTGGACAGAAGTAGCAGCTGTTCATAAGTATTCATTTAGTCCCGTCATGGATTAGCCATGAGTCCAAACGTGAGAGGGTCGATTGGGCTCCATACTGTGGCCTCTCCTCCACACAGCGGGCCCTGCTGCCTCTCCCTGAGCACTAACCACAGCTGTTCAGCAACACTTGACTTTCCCAGCAACAATGTTCTTGGACGACTGTGGTCACTTTTGTTCCCGCTCCTCGAAACATTTGTCTGGTTTTCGTCCCGCGTCAATGACGTCGCGGGTAAAAGTTTGTTCTCCGGCTTCCTCCTCATTGACAAAACGGCGATGAGGCACTGTCGAGGATGATATTCTTTGACATTGTGGTGGTTGTCATGGTGATTGCCTTGGATTTGTTGCCAGTTTCTACACACGCACATATTGCCAGACCATAACTCACCGTTTTGTCATCTGGCATATGTGCATGTATTCTTTGGACGGAAGGATGTCAGCCTCTCTTTCTCTCTGTGTTTCTCTCCCCTCTTGGAACACATGCACCGTGGATCGGGTGCGTTGTGTCTCCCATTCAGGACAGCTGCACTGGCTGGCTATCCCTGAGATCTGCTCTATGGCCACATACACACCCTGCGTACCCAGGCACACACACACCACACACATACAAACACACACATACACACACACACACACACACACACACACACACACTGACTGTGAGGCCATAAGTCACTTTCTACACCACCTCCCTCCTCCCAAACACACATGTACCCATGTCATCACTGCTCTTGTTCCACCGTCTCCGCCCTGGTGTCCCTGAGCTAACTCTACTCTAATATTCACTCTGTTTCCATACATCCCCCCCCTCCCCACCTCCCCACCTCCGATCTTCTGTCACTACAGCTGTGTGTCAGCTGTCGGCCTGTCCCAGTCTAGTCAGAGATGAAGCCGAAACACAGAGGGTCTACAGGGAAGGCGGCCCGGCCCCTCTGTCTCCCCCAGCTGTCACCCCCACTTCAGACTTCCACTTATCACGAAGTTTCCTTTCCTTCCTCTTTCTCCAGCACTGGCAGTCTGCCTCAAACACGTTCAAAAATAAAATATGCACAAAGGAAAGAGCTATGAAATGTGCTTATTTTTATGCCTCCATGCTGGCAACATCCATCAGGAGGCATTATGTTTCCTTGTTGTCCGTCCTTATTTACGTCTGCCTGTCCACGCAATTCTTGTAAACGCAATATCTCAGGAACACATGGGAGCAATTTCTTCAAATTGGGCACAAATGTTCACTCTGTCTTTAAAGAATAAACGGATTAGATTTTGGTGAGCAAAGGTCAAGGTCACTGTGACGCTAAGTATCACAGACACTCTTCATGGAGATCTCATTACATCTGGTACAAGAGTCCAAATAATGGACTTATTAGAAGTAGATTGTCAAAGGTCAAGGTATCTCTGATCTCACGAAAAACGGTTTTGGCTCATTAATTTATAGGCCACTTGTTAGGACACAATTTAACTGACAAGATAAAATTATATAGTGATAACATTTTACATCTGAAAGATCTGCAAAGGTCAACTTCACTCGGACATCATAATGTTCTGGAAAAATTGGTTGGCAGAATCATTTAACCGAAAGTTGGTATTTCAAGATTTCATCATGACTCATATAGTTGTTTTTTAAAATTGTGTGGGTGTTGTTGGACAAAATGCACAAAAGGTTTTAAAGAAGAAAGCATAGAGTACTCTCTCACTTTGAAAACTACATAAGAGAGTTTCTAATTCAACTGAATAATCAATTCGGAGGCTGTTAAAGGGAATTTGGCTGAACTCTATTGTGTTATCTAGAGATGTGTGTTTCTAATTTTATGTGTTAATAAGGCTTAACTAAATGTAAGACACACCTCTGTGTAAATAATATAACTTCAGCCTCCAAAATAGTCATAATGTTGAATCAACAGCGCTCTAAAATAAGTGTTTTTACCAGAAAATGGCCATTAATGATGTGGTAGTACGAGAAGTCTTTTAACTTTGTACTGCTCTTGCACAGACTATGTTTGTGTCCCCATTAACTCGGAATACGTCGACATCTGTTCCCTCACACTCGCTGGATCTAATTTCTCCAATCTTGCAGCGTCATCTGTTCTTTATTAATTCCAAACAATTATCTCCGATGGGGCACTCCACATATGCAGTCTCTTATTAAGGGGAAGGAGGTTTAAAATCAGTAATTTGGATTAATGATTGCTATTTCACAAACAAACAGAATAGATAATTTGAGAGTCAATAGGGCCAGCTAATTACACCATCTTCAATTACCAAACGGCTTGTTCCCCCCCCCTCTGAAGGAAGCAAAGTATTATTGTATCACGGCATTCAGCTGCCAGAGAGAAAAACAAATTAGGGTGTAAAAGTGGCTTTTGTTATGTGCTTTTGTGCTCGCTCCTCTGGAGCCTGGCCCGTTCTTGAGCTCGGCATGCGAACGCTGAGAAAACAAATGACTGTAAGACATGCTATGTGCCCTGGACTGTGAGGATTGGATTGAGAGAGTGGAGTTTGTGAAAGAGATGAGGAGTGTGTGAGCTCTGCAGTGTCGGGTTAGAGCCGCAGGTGTGTATTACTGTTCAGTATGTGAAAATGAAAACTTTGTTGTTGGTGCAGTGTCAACAGGCACTGACAAGAATCCTGAAGTGGATCTAGACTTAAATATCTCTCTTTCTGCAACAGGTATGCCTGTGGCCGTCACTGTGTCTCCGGACAGGTAACCAGGTGTGTTGTTGCCGCCATGGCCTTGCCTTCCCTGCGGCTGTTTCCTGTCACTGTGGTTACAGTCCTGATGGTGCTGGTGTCGTCTTCAGAGGAACACGAGTGGCTTTTTAACCCAGGTAGGATAAAATGTTTACTTTTTATTATTTTCTTTCTTTCTTCGACAGTTATTTTTTCGCACGTTTCAATGTTTTTCTACCCACAAACTCAGACGTGGCTGCTTGAGCCCTTTCCCTCTCCTCTCTTCCCCCCCATCCATGGGCACAGCAACCGTCCGTCCCGCTCCTTCAACATTCTCCTCACATTCTCAGATCAGTAAGGCTCATTCTCCGTCCGCTATCAACAGGCTATCCTGTGTCCTGTCCCTGTCTGCCAGCCAGTCGAGTGTAATAGGAGAATGAGATGGCAGGGCGGTCCTTCCCTGGCTTGGCAAGACCGCTAATGCACAGGCAGCTCATGAAAGTGTCAGTCAAAATGTCAGGAAGAAAGGGGCACATGAGTTTAGTGAATGTGAGCCAACGAGGTGTAACCAGAGGAGACCGTCTGCCTCCTGACTGCAGCAGCTAGACTGTAAATGAGAGAAAACGATTGCCTGTTCCTTTAATTACACGTTGATTCTGCAGTCTGTAAATGATTTCTGTGAGGCCAAGGTGACGTCTTTCAAATGGCAGAAAAACCCAAATATTTTCAGTTTAAGATATTATAGAAAGAGCAAAACAAACAGCAAATCAAAGTTTATTGGCAACTGATTTTATAATAGACTTATTGCCTCATCCTGTTGTTTTGTCTGTGTCAGTGACGGAAACATCTCAACAAGAATTGGATTAGATGTTCGAAATCTGTTGAATTGGGATGAATTGTAATAAACCAGATTCTTTGACTTTGTATTTGGTACTAAGATACAAATTCTCATATACCTAAAGATATTATATGTAACAATTCTTCATTGAAATCGTCCAAAAACACATGTTATATATTTTGTTGACTTACATTATCCAAAATGTTTTCAGCAGTAATCAAACCCAGAGTAATCCACAATTTTGTAACGTAATGTGACAATTCATTTAGTTAAAGGTTCTTAAAAGTTCTGATCTAACATTAGCTGAATATTTTAGGGCCTTGAAGATGTCATCAAGGAATTTGTATTTGTGACAAATTATGATTGAATATTATTGATCTTATTACCTAGCTTTCAATAAAAGAACAATAATAGACAGATTGTATTTGCAGCCCTATTTCAAATGAATGAATTAATTTGAGAACCAATTGTCTGTTGAACGACCAGCTGATTTATGGAGTGGATCGATGGAAAAGAAACAGTTGGAGAGAGATGATGTGCCTCTCACACGTACAAACACAAACACCCACACATTTAGTCGTTTAGACAGAAATGAAATGTTGAGTGTGAGGGAGGAAGTTTTTGTAAAAAATGACAAAAAGGTTGAAAGCAGAGGAGGCTGAGATTGAGGGAGACGGAGAGAGAGGTGGAAAGATTGTAGATGGCCGGGTGTTGACTGGCAGCGTGTGATGGTGATGATGATGATGATAATGAAGTAATGAAATGAGCACCTGTCCGCAGGGCGTGGTTTAAACCGTGTGTATGTGTGAGTCGTGTGTGTATATGTGTGTGTTTGCTGCACCCGTTGGGGTTTTTAGGGTTTGTCATGCTGCCCAACATTCCTGTCCGCTGACTCAATGACAGAAAATGAGATAGACCCCCACTCCACCCCCGCCTCTTTCTGTCACCCTCGGCCTCAGCGTCCATATCACTGTCGGTAACCCCTTTCCACTTTATCACTACCCGAACCCTCCCTCAGTCTGTCCCCCTCCCACCACCACCACCTCCACCTCCTCCTGCTCCTCATGACTGACTCCGGAGCAGATACCTGGGTCACTGGGTAATCCCTGCCTGGGACCATGTTATCAGGATCACTTGATAATGCTGCTGCTGGAGCAGAGTCAGCGCAGATATCTGAGACGTGTCCGTGTTCTTGAATTCGCCCTCCGTCTCTTTCTCTCTTTTGTTCTCGGGTGAAATCCCCAGGCAGTGGGAACCAGAAGAGCGACTGTGAGGGATTGCTGGAGTCCTGAGGATGGGGCTTTGTGTGTGACGGAGAGCTTGTTGGAAAGACAAATGGTCAAAAGAAATGTGAAAAACAAGTGTGTAGAGTGGAGAGCAGTGCGTCCCACAGGGCCACCATATAAAGTATGAGCACGGACTCTGTGTCCATGTGGGTATTAATGGCCGTCTTTGATGTTGTCTCTCTTGACGAGAATAAAAGGATTTACTGGAGTTATGCAAAACACGGCCATTACGTCTAACATTAACATTTTAGTACAGACGAACCCCGAGAGATGGTGTAAAAAGACAGCCGCCTGGAACTATTTAATGCAGACTCTGGTATTTTCTCTCCCTCCTCTGTGTCTGTGCGGGTTTTGAAGCATGAAGTCCGGAAGTTTTCACAGAGATGACATAACAACATTATGCTCCATGACCAAGGAACGCTGCTGACACTCTAATGGAAATATTAAGTTTCCCCCGGACATGTGCTCCATACGAATCAAAATGTCGCCATGTCTTTATCTTCTCTCTCTCTCTCTTCCTCTCCTCTTTCCCCCCCACCCCTCAATTCTTCCCCTGCAGCTCAGTGTCGTTACGCCCTGGGGATGGAGGATGGCACCATCCCAGACTCTGACATCACTGCCTCCAGCGCCTGGTCTGACTCCACTGAGGCCAAACATGGAAGGTAGGGTTGTGTGTGTGTGTGTGTGTGTGTGTGTGCTTCAGAAATGAAACCACAGTATCTAAAATATGAACGCTGCCATCTTGCGCTGAGGAAGCATTTAGAGCCAGAGTCTTCGCAGTAGGGGGGTGGAGCCATGGTTTTGAGGTGCTACCGATACACGCATTTGACCAATCCCGAGTCAGTCTTAGCTGTCAATCATGATGTCTCACCTAGTGTTTAGAACTCCCTAGAAGGACAGAAACAAATCTTTGTGTTAAAAAACTACTCAACATGTACTTTGACTTTTGAGTTTGATCTTTATCCCATCCACTGACATGGAGAAGGCAGGGTTCATGACCTATACTGCAGCCAGCCACCAGGGGGTGACTGAGATGCTTCACTTTTGGAAATCGTCCATCTTTATAGACAGTCTCTGGGCGAAAAGTGAGACCATAATCAAGTGCTTTTTTCTGTGTCCTTAATTTATTTGGTTACAGTCTAAAAGTGTTTCATTATTCTGACTAAGTGGCACCTGTAAAAACCTATACATCACTATAGGAAGATGAAAAGTTAAACCATTAAAAAGTAAATAAAAACAGAAGATTGTCAGCTGGTGGAAAACTGCTCCTCTGTTGTTGTTTTCAGTTACTGTTAAGAACTGCAGACTCCACTGTTTTCTTACAATTACGATGATATTTCACTGAAAAAACAATAACAAAACAGCTTGGCGCACGATTTGCCTGCCCATGTTTGGATGTGTGCCGTAAAGTAATAGATTTCAGAATTTATTCTTCCAGTATGACAATTTTTTATTCTGCCAGTCATTGGTTTGTTATCGATTGGAAACAATACCATGTAATTAATTAAATCAGACGTGATGTTCCCCACGATGGATTAAACAAGTCACTTAAGTTTCAAGAGAGCGTAGATCGGTTTTCACACCATATAGAAATGAAAGGAAACCAAAAGATGGCTGGAACTGTAGAAAGTGCTCGTCCCAGCACTGTGGACTGAGGTGTTTGTCCACATGACTGTTTTCAGCATGTTGGCACCACACTGAAGTAATTTGTCAAAGTCTATTAGATCAGGAATAAAGATGAAAGTAATTGTATTAGTACCTAACCAAAGTGAGACTCACAGGATCACTGTGTGTGTGTTCATTTGTCTCCACTGGTCCGATTGGCTGGGTCTCCTGGCCGAGGGTCCATCCATGTGGAAGTGATTATTTCCTCTCGCTCTTTTTAAGATACACCGGGGAGACACTGAGAGAGAAAGAAAGAAAAAACAGAGAGCAGCTGACATTGAAAAAAAAAAAGAGAAAGAAAACAAGTGAGAGGTGGATCACTGCTGTGGTGCGTTGACAGCTGGAGAGAAATTAATTAGAAAACAGGGTACAGAGCAGGTTGTTGTTTTTCAATTCGGTTAGTCCGGGTCAGTGAAATATCAGCTTGTTGGTGTGAGGGAGTGGCGAAAAAGATGGAGGGAATGAGAAAACTGAGAACAAGGGGAAGAGGAATGAATTGTTGGCTGGTATTTAGTTAGGAAGCGAGAGACAGACGGAGAGAAAAGGCAGAAATGGAGGTACTTGGCAGAGCTGTGTGCTGTGATGTTAATCCTGCTGGCTGGTGCACGCTGGACTGGACCCTGCCCAGCCACATTCCTCCTTCCTTCCTCCCTCCTCGTCCTCTTCTCCTGCCACCCTCCATCACGGGACACTGTGCGGAGCTTTGATGTGTTAATATCATCTTGTGGTTTCTGGCAGAGTCCGAGCGGGTGATCTCACCCATCAAGTGATGAACAGAAGCGATTGAAATACTAGTGCCACTGTCGTAGTGACCGAGTTGATGCAGCGTTTTGCTCTGGCGGTCGGAGCAGCAGCTTTCACTTTGAGGGAAGCCCCCACAGTGGTCAGAACATGGTTACGGCCTGGCGTCTGTTCCAAAGCTCCTCGTACGAGTCGACCCAGCGCCACACACGCACACACACACACACACACGTCTGTGGTCTTCATGCGGCCAATATGTGGTGGTAGTATGTACTTTTCTACTCCGGCTGGGTTGAGGAAGGTCAACAGTGAGTGAAAGCCTTTCAGCGGTGCGTGTGTGTGGTCGTGTCGGGCCCGAGGAGCTGCGAGTACAGATCATGACGTTCTACACCAGACCTTGTTGTGAGGTTTGAAGAATGTAGTAATTTTCTCTCTGCTCCTTTCTCCTCCTCTCTAATGTGTTCTCTGTATTTTCCATTTGCAGTTTCTCTCCATTACCTACAGTGCATCTTTAGCCATCGCCAGGTTTCGGTGCTTTTCTCTCTTTCAGCCAACATTGCTCCATTTATATGTAAATGTTTGGCTCCTGTAGAGTCCAATATACACTGTGGTACTGCAGGGAGGAACTTTTACCTCTGCTTGCTGCCAGCGTGTGGGTTTTCATGTAGACAGCCATGTGTGGGTGTGTTTGTATCTTTGTGTGTGAACATACTGGTGTGCAACCTTGGTTTAAGTGCAATTGTACATGTTTTCACTTTTTTATTAGTTTTTCTTATTTTGTCCTCTAACATTATGAGTCTGTTTCTGTTTCTGGCAGGCTGAGCACAGGGGAAGGGGATGGAGCGTGGTGTCCTGCAGGAGCTGTTTTCCCCGGTGGATCAGAATATCTTCAGGTCAGATGCTTACACTTATACTCTGCTCTGATTTGCTGTTACAGTCAATGCTTAATGTTATATGATTAGTGCAGTTTCAGTTCTTAACCCTCCTGTTTGGATTGGGCTGTTTACTTTGCCTGTGGTGATGCTGGTTGCACAAAGAGATGTTCACCTGTTCATTCACAGTCCAGTGACGGTTGACTCAGTACACAGAACCCCGAACTGGAGAATCAGTCTTCATCTTGTTCATTTAAAGAAATGTTAAAACTTTTGTTGGACAGGTTTGCTCTCGACCTTTTGCAACAGTTTCTGTGTGTTTCAATGATGTATTATCCGTCTCCTGTAGATCGACCTGCACAAACTCCACTTCCTGGCTCTGGTTGGTACCCAGGGTCGTCACGCCGACGGGCACGGCCAGGAGTTTGCTCGCAGTTATCGACTCCGCTACTCTCGAGACGGAGTAAAATGGATGACCTGGAAGGATCGCTGGAGCCAAGAAGTGAGTAAGAGTAGAGTTGTTGTTTAGTTTTTTTAGTTTTGCTATTTACAACGGAGCCAGAATCAACTGACTCTTCATGTGTGCATACAAATGAAGGAAAGTGTCAGGTTGAATATGAATGAGAGATATAATGAGAATAGAGAGAAACCATATTTGAATTAAATATGTTTGTTATTTATTTAGAAGTGGAGAAGTTTGGATTTGTGCCGGCTTAACTTCATCTCCTAACATTTTTGCTCAGGGCAACAAAAGCAGCCTTCACCACCTGAGTTGTCAGCACCATGCAATGAAAACTTCTTGTTATGGTTCAGTTCTGCAATGTGAGCATGGGAGTGTCGACCGCTAACAACCAAAGTTTTAGGAAAGGAGTCTCCTCTTTTCAGTTATTATTGCAGAACATTGTAAATATTCAGAAAAACACAGAGCCAGTGTAAATGTTTGAATAAAGGCGGCTCCGACTGTAACTGGCCCTGAAGCTCTCACTTTAAAAACGGGCGTCCTTCCACCTTTGTGCATTGAAGACGAGGTTCAGTCGGTTCATTTGATCTCTGCTTAGAGTTATCAGAATTTGAGGACATGTTCTGAATAAAAAGTCAGAACCTTCAGGCGAGATAATTCAACCCTGCAGACATCAGGGGAGACCAGCGATGCACTCTGTGATCAATATTTATGTCTCTCACCTAGGTGGTGTCCGGTAATGAGAACACCTACGATATTGTGCTGAAGGACCTGGGCCCTCCCATCGTGGCCCGCATGGTGCGCTTCTACCCGCTGGCTGACCGCGTTATGAGCGTTTGCCTCCGGGTGGAGCTCTACGGTTGTGTGTGGGATGGTGAGTATGCGTCTGTTCCCGCTTGCTTACTTAGCTATTCATCTGGTCTGGATATACTGAGGCATCCCCTCCAGATCTTGATAATTCCGATCAAATTTCATATGTCGAAGATCCTCCGAGAGTTACTCCCGTATCAGATGGGAAAGGGGGGGATTTGTATGATGGTAATAATTACGAGTTTTTGCCATGCATCCCCTTGCATCAATATGAGGTATTGCATCAACTTTATAGCCTCAGAGGGGTTTGCACAGATAAAAGAAGCCACACAATGATGAATGTGTTGCTCTCCCTGTTTCCCGAAGCACAACACTGAGTAACTGAGTATTTATGACTGGCTCACCTCCCTTCCTGCCCCATCCTCCTCCCTCCGACAGCATGAGGCTGCCTGTAAATCAGAGCTGTCTCAGAGGCTAAGAGCCTCGAGTTGCGGTCTGTGTCTTCAGGGAAGACCGTCTCTGAAATATGCTCTCATGTGGATGCTGAGGCCGGGCACCTCAGTTTATCCACATGCCAGAGATTACGCGGATTCTACAGAATGTCAAGTTTTACGCACGTTCAGCCTCTCCTCTCGCCTCCTATCAGATCGTATTGCACCAAAGTGTCTCTCCTGTGTTTATTTTTACACCCAATATGGACCCGCCTGACCCTCAAGCAGGTACACGAGACGCACATCGGAGAGGATAACCACTCAGTCATGTCCAAACAGAGCATACTGCACACACGTACGTTCAGCATTGTTTATTATGGGTAGCGAGGCGGGGGGCTGTAGTCTGCGTTGCTGACGTCACCTCTGTTCTGAGGAACTGGGTTGATTCGCAGAGGCTTAAATTTCACTTTTTAATGTGACTCAGGCTGATCAACGGACCTCTGCGTTTGTTTTAGTGCTTCAAAAGCAGCTGTAGCCTTTTCCCTGCGGCCGTGATTACTGCTGAAAGTTGGCTCAGTCAACATGTGGCTGCTCATGAATAAAATGAAAAGCGTTGCAAATTAAAGGTACGGGTGCAGTGCCCATTCTAAACATGTCTGGTTGGAATGGGCAGTTTGCTGGGTCTGCTGTGATGCTGGTTGCAGCTTTTCTTTCTGAAACTGTAAAAGTGACCTTCAGAAATTGAGCCTCGGCGAGTAAAGACCTGGTGCTGGACACAGTCCACAGAACCCTGCGGCTGCCACTACCGCTACTGTTCATCTGTTTATTCATAGTTCAGTGAAGCGCGACTCAGTATGCAGAACCCTGAACTGGAAGATCAGTTGTCATTTCTGTAATCATCAACCATTGTCGTGAACCTGCTGTTTTTGTGATCAACGCCCCTTACGATGATGAGTCCCAGCCGTCGTCGCCTTAGGTCATCTGTTTATTCAAAGGTTATCAATATTAAACATATCGTCTCTAAATTGTACCAAATTCAACACTGCTCAGCCTTTTGCTTTTAACAATGCATGAGCTAAATTTGAGAACGATAGGATGAATGGTTCTCTGGCTATTCAAGCCACAAACAGACAGATATGTTCTCTTAAATAGAGAAGGACAAAAAAACTGTTTTATATCTCAACAATCACTTGACTGATGTTGAATTTGTTTTGATCCTGGTGTGACTCAGATGGGTTGAAGGCGTACACGGCTCCAGTGGGTCACCTCATGCACCCCTCTGGCATGTCCGTCTACCTGAACGACTCCACCTACGACGGCAGCACCGAGCAGGGGTAAGATATCCGGCCGCTCCAGGCTTCTTTACCGTGGTCATTTTTTTTTTAGCATCTCATTTCCACAGATGCCCATAAACTGCTCCTTTGGATTTTATTTCCATGGAAATGTACAGACATTAAAGTCTTGGCAATAAATTAAAACACAGCTTTGGCAAATGATGTTAAAGATTCACAAGATTTACAACCATGTGCCTCGATCAATGGAATTCCTAAAGTTTCTCTTGATCATATTCTAGCTCTGAAGAGCAGTCAGATCCTTTCTTAATCGTTTATTCTGGTGTCAGCCTGATGGAATGGGAATTACATATATTTTTTAAAGTTGCTCAGGGATTTGAGGCCTGTTTCCTGGCTGTAATGTTTTGGCAGCGAGCAAAGGAGAGTGAAGGAGGAATTTAGGGGAGGGGTCTCCTCATGCAGACTGTGAGGTTAATGGGGCTGAAATGTTTTGCTAGCAGGTGAGGTAACACTGTTGATGTAATCCAGATGTATTTGAAGCAGATGCTAGTGTGACGGAGAGACTGGGAGTGAGAGGAGCTGTTAGCTGATGTTGTTGTGTTGCTTTGTATTTAGTAGAGTGTATTTGTACTTATGTGGAGAACTAACGAGGAAAAGTTGTTTGTGTATCTATATAAATATTCGTATTCATGCATCTTTTCATGCTGATTCATGAATGTCTTTACAAATAGAAAGTGATAAGCAGCGTCTGCAGGGTCGAGTATTGATCCTGCACGGAGCTCCATGTTAACCATTGCAGCGCTCTGTGTGCAGGATGCAGTTCGGAGGCCTCGGTCAACTGTGTGACGGCGTCTTAGGAGGAGATGACTTCATACACACCAAAGAGCTGAGGGTGTGGCCCGGCTACGACTACCTGGGCTGGAGCCGGGAAGCTCTTGGGCAAGGCAGCGTGGACATCGAGTTCCACTTCGAGAGAACACGCGTCTTCCACAACATGCAGGTAGGGGTGCGTGTGATGATGCATGAGAGAGGACGTTGTTATCCCACTGGAATCTCAGACAGCACCGAGCTGCCTGTAAATCAGAGATGTCATCGAGCTTAAAAGGTTTGCATGTGTCTGTATCTTCAGGAAAATTATATTTCTAAAATCCCCGTCTCATCCCTTATCGGATCTCATGGCAGCTCAGGGTCTTAAATACTCACCAGAGTGATGCAAAACTTTCTGATCCCACCAGAGTTTAATTTTCTTTACAATAAGTTAAAAGCCACACATAGCACATCATTTTTCATCTGGGGTCCTCAGTTGTACGTCGTGCATTGCATCATAAATTAAAAGGTTTTCTGCTTGTATCTAAACGATCCATCTTCCCCCACACACGTGAACAAGACCCGAAAATACTTAAAGTCCTTCACCTAACTATTTAGATTTTTATTTTTTTTTAATGAGGAAATCTCTTTTTGTCTGGTGTTATAACAAAAAACTATTTGTTGATTTTAATAACACATTGATTAGATTGATTAGGCAACAGTCAAACATGTCTTTGTGGTTTGCATGCTTAGATATTTCTGCAGCTCCAACCAGTGCAACCTTTAGAATGAACTCCCACAGCAGAGTTTTAAACGACAATGACTCTGTTAATCTGCCTCCTCACCAGGAAGCAGCACATCGACGTGAATAGCTTCGCAGCCATTTAATTAGTTTTAATGTGCCATTGTTTATCATGGGACAGTGCGTCTGTGCTCAGCTCTCTCTGGGTGCCATCGGGTTGCATCACATTCTGTTTGTGCGTCTCTGTGGTTTTCTGGGTTCCTTTATGTAGCGATTGGGGGGATAATGATATGAGGCAACTCAGTTTGAGTTATAACTGTTGTCTCGTTGGATGGGGGTTGGAATGTCGGTTAGGGTGGGATTCCCCCTGTACATGTGGAGCAGCACCAATCCCCAGTCAGCGTCAAAGGACAAGTCATCTTTTAGAGCCCTGGTTTTGACTGAGATCCAGATTTTCAGTATGTTCTCTCTCTGTTTTATTTTTTTTCACATCGTCATTATTGTTCTAGCATTTCTCAGTTACCTTTTCAAATCCTTCCCTGCGGTATTCCACGTGTTTTTCCTCAGCTCATTCTGTTGTTCCTGCCTTTTCCCCCGTGGTTTAACCAAACTAACCTCAGCTGACACACACCGTTACTCTGGCTTGGCAAGACGGATATGTCAGACACACAGGTCAAATAAATAAAGAGTGGGAACCTGAACCTAAATCTGGCACGACTTGTCTCTGCAGGTCAGCGTTCCTTAACCTGCGTCTAATCACTCTCCCAAAGGGAAATCTGCTCTTTAACCTTTTGTCAGCCATAACCTGCACTTCCTACAGGACGCTCAACAGACAGACTCTCTGTGATCTGAGTTTGCAAAGCTCCAGATCTGTTGTGGGAATAACTGGGAAGTCATGCAGAACTTTTCTGTGCAAGTGCATGGAGAAGAACAGGCTACTAGAGGAAAAGATCAGAGGGAATCCACAATGTGGGTTAGATTTATGTTGAAACAAGTGAAATCTAATGAATGCAGGGATATGTTCTCAAATAAAACTTGGTGCAGGTCATTGGAGCCGTACCCCCTGAAGGAGTAGTGAATTACCTCGCTCCTGTTACTTATAAGAACCCACTACCAACAATAACACAGCACATTTTGTCCAGATAGAATCAGTTACATGTCGACTCAGCATCAGGTGCAGCTGTTTCCTCCTGCATGTTGTGTGTGTGTGTGTGTGTGTGTGTGTGTGTGTGTGTGTGTGTGTGTGTGTGTATTAACATGTGGATTAGTTTAGAGTGGCCCTGCATTAAGTGTAGAAGCTAACCTTTAAAAGGTATTGAAGCCCATTTCTGCCAGTAAAATAAAGAAAAAGATGAATATTGTGCTCAAATTCTGGAATCTATAAGGGAGCAAGTCATAATTTCAGATACTAACTCATGATTTTATGATACTTACTCGTTATTTGGAGAGAGTAAGTCATTAGTTTGAGTTAGTGATTCATTATTTTCAGATATTAAGCCATGATTTAAAGATACTAAGTCAGTATGTTGAGATACTAATTCAAGATACTACGTCATTAATTTCATATATTATTGTGATAGAATAAATAATTATGTTAAGACACCAAGTCATAATTTTAATACATGAATTAATTATTTTGAGATACCAAGGTTTTGATGAGCTTCATAAAGAGCACCCTCTTTACCACCTCGTCTCCTTGAGAGGAAAACTACTCTCCTGCTTAATTATCTATCTCTGAGATCTATAGTTTTGACCTCTCCCTCAGCCTTTTAAACACTCGCCATCTTCCTCCATCTCTCCTCTTCAAGCTCCTCTTCCTCCGTCCAGCCACAAAGACGCCACGTATATTAAATCAGCTTTTATTGATCCCTCTCTCTTTGGCCTTTCCCTTGCTTGTAAAAACAGGAGAGATTTATCCCCTGCTCTCCTCCATCAGTCTTCTGTCATACACTTTCTTTCTTCCCTCCTTTCTCCTCCCTCCTCTTTTCTAATTTTGTTCATTTATAGTCCTGCTCAGTTCAAGTCGTGCCAAAGCAATTACAGCTGAACAGGATGAAGATGTATCATTAATTCTTTGTGTTAATTGAATCTCTTCCCTCTACGCAAATAATGAATGATTAGGCCGAGAGTTTTCCTGGAGTTTTCCAGATGTTTGCACAGAGGTCGGGTTAATTCTGATGTTTAGATTTTAAGTGATTACACATCTTCTCTCTTTCATCTCTTTATTTCTCTCACACACTTGATTTCCTTCTTCCAGGTGCACAGCAACAACCGCCACACCCAGGGCGTCCGAGTTTTCAGCAAGGTTGAGTGTCTTTTCAAGCCCAGCCTCCTCCAGCCGTGGTCGTCTCCTGGCCTCTCACTGCCCGTGCCCCTGGAGGATCTGAAGGACCCTTCCTCACGTCACATCTCCCTGCCGCTCGGCGGCCGGCCGGCTCAGATTCTCCGCTGCAAATTCTTCTTTGCCGACCGCTGGCTGCTCATCAGCGAGATATCCTTCCTTTCTGGTAGGAAACTGAAATCAATTTATCGTTATTTATATTTATAATGGCAGACCATTTTTCTCCACAGTCACTTTCTAGGAGGTCCAGCAGAAGTTTGACTTTGTCTAAACAATAACAAAATATAGACACAAGCAACAGAAGAAGAGATACCTCAAAACAGATTGATGTATTACAGAGCTTTTAAATTAGGTTTCCTTACACAGCAGGAGATTGTCCGGGTCAGACTCGTTCACTATAACAGGACAATGTCTGGGACGTTCAGGCGAGGGGTGACACCGTGGTGATCAGGACGTTATCATTTTGAGTCACTTTGTCTCTACAAGTTGACGTCTTTGTCTGCGTCTTCTACGTGTATTTGACTCCTCAGATATTTTTATTCTTCCAGTTTTGCATCTGTTGCGCTTTAGTGTACAACTAATTAGTATTCTTTGGATGCTCAAAGTTAAGTGAAGTGAAACCAAGCAATCTCATGAGCTAAATTTGTTCTCTAACTCTGACCCTTTTAGACCTTAATTGATTTAGGGAATCAGCATTTTTGACTCAACAATATTGTCTTGTCCCTGGCACAATTGTAATGCCGTACTTTATGGAATACAGATTTGGGGAACACATTAGGATACACAAACACATTTTTACCAAATTAGTCGAAAGTTGTAAATGCATTGGCCTTCCACAAACGTAACTCCCTTAACCCTCCTAATCTATTTCCAAATGTATCAAGAGTCTGAATAAGAAAGTGTTTATTGGCTAAAAGCGTCGGCCTGTCCCTCCAGCTGCTGCCGTGTTCTTCCTATCTCCCAGTTTAAAGGCTGAAACACACCAGGTGCAGCGAACAGAAATGGGGTTTCGATATCTCCTCTAAAGATTATACCTATCTGATTGGAAGTCAGGTTGAGGCCTCCTCTGGTGCTCTACAGCTGAGATTGCTGCCTAATTAAACTGTCCTCTGTTCTCAAACACACTGTCAGTTGTGGTGTGATAAGAATCAGCAAAGTGCTCGGTAATCACACTGTTCTCAGGTGGCTGAGAAGACTCCACCCAGCAGTGGTGTGGTGGCTGGACTCCTGCCAGACCAGTGATAAATGTTCCGATTCCAATCACAAAAAGGACCAAATCATCCAGTATGAACTTAAACTGACCAGAGCTGATCCACATTCACAAAGATTAATTGATTAGATTTTGGTGGTCAAGGTCACTGTGACCTTAGACCTCACGAACCACATGTTTTGCCATGTGAATGCAAGATCTCAGGAACACCTTCAGGGAATCTTTTCAAATTTAGAAGCAACATTCACTTGGACTCACAGGTGAACCCATCAGACTTTAGATGTCCAAGGCAGATTTACTGACTGATATTTGAAAGGTCAAGGTCATGGCCTCTTGAACCTGACAGATCGGCTTCATGGGAATTTCTGTTAATTTTGACCTGTTCGTTCATGTTTGTTAAATATTTTATGTCACAGACTCAGCGACACTGGGTCATGCTTGGTGGGATTTTCTCTGTAGGATCACATGAGCAGAACCACACAAAACACTTTCTGTTGCAATGAATGGTTAAACCACTGATGTGTCGTAAATAATTAAACCAGCAACAGTTAGTCGGAACTTGGTTTGCGAGCTAACAGTCATTCACATTTGTCAATAAGTCACTCATTAATTCCCTGTCACAAACAACATAATTGGTTCTCCTGAAATGAAGTCTTTATAGCAACAAGCTGTGACCATAAATACTGTTTCCCAACAGCTGAGGACGTCCAGATGATGTGTTGTGCCATGAGAACAAAACCCCTAAACATATGTAACATGATTCATTCTTATTAAAACATCTCTTTTCCTCCTTATCCAGAGCCGTTTGAGGAGGATGTCACAGAGCCTGATTCATTTCCTCCTACTCCTCCCAAGACTCCCGCCATCAGTTCCTCTGCTCCTCCTGTTAACCACACGTCCTCGTCACCCACATCGAGCCAAAACTCCACCAACTCCACTGCTGAACCTTCTGGTGAGTCCTGCTTCTCTCCTCTTCCTCCTCCTGCTCTCTTCTACATCTTCTTCTCTTTACTATCCTTCCACTCTCTGTTTTATCCATTCATCACCCACCATGCTGCTTCATCGGCCTCATCACCTCTTGACACCATGCCTGTCTCCTTCCCTGCAGTTGTGATGAGTGTGAGCATGTTGGCAGTGTGTCCAAGCCATGTTTCTAAAGCAGAGCCAAAAGGAAAGGCGGTGCCAAAGGGGGGCCCACGTCTGACGAGCCTTGCTCTTTATCACAAACTCTAAAATCCTTTGGCTCCAAGCCAAGATTCACTAAACCTAAAGTTGACGCCAGATGATTATCTCACAGATTCATTATACTTAAAGTACAGGAAAGATCTGGCTAGAAAATAGAGGTAAAATGTTATAACTATCTTCAAATTCGTTTTTTTTACATGTTGGTTTGGCTTTTAATAGATTAAACTTCAAATTCTGCTATCCATGATTGCCTCTCCTCATCACTCTCCTTTGAGTCTTCTTCGCTTCTCACACATTCCTCCTTTGTCCATCCCTCGCTCCTCCAGAAGCCCCAATCAACTCCACCTTCATGACGGACACTACCGGTAACTGGACGCAGTCAGGTGAGAAAGAGCTAAAAACGAAACTGACGAGATGAACTGAGGGAGGAGAGCTCGCTCTGTCCTCTCTGGCCTTCCTCCCGCATCTTAAAACTGTCCCACTGCTCAGTGGAGTATGAAGTATATAGGAGGGGGGATTATAGGGGCAGGCTTTGGCACTGGCCTCTGTCCCATGGGTGTGGAGATATACAGTGCAGCTGTAGGGAAAAGGCGAACACTGTTATAGTACATTATATTTATGTACAATAACAACTTGGCTTCCTGTGGTCTCACAAACAGCATGCTTTTTTTGTTCTCAGGGGAATCGCTCTCTTCTTCTCAGCTAAACAATAACAGGCTTTTTAAAAGGCTGGAAAGGGTTTTTCTGTGGCGTGTCTGCTGCTTTGTCCTTGTTACTGGCTGTGGTCGGACGGCTTTGTTTGGGTTTATTTATTACCCGCATCAGCATGGTGTTGAATTGACAGAGAGAGAGAGAGAGAGAGGGAGGGATGGATGTGTTGTCTGCTATTGTAAAAATGTGGTGTGGAAAATTTTCTCTGGTAAAATGCATGTCTACAAGTGTGTGCTTGCAGGGTGTGTATTTGTGTGTGCATGGAAATGAGCTCACCATGTATTGTATTCAATACCTGATTTTTGGTCTTTTTAACTGAGCCAGTTTTACTCTAAATGTGTTGTCCCTTGTTTAAATAACACATCTCCCACTTGACCCTCAGAGGAGGAAAACAGCTACATGATTCTGATTAAACGTAAACTACAGATCTGCTGAGAAGCAAAACAGGGATCACATTCTGTTCTCATGCAGCCGGCTCCAAGAGTCCCTGTGGTATGAGCGGGCAGATTGGATGAACGCTCACACAGACAATCCCCATCAGATGTTTATTAAGCCTGATGAAACCATGCTGGTGTGTGTATGACTGCGCTGAAAGAGCTAATGTTCAGTGTGACAGTCATAGCAGATAGACAGTGCTACACAATGCTGCACATACATCACATGAGTCTCATGAATACCTTCAGGTTTCTTGAATTAAAGCACATACACAGAAGCTGTTTTCAGATATGACCTCCGGAAACTGTTCCCGGAATATCTGTGGCGCAATCAGACAAGGAGTGGCGTCTGGGTAGGATATGAAGTGGAAATTATAATTACATATTTTTGTTTACAGCACATCAACACCAGCATCTGCTCTCTTTTCAAGTTGACATCTTCATCAACGTCTTCTACCTGTATCGCACCTCTTTTTTAACAAAAGTTTTGCAACCATTAAAACAGCCAGTCGCTCATTGTGAATATTTCTGAACATTTTCCTGCTGTGTTCTCAATCGGATATTTTCCACACATTTCACCAGGGGGCTGGCACATAAAGTTCCACAAAATGTCCAGAGCAAGTGGCTCCGACATGTGCGTTCTCACATCCAGCCCCTCTGGAAAAGTGCAGGAAAATATCTGGACTTTGGGGCATGTCTTCAATCAGCTTTAAAAACATCTGCCACTTCATCCTGTATTTTCCTCCTCTAGGATCGGAGATTGTGACTCCCAGAGCTGGTCTCCCTGTGGCCAAGGATGACAGCAGTAATACGGCAATTCTGATTGGCTGCCTGGTGGGCATCATCCTCCTGCTGCTGGCTGTGATAGCCGTCATCCTATGGAGACAGTACTGGAAAAAGATACTGGGCAAGGTCAGTCAAAGTTGAGGTGACACATGTTTTGATTCACTTCACCCAACTATTTTTTTATTTACCCAAAGTAGTATTTAACCATGGAGCCTTGGTTTTGTCAGCCAATCCTGCTACAATGGAGGAAAAAGACATTAAGTTTGTGGGACTCAAAGCTCAGTTTCATTAACTATATCATTAAGTTAAACTGCCCCTTTAACCAAGTTAAAATGATTGATGTCGAGCTGAGATAACAACTGTCCGTCTCTTGGCAGACGACCACTCTATATCCATGTGGAGAATCATTTCACATTAACCTCTAACTGTTTCCAAGATTAGAGGCAGTTTCCACTGTTTGATCACCATCTGCTTGAGGGATTCAAACGCTGCACTTTTATCACATGTGCCATTACAGGCCCAGGGCAGCCTGTCCGGTGACGAGCTGCGGGTCCACCTCTCAGTCCCCATGGACAATGTGGTCATCAACAACACGCACAGCTACTCCAGCCGCTACCAGCGCATCCATACTTTCCCAGACGACCGTGAGCATGACAGGGAGGGAGAGGGAGAGTACCAGGAACCCAGCGCCCTGCTCCGACCAAGGGATCAGAGAGACAGCACAGGTAATTTATAAACACACACATACGACAGAGTGCATTTAGAGCTATGTTTAATAGCTACTGGGTCCAATGCATTTCTTATAGCTGAGCGGTTCTGTCCATGAAATGCATTCAGTAGCTTGAATATGGGAATATGTCGGCATGCTGCCGTTAAATAAAACATACCACAGGATAAATACATGGTGGCAGAAACTGATCTAGAACCAGCTGCACACAATTGGCAGGAGTCAGTGGAAAATGTGGAAAAATCCATATAGTATTTAATTTACTACAATGGTGTATGTGGTTTGGACAGATTGCTTCATTTGCATGCCCATGTCCGTGCTTCTGCGGTCTCTGTTGGTCATATCAATAAGAAAACTCAGAAAAAACTGTGGTGAAACATAATCAAGAAAACGCTGGTATTCCGATGTGTTTCACCACACCAAGCAAAAGTAAATCAAACCACCCTGCCAGGAAGAACGCCTCTAACAGGATGCACAGCGCAGAGGGGGCACAAAAGAGCTATTGTTCCGAGAGAAGGGAAGAAAAAGAAAAGAGGGAGGAGAAAAAGAGGAGTAAAGAAAGAAAAGGCATTCCTTCACTTGCATTGCACCACAGGAGGTCTGCATGTGTCTTTACTGGGCGCCTGTGGGAGTTTGAAATAACACGAGTAACAGAAACATTATTTCACTGGTTGGTGTTGTGTTTGGTTGTGGCCTGAGTGATGTTAACTCTGCCTGATCTCACTCTTCTGTTCCGTGCTCCATGTGTCAATGCAACCCGCCTCCTCTCCTTTTATAATTATGGATATGCTAACATTGTCATGCTAATGGTTGTTATTATTGTGTTTTGTTGTGTGTGTTTGTGTTTTTTGTCACGTGCCACTTTGTTTTGTGCGTGTGATCCATATCATGGTACCCGTGTGTACCCCCACCTCGTCTTGTGCCTGTTTGTGTGTGTGTGTTACGTGTGTGTGTTACGTGTGTGTGTTACGTGTGTGTGCCCTCCCAGCCTTGCTGTTAAACAACCCAGCCTATCACCTGCTCCTGTCAGATCACAGAAAAGGCTCAAGACCCCTGGTAGTCCCCGGCACCGCTCAGGCTCAGGAAAAGAGCCTCAATGTGCCCCAGGGTAAGACACCTTGGACCAGGCCGACTCCGCCTGGAGGGGCCCCTGCCTCTCTTCTTTATCTATCCAGAGCAGGGGTGTCACAAGGGCCCATGTAGTCCACTCCAAGAGAATACGTCCAATACACTGTAGCATGAGTCTACTCTGCATGCGTCTGACCTTCATCATTCCTCCTCTTACTCACATAGTTGGTCTCTCTCATTCACTCACCACTCGAAATGACTCGTGCTTTGTCTAAAGGGTTAGTTTGGTATTTGGAGAATTCGTACACAAACACAGATTCTGACAAACTCAGACTCCTTTATTTACCCAGGCCTGTGTTGTGGGTCTGTCGATTGCAGTGTGTGTCTTTCCCTACGACACTTTGGTGTCGACGGAGATATCTCAACAACTGTGGAGAATCTTACTGAGTTTTTAGGTTGTGCCACCAGCAGGACAAAGTGTTTACTTATCACATACACTGTATATAAGATGGACAACATGGCTGCTCTACAAAAGTGAAGCCAAGTGTCTTAAATGCCCCCTGGTGGTTGACAACAGCATAGATCATAAATCCGCTAAAAAATCAAAGTACACATCAATGATTTTTCTTAAAAAAGGTTTCTCTCATTTTAGATCATTGTCATCACACTGGTGTCTGTTCAAGTGCTCATTGTTGCGTTGAGTTTGGCTTCAATTAATCATTTATTAAGTTTAATTATTTACTTATTTTTTGTGAAAAATGTCAGTGAATTCTAACTATGTTGCGAAACACTGTGGATTTGATTTGAAGCAGCTGTAGTCGTCCACCATTAGAGTTGTTGTGTTATTTATTATTTGTGGTTTTGACAGGATGAGCTGCTGCTTGATGCAACAGACAGAAATCAGTTTTTAACTAAGATCCCAGTTGAACGTACTGGACTGAACCTTCAAGTATCTGTGAGGGTGTGGAGTTGTTGGGCCTTGGTGGACGTATCTGCTCTACTGATATATCTATCTATAAATCTCTGAAAGTCATTTTTTAGTTATTGTCAAATTGAATTTCCCCAAATCCAAACTATCCCTTCATAACAAGTTGTCATCATCTGATTATTTTACTCATTAAGTGTCTCAAAGCAAAGCTGTTTTTAATCACAGTTCTTTTAGTGTAATCCCTGTGTTTCATCCACCCTGTCTGTCTCCTCTCCCTCCAGCCTGTGGTTTGGATCTGGACATGGAGAAGGGTTTCCCCCCGACTCATGAGGAGCCTCCTCCCTACCCCGGCTCCCCTCCTTACCCTTCCCTCTCTCCCCCTGTATCCCCACCACTCCCACCCAGCGTCCCCCACTATGCTGAGGCAGACATTGTGAGCCTGCAGGGTGTCAGCGGTAACAACACCTACGCCGTGCCCGCCTTGGCCTCCTCCAGCCCGGGGGCCGACGCCACCCCTCTGCCCGAGCTGCCGCGCCAGTGTCTGATCTTCAAGGAGAAACTGGGAGAGGGGCAGTTTGGGGAGGTGAGAAATAATCTGAAAATATTTTCCATGTTTGTACGTACGTGCGTGTGCGTGCGTGTCTGTGTGTGTATGTGTGTGTGTGTGAATAAGGGTAATTGTGCTTTAACGACGTGTGCATGTTTTCGGTTGAAGGTGCACCTGTGTGAAATCGAGAACCCTCAGGACCTTCCCAACTTGGAGTTCCCCTTCAACGTGAGAAAAGGTCGCCCTCTTCTGGTAGCAGTGAAGATACTGCGGCCAGACGCCTCCAAGAACGCCAGGTCAGTGACCTCAGCCACAGCTGAGCCGGCACTCTTTCTTAGTTCTTCTTCCGGCAGCTGATCTCCTCTCTCACATTTTCTCATGACTTCATCAAACTAGAGCTTCATTCACATTATTTCTGAAATATAAAAATATTTCTAGCACTGACCTGTTCATGCGATCAGTGGATTGGGTTCTGTGAAGCGGAAATTGGTATTTTTCTATATTGTATTTGGAACAACAACTAATGAAAAAATTGCTGCTTCACTGATATATTTATCATATTGATGATTTTGGAGGAAAGTACCAGGATTTTTACTTCTAACTGTGATTTTGAGGTTATATGTGACCTTCAGAGGACAGACAGCAGCTTCCAAAACAATCAGCCATCATATAATATTGCTGCTGTGTTAGTAATCAGATTCCTCTCATTCCTTCTCCATAACATATCCTGCAGAGACGTCCAATAGTTCTCCTACTTTGGTTCGGTCCCTCAGAACCCGAGAGAAAAAGTCTCTGCCTCTCTGTGGTTTTCTAGACGTTAGAGTCACTTCACCAGCTGCTTGTTTACTTTGGCTCTCCACCCAGTTTGTGCTTGGCAGGTAGAGTCGGCCCGTGTGTGAGGAGCGGTTTGTCCGCAGGTTTTATATGGAAGGTCAGAGAGGGCTGGATCAACACAAACATATTGACCAGCAAAACAAATCAGAGGGGGAGGGGGGGGGGACCACAGAGCTACAGACCAGGGTGTTGATTCTAGAGCTCGGCCAAGTTATCAGTTGGCCGGCGAAAAATCCGCCGATGTGAGCGTTTCACAGAGATTGGTGTCAATGTTTGTGTTTGACAACAGGCGCTGATATGGAAAGTTCTAATTTACAGAATAAACAATGAAGAAAAGAGCTGTATTTGTGTTTCTAGATATATGATACAAATGTGTTTTGTCCATATATATGTTCTATATATTCGTTGTTTTCTTTCATTTATTTAATGGAAGGTTTATGGTTGAACTGGAAAATATTATGCATCAATTTTGATAATGACATCTCAGGAATCATTGCCTTTTTTAAAAATATATAACCAGCCAATATATTGGTAGCGGAAATGTTTTGCTCTTTAATGTTGCTATTTACTCAGTAGTAATGTAAAAAGTGTTGCCTGATGAAACTTGAATGCTAAAGTGTTGTTTGTCATCTGCTCTCAATTCTTTGCTTTATCTCCTTCCTTTCTATCCCTCTGTCTCTGATCTGATGAATCTGACTTTTCCTTTGCTCCCTCGTAGGAACGACTTCCTGAAAGAGGTGAAGATCCTCTCTCGCCTGAAGGACCCGAACATCATCCGGCTGCTCGGAGTGTGTGTGAGCAGCGACCCGCTCTGCATGGTCACGGAGTACATGGAATGTGGAGACTTGAACCAGTACCTGTCCCACCGAGGGCTCCTGGATAAGACGGGGCCGACACACAACACCCCGACCATCAGGTCAGAGTCTGCACGGACACACACATGGAAATGCACACACGGCCATTCAGTGATTTATTTATTGTTCCCTCCATCTGCCGTCTTTACCCACAGTTACCCAGCCCTCATCTCCATGGCCAGCCAGATTGCTTCAGGAATGAAGTTCCTCGCCTCCCTCAACTTTGTGCACCGGGATCTGGCCACGCGGAACTGCCTGGTCGGAGGCGAGAAGGGCGAGAGCGGGGAAGAGCGGGGGGGCGAGCGCGGCATCAAGATAGCCGACTTTGGCATGAGCAGGAATCTGTACGCAGGAGACTACTACAGGATCCAGGGCAGAGCGGTGCTGCCGATCCGATGGATGGCCTGGGAGTGTATCCTCATGGTGAGAGGACGGGAAAGGATGTTGATATTTGATTAGCTAGTGATGAGAATTTATAATATATACTTGTTTATACTGATGTTTTTAAATGTAAAACAATGTTGGTAAGTTATGCTTAACTACTGAGGGAACAAGGGACATGATCACATTTTAAATGATATTATCAAGAATTGACGTCTTGAGTATAATTTTGGTACTTGAAGGTGAGGGAGTTGATCCGTGTGGTTTCTGCGTTTCCAGGGTAAGTTCACCACGGCCAGCGACGTGTGGGCGTTCGGCGTCACTCTGTGGGAGATGCTGAGCGTCTGTCAGGAGCAGCCGTACTCCAACCTCACAGATGAACAAGTCATCGACAACGCTGGCGAGTTCTTCAGAGACCAGGGCAGACAGGTACATCACACACACACACCACAGGAGGAGCTGAGATATAAGTTCCTTTAATTTCCATTCTTTTGTTTTCCAGAAGACAGAAAGCAGACTTTAAAACAAGCATCTTCATAGTTATATCTACTGTTTGTACTCACCAGGCTCTAGTTTACTTCACAGTGTAGTACATGTCACTGAAAGCTGTAAACAGAGCCCGACCTCACATGACTGTGGAACTTCATGATACCTGATGCCCTCTAGTGGCTGCTCTGTTCAGCTGATGAAGATGTTAGAAGCTACAAAGTTGATCCTCACAGATAAAATATTTGTATAGTTTTACTTCTGTGACTTGATTTTAAGACATATTTATCTACAAATCACCAATCACATCCATCATATTTACCAACACATATGATGCATCGCTTGCACTCATGAGTAAATGTATTATTATTATTATTATTATTATTATTATTCCTGGTTAGCACTGTGGCCCCACAGCAAGAAGGTTCCTGGTTCAAATCCTTCGGCTGGGGTTTTTCTCTGTGGAGTTTATATGTTCTCCCTGTCTCAAGGACATGTAGCCCGCTCCTACTCCCTCCATGACCCTCTAAGGATAAGCAGTATAGATATTGGATGGATACTTATTATTGGATGTCATATTTATGAAAAGATCCAAACTTTAGAAAAACTGTCACTCATCTCCTTACATCTTCATCTCTCTCTCTCTCTCTCTCTCTCTCTCTCTTGTGCAGGTGTATCTGAGCAGGCCAGCCGTGTGTCCTCAGGGTCTCTACGAGCTCATGTTGAGCTGCTGGAACAGAGACTGCAAGCTCCGCCCATCCTTCCTCGACATCCACTCCTTCCTCACCGAGGACGCAATGAACATGGTGTAAAGAGCGACTCGGAGAATCTTTGGAATGAGATACGACGTCACAGAGGGGAAACTTCTCGTGCGTTTTTGCGTCCTTGCTGCAGGGGGTTAGCTTCTGGGTCAGTGTGGTGGAGGGGCTGCACAGCAGAGGCAGATGAGAGGGGGGAGTGGGTTGTTCGCTTTTATATTCAGTAGTTTATGAGGGGGGTGGGGCTGATGCACCGCTGGTTCGGTTGATTTCCTCTTCAGCCCTCAACCCCAAGAGCAAAGCAAATCTCTGCTTTAGATACTAAACAGCCCAAGCTACATGTCAGTGGTTGGTGGTGGGTTCAGTGTGCGTAGGAACTTTCTCTATTCTCAGATGCTTCAGCTACGAGCAGGGTTTGTGGGACTGGGGATTCAGTGCTGTAGAAAATGCAGGAAGTTGCAGAAGCTAAAATGTTTGAAATACTTTTTACCATGAGCAGAGCAAGTTAGGAAATGAACAAGTGTAAGGATTCATGACTTTTCTTCACTCAACACACACACACACACACAGGGATTGTCTTAGTATGAATAGTATGTATCGCCCACTCTACATCAGTGAGATTAAATGATCTCCGACACAGATTAATCCAAGAGAAGATCATAACACTCTGACATGGCTGAGAGTTAACTCCGCTGTGTAGAACTATATCTGATGACCCGTCATCCAACAGAGCAGACACCAGTAAGCCCCCCCCTCTCTGCTACAGATGCCCCTTGTAGTCAGAGAAGAACTCGAACCCCATCTTTAAGAAGAAAAAACAGTGTCCCCTGACAAGAAGACTTCTCAGCTCCGAGGACAACGGCTCAGACGAGTTGAGCCGGCCGCTGCCGATCCACATGTGACGCACAAACTGGAGCAGAGACAATGCTGCCACCTGGAGCAGCCGCCGGGGCATCTCCAGGTGTATTGGTGATTTTTTAAATATATATATTTATATATATATATATATATGGTTTTGACCCAGGCAAGAATAGACGTAAAATTCCACAATCAGCTGCACTTTAAATCCTACAAACCCGCCCCCCTGGCCATGATGACACTTCTGCCTGAGACGATATGATTCCTGTCGATGTGGATTCTGATGCATCTTACCTGCAGTGATCTGCCAGTGGAGATGGAAACTCATCGCAAGATGTCTTTTATAAAAGGACATAATCTCGTTGCCTTTTTAAATCCTGTCCATCGAGGCGTTGCCAAACCATTGGATGTAAAATATTATTTTTGAAAAAAGAAAATGGAATGGCACCACCAGTTCATCTCATTTCAGATGTATGAAACCCTTTTTTGTTCTGAAACTGTCAGTGTGTTGAATTTATGTTTACTCATCAAACCATTTCGAGGAGCACAGTCGGTGGCGTTGTTCAAACAGGTGGAGGCTGGTACTGGTTTCAGTGTGAATGAACATCAGCCTCTTGCGTTGTGTTTCGTACATTAAGCTGACCGCGGTAGAATCGATGCATCTACCTTACTGATTGTATCGCACTGTGAGTGAGTCCTGAGGTGATGGAGATTAGTAAGTCCCAAGTTTACTAATTGTGAATGGTCGTGTCATTTTAAGTCATTTTTGATACACTGTAGTTCAACTAAACCCGTATTTTTATACATATATATACTGTATGTACTTAGACACTCCTTGATGTCTGACTTCATCCTTCTAGAATCTTTGAAGTTGAACATTATAGTTTGTACATAATAAGGACAGAATTGTAATTTCCTTTACTAATATATAGAAAGCTCTTTGTTACATTTGGGGTCTTCTGTATCTCTGTAGAACGCTTGCTACCTTGAAGCCATTGTAATTAATTGTGTCGTCTATTTTTGTAGATGTTTTAATAAAGTTAACCTTTTCAAATAAATCAAGTTGTGCTATAGGGCTGCAACTAAAGTTTTTTGATTCAGTCATTTTAAGTAGATCTAAAAAGTCTGCCCTGTGCTCGTATCCCTTGGCCCACCGGACCTTTGATCACCGAAATGTCAGACAGACAGACAAAGTGATAATTTGTTTTAAATTTGAAAGGATTCTCTCTGCGTTCTCAAAATAACATTTTCACTGGGCAACAAAAATAGTTTGAGGTCACAGTGACCTTGACCCGACCACAGACTCTGAAAACATAACGCCTCCGACCACTGGATGTTGCCGGCGCACAAAAGCTGAGACCAACAAGTATCTGTGATTAAATCATATTTTATTGTCTTCTTCGGTATCATAGAACATTAACTCCATCTTTTAACATTTGACACTAGCATCTGACTTCCACACTATATAATTACTAACTTCTTATATCAATTTAAGAGACAAACATGCAACAACACTTTGTTAAAGATTAGTCACAAGAACCTACAAAAGCAGTATCAACTGATTTGGCTTCCGTCTACAGCCGTGATGGCTCATGGCTTATGGTTAGAAATCAGAAGTTTTCCCTGACAGAGGTGTAATAGGCATTACTGAAGAAGCCAACTTGACCTGGCTGTTGGGGAGTTTTCAACAGGCACTTGAGGGTAACAAACTGCATAAGGCTTGGTAGCTGGAAAACTTTGGACAGATACAAAGACATCTGAGGAAAAAGAAAGAAGTCGGCCCCCAATCAGAGGCTGTGATTCAATACCTCCCTCAGCACAGAGACCGAAAACAAGACAAGATCCTCCAAACCCAGCATCAGCGTAATATAAAAATCACTACCACAGATAAATCACACTATCTCCTGTCTGTCATTTCAAACTCCAGGCAGCAAGCAATGGGGTTAGTAGGTTAATAAGTGATGGTGCGTCTTTACTCTCGTCTTATGATGATCAACACAAGAGAAGACACTGCAGCAAAGATATAGTCACAAGAAAACTTTCCACTGGAACCTACTTTCGTTGCTTTTCACAGGAAACCTCAATGTCTCGTTTCCATCAACCACTTCTCCTCCCCCCAAAAAACAAAATCCTTCCACTTGCACGACAACTGATATGACTTTGGGCCCAGTTAAGAAGTCAGTTACCACAAAGACCTCCCCAGATCTGTTGGACTTTTTATAATAAACACAAAACAAAGTTAAAACTACACTGACTGTAACAAAACGACCTTTGACAATATGAGGTCATGCTGTGATAAAAATGAGCTCAACAGCATTTAGTGAATTGAAAGGCACCGAGAAAATAAACCTGTTTCACGTTAAAAAGTTAAAAAAGAAAAGGGAAAGACCAAGAGTTTGTTGACTCCGTCCCAGTGCAGGGACAAATGAGTCTGAATGCAGTAAGAACTTATTCTGAAAGTCAAGTATCAAAAGACAAAGACAGGAACTTCTATTGGGACTAACACTGACTAAAGCAGGTTGAGGCTTTTCTCTCCTCTGGGCAAACAGAGCAGCTTCATCGATAATCCAAACCCGTGAGGCTGCTTTTGCTGGAACCAGCAGAACAAACGACAACTCAGACCAGGAAAAGGAAAATGAACTACAGAGATGAGGAACAAAAAACCATCACGACTAGATAAAGGAGGAACCAGCAAAAGAGACAAACAAGTGAAACACATGCATGTATTCAGACGATCAGCTCCTGGTTTGAATAACAGTGACGCCTCTTCCCGTTGACTGCGACTCTCCCTGTGTTCTTAACGCACGCGGGAGGTCTGGGCTCCAGCCTGTGGAAGCAATGAAAGAAACCGTGAAATTATGACCGCCTGCCCCAGTGGATCAGCCTTGTACGTCATCGCTCAGTCCCCCCCCCACACAAACACTCCAGCATACCTGGGAGATGTCAATTCCGGTGAGTTTCTCGATAGCGGCCGGCAGCCTGGTCATGATATCCAGCACCTCTCCGGCCAGTTTGGCTGCACCCACCTCGGCGCCGCCGCTGGACACCATGGTGATCTTCTGCGCCTCACACAGGGGCCTGCTGATCTCCTCTGCCATCTGCAGGTCAAACAAAAACACTGAGGTCAATACGCTGAAGAGGATATTCACTCTTCAGGGGAAATTAAGGTGAGATTTTTATTACTAAATATCGTATCGACGAATAAACAGTATTTAATCAGGCAACTCTTGACATTATTTATCCATTGTCCCTTCATCCACCCATGACAGTCTGACTGACCAGTGGCAGTTTCTCCAGCAGCATGTCCACCATGGCTCCATCTTGGTACTGCTTGAAGGCCTCGGCCTTCTTGGTCATCTGCTCTGCCTCAGCACGACCTTTAGCCTCGATGGCAAAAGCCTCAGCATCACCCTTCATCTACACACACACAAATTATAGTTAGACCAATAGAAGGGCACAAGGTGACCAGTCCTGAGCTTGCTGATGTTTGGTAAGAGGATGGAAGGAATAGAGAATTCATATGACATTTAACTAACCACAGGGAGTAAGTGTAGCAGCAATATGACAAATATGTTTGGAAAGGCAGGAGATATTTCAAACATTTCTCACAAATAGGAATAAAATGTGAAACAGAAAAGAGGAGAAAGAGAGAAGTTGCAGCACTCACTCGGATGGACTCAGCCTCGGCCTCAGCCTCCATGATGAGCTGCAGGCTGCAGGAGAGAAGAGAGAATGAGCGACTCTTCTGCGACTGCACATTATGTGAGACAACAGTATAATGCTCTAACACTCACCGCATTGCCTCAGCCAGCCTCTCCAGTCGGTATTTCTCTGCTTCTGCCGGCTTCTTGACTTGGGCCTCCAGCTCCTTCTCCTTGCGGATGATCTCCTGAACCTGCAGAGTAATCTGCTGTGTCCGCTCAACCACCTGAATCTGCATCTTCTCCTCCTCAATGCGCTGCTTTGTCTTGGCCACCTGGTGACGAAAGGAGAAGAACAATTAAACTCAGTTCCCATATTCTGTTGGTCCTCTCGATACAAACTTGACTAGCCAGCTTAGGAGAAGCCTGGGGATGATGTGTAACCTGTCAGCAAAGCACTAGAAGATCAGGTCATGAACAGTTGACTGTACCTGAAGCTGATAGGCCATTTCTGACTCAGCCTTCTTGGTGTTGACCTCCACGTCGTAGTCTGCCTTCTTCAGCTCAAAGTCTCTCTGGGATTTTGCCATCTGAATGTCGTTCTTTAACTGAGCAGACACCTTCTCTTGCATGGCATTAGCCTCCTGCAAATCAACCGGAGCATCAGAGAAATATATTTCAGTAAAAGGACCATCGACATGAGCAAGCAGGTAAAATGACAGGACAGAAGCACAGAGGGTATTTTACCCTCATGACAGCATCACGTTTGTACTGAGCCTCTCCAATCCTGGCATCCTTCTGCACCTGGGCTGTTCTGGCTTTACCCAGGGAGTGAAGGTAGTCCTGCAGGAGACAGAGACAGACAGGGAAACAGTGACGCTCAACCATAAGACAGGGCAATAAAAATATGCATTAGACAAACATAGACAAGAGATGGTGTGGTTACCAAGGAAGCACTTAGGGCCAAGGCCTAATTCATCACTAATGCAGTGATTCAATATAAATCCCTTGAATGCTTTACTGTAACAGAGGAGCTCGTCCGCAGCTAAAAGCTTCCATAGTACAAAGATGTGGGTTTACAGTGACACTGCAGATTCCGGCTGCTCCAGTAATAGAATCATCAGATCTGTGTCATCTCTGTTCACAGAACCGAACCCTGAGCCTGAACAGACATGAAGTACCTGATCATCATGAACATCCTTGAGTGTGTAGCTGACGACACCGATTCCCATGTTGACCAAGTCAGAGGAGGCCACCTTGAAGACCTGCTCGGAGAACTTCTTACGGTCCTGGTAGATCTCCTGCACGAAGAGATTCATATATTTATTACAGGCATTTCATACAGTTTATATATATCTTTGTGGTTAAGTTAGTGTCAATACAGTATATATCACTAAGTGGTCAGTCAATGTCAGTACAAACCTCAACAGTCAGATGAGCAATAATGGCTCTCTGGTGTCCCTCCAGTGTCTCAAGTGCAATATTGGCGATCTCCCCCTCAGACTTCCCCATAAACATTTGACAGGCGGTGGCCAACATCTCCTTGTTCTGGCCCTGGATCTTCACCTGTAAGAAGACAGGAAAGGAAAAGTTATAAAGCAGCTTTCAACAAATGGAAGTGAGAAAGACAGAGTTTTGATCTAAAAAAAACAAGTAACTTTTTGCGGAAAAACAAATGTAATGCAGTTTTTAACTCAATTTAGTACAAGTCGTGTAGTTTCTGTCCTCTTATCAATGTCATACCTGTGCAATGCCAGTGACAGAGATGGGGACACCATGGCGGGTGTAGACTTTGTCACTCTTCACATTCAGAGTCAGGGTGTTGAGTGTGATTCTGTGGCATAAAATATAAGGAGGCGTGTAAAGGATGAAATACAAGAACAGAAATGCTTATGTTGTTAACATTTTTCATCACAGTGAGTGCAATGGAATGGAGTCACAATCACAGGACTCTACAGAGTGATTTTAAACAAACACACGTGGTGACACCGTGGTGTATATGCAGCTGCAGCAGTATGGAGTTATCTTTGTCCTATTCCTCTATTCAAGAGCCTTATCTTTCATTGTAAGGACATTATCAGATCATTTCAATTTTGCCTTCCCTCATAAACCAAAAATCACCCCACCCTCACTCATGTTTGTTCTGCTCCTGTTCAAATCAACAAGAAGTATAATGTGGTTAGCCATTCTGTGCAACCTAATTAACTGTCAGGTGGTAAAGCAGCAATAAGTTGGCGAAAAACCACAATACGTTCATCCCATGTTGCAAATACTTAAAGAGTTTGCCAATTCAATTTGATGTCATTAATCAAAATTAAATACACTCTCTTGCTGGAGAGTGATCCTCTCAACCTGCTTTAACAGTCACTGCCCTTTAGGGACATTGTAAACCTGGCATTCTACATTCTATTGGTTGGTTAATTTTGACTGAGTGTGAGGAGAGGGACTCAAACTCAAGCACAGGACTGTTATGCAGCAGCAACAATATATCATGAGTTCAGAAAAACATTTATGACCAAGAGCAAGGCAGCACAGCAGCAAACTCTATATGGAAGGGCGGGGTTTTAAAGGTAAGCATTACAAAATCAGAGTAGGAAATGAAAAAATAATGCTCTCAAAATGAAAGACCACGCTATTGAATAATAATTGGAGCAAAACTCATACAGTCATGGCTCCAGTTGAGGAAGAGGGGGAGGACAGAAAAAGAAAGCGAAGCAAGGGAATTAACTAGCAAACCTTAAGATTAAATATACACATTTTAATACCCATTGATTTGGGTATTAATGATAACTATATCAATTGAACATAATGATTATTGATACCGCCCCACTGTTGAAAAACAACCAGTGGAAACATAAAACAGAGATCAAGAACGACAAGGGAGAGGAAATCAAATCAGCCTTCCTGCTACTGACCAGCTGCCCAGTGACTGACTGACATCAGGTCAGGCAGCTGGGTTGGACTTGATAAGGGAAACAGAGACAGAAAAGAAAAGTGGATCACCTCTGGATCTGCTGAATACACGGGAGGACAAACACTCGTCCTCCAGCAATCATTAGAGGAGGAGAGCGGCCAAAGCCTGGAGAGAAAGAGAGGGGGGGGGGGGGGATGCACATAACATAAACATTACACGACCAAACTCAGCCAAGTTTCCGTGTGTAGAGGAGCTGGTTGGAGGACATTTCATCCCTGGATTTCCACAACGCGAGTACTACTTTACATTCATAACCGTTTGAAACTGCACATTTTACCAAGCAGGTAAACTCCCATCTGACTTCAAACTGACAGTATGTGTTGCACAATATCCACTTTTAAAAAGGCATGATTACAACAGTCACATGACACTAGTACACAGTTCAAATTTGTCTCATTTTACTATGTTTATATAACGCCCTATTATTATGTATACAACAAGGACCTGCAGTGGTTTCTAACAACAACAACATAGTGTTTTATTTACCCATCAGTGATTATTCTGGTTTTTCTAATCTTTCTGTGTGGAATAATTATACAACAATGCGATGAAGACAAGAGACTAAAAGCAAATATCTTACTGTAAACATCAACACTTTCCATCGAGTGACATTAAATAATAAAGGGGGGATTAACTGTCTTGTTTTTTGTTTCCAATACAAAAGATTAGTTCAGAATTGTAAACAAATTAGAAAATGACAAGATTCTTTTACCATTACATTTCAACATAAAGGAATCTTACCAGACACCACCATGGCTTCATTGGGTCCACAGGTGTAGAACATCTTGATTCCTGATTTGAGAGGAATAAAAACGTTAAAGACTTTGTCAAAGAGTGATAATTATTATTGATCAATTAAAAACAAGATGGCATCATGATTATTTGTAGACTTCACCATTAAAGGTACATGGGGGACCGTGTGTGCATTTTAAATCAGTGGCACCATCCTGGGATAAGACTACATTAACATTTAAGCATTTGCTGACATATTGGGCGTCATTATCTTAAGGATTTGTAATCTTTCGAAAAGTGAGGTGTCCAGGTGTCTGGTCACGACTCACAGACAATAATCCAATAATCCACTCGTGTCTGTGTCACTTAGGCCAGAGCCTCACATCGGGCATGTTTTTTTTTTACTATGAGCCTGAATGGCCGCCCACCTCCTCCTATCAACAACAAGGCAGGGCTCCGTGGAGAAGACGATTTAAACCGAACAGGGAACCGAGGGAACTGCACAAACACCTCGTTGCTCGGAGAACACCGCCGGAGACCCGTTATTACACATGTAAGAGAGCACTACGGTGCGAAATGACAGCTAACTAGCATGCTAATGTTAGCTAGCTAGCATTTAAACGGCTCTCCGGGTCGATGGCGTCACTGCGCTGATGGGAAGAGAAAAAACCGACTGGTACAAGATACAGCCTCGAACCAGTCAAAGTAAAACTATGAGAAGAGACCGACGAGGGGTTCTACTTACCGGAAACTGGTTATTATCCGAATGGACTTTTTAAAAAGAGTAAAATCACGATGTATTTCCCGTCGAGTCGCTCGCACAGTGACCGTTGAGAGGAATGACGAGAATGCGAGCCAGCGGAGGAAAAGACCCTGACCACGCCCATTCCCACTGCAGCCATGACGACTGAGCCGCGGCATCTAGTGGTCGACGGTGATAACTGCAGCTCCACTGGCGTAGCCATGGAATTTAGTGTCAGTGGCAGGCAGACAGGCAGACAGACAGGCACACAGACACACAGAAAGGCAGGCAGACAGACAGACAGACAGACAGACAGACAGACAGACAGACAGACAGACAGACAGACAGGCAGGCAGGCAGGCAGGCAGGCAGGCAGACAGACAGACAGACAGACAGGCAGGCAGGCAGGCAGGCAGGCAGGCAGGCAGGCAGGCAGACAGACAGACAGACAGACAGACAGACAGACAGGCAGGCAGGCAGGCAGGCAGGCAGGCAGGCAGGCAGGCAGGCAGGCAGGCAGGCAGGCAGGCAGGCAGGCAGGCAGACAGGCAGGCAGATAATATCTTAGTGGTGCTGTGACTTCCTCTTCCTAATTTGTATTCAGAACCCGAAAAGATGTCTAATCCTGGAGAGATGGCCAAACAAGAAGTATTATGTGGTCAGCCATTCTGTGCAACCTAAGCAGATGATTGTAGCCATTTAATCCAGTGTGGTTGTTCATTAGCTGCACACAGTTAGCATTTGTTTTTGTTAACTCACACTCAGCTGACTAATAAAGGTCAAAGTTCAGTCAGTATAGAGTTATGATCAGAGAAACATATTATTCATTGATTATTACAGTCAAGTATATGTCGCAGTTTAAAGGCCACTCGTGATAGTCCTTTGGGTTCAGATCAGGCCTAAACCCTGAGGCTTGGGCTGACTGACCCCCATCTCCAAACAGCTGTTTCTGCCAAAAATCGAATTTAGTTTTAAAACGAGGCTTACCTCCTTTTGGCAGTAGGTGGTGCTATCCCTATCACTATATACCGACTAATAGATCTGTTCAGCTCAAAAACACTCTTTTTTCTCTTCAGATCTTATAAACCTTTCACCTTTGCATCTAAGACATCGAAAATTCCAACACCACTGACACCGACAACAAATAATTATTTGTTTAATGAATCCTTTGAAGTGTTCTTTTATATATACAGCTCATTCAACATTTTTTGAGCATGTCTAGGCCCCGAAAAAGCCTCAAAAGGGAAATACAAATCCTTCAAGGAGGCCGCCTACAGAGAGGAAGTAAACAGCCTGGCTTCCTGGTGCATCCAGAACCACCTGGAGCTTTTTATGTACAGTGGCAATTTCAAATATTTCCAATATATGCAACTGTTCAGTTTACTAAGAGGTTAACTTAGTTTAAGCTCAGTTGACAAGTCACCAGAGTTACTTTTACTTTCACACATATCAACACACACAGCTGTTTTCCTTGTAAATTAAAATTAACGGACAGCGCCTATTCCAGAAAATCTCTGCACCTTAGCACTGTACGTGCCCATAACTCTCTCACTGTATATATTGTTTCGTTTTATATTGTTTTATATATATCTATCTATATATATATTGTTGTTTAATGTCTGATTGTTATTTATCTGCACCAACCACACCAAAGCAATTTCCTGTATGTGAATATATACTTGGCAATTAAAAGAATTCTGATTCTGATTCTGATTCTGATTCAAAATACAATAGGGCCCCGGCCTCTCACCTTAGGTGCTCGGGCCCTAAATATGTAAAATATCCATGTGGGCGTTACTGGACACCAGCTGCTGAAAGTCAATTCATCTCTCATCTTAACTCCCTGATCTGCAGCACTCCTCCTCTTCCTCTTCCTCCTCCTCCTCTTCCTGCCGGCTGTGGGACAGTCCTCTCAGCCAATCAGCGTGCCCGGTAGCCGGGTCTGGGGGTGTGGGCTCATCCCGGTTCTGGAGTCGTTCCATCATTATAAAGTCATTGTCCTGCGCTCGCTCCAGTTCTGCTCTGTGTGTGCCGCTCGTCGTGCTCGCCAAGAACAACGGTCCCGCTCGTCCTTGTTGTGAAACTCTCGCAGTTATAATGAGGGAAATCGTGCACATCCAGGCCGGCCAGTGCGGAAACCAGATCGGTGCCAAGGTAAGACAACATAAGTATCAAGAATGAATTTGTTCCTGTAGAAAAGTAAGATCTCCTGTTACTGTCACACCCCTTTTCATTCTTCAGAATGTTATCATTAGACTGGTTCAACATTAGACCTCTTAATGTGCCGGATTATATTTTAATGTAAAGGCAACGGGAACCATGTGTTGCTTTGGTGCATGCATACAAATATATGCCTCTTATGCATATGACACTTATGTGCATGTTAAACGTCAAAAAACGGAATTATCCCATTGTGCATTGTTTTTTTCTGAAAATTAAAATGTCACTGCATTAGTTTTCTTTCTGCCCTGTTCTTTGTGGATCTTGTGCACTGCGGTAACTGGTGGGTGGATGCGGAGCCGCGGACATATACACAACCCCCCTTTCCGAGCCCTTCCGACACTGGAGTCCTCTGGGTTCTTTGTCTCGCTATAGTCCAGACAAAGAGTGAGAGCTGGGATATGAGGTCTGGTCATTCAGTGTTTTTTTTCCCCACCTATTAATGGCAGATGGATCCGCAGCAGAATATTGATCGATGCGATTTCTGCAGGATGTGGGTGCAGACTGGTGAGAAAGCAGGGGAGCTGTGGAAAGGGTGTGGCCTGGATAAGAAAGAGGGTCTCCCCTGTAACAGAGAGAGTTCACTAACTCAGAGACACCATCAGTCCTTTTAAGTAGATGCAATCACTGCCTTATATTGTGTCCATTTAGGATTAATATACTTTAACTGTACATTCTACCCAATATAGGGCCTTACAGCAACAAATACTGCCTGCTCCAATACGCCTTCATGGCCCATCACTATCCCTGTCTCATTATCTCCTTTGTTTCACAGCTGATTATATGCTGCAGACAGCATATGCTTATGTGGGACGCCTCTTAACCCTGGTATTAAAATATAGTTTGTAGAGCAGCAGGAACAATGGCCCATATTTGACAGAATACATCATTATGGTGGTGATCCCCCGCTGACAAGGGATTTTGATGTCCTGTGAGGCAGAGTCTGTCTTTGTAATCAATGTCTGCCCATCTCCTAACCAAATTAGAAGAAGTGTGGGGGAGGAATGGAGGAAGCAGCTGAGGCACAGTGGGTGATGTCATTGGGTTCACCACTGACTTAATGTACAAATGGTGGTTGTGTCTCAGTTCAGTACAAGAATAATAGGGCCTTTATTTTGATGGGTTTTTCTTCAGATGCTTTGCAAAATGCCAACTTCAGCAAACTATTTCTATGTGCTCTATTGGCCTGTTGAATAATAGTTAATGCAGTACATGAGTCACCCTTTTGTTCGAATAAATGTTATATTATTTGTGCTTTTTGTGTGTTCATTGTGGTGTTACTGGTGGCCCGGGAGGGAATCCTCATTTGTTTCCATTCCCTCAGGACTCATTGATTCGTATGTCCAGTGGATATGATTGTGAGAGCTGCTGAGAGGTTCATTGTGGTGAATTAGGTCAGGGTGTGGCATTGCTTTCCTGCCCTTCGTCCCCATTCTTTCTCTTTGATTATTATCACTCTTTACTGAAAGCTCATCCATCACATCACTGTCAACTGTCGGCCTTCTAGCTGTTCCATTTTCTCGCCTCTCAGTCCCGCTGCTCTGTGGTCTCCCTCATATTAAGGTCACTTGGTCATTTTTGTTGTACATGTTCTTATTTGCATGTCATGATACTCAGTCTGTAGCTGAAGTACTGAGCTGCATTTACGGCCCGCTTACCCAGATTACCCTAAATCCGCCTATTGCTGCTGTTAGCAGAAAATCACAAGCTGTATGAGCAAAACAAATGTCGTTGAGAGATACAACAAAAAAAATCTGGCTGCCTCTGTATGCAACAGTCACAAACACTTATGGGATTTAATGCACACAGACTTTGAATGATCTGATCGGGTCCTTTCAAAAGCAAACAAGACTTGAATACAGATCTGTAGACAATCAGTGTCTTCAGTGCACCGCAACTGCCTGAAAATAGAGATGAGTTGTGCTGGTGGAGTCATCTGAAGGCCCTTTGTGCTCCCTCCCCTTTTCATTTGACGTCTGAAAGAGCTGCTTTCTGCTGAGTCGTCAGACAGGAGCAGTGGAAAATAGGAAGTTGCAATGTAAGAAATGAGTTCAGATATGGTTTTGTTGAAGGGGGAACAACGTCTGTGATTTTCATCAGGGCCCCCCCAAAAAATAGCAAACTCACTGCTGTTTTTCTCATTTAAAGTCCCCGGTCCCATGAAGCGCACTGCTAATGGAGAGATGCATCATTTTTTTTGCAAGTAACTGCCATGTAATACCTTCCATTGTCTGTTTGCAGTTCTGGGAAGTGATCAGCGATGAGCACGGCATCGACCCCACAGGAAGTTACCATGGAGACAGTGACCTGCAGCTGGACAGGATCAGTGTTTACTACAATGAGGCCTCAGGTTAGCTGTCTTCTCATCAAGTGATTTATACATAAAGGCTGAACTGTTAGTGCATAACTTCAGCTTGGTCATTTCATGCTGAAGCACAACATTAGATTTACTATTTTCATGTCTCCTGTCATGTGAGAATGTTTTTTACACATTAAATGTATCATTCAATACTGTGGTTTCCTGTGTTACTGAGCTGTCGGCTTTCTCTCCTCTTGTTTTCCTCTCTCTCCCTGTTGTCTCTCGTCCTCTTTCTCATGAAGGAGGTAAATATGTTCCTCGGGCCGTTCTCGTGGACTTGGAGCCTGGCACCATGGACTCCGTGAGGTCTGGGCCCTTTGGGCAGATCTTCAGACCTGACAACTTTGTTTTTGGTAGGTGGAACAAAGACACTTCCTATCTTACTGAATGACTACGGCCTTTTATGAACTGGGAAAGAGAATGGCTCACGTACATGTTCCTGCTTCCCCTACAGGTCAGAGCGGTGCTGGAAACAACTGGGCCAAGGGTCACTACACAGAGGGAGCTGAGTTGGTGGACTCAGTCCTGGATGTGGTCCGCAAAGAGGCAGAAAACTGCGACTCCCTGCAGGGCTTCCAGCTCACCCACTCTCTGGGTGGTGGAACTGGATCTGGAATGGGAACCCTGCTCATCAGCAAGATCCGTGAGGAGTACCCTGACCGTATCATGAACACCTTCAGTGTGGTGCCTTCCCCCAAGGTAACGTCCCCTTGTGAAAGAGCATGAGATTTTTTCGATTTTTAATTTTAGACTCCCTTGCCTTGGGTCTCTTTTCTAAGATCATGAGACTGAAGAAATCATGCGGGTTTTCTTTCCTCAGGTGTCGGACACCGTGGTTGAGCCTTACAATGCCACCCTGTCGGTCCACCAGCTTGTAGAGAACACAGATGAAACCTTTTGCATTGACAATGAAGCTCTGTACGACATCTGCTTCCGCACTCTCAAACTCACCACACCCACCTACGGAGACCTTAACCACCTGGTGTCCGCCACCATGAGCGGGGTCACCACCTGCCTTCGCTTCCCCGGTCAGCTCAATGCCGATCTCCGCAAACTGGCCGTCAACATGGTGCCTTTCCCTCGTCTGCACTTCTTCATTCCTGGTTTTGCCCCGTTGACCAGCAGGGGCAGCCAGCAGTATCGTGCCCTCACAGTGCCGGAGCTCACACAGCAGGTGTTTGATGCCAAGAATATGATGGCCGCATGCGACCCACGCCACGGCCGCTATCTGACCGTCGCCGCTGTGTTCCGTGGCCAAATGTCCATGAAGGAGGTTGACGAGCAGATGCTCAACGTGCAGAACAAGAACAGCAGTTACTTCGTCGAATGGATCCCCAACAACGTCAAGACCGCCGTCTGTGACATTCCACCCCGAGGCCTCAAGATGGCCGTCACTTTCATCGGCAACAGCACGGCCATCCAGGAGCTGTTCAAGCGCATCTCCGAGCAGTTCACCGCCATGTTCCGTCGCAAGGCCTTCTTGCACTGGTACACAGGGGAAGGCATGGATGAGATGGAGTTCACTGAGGCCGAGAGCAACATGAACGATCTGGTGTCTGAGTACCAGCAGTACCAGGATGCCACTGCTGAGGAGGAGGGTGAATTCGAGGAGGAGGCTGATGAGGACGCCTGAAGACAAAGATCTGATGGCTAAGACATCAATGCCAAATGTAAAATAATCGAAAGGGAAAAACCACAGCAGTAACAAAGGAACCAACATAGTGTTAAGAGCAGTGCTAGAACTACTACAACTTTAGCGTATGTTAGATATCCCTTGTCATTCACTTCTAATAAAGTTGTAAAAACAGAAGCTTGTTTTCCTTCCATTAATGTGTGTATACGTGTTTCAAGCTATCAAAATGAATGAGGGTAATTTCATGCAGTGAGTCACACATGAGTACAAAGTTACTGTAATATTTAATGAGCTGTAATATGTAGAGGTGTCTATTCTACGCTGCTCTACTGTGATGGCTAAGGCCACGTGACCAATTCATGACCCAGTGTGAGCAAATGGTTACTAAATAACTGACGGAGTAGATCATCTGTAGTGCTTACAGGTGCAATGAGGCCCCAGAGAAAACATTCAGCTGCTATGCCCATATTCCCTTCACACACTTTCCAAGGTTGTTGTGTGTTTATTTGATTAAACCCACTATGTTAGTAATAGGCAACATATAAACAAAACATAATAACGATGCTCCTGAACTGTCTCTGGACACAAGGACAATTTTCATTTGACAACACTTTGGCAAAATCAACAGAAAAAAACGGTGTCACCCAAGTGTCTGTTCAAATTCGACCTGAAGCGGCGTCATTTATCATGTTTTTAGCCTGAATATCCTCCTAGTTGTGGCTGACAGTGATTACTCACAAGTAGCAATATGCAATATCCAAAAGTGTTATGTGGACTCCAACACTTCCCCCACCTCTTCGTTGGCATAGTGGTGAGTAGATAATGAGGGAATTTTCCTTTTAGGGTGAACTGTGACTCTGAAGCCCACATGATGCAACTATAAATCAATAAATAAAATTTGCTTTATTTATTTTCATATAAATAAAGTAACAGATGACCGGGAGCACCCAGGGCCCCCTGTGGTTCTGAGGCCCCGGGGCAGATTCCCAGTTTACCCGGATGGGAAAAGCATGTTTTCTCTGGAGCAGCAAGAAAATGAAGCGTCTGGACAGAGGAGAAATGTAAATACATCTCTTCAGACCACTGAATAGTTACTATTGTTGAATGTATCTGACAGTTAACTTTAAAAACTCCTTGCAGTGATGATTAATAAAATCTTGTTTGGACAGCACATCATTGTTATCTCCTCTTTGAACTATCTATAATCATGTTGGATCGATTTAAACAACGATTCAATGTGGATCAGTGGCATTTATGTGGTTTCACTAAATCCAATTTTACTCTACGGTCCCTTTAAGAATATTTGGGTACGGCGGGAAAACGACAGTGTGAACCAATCACAGTTGAGGCAGCTTTATCCAATCACAGACATTTAAAGCGGACTAGGCTCAGCTGTCCAATGACAACAGATTTCCGCCTGAGTGACGTCTGTACTATCCAATCGCTAGCGGCTAAAACGCCTCATGTGGGCGTTGTCAAGTGTTTTCCAGGAAGTTAATGCTCAATGTGTGTTTACAAGTGTTGTATGTCCTCGGATCCAGACGAGCAGCGTGAAGGTGGGCTGCACAGAACAGGCTTTATTCAGCAGATGATAACATGAAATACATTCACGTTTCAAATGAACACATAAGCTAATCGGAAACAGAAGAACTGTCAAGCTGCTGGTTTTAGTCTCGTCCACTTCCTCTTTAGTGTTGTGGCTGTTTATAAAGATGGCAATATTCTTGAAAATGGAAAGAAAAACAATTTTCGTCTCCGTGGCAACTAACATGAAATGATACAGAGAGTCGTTTAAAGATGGCGTTTACGTGTGAAGTAGCCAAACGAGCGATAATGGTATTTCCCGTTTGTTTTGTTTTTATCCTGACCGGAAGTGGGATAGCTGTGAACTGATGTGATTCGGTAAGAAATGTTGACCCACATCTAACAAAAGTTGCATCAGCGTTTCTTCACGTTATTTAGCTACACAACTTAATGATAGCAAGAATAACAACAGAGAAATGGCGTTAAACAACACAAGTTCGATGCCAGAGATCCTCAGTTAGTTAACTGGTAACGTTGCTGGGTTTTTACACGTCCTCATTACAAATACCTGTCTGTGCTCAGCAGGGATCCTGTCTGACCCCGTGTGAAGAATGGAGGCTACACAGGTGATCTCTGACTCATTCCTGGAGTCAGATGAGGCAGAAGATGAAGAGGAAGATGAAAACAAGAGGGGTCCACCATTGGCTAAACTGTGCATCTTAAAGAACGAGCTCGTCCCTGAGACAGGTGAGAGGCTGACTGCTGCTTTTATTTTATTTATTTATTTATTTTAAGTTTGTTTGCTGATATAATCAATGGGTCTTGTCTATGTTCATCTTACAATGGATTTTCTCCTTCACCCAGAGTTGCCCCTGTTTTTGGGAAATAACGTGCTGGGTCGTGACCTCAGCGCCTGCACCCTGCACTTGCCATCGCCCTCGATATCCAAGCAGCATGCCACCATCAGCCTCTCTGTGTACAGGAGAAGAGGTCGTCGCAGTGAAGGGGATGTGGAGGCTTTGGTGTGGGACCTTGGGAGCATGAATGGAACCCGCAAAGGCCGCTTAAAGCTGACGCCTAACGTACGCTACGCCCTCAGTGATGGTGACAGTTTGGTGGTGGCAGACATCCCATGTCAGTATGTCAGCTGCCATGTAGACGCAAACAATTCACAAGGGGGCATGAGGACTCCTGTGAGCAGAAATATGGGGGTAAATGCTGGGTCACCGGATGTCACTGAAAAAGAGGGAGGTGGCAAAAGCACAGACAGCAAGAAATGTGAAAACAGAGACACGAAGGCGAGGGTGTCATCAACCAAGACTCCTGTCGGGGTCAGTAGCCTCTTCTTAGAGCAAACTCCAACCCAGCCAGAGGGGACCCTGGTCCCAGAATCTGACGCGGACTCAGATGGAGAAAGAGAGAGAGGAGGCAGAGGGCGTATGGCTTTAGGTATGTATATTCTGTATGTTTAAGATTGGACTCTGTTTTGTTTCTGATGTTCTACAAATTCATCTTTTTTGTCTTTACAGTGTCTGATTCTGACTCCCATAAATTTAGTCCTGCTTGTTCTACATTCTTGAGTCCCACAAACAAAATCGTCCCTGAAAGGTATCCTAGCAACACTGTTTTGGAGCTTTACTAGTCTCTGTGAATATATGCTTTCATACAGTTTTCTTTCATTTCCAAATAACCATGCTTGTCACCTCTGTTTTCCACTGTTTGACAGTGAGGATGAAAGTCCCATCACACCATCCTCCTCCTCTAAAAATAGGCCGTACAGACATGTCAGATTCAGCGAGGAAGAGACAGAAGTAGATGGGGCTGGACAGCGGCTGGAGGAAAAAAAGACACTTGCGATTGTGGATGACAGTGAAGAAGAGGGAGGAGGAGAGAAAGAAACAGTCACACCAGAGGAAACCAAGCCTAAGGAAAGTGGACAGCATGTACCAGTGACACAGGAAAGAAATGTCAGTTTTATGGGAGATGATGAATTGCCTGTGTCTACATTAGCAGTCACCAAAGATGTGATCCTTGTACTTAACATGGACAGTGACACTGATGTGGAGGAAGAGGAGGAAGGGGTGTCATCTGCAGGTCCTGTGACCTTGAACATAAACCAAGTCAGTCAGCCACCGAACACTGCCCACTTTCACATGGACAGTGATACAGATGAGGATGAAGATGCCTTGGACAAAGATCTTACAGCTGTGACTTCCTCTGATGACAGTACCAAACTTTCTCATGTTAATTCAGATATTCAGCCGGAGGGAATCACTATGGACAGTGACACTGATGTGGATGACGATGCTGTTGTGTCAGACGCTGCCACAAAAACAAAGCCCATGTCAGTTCAGAGTGCGTCCACAGCTGACTCTGCTCCTTCAGTGCAGCCGAAAGATTTCCACCTGGACAGTGACACAGATGTTGAAGATGAAGACGAACGGGAATGTGGAACGAATGAATCGAGCTCCAAAATAGATGAAATTTCCATTTCCATTAAAAAGCCAGCTGGGCCTGAATCTGCCGCTGCTGCTCCTCATGGCCTACATTTCGAAAGTGACACAGACGATGAAGAGATCCCTGCCCCTGCCCTCAGTGAACCCCCGGTGGTGTTTGCTGTAGCCTCAGACTCATGCACCGCTACAGACCGAGGGGTTGCTATTCTGTCTGACAGTGACACAGACATGGAAGACGATGCTCCTCAGGTTATGTCTGTAGCTGTCACAACCTTGGCGGCCTCTCCTGGTACCAAGCCGCCCGCTCAGGAGTCAGATTCGGATGCAGACACAGATGTGGAGGGGTCAGGCCAGAGCGGATCCAAACCAACTGACCTCGGATTGGACAGTGATACAGATGTGGAGGATAAGGAGGCAGACATTGACGAGGCCGGTGATGACCAGATCCCTAACTTATGCAGAGAAAACACACCTGGGCTGATGGTTCCTCTTCTGCAGAACTGCTCTACTCCTGTACAACTGCAAGGTAATTAATCAACACAGTTTCAACCTATGGTTATTTTCATTACTGGTTAATTCATTTCTCAATTAACAACAGTTTAAAATAAAATATGATAAAATATTAAAATATGTCTATTGTAGTACAAAGAGGTCACAATTATTGTGTATGAATAACTAAAGAGGAGATACTTCACATCACTGAAGGGAAGACACAGTTTTCAATTTGAAGACATAGTATGACCTTCTTGATCCATTGTAGACATTATTTTATACATTTATTTTTAACATTTGCATTAAAGCCTTTGACTTTGGGATGGTCCCAGAAAGAGAGGTGGAAAAAATGGAGACTCAGGCTTTCGAGAGTCCCTCTTCAGTTCCATTTCAGGGTGAGTAAATAATTTTGTTAATACATTCAGAAAGCACGTATCTTTGTTCTACTACACTGAATATATGTTTCTGTCTTCTCCGTTTACTAGGTGCTGTAGCTGCTGCTGTAAGACCTGTAGCATTGTCCTCTTGCTCAGACAGCCAAGAGGACGAGGACTATTTTGTTGCTGAGACGCAGTCCTTCATTCTTCAGACCCGAGATCTCCATAGCAGCCCTCCAGAGGATCATGCCATTGAACCCACCCAAGCTTTTTGCCCTGAAACTTCTAGTGATGAAACTGATCAACCGTCCAGCATAGAAAGGTCTTTACAACTGGAATTGTCAAGCAGCATCCACCGGCAGTGTCCTGCCCAAGCTCTAGCCATGGAGAACACCCAGGCGTTTGTGGAAAGAGGTGTGAATATGGAAGAAACCCAAGCATATGCAACTACTTCAACTGCAGACAGAACCTCTGCCGACAATGATGCAAATCTGGAGGCTACACAGGACTATGAAGAGGACGAGGAGCCTGCCAGATATCCTGAGAAAGAAGGGCAGACAGTTTTGGTTCTAGAAGAAACACAGGCATATATTACAAAGCCAGACAGTGATTCAGAGAGTGAGACGGATGAAGATGAGAGAAAAAATATTACTGCTACTGCTGAGACTCAGCCTTTTGGCTTTAGTACTTCATGTACTCCTACCATGGCTGAAACCCAACCAATATCTGCCTTCGAGGAAAAGAAGAGTGTGGCAGAAGAGAGTGAGGAACGTGGGGGGACACTTCAACCTCAGCAAAGAATGTCTGGTGAGGTTTTATCAATAGCTCAAACTCAGCCTATGAATACACATAGCAATGGGGAAAGTGATGATGAAGAAGAGGAGAAGACACAGCCTCTCACTGGTTCAGATTTAGCAGTTGCTGAAACTCAGCCCGTGCACATTGGTTGTGCAGAAACTCAGCCCATGGCTACAAGTGATGATGAGGACTTGATGCCAGGCCCCCGAAAAAGGAGAGCAAAGCAGCTGTCTGAATCTGAACTGACACAAACGCGCACAAACTCTGAGGTCTCTGCAGTTGAAACCCAGCCAGAAGATCCAGTTGAAGGTGGGGAAAGTGATGAAGAAGACTCGATTCCAGTTTTTAAAAGACGCCGAGCAAAACCACTTCCACTTGAGAAGACACAATCCCTCTCTGGCTCTGAAGCCTTTGCTGCTGAAACTCAGCCCATGGGTGCACGTGAGGTCGAGCAAAGTGACGAAGACGACTCAATTCCTGGCCCACGAAAGAAAAGAAAAGCAAAGCAGCTGTCTGAATCAGAACTGACCCAAACGCTCACAAACTCTGAGGTCTCTGCAGTTGAAACCCAGCCAGTAGATCCAGTAGATCCAGTTGAAGGTGGGGAAAGTGATGAAGAAGACTCGATTCCAGTTTTTAAAAAACGACGAGCAAAACCACTTCAACTTGAGGAGACGCAATCCCTCTCTGGCTCTGAAGCCTTTGCTGCTGAAACTCAGCCCATGGGTGCACGTGAGGGCGAGCAAAGTGACAAAGACGACTCAATTCCTGGCCCACGAAAAAGAAAAGCAAAGCAACTGCGACTTGAAGAAGTGGAGACACAGCCTCTTATTGTTGAAGACTCGATTCCAGGTCCACAAAAAAGAAAGGCAAAGGCTCTGCAACTTAAAGAGGAGGAGACGCAACCGCTCCCGAGTTCTGAGGTCTCGGCTGTTGAAAGTCAAGTGACACAATCTGAAGCTGGAACCAGTGGAATCAGTGTTAGGGGCAAACGAGGGACAAGGGCAACAATAGGAGAGGACGAAGAACAGACAGAGTGTTCAGAATCTCCAAAGAGACAAACGAGAGGGAAGAGTAAAGCTTTGCCAACTATCAGAGGAAGGAGGGGGAAATCTGGGCCTGTTGGGGATGTAAGTGAGGAAGAGGGGGAGTTAGAGCAGGGTAGGAGAACAAGGGGAAGAACATTTACAAGGCAGCAGAAAGGCAAGGAAGAAGAGGGAGGAAAGTCTGAATTTGAAAGAAATAAACCTGCGGAAAATGGCAACCGAATAAAGAAAAAACAGAAAGCATTAGGAGAGGAAGGAGGTGTTGCAGACCTAAATAAAGAGAGAGAAAATAGGGAGATTGAGGAAATAGAGAGGCGTAGAATGGAAGAACAAGAAAAAAAAGAAAATAAGGGAGAACAAGAAAGATTGCATGCTGAAAACATGGAGAGGATACGACTTGAACAAGAAACAGCAGAGAAAGAGAGAAAGGAACAAGAAGAAAAGCAAAGAGTGGAGAAAGAAATAAAGAAACGAGAAACAGCTGATCGAATACAAAAAGAAAAAGAACAATTGGAGAAGAAAAAAAGGGACAAGGACGAAAAAGAGAGATTGGAGCGTGAAAAGTCAGAATGTAAAGAAAGAGAGAAATTGGAATGGGAAAGAAAGGAGCAGGAAGAGAAAGAGAGATTGGAGAGAGAAAAGAGGGAATTAGAAGAGAGACTTGAGAGGGAGAGCAGGGAAGAGGAACAGCAAGCAAGGTTGCAGAGGGAAGAAAGAGAAAGACTGGAGAAAGAAAAAGAGACCAAAGAAAACAAATCCAAAGTGTCAATTGGAGGTCGAAAAGCAACGAAAAAAACTACCATTGCCACATGTTCAATAGAGCAAGACTCAGCTGTATTGGCCAAAGATGATTTCCCAGCGAGGAGAACAAGATCTCGCTCCAACTCCTCCAACTCCATCAGCTCCGAGAGATCTGCGTCAAGCGTCAGCACCCAGCAGGAGAGCCGCGGGAGAGGTCGAGGCAGAGGAGCAAAAAGGATCAGTGAGCCAACTCAGACGGCCGTCGTCAGAAGAGGCAACAGGAGGAGGACGGTGGCTGCAGAGACAACAGAGCAGGACAATAATGATGGAGTCCTTTCCAGGTCTAACTCCTCCAATTCTCTCAACTCTGATATTTCAAGCTACAGTGTGAGCTCACAAAGCCGAGGCAGAGGAGGCAGTCAGCGGGGAAGACCACGGATAACAGAGGCTGAGTCAGACTCTATCCCTCCTATCAAAAGTCAGAGTGATCAGAATTCTGCTACCAAACCTGCAGCCAGAGGTAGGAAGGGCCGGAAAACTGAGCCATCCTCTAGTGCGGTTCCTCAGGAAGATGATGCAGAGAAGGCAGATTCACAGCAGGCTCGTACCACAAGGGGACAGCGCAGAGCCACGACAAACATCTCTGAATCAACTGCTGCAGACGAGGAGAAGCAGTCCAATCAGGACGAAGGTCACGGCAGTGAGGAATCACGTCCCCCTAAGAGGAATGTCTGGGGCAGAGCCCAAAAATCAGGAGCTTCTGCAGCCAGTAAAGGAGATGAGGCTAAAGACAAAGTACAAGTGAGGAAGAGAGAGCTGGAGCCAAATATAGAGGAGGATTCTCACAGTGGCACCAACATTTCTATAGTGACAGTCCAAGCAGTAGGGACAACACAGGAAGGAGGACAAGATGAAAGTAAGGATGATAATCCTGTCCAACCTAAGAGGAGAGGTAGAGCATCTAATTCTCAAGTCAAGAAGGACACAAATCAATCTCCTGTTGAAGTGGAGTTGAAAGTAGAGAAGGAGAATGTCGAGAAGAGGGGCAGAAGTCGGCCATCAGCGGTCCAGAAAAAAAGGGAAGAGGAGCAGGAAGAGAGTGGAACATCTGCCAGTTCCACCACACAAGAGGCCAAAGTGCAGACTCCAGAGGTGACTTAATGACCACTTTTAATCATGGATTTGAAATTAAAAGGTCTAATTGTTATTTGATATAAAAACACATTAAGGCTCAGACATGAATCAGAGAAAACAGAGTGGAGCAAAGTGTAATTACTGTCCAGGAACTTCTGTCCCTGATAAATAAGTCTTTTACCTAGCACTAAGGCCCTGGTGCATTTCTCTCTCTGACTCATCCTTCCAGCCATCAAAATAAACTGCAGTCAACATCAGGGACTGTCTAAGTCTCTCCCCACTCTCTTTGCAATAAGAGTAGCAGGGCCTGCTGTACATCACCAATAAAACACTAAGAGAATTAAGAGGCTTAGTGGTCACACAGCCACTTCTTACTCTTGTTATGACCTTTGCCTTCTTTACTCTTCCTCGGCTCACCATTCTCCCAGTGTGTTTTTAAGTGTTGCCCTTGTTTGTCTTTATCCTTGCATAACTTTGTTGTTTCCATCTTCCTCTCTCTTTTAAAAGCCACAGACTCCAACCAGCAGAGTATCCCGGAAGCGACAGGCTCCTGCGGCCTCCTCTCCTGTGGCAAAGACTCCTCGCTCCTCCTCCTCGTCTTCCCCTGCAGCTCGAGGTCGACTACAAGCTGCGAGTCCGGCCTACAAAGTTAGTTTGTTTATCTGTGTCTTTTATAAACCTGTGAGCATTTTTGTCAATCAAGTTATGCACAAGCGGGATATTTGATGATAACTGGGGAATACATTTTTGAAAATTGAGACCACTCTCATATCTTAAGTACCGAGCAAGAGCCAGGTTGTGATTAGCCTAAATTAGCATCGATATTGGAGCCAGCTAACCCGGCTCTCTACAAAGTTCCAAAATCACACCTACAGTTGCTACAGATGGACATAACTTGTTGTAAAAAGCACAATTTGACCTTTAAGTTTGTCGAGCTTCAGAAGAGATTTTAGGTACACTTCTGACCTTGCATAGCCAGGCTACCTGTTTCCCCTTGTTTCCAGTGTTTATACTAGGCTAGGATAAGCGCCTCATGGCCATGGCTTCATATGGAATTGACCGAATTGACTTGGCATGAAAATGAATAGGTATATTCCCAAGTATCACATTTACACCAAGGATGTTTAATCCACATCTGCAGAGGTTAACAGTGCTTTTTTGGATTGTGCAGTAATTGAAGCTTTGACCTGAGACACGTATGTCATTCCCTCAGGTGCTGTTCACAGGCGTGACGGATGAAGCCGGGGAGAGAGTGCTGGCTCGTCTGGGAGGCAGCATGGCTAAAGGTGTGGCCGACATGGACTGCCTGGTGACCGATCAAGTGCGCAGGACTATCAAGTTCCTTTGTGCAGTGGCCAAAGGAATCCCAATTGTCAGCACATGCTGGTTGGAAAAGGTTAATCACTGCATCAACAGTTTATCCCAGACTTATTATATTTCTCCCCTCGATAATACAATATGTACATGTACATACTCACATGCTCTCCTGTCCTTGTGTTTCAGAGCGGCAAAGCTGGGAGCTTCCTGTCACCTAATGCTTTTGTTGTGAAGGATCCGGAGCAGGAGAAGAAGTTCGGTTTCTGCCTGCAGACGTCTCTGACGATGGCCAGCAGTCATCTTCTATTACAGGTTCTCCAAGTCATTCATCCTATTTATTCCTGAGCTCGATAGTGAGAGGCTGACCGTGTGTCAGCATGGTGCTTCCCTTGGCAAGTGGTATAGGGATGTTGGGTAATATTGACTCTGAGCAATAGTGAGTCATGGTGGGAATCCAGAAGTGTTATTATAAGAATCATCCACTTCCTAAAACACATCTTATCGTCTTTAAGCTCAGTGTATATGTTGTTGAATGTGCTCACATCATTACAAGTGGACACTGTTGGTTGTTTATCTTGAGGCTCATAGGACGTAATTTGTCATTTACTTTCAAATTTGTGGCTTTATTTGGTATCAATTTCTGCCACATGTTCTTTTTACGCTGCCCTGTCATCAAAACTGCAAAGGGATTGATACCACATGCTGATAAATCTAGAATTAGGAAACACTATACATGTGTGATACAAAAATCCACTGCCAAGAGTCTTGTATTGATTTCCGAGTCATTCTTCCACAGATTAAATTAAAAAGAGAAAAATCTAATTTGTCGAGATGTTGTTTACTGCCCTCCTATTCTCTTAGGGATATGAGATCCATGTTACGAAATCAGTGAAGCCGGATCCAGCTCAAATGAAAGACATAATCTCCTGCAGTGGAGCAAAATTTCTACCCAAGATGCCCTCTTCTCACAAGGTACCAGTCAGACACTAAACAATTCATAGTTGCAATCTATCTTCACATTTCAGGATTCACCTTCAATCATAAATAACAAGTTTTATTTTCTGTCATCTCAGCCTCGGACTGTGGTGATTTCCTGCGAGGAGGACTGGTCACTGTGCGGCCCGGCCGTCTCTGCATCCCTCCCAGTCGTCACTGCCGAGTTCATTCTCTCAGGAATCCTTCAGCAGAAAGTCGACTTACAAACACACGCACTCCCTGCTCCCGTCACTAATGCAGGAGGCAGAAGAAGGGGCAGGAACAAGACATAGCATCGATACAGTCATGCACCTTCACATTGTATGTGCGGTAAATCTGCATAAGTGTTTTTGATCATATAATCTCGATACCCTTTCAAACCAGAGACCTATAGAAGCACTAGTGACTCAGCTGTTTGTTTCTTTTAAAGACTTGACTTATTTGGCAAAAGTTGATTGTACATTAATGTAAAGACATTTTGTACATGTATTGCCAGCACTGGAAGCCTGCTTGTCATTTATGTTAAAAAACTAATTTTATAGGTACAACAACTGTATATAAGAGAGTGATGTGAGAAGCTTTGCGGGGGGGTTAAATTAGGGTCCTCGCGGCTCCCCTTCACCTCCTTTGTGTTCCATCCCTCCTTTTATACATCAACAACCAATAGAGCACAAATTAACACTGCTAAATTGCTGCTACTCAGTATGCTAAGTGCTTAATCAGCATTTTTGGCACATGACCAACCAGGATGCAGCGAGTTGTATAAATCATGTTGGGATGGTGGAGCGCTGGAACCGATGGGATGTGTTTAGAAATCCATCAGCTACGGTTGTAAGATGAAGTGGGGAAAAAAATCCGGTTTCCTTTCCTGATAAGAAGAAGTGCATATAGTGCCTTTTATACCGAGGTAGTCCTGAACCTAACAGTGTATTTGTTGTTCCTATGCCTCCATTAACCACCACCACCCACTCCATTAAGGCCTCGTCCAATCCTATTACCTCCACAGATGAGCGGAGTGTATGCACCCGAATGCTGATGCTGCCTCTACATCAATATCTTATGATGTTTGTCCTTGCCATGCATTCACCAACTGTCTCTTTACTTTTTAGCATGCAGCTTTGAAGGTATGATGTAACTGTATGATAAATGTCATTGGTGTTTTAAAAAAAGACCCTTCAGCTCTACCAAATCATGAAATCAGTCTGTACTGTCAAATGAAAACATTAAACATTTCCTATTGCCTTTAAGCACATGTTTATTTCCTTTTGCATCTGTACAAACAATGTGACCTCAATTGTTAGAAACCAAAACAAAAGATCAATTTCTATTAGTTTTCTCAAGGCTTTTGACCAAATGGACCTTTGTTGCTGAATTTCAAGGTTAATCCCACAATTGAAAAAAAGTTGGAGGTATAAGAAAGCAGTATATTCCATGCAATGCCTTAGGATTTAGCATATAGATGCATACAGAATGTGTCCCTTTAATATAATCCATATGTTGTATCCATGTTATTTTATGATCAATCACAACTAAACAAGATTTTAAGCCTTAATGTCCCCAGTTGTTCTCTGGAGCCGTGTTCGTGGATCACAGCCACTTTGGGCTAAAAACACGATGTAAATTATGCTGTTTTGAGTCAAATTTTAATGCCGGGACTCACAGACACTTGTATGACACCACAGGAGCAGTATGGAGACATGTTATGTATTTTTTCTGTTGTTTCTTTACATTTAAAGAATGAGTAAGCAGTTTCTTCAATTGTATTGGATTTGGCTGCAGCGCTGTTTACCCCTGAAACTCCCAAAGTGATTTGTGGACTCAAAAACTTTACCCACTCCTCCATCGGCATTGTGGGAAGTAGATCATGAGTGGATTTGTTTATTTGTTTATTTAGGAGGATCCCCATTAGCTCTACCCTAAGACAGAGCTACTTTTAGTGGGGTCCACATTTAAGACATACATACAGATATCAAACATTTAAAACGTACGTTAAATTACAAATATCAAAAGTTAAAATACATTAAAATAATGATCATACATTTGGGAGAACTATTCCTTCAAGATCATTCTCTTTATTTAGCTTTCCTTCTAAATCAAAATAAAATCTCCATAAACAAGACGACCAAGAAAATGCTTTTATTTGTTGGGGTAAAAAACGTAGAAAGTGATGTGATGAAAATGAATGCATCAAGCAGAAGCTCAAAAATTACTATTCTGAACTCAATATCATCATTTATGGACCTGACAGCTGAGCTGATTGATGGATGCTCACTTTGCAGCATCAGCATCTTCTGACTCCCGACTGACCGACCACCCCCATCTCCACTGTCAGGGGGGACAATAAGTGGGGGTGCGGTGGGGGGGGGTGCTGGTGTCCGATGTTTCCCGACACGAGTCGAGTGTCTCCGAAGCGCGCGTCCCCGAGCCCGACACATTCTGAGCGTCCTCCAAATGTTGAGCCCGAGCGGTGCAGCGGCTCTGGAGGGGGCGAGGTTGGAGAAGGAGGCAGAATCCAGGCTCCGATCGCACTCACACTGACCTGTGAGACAAACCCCACGTCCCTGCAGCTGTGACCGGACTCCTAGAGGTAGGTGAGCCACCGAAGGCTGCTTTCTTCCTGCCTCCAACACGTATGACGCGTGTGGATGCGTTTTTCCCCAAACCCGGACCGGTGCGCCACGGGTTAAATTCTGCAGTTTTTTGGGTTTATGCGCTTGTCGGCTGTCCCGGCCCCGGACGTGACTGCATGCTTACCGACCTGTGAGGTTTGACAACATATCACACAGTGTCTGAGAATGGGAGAGGAGAGCTGTGGAAATAATGTTCGTCCTGTTTGCTGAGTGAACAGAGCCGTTTCACTTATTTTCCCAGGGGGAGAGTCAGGAATATCCTGCAGATTTATTTAACAGGATGCAGGATGGTGATAAATGTTTATTATAGCCAGATGTGCGTGTACAGATTCGGATTCAGTTCAAGGTTTAATTGAAAACATGAGATAAATTCCATTTTATACAGTCTATAGTCTTATGTCATTCCCATAGGCTGCCTTAAGAAGGTAAGGACGCTTGTATCTTCTCCACTCTTATTACTTAAAAGCTTAGAAGCATCCATTATCTGGGAGGATGCTCTTCCTGGCTGTGTCACCTCTGCCTGCAGTGTGCAGCTCACAGACCTATAACACCAGAGAGCCTTGGTGTTCATCACCAGACCCCGATCCTGTCTGCGGAATCTTTACCATAAAGTAAATCCATACCTCTTGTGTCCTTATCCCCTGTTTTAGTGTGTTTGTCAACCCTGCACCCGGCTCCTGCATGTGTCCCCTTCTCCAACCCCCCCATCTCGGTCCACTGATTTGATTCAATCTGACAGGTGCAAGCAATATGTTGGACAAGTGTCCGCTGTTGCAGGCTTCTTCTCAAACATAGACTTTACATTAGGATTTGGTCTCGTCGAGATTATCCTCCCTCTTCTTTTTCTGCTGTGTGGTTCTAAAACGTGAGATGAGTGGAGGTGATGCAGAGGCCGGAGACGTTGGGTTCATCAGACTGGAAAATGGGAGGTTTTTTTGAATTCCCTCAGCAAAGGGAGACTCCATATTTGTTTTTAGATGCACCTGCAGCACACACCCAGCCTCTCTCCCATGTGTCTCCTGGTGCAGCCCTTTTTTAATGCTTCATGTTTTATGAATGTCTAGCGCTGTGGTAAGAGGGTACAGTTTGTGCATCTGTGTAAGTGTTTGTGTGTGTGTGTGTGTGTGTGTCTGTGCTCATTCTAGCTGCCTCTTTCGGACCAGCATACACACTGACCTTGTCAGGACCAGCAGACTTCTTATAGTTACCAAAGAAAACCGTACTTTCTGAGCTCCAGGTTAAGGTTCGGGTGAAGATGTGAATTGTACTCAGGTTAATGTTAGGGATGAGGATTTGGTGAGGCTGTCCACAATGAGTGGAAGGGTCCTAATAAGGATAGATGCACAAACCTGTGTGTGAGGGCCAGAGCATAGACCTGGCAGAGTAGGGACATTTTGGTTGATCAAGATTTTGCTTTGGTGTTAGAATTAGGTTCGGATTATTTTAAGGGTTAGGCTTACAGTTGTGATGGTTAAGGTTGGGGTAAGGGCTAAGGGAAAGCATTATGTCAATGAGTGTCGAAGATAAAAGTTCAAAGTTGTGTGTGTGTGTGTGTTTGAGCTCTTCTGTTTTGCCTCCTCATCATCAGAGGGGCTTCACCTTGTGCAGAGTTATTCCTCCTCATCCCTTGGGCACAGAAACTGAGGGAAGTGAAACTGAAAGAGAAATGATGATGGGTGAAGAGGACACAGAGGTAGCTTTGTTGGGTCCCCACATCTGCAGTCATTGATGGCATTTCCGCCTCTTTAAAGCCCCTGTGGACAAAGACCTGTCTGTCCCTCCAGTGTATAGCAGGCAGTTTGGAGTTTGAAGGAACACAGGCACAGGCTTTGATTTCAGAGTGGGATGCACAGGCTTGGGTTATATAAGATAAGGAGGAGGAGAGGGTGAAAGAGACATGATAAAAAGAGAGAGAGAGATCTAGAGAGGAGCTGAGAAAGAAAAGCGAAGATAGGAGAGACGCCCCGAGATACAGAGCAGGGGGGTTTGGGTTGAGAGGAGAAGAATATGATGCAGAGCAGGGAGACTTGAAGGAGGGTTGTGATGGTGGTGGGAAGTAACACTTGGAGATGTGAAAATTGCGATGGCAGTGAGAAAAAGGGAGAATTCAAAAGGGTGAAAAGGATTCCAATGAGGTAGAATAAAGACGAGTGAAGCTAAGTGAGAGGAGATGAGGAAGTCAGGGAAGGACAGCAGATGGCATGTCCGTCTGTGCCCAGAGGACAGTGTATGAATGAATAAGCTCATAATGTAGCTTATTGCATGTGTTTTCATGAGGTTGCATGTTTGCGCTCGGCAGGGTCGACCCTCTCGTGTTAGTTTTGGCCTCAATTACTCAAAATCACACAAGAACAAAAGGCGTTTGGACTTTTCTTCTCAGATCCTGCACAGAAACAGCAGATCTGCCACGGTGCCTTGGTGAGGGTCGACTGCTGGGACAGACAGATGGCCTCCTCCACCAGAGCCAACCAGTCCTACATCTCAGATCACTTTATTAATTAAACGCTGACTGTCACTGGGGTCAAGAGTCATTTGTTTGGATGTAATTTATGATGCAGGGACCTCGTTAAAACCCTGAGGAGGAGAATTCCTGAAACAAAGACGGGCACAGTAAGAAGCACTTTGTAATTTGAGAGCTACAGATGACTGGAAACCAAGGTTTTGTTTGAAGAGAGACTTTGTTCCTTGTGACGCAGTTTGGTTCCATATTTTGTTTCAGATACAATAAAAATTCAGTGGGCTTTTAGGCATCCTGCCCAGAGTGTTGTGTGTGGATGTGGCCGACAGGGTTGTGTGAGGCCTAATGTGAAGCAGCAGCTCTGGTTGTCGGATGGCGACACTGTGAAATTTGACTTTTTCTCATTAAACAATAAAGAAGAAAGAGATTGTCTCTGCTATTGCTGTTTAAAAGTATCTTCTCGCTACACATATACAAAGGCTGTTTTAATGCTGCATAATTTCCCGTGGGAATGGGTTGTGTGGTGTTGTGTCTGCAGTTTTGCAATAAGACACTTAAATCCTCGCCGCTTGTTTATTAGCTGCTGCAAAGTGGGACTGGGAGCACTGCAGGTGTTCCCTCCCAGTCCCCTCCTCGGCTTTGTAAACCAAAAACTGCAGCAAGCGTCTTTTGCACAAACTCCGGATGCGTCGCCTCAGATGCCTCGGAAGCAGGAGGCAGTTTTCAAATCATCATAATCCCCATCCGTGTTACAACATTAATCATGATCCCTCTCAGAAACCGTCTAAGTCATAAACGCTCCTGAAGACATGTTTTCCCTGCAGCCCTTGTTCTCGGCCTGGACTGTTCCTGTTGGAATCCTCGGCGAGGCCGTTACTCCAATCACCGCAGTTTGAATAATCTTGGGGGTCATGAATTATTCTTTGTTAAAACACAGGCACATAATCAATAGACGTTCCTTGACAGTGATCTAGAGCCCTGCTAAACAAGTACATACACTATAAAAGAGAAACCTCTCTTCACGACACTAACATTGACCCATAAATCTTCTAACGGTCCTGATTTGAAATTGAGCCATTAAGTTATAATAGCACCACTATTGGTTTTCTCAAAGAGGGTTTCGCCGCAGGCTGCTTTTATGTCTGAAGTCCAATAATAATCTCCAGGTTATGGCAGGTAAATTGAATTTGCAGGGACTGAAAGATTCTCTGAAAATAGTCCCCTCCAGGAGTTTTAGATGGGCTGATTGGATTACTAGTAAACCCTACAGGACAACATTAAGGAAAATCGGAGAGAAATACAATGTTGTCCACAACAACACAGTTAAAAGACGCTATTTTGTATGAAAAATCAAACACAAAAATATAACTCTTATGAGCTCGACAGTTTATAGGTTTTCTGGCCTATATATTATATAACCTTGGCTGCATGCTGTGTAGATGCTGCTCTAACCCGCTGTGAGCGCTGCAGGTGTTTCTTCCTGGTCCCCTCCTGGGCTTTTAAAATGAAAAACCACGGGAAGGTTTCTTTTGGCTCCAGCCCCATGATGCGTTGCCTCTGATGTCTCAGCACAAAAAGATCATCAATATCTCCTCAGTGCTGCGATCAGTCAGGATGCTTCATCAGAAACCCTCTTGTGGAAATGATGCTCGCCCCCCTCCGTTCCCTTTCCCTTGCAGTTACAGTTTCACCTATTTTATTTTTCAACAGTAGGTTTTCTTTAGTCGTGAATCCTATTTGCAGATGTTCTCTTCAAATAGCGAGAGAGAAATTATGATAACGAGATTCATGTAGCTCCTGAATGTCTAGTGTAGTGTAGTAGGGAGATTTTGCACTTGAGATTATTGGCAGTGACCTCACTGAATGGAGGACTCATTCTGCCACCATTTATCATCTAATGGCAACTGACAAGTCTCTACAGCACGGTAAAGATTGATTCTACCTTTGAAGGGAAAGTGTGTGTGAATGTTTGTACGTACGACAGCGGAACATCTCCCCCATGAGATGTGGTTCACAGATCATTTCTTGACACTGTAACAATATATTCAGTTCGGGGACGTGATCTGAATCCAATATTTGGGCCATTAGATTGTTATTGTTTTCAGCCAATATTCTAATAGGAGTAGTCATTTGATTAAAATTAGAGCACATACCTTCCTCAAGGCCCAACAGTCCCTTTAAATTAAATCAAGCTGCAGCAATTTTCACATAATCATAGATATCAAGTCCCTTAATGTGCCTGAATGTGAAAGATACATTAATTATTTCCTGGGAAAACAGTGAAAATGTTGGACAGTCTGTCACAATGTTAAAGAAAGTGAAATTAATTCCCTGGATCCACATCCGTCCAGCAAATTTCGCAACATAAACCAAAAAACAGCGAAGGTTAAAAAAAAAAAGCATAATTTCAGTAACTTCCTCAGACTAACTCTGCAAATATAAATCCATATGTACACGTGTGAAGGTAAACACATGCTGCCTATTGTTTTGACTGTCTGTGAACACATCTTTCTTTGTAGAAACCAACACATCAGCCAGGATGGGGACAGTCAATGTGATCACACTCAGCCTCCTGCTCACCACAGGTACGTCATTAGAATGTAGTGCTGCCCTATAGTGGTGATATGGATATATGTCAGCTGTGTCTTTTTCCACCAATGCCAGTGTTATAACATTATTGACTAATTTAGATGAATGTGTGAGAATATTTTCCATAAAACAGACATGAAAGAGTCCAAATATATCACCTTTCATTTGTATTTCCTCTTTCTTCACAGTTCTGTCTGCTCCAGTGAAAGGTAAGACTTTTATGTTGAGTTTCTCTCTCATCAATGAGGAATCATAAGCCGCCATTTCCAATAATGTGTTTGTCAATTCTCCCTCTTCCCTGTGTCCACCGTGTAATCCAGTCGAGGAGGACTCGATGACTTTGTTCCACGGGGAGGATTTCCACATCATGCTTACCTCTCCCGGGTTGGAGGTCACGTTCCGGAACAGGTCGGCACCGCGGTCGCCCGACGTGGTCCTGATGCGAGACGGTACTGTCGTCAACAGTCGGGCCAAACTCAACCGCCAACTCAGCCACCTCATCGTAGACGCTGTGGGCGAGGAAGACGAGGGCGTGTACACGGTGAAGAACCCGGAGAAGCCCGAGGAGATCAGGCGCATCACGCTTGTAGTCCGAGGTATCTGATGACATCTTAACAACAGCCGAAGTGTCTCAAAGGACATATTACACTCTCACATGAGGTCTTAGAATTTTGATTAAATACTCTACTCGAAGACTAGAATTCATGAAATTCAAATTCATAACCAGTTCTTCGAGGAGAATGTTAAATTAGTAATCAGGGATTTTAAATGGATAATTAACATCTACATAACAAACTATTACCTGATTTTATCCATTTATACAATTATAAACCCTCAATACAATACAGTAAATAAATTAAAATAGCATTTTAGATCATCTTTAGACATAATTCATTATCAACTTCTATTTCTATTTTTTGTTTTATATTATTTCATCAAATATAATCAAAAATGTCAGTGAGTGCAAATAGGGCAGCAATTAAAGTTTGAACAATTTACATTTGAGACTTCGATAATATTTATGTACTTTAACAAAAAAAAAAAAGAAATACCATGCTAGACTTTAACTAATGGAGTAATTTTAAAGGGTAGTTTTTGATATGAATACTTCCTCGTCCACCGCGTTACATCAGAGCTACGACTTCAGGATGAAGAATAAATATTTTACACCTGATCTGGAGTCAGACTCAGTGCAGTGTCTCTTCTTCTTCTTTAATCTTCGCCTCAGCAGCCAAATAAACCACATAGTGACACATCCTGTTCGTCTCGGCAGTGTTTCACGTCTCAGCCGTGATGATGACTCTGTGTTCTGATGAGATTAGACACACAAAGGTGAAAGAAAGAGGGAATGACACCCAGCTGGAGTAAATTCCATCCCAGCCAGGATACAAACCACCATAGTGTAGCAGTGTGTGGAAGCTGTGCCATATGGAAGGAGTAATGTGTTGTGCAGAGATAAACATGTGTGCCTGTGTGTGTGTGTGTGTGTGTGTGTGTGTGTGTGTTTGGTGTTAAGGCATGCCAAAGCTGCCAGCCAGTAATTATGCAGCTCTTTAACTGCCAACCCGCTCCCCTTTCTTTCCCTCCCCGGTTGTTTTCCTGTCTTCATCTGGTCTTTACTGTCTTCCCCTCTGCTCGCTTTGTGTCTGCACCCTTTCATTCCAGCCAGCCGGATATTTTTGGATCAGTGCTCCTTCATTCCCTGCAGTCCGTCCCCCGTTCAACAACATCTGTCCTTTCTCGTTCCTCTGTGTTTTCTTCTCTCTCTCGCTCTCTCTCTCTCTCTCTCTCTCTCTCTCTCTCTCTCTCTCTCTCTCTCTCTCTCTCTCTCTCTCTCTCTCTCTCTCTCTCTCTCTCTCTCTCTCCCCCCCCTTCACTCCTTTTCACTTACAGTACATGCTTGCAATTTCCTCTCTGCTCTCTGCTTTAATTAACTTTGTACTGAAGAGCAAAGTGTTTACCACCCCCCTTCCTTTACCTCCTAGATTGCTCCAATGAGCAGATCATTACATATGGAGACAGCTTCCTGATTCCGCTGTTGGAGGTGACACCTATCGTCACCCTGGAGTACAGGCCCTTGGCCGTGGAGGCCAACCAGACATCAAGGTAAAGAGTCCGCCAAATTACTCTGATATTTAAACCTAAGAGAATCCGTAATTAAATTTTCCCACCATGATGCACATGCAGTGAAACAGATTGTCTCTGAATTAAGAGGGAAGGTGGAGAAATGATTTGACTTCTCCTCCTGCAGACCAGCTCTGGTGCTGCTGACCAGTACGGGCATATCCAGGGACGGCTACCAGGGTCGTATCAGTGTCAACGAGCGCAGCATCGGGCTCAGTGCTGTCACGGGGGCGGACGAGGGAAGCTACACCGTCAGATACGCCGAAGGTGCCATCCTGAAGAAAGTGTGTCTCAACGTCAGGGGTGAGAGGACAAATGAAGACAGATATTAGTCTTTTTCGTCTCCCGTACTTACCCTTTTTGAAACGGCTTTCACCTTCCATCCGGATGTTGTTGTTGTTGTTGTGTCTGTGGTTATTAGACTCTTCTTGTCTGCGGTAATGGCTTTTTAAATACCTGCATGTTAATGGATTTGAGCTAATGCATTTCAGATGCTCCACGGGCCTGTAAACAGAGCTGTGATGTATTTACTCTCTGTCTGTCCTCTGTCCTCCCCTGTCGTCCCTCTGTGTCTCAGAGCGCCAAGAGTTTCCGAACGAGCAGATCGGCAAAAGACTGAAGATCAACCTGGTGCTCAACAGCTCCTTGGTCCGTCTCTATTACACCCCCGATTTTGACTCAACGCCCCGTCTGCTGCTGGACAAGGGAGAATTCACGAGTGTAACTATTAGTCTTACTAACAACTTTATTTATATAGCACATTTAAAGCAGCTGCAACAAGGTGCTTCACAAAGAGAAAAAATAAAGCAAAATCAAAGATGGCAAATAATGTAATGCAATATTTTAAATCAAAGATGATACCACAATTTAAACTTGAAACTGTCAAAAGTAATGGTAAAAATAGAGGATAAAAGAAACATATAAGTCACAGCTAAATGTAAAATATTATAATCCTGTTATGTGACCAGTTAGATTCATATTTACACAATGCCTATGCTGAATGTCAGACTGTTTTAAAGCTGTCAAAAGCTGCTTTAGGACATTTTACTCATTATGAGCCACTTTTGAACCAATCTCTGCTGTTGAGTTATTTCAGAGTCTAAGCCTTTTATCGTTGGTGCTGTGTTTATATTATTTTCTCTTTTACACCATTCAATGTTTGTTACACATAGGTTGTGCTGTTGTGATTTCTGCAACTCAAGGATGTGCATGTCTGTGTTCTAGGCTCAAGAGGAGCTGGGTCTGCAGGACCGTCTCTCCCTGGAAGGTTCACAGTTTATTCTAGATCAGATCAAGGGGTCAGACGCTGGCGAGTTCAAGATTATTGACATACTGGGATTCACTGTGTCCATCACCCACCTGCGAGTCAAACGTAAGGAAGGGGGCTGGATGGTTTATGTTGCTGTGATAGCTGCTGAAGGTTGGCATCAAAACATAAGCAAATTATTGCTTTTTGGCTGAAAAAGAAAGAATAGTCCATTTCTTTGTTGATTATATTCTTGTATTGGAATTGGTCAACGAGTGGTCCGTTGAATAATCTACTCCCACTCCTGTCCCTTCTCTCTCCTTTCCCACAATGCCTCCTTGCAGCCTACAAGCTGGAATCACTGTATGTGGCCATCATTTCCCTGTTGGGTCTGCTGGTTTTCCTTCTGCTGGCCTGCCTCCTGTCCTGCCTGATCAAAGTGAAGAAGAGGGCCAAGAGGGCTGCTACGCTGGAGAAGATTGCCCAGGACTCTGGCAAAGAGGACGAGGGGGAGGCCTTCAGACAGGTCGGAGGGACAAACATCCCACCGACAGCCTGATGGTTATGGTGATGGTTACGATGTTAACTGTAGTTTCTTTCTCACCTAACAGGTGGTGAAGAACATCACCAAACTCAGTGAGGAATCCAAGCACTCCCAGGCGGACACCACAGAGAAGTCTCAGAGCACGGAGGTGGACATTAAAGTAAGGATGTGAAGTGTATTTGTCTCAAAGTGCATCTTTAAGAGAGTTTTAATCATGTCTCAATTTTTCTGCATTCAGACAGCTGCAGCTTATTCAGATTGCTGCTGCTAGAGTCCAGAGAGAGGATCACATCAGTCAAGGTCTCAGAACTTTGCAGTGGCTTCCTGCGTGACAAAAACAAAGGATTTTTTAAATATTACTATTGGTTTTTTAAAGGTTTAAATGGACAGAAACTCATCCCTGATCTGCTGCTGTGTTATGAACCTTCCAGACATCTCAGGTCTTCTGGGACAGATCCACTGACTGTCAAACCTAGACAGAGAATCTGCATTCTGCTTTCATGCAACATGTACGTGGAGCAAACTCCCAGAAAACCTGAGGTCTGCTCCTACTCTCAGTTCTATTAAATGGTTTGCTGCTGACTTTTTACAATTAATTTGGGTCTGTTTATTGATACCTTGCACTTTATACTAGCTGTACAGTTTTAGCTTGTTCTTATCTTCCAGTTTTTGTCCGTCTTTTAAAAATCCCCCCCCACCCCGTCCTCCCTCCCCATGGCAGTGTCCCTCCCAATATTTGCCCCTTACAACCCTTATATGTTAACTTTATATTGCCCTGTATGTCTCCTATATGCTGTCTTCATGTTTTATGTCTGATGTGAAGCATTCTGGATTGCCTCATTGTACAAAGTTGTACAAATTAACTTTCCTTGTTATCTGTCCGAATTCAGGGTCTGGAGGTTTCTTCTAAAGAGGTTGGAGTTGGTAACCTAGAGACCAGTGACTCGGGTGTTGGCTTTAACACCGCCCTCCCACTGGACACTGACACCGATGTCCCTGATCAAATCCCTGACTCTGAGGCTGTAAGCATCTCTATTGAAGAAACCAAACCTAGTCCACCACCTGCTGCCGAGGCCAAACCAAGCGCTCCACCGGTTGTGGAAATAATGCCCAGTCCTGTAGCTGAAACTAAAGCCAGCCCCACACCTGAGATTAAGAAAACCCCCGAGGAGGTCAAGCCGGATGCTCCCAAAGAAGAAGTTAAGCTTAGCCCAGCCCTGAGCTCTGAGCCCAAGGCTGGTCTGAGCCCAGCTGATCCAAAGCCTGCGCCCAGTCTGAGCCCAGCTGATCCAAAGCCTGCGCCCAGTCTGAGCCCAGCTGATCCAAAGCCTGTGCCCAGTCCGAGCCCGGAGCCCAAACCAGCTGCTCCTAAAGCCCCAAAAGCTGAAAGTAAGAGCGCCCTTACCCCCACACCCGAGCCACCTAAACCAACCACACCAGAACCCATCACCAACGGTGCACCTGAGCCAGGCCTGGATTCCAAGCCAAGCCCAGATCACACTGATGTTATCGGAGGCTTGAGTCCAAAAGCGGCTCCTCCTAAAACCCCGGAGGTGGAGCTGAAATCTGGAGGTGCCGTAATAGAGGATAGCAAAGACGACGCCGCGGCTGAGAAACCAACCACCACCTGAGATGTGCCCCTGCAAAAACACAACGGAAGCCCCACAGATCTACCACCACTGTAGACAATTGAACACCCCCAACCAAATAATGAAGACACCACTGAGGCTGGGGCGAGCGAGGGCTTTGGTTTAAACATGTCTAATGCCTGAATTACCTTCATAGTGGTATATCTCACTTGTCTATAACTAACATATAACCTTTGAGACTTTCTGATTCAGAAACACTTCACAAAACTAATAAGGTTTGTTGATTGTTAATCTTTTGAGTTGTAGGCACCTTTGCTGGTGTGTTTTTAGTTTTTGGGTAACTTCACAGTGAAACTGCCAGACTTCAAATGAAATCCTTTGCTGAGTTTACAACTAAACTGTTAACAACACATAAGGTCTTTTCTAACATATAGTGAGGTTTACAAGATTTTATCAAAACAAGAACAGAACGAGAATTTCTTATCTGACCTGAACTAACCATCCTTTACAATTTAGATGGTTAATTAGCTTGTGGATAAAACTGACAAAACAGGTGTAGCTATAACATGTGATGATATTATCTAGACTGGACATAATCCAAACAGAAATCAAAGCCCTTTTCTTTACACAGATCACATTCAGTTGGCATTTTGTACAAATGTGGATGTTAAATGCTTGTGCCTGTCCTCTGGCTTCAGAAACATCTGCAATTCACCATCACACACAACTAGAACTGCACTCTATTGAGGCTATTCCCCCACCAAGGCCAAGCAGTCCCCTTAAATTAAAACAGACCACAGCTAAGGCCACATTACGTTTCTCAGGTGCAGCTTGGTGGTAGTTTCTGGCTCTATTTGTTACCATACAGCAGCTGAAACAAACCTACACCGGTGAAACCACATTTAAATCAGCTAGATAAAGATTTTTATTTGGATCTGCATGAAATTACACATCTTGATTGATACTCACCCCTTAACTATGTCGGAATTTATTCATCAAGACCCATAAAGTCCTGGAATCTGACCTCTGATCCAGATCTACATCAAAATTGTATTTGTTCTTTGGTTCTTCTAAAATTGGATTACTCTGAGTGGAGTAAGAAAGCAGAAAATCCAGACACCATCCGCTGTATGTTGGGCCAGAAGGGAAATACTCAATCAAAGTGAAAGTTCAAATAGTTAGAATGTGCTTGGTCATTATCCTTCCCAACTTCCATGTCTTTATCGAGGCCTTTCTTTTATCTCTCAGTCATTCCTTCTCCAGCTTTCCTTTCCTTTCCCTTAATTCCTTTCTTTCACTTTCCCTTACTTTTCCTAATTTAAAACTTCTTAATTTCTTGATGTAGTTAAACTAGATATACTATTAAATATTAGATTTAGTTGTCAATGAAAAAGAGTAGATCTGTAGAGTAGTAACATTAGGACAAAGATTTAACATTTATAGCTAAAATCTGCAAAATTGTCCTATGAGGCCTTTGTCATTATCACAACATTGTGTGTCCAAAGTTTGCAGGTATGTGGATCCTCAGTTAACTTAACTGAATCTTAGTTAAACTCTTTTATGGTAACAAACAAAAGGAGGTATGCAGATACAGTGTTCACGAGTCAAAATGCATGTCTCTACCTCATGTTTAAAATCATGACAGTCCAGGTTTGATGCACAGAAATCAACAAAGAGCTTTTTGACCTTCTTAGAACAGCACAGTGAGACGACCCTGATAATTCAGTCTCACTATTGGTCGATGTCAAAACATTGTGAGCAGGCAACCAACTGGCCTTTCTCTGTGGCTTTTTCTTACCAGTAAATTACCATCAGGCGAGACGTGTCAGCATTTTTTCAAGCCATAACACGAGATGGGCTTCGATGTCAGATTTGATACTTAGATCAGTAGCTATAATACATAAAACTACCAAAAAAATCTAAATCAAGGTGCCTCAAATTAGATGAACAAACAGCATTAGACTTCCAGGTCAGTTTTATTAGAAATCAACAATAACAATTAAGTGATCAGATGATGATTAAATAACAGTGTCTCGTTTCCAGCCTGGACCTGTGAAGAAACCACAAACCGATTAAATGTTCTTTATATAAACACACACACGCACATAAATCTTGTACTTCTATTTTGACTCGTTGGCATTATGCCCTTACCCTGACCTTAACCTTCACAACTAAATGCCTACTACTTACCCTTAACCTAAACTTAACCTAAACCTTATGCTAAGCCTAATCCTGAGGCAAGCTTTAAACGCTCAACAGCCCTTTGAAAAAGTGAGAACTGAGCCAAATGTCCTCACTTTCTCAAAGTATGCCGGTAAGGTCTATGCTCAAAATGGTCCTCACAAAGACATAAGTACAAATACACACACTCACACATACACCCTCACACACATACAATCACAGGCACACATTCACACTCCAGCCTTGTAAATACTGCATGTGTACGCCACTTTAACCCCCTTGAAGCTGAATGTTTTTAGTGTATAGAACGGTTGTTGTATTATACTTGATAACAAAAAGAGAAAACTAATTTAAACCAAATCCAGAATATAGAATATATACACATAATATATGCTATTTAATATGCACTAACATATTGAACTAATTGAAGAGCCAAATGATGTAAAAAAATAAAACCATCAAACCTATTTTAGATCTTTTATCACCAGTCCAACCACACAGCTTACAGTATCTTCCACAGTATTTACATGTTGTATAACACATTTAACCTGCATCACTTACAGCACTGACTGCAGCATGACCACAACAAGTCCTGAACAACAGGCTTTTATCGTCCTCAACTCGTTTCTGTGTGATCAGAGGTGTGATGTTTTAATATTGCCATTATTGTGTGTGGAGGTTATAGTGTGATTAATTGATGCACGTATGTACAGTATGAGCGTGAATGATTTATGACCGTGTGTGTGTGTGTGTGTGTGTGTGTGGGATGTTTGTACAGAACTACCGCCCTCGTGTGAGCTTCTCCGTGTGTTGTGAGTACGGTTATTCATGTGCCTGCTTAAATCATGTCGCAGTGTGAAGATACACAAGTGTGAATGTGTTTAAAACCACAAAACACACACAAAAAAAAATGCAAAGGATAGCCTATTGTAACTTTGAGATATTTGAGTGATTCTCGTTTTATTTAGTGCCTGTTGGACAGTCGGCCTGTTCTCTGGCGCTTGTCGACACAGTTTTTCTTATAGGTAGAGTATCCACAGATGTAGGACGCTGTTTTCACACCCGACTGAACAAAGTGACATCACACATTGGCCGGATGTGCAGGAGATAAGTGACATATCGTATGAAAGTTGTTGAAAGCCAGGTTTTCAAGTTTGCCGTGTAGCTTAATGAGCGCTGAGGTGTGAGAGAGGGTGTTTGCCATTGATCCAGCCTGTGGCACAGCTCAGACTGTGTGAGTGAGGATCCCTGAGGGTCGAGTTCCGACGAGCGACTGACGAGAGGCGGCCGGTGCAGCATCTCCATGTTCCACCGTTATCGAAAGAATATTGTCCGTGATCGTCACAGCATGGGAGTGGTGGATAGTGCATCGGTGGGGAGAGCCTCTGGTTTGTCACCAGTATTTCAGAGACAGCTCCGATATAGTGGGAGAGGAGTGATTACATCTCACAGGTGCCAGAGGAATTCTGTTTTCATACCCACCTCTGACAACCCACTGTTGATACCACGCTGACCTCTTGCACAACGTGATTCGTCTGAGTGTCGTGTGACGTCCCTCACCTTCTCTCTCCCCTTCCCTTTTTGCACAACACTTCACACAGATGTTTTAATATAGAAAATATTTTTTTTTCTTTATTTCATGTGTAAAGGAATACTAAGAATAAACAAAAGATTGTGACGTTTGCTGTTGCCGTCGTCTTTTGTTCTCCGGGAGCGACAGGCTTGCAGAAGGACAGTCTGGTCTCAGAGCTGTCAGACTCCATCTCAGTCAGTTCTCTCACTTGGTGTCAGCCGTCGTTTGCTCTGAGTGCTGCTGCGCCTTTTTCACACCCCAGGTCCCATCAATGACATAACATGGCGGGGACATGTCACAGCAGATCGGGCGCATCAAAGATATTTATAAAGAGGTCAAAGGTGAGGTCAAAATGGGGTTCACACCTGCTCTGCACCCTGAAGCTCCAGGTCGCCTGTACAATACCCTTGTGCTTAATTTTCTTTAACTCTTATGCCAAGGCCCAACAGTCCCCTCATGAACCCACATTGAAATTCACTAGATCCAGATTATCCCAAAAATAATAATAACAAAAGAATATCTCAAAATCTTTTAACACTTTTTGTTGACAAGTGACAACAATGATCAGATAATAATTTAAACAGTTGCCAAATGTTTTTCGATCGATCAACTTACTAATTAAGTGACTTGTCATTCAGCTCTAGATCGGCTCCAAATGTAATAATGATTCTAGTTATAAAATGAACAGTTTGGACCAATCGGACCAGTCGTCATCTTAAATCTAGTGATAACACTTCTTTATCATAGTGAAGGTTCAAAAATCTGAATTGGTGCCGTGTTCTTTCCTTCATGTGCGTCACAGGGGTTATAGAAGGGGAGCAGAGGCACCATGACCGTTCCCATGGTGAAGGTGTAGATCGGTGCCATGGTAACAGCGTTATAGAAAGACACCTCCTCTTTTTCACAGTTTAAGAACACCCCGATGCGAACAAGACGGAGAGACACGGTAATTTTGGTGGGTTCTGGGTCGGTGCAGGCCAGGACGGATCCATTCTTCAGGGCCAGGGTCCAAATGCCACTGGAGGTGCCTGTGGCATCCATCTCCCCTCTTTGGACATCTTCTCGTGCTACACCCAGCCTCCAAGCTGTCTTACAACCCACCTCCACCTCCCAGTAGTGCCGCCCAGTGGTGAAGCCCTGATGACCCAGCACACAATAATAGTAGTGGAAGCGTCGTGGGTTGGGCTGGATATCGGTTGTGTCTTTGTCTTCCTCGAACCATACTGAGGTGTGAGACTGGGACAGGGACAGATTAGGGTGAGCTGTCTCAGGGTCTAAGGTCACTGATGTAATATCTGCGGGCAAACAGGGATTGAGTAAAATAAGTCCTGTTGTTTAGCATGAGCCGTGTCAGTACTGATGACATATACAGAAAATACACATACTTGGGTAGAGGCAGCTTTTCATACGCTTCCATATCCTGTACTGGATGGGCCCGACAAACTGACCAGAGCGCACCTCAGTGTCCACGTCCGCTGGAGGAACAAAGCTGACCTGAGACCTGTTGGGACAAAACAAGAGAAGGACTGAATGAGGGATGATAGGATATATACGCCCTGTAGTAAGTGGAAACGCAAAGCAGACAAACACATAAGATTAATGAGTTAGGAGAAAAAAACGGAGACAGTCAAATGGAAATTAGTTTGGCAACGACACACTTTGAGGAAATCTACCTTTTTATAAGATCTTGAATTTCCTGTAATGAGAGAAACAGTGGCTTTAAATAAATTTGAATTGATCCTCATCAATCGTCATAAAAGAAAGTACACAGCATTTTAAGACGTCCGGCCGTGAAACCCTCAAGAGACTTTTCATTAACACAAACAGACGTCTTCTGTTGCCAGCTGTCTTCTCAGCCAGAACGCTTCGTGCTGTCCGCCCCTATTTGCTGACTTATGCTCTGACTGCCGTTTGTCCTTTCACTTATAAACGAGAAATTGATTTTGACTTGCAAAATCAGTCGAGTCGACTGTTCGGTCAATCAATGCCCAGATAAGTGGTCAAATGAGTGCCAATGAAGAGCCGCAGAGTAATAGGGTTACCCGGGTGGGTCCCTTCAAGGTAAACCTGCAGGGCCACACTGTTTTTCAGTTTTCATAAGGAAGATGTTGCTCCATCTGCGAATCAGTAAAGCATCAATATATTCAAATCAATAAGACAAACTATATGTTGTCTCTGGATGTTTCCGTCCTCACTTTGAGCAGCGTGTTACTGTCCTCCTCGGCCAGTTTGCTGTTGAGCACCGTGATCGCTCCCTCCAGGTCTCTCGCTTGCGCTGCTATTTTCTTCTCTCTCTCCTTCAGCTGCCTCACTTGTTTCTGGCTCGACCTCCTCAGTCGCTCCACGTCTTTACACTCCTCCTCGTCCAGGAAGCGATGGAGGTTCTGAAACTCGGCTCTGATTTCTCGCTCCAGTTCATCAAACCTGCGCTGAAAGATGAAGGGAAAGAAGGGCAATAATTAAATCAGCAAAGGTTTGACAAAAATATTTTCAAAATTGGCCAGATCAGGTTCATTATGAATGTTTATTTTGTGTTAAACTTGAACTACTATAACATAATGATGCAGCAACGATACCTCTACTTCCAATGACTCAATGTACGTCTCTCTCTCTGCATCTCGGCATTCATCGGCCTCATGCTTGATTCTTTTAATAGCCTGGACAAGTTTTTGCTGTACACACAAACACACACAGACACACACACACACACACACACACACACACACACACACACACACACACACACACACACACAGAGGTGAAGAGAAAGAAAATTGGAGTAAAACAATACACATGCAACAGCTATGTTACAAATTTGAAGTTTCTTTGTCTATGAAATATGAACTTTCAAATAAAAGCACAGAGGAAATGTAAATCTCGTGTCGGTTGACCCACACACAGCAACAGGTGGAAACCATAAAACCTGAGACCTACCTTGTGATCACAGAGAAGACTTTTATTGTTATTGCTTTCGGTGGCTTTAGCGTTGTTTTGGTACATCCCCGTCTGCTGCAAAAAGTTCAAGACCAGAAATCAAAAGACACTATTGAGTAAGGGAAATTAAAGTGAGATGGATGAAGTGGAAGACTAGAAAACGTAGCTATACAGAGAGGGAGAGAGAGAAAGAGGGTGAGGAGGAAAAAACACATGCCAGCTACAAGAGAGTCAAGGACAAACGTCCAAGCATAAAATGAATGAGGGAGAAGCTAGTTCGCTAATCACCGCCTGACTTGAATATACGGATCCATAAAAGTAGCGGAGCGAGAGGGAGAGGTGGGAAGGAGGCAGGTGCCAGGAGGACTCGCTGGCTGGACGCCGGCTAGCAGCAACAATTTATGGCAGCAGACACACAAGAGTCTATTCCTGTCTCTGGAAGACAAAAAAGAATCTGGCAGTGGAGAGACACATTCAGTCCGATATAGTGTTTCATATCAGCAGTTGTTTTGCCTGGAAAGGAGACGATACATATTTATACATTGCTGCCGACTGTATATTGATGTTAATCTTTGCAAAGTTGCACTCTGATGTCTGGGGCTGTCAGAGGATCCAGAGCAGCAAAGCTAAATACCTGCTGTCATGGTTTTCTAAGATATGTTTCATACTTTCCAAAATATTCAACTTTTGTTCAGATCTCCTAAATCTTTCACCACTTTGAACCTCAACTACTTCAGCCAGAGGAGGTTCGGCTGCAACATCCACCATCAGGTTGTTCAAAGACAGACAAGCCCTGCTCCAAACCATAAAAGACAGATCATGGAGGACAGAACGCTGCAGCCAATGACTCTGGATCAGAAGGAGAGACCCCAGCTGGGCCCCAAGATGTTAAGGAACCACACCAAGGTCTGATCAGCCTGTGGTGGGCCTGCCTTAACATGGGCTCGATTAAAAGGCCAAATCACCCAATGACTTTAAGGTACAAAACTGTTGATGTCTCCCTGCTGGTTGTTGGCCACTTCATTATCAAGCTAGTGCGGAAGAAACCTTAAGTGTAGAGGAGGTTTCACCATCTTGTCCTATGTTTTTGTTTGTTGTTTTTTTAATCGGCACTTTAAAGATAAGCTTTAAACGGCGCCTTAAGATTTTCAGTAAGTAAAGTTTCATTCAGCTTTTTGAAACGTTGATGCAATTTTAGAATTATTGCAGTTTACATTTGTATGCCATTCCCCCCCCCCTCCCCCACAGATGAAGTTTATAATGTGGGGTTAGCTTCACTTTGTTCAGATGCCAGCTAACCCATGGCCCTTTCTTCAGAAATTGTGTTTTTCTTGTTTCCTAAAAGGATGCTGGTTAGCTTGTGCAGGGTTTCATCCAAGCACAATTCTCCTTTCTTTTCTGAACGACCTTTTGTCTGTCCACTTATCTAATCAGTTTTTTATATATATATATATATATATCTACCTCTTTCTTTGTCTCTGCCCGTCTTCCTCCCTCCCCTCACACAGAGACACACACACAGGGGGGGTCTGGCTGTGGGCGCATGCACTGAGGCAGCATTACTCATCTCTGCAAATGTTCCTCATCTATAATTCACAGTGCTGGGTCCTGACAAGTGACTGTGCTGAGCTAAGGTTGAGCTGAAAACTCAGTGCACCACAGAATGCGGCAGGTGGAGGGTGAAGCTGGCAGGATGATTCAATAAAACACAAAGGGCTGCTGCATGAAGAAGCATGCCCAGTGATTCCTGCAGCTGTGAATCAGTGTCTGCCTTAATATTCTAATGTCTGAATTGTGTGTTTTATACAACCATATAATATCAGTACATATATGTACAACATTATTATTCAACCAATGCTGTACTCATGCATATACCATTGTCCACGAGCAGCTGCCAGTCCAGCCAGATGTGTCTGAGATTTCCTCTTCTTCAACTATAGTCCTTGGTCAGCAGGTACATGATGTCAACTCTGAAAAGCTGGAGAGGAGAGACCCCATTTTGTCTGTGGTGAAAAAGACACAAAATGCAAAAATGTTCAAGAGATTTTTAAAACCTCCCCCTGCCAATGAAGTACCCCAGGGTTTTCATAAGAGAAAGAGTATACAAAACTCTCAAGTTTCATTTGCCATTTGCATGTTGGTATGTGGATGAGAAGAAAAACGGTTGAATTAGTAGCGTATTAGTATTAAACTTTTATATTGTACATAATAGCACGGCATTAGTATCCGACTTTCGAGATCGTACATTATGTATAGTATTAATATTCGACTTTTTTATATCGCATGTATTAGCACTGCATTATTATTCAACCAGCAGAGGAACCCAGCAGCCAGCAGGGGGCAGCCACAGGACATCACATGGAAGCAGCAGCAGACTACTTAGAAATTAAGCAGCAAAGATCCAGGGATTTGTTGTTTTTGTAGATTCGTGCAGTAGTGAGGCCTCACCTGGTCTGTGCATGAAGCGGAAGTCAACCTGAGAAGCTAAACTTGAAGGAGGACATCCAGAGGGGGACAGAGAGACAGCTCACCTTCAAAGTAAAAGTTCAGGAGGCCGGAGGTTTGATTTGATTAATGAGTAATGAGTGACCCTTACTCCTTGTGCTAGTTGATGGGAAAAATATATCATTTATTTGATCACTGAATAAAAACTAGAAGGTTTTGCATGAATTTTCAGAATTAAATTAAATTAAATTAAATTAAATTAAATTAAATTAAATTAAATTAAATTAAATTAAATTAAATTAAATTAAATTAAATTAATCCTGCGCAGTCCGCTTCTGCGCAGGGGGTAAATGAATAATACAATTAAATAAAATTAAAAACAAATAAATAAATAATAAATAAAAAATAAATAAATAAAAGAGCATGTCAAAAATTCCGTGCATGTCAGTGCTCTTGCCCAAAAAATACACAGAAAATATTACTTTTGTGTTTCTCTCTGAACGAATTTGTATAAGAACATAAATATAGAAATTATGAATTTCAAACATACAAACACTGAGATCAAAACAGGTGCAGCTTCATAGATAAATGAAAACAATATGCAAAAGAAAGAGACAAAATTATTACAATTAAATTAAGAATAAAAATAGTAAATTTGAAATTAAAAGGGCTACGGTTTATTTTCTAAATTACATTTAAATAATGCAGTTTAAACAAAGGTCCGCCCATGATCGAGTCGCATGACACTGACGTCACGATAGTAAACAAGAGCATGTCGCACAGACCAACTCAAGCTAGAGGTTTGGGTGTTTTTTATAAACATTCGCGGTTTTATTATCAGTCGACTTTGTGTTCCTACATTTAAAATAACTCTGTTTATTTGTCTCTGTGAGAGCAGCAGTTCTGTGTCTTCAGCCAGTTAGCCATGCAAGCTAACGTTTAGCTTTAGCTTAGCTTGTGTAGCATGCAGCTCGTTCTCACACATGTCGCGATGCTGAGTGGTTTCTCTCCACTAACAGACCTTTAGAATTCTTATATAAATCTACAGATGTGACTCACCGTTTGTCTGCTGTGTTTCAGAAATGAACGGCCAAGCGGACGTGGAGGTTGACTACAAGCGCAAATACAAAAATCTGAAGAGGAAATTAAAGTTTCTGGTTTATGTGAGTGTGTTCACGAGCGTCGTTTTCAGCTTTTAAAACAAACCCACAGCAGTCGTTTCTTATCTGCACTGTTTGGTTTCCGGTTGCAGGAGCAGGAGTGTTTTCAGGAGGAGCTGAGGAGAGCTCAGAGGAAACTGCTCAAAGTATCCAGAGACAAGAGGTGACTTGATGTTGTGTGTTTATATAAAATCAAATATGGATGTGAACAAGTATCGTGTGAAAGCAGCAAACAATAATCTCATTCACGTGTCCTAGCTTCCTTCTGGACAGACTGCTGCAGTATGAGAGGATAGATGAAGACTCCTCAGGTTGGTGTGAAAACATTTCATTGTGTTATTATACAGTTATTGTATGATACATATTTATTTGAATACTTGTTTTACCCAGTATTGTATCTACTGTGCTGCCGGATCAGGTTTTCTTCTTCTACGTTTCAGATTCAGAGGCAACAGTTTCTTCAGACAACAGTGACGCAGAAGGGCCCAGAGAGAGAGAAAGAGACAGGGAACGAGACGGGGTTAAAAAGTACGTTGGGCATTTTAACACAACATTCAGATGTTAGATTCGCTGCCTCAGGTTCATGCATAATTTTCAATGATAAATCATTGCGTGCATATAGATAGATTGGTCTCTTTAAACCCGCTGTGGTAAACATAATCCTGTCAAATGCATCGCAGTGACAAAACTGAAACCTTAGAAATGTTGGGTTTGGTAAAGGTGTTAAGAGAAATCCATGATTTGTTTTAAAAACCTTTAATATGCATGTGAATAGATGATACCTTTTACAGACTTACCGTTTTAGCGTTTGGCCGATAAAAATCCAAACATCACAGACACACAGGTATCGGAAGTTGATCAGCCTTATAGGCTCCTGTACAATAGTTTGCTATAATCGATGAATTAAACTGACACTTAAGTCGGACTTAAGCAGGTCAAAGTTACATCTAAACAAGATAATCCTCTTGTTTGATGCCAGTTTAATCTTCCCGAGGGTCTTTCTCTGCTATTTTCTGACCATGAACGCCCTGAACCACATTTTTTTTTAAAATAATGCTGTTATTGTTTACCTCACACAATGAGTTTAAAAATATTCCTATACTCTTTTCAGGCGGAGAAGCAGTCCTGGGGCGTGTCTTCCTTCCTCCTCCTCCCCTCATCTCTCCCTGCTGTCCCGTGCTGGTGTTAATCCTCTGCAGTCATCAGGCTCCGGACCATACCTCAACACTGTGAGTGCCCATCCTGCTTTTTCATATCATATTGCTCCCAACAACAGTAACACTGCAGCCATTGCCACCTCCTCATGAGCAAACATAATCCCTGTTTTAATGCATTACTTATATGATTTTATAGTTTTGTCATTTTTATTCATAAATCTGTTTTATCTCTTCCTTTGTTTTTTCGTTTTCTGTCTACAATGGCTTCACTTTCCTTGCATTGTTCATTCTTCTGTGTATGTTTTTATGTTTGTGTGTTATTGTATGTTTGTGTGTTATTGTGTGTCCTTCATGTTTATTGCCTGTGGGCACATGTGGTCATTTGGCAAATTTGGGCCTGCATGTGTGTTGGGCAGATGCCCTTCCCACCAGAGTATTTGGCTCCTCCAGCTGAACGAATGAAGAAAGAGAGAAAAACAAAGGCGCCAAAAAACAAGAGAGATCCTACGGGGAAGGTGAGAGAGGAGATCAGAAATATGGGATATTCAGAGATAATCATAATGACAATAAAGACATATTTTCTAATTACTTCAAAGATAATGTGTATTAAATGTGCCACTAATTCTAGAGAACAGTAGAGTAGACCAGTAGCTCATATTTTGGTTACAATATACAGTTTATGTCCATGTAGACGGTAATCTTAAGCATGTGCTCTTATGTTCTTCTGATATACAAAATCTCTCTGATAGTTAAAACAGTTTATCGGTGCCTTATTGATCATTACACACTATCGCCTGTAATCATGACATTTCAGGACACTCATGTTGTCGAAGATTTCATACACAAATCACTTGAGGCAAGTTTGTCCCCGTGCTGAATTGACCACGTGGACAATATCTTTATAATTTCATATACATGCTGCATGCTTCCTTTTAATCTGGGATGCAGTGATCCATCCATCCCCCTCTTTCCTTCGTCATGTCTTCATCCCTCTCTCTACTGCTCATAACACTTATGCTTCTCTCTGACCTCCACAGGTCGTTGCCCCAATGGCAGCTAATTACCCATCAGCCCCTGCGGCCCCTGCAACAGCCAGCGGCCCCTTCAGCTGGGTTCCCAGACAGATGCTCAGTGGAGACGCAGCTGAGGAGGAGGGGGACAGTGACTTGGACAGCGACCGAGGAGATGAAGACAGGGGGGAGGGAGACGAGGCTGAGTTAGTAATTGACATCCCAAATGAATGAGTGTGTGTGCATGTGCGTGTGTGTGTGTGTGTGTGTGTGAAAGTGTATTTATAAGCAGGGGATGAAATCAAAAGACATAACTTGACTGGAAGTATTTCTGTTCTCAGCAGCCCACATTTTCAAAAGTGAGCCAAGCTCCCTCTGGTGGACTTTTGCTTCACTGCAGCATGGCTGTCCAATATTCATATATCATGAATTTAATTTGTGATAAAAATGCAGTTTGTGAGCTGCCACCATGATGATTGGATATTTATGTTCTCTGTTTCCACTTGGTCTTTCTTTTGTCTAAACATTCTAGTAATGCACAACAATGATCCCAACTAGGTGTGTCCTTCCAACAGGAATTGTGTGTTCAACCTTCCACCGCAGACTGGGAGTTGTTAAAGTAGCTCATGAAAACTGTGAAAGTGGGATACAAAATGTGAGTGTTTACTTGGTCCACATCGTTTTTTTACATCTGTCATTTGAACTATCATGTTGAGGATTATGTCTTTATCATGATGTTGCTATAATACTGCTGTGTTTCCACCTAAAATTGTAAAAGCAAATACGTTTTCCTTGATATTGAATATATACTATTTTTGCACCCATTGAACTCTGCATGTCAGAGAATAAAATGCAGATTTTCTCATATAAGTTGACTGTTTTTTTTAAGGTAAAATATGTCAGATTTCAGTTAGATTCTTCTGACAAAATGCTTAGTCAGTGTTTGTGTCAAAAGATGTGATCATTGCACCATTAAAAAAGTTTTAAACAAATAAGAAGGCAGGATGCCCCACCCATGAGCTTCACACCCTAAAACTCTCATACCAGAGCTTCAGCCTGTGAATCATACCACTCGACTTGTCTGTGGGAATTGTGTGCAGGATGTGTGCACTGATAACATTCATTCTTATTCATATGAATATAAACTAGGCTCATGTTGGTTATTGCACAGGATTGTCTTTGCTTGCTTCTGCAGAGGAATCCTGATGCAAGCCCAGGGGTACGTTTGGCTCATTTTTGCCATAAATCAGACGCAACATGAACTCAGCCTGGCTGAAGTCCACCTCTTCAAGATGTCAAAAAAGAGAAGCGACGGTTATTTGTCTGTTCATTCCTACACAGGAGCAGGTTACAGGATAAAACGCCACTAGCTGTTTTTGTCACATAACCATTTTGCAAAGAGCAGTTGGTGCTAACATCGTGTCCCAACAGGCATGTGTCTGACTGAGGGAGATGAGCTGCAATGAAAGGCATGGCATTTTGTGTGGGAAGTCAGATTTCAGGGATCGCAGCACTGTGTGACAGGGTGACCCGTGACTGATGCTGTCAGGATTAGGCTTTAATGAGGGTTTCATGAACAGACGTTGTTCATTGCCGAGCTCAGTTGCTCACATTTTATCTGGAGGTACAAGTTAGAGCTTCTGCTTGTTTCGGAGCATGTCTAACCAGCTCTTTGACATAATAGAGTCGACACTGTCAGATATCTCTCACCAAGAATAATGGACAACAGGAACGTGTTAATCGAGTGACTTGTGTTGTATAGAAACCATTGTTTGGGAATGCAGACCTACAGGTACTTGACAGCTTTGAGTGGGTGTTGGCTTGGCTTGTGTGCCTAACAGCAAGGGGATTTAAAGGTGTAGCCATAGAGAGAGTGCAAGGGAGGGGTGAAGTGGAGGTACAGCGAGAGGGAGAGGCAAAGAGGGTGGAACTGACAGAGGGGGGGTGAAGTTGTCAGGGAAAAGGAAATGAAGTAGTAAGCAAGATAGTGCCTGCAACACAGAGAATAGCTGACATTAAGAGAAGACAGACATGGCTGGAGACAAACTGGAGGAGAGAGCAGGGAGCGAGTGAGGAAAACAACAAGAGATCAGCAGCCAACCTTGGCCACCTTATCTTTTCCATCTATATACGGAAATCGCTGGATAATTTATAAGCCTCTCCCCCTGGCTCTGTGTTATTGAGTGTGTCGGAGAGAGTGGGAGAGAGAGAGAGAGAGAGGGGGATTTGCTGAGCTCACCACCACCATGCTGTGTCCTGCTGCCGTCAGTGCAGCTGCTGTCTGGCTGCTGGCCGTGCTGGGCCCGGGCCTGTCTCTTACAGCTGAGGAGAACGCCGAGCAGGGCTTCACCCGTTGCAGCGACTGCTTCTACAGACAGACACCCCCCCGGGGAACCTCTGCAGGGCCGCTGCTGCACCCACTCTGCCACACACTGCCCGGGAGACAGGCCTTTGCCACTCTGTCCAAACCAGCCTGTGACACAGCTGTCTACTCTGCCTTCCATCTCAGGCACGGATGGACAGAGGAAGAGGAGGGCGAAGAGCTCCTGGTAAGAACACGTTTAAAGTGATACTATGTCTTTTTGAATAATGGTATTTAAGGAATGACGTACATTTAGGAAAAACATGTGACCTTTTGGGCTCCCGGCCCTCTCCTTATTTGGGCACCGTGGCACCATTAACTACCTAAATGTAGCAATAAAGTAAACCAACCAAATGCAACAGTAACCTCCATTTCTTTGCTGAACAAGTTATTTTACTTGACACTTTAAGTCTATTTAGTTAATTATGTCTTTCTATCTTCAAGATTTTGAACACAAGTAGAGTGTATAGCTTTTGGCTGTTTCATGGGTACTTTTACTAAAACCTCTAATACTGCTTGCATCACTGTACTAAACATAGTCAGCTCTGGTAATTTACTGCAAGATCCACACATTTGGAAAACAAGAAACCATCCGACAAATCTGAATTTTTGTACAAGAAAGGACCTTTTTCAAACATAAACATTTGAAATCTTGCATAATTATCTGCAACATTGGAACATTGACAGTAAAAAGCAGTGATACATATTTCAACTTATCATTTGTAGATACAATACTAGCTCATGTATCTCAAAGGTAAAACCATGAATTATAACTAGTGTACATTTGCACTCATACCTTATAAATTGGTTGTGATTATTTTTTCTTCCAGTCAGAAGAGGAAAACAACATTAAAGCAGCAGCACCAATTCTCCTCAGAGGAGGTGGGGATCCATCTCATTCCGTCTCCCCCTCAGACTCGCCTCTGCAACACTGGGACTCAACGGTCACAACACTGGTTCAGTCAAGCATCAGTCCTCAGTGCAGCACTTTAGAAGGAGATCTCTACATCCTGACCGGGGCGGGGGGTCTCAGGGCGGCCGAAGATGGAGATGAGGAGTGTCAGATGGGGCCACTGTGGTCTGCAGTGTGCTGCGCTGGCCCAGAGGGGAAGGGTGGCTTCAGCGTGGGGTTAATCAGAGAGACATCAGCAGGGGACAGGCAAGTGAGCCTGAAGGAGCTGGAGGAGCTGCTGGGAGTGGAAGAAATGTTCTCTGAAGGCTGTGGAGGAGCAGGTGTTGAGACTGTTGGAATTCTTGTAGGTCTTCAGGGCGAGGAGAAGCCTGAAAATGTAGAGGAGATGGATGTGGATGCTCCTGGCGAAGGGACGAGAGACACAGATGTGGACTCAGACACAGCTGGTCCAGACACTGAAGGGGAGACTAATCGTCAAGACACTGGAGCTGAGAATATTCGTCAAGACGCTGAAGCTGAGACAAACCGACAAGACGCTGAAGCTGAGACAAGCCGACAAGACGCTGAAGTTGAGACAAATCGTCAAGACGCTGAAGTTGAGACAAATCGTCAAGACACTGAAGCTGAGAAAAATCCTGATGCTCAGCCAGAGGAAGCTGCTGAAGTTGCACAGGAAGCTTCAGCAGATGCAGTGGAATCAACGAGCAGCAGTGAAGAGCAGGGGGACGTGAGGCGTTCAGGAGCCGTCACATCAGAGTCTCCTGACTCTTCAGCGGACCAAGAGACTGCGGACGATCAGGAGACAGACGCAAATTCCACCAGCACTTTGGTCTACATCCTCTCCACCACCATTTCCATTCTCAAAGCTCCACTGCACCCTCTGATCTCCAGAGTCACAAAGTTCCCTGGACAGGTGATTCAATTTACTGAACAAAACAACGTGTACTGAATTTCATTTAAACTTGAACGTGTACTTAAGTAATTTTGTATTACACTTCCATTAGTTTGAGGGATTAACAAGAAACTGATTTTTTAAAAATAAGTTGAGATGTACCTTTTATACCCCACAATGAAGAGAATTGTTGCACCAACCTTAAGATGACTTCCTCTACTAACACAAATGAATTAAGTTTGTGCAAATAAAAATTCACAAGCTATGTAAACACAATTAATAACTTTAATTTAGGGAACCAATTTTCCTTTTTCAAATTTTGGTTATTATAATAACTTTATAATTACAAAATAATGGATAAGAATTGCTTATGATAAAGTTAAAATGAGGAAAAGTTTGCAAAAGACAATATCAAAAGTGAAATGCAAACGTTATTCATCATTTCTTTTCATTCATTAATTTCAGTTTTTTTTCCGATAACAAGGGATATTTTTTGTCAGGCTTAATGACCGAAAACGCAGAGAACTGAGCTTATTGTTGTCACTTTTCCTTTTTAAGATTTTAACCACAGTTTCACAGTCATTTAGTCAAATCTCCTCATTCCAGTCTGTGGGTGGAGTAGAAAGGAATGAGGTCTGGTCAGAAACAGGTGTAACTCAGAGTTCTTGAAACTCCCTCAGGTATTTTGGTCATTGCATTATTCACACCTTTTTATCTCACTTTAAAAATGAACCTTTTTCTTTCTCGATTCAGGTGAGCTATGTCCTTCAGGAGGACCTCGGAGTTCTCACTGCGTTGCCCGGAGACACCTACTCCCTGCTTCACCTTGTGACCTCTGACCTCTTGTCCTGGATGGGCTCAGCTGCAGATCTGCTGCTGGGTGTTGGGGAAACCGGTGTCGACAATGTCTACTACTGCACCTCATCCATGCTGGGAGCCCTGTACAGCCACTGCCACACTGGCGTCACCGGCGTGGGGACCCTGGCCGGGGACACGGTGGGGGTAGTGGGCGACGCGGTGGATAATGCTTGGTGGGTGACTAAGTTCTTTGGAGGGCGGCTGTGGGAGCACAGCGAAGGTTATGTGGGCACAGTGGCGACAGAGATGGGCGGTCAGGCCATGGCTGTAGGTGGAGGGTTTGGGAAGCTGACATGGAGAATTGGAAACGCAGTGTGTCATGTGTTTGGGCTGGCAGGGGGAGTCGTTATGGAGATTATGAATTTGCTCATTGGTGCAATGAGAGAGTCCTCTGGGCAGGAGGAACAGACCTTTTCATAGGTTTTCTTCAAGTTTGGTTTGCAAATTTCTGCAGCACAAAAGTAATAGTTGTTGATGTCATTTGATGCCTTAGTTGTTATAGATGGATTGCCACATGTGAATTGTAAACTTCTTCCTATGGGGGCTAAGTGCTTTACAATGTTTTGCCTCCAATTTACACACTCTCATACACCAATGATGGCAGAGCTGCTACGCAAGGTGCTTGCCTGCAATGGGGGTTTAGTGTCTTGACCAAAGACAGGAAGAGCCGGGGATCGAACCGCGAACCCAGTGGACAATCCGCTATATCACACAGCAACACAGCCTCCCTTATAATGTCGATACACCTCACTGTGGAAATCTGGCTGTTCAATAATCTACTGTATTTGAGAGCTGTAAAAACACACTGTGCACACTGTTCTTTTGGATGTAATTGTTCAGGGCGATTCTTGTATGATACTTGTTGCATGTATACATTTGAATAAAAGAAATGGCTGGTCTACCAGTGTAACATGAACCATTTCATCTTTGTTTATTTATTAGTATCTTTCTCTGATTCGGGACTGGAATGTAACTACTATATATATTTACACAATTACTCTAATACTTTAAGACTTTATACCACTACTCCACAACATTTCAGTTTGAAAGAATACAGTTACTAGTTACTTTGCTCATTTACTCATTTACACCATCAGTTTAGAAAATATGACATATTGTTACAGATTAAACTACAAATAAGAATGTAAGGTATTTAGAATAAGCAGCTTCTCCAACTCAATGAAGAGCAACAATTAAAGCTAATTAATATAATGATACAAGAATATAACAATCATATCATTATTTTTCTTCACTATAAAAACCTGTTCGCTTATTGATATAAATACATCTGGCTGAGAAGGACTTTTCCTTGTAAAAGAGTATTTCTACAAAGTTGCATGCTTATTTTGCTGAAGCAAACCATGTGATTACAGTAAGTTAAAATGTTCATGTACTTTTATGAATATTTCCATTTCCATAAATGGTCCATCTCTACTTTATTTATTTTACATGCAAAAATTATATCTTTTGATATAGGATATATTTTTTTAAATGAGACAAACATTGAAGACTTATTTAAAAATCCATCCTCAGCTCTTACATACTCACCATACTAACATGAAAGCCATATTAATAATTGTTCAAGAGTAAATATTATAGATGACTTTCTGCACAATAAATTATTTTATCTTTAATACGTTTGACGGATATTTAATTATCTTTTGTTAATGACACCAAAATAAATGCCGTGTTTATTTTTTACACCACATGTTGATGTTGTTGCTTTATAGTTTAAAAATAATCAAACTTTAACAGACTTCCGTTTGTTGACGGAAGTAGCGATTGAAACCCGGAAGTCGTGTCTTGCATCAGGCGAAGGAGGCGGAGAGAACTCATGTGGCTCAGTCGTGTCTGCTAACCTAAGCTGACGTCTCATTCAAAGGTATGGAGAACAAATTATGATCGTTTTCAGCACCGAGCCATATGTATTTTTAAAAATTGTTGCTTAGAACAACTTTGAAACGAAGACTTTTTGCATAAAGACGCGTTAAGCTCATGGTTTGTACCAAAGTCGTTGTTTAGTTAGTGGCATTAGCTAAAGCTAACTAGCCTGTTAAGGACTTCTTGTTTTCAGGCTTTGACAGTGGAAGGAAACCGACTCCACAGAAAGTGAAACCAGCTGAATATCGTAGCCATCGTCTGACACTTTGAAACGATGTCGTAGAACGAACATTGATTTCTTAAACACGTTTAAACCAGTTTGTTTACACATCTTAAAACCTTCTTTGGCGTCGCCTGAAATGTTAAATTACACAAACACACCCACCATGTTATTATTAACATGCCAGCCATATTTGTTTTGCAGAGCTGGCAGCACAAGGAAAAATAACTGAGTCAGAGTCATCAGTGTTCACCATGTCCATCCTTTGTGTTTCTCCACCAGAGATGGCCGCTCTCTATGTGTCCCCTCACCCCGATGACTTCAGGAGCCTTCTGGCCCTCCTGGCTGCAGAGTTCTGTCCGACCTCTCGCCCTCGGACCATCACAGAGGACCCCCCTGCGTCCCTGAATGTCCGCTCCAGACCCAGCCTGGTGCTGGGAGCCGGGGACGGGGGGGACTCTGTCCTGAGCGGTGCCAGCGCTGTGGCCTGGTACCTGGCATCTCAGGGGAAGAAGGCTGGTGAAGATACCAAACAACAGAGCCTGGTGTGGCAGTGGCTCAGCTTTGCGGACAATGAGCTCACTCCTGTGTCCTGTGCTGTGGTCTTCCCGCTGATGGGGGTGATAGCAGTGGATAAGAAGGTGAGAGGACTATCCAAATTCTTACTGTGGAACTGATCAGACCTGGTATAAACATCTGTCCTGAGAGATCCCATCACAAGTGCACAGCATTAAGGACATGCCTTTTTACACCTGGAGTCAAAATGTGTCCTGAATGTGTCTCCTGTGATCGAATCTTACTTCCCTTCCCTATTTGTAAAAGAAAAATTCTGTGTGCAACGACAAAATTGTTGTTTTTTCCAAGTCCACATAGACAGGTGTGGCAGAAGTCACTGTGTTTGTGTGGGTGTGTCAGTGTGTGTGTCAGAGCAAGTAAGAGAGGAAGATAGAGAGAGTTGAGTCAGGAGGAATTCAATTAATCTTTGACCAATTTAAGAAAAGTATCATTCAATATGTGATTGTCAGTGTTGAAATTGTGCTGGTGGCTACAAACCAAAGTATGAGCACTAAGAAGAGAAAAAAAAAACAGATTAATTATCATTCATCTTCATTTGTGGCCCAGGACAGATCAGTTGCCGGACAGTGAAAACAATGTGGCCACACAGACCAACTCTGAACATAGTTTGAGTGATTGTAGCTCAGGACACATTCAGGATTCGGGTGCATTCAGATCTGTACTTCTCAGGACAGATGGTCTGATTGGGGTCATAGACATTTGAATGATATTTTTCTGGGGAGATGAGATGATGAGACTGTTTGACTTGTGCATTCTCAGTTGCAGCATAGCTCTCGTGCAGAGCTGCTTCGCGTTCTTAAGGTTCTCAATCAGGCACTGGAACCCAGAACCTTCCTGGTGGGAGAGAGCGTCACCTTGGCTGACATGGCTGTAGCTACAGCTGTTCTTCTACCTTTCAAATATGTAAGTATGCTGTGCAACATGTTGTTGTGTTACCGGTTGTCCCACATAGTTGCTTATTGTCTCCTAGCCTGATATCTTAGTTTGAATAAATCAGCCAATCATATTCTGATCATTAGGGCCCAAGCACTGACTTCAAAGGTCAGGTGAGACCCTATTGAAATTGTAAGGATTATTATTATTCAGGCAAATGAATTGGCTTTTTGAGGGCTTTACCATGCTCAACTTCTTAGCAAAATTTGCAGAAAGTTAGAAAGTGGTGAAAATGTATGTAATCTGGAGGAATTTTCAATGGGCGTCGCAAAATGGCTCAACGGTGCCCCCCGAGACCCCCGGAATGTGTTCACATTGACCGATCTTCACAAAAATCGATACACAGGTGTATCATGACCAGACAAACAAAAAACGTCTTAGGTGCGATTGGAAAAACACAACAGGAAGCCTGCTAGTTTGCATTTAGTGGCCATTTTGGCCATATTTCACATTTTTTCTCTGATGTACTTGTACCAGGGTTTTCATCGGATCAACTTCAAATTGAGATGAGTGTCATCACAACAAGATGGAGATAAAAACTGACTGACGGATTGTTTTTTTCGTCACACGGTGTGACCGTGGCGTGGCGTCAAAGTTTGATTACACGCCATTAAAACACGATGTTCTGTAACGCGGACACACATGGACCATGAATCCTTAGATTTCAGTCTTCCTAGATCAAAGGAAACTTTATTTTTAGGGCCCGAGCACTGACTTCAAAGGTATTAGGTGAGACCCGGTGTCAGGTGAGACCCTATTGTAATTGTAAGGATTATTATTATTATTCAGGCAAATGACTTGGCTTTTTGAGGGCTTTACCATGCTCAAATTCTTACCAAAATTTGCAGAAAGTGGTAAAAATGTACGTATTCTGAAAGAATTTTCAATGGGCGTCGCAAAATGGCTCAACGGTGCCCCCCGAGACCCCTGGAACGTGTTCACATTCACCGGTCTTCACAAAAATCGATATACAGGTGTATCATGACCAGACAAACAAAAAAGTCTTAGGTTCAATTGGAAAAACACAACAGGAAGCCTGCTACTTTGCATTTAGTGGCCATTTTGGCCATATTCCGAGCACTGACATCAAAGGTCAGGTGAGACCCTATTGAAATTGTAAGGATTATTATTATTATTAGGGTACGAGCACTAGGGGTGGGAATTGGCAAAAATGTGACTATTGAATAGTATTGCGATATTTGGGCCACGATTCAATAGTATTGCGATTCTGCGATATGTTGCGATACTGCAAGTATTGCGATTCGATTCTGCGATATATTGCGATTCATGTCCCCCATATTATTGAAAGGCATTACAAGAAATGAGGAAAATAAGACTGCTCAACTCACTTTAAATGTCACATTTAATTCTGTGAACAACATAGTCTTCTCCACATTAACTGAAGTGCAAAAACTAAGAAAGGGTAGTGCAAAAACTTTGTCCTTGAACATTCAGGACACAGGACCTTTGTAATTATTTTCTGAATAGGAGACCTCTCACATGAACACTGAGCTCCTAGCACATAACTTACAATTATTTAAATACAATACAGTAACATAAAGCAGACATAATAGAGTAACATATACCTGAGAATAATCATATAAATAAGAGTAACTTAGAGCTTCAATCAAATTGAGAAAAATAAAAAAATGTGTACTACTAGAGTCCAGTCCAGTTGGCTGCAAGGTCATGACCCAAAATGTTAAATTCATTTGGGAATATTGGCATTTTTGTTCAGAAAAAAGAGTTGGTCAACCTGCTCATATGTTAGAGTGCTCCTCTGGGCCGTTACTATATCTCCTGCAGTGGAGAACATCCTTTCCGCATACACACGAGGTATCTTTTAAACTCTGAAACTCTCCTCGTCATGCTTTGCCAGCCAGGGGCTGTTACATATACTTTTTTATTTTTTTATTTATTTTTTTAAATATTGCAATACTTTGTGCTACAGTATCGATATAATCGCGGGCGCAAAATATCGCGATTCTTAACAGAATCGATTTTTTCCCCCACCACTACCGAGCACTGACATCAAAGGTCACGTGAGACCCTATTGAAATTGTAAAGATTATTATTATTCAGGCAAATTAATTTGGTTTTTGAGGGCTTTACCATGCTCAAATTCTTACCAAAATTTGCAGAAAGTTAGAAAGTGGTGAAAATGTACGTATTCTGAAGGAATTTTCAATGGGCGTCGCAAAATGGCTCAACGGTGCCCCCCGAGACCCCTGGAACGTGTTCACATTGACCGGTCTTCACAAAAATCGATATACAGGTGTATCATGACCAGACAAACAAAAAAGTATGTAGGTGCAATTGGAAAAACACAACAGGAAGCCTGCTATTTTGCATTTAGTGGCCATTTTGGCCATATTCCACATTTTTACTTTGATGTAATTGTACCAGGGCTTTCATCGGATCAACTTCAAATTGAGATGAGTGTCATCACAACAAAATGGAGATAAAAACTGACTGAGGGATTTTTTTTTCGTCACACGGTGTGATCGTGGCGTGGCGTCAAAGTTTGATTACACGCCATTAAAACACAATGTTCTGTAACGCGGACATACATGGACCATGAATCCTTTGATGTTGAGCCGCAAACAAAAAACTCCACTCCTGCAGTGTTAGTCTTCCTAGATCAAAGGAAACTTTATTATTATTGTTCTTGTTCTTTTCAGGCACTGGAGCCGTCGGACAGGAAAGTCTTGAACAATGTTACCAGGTGGTTTACAACCTGCATCAATCAGCCACAGTTTCTGAAGGTGTTTGGGGAGATCACTCTGTGTGAGAAGATGGTTCCTGTCACACCGAAGACAAACGCTGCTACAGATGCTAAACCTGCTAATGCCAGTCCTGCTGCTGACTCTGCCGAGGCCACAGCTAATGGTCAGGAGGCTCTGTGCTACAGTAAATGGATATTTATTTATTTTTTGTAAACATCAGTCTGATTATCCGGGACATTATCTTCCTCAGGTCCTCCAAAGACAGAAGCTCAGTTGAAGAAGGAAGCAAAGAAGAAAGAAAAGATGGAAAAGTTCCAACAGAAAAAAGACGTGGAGGCGAAGAAGAAGACACTGCCACAAACAGAGGTAAAGATAACTGACAAAAACAGAAGAACATTGGTGCAAGTTTGAAAACGTAAATATGGACAGAAATTGATTAAACATGGGTTGCTTGATAGCGGTTTGTGTATGTACTGTTTTATCTTTCTACAGAAAAAAGCCAAACCTGAAAAGAAAGAATTGGGCGTGATCACATACAGCACCCCCACTCCTCCCGGGGAGAAAAAAGGTGATTAATCACAATGGGAACTGGGATTCTATGTAATAGAGATATACACTCAACATCACTGTGGTGGGAGGCTGCTATGGTCACTACATCGACTGGAAAACAGAATCATTCAGCCTCTAAAAGACATTAACTTCTAAGAGAGCTGCTGTGCAGATGATTGCACAAATGGATTTCTAACAGACTACTGAAGACTCAGGAGGGGATAATTGTTTTAGAGGGCTGCGTAAAGTTAACACATAGCATGCTATAACATTTATAATAACTAATACATAACTTAGACATATCAAACACTCTGTAATATGAATACATATATCACTATTAGCTCCAGGCCCTTTCTTCAAACCTTCTATTTTTCTTTGCTGGTGTCAGATGTCGTTAGCCCCCTTCCTGACGCCTACAGTCCTCAGTATGTGGAGGCCGCCTGGTATTCATGGTGGGAGAAGCAGGGATTCTTCAAGCCTGAGTATGGGGTAAGAAGTCCCCCCCCTCTCACTACATTGACATAATGTCCCATATTTCATAGATAACCACATGTTTCTCTCTCATTCTTCATTCTGCAGAGGAAGAGCATTAGTGAGGAGAACCCTCGTGGCGTCTTCATGATGTGCATCCCTCCACCTAACGTGACCGGTTCCCTTCACCTGGGTCACGCCCTCACCAACGCCATTCAGGACAGTCTCACCAGATGGTAGCCTCAGATGGACTGTTCGCAGTAACCTTAAAGTAGTAATTTATTCAATAAGACTCTTGCAGTTGTCGACGGCATGTTTGAAATGCTTTGCTCTTCTCCAGGCACAGGATGCGAGGCGAGACCACCCTGTGGAACCCGGGCTGTGACCACGCTGGCATCGCCACCCAGGTGGTGGTGGAAAAAAAGCTGAAGAGGGAGCGGGGTTTGAGCCGCCATGACCTGGGCAGGGAAAACTTCGTCCAAGAAATCTGGAAGTGGAAGAACGAGTGAGTTTAGGAAGATGTCAAAGCTCTAAATGTGTGAACAATACTGGAATAAAAATGATAAACAAACTTTGCTGTTTTGCCTTTTCAGAAAAGGAGACCGTATCTACCACCAGCTGAAGAAACTTGGCTCCACATTGGACTGGGACCGCGCCTGCTTCACCATGGACCCTGTGAGTTTTTTTTCTTCTATAAAATCCCTGAACCTATTTGAATAAACTTTTAATGAATTGTTCCTTGTTCTCACGTCTTTATCATTTTTTTCTACCACCAGAAACTTTCCTATGCCGTCCAAGAGGCTTTTATCCGGCTGCATGAAGAGGGAGTGATCTACAGGAGCAAGAGGCTGGTGAACTGGTCCTGCTCACTGAACTCAGCCATCTCTGACATCGAGGCAAGTTATTTACCTAACTCTTTGATTTAAGCATTTTGGTTAAATATCAATCAGTCTTACCTGTTTATCTCATCACAGTCAGATGATAAATATCTTAATTTTGTCAGTACAATAAAAAGTCACAGGAATGATTGAGCCCACTTGTTCATATTATATGTTTTGTCTGGGATATAAGCGAGCAGTCTGTTCTCACAGTCAGGGTGTTGGCAGTTAGCCCTACTCCATTAACCCTGATAGCAGACTGTAACGGGACAGTTTCAAACCGTCTCTCATGGTGGCCTCTCTTGATTAAATCCTCTGATTGCTTTGCAGGTGGATAAGAAGGAGCTCACCGGCAGGACTCTGTTGCCTGTACCTGGTTACAAAGAGAAAGTGGAGTTCGGGGTCCTGGTGTCGTTTTCATACAAGGTCGATGGTTCAGGTGCGTGAGCTCACGGATCCCCCCAAAAAAGTTTTGAACAAAGACATCTTGCTCCATGTGATTAATTCCATTTCGCTCTTCCTCTTTTTGGTTCCGTAGACGAGGAGGTGATCGTGGCCACGACCCGTATCGAGACGATGCTGGGAGACTCGGCTGTGGCTGTCCACCCCACTGACCCCAGATATCAGCATCTGAAGGGGAAAATGGTGCTGCATCCCTTCTGTGACCGAAAGATGCCGATCGTCTTTGATGACTTTGTGGACATTAGCTTTGGAACAGGTAGACGTTGCTACAGGAGAAGACGAGCTGTCTGCCGGTCTAGAATGTGCTGTGAATGAGTAATTGTAACAAATCGTCAAGTCACTTTTCCTCATTAACGCTGCTGTCGTTTTTTCTCCTTTCCACCTCTCATGTCCCTCTGCACCATTTTCTATTCAGGCGCTGTCAAAATCACCCCGGCTCATGACCATAATGACTACGAGGTTGGAGAGAGACACAATCTGGCCTTCATCAACATCTTGGACGAGAATGGCCTGCTCATTAATGTGCCCCCACCCTTCCTGGTACACTGTCTCATTATCGTCCTTCCCCCTGCAATGAGTGTATCTCCACTGTGACACTGAGAGTCATCCCTCTTTGTAGTTTACCAGGTGCAGCAGTTTTCTTTCTTCATCTTTCATTTTTGAATCTTCTTTCTGTCCCCCAGGGCATGAAGCGTTTTGAGGCCAGGAAGTCGGTGCTGCAGGCGCTGAAGGACCGAGGCCAGTTTAAAGAGATTAAAGATAACCCCATGGTTGTTCCAGTCTGCAGGTAAAGTTAACCTTGCGTGTGAATACGTTATTTTGTGTTTGAGGTTTTATTCAACCCATTCAGGATCATCTTTTAAGCCCCAATGTGCATCTACTCCATCAGTCGTTCCAAGGACATCGTGGAGCCGCTGCTGAAGCCACAGTGGTACGTGAACTGCAAAGAGATGGGGAAGGAGGCCGCTGACGCCGTCCGAGAGGGACGACTCAAGATCATCCCTGATCACCACCTCAAGACGTGGTTCAACTGGCTGGACAACATCAGGTAATTACCTCCAACAACGAGGTTATGTTTCATCTGTTTGTTTGTATCTCAGTTATTTAGCAAGATTACACAAAAACTACAACAGATTAGACAAAGATGTATGGGTCAGGTATTCAAATAGAAATTAATATACCTAAAGTTACTAAATCTACTGTCACATAAAGGAAAGTAAAGCTGCAAATCCTCAATGAATGTTTTGGAATTTTTGCTAAATTCAAAGTCACAAAAATAGTGAATTGATTATCAAATTGTTGCTGATTAATCTTCTGTTGATCAACTGGTCAAATTAAACGACTGATTGTCTCAGCTCTAGGCAATAGATTATTATGAATTATCAAGTGTGCAGTGAGTGCTTCTTCAGGTCGTCTCCATCCATCTTCCTCTCAGGGACTGGTGCATCTCTCGACAGCTGTGGTGGGGTCATCGTATCCCTGCTTACTTTGTCACTGTCAGTGATCCCTCTGTGAAACCAGGAGAGGTAAGACGATGTCTTGAAGCTTTTCAGATGACAGATAAAAGGTCTTTGTGTCTCATTCTGTATGTTTTCGTTAGCCTCCTTTATTTAGTTGTTCTCTTTTTGTGTTTTTTTCTTCTTCTTTAGGACATGGACGGTCACTACTGGGTGAGCGGGAGATCCGAGGAGGAGGCCAGAAACGTGGCAGCAAAACGCTTTAATGTGTCTGCTGACAAAATCGCCCTCAGACAGGGTGAGATAGAACAGCCTCTCATGCAGCAATCTCATCACCACACTGACCATAAAGATAATTTAATCGGTTCATGTTATGCCACATCACAGATTCACCTGATTTAATTAATTCTAACCTACTGTTATACAGATCAGATAACTTTTGTTCCTGCGTTTCAGATGAGGACGTTCTGGACACTTGGTTTTCGTCTGGCATTTTCCCCTTCTCTATCTTCGGTTGGCCTAATGAGGTAAAACACTGAGGTCTTTCAACTTGTTACTGACACAAAGGGCACTTTGCTCTGTGTATCTGCAGTCGATATTACTGTTATGAAAACGCTCATATAAGGTGCAGAACCAAAACAAACTCTAAAACCTAACGATAGTTGAAAACAACCACCCTAAAACCTGAAAAGCTGATGGAATTGCCAACATTTACAAAAAAATGTAATATCTCAACCTGAATTTGGCTTTTAATTGTAAATCCTTGCTTCATTATCATATTTACAAAAACCAATGAATTCATTTTCATATTGTTGTTTTTGTCAACGAAACACTGCTTTAATCTGCTTTAAAATCCCACTCGTCGCTTAGATCACAAGTCATTGCCTTAAACAACACTTTAAAAACTATTTTGCAGGATAAGAGCTTGAAAAAAAAGATTACATTTCCCAGAATGCATTTTTTCTTTTCCCACAAGCATTTTAGCGAATGCATTTGATCAGTCACATTTCTTGAAAATTATGACATGGTAAAAATGGGCACTAATTTGTCTCTAAAGGGAGACGCACGCACTGGGTCTTAGGAGTATATACCTACATGTGTTGCATCTGATGTAAACAGATTTTAAACAGTTTTCTGTCCACGTAAGTAGTGTTGATATGAAAAAAGTGCTCATCAATGTATCGATCAATGTATTTCCGTCATTAATGTTGTGGTCTTCCTTTAGAACGAGGACCTGAATGTGTTCTACCCCGGCACGTTGCTGGAGACGGGCCACGACATCCTGTTCTTCTGGGTCGCTCGTATGGTGATGATGGGTCTCAAACTGACGGGCAAGCTGCCCTTCAAAGAGGTGAGAGACCAATCAAAGCTGTCAAACGCAGCGTAGCACAGGATCTCATCTTCGTTTCATTAACTGGACGTGACTCCGTGATGACTTATATTTTTCTCACAGGTTTATCTGCATGCGGTGGTGAGGGATGCCCACGGAAGGAAGATGAGCAAGTCTCTAGGCAACGTCATTGACCCCCTGGATGTCATTACAGGAATCTCCCTGGAGGTAAATCCTTATCACAATTTGATGCATGTTCTGACACACGCAGTCTTCCTTGTCTCCCATTTGAAATGTCTTTAAACACGGTCGCCACACACTCATTGCTCCTCTGTGGCCAATATTCTTGTGTAAGCTTTATTAAGCACCCTTTTCCTGCTTCCAACAAGCTTTTATTGAGGCCATCAATCTCTCCACCAGCTGGAGGCAAACCTGCTCTGTCAGAGATTGCAGAACTGTCCTCTAGAGGGCACTGAAGGACTAGTAGTAAACTGCACCTTAACCTCAACTTTTCCTCACAAGGTCCTTTCCTGTCGGTCCAATTAAGGCATCAAGACGCAGCCGACGGGGGCTTCTCGTGCCCAAGACCACACATTGTTTTATTTTTCAGTGGTGACATTCCACTTTATTCTCTCTACCCTCCAGGGTCTTCATGCCCAGTTGACAGACAGCAACTTGGAGCCTGTGGAGGTGGAGAAGGCAAAGCAGGGCCAGAAGTCAGACTATCCAAATGGCATCCCAGAGTGTGGCACAGATGCTCTCCGTTTCGCCCTGTGTGCCTACACAGGCCAAGGTGAACTTGTTTGTTTTTTTCTGTGGCTTTCACCCTCTCCCCTGTTCTGCCTGCGTTGGCCGGCGGCCTGCATCTCTGCTTTAAATTCATAAAACACATCAAAACACTGGAAGACAGCGTTGCAGTCCTGTCAGTTTTTAATGCACACTGAATGATCGTTTGTTCCTTTTCGTGTCCCTCAGGCAGAGACATCAACCTGGATGTCAACCGCATCCTGGGCTACCGTCACTTCTGCAACAAGCTGTGGAACGCTGTCAAGTTCGCCATGAGGAGTCTGGGAGACAACTTTGTGCCGTCAGAGAAATCCCAGGTGAGACCAGGAGACGAGATAAAGGACACAAACAACATGAGGAAAGACTGCGCCACATTTTTTATATTCATCCAGTGACATATGAGACTTATTGTGAGCACGTAGATGCTTAGTAAAACAATCTTTTTTCTCAGTTTTTTATCTGTGGGTATATATTGCGTATATGCTGCCCTGTTTTGTATTCATAGGCTTGTACACGATGACATCTGGGAGGTAACAAGTACAAGTGTCATGTTTACTGAATCTGAACATGTCCTCTTTGCCGTGTTTTCCTCCCAGTTGTGTGGAGAGGAGAGTGTGTCCGACAGGTGGATTCTGTCTAGACTGAGCGCTGCTGTCGGCCTCTGCGACGCCGGCTTCAAATCGTACGACTTCCCCGGCATCACCACCGCCATTTACAACTTCTGGCTGTACGAGCTCTGTGATGTCTACCTGGTAAGAACCATTCAGACCACTGAGCAACCAAGGTTAATTTCCCTGACATAGATTTTGTGAGGAAATGTCAAAAAGTTCTGCTAAGGGCTAAGGTGTCTTAAAAGAAGCATTCCACTACTTTTCTCCCATCTCCTCTGTCCTCCTCCTCTTTGATCTCCAGGAAAGTTTGAAACCAGTGTTCAGTAAAGCTGAGGAAGACGAGGCCAGCCAGAGACGAGCCCTGGTTTCCAGACAGAGCCTCTACACCTGTTTAGAGGTCGGTCTGCGCCTCCTCGCTCCCCTGATGCCCTTCGTCACCGAGGAGCTCTACCAGAGGCTTCCACGCAGACGACCTCAGACTGACCCCCCCAGCATCAGTGTCACGTCCTACCCCGACGCCGAGGAGGTGAGTTTGAGAACAGAGGCTTGTGTTAAAATTCACCATTATACAAACGTTTTAATCTCATTCCTTGTAGTTCTGCTGGCAAAGTGATGAGGTCGACCGTAACATGGAGTTTGTGATGACTGTGATCAAGACCATCCGCTCACTCAGATCTGACTACAACCTGAACAAGACCCGAGCTGACTGTAAGTTATTAAACACAGAAATTACTCTTAATTACATTTACTTTCAAGGCCAACTGTGCTTCATCTCTATTAGATATTACGGTTGTCTCATAATGGCTCTTCATAGCGTTTTACTCAACCCCTCTTTTGATAAAAACGCTTTCAAACACTGCAAGATCGTCTCGTTCTTTGCCCTGACGAATATAATGATGTAGATAAGTACATTTACTGAACTGATGATTTACTGTAAATAAATACAGTTTAACAAAACCCTTTGTACTCATCACATGTAAACACAACTGCACATCTTTTCTGCTTTGTTTATTCTTTAAAATAAGATTTCATATCTGCAAAAATATGAGCAGATACATATGCCAATATGTCTGTGAAAGGCTCATATCAGCAGATTTTTTACTGTAAAATTATAAAATGGTCGGGTTCTAAGCCTTTTATGACAGTGTAAAATAAAAAAACATGTTAAAAGCATAAATCAGATTAAACTACTGAGCAGCATGTAGAGTAGTTAAAATTGGCTCCACCTCGAACACCACTACAACAATTCTGTTTAGACAATAATGCATCAGTAACAATAGTCTTGTGTAATGTTACACCAACAGGGGTTACTGTTAGTGGTGGAGTACTTTTACTCTTTGGCCTTTAAGGAAGTCAATTTTACTGTCATTGTTTATTTAGTAAATGCAGGACTTTAACTTGTAAAAGTGTTTTGATTTTGTGGTTTTGTTACTTCTACTTATGAGCCTGAAAACTTCCCCTAACCTCAAATTTGTAACTTTGTGTATGATGCAACGCAGGAAATAAGAACCACAAAACTCCACCAGCAAAACGACACTGCCTGTTACTGCAGTCATTTCATGTGACATATTAAACTGTTTCTCTTCTCTTCACACTAATGGTCTCAGTAGAACAATCAGTGTATTGAATCTTTAATGTATATTGTTATATAAATAATTAAATGACGCCTAACCTTCACTTGGCACACATCTCTTGCAGGCTACCTCGAGTGCACAGACTCTGCTACTGCGTCCCTGGTGCAGCAGTACAGTCTGCAGATTCAGACCTTGTCGCATTCCCAGGCCATCATCCCTCTGACAGCCAACCAGCCCGTCCCAGAAGGCTGTGCTGTGGCTATTGCCTCTGACAGATGTACTGTCAACCTTATGCTCAAGGTGAGGGCCGGTGATCTGCTGGACTGTGTTTGGTTCACTCCCGTCTGTGATGTGCTAATAGACTAGTGGGGGGGACTTAAGTCGTATATCATTTGATCTTAAGGTTCCACATCAGTTAAATTAACCCGAATAAGAGTTAAGAGTATGATTGTACCTAACTCTTTAATAATCAAGGTTCATATGATAGGAAAACTATTAAACTAGGTCTGCTCCACTGTTTCCCCTGAAATAACCAGATTGTAATTTTAATTTGTCATTAATTTGGCCTCATCTTTAATTCCCTCAGGGTCTCATTGATTTGGAGAAGGAAGTGGCGAAGCTAATGACAAAGAAAGGCGACTTGGAGAAACAGATGGAGAAACTGAGAGAAAAGATGGCGAAGAGCGACTACAAGGAGAAGGTGCCAACGAAGGTGCAGGAGCAGGATGCAGAGAAGGTGGGAGGAATGAATTTAACCCTCAGGGTTTCTCCGGGTGCAAAGATGTGAACTCCTGGTAAATAATCGCTTTCTTTTTTCCGCAGCTACGGCAGAGTCAAACTGAACTTGAGAAAGTGACGGAGGCCGTGGACAACTTCAGAAAAATGGTGCAACCTTCCCCCTGAGTGCGGTTTCATCAGGATTTATTTCCACTTCTTTCAAGTTACTTTTCATATTAATTTTTCAAGTTGATCCTATTATGAGGGGAATTCAATAAAGCTCTTAAGATGGGAAATTGTCTTCAGTGAGAGTATATAATGTGCTATTTGTTGAACCCTTTCATCAAGCAACAAACAAACTCAGTCCCTTATGTCAAACATTTTATTTCGCTTATTTAATAGAACATGTTTGAGCATAGCTCTGTTCAGAAAGATAGTGGCCACAGAAAATAAAATAAAACCTGAAAAGCATAAAACTGTCTGGCTGCATTTTTAAAGATTAAACTTCATTATTTCTATTACATTGTGGTTGTGTATATGTTTATTCCCAGGTATTTCTTTACAAATACAGCCAAGAGAGAACAATGGAAGGAGCGAGTGATGGCTTGTGCACTTACTTCAAATGCATCCCTTTCTTTTTGAGGAGACTAACACTTAAAAAAATGACTAAACACTAACCTTAAAAAGAAAAGATGAACCATATTTTATACGTTCTTGGCCGGGTAAGATTAGACCAGATCTTTTCAGAAGCCACCACAGAAGCAATATATGACAATAAATCTGTCTTGCAGGGAGGAGAAATCACTAATACATTCACAACATGCCAGGAACACGCGCTGACCGCGGGCCGTCCAAATCCTATACTGTTCTTTCCCTCTCATCCATCCAGCTCTTTTCTTTACAGTCTCCAGGGTGAGTGGAACTCGGAGGCGGGGAGAGGAGTGCAGTGTGTTGTCTCAAAGTTTCGCATATGCTTCCGTGCCTTGGAGAGAGAAAGAAAAAAAGAGTGGGGACGGAGGAGGAATTGAGAATGAGAGGTGTGGGAGGGCAATGAACAAAAAGTGCAGAACTTGATTATATTAGGCTCGGTGTGTCTGGCTCACTGCCGGCATATCTCTCTCGTCTCTTAAGGGTTTACATGGGGAGGTGAATAAAGTCCAATTCAGAAGGCATTACCCAGGGAGGAAAGCATAGCATTAGCTGTAATTGATGGCACTCCTCTTGTTTGATGTTAAATGACTTCAATAAGCTGAGCGTGGTGAAATATATTACACCAGTCAACCTGAGAGCACAGGTGAACCGGTTGCTATGGCAACCGGGAGAGTGTTTCTCAGCAGTAATGATGTCTGCGAGTAGCTGTGATACGTTTTCCTTTTTTTCTTGATGTGGAGTGTGAGAGAAAGGGGAAGGTAAGCCTAAAGCAAGAAAAATGGGGGCTTATTGAAGAAAAGGAAATTAGACTTTGGACGTGCGAAGGGAAAAGCAGAGTATGTGCAACAACCTGTTTCAGGATGATGAGATAAAGACCACAGGTGGCTGCCCTTTAACCCAGACAGGAAGAAAAACTAGTGTCCCCACTGAGATGGAGGCCATGGTTAACAATAGATCATTTCCTTACCAAGAAAAGAGCCAGCTGCCGCCTTCCCTCCAGAGTCATATCCTCACCTGGGAACAGTGAGAGTGTGTCAGAGCAGACAGGAACACTGAGGTGATACATGTGGCTACGAGGGCCGTGCTGTCTGAAGTTCTATTTGCCTATTAAATGTGAAAGGGACCTGGGGCTTACCAACACTCCATGGAAACAAAGCATCTCCGTCGGCCTTGTACGACTGCAGCACAGACACACACCAGTCGTCGTCCACTTGGTAACCACTGTACACAGTTGCTGCAGGGCGAGAGTGAGCTGCTGTTACACACTGCTGCGCTTGTCCTTTCATTTATTCTGTTCTACACTAACCTGACAGAGTTAAAAGCATTAATTAATGAATCCAACCATAGACTTGATATTAAGATAGACCACACATCTCAATGAAGCCCAAATGGCAGTTTGCTTAGTAGTGATCGGGAATGGAGCCACGGTAGCAAATTCTCCCTGTCATGTTTTATAGCAACTAATTAAAACCAAACCTACCGCAACAATCAACACTTGAACATACATCAGTGTGAAAAGAGCTACCTAAAAAAAAATTGTTGAGAAAATAAATCTAAATTGTTTTGGGTTTGTGACCCATCCACTAACACAGAGGAAGGGGAATTTATGACCCATACTGCAGCCAACCACCAGGGGGTGATTGAGAAGCTTTGGCTCCACTTTTGGGAATCTGCCATGTTGTCCATCTCTTTATACAGTCTATGAAATAGTAATGGTGTGAACACACTCACCTTCCTCTATGGTATTGGAGGCTCCCAGCCAATGTCTGACAGCTCTGATCCCTTCCTCCGTCATTATTTTAGGGTACCTGCAAAGGAAACATGTCACTCAGCAAGTCCAAGTAAACGGAGCAGATTCAAAAGTTGTTGACTGTTGAGATTAAACATTGATGAGACTCACCTGGACTGTAGCAGTTTGAGCAGGAGGTCGTTGCCTCTGTTGGACATGACGTCCTCTGGACCCCTGGAGAACAGGAAACATCTTACTGGTAATGTGTTGGGAGTAAATTTACAGATTTTTTCCCTCTGCGAAGCCACAACGGTGGTGAGCGGAAGAGGTTGTTGTTTTTTGTTTGTTTGTTTCCCAGGATTATGTAAAAACTATAAACCACTTTCAATGACATTTTGAGGAGGGATGAGACCTGGGGAAGAACTCATTACAATTTGATGCAGAAGCAGAATTTCTTTTGACACTTTCTTTAACATTATGAGATATGGCATTTTTCAACATTTTCCTTGATTTCTTAAGAGAATAATTTATGGATCTGGTTTTTAGAAAAGCAAGGGATTGATATGAGTGTGTTAAAGTTAAAATAGAAACAAAAACCTGGATCTGGTGAATGTAAATGTAGTTTCATAAGGGGACTGTTGCTGGAGGTATACGCTCTACTGAGGCACATTCGAGTTATTCTATGCCATTCATACAGTTTCTTTCTGAAAACACTTAGATCTTTGCTGTGAACGTTTTCTTAAAGGAAGGTATGTCAGATAACAGTTACTCTTAGCTCATCATCTTATCAGTAGTAGTTTGTTGAGGCAGTTGTAAATAGCTTTGCAGAACAGTGAATGTCATAAAATCTATCAGGTGCCAGTTTTACAAGCTTCTGGTAACATTTTAATCTTATCCAAACACTTCCTGCATAAATTGCACATAATGTTCCACCAAAAGTAAAATGCACTGTGCTGCAATGTTTACTGACAGATGATTGACAGACGGACTGTGGGGACTTACGTTGTGGTGATGATCTCATCTCTAGTTCTCCGGATCAGCAGGACTGGTCCCTGGTATCTTGAGGAAGAGGAGTCGTATGAGTCATTAACCACATCATCACATTATATTGTTCAATGATGCATCATCATATTCCAATGATGATTAGTTTCACTCTAAACTTCTCCCACTCACTTAAGAAGCTGGTCTGCGTTGTTCAGGTTCATGTACTGCCTGACTGTGTGCTGCACCAGCGGTCCTGAGGGAGAACACAGATGTCTCAGTTATTGAAATAAAACTAGCAGACGCAGAGTTAAGTTCATGACCTTCTAGAACTCACTCCAGCTGTTGGGCATGACCTTGAGGGCCAGCGGCAGGAGGTCATCGAACGTGGCGTCCAACACTATTGATTGGATCTCTGGGTATGACATCACGCCCCAGGTGGCTGGGGGAATCGGGAGAAAGAGGGACAGAAAATGAAGAGTAAGAACGAGCAGAATAGGATGAGTAACATTTACAGCATTAACATGCTGATCATGTCTTGTTCTTGTGTACCTGCAAATCCTCCTATGGACCAGGCATATATGACTATGTCGTTGAGCTGGAAGCCCAGTTCATGTGTCGCAAACTGGATCACGACATCCATGGCATTGGCCTCATTCTGGGGTAATGGTACTCCCTGGAAAGTGGAAAATAAAATAAAAAATTTGGCATAGAACTCAAGCCACAAACTGTAAGACAACATGTACCTCTAAAGGGTTAACAGCTTTAAAATATTTTATTCCACTCCACTGATATCATCTACCATGGCACTTAACCGACCCTGTTTCGCAATTCTGTCAAACCGAAACCAGAATGTCGACATCCTGTTGTTTTCACATTGTTGGTTTAGAATAAGTGAAACTGCGTGCAAGCGCACACATACACACACACACACACACACACACAGTAATCTGATGCCGGTTAAGCTTGAGATGTGGCATTAACTGTGACAACACTGCTCACCGTACTGCCTCCAAAGCCGGGGTGGTTCCAGCCCAGCACTGAGTATCCACCTACAGAACACATCAACAGAGGCTTTAAATCCGATCCGACAAATACAACCGTTTCAGACCAATAGAACATTAATATAAAACTATTCCTCACCCTCCAGTGGAGTGTTCATGCAGCCCACCTCATAGAAGCCAGCGTTCCCCTCACAGCAGATGACCTGTGGCACAATTCATACATTTCAGGAACAGTCTGTAATGCGTTTCATGTAACAGAAGTTTTGTTGGACCCTGGAATTTGCCCAAGACACAAAAAAACCATGAAATCATTGGAGACATTTACCAGAGTTTGGCTGTTTGGTTCCCCTTCTCTCCTTCGGTCCACAAACATTGTGTCGATCTCATTCCCATCACAAGCCACAAGCTTGTTCCTTTGGCCATCAAACTGTGACAAAATAGAGGGAAATTGATGGTGATAGGTATTTATTGAAACGCTTATTGACAGTTCAAAGGTGTGTATGTGTTTACCTCTTCGACCAGCTTAGCCTGGCCTTGCTGGAGCATGGGTCTCATGGCTCTCTGCAGTAAACCCACAGAGCCAGGGTACAGCATCCTCCTCCCGAATGAGTGAACAATAAGATAACTGCAGAGGAAGAGAGTAGATGTGATGACACCGTTGCACCATTGAACACATACTTTGTATTTGACTGGAAAAAAGAAGATGCAATCCTCTCCTGCCTGTATTTTGGGGTCCTGCAGTATGAAATGCGTTTACCTGATGATGTGACATGGTAGAGTGCGCACGGAGTTGAAGAAACTGTCTGCTGCTCCTCTTAATCTGGGCTCGGGCTTCAGCAGAGAAACACCAGCTTTGGACAGTTTCCTGTCACGCACAGAGTCAAAGGCTTACAATGAAACAAAGGAGCCATAAACCATTTGACATTCAGTGGATTCAGGCAGTTAACTTCACAGTACAGTGAATTAACTCGTTTTTTTAAAAGAATTACAGCGAACACAAAGCCATTTGGATATAATGGATACAAGAGCGAAAACGTACGGATTGCTGACTTCTGTCCAGCTGAAATCCGAAGGCCAGTGTGAGAAGTCAAAGTCGTAACACCTCAGCTTTTTCTTTGTGAGAGAACAAACAATAAAGAATCAGGCTTCAAGTTAAATTCTGAGGAACTAGTTCAAAGAGCAAGTTAGTCTTCAAGGTGAATTCTTACTTTGTGTTTCAAAGACCTCACCTTATTTGTTTGAGTGTGATTTTGTTTTGTTTCTTTGAGAATAGAGATAAACTGAACATACTCCGAGTTCTTCCATCTCCCCAACCCTGGGGGGGAGGAAAAGGAGAGATGAAACGAAGAGAAGGGAAAAGCTAAGATTAACAGATAGAAGAACACATCACAAAACACACACACACACACATTGCTGCAAAGCCTCAAGCGTGTGTTTCCTATGATTGTTGGCTGTACACCTTGTCCAACTGACTCAGTGTTGATTACATTTTATTGGCCAACATCATATCGATGATAGATTTATTGAATTAGTCACAGGCCGTGGATCAGTGGAAATCTATAGCCTCACCTCTTAGACAGGCCACTCCTAGGAGACACACCGCCACGGTTCCCAAATACTGACTCACTGGGACCACCTTACTGCTGCAGATGTAACCTAAAAGCACAAACAGCAACAGTTACACAGACGTCCACACAGCCCCCCCACATCTCTGCCAGGGCCGAGCTTCATTAACATGCACCAACACAAAGATTTACAGGCTTACATCTGCCCTGCAACCACGTGCATATCAATATCCAGACCTCAATTATACATTAAGGATTAGAACACAAACCTTACATTATTACTTCCTATTGATGTGCAGTTCATGTCCAACACATGTGACCGAGACTAGAAAGCCTCACTACAAAAAAGAAAGGGCCTCAGAAAGGGCCTCATTTTCTCAAAGCTGGGATGTTTATGAGAGTAACACTAGGCAATGAGGTTGATTTTATCAGGATTTTATGTATTAATCTAGATATTTTATAAAAATCACATTATATTATTTAGGCTATTTTCTGAGGTCTACTGAGCATTAACATTAAACCAAATTCTGTATCCTGTACTTTTTAAACCTTTTTCATAACAGCTTGCTCTGAATCCTTGACTATAGAATTTTCAGCCATGTGTAAAAGTCAATAAATGATGACCATATTAGGCTCAGGAGGATGTGAGATTCGATCCTCAACTCATACAGGCTGCACTCTGAAGTGTCCTTGGGGAAGACCCTGAACCCTTGACCGAGTATGAATATGAAAATGAAAGCACTGTACAAATGTTTGCGTGAATGGATGAAGGTCACTTGTTCTGTAAAGAGTAGAGTGGTTGAAAAGACAGAAAATATACCGTCCATAGTCCATTGACCATTGTCTCTTTCCACAACTAAAACTGTCCATCTTTGGAACAGCATCTCTTTGATTAAATGTCATAACTTAGGCTTCGATAAACTATTTCTATAAATGTATATTCCTCAGTTTGATGTCTGGTGCCTTGTTTTGCCTGAGCAAGACTGATATTCAATTTGCAGAGCTGTAAAATGGGCAAATGCAGCACATCCTCACACTGGTGAGCTGGAACCAGTGAATCCTTTGCTGATTTGGTGGACTCCAATGGTGGATGCTAATGGTGGTGGCATCTGATCGGGGATGATGTTTACAACCAGACTGCTTGACATACAATACTACCATTACTGTAAATATCTGCTCAATACATTTTTAATTGCTGCTCCCTTCATGTACAAATACTTTAAACATTGACACATGTTTTCCAGTATGCTACAAACTGTTTCTTCTAATCAATGTTCTTATTGTTTTGCTGATGGTCTCAGTTACATATCCCTCACATGTGTCTGTCTCTGAGGTTTCTACGTTTTTTTTACCCTGTTAAAATAAAGTTTTTTGTAGTTTTTCCCTTTCTCTTCATGCGGGTTAACAACAGAGGATGTTGCACCTTGTTAAACCCTATGAGACACCTTGTGATTTGTCATTACGGGCTTTAGAAATTACATTTGATTTGATTTGAATTAATCTGGCTCTCCTCGAACAACCATCATACAACCTACCTTTCTTGTACAGGTAGCAGAGGAGCAGAGGGGAGCTGTAGTAGGATATGGACAACAGAGCTGAAGCCTGGGGGGGGGGGGGGGGGGGGGGGGGAAACACACACACATTACCTGACTGAACTTCTGATTTCTGCTTCACATGAAGTGATCGATCATACAGAGCTACTGACCCAGCCGATGATGCTGTCGGTGTGTTTCTCCAGAACCCTGGGTTGGTAGTTACATCCCTGGAAACAGAAACAGAAAGTTAACTATGAGAGGCACTGCACCTGCTAGCGTTAGCTTAGCATGTAGCACTGGCTACAGGCACTTGAATATGTCTGAGGGATCAATATTCAAACTACACAGCCCCTGCCAGAGTTAACATGAATGTGTGTTGTTGCTTTTATTCGTTGTCGATTCTTAGAAAGCTGTTCTACTTCCGTTTGGGCGAAGTCCCCCCCCTCGGCTGCTTGCTAGCCACCGTTAGCACCGGTCTGTCAAAGTTACTGAGCAGTGACTCAGGCTCCAGTCAGACTCTCTGATGGTTTTACAGCAGAATGATGAAGTCAGGATCGAGCTGCAGCGGCCATTTCATTCATTCACCGCCTGAGACCGCGGCGGTGACAGCGGAGCTTCCATAACAAACCCGCTGTCACTTCCGGGCCGGGCCCCAGCGGCACTGGGACATGGAACCCGGCTCCGGTCCCACAGCGGGATTCAAACACACACACAGAGATACTCGGACAATCCTACCCTTCTCCCCCGGACCTCGGGTCGAGATTGATCCGGTGGGCGGTGGATTCGTTGAAGACGAGGCCCTCGAACACAGAGTGGCCACAACCAGCTAGCCATCCTGCCACTACGACGGGTACGGAAGCCTGCGCCCATCAGAGATCCTAAACGCGAAACTCACTCAGCAGAATTAGTTGTGGAGAAAAAAACTTTATTGGAGACAAGAAGCGGTGATACAACAGGATTTATACAAAAAAATGGATATATGTAAAAGCATTGGTGGAAATAACATATATTTACATAAATACTGGACTTAAATACAATTCTCGATTACTGCACATTATTTTTGGTACCATGCTAGTGACCTCTGCTCTTGCATATTCAAAAATATATAAATTATTGTATTTTCTTATGTTCTTAATGCTACTACTAGATTTTAGTTTTAAAACGAGGCTTACCTCCTTTTGGCAGTAGGTGGCGCTATCCCTATCACTAGACTAATTGATCTGTTCAGGTCAAAAAACCTCTTTTCTCTCTTCAGATCGTATAAATCTTTCATCTTTGCATCAAGACATCAAAGGATTCCAACACCACTGACACTGTGACATTAAAGCAAACTGACAACAAATAATTATTTTCTTAATGAATCCTTTGAAGGGTTCTTTAAAGCAGCCAAGAGCACTTCATCCAAAGTTTAAAACATGTCACTTCCTGTAGCCAGCAGGTGGCGCTGTAATGATGAGTCAATATTGATATGGATCTGATCAGGGCGGCACTGTGAATGTGTGAATGAGGTTTGAGGCTGAAAGGACAATGCACAGAGGAGTTATAATAAATCCCTCTTTTTTGGCGAATCATCAATGTCATGCCACGGTCACACCGTGTGATGAAATCATATTTACCGAGGTAGTTTATATCTCCATCTTGTTGAGATGACATTCACAGAAGTTGAAGTTCATCTAATGAAAGCCCAAGGACAAGTTCATCAGACTTATTTGTTTGTCATGAAAAGACAAATGTCCCTATTGATTTTTGTAGATGTCGGCCAATCTTAGTGCCGGGGCTTCACTTTAGGGGGCGCTAGTCAGCCCATTCCTTAAAACCATATAAATATCTTCAGGGGGGTGCTGCAGTTACAGAAATGTATTTTGAGGGAGTGGACTCGATTGGACCAAATATGTCAGAGATACAGAACCTCGTGGTTTGATGGCTTTCTACATGTTCTGATTTTGGTGAAGATTGGTCAAGGGGATCCCTTGGGGATGCGTTCCAGGTGGCGCTGTTGAGCCATTTCCAAATACTTCAGAATATGTAAATTTTCACCACTTTCTAATTTACTGCAAACTTTAGAATATTTTTGAGCATGTTGAAGCCCTCAGAAAGCCACTGCATTTGCCTGAATAATAATAATAATAATCTTTTCAATTTCAATAGGGCCTCCAACCGTTGGTGCTCGGGCCCTAATAATACGTAAATACAGTGGTAGAAATTAAATATATTTACTTGAATACTGTTCTTAAATACAATACTGGATAATTCTACATTCATTAAAATTGTGTTGATCATCTTTGGTACGGTTTTCCTGCCCTCTGCTCTTGTGTTTTAAAAAATACATGGATTATTGTATTTTGGTATGGTCTTAATACTCCTTCTACTACTACTAGAAGTAATAATAATAATAATCACAATATTCATAGTCATCATAATAATCAAATCACTATCAAGATAATATTATTGTTGTTGTTGTTGTTCTTGATACATTTTGTCAATTTTTGTAATACTTTATTTCACACATTTCAGGGTTCACAGCTAATATAATTGTATGCGTTTTTTTCCTGCCATGTCAAATAAAAGAAAAATAAACCTTATTACTGCAACATTCTACCTATTGTGTACTCTTACTTAAGGATTGTGAATTAATGACATTTAAGTATTTTCATAGTCTTGTATTATTACTTATACAAAGCAAAGTCTCTGAATACTTCCCCAACAACTTTAAACTCTAGAAATAACAATAGAATAACATAATATTATCAAAATAAGAGTCAAGGAACCAAGTTAATAAGACAATATCATACATGACACAAACACATTGTGAACAAATTTTACACCCTTATAAGAAAATCCCTCTTCTCTATACGTGAGAATACAATAATCTGTAATAAAAGAAAAAGCACTGCGGCAACAATTGAGATGCATTTCCCTGAAGCACTGAAGTTTTTTTTGTTATTATAAATCCCAACTCAGACATTGAGTTGTTTCTTTTGTTTATGAAGCACTTCTGTTGCAGATGGGAGCTGAGCAGATGTGACAGCTGGATGAGGATGAGATGTGGGTATAGGTGATCAGCTCTGACACTGCTCATATCTGAAAACAGAGCACAAAGACAAACTCGAGCAAAAAAGAAAATCTCCCATCCTCCAGTCTGTTTCATTTTTCCTTAAACGGCAAACACACAAACAGCCCATGCAGCCACAGCACATGGGCGATGGAGCGAATGCCTGTCAGCACGTGGCTTGATATCATGCCCCAGTGCCAGGGTGACGTTCAGGCCGGTGTGATTGGTGAGCGTGAGGAGAATGTTCAGGGGCAATTGACTGACAGTGCAAACCAAATTTACACACACACACGGTTCAGAATGCAGAAGCTCACAGGTGATGCAAAGCTTTTCTTGCTTACCGCTCCAGTTCCTTATAGACATCATCCTCTCCTCTAGGCTTCAAATCCTGGCATGAAGATGATAAAAAGGGGGGAGAGACATGGAGTGGGACAATGAGGAGGAGGATAAAGAGACAGATGCATGGCGCTGAGGCCAGATTTACGTCCCACTATTGTGTAATGGGATTGATTTGTTAATACCACTAATGTAAGGGTGACTGTTGATAGGCAACTGAGAGAGGTGACGGATTGGAGGAGCAGATTGTGGGTGTGAAGTAAGACTGATCTGCTGACAGCTTCAGGAGAGTGGGAACGAGGGCCTTTGGATTGTGAGAGTCTGTATGAATTGGAATATTGTATGTACCAATCGTGTGTTTGTGTGTGTGTGTGTACAATAACTCACCATGTAGACCGAGTCCAGGGCAGGACCCTGCTGGGAAGGGAGGTGAGAGCGAAGAAGAGGTTTAATGAGCAGCAAATGACAGAGAAGGAGTGATAGTGTGAATCAGAGGGAAAAGACGAAGGAGGAGGAAAGCAAAAATTGAATAGTTTATTACAGTGACAAGTAGGGTTGCAAAGGGGCTGACGGTAAATTTCCACGGGAATATTAAGCCCGGGAATTTTGGGAATTTTGAAAAAAAAAAACTATGCAAATTAAACGCTGAGCAATAAAAACATCATTCAAAACTATATTTTAAAGATGTATGGAATGCAGCACACGCTGCACGTTGAGTTTCAACCCTCCACTGTGCATTCTTCCATCACATGCACAGATAACTCCCAGCATCCTGTACACTACAGCAGGGCTGTTGAGGCCTGCTGTAGTGTGCAGGACTAGTCAGGTAAGTTTCGATGATATTTCTGGGGACAATATATTAGCATGCTGATTGAGGATTGTTCATCTGTTCATCTAGCCTATTTCCATTAATTTATCCATCAATTGTAAAATATTTTTACAGACGATTTCAATTGTTTGGCTAACTATTTATATCTCTGGCATTGCATTAGTGTTTTTTTACAAACTTTTTTCTCATCTTATTCTACAGAACAATGCCACGTGCACTATCTCATGTGTGGAGACATTTCACCCCATCCAATGTAGGAGGAAAGGCTGTGTACATTTGCAAATACTGTGCAAAGACCTATGTTAAGAATGACACAACGATGCAGAAGCATATAGTCAAGTGCCCAAAGTTTCCTCAGAGCTCAAATCAGCCTACGACACAACAAAATGTTTATATTTATGTCTGTATATGACAAGGTAAATACAGTTAGTATAAATAGCACACAACATTTCCAGTTTATTCCCGTTAATTCCCGTTAATTCCCGTATATTCCCGTTAATTCCCATGGAAAGTTTACCAACTTTGAATATTCCCGGAATTTTGCAACCCTAGTGACAAGGCACAACAGGTGAGGGGAACAAGAGGAAGATGAGGAGGGGAAATTCACTATTTATATGATGTACCTGTCTGATATCATCAGGATTCTCATAGACGTTTTCTACTTCACCCGACTGGACAGACAGCGAATACTCGATATCTAGCACAGAGCACAGAGAGATAGTCACCAGTAAAGTCTGACACACACAATCAGCTGCACGGGGAGGGAGGTGGAGGCAGATTCATTACAGAGACCCCAGAGGATGTCACGGCCCGCATCACTCAGAGGCAGCCGATAGGGCCCGAAGATGGACAGAACATGGAAAGCTGTCAAAAAAAGAAAGAGAGAGAAAACGCCGGAAGACTCACCACGATGAGAAATTTGTTTCTGTCTCCATAGCAACACACCAACAGCCGCAGCAACCAGGGGCACCAGGAGTAATAAAGCAGAGAGAGAAGGGAGCATGGAGGGGGCGGTGACACCAGGCTCTAGAAAAAGGAAAAGAAAGCGTGAATGTTTCCAGTGCTAATGAGAACTCACAGAGCTATGGAAGTGTATGTTTGAAACACATGGGCACTGTGCACATAGGTTCTTGCCCTTTGTTCTCCGGTTTGCTCATTTTGTCCACGTCAAGAGGGAGCCACCTTTTCTATTATAAGATGTGTTACAGTTAAGATTTCCTCGACACATTACAAACATTTGCATCATGCCGCATGTCAGTCACGGGCCGGAGGAGGGCGAGGAGATCCAGGCTCCGGCAGACACAGTGAGGCGTCTCTGCAACAGCTCAATAGACGTCAAACTGACAGAACCTCAGTCTGGACACTGTAAACTCTGTACATGTCAAACGTGCACAAAAGGGGAGAGATGCAGCAGAATCTAAGAGACCAGATTCTGTCAGGTTATTACACAGAGCCTCAGTAAATGTCAGAGTCATACAGGGGGTAGTTTGATCTAAGTCTTTGCATATTCACATATCCAGTTCATGTTTGAACTGTACAGAAAGTCCTGAGAGATCCCTGCACACACCCAAACAACTGCAGTCTTTAAACCAAACTGTGTGCATGCCGCTCTGGACAACAAGTGGAAAGAAAACGAAGGCTCGAGCATGACAAACACGGTGCCTAAGCAAACCATTAACTCACTGAAGTGCAAGTCAAATTTTGTGGGAAGAGCACACGCTCCTGATCAGACTTGTCAGGTTTGTTTGCATAACGAGGATGACATCAGTCTTGTAAAACACAGCCACAGGGCGACGGGAGAATCGGGGAGGGAGGGAGGCGCTGGTTTCCACAGAGACTGCTGTAGTGTGGTGTGTGTCCTGAGCGAGTGCTGCATCGCTGCCTGTTCACGGAGCACACAGTTATCAGATGTGTCGCACGGCTTTGAATTACAAAAGAAGAAGGCAAACAAAGAACTAAGACCAAAACAGACTTTCTTACGCAGTTCTTTTCATTTCTAAACAATTCAGTGTCCCCGTGTGGAATTTGATGGGCAGACACCTTGCTAAAGTTCACACACACACACACACACACACAAACACACACACACACACACACACACACACACACACACACAGACACACACACACACACACTCATCAACTTTTCCACAAATGTTGTTTGTTGAAGGATTATCCCCTGGGCTTCACCTTAGCCTTGGTGTTACAGCTTTTAGCCAGCTTCAAAATAATCAATCATTATGTGCTGTGTGAGGTAATTGATTGGCGAGTGTGTGTGTAGAGGTTGCTAATGGAATGTAGCAGTGAGTGTTGACCCGGAGACTGACCCGCACTGTTCTCCATGCCAACTTTAACGCATGAATTATGGTAATCGAGTGCAGTGAAGTGAGGCATAAATTCGCCCAGTTTCTCACCACCACGTCTCATCTCTCTCTCGCTCCATCATCTCTCCCTTTCCATCTCTCTTTTGCCACTTCTTCTTCTCCACCTCATCTCTTTCATCTTAAATGAGGTAGCTGGTGTTGATTTGTATCGGTGCGATCGCCGGGGAGTGTGGCTGATAAGTGGCAGACCAAAGAAGTGCTAGAAAGCTTTGCAAACAATGGGCCGACTCGGGGGTAGAAAATGATTGCAGAACACCACTGACATTTGAAGTATTCTTGTGCCGCAGAACACAACCATCGCTTCAATTTAGTATTCTCTGAACTGTGCCATCAATGAAAGAAATGTAATTATGCAGTGTTGATTTAACTGCTGGTGCTTTTTTTGAGATTTGTCTTACAGCACAGTATATATATTGTAAAACTAGAATGACTCCCAGTAGAGCGCAATCCTTATGAAACCACATTTGAATTCACTAGATCCGGAATATTATTTGGATCTGCACCAAATATCAGTTCCCTTAAAAATGTCTGAATTTTTCATCAAGAGCCGAGAATCCTTTTCTGAGGAATCGATGAAAATGTTGAAAAGAGCCTGTTCTCACAATGGTAAAGAAAGACTTTCACTGCAGGCCTGCTTGTATAAAGTCCATAGGAAACCAGGAGAAGTCAGTGGGAGAACACAGCAGGGGATCCCCGCTGGATTCACCGCAAGCAGAGGGGGGGGGGATCTCACTTCAAACATGTGAAAGACGATAATGAAGAAAACGGAAAACGAAAAGAAAAGAAATACGTCCCGGTGTTGTTGTTGTTGTGTGATCTTGCCTTTAAACTAACCAACCAACAAACAATAAACAGACAGGGGTGAAAACACAACCTATTTCATGGAGGAAATTATCACTTGTTGTATCAGTGACTTATTTCCAGTGAACCAAGACGTTTCAGTTTTCTCTTAAAGCTTTACATGTTCAAGATCCCACTGTCCCTGGATGCAGCCTTGTCACCCAGAACAACTCTTTTTAAACCTTTAACAGACAAACGTTTCATCATCAACCTAGAATTTCTATGCACTGAAAGATGGAGGTCACCCCACACTTAAATCTATTGAACTGTTTCGTCTAAATTCCTCACGACACATCGGACAAGTGCAACACTTGTCACTCACGATAGATTCATCTTTTTTCTCTAATCCAACCTTTCCAATCAGAGAAAACTCTTTCTCCCTCTTTCCCTCTCTTTGTCTTTATCGCCCTCTTTCTCTCTCTCCTCCACGCCCATCCCTCTCCTGGCCGTTGCATCCGCGAGCATCATGATGAGCTCCGAGCCCCTCAGCTCAAGTGATGCATTAGGGTATGGGGAGTGAACTCATCTCGGCTAAGGGATCCATTCAGCTGTCACATCCTCCTGTGCTCCCCCACAGCCCCTGATACAATAAGCCTGAATAATTTAGTTTTTGTGCGGGGAGATGTCCTGAGGTCTTGTCTTCTCATATGTGCATAACAGCAGGGTGAGTGTGATGAGAAAAACGATAGCACTTATATTTGATATTTTATAGATGAAGAAGTGGTGGATTAAAGCTGTGGTGGAGTTTTATAAAAACTTGCATATATATATATATATATGGACTGAGTTACTCTGCAGATATTATCAGTAAACCCGAACCTTCTGGAGGACTTGACATGTGAGCACTTTAATTACAATAAGAAAGCATAACATTTGGTATCTGTCAGGAGCTTTCGCCTCGGTAAACATCTGGGAATTGACCTGCGGTTGGCTTGAATGCACCGTAGAACTCTTCGCGGAGTACATATCCGACAATCATCCACATTTATGGTTCATTATCTACACGGAGCTGACAGGGAGTCTGCCAGGACTCCTGTGCGGGCAACACATTATTCTGTTGATGAAGAGAATCAGAAAATAGACATGTGTTTTGTGATGCCATACCATCCAACTCACCTTCAGGGGGCAGCGTGACAGCTTGCGTGGCCAAGATGGTCTGCCCATTACTCAGCGTCAGGGTGCAGGTGTAGGTTCCAGCTGTGTCGGGGGTGATTGGTAAGGGCACAGTGGTGGTGATCTGGCCCAGGCTGCTGGTTGACATTTGCAGCTGGCGGTTGGTGTTCTGGTGGTTCCACTTGACGGTCTGGACCTGGGAGCGCTCTGAGTACAGGCAGATCAACTCCAGCTTTGAGGATGAACGTTTGGTTTTAACTGTGATGGTAAGAGGGGGAGGGGGAGGATAGTGAGGGATACTGATGAACATACGAAGAGAAACCGACGGAAGGACGTGTGAGTGAAGAAGACGAGAGAGGAGGGGAGAGAAATGAATGGGTCAGGATGAGAAAGGGAGTGAAAGGGTAGTGTGTGAATACGGAAAAGGCCAAGGACAGATAGAGAGTAATGCATTACCCGTGGGGTAAAGGGGAAAGTGATATGAAAAACAAAGAACATTTCAGGGAGGGGGTCAAAATAATATATATTCATTAAAAGTGATTTGCAGCTAATGCATTGGTTGACTGTGACTGATGCTTAGTGTCTCATCAAACTGAAATGAGAATCCATCTGGGTGTAATCAAGCTCCACAGACCCACAGGCACACATAAAAACACAATCATTTCAACCTTGATTAGTGTGATCAGTGTGGGCCACCCACAGCCTTGGTGGGAGGGTAGCAGGTATAATCATACATAATGATACTTATAATGAGGTGGGGTAAAAATATATGCGTCACATGATTGGTGCGTGGGTGGATGTTCGTGTGTGTGTGTGTGTGTGTGTGTGTGTGTGTAGGGATGCAGATGTGTGAAGCAGGGTGACAGTGACAGTGATGGATCGGCTGGTCATGTCTGGGCAGCTGTGATGGATGCCACTGGGACTGTGATTAGTAAAGCCTTCCAAGGCCGCCATGACAGGGCAATGTATGAGTGTGTGTGTGTGTAGGTGCAAATGCGATTGGTGAAACCTCCCCAAGGCTGACTCATAAAAATCAACAGGTGCCTTTTTCAATTTATGAATTGAGCAAATGTTCCATTTCAAGAGCAATATTGTAAATGTCTTCATTTCATAATTTGACATTTTGTCAATGGCTGTGGGAAATTCTCGTTTTGTTTAGCATGAATAAATCAGAGCAAATGATCCGTGAGAATAATCCACCGGCAGCTGGCGAGAAGTCAGTGTCTTGCTCAAGAACACGTGAGCAGTGCAAATAAATGACGAAATGCCTCCAAACGTGGGTCCTCCGCTTGTTAACGCTGTCGGCTCAAAGCAACTGTGGGACATTTTATAAAACATGTTCTTTTTCATTGTCTTGTGTAAAGCGAGAAGGGTGATCGTATATGACCTGACACATTATATTTCCTTTCTTAATTATAATCATGAAGTGGGCGGTTGTGGCTCAGGAGTAGAAGAGGGTCATCCCCGAATCAGAAGATTGCTAGCTCCACCTGTCTGCATTTCCAAATGTCCTTGGGCTAGATACTGAACCCTAGATTGTGTGTATTGTATGCATGGTGCTATTGAAAATTCTAAGAATTTGTGCATGAATCAGAAAAATAAACTTGTACTGTAAAGAGCTTTGAGAGGTCGATAAGACTGGATGGGCTCTAATCATGAGTCATAAGCAAAAAGTTATGTGCTGCAAGCATGTGTTGGCAAGCAAACATCAAAAAAGAACATCATCAAACACCGACTGTTGCTCAACCAAAGCTCTTCATGCACTTTAATCCCCCTAAACCACGAGTGCATCTGCACAGATTAAAGAGAACTTTACAGGTGCTCAAGCTATGTGTATTTTTGAAAGCCAGGTTAGCTTTTTGCAAATCTTTATCGTCACGTCTTGACTGTTGCCAGACACAAGAGTGCTGTCAGGGAGCCTCATTCACCAATATCTGCAGATATATGTCAAAAAAAGAGTCAGGACGTGTTCTTAAATTGCAAAATTTAACACCAGCAAAATATTATAAATAATAAAAAGGTCACAGTAGTTTAAATGCTTCTATAAAACTCTACAATTTAAGAAAACATATAATCCCTGATTATTTTGCACAAGCCTCTCAGTCAGTGTGCTCTGCAGTGTGTGCAGATTCTGTTCTTACGTAAGAACGAATCCCAGATATGAAAATATTGGTGAATGTCAGAATCTTTGAAAAACTTGTTAAGAAGAAATTCTTAAGAAATGTCTTCTTAAAAACGATAGGTGGTTGAGGCCACATCTTCTCATAACAGCGGAATTAAAAAAAATTGAAGTAGTACTTCAAATATTCTACACACAAATGACAAATTATGGTTAAAAATTGGATAAGTGAGTTTAGAAACTACAGGAGAAAGTACAGAACCCTGTGAAAACTCTTTGAATAAGAGGAATATTTTCAGTTCAAAACATCAAATAGGATCATCTTCTTTTCATTAGGAAAGTGTTCAATACAGCAAAGTTTGCAGAGCAGTAGAGTCTGTGCCCAAAATAATATGGGGCTCCTAATGACTAATGCCATCCATCTGGTTATTTTCCCCTTTCATCACAGGTATATTACATAACACCCCCCACATCTTATATAACACAAACACAAGATTATGATGAAACTAATACCGCTTAATGAATCCACCCTGCTCCCTACCACCTCCCACTAATGTTCTGCCCGCTCCTCCTGATGTTTACCTTTCATTACGGTCACCCTGGTGCTTTGGATGGTGATCTTGTCATTGAGGTGCACCTCACAGACGTAGAGGCCGCCATCATTGAGCTCGGGCGTGAGTCGTATGGCGAAGCTCCCAGCCTCTGCGTTATAGGGTGGGCCGGCCAACTCGACTCTCGGACTAGGCTGGGGCGACGTGGTGGTGCCCCTCCAGCGATCATACAGCATCACCCCCTTCATTCCGTTAGTCCTCTTGTCTGTGGATTTCCACTGCAGCTTGACCAAGTCCCCCTTACCACCAGGACATTTCAGGAGCAAGGGCCTCTGAACCTGTGTGGCAGTGAAGATTTCCTCGCCTGTAGGAATGGAGGGAAGAGGGAGGACAAAGGAGAATGGTAGAACAATCGGGACAGAACCATATAGAGGAGTACGCAGATATGAAGATACAACAGGGGGAAAAAAACACATAAAAAGGGGGAATTCATAAATATAAAGAGGGGGAATGAAAAGTGAGGCGAAGACAGCGTAAACAGAATAGAGAGTATGGAAAATGAGATGGGGGTGGTGGTGGGGGGGATTCCAACAACAATAGGGATTATGTTCTTATATGCTGAGAGTTACTTTGTCACTTGGTCTTGCATTCGGCTCTGCATGATTACCAAGCTGCTGACACAAGACTTTGAGACTGTTTGTGTTACAAAGTCACTCACCATATTCGATATCAGTGAACAAGGCCTGTCTGTTAGCTGCGGAGACAAGGGAAGGGAGGAAAATGTGAAAAAAAAGAACAGAAACCAAAAAAGCAAATAATGAATAAAACATAAATGTAGCAACTATAATATTCACGGAAGGATGTGATGGGTTTGAGAGCAGATCTAACTTTTGAATCTCGAAACTGGTCTACAGAAGTAAATACTTTGAAGAAGAGTAGCTACAGAATGTTTAAATAAATAATGCAGCTGCACTTTTCTGGCACTGATGCCCACTCACACCATCGACAAAAGCAACAACATGTGTTTTCTGTTCCTCGGTGCTCCTTCATTTCTCTTCTTCAAGTGCAGCTCACCAGTAATGGTCACGTTCACACTGAAGGGGAAAATTGGGCTGCTGCTCTTTCCCCAAGGGTGAACCGTGCAGACGTAGACTCCGTTGTCCGTGTACCGGACCAGTGGCAGTTTGGCCTCTGTTTCCCTGTTTGTTGTTTTCTCGCTCTTTATGGTAACGCCCTCCGGTGATGTCCAGGTGATTTTGTCTACGGCATTTTCTGGAGTGACCCTGGCATTCATTCGCAGGGTGCTGTGCACAGGAATGATCGGAGAGGGGAGGACAGTGACTGGAGAGGAGGGCGGACACAGGAAATAAGTGGTGGGAGAAATTGAGAATAATTAAATATTTTATTAACACTAAAACAGTGAAACGCTCACATAAATTGGACAAACTAGACCTCCATAATGATTGAAAATTCTAGAATTCTGAAAAAATGTTTGAAAGGTAAAGATTATTATTTGTATGAATAATCATATATAATGTATGTATTATATATGTTTTTTTACCTGTAAGGATAGCTAAAAGGATAATTCTCTCCTTCAGTATCCTTTCTTGCTGCCTTATCGAGCATGAGTAGAGGCCTATGTCCTCCATTGTGGGGGAGAAAAACAGTGAGAAAACCCCAGTGTCTTGAAAGTTGGGGTCAGTCAATTGCATTGATGCCTTCCAGGCACTTCCAAAGAACTCCTTCCCCTTTTCAGCTGATAGAACCAGTTTCCATTCATCCGCACCGAGTGACTTTGCAATCCAGTTAAAGGTGAAGGGACTTCTCAACGCTGGATAAGCACAGACCAACGTGGTGGATGAACCTTCTCTGGCCACCACGACATCGTCCCAGTCTGACAGAGAGTAAACACAATTTAAGAATGATAGAGAGGGAATTATTCACTAGAGGTCTAGAGGTTGTCTATAGGTTTATGTTTTCAAATCTGTCTTAAAACAATAATCACAGATATGTATTGAAGAAGTTTTTGGTCATTATAATTGTTCCTCCTGTTTGTACTGGCATCAAAGCGCTATTAAAACAGTTTCACTGTGAAGGAAAGTTGAAAAGTGAAGTAAACTTTCATTTTTGAAGTAAAAAATGTAATTTATGGCATTATTTTTGGCAGAGTGCCACAGTATAATGAAAACCACAGAACGTTGGAGGGGCAAGGGGGTCTGCAGGGGGTCTCCAACGTGTTTCAGGGAGGATCAGCCAAAATACACATGTCCTATTATATTAGCTATCAAAAGGAGATCACTTAAAATAGACTCAATGTGTGTGATTTGGTTAAAAAGATAGTTCAGAGAAAAAAGTGTTGGGAACTGTTTATTTTTATTTGATGGAGTGTGAAGTTATGCAAATGAAGAGTTATCGTTTGTCATCCCAATTGTCTGATGTCTATGGAATCAAGCAGCATCATCATGATGGTACAGGCATCTAGAAACCCAGGAACTGAACTGGGGAGAGGGGGCCTCGTTTTTCCAAGCTTTATCCGAGAGAAGACTTATAAACTGGTGTTAACCAATGGTCCTTATATTTTTATACCTTTTCTCTTCAACTTCAGCTTGTGTACACGCCAGAAATGTTTTAGTTCTAACTTGTGTACCTAGTAAACCGTCAATCAAGTGTATTCTACTTTCTGCCCGGCAGCCGGCTCAGGCATTTTGTCATTTTTAAACTTAAGTGTTTGGACAGATGAACAACACGTGTTCATTGGTGAGCTTTAGAAGAGCCACTCTTGCTGTTTCCACTCACACCTAAATCGGCCGCCTAACTTGAACTCAAGTGTCTAATGGCTCCGTCTGACATGAAGAATTCTGCTGCCTGGATGATAGTTGATCCACAAAACTTCTTTTTTGGTATTTGGCTTATTTGAGATTCCTGTACCTTAATATTTTGAAAAGGGAAGTAGGGCTGGGACGAGGCGTGGTATGGAAGGTAGCTCTAATCAAAGCATGGATTCACCCAAAGTTTTATATGGTTGTAATAATTTTATTCATTTTTTTATTTTTATATTTTACTGTGACCCTGAACATTACGTTACATTACATTATATATTACATTACATGTAATTTGGCAGATGCTTCTATCCTTAGTGACTTACAATTAGTGCATTCAACATCTATTCAACATCTATGAGGGCCAATCTCAGTCATCAAAGAGCATCTTCCAAAACTTCTTTCTTTGTCTCTTTTTCTGCTCCTGAGGTTTAGTCTCGTTCACCTCTTGCTCGTCCTCATTCACAGTTTCCATCTCCGACTGTGGCTCACTGTCTTTCTGCGTGAGCTCAGGGTGTTCTTCGTTCAGCAGAGTGACCTCGTCCTCCAGAGCCACATCTTCAGCTCTGACATCCTCCACCTCCTCTCTCCAGGTCTCTTCCAACTGAGGGAGCACCACGAGGTGACTTGCCTTCATTGCATCGCACTGGGTCTCACAGCTCTTCAGCTCCTTCTCCTTTACAATGAGGGCGATGACGCATTTGAAGAAAGCGATGGATTCAGCGTGCTTTTGGTCCAAAACCTTCAGTATGAATTTGTCCTTCTGTCGAACCTCATCTTTAAGCTTGTTGTTTTCGCTGGTCAGCCCGTATGCCATTTCCTTCTTAGCAGTGTTATCCTCCTGGAGAACCTCCACCTTCTTTCTCCAACTGTCTTCCACCTGACTCATCTCCAGGTGGTGCTTTGCCTTGAGTGCATCACACTGGGCCTCACAGGTCTTCAGCTCCTTCGCCATCATGGTGAGGGCGCCCAGGCAGTAGATGTTGGTGTTGGTTTCAGTTAGCCTTTTCACCATCTCCTTCCGTATGAGCTCTTCTTTAAGGGCTTTAATCTCGATTTCAGCGCTCCGGAGTTTGTTCCTGAGGCTCTTGACAAAGTATTTCTGCTTCATTCTCGGTTTTTAGAAGTTGTTGTTGCGATTGAGGGAAATCTGCGTCTCAAGTGGTGGTTCGGTTTCTTGTCAGAAAATGCTACTGCTCTGTTTAAGCTCCAGGAAGCAACTGAAGAATCTCCTGCAGATTGTTACAATTATCTACATCAAAGGCAGGAGATCAAAGTCAAACCTTCTAGAACTCTTTAGAAGTGTCAGGTGGTAACTTGTATTCCTTTGATGTGGCACTTTGAACTGTATCATTTTTAATGTACAAAGTGGAGATGACACAGTGTCTCATTGTGAATATGTAAATAATGTGCATGTTTATTATAAATATATAGATATAATACATAAGATAATATCTACCTCTATTTCTTACTTTGTTGAAATAACATTGAATTGTACTTCCTTTATAATCAGTTTTTGACTTCATACAGACATTGATACACCTTCCAGGCTACTTCAAAATATATGGCACTGAATCATAACGCATGTTAGACGTCATGATGTTTTGGACCTTTGCTTGGGGAAATACTCTCTAACTGGACCTCTTTGAATTTTCATTGAATACCCCTGAGATAAAATGTGCGAATTTATAGTCAGAGACCGGCTTTCATTTATTTTGTTGTTGGACAACTTTATAGATTGATATATTCCTTTTACTTGAATGGAACAAGCTCTTGCACTCATTTTATTTTGGAGAGTTATGGAACTGTAAAAGGCAGATTAGCAGTTAAGACTGGGCTATTCTTTGTTTTTTGTCATATTTGTTTGTATTAAAGAGAAGATGATAAAATAATGAAATGACAGAAGTTAAAAAAAAAATGTTTTGATCAATTGGAAAAAATTATCGATATATTATCGGTAAAACAATTGGTGCAGCCCTACAGTGAAGACTTTTACTCACACAGAATATACACCTTAACCCATCTTTTTAAAAGAAAACAACACTGAACCTTGTAGCTAACTGCAGGAATATTAAAGTAATTTTATTGCAGGAAGTGAAACTCATTGAATGTTTTTTTTATTCGGTAAAACCCTAAACAGCGAAGAATTTTTCCACACTGTGATGGACGGCTATGTGAAAAGAAAGAATTAAAAAACAGTGGATCCTCTGAGGTGTACACAAACCAAAGGTTCATTCATAAGTTTTCTGTCCATGGCAACAAACTCTCTTTTGTGAGTTTTGTGAGCGCGAAGCATAAAAAACAAATCCAAAGGAATGGAATAAAACCCTCTCCTTACAAGCTGCAGAATTATTTGAGAAAATACTCAAGCATATTGGACCATGCACTACATGGCCTAAAGTAAACAATGGTCATATTTACACATAATTCACTTTCTAATCCAGGTACAGGCCTGTATTAAAGTCCTTCCTGTTTCATTGAAGAAGCCACAGAGCTGCTGTTCAACAAAAATGAAAAAGCTTCGTGAATTTAAAATGATCAAAGTCTTAAGACTAGTCTGACATAATTTGAAGTGGATCGGATTAACTCCCTGTGGAGGATTTTGTCAAACTAAAGAGCATTGGGAAATCAAATAAACTGCTCAAATCTGGACAATGAATTAAAAATGGCGGATTGCCTGTTGAGTTTAGGGTGTGGCTTTGAGAGGGTTTTTTTTATTTTTACGTGTTGGCTGAATCGATGTCCTTCCCTCTAAAACAAGCATTGAAAGACAGGGGAAATAAAAAACCTGACATTCTGGTGCTGAAGCCCTAACGATGTGAGACTAAATCCAAAGTCCTATACGGTTCTATATATATGTAAAAATGTCCTCTAGAGTTCAGCTAAGGCTAATTTGTTGCTTAAACATTCAGAGTGAGTTTAATCAAATCGATAACTTTCTTTCTTTTTAGGGCCAAATTCCTTCTTTCTATTTCCCTGCACAGCATGTCCTCGCTGAGTTGCACCAGATGGAAAGTAACAAGAAAAGGAGAATTTTCTTGTGAAAACTGCTTTTACTTTGAAAGATTGATTTACCAAATACTGACGACTCAAACATCATATGCTTTAGATGCAATAATGCTATTGCAGCCAGTATTGAGAGGAGGAAGAATTACACTGGGGAAACAAGAGAAGAGCAAAACTCGAAAGAAAACACAAGTCGTCTTTGAGCTCCCCCTGAATTTGATGTAACTCTCTGCATGACTTATCGTTTAATTTAAAGAAACAGCTCTATTCATGTTCGCTAATCAAAAAGTGATGTAATAGTTGGGAATCGTAGGCTCCCTTCTCCCAGCAAGAGCAGAGACCATCTCAAAAAAATGGAAAAAGCGTTTCATACCTGTGATGTCACTTCGAGAGGAATGCACCGCAAACGAAGATACAAGAACAAAGGTGAGAAAACCAGACTCCATCACACATTTAAATCAAGGAAGCAAAACACTTTCTCTGCAGCAGCTGTCTCCAACACTGTGACCTTTCTAAGTACGCAGCAGAACACAAAGTATTGTTCGCTCTCCTGCGGTATTACTGGTGTCCCTGACTGACATGTAAACAAGTTGGATGCAGATCCTTCAGCCCAACAGGATGTGGCAAAACCAACACTGAGATAATCAGCAGGAAAGGACTGTCTGTTTTGCTGTCATGTGTGTGTGTGTACGAGGCTGATAAATTACAAACACTCTAGAGCTGTAATTGTGGGCAATTGGTTACAGAACTCCTGACCCTAACATTCATTATGACGAAAGCATAGAGCATGTATTCATGTCTGTATCACATTGTGCGTGTGAAATGGAGAAAATTATATGAATAGCAGAAAGCCGGGGGACTGAGGGAGATGAAAAGGCGAGAAATAAAAATTTTGGGTAAGTGTGGGTGCACAGTAACCCCTCGGCTACTTGTCTTTACATCCCGTAAATGTCTTTAATTAAGCTGAAGGTATTATCAGCTCCTCTGAGCGCTATTACAGATTTTTCCATAATTACCATTGGGTGAATGGGGGCGGTGAAGAGTGATAGAGAAAGAGAGAGAGGGAGGGAGATGGAGAGAAAGCAGCGATGTATTGTGGGTGTATGTAATGACAGGGAAGGAGAAACAAAACTGAGAGCAGCATGAAGGGAGAGATGTGGAGGGAGAGGTGCTCCAACAGGCTGAGAGAACAAACCCGTGGAGAGGAGAAGTACGAGAGTGTTGCAGGAGAGCAGAGACAGTGTGACTTCAAAGAGGCCTGTGGCTGGTGACACAGAGCGTGCCACTGATCCCGTGGCCCCTCCTCTACGGGTAAATAATCACCATAAGCCTTGGCTCTGTCTAATGAATCCACTGCCAATGAGCTAATATCTGTTAACTATGTGCTTCATTATCACTGCCACAGACCCCCCGAGAGCCCGGGGATGGAGGACGGGGATGAATAGCAGCAAGGACTGAAGGACGAGTGGACAAAGCAAATCGAATGACACGGGGAAGAGGCAGAGAGGGAGGGAGAGAGGGAGGAAAGTGAGGTGTAGATGAAGGGAAGGTGTAAGCGGTGTGAGACGGCGAGGGAGAAAAGAGGCGAAGCACTGTGCGGGTAAAGTGGGTGGTAGCTGTAAAGTAGTAGCTGTGAAGGTCGATTGGGTACGGGTATGAAAAATGGATGAGTGTGTGAAGGAATGAAATCCTCTATTTGGTGGCCACATTCTTTTAAGCTCCTCACTCTGCCATGAATACGTGGCCTATGATTTAGCCGTGTGTATGGGGGGTCCCTGGCTCCCTGCACACATGTTGGAGCTCAGGCACTCAGCTACAGGGCCACAAGATGGCTGCAAATCCAAAAATGGCACTGCAGAGATGGAAATAAAAACCTGTAGCTGCTTTGTTTGCACTGCAGATGCATTTATGTGGATTTACGATGAGTGGGACAAGGGAAGAGGAATGAAAATAAAACCCTCTTGTAAGACCTGCCGTTTTCCTCTTGTCTTTGTCTGACCCCTGATCATCATTTGTGTCTTGCAGGATTTGCACACCCCAGAATCAGAGTGTGGAAATAAGTGGGTGAAGCTGGAGGAGAATTTTGAAAATGGAACAGAAAGGGAAGAAGCGGAGCGGCACGGTTGAAACTGTGGGACTCGCTGAGATGTAATTACACTGGCTGTAAAACACTTGGGTATAGGGATTAGACCTAAACCAGATAATGCCTCTGCTATGTTTGCTCCCAGCTTCAGAGGAAAAATGGCACAAAATGAATTGGAAGTTATTCTGAACAAGGATGAGGAGGTAGGGTGGGGGCTGGGTGGTGGGAGCTCATCAGCAGAGTCGGCTGGAGTCTGCAAATAGATACGAGGAGCTGATTATTCTCGGTTTGATTCTGCTGACTGACACTATATTAACAATTTGCCGTTCATTAATGAATGTTGATTGATTTGGGGGATGTGCTGTTTCTATGAGCTCTTCTAAGATTCTGTGTGCGGAAACAACCAGCAGAGGGCGTAAGAATCATCTCTTTCTACGCATTCATAGACTGTAAAAAAACAGTTGGTGATATTAGAAACTTTGTTGGTTTGGACTTTTTTTTAAAGTTTGAAACCAAAGTTTAAAATGTACTTTTACAGCACTGCACTCCTGGATTTGACCTTCTTCCAGTTTGTATTCTTGTCTTGCATGGATTGTAGGGTTTTTATTCATTCTGTTATATATATATTCATTTGTTTTGAGAAGTGCTACATAAATAAAGATATGATTTGTTGTTATTATTATTATTGCTAATTTAAGTTCAGCCCCAGCACAACAACATTCCCCACAGAGGACTTCGCTGTAACAGACTTAACTTCTCAGCGGCTGGATAACAAAAGTAGGTCATTTTTTCCTGGATATGAATCTTTGCCTTCGATTCTGTGTTTTCAATCCATTTCATGACAAAAAAATCTTCAAAGTGAAACCTGCTGTGCGCTTAGGATGCCATCGAGGAGCAGGTTGTGTTTTAAAAACCCAGGGGGGGGCTGGGGGGGGTCTCTTTCAACAAGTTGTTTCCCAGAAGCCCCTCCCTGCTGGAGCTGGTCCTGACAGTGTTTTTTTTTTTGGGTGGTGGGGAAGCGGGGCTGTGACGCTTCTCAGGCTGATGACATCATCATACACACACTCACACACACACACACACACACACACACACACACACACACACACACACACACACACACACACACACACACTCACAATCAGGCACCCGGTCAGACCGCCTCGCTCACACTCCTCACACACTCTCCGGAACTAGTTCGTCACACGCAGATCCGTCTCCACCTGTGCACCTCCGCCGGGACCAACTCACCAGGATTTTCTTTTAAACAGATTTGTATTTTATCCCACTACACGTTCATTTCGGCGGTTGTGAGTCCGTGTTCAGTGCGCAGTGTCGGGACACTTGTCAGCAGTCGGACCCCCTGCTGTGCTCCGTGCTGCGGACGGACAAGTTGTGTGTTCTCACGCCTGTGAAGCGGCGGGTTCGAGCTGAACGGAAGAGACGTGTCCACACACAGAGGACCGGAGAGACAAACCATGGCGAGACAGCACGACCTCCCCAGCATGATGGGACTGCTCTGCCTGCTCGCGTCCATACTCGCAGGACACGGTAAGAATAAAAAAAAATCACTTAGAACTAAAAACCAAAAAACTTCCGCCTCCTCTATCTGTGTATTTCCTCTGTGCGTAATAAGGGTGAGAATTAGAAACCTTCGCTGTGGCACCTGTCTGTCTCTGTCCTGGCGGCGACAGGAGCAGGAAATCCGGCAGGTGATCCCCTCCTCACACTCGGTGTATTATTGAGGATGTTTTTAAAGCTATAATCTTTATTTCCCCGCTGGGTTTTATTCGCAGAGTGAAGTGAGACACTTTAATCTTCCTTCTCTCGGTGGTTTTGGTTTGTAACTGTGAGCTGTATCGATCTGTCGGGCCCGAGTTTCGGTCGGTGACTCAACAGCCTTTAGTTTGTTCTAAGGTGTGGCTCTGTGTGGAGCAAGGTGTTTTTCCCCAGGTGTCCTCTCTCTCTCTTTCTCTCTCTCTCTCTCTCTCTCTCTCTCTTTCTCTTTCTCTCTCTCCTCTTTTTAACTCCCTCTCTGCTCCAATGCGTCCTTGGTTCTTCTTTTTTCTCCCCTTCAGCCAATTCTCCCCTCCTCAACCCCCCCCCCCCCATGCTCCTTTATCCTCTGTCCACACATCATCCTCTATTAGTTACAGTTCACTTGAGGAAAATGGTTCTGGAATCAGCTCTTAATGTACACACAGAGTAATGGGAGGAAAGGGGGGAGCTCTCGTGTACAGTTAACCAGGCACAGTTTCTCATCCAGCGAATCCACAGCATGTAGATATGTAATCTTAATTTTAAAAAGGCAACAGGCCCCTCCCGCCTCCTTGGCAACAGGTCGACACAGGTTTAATAATTCAGGTGTTTTCCAGTCCTGTAGAGGTCATGTTGCCTTCAGGCACTAAGGTCACGGCCATAGGTCCAGAAATGACAGCAAACATTCCTGGCATGCAGTTAACCCATTAACATATGATTATGTGTGTGTGTGTGTGTGTGTCTGTGTGTGTGTGTGTGTGTGTGTGTGTGGCGTGAAACCAGTTCATGTTTTTTTCTCTCTTTGGCCTCCCCTGTAAAGGACAGCTATTTGTTTTGTGCTGTAATTAGGGCAAGAATGTAGGACTAGTTCAAACCCATCACAACATGGGATTGTACGCATGTTCAGCTCCCTTCTCTAAACGTTGCTTTTAATCACGACTCATAAACTCAGTCGCTCTTTTTGACTTATTCATGCCGTGGACCTTTTCTGTCCATTTTCATTTCACAGACCATGAAGTGCTCTTAGGGGAGTGAGAAAAGTGGGGGGAGAAAAAAAACTAAACAAGAGCTTTTACATATTTATGAGGGAGAATGGAAAAAAAAACGGAAAAGGCTTTAACCAGAATGCAAAAAGACTGCTGTTTTATTTGAGTCATTTGTTTTTTTTTGGTTTCAACGTGAACCTCTAACCTCCTTTTGGGGAATAGTGAAGCAATGCGAGTTAAAGCTGCAACTGCCGCAGGAAAGAAACTTTTCTTCCCCCCCCCGCTCGTCTGCTTTTTGCATTCTTAGTTTCCCTGTTTCCACTCGAGCTCTGTCAGCACTCACTTACCTCCACCTTCTACCCGGCAGTCTGAAACTCCCAGAATCCTCTGCAAAGTTGTCACTTTAATATGCCCCAGCTTTAATTTAAAAAAGAAAAAAAAAAAATCTATGTCGAGATTGATGGGTTTTAATTAAGGTAGGATTCTGTGGGTCTTAATAGAAGATTGCAGGTTGGGGGTCTAGTTTAAGCTCTGAAATTACACTATATTACAGAACCCCCAACCCCAACCCCCCCCCAAGTCAAGGCTGTAAGGGCCCGTGGATGTGGGTCAGGAAGGCTTGGCCCATTACCATGGAGATGTTTTTATTGGGAGAAGGCTGGGCTTATATGAGGGGAGTTTGGGGCGGGCGGGGGGGGTCGGAGGCTATGGCAGCATTGTCTTTATGGCTGAGTATGCTGTGTGTGTGTGTGCAGGGGGGGGGAGGTGGGGGGGTGGACTGGCTGACTGGCTGCCTGTGAAACTGTTGAGCAGGCAGGGTCAGGGCCGGGGGAGGAGGAGGCTGCTTCCTCTTCTGCCCACAAATAAAGCCATGTTTTTCTTTCTGAACCTCAAAAGCAATCGAGCCAGAGCTTCTCTCCACAACTCTCCTCGGGTTTTGGGAGGAAACAGGTGGCTGCTCCCCGGCTGCTTTCTGCCGGGGCTGCGGCCGAGGCTGAGTTTCGTTTGATTGGCTGGAAAACTAAACGGACAGCAACTGATTAAGACAGGCGACGCCCCATCTCCCCTCTTTCCCACCCGCCACTCGAAGCCTCCCCCTGTCTCCCGCCAAACCCTCGCTCCCTCCCCCACCTCTTCTGTCGAGTACATACAGGGGCCTTGTTCTCGTCTCTATTTTTTTTAAATTCCTGCAATCTTTGCGCCCCTGTTGAGTGACGGCAGTCATTGGGTTATTCAAAAAATGGACCCCCCCCTCCGCCCAGACTCCCAGCCTCTGTTTGGACTCTAGGCCATTCTGCTTATGACAGGAATATCATGCAGACAGGCAGGAAAGTAAACCACTTGAGAGACCCACCACGGTCTGTCACCATGGCTGTGGGATTTTCTGTCAGCCAGTCTCGTTTGGGGCCCCAGTGAAATGGTGTGTTTTACATCCCACATGGTTCCACTAGCTAATGTTGTAATGACATGAAATGCTGGACATGTTCCAGCATCGTGACAACTCGCTCCCTTCCCAACAAACACACATTCACAAGTCCCACTGTTCCATTACACGTCCAGATATCCTGTGAGGACGGTGCAGTTCTGCAGAGCTTCTTCATTACAACAGGCAAAAAAAAACAAACATAACCTCTGACCATTAAGAAAAATGCAGTTGATGAATCATGAGGAGTTTATTTTTCTTCCCTAATAAAAGAAAGACGAAGTAAGTCCTTAGTATCTCATTAGTCCCCGTGGATCGAGGGGCTTCGGTCTGAGTTTGGTTTTGGCGTTAATGGCTGTCACAGTTAGGTCCTATCATTATGTAAATGAGCTGTCCCTGCCCCTTTGCTGCGGCCTTGTAAATGTCAGATGGATTTTGAAAAGGTCAGGTAGACCTGTGTGTGTCTGTAGGAGAATCTCATTCTACGTTTGATATACACTAGTACTTCCTTACATACATCAACGAAGGGGCCTTCCCTGTTTAAGTGACACATCAGTAACCCTCTTCTCTCCCTTATAATCACCATTAAGAGTTCATTGATTCAGACAAGTATGCTTGAATTTACGGTTTAATGGAGATGTGACAGAGATACCAACCATGCTTGTGCTTGTGTGTCCTCATGGAAAAATGTGAAGCGAATGTGGCTCCTTTATTTTCAAGTAACTCAATTATAGAAGGACTGGAGCAAATATTTGTTATTTCTGTAAGAAAAATTAGTTATCTTTTCTCAGTGGTTATTTGCGATGGCAGCCGAAAAAAACAAAATGCCTCTTATCTCACAATTAGGTAGCAATAGATAGAAAGCTTTTTAAATGGATGCATGGAAAACATTTCAGACACGGAGGCTATATTTATTAAAATAAGGGTTTTTAGATATACCAATATTTTTCTAAATGAATTTCCATGAAAAGGACTTTGACCAGACACACAAAGAATCCATGAGGTTTCATTGTTGACTTGGCAAATATCATTAGACTGGACGGATGAGTCTGAAGAGAGGGGGTAGATGAGCACGAGTCACTGCGTTTTGTTGCATTTTAGGCCACGGACCGCAAACACAACTGAAAACCCACTCCCACGCACGCGCACACAAACACACACACAGCTGGTGATGAATAAGGGAAGTGACCTGAGGCTGCGCCATTAAGTCAGATGGCATTCCAATAGTGGGGAGGAGCCGTCACGTCTCTGGATGGCAGTGCATGTGTGTGTCGTCCTCAGGAGCAACCCTGTTATCTCCTACAGACATCACATCTCACTCTCTGCCCTTTTAAGGGTGCTTTTCTTTCAACTTGCTGTGTTTGCTGGATAAGGAAACTAAATGTGGTAGAGCTACTTCCCCCCTAAGAAGGGTTTGTTATCCACCTTTTTCCGTTTGTTGGTTGGTTTGTGAGCAATGTCACTCGAAAAACCACCAGACGGATTACCACGTAACACGGAAGAAAGATGCAGTGAGGGTCAGAAAAAGAACCCATTAAATTTTGCTACGGATCCTGATCTTTAACATTTGGCATTTGCACAGATTTCCCATAGAAAACGGCTTAATCCTCACACTAGTACATTTTAGTTTACGAGTTTTTCATTGCTTGATACGAAAAGGTTCCAAATACTATTGGCCTTGCTTTTGGGGGGAAGTATTAGACATATTTACCTGACTGATTTATACATGTGTGCAATTTGGTGCAGCTTAATTGAATTCAAAGGGACTGTTGGGCCTTTGCAGAAGTCTGCGCTCTACCACTCGAGTGCCGTTCCAGTTCTGTGATGAAACCATCTCCATGTCGGAAGTCTCCCCTCCTGCCCTCCACCTACATGCACATGCTGGGTTGATGGCGGCCAGTGTCGGGGTCACACTGAGAGCCCCCCACAGGGATGTTTGTGTTAATCTCCAGGGGTTTCCAGACTGCTGGAGTCGCTCCCATCTGATCCAAAGGAAAATGAGCCGAATCCTCCTCTTAGAAAGGAATGCCAAATGCAATTAGTGTGAATAAGGCAGCGGAGGGGTTTCCAAAAACACCACTGCACTGGAGTCGATGATATTCTTGGCAGAGGTGTTGGTTTAAACTCTTATCTGGGCCACATCGAATCTGTGCATTAGCTCATACTCTGATATGAGTTCGCTGCAAGAGACCATTTCATAATGTTCTGTAACCGCCCACATGTCTCTAGATAATGGAGTTTCAAGACTGTAGTATTCTCTGGAGTAGCATGCCAGCAGCTTATCTTGTTTATGTTGTTAACTTTAGTTTTCAGTCACGTCAGACACGTTTCCACCCCATTAGTCAAGATACCTCTCGCCAAATCTGCATTTGCCTATGTCTAACAAACCCCAGCTGGAATTTAGGGAGACGCGGGTCAGACCCATTCCAGCTCAGCCAATGTGGAGAATGAGCGGTAATTCCGATTGCAGATCCATTGAAAGGCAGCCAAACTCCTTAAAATAAAATCCCCTTAATTAACTAGACTTGGAAGATGGGTGTTTCTGCGACCCCCGCTGCAGTCAAATCCCGAGAGGGGAGACAGGGGTGAGAGGGGTGAGCGCAGGCTGAGGATGTCGACATTTTAAAATTCCACGCCACAGCATCTTGGCATAGCGGATAAAGGAGTTTTTTTTTTTTCATCGAGAAAACTGTGAGGGAGTGAACCGGGGAGGCCAAGAATTATCAGCTCATTTGTAATTTTAGTCGCACCTCCCTCCTCTTCTTCTCCCGCTCTTAAAGCATGAGGCACATATTTAACAGCCAAAGAGCCTTCCATTGTGGACAGTGAAAGAACTGCTTACACTAACCTTTCTCTTTTTTAATGGTTATCTGACCTGTAGCCTCTCGCCGTCATCCTTCTGTCTTTGTCCCTATCTTTTATTCCTGAAATCCTCCCTATAGTGCACTCAGCAGATCTCTGTGCTACTAAGCACTGAGGCCCTTGAGTGTGTCCTCCTCAGCAATCCCTGCACTCACTCACACACATGCACACGCACGTGCACACGGCCGTTCATTAGCAGTCACCTTAATGTGTCTAAATGTAGTTTGCGAGGTGGAAGGTGGTTTGCGTTATTGATCCGGTATTGAATGGTGGATGATGCAGTGCCCTTATGTGATATTGAAAACATTTAGGGCTCGCTCCGCCGGCGTGACAGCGCCATGAAACATGGCTCTGTCCCCTCCTCCTCTGCTAATCCCCGCCTGTGTCCTCTCTGCCACCGGTTTTGTGAAATGTCGAGCCGCTTTTCGCCTCCACCGCCGCCACCACCCCTGTGCTTGTCTCGTTTCACACATTTTTATTCCTCACGTCGAAGCTTGTAGGCCGACAAGGTTACAGCTGTTTCCTCACCTTTTTGCTCCTCTATCAATATACAGAGACGCAGATGTGCTGCATCTCCATCGCATCCGACTCTATCAAGGTCATGTCGAATTCTCACTTATCGGCGGGCGGTGGACGGGCTGTAGCTACAGGAGGAAATTGAATTTGGTGTGACAGGGTCTCATCAGGACTGCGGACTCATGCTCCTCAAAAAACCTTGTGCTCACCAACTGCTTTCAATTCAGCCAGCTTTCCTCTCGGCCCCCGGGAGATTTATCTGAGGCGCAGGAGTAAAATTACATAGCGTAATAAAAAGAAAATGCAGTATTCTTGCACAGATATCGTGGAAATAGGAGATGGAGCACGTCATGGCTGAGATAATGCACAACAGCTTTATTTTTCATGAAGCCACGCAGAGTGTGTTCTTGTGTTTTACAAGACCGCCTGTGTTAGGATCCTAGAAGAATATCTCTCCGCTGATATCAGCACTGTGTGTATTGTTTCACTTGTTTTGAAAATGTGCTGCCATGCTACGCTGATAAACAAGCAGTGCACTCTTCATTAGTCCCACGGGCCTTGCAATGGCAGCAGCATATAAATTCTCTCCCGAACGAAAAGGTACATTAAGGTCACACAGAGGCAGCAGGTTTAGTGTTATCAGTGCAGTGTTTTGTCAACAGAGGTGGGCCCCAGTTTGTTTGCTGTGGCTCCTTAGGGAGAGCAGGGGCCTGAACTACCAAACTGGAAACTCAAGGATTAACCCTTGAGTTTTCAGTCCTAATGAAGCTGGTTCACTTCTTTCTGGGGTAAATTACCAGGCTGAAGCACAAACCTGCTCCATGATCCTGAAATATGAGATCAAAAACTGTCAACTACCGAAACTCCTGACCAATCAGATCACTGGGAAACCAGAGTCATTTGTTAGTTTAAGTGAAGCTGGATAATGAAAACAGATCCTGGGTGTGCTGAGCTTGCTTCGTAGCACAGGCCCCAGGTTCTCCTTCCTTGGAGCAATTTGTCTAGACCATGTTCCGGCCGGTCACACTCGTGCTTTTACTTCCACTTCTCCATCTTGATCTATTCCTCCTTTGCCCTCTCTCCGTCTTTCTCTGTTGACTTCCTTTCCTAATGTTCAACTTCCTCTTCTCTGTAATTTGGTCCCCATAATTGATCCATCTGTTCAGTAAACTGCTGTGTCTTACTGTATCTCTCTTCCTCTTCTCATCCTGTTCTTTGTTCTCCTTCTGTCTGGTCTTAGCCACAATTTGTATTTGATTTCTTTTTTTTTTTTTGCTTCTGTAATTGGAATGTCTCTCGCTTTCCTCTATCCTCTTACGCTCTCTTTCCCCTTAATCTCCATCCCTCTCTTCTCCTCTACCTCAGCTTTCTTCCTCTCCCTGTCCCACCATCCAATTCCCCTGTCTCTTCTCTCCATGTCAGTCCCACAGTTTCTCTTTAAGCTTTTCCGAAACTGCCGTTGCCACTTTTCCTCTCCTGCTCTTGTTTGCTCCCCTTTTCTCTCACTCTAAGTTTTGCCTCATACCTTTAACAGCCTCCCCCCTCCCTATGGACATTTGTATTGCAGTCGTTTCTATCTTCCTATCCCCCCCAAGGAGGTCTTCTGTTTGTTTTTTTTCTTCTACACATCAATCATTCTCTCTCTCTCTCTCTCTCCCTCGTCCTCCACAACCTATTTTTCTCTTAATGGCCAAGAACACCTCCCACTCCACGCTGGTGGGCATTTTTTTGAAGGTTAAGTCGCTGTGACACTTTTACAGTGTTTTACCCCACCACACCCCTCCTCCAATTATCTCACCCCCTTCTCCCTCGCCCGGACGGCGGAACGACAAACACATCACTTCCACCTCTTTAGCACGCAACCGAAAAAAACACACAAAACCGTACATATGTTGGCATACATGTGCACTTAGTTCCCAGAGACGTTGGGGTGATTTGATGGTTGAATCACTTGATTACTGTACAGAGGACGGGAAAAGGAGAAGTGACGGCACAAAGTCAAGTGAGCGAGCGAGCTGAGGAGAGGGAGGGGAGGTGAGACGGACGGGGGAATGGAAACAGATGCAGGATTTTCTTTCATTTCAGGCTTTCAGCCGAGCTAACCTGTCGTGCCGGGCTGACACCGTCCACTCCCCTGCTGGTAGATGCCGTCACACACTCGTCTCCCCTGCAGGCGGTGACAAGGCCACTAATACAGCCTGACTCATCTAACAAGAATCTCACACTGCAGATGAAATGGGATTACATTTGAAGAGTTAATTCGCAGTGTGCAGAGTAACACGACCTGATGCTGTGACGGAAACCACCTTTGTGACACTTTAGGTGAATTTATGGGCGATTTTTATTTTCTGAGAATGTTTTTTTGAATATAGGTGAATGTTAGAGCCTGAACAATTACAAAATATGCTTCTTCTAATCCTAAGCAATTCAGTGTTATCACACGTTCTCTCAGTTTATTTTTGCCATATTCACACGGGAAATAACAACACCAGTCATGCACGAGACTGTACAATAATCGTGCCTTAATGTTAAATACAGTATGTCTCAGAAGAAGAAGTGCCAAACGGTTCCTTCCTTCCTCATTTGTGAGGATTTGTCGTTTTTCTTTATTTCTGAATGTCACAGTAAATTGGACTGTTGCTGTTTAGGAAGTTGTAGCCTCATAATGAAAGAATCAGAAATTTTGCCAAAAAATCCTGCTTCCAGGTTTATTTAACCTGATATTGATGGGGGATGCATGTGGTGTTGTCTTGGTCAAGTGAATGACTGATAAATCGAGACATGGATCGGTGTAGCACAAAATCAAAAAATTGTTCAATCAATGAACGATTCAAAAATATCCTGATAAACAGACATTAGACATATTGGTATTTACATTTATGTTAAGCTCTATGTGGTTGTACATGTGTTTCTTTTTATTTATAATAAAGTTCATGTTCAAACCGTAAAATATCAAACCTCAAATACTTTCCTTTATTAGTTTAATAATGACATCTTAGGAATCACTACAACATTTTTTTAATGTATATTTCAGCCAATTTATCAGTATCTGACTTTTTTCTTATACCAGTATCAGCCAGAAAAATCCATTCCAGTCTGGCTCTAATAAATAAAAGTTGTTTTAACTTCTGAGTCACCTTTCTGAGAGCTCTGAAACTTTAAAAAATGCTACCACACATAGCCTACAGTAATATCTCTAAAAGCAGATTGAAAGAGTCGGTAGCTGTTCTCAGCAGCTAACAGTCGTATCAAACTTTAAAAAATATAGTAAATATATCATACAATTATTAGGTGATTGACGAAGTTTAATCAGCAACTATTTTAATAGTCAAGTCACAGTTTGAGGTATTCTTCAACTAAAAATGCCAAACATCTGTGGGCACCAGTTACTTACATGTGGTTATATTCAGCTTTTGTCTGTTTTTCATCATTGAATTTTTTTTTTATGAAACGGCGCACTGGTGTTATTTTTGGAGTCTGGGTTAACTGTGTCGTGATACATTTTTAACTCATTTTCATAAGTGGAATTTAACATTCACCAGCAGCAGGCTTGAGATGTTGTTTTTAGTCCAGGCTGTCAGCTGGCTGCTGCTAGACAGAATGATGCACTTGGTGTTACAGAATACAGAGACACTATTGTTCTCGGCCCGAGCTGAGCGACCCCACTCCCCCCTCCGTCCCCCCAGACTCTTCCCCTTAATCCAGGTGAGCCGAGGGAGACCACTGAAAAGGACGTCTATTGTCCTGCCTCCCCCCCTCTCCCTTTCCTCCCTCTGCACCACACCTGTATCAATGGACAGACTTGCCTTTGAGTAGCAGCCCCAGAGGAAACGTGGTAACAAGAGATGATTGGGTAGTTTCTCTTGAAATGGAAGCTGATGGAGAGGCTGTTTTGTTGCTGTGTGGATGGACCACTCTGGTGCTTTTTCTAACAGGTTTTCCTGGTACACTGGGCCTTTTCAAAGGGAATCTGTCTGTGGAAAGTCAGATATTTGCTGTTTCCTATGCGATACGCTGGTTTGAGCTGTGTGCGCGTATCATACACTTGCATGTTTCTCGGCTATTTGCTGGTTTGGCTTTCTATCTAAGCCTCTTTAGGAAGAGCCAGGAGGGAGGGAGAAAGAGGACAGTGAAAGAGAGAGACCGAGTATCTTCTCTGCTGACTAGAACTTGTCACCGAGGCTCATTGGGTGCATGCTCACTCCCTCAGGTTGCTAGGAGCCATCTTCTAAAACCTCCCTTTAAAAATGTAAAAAAAAACTCTTTAAAGGAAACACTCGAACCGCTTACTTCTGTCCTTTTCCTCTCTCCCAACTTTCCTCTTCTCGCAACAAGCTGGCGGCTGATTTGTGCACCAGTGATTCATGAATTTATCTCTGGCACGGCACAGTCATGCATGGTGCACTCGTGTGTGTGTGTGTGTGTGTGTGTGTGCGCGTGTCTTGCTTGTGTGCGTCTTGCGTGTGTGCGGGGCCTGAGCGACAGAAGAAGACAGCATGCCGGGGGGGGAAAGGTAGACAGGGAGAAGGAGAGAGGGAATGTGCTGTGATGCCAGCCTTGATTAGAGCAGTAACACTCGCCGTTTAAACACACATTTAAATAGACACAGCCTTAGGAAGATTGGGGGGGAGGGTGGGTGCTGGTGGTGTTGGGGGGGTGAGGTGAGGAAAAGGAAGTGGTTCCTCTAACGCAAGTGCTCTCAATTGTTCTGGTTTAAAATAGAAGTCCCCCAGGCTCCACCTTTCAACTTTCCCTTGTTCATTTATTTGTCCCTCTTTCTCTCTCCTTTTTCCTCCCTCCGTCTCCCTCACCATTTTGTCGTCTGGTTTCGACACAGAATTGCTTTATCTGACGTAGATTATTGATGTCCTGCATAGATGTTATTCTTCTCCATCCCTCTTTCCCGGCCGTCTCTTACACCACTCCCTCTCGTGCGTCCGCTCGTTTGGCTGTCATCCCCGTGCCAGTCAGTTCCCTTCCTCTCGTCCAATTTATCTCTCCTCCTCATTCCTTCCAGATGACTCTCTCTCTTCTGTCTCTCCCCTCATCACATCAGCTCATTGTGAGTTTGCTAACCCCCCCACCACCACCACCACCAACGCCTCCGGTCACTCTTCTTTTTCCTCTTTGAACCTGACTTTGCCCGCTTGTCTCAGGTTTGAGTGGCCTACTTTGATTTCCTCTCCCTCTCCCTCTTCCCCCCCTGCCCTTTGCTCCTCCTCTGTTCTCTCTAGTGTTTATTTACATAGAGAGAGAGAGAGATGGCGGCGGCGCTGTCGGGATAGATTGATGGATGGCGAGGGGCCACGGGTGAGGGGATCTAGGCGTTTGATGGACGCGCCTGTCAGTTAGGATACTACTTAAAGAATTGGCTATTTGGTTATTGTAAGAAGGTCCTTCCACGGAATATTAAGACACACACCTAGGAGAACTCATTCTATTCACCACGAGTGTCCCTCTTCTATCCATGGATCTAATCATTCCCTTGATGCACCTTGAAAGGTCCTAACAAGCTAAAAGTAAAACAATCTTTAACGACTTATTGACATTTTAGAACAAGAATCCATTGATGGAGACGCTGCCCTTGAAACAGCTCGTCCCTCCTAGATGACATAATTAAGCCGTGTCAACATGTGACAAACTGAGCTCAGCTGCATTGGAAGAATTAATATGCACAGCAGTGTCGGAGGAAGCCAGTCCATGATCTTGTAATGCTCCCAGCCGCTCAATTCCCCCCCGAAGCCATCACACTCAAGAGCAAGTTATCTCACAAGCCATCAAGGCTAATGCTGGACTTGCTCTTTTTTTCTCTCCCAGTAGCTGGTTTTAAGACTCGTATAATCTCCATCGGTATTGCATTCCTTTGTCAAGTATAATGAATACACTTGAGTTTTTACACGGTCATTTAATGCTGACCCTCGGGTTAATTGGCCTTAAAAGAATCAGATAGTGGTCATTATATCATAATGCATAGTCCAGTCTGATTAGGTATTCAATGTGTAACTCCACATTGGATTAAACTGACTTCAATGTTACACTTTTCACATAAATATACTGGATTGTTGTTGCCTCATGTATTGTATATAAATTTATTGGATTAGATGTAAAAAGGAAGGATTTGAATATATGATCTAAACTGTGGTTGCCCGCCGTATTCCTATTTGGCCGCCACATTACGAACCAAAACTTTATTTCACCCTGACTTGGTGTTTTGCTCTGTTCCTGTATCGTATAGTCGTGCACAGCGTTATTTACAGCTACTGCTAGCTCGCACATATCCACGCAGACGTCAGACTGCATAGTTAAAGCTGCAGTGTATCTGTCACTTGGAATCTGTTGTGCACGAGAGCGATAAAATACAGTTGCCTGGTTGTACTAATACTGTATATGAGTTAATATTTATAGTCGGCACTGCAGCTGCCTACTACGCCATACATCATAATGCCAAGTACAGGTCAACACAGTGAGTCTGTAGCCTGCGATGATACAGAACATGCAGCTTGAAATACTGCAGCAGTTCCCTGGCTGAGGTGATTCAAAATGAAAAAAACAATGGAACTTCAACTTAAGTTGTGTGTCACTTTAACTGTGCTTTTCACATCTCCACGTGAGCCAACGAACACAAGATGCTTCTTCTAATCCTAAGCAAATCAGTGTTATCACACATATTTTCTCAGTTTATTTTTGCCATATTCACACGGGAAATAACAACACCAGTCATGCATTAGACTGTACAATACTCGTGCCTTAATGTTAAATACAGTATGTCTCAGAAGAAGAAGTGCCAAACGGTTCCTTCCTCATTTGTGAGGATTTCTTTTTTTTCTTTGTTTCTGAATGTGACAGTAAATTGGACTGTTGCTGTTTAGGAAACTGTAGCCTCATAATGAAAGAATCCTGCTTCCAGGGTTATTGAACCTGATATTGATGGGGGACGTATGCGGTGTTGTCTTGGTCAAGTGAATGACTGATAAATCGAGGCATGGATCGGTGTAGCACAAAATCATCAGTTCACCCCACCCGCGGCAAGTCCGTAATGGCAGAATTGACACTCTGAGAGGATCTGTAGCGATCATGTGAATTGGCAAGAGGAAGAGGCAAGTGCAGGCCTTGCTTTTTAGAGGTAAATGTATGTTGGCAGTAGCTAAAGGGAGGAAAAGAGTGAGAGCGTGATGGCAAGAGGAGGGAAGCCTGTTACCAAACCATCAGAGGCAGTAATGAGACACAGGTGCAGCTCATGGAACCACATCCTCGATCAGACAGGAAGATGAGGAGGCTGGAAAGTCGTCAAAGATACTGAAGCACTACAAGACAGACTCCAGCAGCGTTTCTCTTTGATAGAACATTATTACTTATTAGCATGCACACCCTCCATAGGAGCTCTTGAAAAATCACCCGAAAACAGTCGGCTCCCTTGGGATGTGTCATTACTCTGGGCGGCCAAGCTTTTTCTGACTCTCCACTCATTTGCATCTATTTCCAGCGCCTAGTTAGAAAAATCATAAGTGCAGCACATTGAAAACAAGCATGAAATGCAGCCAAACAATAGGACTAATTCTGGCTCTTTGCTTGTTGTTCGTCATCTCTGATCGTTTCATTTAGACTTGGCTTTTCAAACATATGCTAATGAACAAGGAAACCTGGAGAAGTCGCTGCTTTGCAAACGCTGCAACCGATGTCAGGACTCGATTTGTTAATGAACTTATATTTGGATTCGCTCGCTAAAAAAAAGGGAAATGTTGGATTAGTTTGAAAAGCTGCTTGAAAAACTGGCGTTTGGAAGGGATGCAAAGAGGAAAAAGATTAAGGAGGGCCGAGGGGAGAACGTAAGGTGACAGATTGAGATAGAGGGGAGAGAGAGAGAGAGAGGGGAACAGAGGGCACAAGCTGCACAGGAAAAGGTGTTAAGACAGTGTCAGGGCTGGTGCATCAGAGGGGTGTGAGCAGCAGATCCAAACTCCCCGCCGCAGGCAAGGTGCTGCGACTGCTGCTGCTGCCACTGCTCAACTTGTTTTTCTACACCAACTTTTGAGAACAGTAACAAGCATGAACCAGATGGAAAGTTCAGAAAGTAAAGGAATAACCCCCACAGTGTGTGTGTGCGGGCGTGCACGACGTCGAGAGGGAGAGAGAGGGAGGAGTGGTCCAGAGCAGGTGCAAGTCAGCATGTGCATGTGGGTGCATGGTTTGTTTGAATGTCGGACATCAGAGGCACTGAGAGAATGGCCTTTTGTGTGCAGCCAATACCAAGTGAGTAAATATTTTCGAAAGTGCATGCTGCGTTGGTAGATTGTTCTGTTAGGCAGCAGGGGAGGAGGGGGGAGGGGGGGGGGGGAGATAAGAGCAGAGGAGACGGCGAGCTAAAGGAAACTGTGAAGCTGCAGCTATGTTTATTCCAGCAAGCAGAGCCGAGAACACAAGCTGAGCTTTGTCCCGCGCCCGGGCTAACTAACGTTAGAGCTCGCTGTGAGACCTCGGATCGACGCTAGCATAAAACTGCTTTGCTCTTTCCCCTTCATTTGCTGCCAAACGACATCGCTTACTCTGCTCCGGGGTCGCCCTCGCTGCCAGTGGCCCGCTATCATGAATGAACAATGTGCACTTCTCAGGGCCCGCACCTCCACTCAGGGTGCCTCTCCACACGCTGGAGGTGTACACCACAGGAAACCAGGCCGGGCACAAGATGATATTCACACGGAGGCAGGGTTGTTACAGCGATGTTTGATATGTGTCTTGCTCCTACCGTGGGAACGCGGTGCGAGTGAGAACGAACATGTGACGCGCACACGCCAAAAACACGTATGCCACGGTGTGACCTTCACGCAGCCCCTGTTGTGTTGGATGTAGTTTTTTTTTTTGCTATTGTGTTAGAGCACGACGGCCCCAGTGGGGGATGAGGAATAAGAGGGGTCATTCATTCATCTCACACACACACACACACACACACACACACACACACCCTGAACACATGCACCCACACCTCCCTCACAGGCCTTTCATCTTTACTCTCACAGGCTTCTCTTGTTCTGTCAGTCTCGCTGAAGAGAAAGACGGGAGAAAGAAGGGGATAGAGATGGAGGAAGGATGTCAGGGAAACGGGTGAGAAAAGAGCTGGGTGAAAGCGAGAGAGAAAGAGAAAGAAAAAAAACTGAAAAACGACAAGTGATTTAAGGTTTCCTGTTCCCTGCAAAGACCTTCACCAACACTGCCCCACCCCTTCTCCGTCACCTCCAGTAACAGGTTGCTGCCTCTGCTTCCGCGCACTTTGTTTTTCCCCTCCGTCCATCTCTTTAATTGTATCCTCGTCTCATCTCACCCCCCCCTTCCCCTTTCTGCTCTTCCTGCTCTTCCTCTCTTCCTCTGTCCATCCCTCGTTCTCCCCTGGGCTTGCCTCAGTGGGTCGGTTCCAGTCTGTCTGTTTGCTGATGACTCCACTTGGAGCAGATGTGATGCTCAGCAGCTGTTGCTCTGCGGCTCACCCCACCCACCCACCACCACCACCACCCTCTCATATCTCTCTCTGCCTCCCCTCCAATGTTTCTTATGTTCTCATTTATCGACGTTACATTCCGTTCTCTTTCGAAAGCCGCTGTCTTCACCGGGAATTGTCGAGTTTAGTTTTATTCTAACATCTCTTGTCTTCCCCCGACCAGCCTCACCGATTCGCCGCACTCTCCAGCCTCCCTCATGCAGATGTTAACGCTCAAAACACATACATTTTTGTCATAAGAAATAAGTCTGGAGTTTTTTGTGTACTTTTCTGCCACATGAGTGCCACGCTGCAATCATGTGTAACAAATTCCGGCCATTGATGGCAGCTTTTCAGAGGGCAGACGGAGGGTATTGTGCCTCCATAAATCTGGCAACGCGACAGAAATGCGAATGATTGTGTGTTCGTCAGTGCAAGTGTGCGCTCGTGTTGTTGTTTATCCTCGCAGGCACACTGTGTTGTTCAAAGCCATGGGGGCCCAGAGCTTGAATGATATGTACAAAGACGAAATGTGACTTGGACACTTGAAGAATGATTAAGTGGGTTTTATTTGTGCTAACTCCCATCAGTGGCCGGCGCTTCTGCTCGTTAGAGTCCTTATTGGCTCGCTCTCTGTGCTCATTTGCTCTCTCGCCCTGCCTCCATCTTTGCCAGAGTCGGCTGGTGAGCGGAGCATCCTCTGACAGGTGCCCTCTCGTCTCAGATTAGAGGAGAAGAGGGTGAGGAGTCGGAGTAGTGGTGGGCGAGTTCACGTCACTTTGATGACTTCAGTCTGGAGAAATCTGTTTCTGGACAGGCGTGTGGTTGTGTCTGTGTGGCGGTGCTCAGGAGCGAGCGTGTGCATAAGCGTGTGTGTGTGTGTGTCACATCTGTAATTGGTTGCCGCCGCTGCGCTCACAGCTCGGCCTCTGATCTCGTGGAAATCTGGGATCAGCGTGGCAGATCCGCCTGCTAATCAGCAGTCAGGGCCCACGCACAGGGAACGTCAACCTGGGCTCTGCTCTGAAAGCTGGAATATCACCGCGCCTGAGATTTAATCACACCAGAAATCCCTTAATGGGAAACGTTATGTGCAGTCTAATTTAAGGATGTTGAGATAAAACTTAGTGGTGAGTGTGTGTTTGGTTGTGACAGCGACGGTGTTTGTGTGTGTCCTGTGTGCACGAGTGAAACACTGATAAGCGATATTGAGCGCCACTTTGCCCCAGCGCTCTTGGATGATAAGATTACAACAAGGCCAGATCAGTGGTGGCTGCCTCTGCACTTTACCCTCTCTGTGACCAGTGAGCATGCATGGTGGCATACGGCACAGCGTCATTGGGGAAATTCATAAGAGGGATTCATCACTCGTTCCTGGTTCCCCTTTGAGGACTGCGCTAATTAGCCGGCGTCTGTGATTAGTTGGCTTGTGTTTGATCTCCTTCACTCCTCTCCCTCTGTGTCGCAAAGGCTGCCTGGCTGTGCCGCAATTTCGATGCGAGTTTCACCAAACACACACACAGGCAGACACACACACAGGGTTCTAGGAAAAACAGACACACAAAGCTGTACGCAGTGGCAGATTCTTCCCTGCCTTTCGGAGACACTGCAGGTGGCCTCAGAGAGGCAGTATCATACACCAGCAGACACACAAACACACGTGAGCTGTGGCGCGCGAACCAAAGCATCCGGCACTTCAGTAGAACGAGTACAGCTGTTAATATTTCACTACTGCATACCAAGAACTATGTTTACTTTCACTTGGAGAGAGGCTCTGGCTGTCATTGAAATTCCCCTGGATAACCAGATGTTGCACTGCTCACTACAGCAACACTGGGTGTGGGCGGCTGGCTGAGGAGTGGATTTACTTTAGTTAACCCCGAGTGATTACAGCTGAAGATGGGCGAATTATGAATGTAATAAAATTTGTACAAATCCCCCTTTGCTCCCCTTATTGCATTAGGTCTCAATAGCAAAGCACAGTAGGGGAGATTCATGCTGCGTTTAATATGACACAAATAGGAGCAATTCTTTGGTGCGTGACAGAGCACTGTCTAATTACACAGAGGCAGATATTGAAGGGCCCGTCTGTCCTTGAAGCTGGTCAGTGGAGCATGGCAGGGCCATCTCTTGTCTCTTCATACCCCATCTATCTATCCCTCCCTTCCCAATTCTCTATCTGTCACTCTGCCTTAAGGGGGGCGATGGTAAACAAAGACGGCTCCAACCCAATGTAATGACGACCTGACAGGGGACGGCTCCAGCATCTTGTGTGTGTGTGTGTGTTGTATAGCGTCCCTCCTTATGATCCCTAGGAAGTGGCTCTTATCTTCCGAGAGTCAGATCAATGGTAGCATCATTGTGCCATTACAGGCTAAAACCAGGATTCAGACAGCTATCGATGGGGAAACTCGATCCACAGCAATTCGCTCGTCGGATGGATAAAAGCAAACAGGTTGTCAACAATATTAATATTATTATCTAGAAGAAGCAGATGATTGGTCATTTTTCAGGGTTTGCCTTTATGATAAGCGTGTATGCCTCCTCTTTTTCGTCCTGATGTCCCAATATTTGTATTATTTTTAGGGATAAAAATGTCATCAACACGCCCATTCAGTTGCTGTGAATCCTCTGGATATAGTTCTATTCTATTCTCGTATGGAGTCATTCAGACATTCTCTGGCTGGCAGGAAAAGCTCGGGAGACTCTCCTGAGAGACTGTGGATATTTGTGTTCTCACATACAGCCCCTCTGCAAATTTCAGGAGAATATCTCCAATTCGGTGCGTGTCGAAGCTCGAATAGTCCGTTCGTCCAGTAGTTGATGCACCACAACAATTTGCCCATGGATTGTTTTTTATTTGAGATATTCTCATTTAGTAACCTCATTGTGTTATAGATGTATTCTGTTTATTTTTCCTGACTGACAGACAGCAGAGGATTTATTTTGAATGCGATGGGACTGGTCGACGTCCTGACACGTGCAGGATGCTGAGATGTAATTCTTTTTTAATCAATACTGCATTGTTGTCTCGCCTTCAGGACACAGAACAGAATCACGATTGTCCTTTGTTTCGGTCCAGTGGAGCATTGTTGAAGTCCATACAGTCACACCTAACAATTTTCATTATTGATTCACCTGTTGATTATTTATTTCAATAGTGAAAACAGCCTCAAGCCAAAATGAACATTTTTTTATTGCAATTTCTGTCACAATAACTGTCCAAAACACAAATATATTAGATTTATAATGATAGATATCACAGAAATGAAACAACTCACATTGTAGAAGCAAGAATCTGCAGCATTTGAGACATTTCTGCTCGACATATAATTGAGAGCATAAAAATAGTCGATTATTATTACAATGCAACATTATACAGGGTGAGAGAATTGAATTAATTGACATATTAGTCCATGTTTTCAGTTAATTGGTCACAGTCATGGTTCAATGCATTTTCAATGCAAACGCATCGGCGCAGGTGTCGTAAGTCACATTAAACAATCTTTTATGGCTTTTTCATGACCTTCTGGTTTTATCTGTAGGTTTCATGGCTTATCGTTGAAGGAGAGAGAAAAGCCTGTACTGCAGTGTTCACACCTTTTTTTTAAAGGTTTATTGGAATATAGCCTTTCTTAGCCACAACGCTGTGGTGATATTGGAGAATGTTGTTAATTGGAATGAAACCCGGCTACTCGGATTACTGTGTGACCAGCCAATTGTAAGAAAGATGGTGCACACGCTGAGTCGCTTAAATTAGGAGCTTTTTTTCCCTGCTGTCATGGGGAGTTACCTGCTTTTTAAAAAATAATTTCCCCTCCGTCTTTCATCTCCTCTGGCTGTATGGTTTTATTATTCATAATGTCTTTTCAGATTTTTTGATTATGTAGTTTAATTTATGTCTGTGGTTTGGCACAGTTGGCTTTTTAGAGATTATTAAAGTTTTGTGTTGTGCTGTATATCTCCAGACGTCCTTAGAGTCGTCTTTGTTTATTGCTTTACTCCGACTGTGGTGATGCAAGGCAGCCGCTCACGTTTTGTATTTTACTTTACAGACCGACTTGAGAGAAAACATCAGGTTATGTGACCTGCCTCCTGTTGGTCTGTCTCCTTGAGCAGTACATCTGTCCGTCTTATTAGATGTTCATTCATCCATCTTTCCATCAGCATCAAAACCATACACCATGTTCCCAAGGCAAGTTGTCATAGTGACTGTCCTTCACAGAATAATGAAAGTAGAACTTAACATTCTGTACAAAAGGACGGAATGGAGCAGAGGGGCGGCGGAGACCATCCCTGAGCAGTAACTCCTGATTCAACTCTGCTGTTTATTGCCTTCGCCAAAGAGGTTATGATTTCACCCCTGGCTGTTTGCTGGTTTATATTTTTGATTACAGACATTACACAAAAACCGCAGGACAGATTTCCATGAAACTTGATGGAAACATGCGGTTTAGGTCGGTAGTTCCGGATCAGGAGGTGGAACCAGATTTATTTATTTCCCACTTTTTTCATCATTTTCCTGGATCTCTCAGAATGATTCATGGATTTTGATGGAAACAATCAGGCATGTGTAGGGGACTGACATTCATGAAATGTGTGCTATTTGGTTAAAAAAAGGCAACAGACAGATGCTATCAGGTGTTTGTGTGTTTTAAGTGGACAATGCCATTCTGATTACTGTTTTCTGTTGCACCCAATAGAGACTACAGTCTTCTCTTTTCCTTTCTGGCTCTGTTTCACCACCTCCCTCCTCAGTATCACCTTTCCTCCTCCTGCCGTTGCGAACACATGATAGAAGGCATGTGTTGGAAGTGCAGAGTTTCATCTTACCTGCCTCTTATTGAGACTGGAAGACAATGCACTGTTCACCTCCGCCCCCCCAGCTCCCGGCAGACACGCGGGAAGCAAACTCCAACGCAAACACAGCAGCTGTTGTAATACACAAAGCTCTGTTACCGGCTGTTTAATTGCTTCAGTTATCTATTGTCCTCCACCCCTATAGTTTTGTTCAGCCTACTTGCCTGGTGTTTGCTGATTGTTGCCATCTCGCCCCCTCATCGCAACGCTCATTTGTCTTTATGCAAAAATGCTGAAGTTGATGCATGTCGTAATTGTATTTTTTCAAGATGCATGTAGATGAATCGGCTCTTCATATCTCTGACATTTCAGCTGCAGTGCCTTAGTAGCATGAGTCACAATCATAGAAAATCATAGATTTTTCCTGTTTTGTTGATAATACTTTTGAAGGAATAGACACACCCGACTTTTTATTTCCTTGTAGGTGTGGTGTTCTGGAACCCATCTCCTCCCGACCTCTCTAATCTGTCCCTGCAGACCTCCCCTCTCTGCTCCCTCCCATCAGTAATTCTATCCAGTCGGTTATTACTATGTGTTGTGATGGACACAGTCATCAGTTTATCATATTATGGTCCACTCCTCCTTGTTTGTTTGCCTGACCTTCTGTCTTCCATATGTCTGGCATTGATTTGGTAACATGCTGTGTGATCCTCCTGACAGACTCACTGTGCTAACAGCCGTCGCCCTCATATCACAGCACTACATTTTAATCCCTTAATGTGGGCTTTAAATTGGATTGGTCTCTCACCCCCTCAACTATGAATGAGCGGCGAGGCGACAGCGTTGTTAACCAATGGGCTCATCAGCAATGAGCTGAGTGACACAGTGGGAAGAGCAGCTCGGGGAAGGGGAGCCCTCCCCAAGGTGATGTAAAGGTGAACGTTGGCGAGAAAAGCCGCGCTGGAAACGCAGCTGTGTTTGGGTCTGGGGGCGGGGTTGTCATGGAATTCCTCTCACTTTAACAGGCGGCTCGGTTTTTAATTCGGGGGAAGGATCACACCCAGCCGGAAATATCCTCTCTGACACCTCGGTAGACTCTCACATCCAAGTGTTGCTTGGGAGTCAAAAATAGGACGCATAATCACATTATGTTGACAACTGACACACTGAGAGATGAATGTATACACACAAAATGACGGGTGAAGACATGGACGGACAAACAGGAGGACTCCCCCTGGACGTTTGCAGATGGTACCTGGTGCTTTTCTCCAGCTGTACACTTCTGATTTGGCTTCACCCTTTAAATCATGGCCATTTCTGAAGTGAGATGCTGCCAGAATGTGGATGCACACACACACAGACACACACAATCAGTGTCTGAAGGATTTCTTTGGCCATGCTTGTGGCTAGACCAGTTAAAGAGGTGCAAGTCCTCAACATGCATAATGGGGAGATGCTTCACATCCAGATATTGCATAGACACTGAACCCTAACCTGTCTGAAAAATGTTTTCTTCCACCCTCAGATTTACATTTTGAGCTTGTGCGCAGACTATCCTTCCGTCTCCATGGTCACCCAAAAGTAGAATCTAATAACTCACGCAGGGCTAAAATAACATGCCCAGTACAATTACCAAGAGGAGCGATGGCACACAGGGCTGGAATGAAGAAGTCAGACAGAAAAAGAACTAGCAGAGTCGGGGAAAAAAAAGAAAAAGTAGTCAAGGAATAGCAGAATGAGCTCGGGGGATGAAAGGGATTTATTCCAAAATGAAAAGACAGGACAGGGCTATGTCACAGAGGGGGGAAATAAAGAGAAAGTGAGCGATGCCGAGAGAAGGCGAAGAGCGGTGGAGGTAGGATGATGTGCGGTGCCCGAGCCGGGAGCCGCAGGGGAGCTGGGTGTCTGTCAGCCATCCAACCAGTAAGTTATTCAGTCACTTATTCAGTGGGTTGGAGCGATAGCAGGAGCAAGGCAGTATAGAAGCAGCAGTTATTTGTTTTGGCTCAGGAGAGCTTTGTCCTCTCCGGCCACAGTAAACTGCCTCTTGAAAGCGAGAGGTTTCTGACCCCAACAGGCCCGGCACCAGATTCAAACATGCAGTGCCGTAAAATCTCACTTGTGCCTTATGGCCTCGACCATTTCCTTGCTGTGTTTTATGCTTTAAACACCTAATACTTCACACAGTTGCTGTATTTCCCGCTTGTGATTCGTTATTGCCGTGTTTTCCTTCACCGTCTCTCTCCTTCCCCTCATTCGCTCTCTTTCTTCGCCCCCTCCTGGGTCAGGTACAGTGTAGATGTTGGTGTCTATCAATAATGAAGTGACGAGAGGAGGAGGAGGACGAGGAGGAGGAGAGCACACTGCTTTCGTTCTTACTCGGGAATGAATTATTCACCCGCTGGAGAAGAGCACCTCTCTACCCAGTGTGCGCGAGCTAGTGTGTTTCTGCGACGGCCTGTCTAAATGTGGTTGTGCTTTACCTAGCAGCTGTACACACGTGGAAGCGTTGTGTCTTATTATGACCACACACTCACAAACCGTTTTTAACTCAGTTTTATCTCCCATGCATGGTGTTCCCTCAGCGTGGCAGATGCTAAATGATTGAGTGTGTTGTGTATGTTGTCTGGTTGTAGGTTTCATCCTGTTGTGAGGTGTGATACGCTGCAGTAACCTGAGTGTGTTTTCTTCCAATTCGAATTCAGACAAACATGATTTCCGACCTGACCAGTGAGCTTGTATGACTGGTTGGCGTATGTACATAAGTGAGAACAGAAACTGGAGAATGAGTGAGAGAGGTCCATGGAGAGATGAACGCATAGCTATTGTAAAAGTAATTTCATGTCAGGGCTCCTGCCGTTAAATGGCTGGAAGATCCCATTGTGAATTTTTTCTACTTTGCCAGTATCCTCCTACTGTAGAACTCATGCATAGTGTATGGACTTATTCTCACGGCAGGACAGAGGTCATGACCCAGGTCTGGATGCAGGAGGCCGTGGCACATTTTGGAGAGTAAGAAATGTTTGTAAATTAAAGCTTTTCAAAAACATTCCCGCTGGGTCTTTTTTGATTAAGGACATGCACTTAATTGAATTGGCAAATGCGTATATTTGCAAAATCTATTTGCCGGAGTCCTAGGGCATATTTGTTATAAACAGGCAATGAAATAAGAATATGCATCAGTATACAGATGCATGTGTATACACGCACACACACATTTACAAAACACACACACCTCCCTGTGCAGATTTATCCTCCAGCTGTTCGTTTCTCCTCGCCACTTTGAAGCCTGTTCATGTCTCCCTGTGTCCCTCCTTCCCAGCTCCTTTTTCTCCTCCGCTCCCCTTCTGTTGCATTTCATGCGTTTCGTTCTCCTGCCTGTGTGTGTCTATCCCCCTTCTCTTTCCACACTTGTCTTCAGAGTCGGTTATCATATATTTCATCACGTCGCTGTGAACACAGTGAAATGTAGCTCTCCCTTCTTCTGCCACCTTTTTTTTCTTCATCTCCTGTTGCATCACAGGAGTTTTTCACCTGCCGTCTCCTGCACGCAACCTCCCTGTAACACCAACCACTGGTGTCGTTGTTACGTTTCCCAGTAAATTAAACATCTACGTGGATTCGTAGGTGAAGACGTCATGCAGAAGCTTTGAAGTCTTTCAAGTCTGCGGACCTAGGTGCTTTTGACTCAGTTGCTCCGGCGAGTGAAGATCGCAGCATGAATAGACTATAATAGAATGTCATTGGAGAAGTCCATAATGCACAGTGGCTATTTCTAAATCCAGCAAGGGCTATCGATTAGCCCATATAGAGAGTCCAGTGGAAAGGTCAATGTGAAGACAACACATCTCAAGTCTTCATTTCCTAGTTTTATTCTTGGCTTGTCAAACTGCCTCGCCTGTCAAAGCTAAGCTGCATTCCCACTCCGCTCCCTGAATACCAAAGTAACCACATCTGAATGTGTGTATGCGTGCGCAGTGTATGCACGTTCGTCGTAGGAGTGTGTGGCTCAATATGTGTGTGTGTGTGCATCCGTGTGTGTGAAGGTCAGAGGAACCGGTGCTGAAACAGTGTCAGGTAACAGCAGCAGCAGCAGCAGGTTCAGGTTGGTGCTGTTCCAGACTCCGGCTGATAACAGCTCTTAGTACAGAGCAGCAGCAGTTGGACATGACATGCAGCCACAGCAGTGTCACTGCTATTGTTTAGATACAATAATAGAAATGTTAAATTAAGACTGACCTCAAGGCTTCCAGGCTTTTACAATTGTCCAGGTAATCAACGTCCAAATCAGTATTCAAATGCTGCAGTTTCATTTAAATTTTTAATTATTATTTTAAATGCATTAAAACCCTAATAGCGCATGAAATAAGACATTTTAACCAACTCTTTCCACCATGAATCAAAATCAAGTATTTATAGTTATTCTCAGACAAGTACATTAAATCTTACTAGAAGTTGTGTGCGTTTCACCTCTGGGACAGTTACGCAATAACGTGAGAGGCTCACAACCTACAGCTACGCTACTACGATGTCGAAAGTCAACCGTCTGGAACAACTTCCAGATTTTTCTGATGACAAAGTAAACTTCTCAGAGTTTGGCATATCACCTAAAAACTTTCAATGGTTACGTCGTTTCGCAGCAACTAAAATGCGGTAAACTCGCGAGTTTCCCACACGCTGTGAATCGGGCAGTGATGGAGCACCCAATCGTCATCCCACCACAGGTCAGGTGGTTTCGCTGAAAGTCATCGCTCAGAATCCTCTGAATGGTGCAGAACGAGACGGTCCGACCCTCAGGGACAAATTCACTGTGCACAGGCCTGTGACAATTACAGTTGCATCAGTCACAAAAAACTGCAATATTACAGCATCTGGAGTGATAAAGGGAACATTGTTCAAGATTTAGTGTGAAGCAAAAAGCTGTTGCTCTCCAGGAGGGATTATCAGGTTAGCTATAAAAGGTTGCACGCTCACATTTTTTTTTGGAACATGGGCTCTGTGTACGAGGACAAAGGATTTACAACTATTATGAGGGTGAAATCCTTACTTTCAGCTTCAATTGTCAAGTGTTAATAACCATATTAACTGAGCAGAAGGGAAATTGTTGCCCCGTCATTGTCCTACTTCACTGTTGAAAAATTGGAGCTTTGTATAAAAAGATGTGAGTCACACACCTGAGGTGAGCAGCGTCGAAGAACATGTCCTCACACACCCTTTAAAGCTGAAAGTCAGCACAATCTCACTCATTGTTTCATTTAAACTCAATTTAGTGCAGACACACTGCACAAAACTGCAACTCCATTAATAGTTGCGGAATTGAATTGGCTTGTGCGTCTAATGTGTCCAAGAAAGAAAAGATAATTGCTTGTTTCATTCAGAAATCACAGGTATTCAAGGCCAGTGCACATAAACAACCTCCTGTTATAACGAGAGTCAATGAATAATCTGATGGGTCATCCATTGCCTTTAATGTTCAATTGAATTTTATTTTCAAATTTATTTGTATTGCTCCAAATCATAATAAACATTAGCTCAATGCACTTTGCATAGAAGGTCAAGACCGTAAACATGTTCTGATAAGGAGTTTGTAAATTGATCGAAATAGATTACGGATCTAATACTAGTACAGTTAACATAAATCTTATTTTGACTCTGAAAGGAAGTGACAGTTGCTCTCACTGTTGAATGGCCTGTTACTAGTGTTATAATTGACCACACTGGGACACCCCTTAAAAACTGTGTCTTGCATCTGGTCCTCGTTTCCTGTGTGAATCGCGCCAAACTGCTGACATTTTAGCTCTAGCTCCGGCTAACGCTACACAACCAGAAATCCAAAGACAGTGCAGCACATCTGGAAAAGTAAATTGCTGTTTAATCCTCGTGAAATTAATACACTTTAAAGACATGGTGTTGGACCGATGCGTAGATTTACACACCGAAGTATCAGAGGCATTTCCGATTCTGGTATCTATATCAGATCATCTCTAATTTCAACACTCAGGTTCTTGTTTATTAGCCGATCAATGGTGACAATGACGGTGTTGATGACACAGACATCTTGCAGTCCAAGGCACTGCAACATGATAATCTGTCCATATGAACAACTGTACAGTTAGGAGGGATAATCCTTTTTCAAATGGAATTTTATTATGTTGGATAAAGCTTAAAGATAATTAATTCCTGTGCGTCAACCCAAAGAGGATTTAAGTAACTTACATTATCTTTTCTTAGGACTGCAGCAGTGTTAATTTACAGACTTTCACTTTTTGTATTGGGGAATCTTTCTTAAATATTTGTTCCGGTATCAGGAAAACTAATTTCATCACTTTACAAGTGTTACGCTCGTGTCCAAAACTCCAGCACGTCAAGTCATCCAGTTTGAAAGGTGGAATGGGACTCATTGTTATTCCCCCACTAGGAAAAACAGATAATATTTGATGAGGGTAGAGGCAGATTTTATCAGGACGGAGCGGCGGCGCTCAATCCCTCTCTGCGTGCTGCCTGTATCGAAGCTATTATTCTTCAGGAGTGGAGAGGGGTGGTCACAACAATAACAACAACAAGACGGTAATGGAAATGGTGAAATTCGCACATTCGACTTGGAAGAATAATGACAGTGCAGAATGCTTATTGAGACAGCCGCGTACTGGAAAGGCCAAAGCAAAACACACCCACATATTTTCCTCCTATCATCAAAAACACACACACACACACACACACACACACACACACACACACACACACACACACACACACACACACACACACACACACACACACATATTTTCTTCCTATCTCATCAAACACACGCACACACACATGAACACGCACACGCACACACACACACAATGGACTGCTTGGAAGCAATCTCCAGGAACATGGGGAATCGGGAGGCTTCGTTCGAGCCCACCTGACAGTGCACCGCCTCTAGCCTGATGAAATGGCAGAGTCAGTGAGCTCTGAAGGCCGTTAGATATTTTAGGTGATGGCCTGCACTCCGTGTCCCCCCGACGCACTTTTCTCGCACTATAGCGGGGGGGATCAGGCAGAGGACATGAGCGCCATTAGGCGTCAGAGGCAGCGAGGCAGGCAGACAGGCTGATAAGCGTATGTTCGTTTTATAAGCCACGGCTGGCTCAAATGGGCTGTGGAGGAAAATTAGGATTTTTGAGTGTTTTTTTTTTGTTTTTTTTTTACTTCCTCTCTTTCTTTCTCGCTCCCTCTTTCTCTCCAATGCCTCATTCATGCCTTTTTGTCCCTCTCTCTCTCTCTCTCTCTATTCACAGCCACAGTGTTTCTCACAAGGTCAGGTGTGGAGACTACCCTGCCTGTCTGTCGCTGCTCCGCACCACGCGCTCTTCCCCTCATCCCCCTCTGCTCGCTCTGATTCTCTCTACCTGTGCCACCCTCCCCCCTCACACTTCTCCATTTTTAGTTTCTCCATCGCTTCTTTTTTTTCCCACCTACTTCCTCTCTCGCTTTTATTTCCCCCTCTTCTCCTCTCTTTTGTCCCTCAGCTGTCTTCTGTTAACGTTGTTTATAGCTCACACCGTCTCCCTTACCAAGAGCCTCCTCCTCTCCTCTTCTCTCACCCCGTTCTCTTTTTCGCTCTCTCTTTCATCCTCTTTTCCTTGCACTGCGTTGTCTTCACACCCTTTCATCCCCACTTTTCCTTGCACTTCACCCACCCCCTCCTCCACCATCATCCTCCATCACTTTGGCATTCCCAGGCTGTCTCCTGTCATTCTCCTCCTTTCATCCTTCCATCCTCCCCAGCACACTTCCTCTCCTTCCTTCCTTCCTCCCTTCCTTTCTGATTCATTTTCCCTCTTCACAGACTAATGGTGGGAAATATGGAAATGTCAGCGTGACCAGGCAGGGGATCAGAGAGGACTGTGCAGGGCTGTCGCAGTGCTTTCAGCGTAATGTGTGTGTGTGTGTGTGTGTACGTGTGTGTGTACATGCGTGCGCGTGCACATCTTGAGGATGTTAAAGACATGATGATAGGTGACATGACCTAGGATGGTGACATTTGACTACTTGAGGATGTTAAAGAGGGCACTTATGTGTGCATGCATTTGTTGTTTCGTCGTGTCTTTGGTTCGGTGGCGTTTCCTGTGTGTCACCTGCAGGCAGCGGCGCTACTGTAAAGTAGAGCAGGGGCGACACGAGGCTTCTGTTCTCACTCTCCTCCCCTCCAACCCTCTCTTTCTCTCCCTCTGTCTTTCTCCCTCCCTCTCTCCGTCGTGCCTCCTTTCTTCTCACTTTTACCCTTGAACCGTCTGCTGTCTCTAATTCCCTCAGTTCCCGACTCTCTCCAACTCCCGTCCTGCTTTCTTCCGTTTAATGAGAACAATGGTCTCTCAATATTTATACTGACAATTGCTATTTCAAATGCAACAATGCTGTTGTGTATGTGCACGCGAACGTCCACACGGACTCTCCTGCCATTTTAATATCACAGAGTCTCTGAGTTTACAGAGCTGGGTCTGGGGACAGTGATGGAGGATGGGGGGCATGCACGTCTTTGTGTGTCTTGTGTGTAATATTCATTTCCCTGGGGCTGTATGGAGTCTCATAAGGCCAGCCTCTCTCTCATCCGAGCTCTGGCAGGAGTTGACCTGTGTTGCTCTGCTCTTATTGCCTCAGAATGACAGACAACCGGGCCCGGCTCGACTCTGACCCCACATCATGTGCGGATGCAACAGCTGTGCATGTGTGCTTGTGTGTGTGAATTTGCACACATATGCATACGAGTGAAATGGAGCAGAGTAAATTCAGTGCTGCTTTGTGATATGACATGTCAGGCCGACACTTTCCATTAACCGTATTCAAGGGTTTTAGTAAACCATTATTTCTCCCTCTACTTAAATTCAGGTCCCATTCCCAAAGGTAATTTCTTCAGATGAATTCATGTGGACAGACAGAGGTAACTAGTAGAGTGACTAGCTCCGTCACAGTCTCCTTCAATTCACTATGTCCACATTTTTATATGGATCCGCAGCTTTAACACTCTCATAAATATCAGTCCCCTAAATGTGCTTGACTTTCTTTTTCATCAAGATTGTTTTCTGAGAAATCAACAATAATGGCAAAACATCCTATCTTTCAAAGTTAAAGTGCAAAATAAATCCTTGATCCACCCCCTCATCCATATCCACACCAAAACTAAATGGGATATTCCCTGACCCGCACTACATCCTCCAACCAAGTTTCATGGTAATTGGTCCCATAGTCTTTGCGTAATCCTGCTAAATAAAAGACAGACAAACGAAACGAAAACATAACCAACCAGGAGCTTGACAATTAAGTCGTCATGAGTTTATGAATATGTGAGAGCATGTGGTTCTTAGTTTATTTGCAGAGGTATGCTCAATTTATGAGCGTCCAAGACAGATAGTGAGTGAGCTGTTCCTGGTTCAGCCCCACAAGACTCTCTGCTGCTCCCACAGGCTGCTCCGCGGTTGTCCAGAGGTTCCTCTGTGGCTACAAGGGGGTTGTTTTGTGGTTGTAAATTGGGCTGGTCCTGGGAGAACTGGTGTTATTCTAGGAAAGGCTTGTTTTTCCTCCACTTGCCCACTCAAGCCTTTCGCTCATTCCTCTTCTTCCTCCGTATTGATATCTCAGATCTCCCCAGAGAACAGAAGGTGTGATGTTTATTGCTCGTCAAAAGAGAGACAGCGCTGCCCTTTCCTCTTATCTCCTAGCCTATGGGTTTCGTGTGGGTGTGTGTAATTGTGTGTTAGTTTGTGTGTGTGTGTGTGTGTGTGTGTGTGTTCCACCAGCCCTGCGGATCACATTAGTTTCAACACAAACAGCTTTGGCTCAGCACAAACTGGTGGAACTAGTTCCTCCAGTAATTGTTTGTCTTCAGGGGAAATAGTTTCATTGGTACTGGTGTATGTGTGTAGCCTGCTGGTAAACATATTGTGAACACACACACACACATACACACAAACACCCGCTCGCACATGTGGTCCCCGCTGCAGACATTTGAAGTTCTACAGGTAATCCACTCTTACTTAAAACCGGGACCATCTCGCTGCCATACACTGATGCACGCTTACTCATACAAGTAATTACATTTTCACACAGAGCTGGATTACACACACCTACACACACGCGCACACACACACACACACACGCACACAAACACACATTCACACAGAAAGATTGTCGTTCTAAATCTCCCTCGCTCTTTATGTTTCTCACACACCCACTGACACAACACACCAAAAGAAGCATATTTATTTTGACTCTTAGCAGTTACACAGGAATGTGTTGGCGCAGCAAATGGCAGGCTACAGAAAAGCATAACCAATCCTGATGATTTATGACCTGTGTGCAAGAAAGAACTGGCTTCCCTCTGTTGTTTTTACCCAGCACAAATCCCCTTCTTTTTTTCTATCAGCTTCTCCATCCACACACACGCACAGTCATGGAGAGATACCAGACTCCTGGCCTACTTGCCTGGGTTCACTAATGCTGTCCTCTGTTGTACCAGACACTTCCACACTGTCCTCATTTATCATCAGCCCGCTTTGTTCCAGTGCAATTTCTCAGCTCTGCTTTCTCTTGTCTCTTCTCTTAGTTTGTAAATGAAAGAAACCAGAGACATTAATGACTGTGTCTTTTTTCTCTCTAGGAGCGGCAGGTCAGCGAGTGAAGGTGGAGGCGGAGGTGTTGTCGTATCCTGGCCAGACGGTGAACCTACGCTGTGCCTTCACTGATACCACAGGGATTGAGCTCACAATGGTGAGGTTACCACAGCCAGGATGCAGTTTTTCACTTCGGATTTTATTTCTTCTTTTATACCAAACCTAAAACGGCGCTTGTGGAATGAAATTCCAATAAAAATGTCACTTTCTCTGCTGACTTGACATGAAATAATATGCTGAAATTGCTCTGGATTCCATTTTGCTTTCACAATTGAAGGGAAAAGGCCTTAAAGCAAACACACAATATAATATCTGCCAAAACAAATGGGTCTTTTCTTGTAAAGTATTTGCCTATTATGCATCGCTCTAATTCTGCAGGTGTGTGAAACCAGAGTCAAAATAGAAATAAAATGATAGCACACATCCATGTGCTTTGTTTATTTTGCACATTAAACCTTAATCTAACAAATCATAGCACGCCGAAATAATCCTAAGGCAGTAATAGGTTTTTATCACATTTGGGCTTAATGTTTTATTTCTCCAAACAAACAATACTAAGCTTCATTTTGCTTCAGGGGATTAAATATGGTAATGGAACACTTCTTAGCTGCATCTCAATGAAGTGGGAAGTGCACAACTCTACTCAAATCCACACAGGGCAGCTGAGAGAGAGAGAGAGAGAGAGAGTTAGAGAGCTTCTCTCCCTCTGAAACACTCGCATCCATATTCATACCCGATCCACTTATTTGATTGTAATGCTGTTTACACTGCCCTGTGGAGTTCATGGCAAAAAGCGGGTGTCTCAAAACGCTTTTCATTTATCCTTTTATTAATCCCACGATAAATGCAATCCCACACTGCACGCGTCTGACCCTGCGCCTGCTCCGCTCCACAGGTTACTTGGATCTACGAGCCGAAGGAGGGCGAGAGGATCAACATCGCCGTGTTTCACCCCAGCCATAATCCCAACTACCCCGAGTCGCCTATGAAGGGCAGGGTCAGCTTCTCACCCAGCCCCCCGAAACTGGTCAGCCCTTCCATCCAGATCACCGGAGTGAGGATGACGGACGAGGGGCGGTACATCTGCGAATATGCCACCTTCCCAATTGGCAACGAGCAGGGCATCACCTATCTGGTCATGCTGGGTAGGTCACACACATAATCTTCATGCTGTATGAATAAATGCAAAGAACCATATGCCTACCCCTCTCTGTCAGTCTCTCTCTAATTCTCTCCCTCCCCCAAAGGTAGTTTGCAGGTTAAAAGCATGTCCAGCTCGGCTTAATTGCTGTTTTAAGTGGTATTGTCAGATCAATTGTGTTCTTGTTAATGCAATGGAACCGTTGGTCTAACCTTGGCCCCGGCACCAGTGCCTCTGCTCCGCTCTCTTCTCCCTCCAACGCATCATGCCTCCCTGCCTTCCCTCGGGCTCTGTATTGATCTGGCTGCTTGTCATGCCTGCTGTCAGCTTCTGTCCTCCCTGCTCTCCTCTGAACCCACACGAGTATCGCAGAGGGCAGTCGAGGAAGTACGAGGGATGAGATGGAGCGGAGGGGATGGAGGCCTGACAGGAGTCGTGTAGCGATGTCGAAATCTGTGTATGGAGATGCGCTGGACCAGTCAGCTGTAGTTTATCAATGGGGAAAGAGAGGGAGTAGATTAAAGAGATGGAGGGAAAAGTTAAATAAGATTTAGGGTTTGGGTGTTTTTTGCTGTGGTGCTCATTATTGTTTGTCAGTTTAGGCTGCGGAGAGAGAAACGATGGAGAAGGGGGTGGGGGGGGTGGGGGACGGGATGACGGGATGTTTGGAGATTGAGGTTTTGGATTTGCTTTAGCCAGACTGGTGACTCAAATTGTTTATCAATAATGGTGCACATTATCTTTTCCCTCAGCTGTCTTATTTCCATTTTATCTATCTCTACATCCCTTAATCTTCTCTCTGCCACTCTGTGTCCCCTTCTGTCTCTCCATCCACCCTCCGTCCTCACATCAATCCGTCCATCAGCTAAGCCTCAGAACTCTGCCTCCATCGTCACAGTGGAAGTGGGCACTAAGCCGGTGGTGGTGGCGCGCTGCGAGTCCGTGGATGGCCTACCCGCTTCCCAGATCTCCTGGGTGACCACGGCCAACGGCAACGGGACGTCCGTGAGGAAAGACGGCAAAGACAACACGGTGACGATGATCAGCGAGTACGTCATGGTTCCCACGGCGGCAGACAATGGAAAGGACATCAGTTGTGTCGTGGTCCACCGGACACAGGTTAAAGCAGAGAGCTTCCCGTTGAAGCTCGCAGTCCAATGTAAGACACCACACACACAATCCAGCAGTCATTATTTCAAACCTTGAGGTGACTAATTGAACTCATTGCCATTTTTTCCCCTCCCTCCTGCCATTCATCTCTCCATCCCTCAGACCCCCCTCAGGTGACAATCGAGGGTTATGACAATAATTGGTACATGGGTCGCACAAACGTGGTGCTCACCTGCCAAGCTAGCGGAAACCCCGTTCCGATCTCTGTGCTCTGGAAGACGTGAGTATCCGCTCTTCCTGGAATCTATATTGTCTCCTCTTGCTCGTTCTCGTTTTACCACGTTCTTTCGCTTGTTTCTTTTTCTCCCATCCTTCCTTTCTTGGCCTTCATTCTCAGGTCCAAAGTGCCCACAGAGCTGTAATCAGAGATTTTATTATTGCCTGTGCTCTGATTATGGAGATAGCCGTATAATTTCCCATAATGGACTCTGTGACTTTAGATTTAACCCACGCATAATGAGCAATACAATACAAAGTCTCTCTCTCTGTCTCCCCCTTTTCAGTAGTATTAGCTATTAACATAGCAGAAAAAATAATATTATAATAATAATAACTTCACTCATCTAAACAAGGTTACAAAGTGCGTCAAACCAATGAATAAAAATGAAAGGTATTCAATTTTGAGCGCATACTAAGTTCGAGACCATCAAATGAAATATTCATCCCATGTTAAAAATCCTTTCCTCTAAAACATGTTTTAAAATGCCTCCCATTCTAAAGTTCTAGTCTTTAACTGGATGCGATTTTGGCCTTGATCCAGCAGTTTAGAATTTCCTGCTGTCCCCGTTGTGTTTTCCTCAACTGAGTGATAACGGATTGGCTTTTGAGGACGGAGGAAACTGAATTTGATGACCGAGCACAATACATCACATTTCTGTAAACGTCCATTCTGTCTAAAAGCTCTCATTCTGCTGGAAGCCAGACTGACCACAACCCAATTCTCAGTTTATTTTCTCCTTTTTCTTCTTCCTCATGGCAAATATACTCCCGCGGCTGCAGGATGTCAGGAGTGATGCCAGACACGGTGCAGATCACTGACAACAAGCTGAAGGTGCTCAAGGTGGACGAGTCTGTCAACACCACTTTTGTCTGCGAGGTCAAGAACCGCATTGGAACCACGAGGGATCAGGTCACAACCAACGTCAGAGGTGAGTCCAGGGGGCACAAAAAAGCACACGACAAGAAAAACGTTATTCAAAACTTATGATGGAGGTCACATAACATTTAGAAATAAACTTTCAATGCTACACATTGAAAGTAGCAGTCACAAAAATGATTAGTAACTGGACTTCTTTGATATGGTGAATAGTAGAGATGTTCTGATACCAACACCAGCATCCACCTCAGTCACTGCCAAAAATGCTGGGTTGGGCATCAGCGAGTATGCTAATCTATTTACCGACGCAATACCAGGTCATTAAAGTATATTGGTTTAAAGTACATTATAGTTTCTAGTACATAACACCATAGCAAGACCTTGCTAGAATACCAGCAATTTGGCAATATTGTGGAAAGTCAAAGTAAAATGGTGACGAGTACCGTGTGAAAGTCTTCAGTTTCCAGGGGTTTAACCTGACCCAGGCCATACCAAGATGACGATCACTTCCACTTCTACTTAGTAGCCTACAGCTGTTAAAGTATGTCATTTATATAAGTTGTTATTTTTATTAATTGCACTGGTATCAGATCTGTAGTCGGTATCGGCTGAAACACGTAGTATGTAACCAATGGTATCGGAGCATCTCTAGTGACTTGTGGTCGAAACGCATTACAGCCAAACCACAGTCCAATTCACACAAGCTGCAAGTGTCCAGATGAATTGTAAATTGCATAGATTATGCTCAGTTAATGTGTCTGTAAAGCCGTGGAACGGTTCAGAAGTGAAATGAGAAACACACTTGCGGCTCACTTGGGTCTTGTTCATCTTCTGAACTGTCACCTGGGTTGTATATGAAAACTCATATATCCTCTGTGCTGATGAAGTGGAACCAAGTACACTTCCATCACACATGCTACACATTTCCTGCTGTGCTCTGCTTATGTCTTTCCCCAGGGGTGCACCTTGTTCCACCCCACATGTCACATGATCTCCATCGCACACACGTACACACCCACACACCCACACAGACACACAAACACACTCTGCTGAGGACTGTCTTGGGTGGTGGGACTGTTTAGTTTAGGGCTAGAGGGTCCAGCTGCTCTGTCCACATGGTGTTGTGTGCGTATATCTGTCAGTGAGAGTAAGTGTGTAAGCGTGTGCACTTCTGCCCTTTTTGAATTTTCCCCTTCAACTTTTCATCTGACTTTCTCTGAGTCGTATTAAGAATGCATGTCGTTTCTTTTCTTTGTGTTTTCACATGCACTCAATAGCACTGTATTATCAAAGTTTCTATGGCTCGGCAGTACCCAAGGTCTGTCTATCCTCTTTTCTTACATCATATGGCTTTTTACAAAGCCAAGTTTCTAGTCGTAGTTCACATCGTGAGAGAAGATCCTTCTCGCTCCTTTTTGCTTCTCTCCCTTGTTTCTAAAACGAGTGAGAGAGCAGTTCGCTCCCCCCTCAAGTCATGATCAAAAACAGCGACTGAGCAGCTTCTCAGCAGAATCCTTGGCCATCACTAATGACAGCAGAGACGAAAGCAAAGAAATGAGCAGTGTTCATTAGAGTCAATGTCTTGAAGATAAGTCTGCAATCAGTCAGCGATGTGTTTTACTCACGACACTGACTTAAAAATCAAGTGGATGTAAGTGCTGCCTTGGGTTCATCCGAGAGTAGACCTGCGCTGAGGCACTGTGTGTGTGGGTGTGTGTGACGTGTGTTTATGTCTTGTATCTATTTTCCATAAAGTTAGAAGCTATGTGCAGGTTATTTATTACGTGGGTGAACCCGCTAAAAAAAGGCGATAGACTCATTCCCATTGCCACTAGAGGAGTTTGCATTCCAACGTCATGTGCACTGAGTCAATCTCATTTCGTTGTCTCAGTAGGTTCACTCGGTGTTGCATTTCTATTGCTAATTATCGAGCCAATTTAAACCTGTGTTTACCAGGAGTGAAACCATTAAATCCATTTCCTTGGCAGACAAATGCCAGATTTGGGAAAGGCTCTATTGAGTGAAACTATCCAGGATTGGAGATACTCTGTCTTGCATATAGTTGAAGCTGTCCTGGTCAACAGGGTTCACTCCTGCATTCCATCCAAAATACATTCCCCTTCCACTTTTCTTACTTCAGAAAAGTTATTTCCTGCTGACTTGGGGCAAACCCCGCCCATCATGGGGAAAAGTGCATATCTCTGGTGGCTACATTTTAAGAGCCACTCAGCTCCTCCTTGCCCTAATTTTCATCCCTTTTTTTCTTGTCCTCTTGCTCAGTCCCTCCTTTTTCCCCAGTTTTTTTTCCTCCTTTTTCCCGTCTCTTTTCAAGTCCCTTGGCTCCTCATGGTGCCACAGCGTGCGTCACCACTCCTCTGGGGCCACTGTGCACCGCTGCAAAGTAGCGTGGCTGGCTTCTTTAGCACAAAAGATGCCACCACCCCCTGCTGCGTATTACAAGCAACAAGCAGGGAAGATCCAGGGAGCAGAGGGAAGGGGATGGAGGCGGCTGCTTTTAGACAAAAAGCCAGCGAACGTGCACCAGGATAAGTTGGTGCCAGCATGTCTTCTCACTCGAGAGAAAGGAGGGAGCAAAGCCGCGAGTGAGGGATGGAGGGAGAGAGCGGATGCTGACGGCATTTAAAAAACTCCCATGGGTATCTTGTGCCATTGCCTCCTATCTCCACTACTACTGGCCTCCACTATCTCTCAGCCTAGCGTGTGTGTCCGTCTGTCTCCAAGCCTCTCAGAGCGGATCAGTCACCCATTGCTGCTTCAGCTCCTGGCTGCGTCTCTGCTCACTCCACCCTCCCTTCCTCTCTCACTCTGTCTTTACATTTCCCCTCCTCTCCCATTCTTCGTCCCACTTTCTCCTTTTTGTTTTTTTTCCCTTTCTCCTCTTCTTCTGGTCCTTCTTCCTGCGTTCAACTTCCCACAGTTTCCTTGGTCTTGTCATCGCCCTCCTCCATCTGGTCTTGTTCTCTTGCAGCCGACCACCTCTTCCCTCCTTCCCACTCCTCTCTTACTCACAGGCAGAGGGGGAGGATAAGACGTGAGCTAAATTCGCAGGCAGTTAAGAGGTGAGCAAGGCAACCGGCGAGTGTTAGTAGAAGATGGAGAGTACGTAAAGCGAGAGAGTGAGTCAGTTTAGGTTTAACAGAATCGAAAGAGAGCGTAATCGTCGAAACGGAGCGAGAGAAAGATGTGGAATGACTCCAGATGGAAGCTAATGCGAATGCGTGTAGACAAACAGGGCTAAGAAGGGCCGACAGGCGTGAAATGGCCAGCACCTGCTCCATAGCAGGTCCCCCACTCCCCTCTACCCCACAGCTGCATGACACACACAAATCTACGCCCTAGTGTGTGTGTTTGCCAGTGTCCTCTGCCCTCAGTCTTGTCCCGGGCACCGGGAGGCAGAGAGAGGGAGATGGATGTCCTCTCCTCTCCTTGCCTCTCCTCCTCTCATCTTCGATCCTGCTGCTTAGTCACACACAAATGTATCCTAACCTGCTCCCCCCTTCTCTTCCCTTCGATTTATCTCCCTCTATCTCTTCTCGCTGCAGCTTGCTCTTTCCGTTGCATCTCTCGTCCTCTCAGTTATCATATGCTCTCTCCTCATCCTCCTTATCTCTCCCAGGTTGTCTTTCAGACTCCGCAAGTCTGCCGCTGATCTCCCTGCTCAGAGTAGAGACTCCTGCCCCAAGCATTCTCCCTCTCTCCCCTCTCCGACCCATGCTATCTCCCCCCTCTCTCTTTCTCTCTCTCTCTCTCTCTCTCTCGCTCTAAGCTCAACTCTTAAATACCAGTAGCTCTTTCTTAATCACTGCTTAGTAGTCTCCATCCCTCCGTCCATCCCTCCATTCCTGACGGTGGGGTTCTTGTGTGGCCAACCCAGATTCCCTCCATCTTCTGGCTTGTTTTCCTTCACATCGTTCCTCAGCTGAACCTCGGAAACATTAAATACCCCCAATTGAATCCCCCACATGGTCTGAAGGGCTGTTCAGCTCAACGGAAAATAGATTTTCTCTCAATTCGGTGCATTCTCTCCCATTTTAAGACTCATCCAAGGAGAGCAGTTACAGGGCAAGGGGCTCTGACCCTTTGCTCCACTGGGTTTTGGGCGTAAGTGTGTGCATGCGTTTCTGTGTGTGTGCCTGCATCTGTCTGTGTCAGTCAGTGTGTGTCTCCGGCCATGCGAAAACTGCCAGAGAACAGGTCTGATGGAGCCAAGTCTCCCTCCAGCCTACAACTGGGCCCCCTGCCCACCCCTCATTAACACACACACACACACACACACACACACACACAAACACACACACACACACACACACACAAGCGCACACATACACATAGCTTTGTTCAATAACTTAACATGCTGACACAGAATACTACTAAGCTACGCTCTAGGTGCAGCCTAACCCAGCGTCAGACTACTGATGACCGTGTGTGTGTGTGTGTGTGTGTGTGTGTGTGTGTGTGTGTGTGTGTGTGTGTGTGTGTGTGTGTGTGTGTGTGTGTGTGTGTGTGTGTGTGTGTGTGTGTGTGTGTGTGTGTGTGTGTGTGTGTGTGTGTGTGTGTGTGTGTGTGTGTGTGTGTGTGTGTGTGACATGCATGTGTTTTTTGGGAGGCTGCAGTACATGTTACTTCTGCCCCATCTCCCCCATTACTTGCGGTCATTTGGAGCTTACGGTTATGCAGGATGTGACTTCATAAGAAACATGCTTTTTCTTTTATGGCTTCCACAGTATGGTCTGGGTGTTTTTGGGTAGGGGAGGGGTGGGTGAGTGTGTGTGTGTGTGTGTTTGTTTGTGTGTAGTTATACATGTTTGTTTTTCTTTTCCCCCAGTTATCCACACAGCATGCATATTGAAGCTTTTTCTGCTGGCTCATCCACCAGCCTGTGTTTATGGGATGTCCTTTTTTCACCCACTCAAACAAATTCCACTGGTGCTTTGTTGAGGATGTGTCTGGGTTTGTAGTGGGCCCCCGTGCTGGGAGCCAGGGGTGTCTCCTTTACATCTCGCTCTTGAATCTTTAAGTGTTGTCTCCAGAAGGGTAGAATGAAACATGAAATATCATTCGCAAACGGATTCACCAGCAAAGACTCTGAGACCCTTAAGAACAGACTGGAACGACGCATTAAAAATAATTGGGTGGAATTAAGGGAGAATTTGCATTTAATTTTCAGTGTAATTCCCTTTGATGCGATGACAATGGCGGAGCATCATCCGTCTCTGAAGTTTGCAGAGCGATTGTTGGCACGTTGCATGAGCCAGAGCTCCGCGCTGCCCGAGGTGATAATGCATTTCTTGTGTTCCTGTTACAAGTGGACACTGAGGGTTGGCTCTGGCTCTCATGTGTGTGAACAGTGGTGATTAGCGCTGCTTGGGGGAGAGAGAGAGAGTGTCCTGGGAGGCCGGCTGTAGAAATTGAAAGAAAGAGGGAAATGTACCCACATGAAATTATACATCTTTTCCCCAGGCATATGTTGAAAGTGAAGCGAGGAGAAGGAGGAGGAGAGCAGGGAGAAGTAACATATGACAGAAATACAAATGGCAAGGAAAATGGATTTGGAGTAGACGGAGTGTGTGCAGCAGACAGCTGGTGAAGTGGCAGCAGAGATGGAGAAAGGGGTAGTGGAGGAGAAGAGAGGCAGAAATAAAGAGAAGAGCGGAGCACAGGTGTAGACAGCAGTAGACTGCCATTTTCTCTCTTGACAAGAATCTGTGTTACAAGAGTAATTCTGTCAGCTCTCTGTGCATTTAACAAGAGGGGCTGGCTTCTGCTGGATTTTAAATGGGAATGACAATAACACCGGGCTGTATCGCCACTTTCAAATTTAGGCAGGGATTTCCAACGCAGCGCCGACTGGTTAATCCTCTGCAGCAGCTCCTGGAGGTGCAGAGAGGGGAAAGGAAAGCTGGATGTTCAGCTTAGCTAAGGGTCCTTGATCACTTTCAACCATGGACTAAAATTAAAAACTTATTTGCTCACCACTGCAGCTTCTTTGGTCTCATTGTCTAGCTCGAGCCCGAAGTGAGGAGGAACACTGAGGTAAAAAACCAAACTTTAATGAATATGTTTTTCCAAAAATCTTCTTCAGTCAGGGATTGACTTTTATTTCTTGCTTCTGGGTCATCCATATATCCCGAAATTAATACGAAAAGAAGAATTAATACCATTACATAAAAAACTAAAATATATGAATACATACAGGCCCAAACTTTAATGAGTTGAACCCTGTTAAAGTGGGAATATTCATTCTTGCATCAAATTTCCCCTCTGCTAAATTATTCTGTGATAGAGACACATTATTACAGAAACAGTTGATGGAATAAAGTCTAAGCTGTTATAAAGTGCTCCCTCCCTTTTAGTTATTATACCTAATCTACCTTGACTTATTTCCTTGGTGTACATATTTATTCAAGGTGCGTCACATCACAGTGAAAGCGAGTCTGGGTGGAGTCGACCCTCGACTCCGGCAGTGTTGGAGCCGTGCTCCCTGGCCGCTGAGTTATAGATGATGACCACACGGGTGGAACGGTCACAGGGTCCGTCTGTGGGGAGTTCTCCGAGTCCCAGAAAGCACTTAGAGCCCTGAACTCCTGCCCCTGAGAAACCTTTGCAAAGTAGCAACGCTGCATTTTTCTAGTGGCTTCACTCAGGAGCTCTGTATTAGCTGGGCAGAGTGAAAGCTGCAATGGACCGACAGCCCCTAAGTGTTTTCTTTAGATTATTACTGTGCCTCTCGTCATTTTGATCAGATGTATAAGTTAGCTGACTTGACTTTTGGACTGTCGTTTTATGTTTTAATGCAACGTTCTCTATTGCTGCAAACTAAAAGTATTAATTTGAGATGTTTTTCTTTCGACTAATTCCAGATATATCAGCAAATCTGGAGAACTGTTCATCCTATTGGGTTCACACTGTGTATTTTTTTAAGGACACAAGGAAGTGCAGTGTCAAATTTGGTGCGATTTGGACTTCGATCGACGTATCAATATTACAACATGAATAAACTTTGAATAAACAGACAACCAGCAGAGCGCTGGGACTCAACCACGTCAATCACAATCGTACGTTCACGACAACGGCAACAACGGCTGATTCTCCAGGTCGGGGGTGCTCCGGTCGAACAGATCTTTGTGCAGCGGCGGCGGAGCAGCTTCAGGGTTCTGTGGACTGATTCCTGCAGCAGCTCTTTACTCGCTGTGGCGGTTTCAGAAAGAAACTGCAACCAGATTCACCACGGGCCAAAGAAACACTGCACTGCACTCGTTTTGACATATAGAAGAAAAATGCTTTAGTACAAAATCATAGCTGTTTTCTTTATAGTTAAAAAAAAAGGGAAAACTTTAATTTAAGTACTGAAACACTACCAAGCCTTAATCTGAACTGTGGGTTATCTTGTCTACAAAGGCATTCGTCTCTCTTGCTGGCCAAATGCCTGCGTTGAAATGCTGCTCTAATATCGCTCCAGAGGGATGTCGAGGGAACGGGAAGTGCGAGTTCAGAGAAAGCCCTATATGCCTGACAAGTCATATGGGATGTCTTCACAAGCCTGATTTAGACACTACTACTTCTCCCTGGAGTTTTTTTTTTAACCCACAGACACCACCAGAAACCCTGTGTGTCGAATGGCGGAGCCCTGATTGTATTCACACGCTCCTCAGCCAATTTGCACTGTAACAAAGCCTTTGTGTGATTTTAAAAACGAACTTAAATGGCTTCTTTTATATTGGGTGTTCACCGGAGTAAAAAAAATGGTCACACGTGTAGGACTGACGTGCACTCGAGCAGCGCCTGTGGTTGACAGGAGCGGAGAAAACTGTCCTCCTGCTCTTTGTTCATGGCTTCCAGGAGGAGTTGTCATTCCGCTGTGTCACTTTGTCACTCACTCAACCCGCAACCATCTCCTCCTCCTCCTCCTCCTCCTCCTCCTCCTCCTCCTCCTCCTCCTCCTCCTCCTCCTCCTCCTCCTCCTCCTCCTCCTCCTCCTCCTCCTCCTCCTCCTCCTCCTCCTCCTCCTCCTCCTCTTCCTCTTCCTCTTCCTCCTCCTCCTCACGTTCTTCATCCAATTTCCACCCTCCCTTCCTCAATCCATCATTACCGCCCTCCCCTGCATGGCCTCCACCTGTTCTGCCTTGCGCACGACATTTACTGCTCCTTCAGAAAATTGTGTGTGTGTGCGCGTCCCCCCCCCCCCCCCCCCCACCCCGGACCCTACAGTGTGATTTGTGGCTGATCCCTTTGACAGACCCTCGCTGTTCAAGGACAACACGAGGGGCAACGTGGCCGAGACGTTGTTGTGGGAATGGGGACAGGAGCAGCTCTGAGGGAAGAGGAGGAAATGTCAGTGTAGCAGGACGCTCAGCAAACACACACACACACACACACACACACACACACACACACACACACACACACACACACACACACACGTATACCCACACACTTGACTGTACTGACACCTCAACACTTCTACACACTTGACTGAGTACAGCTCAGATCCAGCACCACTGACATCACCCCACCCCTGCTTTCTCTCCTTGTTCCTCTTCCCCTTTGTCGTTTTTCCGTTTCCTGTCTCACCTTTTTATGCTCTGTCTCTTATTCTCCTTTGCCCTCTCTCTGTGTTTCACACTGTGCTCTTTTTTTTCCAACCCTCTCTCAACCATATTCCTTTTCTTCCCCTTTTCTCCCCCCCCCCCCCGCCTGTCCTCCCTCCTACAGAGCCCACAGTGAACCCATCCAACGTCGGCGTGGTGGCGGGAGCTGTGATTGGCTCCCTGCTGGCCCTCCTTTTGGTCGCCGCTCTCATTGCCGTGCTCGTCACCCGTAGCCGCAGGCAGCAGCAGGGCTACCGGGCCAACGGCGGCGGTGACATGAAGACGCGCATATTTGGCGGAGGCAAGAAGGCGAGCAAGAACGGCACGAGCGGAGGTGCGGGCACCGGCGGCGTGGGGGGCGGGAACAACAACGGGCCCATCTATGTTTACAACGAGAGCTCCTCCCACCAGGCCCTGGGAGAGAAGAACAACCACCACCAGCCTCTCACGACCCCCACCGCCCAAGACATCCTGTTGAGCCAAGAATTAGATGACGCGGAGAGGAGGAAGTTTGACGAGCTGGAGGACGAGGAGAGGTATGACAACTTCACTGGAGGGGCGCCCATCCTTCAGCTCCGCCCACCCAACGACCAGGACGATATTATCGGAGCTTACATGGATGACGACATGGAGTCCCAGCGGGATGGCTCCGTCATCTCACGGACTGCAGTTTACGTATAGAGGAGGAGGAGGAGGAGGAGGAGACGGAAAAAGGAGAAAAAAAGAGTGATGGAGGATCCCTCCCGAAGATTTCGTGGTTTCAGGATTCCTGTCTGATAGAAACGAGAAAATGATTCCACTTTTATTTTTTGAAAATTGATTTTAAATATATCTTGTTATTAATCACAGCGTAGCCCCAGAACGAACTGAATGAACAGGAGGGGAGGGGTGGGGGTGGATGTTGTAAAAAGGAGTGTTGCTGACGTCTGGTCCCTGAGAGCAGAAAATCAAACAGAAAAGAAACAACCTGTCTCCCACCACCTCTGCTCATCGCTCTCACTGGGACACTGACAAGGACCCTCGACAGACTCAAGGAGTGAAACTATAGTGTAGGAGGAAAATAATGGACTCATGATACAAGCTTTGCTATAGAGGAGGCATCGCACATGCATATTCACTCTTATGTTCACCAAAACCTTAGAAGGGGTTGTCAAGCACTTCAGTTTTGCTATTCCCAGTCCTCCTGTGGGAAACCTTTTGTTTTGGTAATGCGTTGTGCTCTGACAGCTGGTCGGTAGTTAGTAGCTAGTGATGGGTTTGTGGGAAGAACATCTAAAGGTTTTAGACAGTAACCATCAAGTGATTTTAGAGAAGAAAACAATGTGTTTCTCACGTCTGCTGGCGAGTTGTCCTTTCCACTCTCTCTCTCTCCGCCTTCCTCTCAAACTTAAAAAAAAGAAATAAAAACAACGGCAAACCATCCATCACAGAAGACACTTGAATCACACATTTTAAAAAATAATATTTGACCCTTATTTGCTGCAGAAATGCAGTGGCTGCTGATTTAAACAAAGTGAGTTTGCAGAGGTGGAACCGTGTTCTTAACAAGGTATTCAAATGCAAACTTTTGAGCTGTGCCTGGAGGTAAAAGATGGAAAACCAGAGATGAGGGAGTGAGACGTAGCCAATGTGACAGGGTCAAGGGATGGAGAGAGGGATGCAAGAGGACTAGAGAGGAGCGCGTCTCTTCTTTTTCTCGTCCTCCTCGTCCCCGTCTCTTCGGAGCGCTCCCGACAGGAGGGGCTTGATTGGTAATGAGCCGTGAAGTCGCTCGCTTAGCCGGGACCAACAGATTGCCACCACTTATCGTTTATGACGTGGTGATTGCACCCTCCTCCCACCTCTATCTCTCTCTCGTCCCTCCATCGCTCCCTCTCTTCACCCCTCTCTCCCGGTGTTTATGGGGAGTATCTGATTTATCCGGGGCAGTGTCGAGGTCAGGGCCACGGAGACCAGGGGAGTATTTTACTGCTCCTGATGTGTCAAACGGCCCACTTACTCTATCCCTGCCCAGCCTGCCCTGACATGCCAGGACTGACAAATCCACCTGGAGTGACCGTGTTCACTCCACCGCACAGACTCTTACCCCCTCCTCCTATAAGAGGAGTCGTTATAACCCAACCCCCCCCCCCCCCCCCCCCTTCAACGTGTGAGCGCGTCAGCTACGATAGATTTTCAATGAGGTCGTGTAATATTTCTTTCCATTAGCGGATGTTGTTAAGTGTAGCAAATTGATCGGGAAACATAAAAGGTTGCGTCCACACTGAAGCTCTGGGAGTCATATTGACTCACAGGCAACAAGCAGCGAACACGTCTTTTACGATGCAGCTCCGGGGCTGATTGTTCCCTGACTGTTAATTTATCCTTGTAACGAGCCACCTGAGGACGCCTCAAAGAAACATCGTGCTGCGGCCGCTGAGCGCCGCCGTCTTTGAGGCTCAGCGTGTACACGTGCGTGCGTCACTGTATCTGCCACTCGGTGACTGTGATGGACAATCTTAGAGAGAGGCTCCACTGCAGCTCCTCTAATCACGCTTTCCCTCGATCTCTAATCAACTCCCCGTTAACCCACTGGGAATTGGGGGGGGGGGGGGGGGGGGGGAGGAGTGGTCGAGATGACTGTACTGACCTCTGCGGAGGCCCAGCAGAGATCTGGGTTGCCGTGCGCTGCAGGTCATGGGGTCAAACGCAGGGTGACCCATTGCCAAGGGCAAGGATGACTGCACTCGCCCGCATTTCTTATCACGGCTGTTTCTACCCTTGAACTACAGACGTGAACAGAGTTGGACAGTCCTCGCTTGCCATGTGATGGCTGTTAACCTTTAGAGAGGTGGAGGGAGACTAGGAGGCAGACGACAAAAATAGAGACAGCGTTTAGTGTTTGAGCGCCGTCTGGCATATTGTAAGCCGGTGTGTTCAACAGGATTATTGTCTAATGGCCTTAGTTTCTACATAAACGCAGCTCCTGTCAAACTGGGGTACAGTACATTTACTGAACACAGGTGATCTGTCGCAACCACTCAAAATAAAAATGCATTACTTATTTTTGCACTTGTGTGTGTCACCACTACAAAGAGTGTATAATGAGGGTAATACTTTGGGGGGATAAGAAAAAAAAATCGTGACAAGGGACAAAACTGCTGTATTGTACATGTTGGTGTCAGGTATCTGTGTACTATATATGTAAGCATTTTTATTTTTCTTGTGAAAATGTGGATATTTATGAAAATTGTAAATATCAGATCAGTGGAGCCGGTGTTGCCAGTGCTGTGGAAGTGGTGATGAAGAACCCGTAAGGCCACATGTCTCAGAGGGCATTCAGAATGTAACTTTTAATGAGTACCTCAGCAGTCTGGTTGTTTTTAACACACTGAACTGACTGAGCTTAGTTTACCTGAAGCCTAAACTAATATATGCTTGTATATTTTGTATGTGCAAGATAGCATTGCCTACATTTCCACACAAGCACAGTTATTTTTTTATTTTTTTTGCACAATTGGCTTCTCCCTCTCCTTGACAGATGCCCTGCACAATACAGAAATACACACAGTATCGGGTAGACTGTAACCACTCTAGAGATGTTGTTTGCTTTGTCTGTGTGTGTGTGTGTGTGTGTGTGTAGCTGTCAGTGTGTGTTTTCCTGATGCTCTGGGGCTTTGGGACATCTCTATCCCTGCCTTGGGGCTGTAACCTGAATAGCCACCCTTTTGTCACCACGGAAACCTGGCAAACTGGGGTATTATTGTGCATTTGGAAGACTCACACACACGCACACCCACACACTGTACATATACATACACACTGTACACACACATCCGCAGAATGCAGAGAAACATTCGCCCACACACCGAAAAGCCCTCAGTCACTCTCATTATGCTCACTCCCACAGCCAAACTGTGCAGAAGACACCTCATACCTGACAACTCTGCCATCTCCTGACACAAGCCCACACATATACGCACGCATAGCTACACACACACAGTCACACACAGTCACACACAAACTTTTGTCCCCTTCTCGCCCAGTGGCTCCGTCAGGACATATACTGTGTCCTGTTAGAGTGGAAAGAATTGCAGCTCGATGCGTTCCCCGCTCCGCTGCTCACCATTCCGGCAAATAGTCCAACCCCGTTCTCAAAACATTGACCAAGTAGAACAAAGGCTGCCACATACATTCAGGGATGCACACCTCTCTCCTCCTGTCAGAGAAACAGACTTTTTAGGAAACAGTTTGTCCGTCCCACGTTTGTTCTACACCTGAGATATAAGCCACTGCGCTGACCTCCTCCTCCTCCTCCAGGATTCATTTTAGATTTCCTCAACTTCTTACTCGGCTCCAAAGTCTGTTTTCAATTTCTCTCACTGCCACCTGCGGCACCGCGACCACCTCCACACAAACACACACACACACTCTTGCCACTAACCTCTGCACCCAAGTAGAAGTTATCAGACAAAATGCTTTTAGAGAAATTCCCAATACTGGTCTTGGTTCTAGCACAAGGTTAATGTGAAACTGTCCAATCTCTTTTTTTTAACCAGAGAGCCACATTCTGTTGCTTTTTTCCTCGGCTCCACACATCTGATGACTAATCAAAGCCTTAACGTTTCCCGTCTCACTTATCAAAGAAAACAAAAAGATACAACCTTCCTGTGTACATAGTATAAATATATAAATATGTAGCAGAGGAAAATTACTAATTTATGGTGTCACGTTTGTGTATTTCTCAGTGACGGCAAGCATGAAGAATTTATTTTCTCCTATTACAGTTTCTCCTCTTTTCTGTTATTTTGCAGTGCTTTATAATTTATGTTTTCTGAGTGCTTTATTCATGACTGCTGCGCTGTGATTGCTGCCAAAACTGGCAAATGTGCTTCTTCTATACAAATGAAATGTACACACGTCGAAAAAAAGTCTTACCCCAAAATGTGCTTTTTATTATTGACTGCTCTGTGTAAAAGGTGTTTTTTCTCTTTTGTATCTTTTTTTTATTTTAAATTTATTATTTGTTCTTTTTAAAAAGACCGAATTACAGTTGTTGTCACTATTTTGTGTCAAGTCTTTCTATATTTTTTCGTATTTGGTTGCTATTAAAGACTTCTTGAGTTTTGAAATGTCCAAGCGTTGCAGTGTGTGGTGTCTGTGTCCCCTCGTCTTCCCTCTGCCTCTTTAACACTTAAGGGTATCTTGGATGATTGAGGAGCCGGATTGAACTGAAGCGCCAGTCATCGATTCTCACTGATTAGATTTATAGATTCATTGATCGGGTTATGAAGTGGCCTCTGTTTCTTGTCACCCATCATTCTCACTCCGCACACAGAAACCTGCTGCTTTTTTTTCTTCTCACTCTCATTTCCTGGTCGGGCTGTTTGTCTTGTTTCACTTTTGATAAATCTGTGCGATAACGGGCTTATGGGAAACTGAGCTCAGAAATATGAGAAGCCATTTTGTCGGTTACAGTTGTGCTGTAGCTCCACCTCCTCCCAGTATCTCTGATTTGAATATGTATCCTGGTTGGCTGCGGTAAACTTGCTGCCTTGGTAACAGGTGTATGAGGGAGCATGCTGGAGAGGTTTAAAGGGCAGGTGTTTCAGATTTTTTCACCTTAGCATGACTATAATGAAGAGCACATGCACTCATATTTCGAGATGTATAATCATTATTCTCACCGGGGCCCCGAACACCTCTCAGGGAAAAACATGCTGCACAGACGCAGGGAGGAGAGCACCGAGTCGAGGAATGTTGCACTGTAGCTTCAGTGGTTTTCCTGCAGGGAGGCAGTTTGTGTTTTCAGTTGGGGAATGTGCAGGCCCAGCTGAAACTGGCTGAATGGAACGCCTCTCAAAGGCTGCATTGTTTGAACTGTGACAAAACCGAACTGGTTTGGTCAAATTTTAACAAAAGGCCACGGTGAGGGTTGTCCATGTGTGTACAGGTTTATCTATGAATGTGGTGGCCCGTGAGTGCATGTACAAGGTCATGCGTGTGTGTGTGTGTGTGTGCACCTGCCGTGTTTGGTCAACATACAATAACGCCCTCTGTGTCCCCGACAAAAAACAAAAATCAAGTTGTGTTGTTAACGTCCTCATAACATTGACTGTCGGTTTATGGCGGTTATTGCAGTGTGGGTGTGTGTGTGTGTGCGCGCATGTGTGTGTGCGCGTGTGTGTGTGTCATCCTTGCTCTTTGTCACAGTTCATTTTTGTAGCGAGCTTCTTCTGTCAATGCACAGCCATTTACTCTGAGTCCAGCCCACCATCTGGCCTCTCTAATTGCTTTGGATTGGAGGCTGGCGAGATAGAGAGCACTTACACACAGACACACACGGACTCCTTTGGTTTTTCTAGCTGAATGTAAAAGACACGGGCGCAGCAGAAAATGCTTTTAAGCTGCGGACGGGGGTGAAAGCTTGTGCATCACTTGCATTTCTGTCTGCATTTGTCAGACAGGAGAAAAGGTACGCACCTCATAAGCGGTGACCCCGTGACGAGAAACCTGGTCTAAATGAACGGCGAGCAAATAACCTGGATATGAAGCCAAAGTGACAGCAGCTACGGCGAGCAGCACCACTGTGTTGAACATTAGCTTACAGTGATGAGACATGGTGCAGTGCCCCTGGGCAAGACGGCTAGCTGGTAGTGGCCCTGTTTATTCTAAGCTCTGTGTGTGTGCTTGGCGTATTTGACAGAGAGTGAGCACATGAGCGTGTTCTCTGTTTATGCAGTGTGCTGAAGAAGTATGTTCATGTGTTTAGACACCCGCTGAGTCCTGCTCTGGGTTCGTACAGATCTGCTCGCTATAGAATGTTTGCAAGTGTGAAAGTGACCATGGATTCAGGGAGTGTTCTCAGATTAGTGTGTGTGCTTGTGTGTGTGTACTGTCTACATATATGTATTTTGTATAGCTATATATTGAACTTCAGCTCCGGCAGCAATGCTCTGGCACAGTGTTGACTTAAACGTGTGTGTGTGGGTATGTGTGTGTGTGTTGGGGGTTAGAGACACCCACTCTCGTCTCTATGCTGATAACTGCTAACGCACCGCTCCTCATTTAACCTCTCACCTTCCAGCTCCAGGCCTGACTAATAAATCCCAGAGTGAGTGATGAATGGCCAGGCCTGTTGCATGGATGTCTGAGTGATGGATGCAGTGACCTGGGCGTTGACGAGGATTAAAGCAAGTGTCTGCCTCTGACCCCAATTATGAAAGAAGCTTCCTGCATATTCTTCTATTGGCTCTTTCTTTGCCTGTGGTGAATCCTCATATCTCCGGCTACAGTTACTGGAACTTGTGAATGTGTTAACAGACTTTGTGACCCTCGGCACGGAGACGAGGCAATTAAGGAGTTTTTATGGCAAAACAATGGAATGCACTGGCCAAGTCAGTCAGTCTGACCTCAATCCCTGCACATGTTCATTTGCTGAAGAATAGACTGACGGAGAAAAGCTCCTGAGGAGGGTGAGACGATGAAGATGGCTGCAGTATATAAATCTGACGGAGCATCGCAAGGACAGAAAACAAGTGTCTGCTGATGTCTGCTGGGTTAGATGAGTTTTTCAGAGTTTAACGCCAGATGCCTTTTCTCTTCATACTGTACAATAAGACCAATGTCTACAGCTAGCACCTCTTTATAGCTGCTCTTGGGCAAAGTGGTACTTTGAGCTGAATGCTCATGTCAGCATGCAATTATGCTCTCAGTAACAAAACTGATGTTGAGCACGAAAGTGAACATCCAGAGGCCAGAGGAATCATGTTTTCAGGTTGTCTGCATAACGTCCCTTTCTTGTGAACACGTTAAGGAAATGTCTTCAAATGTGGTAGAAACGTTCACTTGGACACAAACATGAACTGGTCATAATTTGGAGGTCAAAGGTCAAGGTTACTGTGACCTCAAAAAAATCTTGTTTTCCTCGAGAGAGAACTTTTTTTTATTTGGTACCACTGGTTAGATTTCAGTGCTCAAAGACAAAGGTCACATGGCCTGAAACTGCTCTGGTTAGCGGAGGATTTCCAGTTTCCAATTTGCACTAGCTGAGGCTGCTCGACATATTTTTATAAAAATATAGTTTTAGTATTTAAAAGTTTTGGACAATGTTGGCTAGATTTTAAATGGTGGGGGGTCACCAACATGATTAAACCTTTTATGTAAATTCAACAGTTCCACTCAAAACAAAATTTGCACCTCATAGTGAGTGTCTGAAACTGTAGGAATCATCTTCCAGGGACCATGAAAGAAGAAAAATGTAATTTCAATCCATTTTGTAGCTCAAATGAATGATGATGATTATAATAGTAATATTAATCACTTAGATATTTTTATATTGTCTTTCAAGGTTTTCAAAGCTGCTTTACAAAATGAGGAAATTATATTCAGTACTGTAACCTCACAGTACAAAGTCTCTCAGGACTGTGCTGTATTTCCCACACCCAGTTACTACTTCAACCGTTTATTAGCTTGCTCATATGTCCTTGTTTCATTTAAATACCATTTAAATCAGTATATTTTAAACTAAATTTCACACTGTCTGAGCCAGATTGTGACAGATTCCTTTTGTTTTCTGGCCACGGTGGATTGTGAAGGTTAAATTGGGTAACAGTGCTTCTCAAGACGTTTGTGCAATCTTTGTTTTTGTGGAAAGGATTGGGACGATAATATCTGTTCTAATCTGTGTTCTCGTCTTAGTTTGTTTACATTTGTTGAGCTTGTATTTGCCGAATCCTCGGAAGAACAGCCACTCATCCATTGTTTAATCTTGAAACATGCAGTGACTTTTGAAGAGGGCGATTTAAATCTACCTGAATCACATTTGTAGCAACCTAGACAATATTGTTATTTATCATCTTGAGCAAAGCAGGTAAAACCAAAGTACAGAAGAAGTCACATTTGTAAATAATCACAGGAAATTGGAAATCCTATGATTCCTCTTCCCTTTGCGGTAAACTACAACATCCGATCCTCTGGCTTCTGGTCATTCAGTGTGTTGATGTGTTTCTGCTACACAGACACACACTGGTAAATACACAACACACGCAGGCAGGCAGGCAGGCAGACAGACAGACCGAAGTGGATGCTCCTGTTTCCCCTGGAGGCCACGGGGCGTTTACTCTTCCTGTCCTGTGCTGACAGGGGCTTGGAGGTAACAGGGTGGTTGCAGTGCATTGTTGGATGAGGCACGTCTCTCCCCGAGGTAGCACATGCTTGGCCAACTGCTGGGAGGGCAGAGAAGGGCAGGGAGAGAGCGATAGAATGAGGGTGGTGCCGTGGAGGGAGGGCACAGAGGGCGTCCATGATGTGTGGAGAGCAAGGAGGACGCGCGGGGCTGAGATCTGAGGCCTTGTGTTTTGGCAGAAGCTACAGAGTGCGAGCTGGTGTATAAATTTAACAGTGACTAATGCAAGATTGAATAAACAGGCAAAAGATGAGAGGAGGAGTTTGGGAGGATGGAGAGAGCAAAAGGGTGAAAATAAGAACAGAGGAAGGGAGGAGAAGCCTGATTAAAGATGGAGTGGAGACGGCTGAGCGAAGGGAGGAGGATGATGAGCGCTGAGTTGTTGCAGCTGTGTTGATTTAGCTTCTACCAGATCGCACATTGTGTGTGTGTGTGTGCGTTTCGTCTGTCTGTCTGTGTGTGACGGAGAGACGGAGAGAAGCTCTGACATCCTCCGAACGCCGCTGACCTCAACGCATCTGCACAAACACCAACCAGATGGAAGGTGCTTGCGTGTGTGCGAGAGTTAAATAAGCTACAAAAGGTCTTCATGCTGTGACTTACCTGGAACAAATCCTGTTCTGGAAAATGAAAAACAAAGAACATTATGTGAATGCAGTATGACCACCAGGGAGTCTAGCTTTGAGCTAAGTGTGCACGAGTGTGTCTGTGTGTTGTGTGTGTGGGGGTATGAATAAAAGAGATTTATATCAGGGAAAGAATGGTTTGCTGCTGCTCCTAAGAATAGATTCTGTGACGGAAATGATTTTGATGCTGTATGCAAGCCTCTCTGTGTGTGTGTGTTTGTGTGTGTGTGTGTGTGTGTGTGTGTGTGTCTGTCTCATTTTGTGTATATTTGCCCCGGAGTGCATTGCAGATCAAATGCACTTGCTGTTTAATTCACCGTCTCAACAGGCAGCTCTTACAAAGTACATGCACGCACTGACACGCGCACGCCTGCATACACTCAGATCCAAACATACAGAATGAGAGATGAATATGAAGATAAAGAAAACAAAAATCGGTCTGCAAATACTTGGTGTGAGGGACTTGAGATTGTCTCCTGGGGACTGCCAAGTCGAGTAAACGCTGGATGATTGTGCTCATGTTCATTTGTGCATGTAACTGCTGTGCAGATGTTTGCCTGCCTGACAGTATGGAATATGCATGCAAATGTAGGCTCTGTTTCCTGTGTGGGAGTTTAAGCGGAAAAAAAAGTTTCTGTTTGCTGTTGAATAACTAATATTTGTGCTGTTGAGTGCATCTTTCCTCCGTTAGGTGTTTGGATGTTAGACGACAATATGACCCCTACTTATATCCCTTAAATGTATTTGTATCATGATATCAAACCCATTATCATCGGATATTGAAGAGACAGAAATATGCAGGCAAAAGCACATATAAATTAAGCAAAATGATCATTAATAAATAAAGATAAGTTCTCAAAATGTTCTGCCTGCAACGCAGAATATCCAATAAATATATATTACTATAGTCCTTTCAGACTTGCAATATATTTAACACTATTATTGTATCACATATTACAATATAACTATACTGTTTTCCGACTACATTATTATTGTATTCTTATATGACATCATACGATTATGATACAGTACATTTTATAATAAATGCTGAATAGAATATAATGTATAGTTTATTTAACATAAATGCATATTCAACACTAAAGACTTGTCATCCCCCGGCAGTTCTGTGTGTTTCTGTATTGTCTGTATTTCCAGTGTAAGTGTATTGCTACACACAGTGTGGGGAAGTAGACCGGACTGCGAGCCTTCATCGGCAGTGATTTTTATCTGCACTGGCCGGTTCCCCTGCAGAGTTCAAGTCTTCTCCGCTTTCTTTGTTTGACGTGAAATAACAGCCTCTAGTGCACAGAGGACTGTCAGACCTTCATGAGATTGTGTGCGTTAGTGTGTGTGTGTGTGTGTGTGTGTGTGTGTGTGTGTGTGTGTGTGTGTGTGTGTGTGTGTGTGCTCATCTGCATGTGTCATCGCCTCCTTTATATCCACAGACTGCCTCCCTATTCATCTCATGATGTCTGTCATCTTATCGAGACATCTCTTTTCGCTGTAATCACTTCTCCTGCCCCTTTCTCTTCTCGCTGCTCCTATCTTCTCATCGTCTGCTGTGGACTAAATGTTGGGGCATTGTAAACCTGCTAAAGGACGTGTGCGATTTTGTGTGTGTGTGTGTGTAGCCCTGTATGTGTCTTTTGAATTATTACAGGCAGCGCTGTCCAACCAGTCCTGTAAAATCCTCTCTAATCATTCCACTTCCTCTTTTCTCATTTCCAACACATCTCCAGTCTGTTGCTGTTGAAATCAGAGGCACTATTCTAAAGGTGAAAATACACTGATTAATTTTTTTAACCTTTAAATTATAAGAAACACATGGTATTAAACCACTCCAAGCTGCGAGATGCTGTAATTAACACTTATGCCTGTGTATGTTTACATATGTACAGACTGTAAATGCACGAAGACCCAGTGTGTGGAAGGTGAAGCCAATGCGATAGTGCCTGAAACCTGTATTCACTTAAAAGACAAGCAGACTCCAGAAGATGAATCTACATTTCCGTTGATTTATAACATCAGTAAACATTTTAATAAGGAGTTTACGCTCTCTATAGTTAGTTTCAAGTCTTATTAAATACATTATGACCATTTTGTAAATGATGGTCCCATATAGAGTGGGCTTCAAATCCACTTGGTCCCATGTAGAGTGACTGTGGCGATCCAGGACTACAAGACATGCTGTGGGTCTCCTGCATGTCTGTGGCCCCTCCTCTCCTACAGGGTGTTCAGTGGTTTTAACAATGCCGCCTGTCCCTCAAGCCCTCGGTGGAGGAATCATTGGAAGCAGCCCTGAAGAGCATTTCAGAGTCGAATACGAGGACGAGTGTAGATTTTAGAAAAAGAGCTCAGCATTGCCATGCGAAGCACAGCGACGCTGCACCATCCCCTGTCCCTTCAACTGTCAGCTCTGGGCGGTGATGGAAGAAAATGGTCCTGAACGGACAAAAGGTCTTATCATAGAGGAGGAAATTAAACGTTATTCAAATGTGGCTTTTGGCATCACAGACCCTCTCTACGTGAAGTGTTTATAAACGGGAGTCGCTTATTGCTCTCACAAATGTGAATGTGATCTTTGCCACCTTGACAGTAATAACTGGTTCATCCCACCCTCGGCGCTGTGATTTGACCGCCCTGCCTCCAACAGGAGCAGGGGGTGGAAACATTAGAGGAGAATTATGTTTTCCTCTGTGTGTAATAGCTGGAACTTCTTTGTTGTGCACTTACAATATGGTGTGATATGCAAAAATAGACGATACAGAGCACGCACAGGCTGCATGCATGCAGGGCCCAGAATTTGATTAATTTATGTTCCAGTACATTTCCGTTTCCTAAGTCATTAACCTCCCAAACGACCATCATTCCCGGGAGCTTCAGACAAACACAACTCTTAGAAACAAGTGCGTGCTTCGGTCCTATCCGTACGTTTCTGGTCGGTTTATCACTGTGTGCGAGTGCAGCGGTTTAAATTTTCTCTCCGGGAGTTTGTGTGTCATCATATCGCTCCCAGTTCCCGGTTATTTATCTGTGTATTACACTCACTGTCCAGGTAGTGCTCGCAGGTCGTTTATCCTCCACAGGTCCCCACCATCCTGATATATGGAGCTGTTAGATTTCTATATCCCGGCACTCTGCCTGCAGAGCAAACATACTTGCATATTGTAGTGTCGAGCACGGTGTGTTTCTGGGTGTGTGAAAGGCCAAGTATGTGCATTGACTTTGTTTTTTTCCCTGCTCATTTATCCTGTTTTCAGGCCCTTTACTCTGCTGTCCTCCTCTTAATGCCACTTTCACACCAGTGCTTCAGGGTTTTCTGTTGCCCAATTGCTATTCATTAGCCTGGAGAGGTGGGAGAGGTACAAAGAGACTTTGGCAGTGTGTGGTTAAACATGGCTTGTTCCCAGTTTTCAAACGGTTGTGTTTACCCAATAGAATTGTGGTTAATAAGTATTTTCTTACTTGGATTAATCTGCAGATTGTTTGTGATTCATACTGTTAAAAATAAAATTTCAGAAATATCCTAAAAGTTGAGAGGGGTGTCTTCAAATGGCTTGTTTTTCTCTCTGCGTAGAAATTGAACATTCAAAAATATTCAGTTTCATATCGCAAAAAGACATAGAGAAGTTATAAATCCTCCGAATACTGAATAGTCTGTGAATGAATTAGATCTTTTGCTTGGAGAAACTCAACAGTTGCAGGTTATTTTTCGGTCACTGAATGAATTGTTTCAGTTCCTTTAACAGGATGAGGACGTGATGATTTCCTGTTTGTTTGGTAAAGACAAACACGACAGTATTTTTCTCGTTAATCTTGAAAAAAACAATATGTGATTATTGTCTGCAATTGGAATGGATACAATTGGCGTTCACTCCCGGATCGAATGATTCTACAGTAATCACAGGTTTTTCTCTCTGTCTGGTGAGATAGTGCCTCAGTTTAGAAGATTTTTGGGGGTTTATTAGCGTTCTTTTTTAATCTGGGTACCCACTGATTTGAATGTAAAAGACGGTTTAGTGAAGTAGTTTAAATTAGTTTCAAACATCTTTAACTGGAAAAACAAATAAATTGGATAAATGTGTCTGTGGCTATTTGACACATGTAAAAATGGTTGTATGCAAATGTTTTGACATTTCCTCAGTTCATATTCGCTGTGTGTTGATGTTGGCGCTCTGGTGTGTTCGAGCCCCCCCAACCCCTCTCAGCAAGGAGGCAATGTATTACTTGTCTTGGTGCAATGAGCCAGGCCTCGTATTAGGCAGGTTGAGCTGCAGGGGGAATTTTTTAACACTTGACCTGTTTCACTGAGTCATTTGTGTGGATGGAGAAAGAAAGAGAGGGAGAGAGCGAGTGGGGGAGTGGAGGGGAGGGCAGTGGGGGGTGGTCGGGCGTGCAGCACAAGTGGTTTAAGGGTGATTGGAGGGATGAGTGACAATGAAAAGTGATTGAGAGAGAGAGAGAGAGAAAAAGAGAGAGGGAGAACAACAGCTGGGGGAGCCGGAGGGAGGAGAAATGAGATGGCAGCGCCCTCATATTTCTTCTTTCTTACTTTCTCTCTTTCTCTCAGCCATCCCTCCATCTCCGTCCTTCACTCTGCAGCCTCTCGGGCTCCTCATTATTCAGCCTTTCAACCTTAAAGGTCATAAGCACAAACTTAGAGCTTCAAAATGCAGGAACATAAAACTTGTTTATGCAACTCTTACTCCCTGGTATTGGTGAAGTGTTTGTGTGCGGACATGCACAGTCCCCTGTTTTGTGTGTTTGTGTGTGTCGTGTGTATGTGTTGTTGAAAATGTTTGATGCCAGCTCGCCACATACATATTAATGGGTGTAGTTTTTCATTTGGGGAGCTCAGCTGGTGGGCTCCTGCCTCGGAGGAAGAATTTAAGCCGTATCTGCATCACCGGCTACTTATTCTCTCTCTTTATCTTTTCTTTACTGCGTCCTTCCATCCCCTGTGGGGTGTGTGTGTGTGTTTGTTCTTTTTCTTTGTTCCCCATTTTGGTTTGATGGGTCTAAAAGACTGGTGTGGACAATTAAAGACTTCTTAGAAAATATAAAAGGGTTGTTTCACCACTATGATAAAAATGGCTTGTCGGGTACTTCTAGGGAGAATCAAGTAATGTGGATGGTTTTGGTTGTAACTGCCTCAATCAAGGAGTTTCTGTTTCCATCAGCGTTGTGTATTAGTTAGCATATATTATGTAAAAAACTACTAATACGATTTCCATGAAGTTTTAAAGAGGTGTGGGGAGTGACCCAAGGAAAACCCCAATGAATGTGGAAGGAGATCCGGATAAACGGGTGGATCTTTCTATAAAAGATAGAAGTGTATATTCGCTTAGTGTCCTTCTGGATTCTTCCGCTAAGGAGGTAGTGTTCTCATTTGTGTTTGTTTGTTAAACTACTTGACATTTTACCATGAAACAGGGAGGAAGGATATGGCTCAAGGAAGAACCCTTTACATTTTGGTGCAGATCCAAATCAGGGGGTGGTTCCAAGATGCTTTAACACTTTCTTCAACATTGCAAGATGAGGCATTTTCAGAATTTAAGGAACTGATCCCTGTTTGGCTCAGCTTTATTGAATGTAACGGGTCTATTGGGCCTTGGTGGAGTTATGTAATTTCAATGACTTGCTCTTTCCAATAACAACATCCTCATCATTCTTATCTAGATCAGGAAAAACACACGTTAATGCAACAAAAACAAAAGCTTTGTTATGAAAGGCACCAGACCACATCTGGAGATGGTAATCAGATCTCAGTCAGGTGGAAACACAGTTTGAGCACAATCCACAGAACGAGTTGAAAGGTCAGCCAACTCAACTACTTCCTGCTCGCTCACTCAACTGGACAAAAGCTACAAAAAGCAGATGTACTTATAAAGTCCTCCCCTGAAAAAAGTGCAGCAGAAACACATCTGACCAATCTGCTTATCTGAAACACCGAATGCAATGGATGGCGATTTGTTAATACCATGTGCACACAATTTGGCTTTTGAAAAGTATCGTATCACAGAATTTGCTCCCATAAAATCAAAACTATTTTCTCAACCAGATGCGATGAGAAGCAAGACCAAAAAATGTTAATTTCATCATCTGTGTGAACCCGGCCTTTAATACTTAATGCACTTGCTGCAGTCAAAAATTCAAACTCTCACAACTTTTAAATTGTAGGAAAGATTCCAACATTTCCAAAGATACCAAGTTATTTTTTTATACAACAAGACAGTGTTTTTTTTTTTCTCATCTTATATGGAATAAGATCTTAAAGCTTCAGTTAAGAGATGAAAGGAGAATAAATAAGATCTACAGCGTATTCTGCTGTCAGACAGAGCAGAGTAAGAGATTCTTTCAGCCCTTCAAGCTCCTTAAGGGAAAATAAATGGATAAAACCGTATGTGAAGGCATTAAATCACGCGGTAAGGCCTTGTGATATTGTTTCCCTTCTTTTCCCGCTTCGGTAAAAAAGGCATCTGTGTGTGTAGGGTAAACAGAACCGCTTGTCTCACTCCCTTCAACTCCACTTTCATTACCCTCCTTGTCCCCCATTCTCTCTTGTCGCCTACTCCGCCGCTCCTGCCACAACTGGGTACCGTACAGTTGAAGCCTTTCGGTTCGGGTCTGACGGCTGCCGTGGCGGCCGCTGGCTGCCGGCACGTCCTCTGGTGATGCAAGCTTCACCCATCGGTTGGGGGTGTGGGGTGAAAAAGAGGCTGGTGTATGGTGACATTTAGCATTTTTCCGCAAAAAATTATACAGCAGTGTTGACATTCAGCCTTATGCATAAAATGCATGATATATGTGGCACTTCCTGTAGGCGCAGCAGCAGCAGAGTGAAAGGCAAAGGAGTATGTCACAGATGAGACACACACTTCCCCCACGTTCACACACACACACACACACACACACACAGAGGTTATACACAATAGCTCCATATTGTGTAAATGCTCTCGCCAATAAAAATCTGTGTCCGCTTTTCATCAAGCTTTATGAATGCATTTGAAAGTCATGTGTTTCATGTTTCTTTCTCCTGTGTCTTCATTATGGATTCAAGAACGACCCCCTACTCATTTATAAACACACACACACACACACACAAACACACACACCTCCCCACAGTGCTTCACTTTGTTCATTCTTTGCAGATGAATTCCACGACGACACCTTTTATGATCCCCAATTTATGTCAGCAGACAGGGAGGCCTACCCTCGCCGCTGCCGCTCCTCTTATCTCCTCCGCCTGATGTCTCTGTCTTCGTCTACATGTGCGCTCAGCGAAACAATGGCACTGTCTAGTAACGAGCAATGGGTTTGTCAGGTTTTTAAAGTAAAGGAAGACAAATGGAGGGTGGGAACGAGAGGATGTGATGATAATGGGCCTGCGTGGTGATTAACATTCCACTGTGGCGCGTCAAAGAAAGTGTGACTGTCCTATTGTGTCTCCGCTGACAGCCAAATGAACAGAGGTCTGGGCACCGGTTTCGTCTGTGTCACCGAGGGTAATAAACATACCAAGTCTAATCTACATCCCGGGTGTCAGGGTGTCTGTGTCTCCAACATGTGCGTCCCTCTCTGTGGAACGAGAGTGACACCTCCACCCTTTTTTCTTCTTTTGAGAACGGTCCCGCATTTGCACAATGCAGCCGGCGTGACGGTGACTGAGCTCTTGGTCAGTGAGTCAGCCGGCTCGCTGACTAACCGGTCATTCAGACTGTCAGATGGGATCACCAGTTCTGCTGCTGTCACACACCTGTCACCTGGGGCAAAAGGGACCCGGCCTGTTTAGGGGTTTGTGTGTGTGTGTGTGTGTATGTGTGTACTTGTGTGTGTGTGTGTGTTTTCTGAGGCAGGGAATAGCGGGTGATGCAAGGTGCTGCTCCATTTTCACTGCGAATGACATCACTCCTGCTGAGTGAACACTGTTGACACATCAGCTTTACTGAAGTGTTTCGCACGCGTGTCATTTCGACCATTAATTCACCAGACGCTGGGAAAACCTCATGTTCATAACTGAGTGTGGAAGATGGATGGAAGTAGAGCTTCATCAATATCCTGAAATTATCTGTTCATGGCTGTAGGATCCAATCATGTGGGAGTTGAATTTGCTTGAAAAAAAAAACCCCTCTGTAAGCAACGTTATTCATTTTAAGTAGACATGCAACCATTTGTTGATTCAGTGTTTAGTTAATTAATGGAAAATTGAATACACTATTTCATGAAGATTTTTCATTTAAGAATGCAAAACACTATCTAGGTCCCGTCTCTCAATTGTGCAGATGTGCTTTTGCTTCACTTGATCTTCTGTGGCAATAAAGAATCTCTGGTTGCTGTTGCTCTGCCAGAACCAGCATTTTGAATCGTTTAGATTTTTATTCAAGATCAATCGATTAACTGATAAAACTGGGATGGCTCTCAGTCGAGCGCATACCTCTGCCAAGGCCCACAAGTCCCCTTACATTCAATCAGGCTGCACCAAATTCCACACACTCATAGATATCAGTTCCCAAAAGTGAATTAAAAAAAATGTCAACAGTCTTTTTTTTTTTCTGGGTAAATGGTGACAATGTTAAATAACAAAACAAAAAAACGGTGCCCTATCTTGCAGGTTCTGTCCTGACACATAATGCATTCTTCCACCGAGTTTCATGGAAATCCATCTGTTTGTTTAGTGTTATCTTGCCCACAAACAAACAAATGTCCTTGGTGGAAGTAATAATGGTGATGTTAATCAGTAATTAAATCATTAGGGGGATGTGGCCCCAATAAACACTGAGGATAAGGAGGATAAGGATAAAGATGGTTAACTCAAAGACTCCTTAGGTTCCTTTAGCTTAATCTAAATTTACTACAAACAGATGTAGATTACCTGTTTAAATATTAACCAGCAGGAGTAGTTTGCAGAAAAACATTCCACAGTGGAAGATGTGGTCCTCCCTATAAACAAAATGAATAATACAATATATCAATTTCTTGCCAATCCGTCTCTTTAGGATCAAAAGGCCTGACAAATATTTGATGTGAGCGTCTCTGAAGCTGCGTGCAGTGGCACAGGTGACACCGGTGGGAATCAAACTCCTAAACCTGCCATTAGCCGGCGCCCTTTTGATCTACAAGAGGACCGAGATACAATTCTGCCTCGGGCTTTATCATCAATATTCCCTCCTCTTTCCATGCTGGATATAGGCCACAAATGCCAAGCTAATCAGGTAGTCTGTCTGGAGGACGCTCGCGGATTCCGAGCTAAGATGGGCTGATTCTCCCCAGTCCCCGACTTTGATCCTAATGTCTCATCTGCCCAGAGAGGAAAATGTACATCCGACTTTTTTTTTCCGCCCGCTGTTCCGCCGGGCTGTGCATGCACCCGCACACAGTCAGGTGTGCTGTGAAAGCTGAGCAGAGCAGACAGGTTTTTAAGCTAAGTTAAGCCAGGGATTAAGGAGAATTTTACTGCCCATCTAGGTGTGTGTAATAGTTCCTATTTTTGACTCTGGCTTCAGAGAAGAGCCTGCTTCTTTTCCCAGAAAGGCATCAAAACCTCTTGCATCATCATCTCCTGTTCTACCCTCACACAGGTGCTGTTGTACTCCACACACACACTTGCAGGTAGTTCGAGTGAACGTTGTGTCCTCTCTCTCTCTCTCTCGATGAGCACTCGGATGCGTGTGTCTGTATGTTTTCTTCACGCGTGTGCTGTGTGTGCACATGCATGTGACCGAGTTGGGTGTGTATGCGTGCCTAACTGCCTCCGACACATCTGTGGCTTTTCCAGGCGAATCAGGGCTGGTGCCAAACCGCCAAGAAATCAATGCAACAGACTCGGCTCTCCTCCTCTCCCCTCGTATTCCTCCCTCTCCCCGCTCCTCCGTCTGCACCCCTCTCCTTCTCTTCTTCTTCTCTCTCTGCCTCTGTCTCTTCTCCCTCCTTTTTTCTCCCTCTGTCTTGCTCAGAGCCCTTATTAAAAATGGAGTGAGTGTGTGCTGCATATTTAAAATGGTCATGGATGGATTTAAACGGCTGATGGTATTTAGTGTCTCCTCAGGGAGCTGCTATGAGCCCTTAAGCTGACTCCTCTGACTGGAGCCTGAGTGACTGGTGAGCACACACTAAACCTCTAATAATGACTTGTGTACACACAGTCAGCTCAGTGCACGCGCTTGCACACACACACACACACACAGAGGCAAGCGTGCACATGTACACATTCTCTCATTATAGCACACTTCAGTTGTGACAAGGACGCTGCTCACGTCTGTTTTGCGTGGAATGGATCGAATGCAATGTGTAGTAGATTGTGTGTGTGTGTGGGGGCTGGACTGACAGTAGTTGGCCTGCTTTCATCTAGCAGTGTGTAAATGTTTTTAACTGTGTTTGAAGACATTTGTATGGGTTCACAGGCGTGTGTGTGTGCGAGTGTGTGTGCGCGCGCTCTCAGCAGTCGGAGTGGATGTCACACTGAGCCCCCTCAGATCGAGCAGCAAGTGTTTCTGTCATGTTGTCTTTCATGCTGGCTTGGATTTAGACTCCAATCAACCCGTAAGTGTCCTTCACTGAAACACTATTGATTACCCCGCGCACTCTCAAACACCCAACATAAATACTGCTGTTGTGAAACACACAGACTCAGAGGCTGACAAACAGACTCTCCTGCACTGAGGGGGAGGACGGGAGAATCTCAACTGAGAGGAGAAGGAGTTTGTTTACATCTGAATATTAAGATGAATAGAGCTTAAGGTGCCTTTCCAATAACTAACCTGCAACTGAACTGGAACAATGAGACCAGTGGCGTTGCTTCAGTGCTTTCGATACAAGGCTGAGGAGAAGAATGTAGAGTCATTCATTATTGACGCCGTGAGTGTTTTTAATGGCGACCTCTTTGTGTAACGTTGTTCGATGTATGTATATCCTCCCATGCATAACCTGAGAGTTAAAGCATGTCCGTAAATGTGAACATTTGCAGATGAATCCGTTTGGATGTTTTCTGCTCATGCGTGTTGGTGTTTGCACGTCAAAGATGTCGGGCAGTGAGTTACAGCAGCGCTCTGATGTATTGTTGACAGAGATGCAGAGTCATGACCTTTGAGGATTTTGACTTGAACAACAGCAGCAGAAATCAAATGAGGAACAAACCTCTGGTTTCCAGCAACAGTTTGTGTTTTGCCTCAGTGTTTGTGTCTGTGGGTGTGTGTGTGTTGCCATAATGTAGGTTGCATCCTTTTTTTCCAATGCATAAATCACCAGCACTCCATCCCCGGCAGCCAATCAACCACATTTAGCCACTAATGAAACCATCCTTTATTCCCGTACAGATAAATTGAACCCTGTGTGCTTCATTCTGCACCTTCCCATCCCCTCTGTATTTTTGCCGTTTCTGTCCACCAGCTCCCTGTGGCATTGCATAACTGAATGGCAATGGAGGAAGCGTCTTTCTTAATGAGCGTTTGAATTCCAGCTCGGCGAGAGCGTAGTTTTTGGGTATCTCGACAGCCGCGCATTGTTGTGGTTTCCCTCCAGGGGCATTGGATGAAGAGCAAAGTGAATGAATGTGGAGAGCGTGCGCGGGGCCATTATGGCTCAGTGTGTCATTAATCAGGTGCTGATGAGAGGCAGTTTGAGGGAGAAATGGGGCCTATTACAGCTAGGGCACTCTCAGGACCACGTGTGCGGCTCTCTTCGGTTGCCTTCTTTGTGGTCAACAATACAGTAGGTGCATACACTTGAAAGGAAATCATTATTCCCGACAAAAACAGACACACACATGCAACAAATTGTGCATAGGGATCATTAGTTTTATGAACCTGAAGGAGTGGGACATATTCAACTTTTCTATCTGCCACAAATACTTCTCCATTCGATTCCTTCCCTCCCACACATCTTCGACGTCGACATCTCCACCCTCCAGCTTGAATCTTCTGTGCACTCAGTTCTCTATGTTCTTTCCTATATGTTCTACACTCCCTCCCCTCCCTCTCCATCTCTGTCTCCCTCTCCGCACGATGTTATATTCTGACAGTCTGTGCGAGGAACTTGGTAGGAGGGCGACATGAAGAGCACTCTCATGTGAGTCGGGCGAGAGTTGAGAGAAACGAACGCGCTGACTCTCCTCGTTTTCAGAGAAAGACAGAGGGAAGGAGCCGTAGCCAAGTCCTGGATGTGTTTTTTTTCTTCTCCCCTTCTCATTATATCTAACATTTTTACTCAGCAGGCGGCTGAATAGATTGCAGTACACGGAGGCTATTACAGAGTAGCATCCTGGCTGTAGGGGAGAAATCTAAGAGGATAGTGGGGTTTGAGGTTGTGTGTGTGGCTGAGTGGTGGGTAATGAGGTGAGAGTCCCTCCTAGCTAGAGGTTAGCAGTGGTTAGGAGGGCAGGTAAACATACCAGCTCCACGAGGCTGCCTGGGCGGAAAAAGCAGGGCGAGGAGATGGATGAGGAGCCTGGAGGCATTTGAGGTAAAATAGGTGGCTGGATATTCTCCGATTGCAACGTTTACTGTAAATTACAGTATTTACTTGGAGAGTTGCCTTCCAGAGTCGCTTTCCATTACCGCAGCCACTTTACTCATCTTTAAACCTCTGAGTGTGATCCAACATCGTCACAATCAACTGATGAATTTCCCATTTACATGAAAACGCGTTTTCTTACGTGTCACTGAGAATGTAGGACACCTGCTGCTTTTTGAAAAACCCTTTGAATTTTTTCACTTTCACTCTGGCAGCGATGAAGTGGGTTCGCTCTCCTGCAGAGACGAGATTAAATAGATTTTCAAGGCTGGAGCTGCAGAGCCAGGGTGTGGTTAGTTTAGCTTAGCATGGAGGAGCAGGGGGAGACAGTCCTGCTCTGTTTGAACTTCATAAATCCATCTGAAGTTCATTAATTCATGTCAGAGAATATTAATTTAATTGCAATTGTCACTGTTTACATGTCTGTTTTTGTATATACCAACATCGGTAATGACTGATATTGCCAAAAGATGCCAGGTCGGGCATCGGCGAGTAAGCAAATCTACGTCTTTAAAGTACATTAGTTTCACCCAAATAAAACTGCAATTTTCTCTGATATCCCTTCATCTTTAACAGCCAAACAGCAACAGTACTGTTTTGATAGAGGCAAAGAAGTGATTTGCAGTAGCTTTGGCCAGAGCTAATTAAAATGGCAGGAATTTGGCAACATTTCACACTGAAAACTCCCACAAGTAAAACGGCCAGGTGTAACGATTGCAAGACTTCGATTGTGTGGGTTGGCACCACTTAAAGGTTCACCTGTCTTTTTATGTAAGGAATGGTTGTGTATTGTGTTCCTTATATTTATTCGTTTGTGTTTTTTTTCACTGACGAAAAATTGGCATCAATTCTCTCGATGTAGTCCGTACAGGATTAGCAGCGTACAGCTGTTAAATTAAGTTGTATAAATTGTTTAAAATATAAAAAATTTAAAGTCCAGATATCGGAATCATTTCAGGAAATGAGAAATGGTATCGGAACGTCTCTGATAATATGTTTTAGTTCTGTTGTCAGATCTTGTTTGATTTTCCGGCAGCTTTTTCCTCAGAGCTAAAACAGACTCGCTGGTGGGGTTGATCTTCTTCTTCTGACTCTCGGCATAAAAGCGAATAATACAAATTGTCTTTGTATTCCTTTAAATGTCGAATCAGCTGGGGATAATTTAATGTTATGATTTATTAACTAGAGGGATTTATAAACCATGTTTCTGATGAAATATACAACAGTGCAACAGTTAATATCACTGAACATCGTTGTGTTTCGTGATGAGATGTTGATTTCTTTAATGGCCTCCTTTATCAATTCTTGACACATCATTATCCTCATGCTTCAGACATCTTCCAGTTTAACCCAAGAGTTTCCCTCAGTGATAAAAACTGTGTTTTGCTTGTTTCCCGACTGACTGTGATTATATATCTTAAGCATCACTGATGTGATAAGACCATAAAATGTTGTTGTATATTTACCATATTTTTCCGAACGATCGATTAACTTAACGTGTAGCCTTTTAACATCTCAACTTTAATTTAGAGGCAATGCTGTAATGTGCCATAATTAGTTTAATGTATTTGCTATTTGAAAGAGATAAATTGGTCGAGAAATTCCATGCGCTCTTTTAGTTGCGATCCTGAATTGACCTGTGCTTTTTGAGCACTTGTTCCTCTTCTGTTAAGTATCTAACTCCTGTTTCCAGCTCTACCCGGTACCTCCTACCTCTCCGTGTGCGTGCGTATGTGCGTGTGTGTGTGTGTGTGTGTGTAAAAGACTGTGAGAGAGAGAAGGGAGGAGAGGCTGAGTGCTTGTAGAACAACAGATTATTCATGTCCTGAGTGGACAACTACATTTGGCTAATGCAACCCTGCTTTCCCTGCTGGCTGCAGCCGACCACCTCAGTGCCAGTGTAAAGTGGACTGTAAATATTGACTGGAAGACAGCAAGAAGCAAACGGCAACCTTGTCGGAGGGAGATGGAGGAGAGGGAATGATGGAGACACAGCACAGAGAGAGAGAGAGAGAGAGAGAGAGAGAGAGAGAGAGAGAGAGAGAGAGAGAGAGAGAGAGAGGGAGCGAGAGGGAGAGTTCCTGCCTTCTCCCAAGGCAACTGAGTGTGCTTTGATGCACTGTGGCAGGGAACACGCAATCTCCCCAGAGAGACACACATACACACCATACAGCTTTTTAAAATGTCAAAATACACACACACACTTGCACACACTCTCACATGTACACTCACTTAGAAACAGAGGTGTAGCAATGACCCCTAAAAGGCTACAAACAATTTGTCGTTGCAGGTGAACTCCAGGTTACGAGCATTGTACCTTTGAAAATTGAGACACTTTTATACTTTCTTCTCTGTGACTCTGAGAGAACATTTCTAAACCTGCAGTGACAAAAATGGTCCTTTATGTAAAAATGTACCTGTCGGAAACTGGTACCTAATAAAGTACAGTCGGAGCAACAAGATGTTTTGTACCTTGAATTCAGAGTCACAAACATTTGCAATTGCTTCATTTTAACTAAATCTGAGTTTTACATGTAAATTATTCCCGTTTATAGTGAAATACAATCGGTGTATTGTTCAGCTAAAGACCTAGAGAGTCGATTGCAACAAAACTTAATTTCACAAGTTGAGTTAAAAGTACTTAACAAAATGCAAATCATAACTCGCACGCGAGAGTTCGAGTTAATTAATTCAGTGTTTTAACACTTTTTTTCATTAAACCGTCTCAAATGCAAAACGCTTGAGCAGTTCAACACATCGAGCCATCCTGACAGATTCTGTAGATTTACTTTTGTCTCTGTTCTCATATCTTTCATATCCCATGTGTCAATTTGTGTTTTGTACTTTTAAGTTAACAGACACATATTTGGCACCAGTTTGAGCTAGACACTTGTGGAAATGGGAACTTTCACAACATCTACTCTTGCCAAAACGTTGCAAGCATTTATCCAAAGTGTCTCAATCCAAGATACAAATTATCATCAGCTGTATGTGCGTCAGGGGACGTTTGGTCCAATCGTCTCCAGGTTTGAGGAAAATCCAGTTGCTGTCTACTGTAATGTGGCATGAATGAAGCATTTTCCTATGTCGTCCACATGGAGAATGCATTTGGTCAGAGTTTAGGTTTTTATCTATTTATTTATTCATATGATTTTTTGCAGGATTACGAAGAAAAAAAATTACTAAACCAATTTCCATAAAGTTTTGTGGAGGGGTGCGTGCGTCATGACACAAGAAAAGAAACCACATTAAATTCTGGTGCAGAGCTGGGATGCAAGAATGTTATTTTTATTTATTTTTTACATTTTCTGAGAGAATAATTCATGATGAAAAAAGTCAGACATATTAAGGGGACTGATATTTCTTAAAATGTGGTTTCATAAGGAGACTGTTGGGTCTTGGTGGAGATATGCACACTCTACTAGTGCCCTTGTAGTTCTCAGCTTGTGAAAGGTCTAATCACAACACAGTTCTAACAGCATACTCGATGTTGTCTACAGTCATTTCAGAGACGCGTCAAAGTGCTTCTCCCTGTAATTCTACCTTCCTTAAGTTGCAACTCATTTTATAAATCAGTCTGAAAATCAAAGGGTAGAGATGATAGTGGTGTGCCTACACTTTAACCTTTGGAAAATCACCCGACATGATGAAGGGGAACATTTCCAACAGTGTTTGAGCTGCTGACGATTGGTCAGAGGAGGTGGATCAGCAGCTTAAAGGCAGCAGCACATAGGGCTACGAGTTGGAGTTGGTGGTAATAACAGTTTCACTTAACAGGGCACATTCTGCCAACATTTCATTTCCTTTGCGTAGCTTTGGCCGTTTGTCACATGTTTCATTGGCATCGAGCATCATCTGCACATCTCTGCAAAAGGTTTGAATAACAATCAGAAGGGATAATCTCTTGTGAGCTGGTTCGCCGTCGCAATGCAACAGGATTACTCAAGTGTTTCCGAATTTCGTGCTATTGGACAGCTGACAGCCAAAATGTATGCAAGCGTGGGGCAAATTAAAGTGAAGCAAACTTTAAAAAGGTTCTGGAAAAACAAATTCTCTAGGCAGACAGCTCTTACTCAGGCCTGTTCTCCATGATTACATTGAGGTTGGCAGGGTATTTGCAGTGGAAGACCGAGGTTGGAGCTTTGCTTTAGACTGATAGTGCACTTCAGCTGGTACTGACTCTAATGAAACAATGCTCTCTCCTCTCTGCCTACCAAGAGTGAACTTACTGTGAGGACATGCTTCAGGCTGTGAGGGCCAAATGGGTTGCACTGTCTGCAGGGGCTCCATATAGGGAGCACGTGTGCATAAAATAAATTCATAGAAAAATATTGAGGCACAACAACAACCACAAAATAGATAAACAACGAAACAGTGAAAATATACACACACAAAAGTAATGCAAGTGGAAGCATTTCACTCTGATACACTTATAGAAGATTTAAAATCCTCAATAAGTTATAACATGGTTGATGTGTGATGATTAGACAAATAGTTTTATTCCCAAGATGTCTCCCTATCACATACTGAACTACGACACTACTCAGAGCAAACTAACGCCACGGCCCAAACTCAATCCAAGTGCACCAGATTCCACACACTCGTAGATTTCAGTCCCCTCAACATGACTTATTGTTTTCATTAAAAATCCCTGGATCCGTCAAAAGATAGAAGTTATTTTTAGATTGAGGTACTCAAACGAGTACACGTGTTTTACAAAAAAACATCTTTTCAACATTTATAATCAACCGATAAACGATTTTGTATTTAGCTTTGTTACTAGGCAACAGCTGTAAGGGCGGGACAAGCTAATGACGCAATCAGAAGACCGGTCCGTCTCTTTCGGTTCCGGCCAACACGTCTCTGTGGTCGTTGTAGGAATTGAAACTCAGCTCTTTTCAGCCTGGTTCACAGTATGACTCAGCTGATAAAATGTTCTCGCTGAGTAACATAAGAATGAACAAATACCTTAGGTTACTTCCCTCTAAATGTTCTTTTCTTTGTTAAATTCGACTACGACTCTAATTACTTTTTAAGTTCAGCATTTCACAAACCCCTCAGAATAGCAGAACTAACCAATGTTACCATGTCAGTAAAACACATGTGGATGATGAACCTGGGACACAACCCCCTGCTGGTGCTGTAATGACATGGGGATCAGAGCCGGTTGGCATCTGAAGAAAAAACCCATTTGCTGATCCTGCAACAGTATTAAAACTATTCAATTATCATTTCAATTATCGTTTGCATAATAACTGCAAATAAAGAGTAGCTGAAATCATGGGAATTCACAGCTAACTAAGTTATTAATGAAGCTCAAAAGTATCCTCTTTTGAGCCAACTATCTTTATCAAGATGTTGTGATCACTGACTTGCTGCATCCTTTTCGTGTAGTTTAAGCATAAGAAACCTGTTCTGTGCCACAGGGACAAATGCACCTTAAATTATTGCAATGTTTCGCTGCCAGTGATTTTTAATCCTCAGTTCATGCAGTTGAAATGAACAAAGGTTGAACTCTGGAATCACAGAAGATTAGAAATGACCGGCATTGCTGATCTGCAACTACAAAAACCTTGCCCCCCCTCCCACACACACACACACACACACAGAAATTCAGTCAGCGTTTCCTTCTGTCAAATCGTCAGAGTCCCTCCTCTCTCAGACGTTGAGCTGCTCTTCTTGTGGGAATCGGCACAATCAATCGGATCCGATTTTGTTTTGCGACATGAATTTTAATGGCGTCATGAGTGCTGTGATGACAGCGATGGCGACAGTGATTGTGGTCGGGGGTGGAGCAGGTCTTCAACTGCAATAAAGCGAGTGTCAGAGTAGCTGAGGCACTCAACACTGTGGCACTTGCATTGATTGTGAATAATTAAAGTGTGCGGGCGTAGGTGTGTGTGTGTGTGTGCTCAGTCCTGCAGCTCATGTACACTCCCTGTCTCTAGCTTTACTTTGTTCTATATACGTCTATAATGTTTGTTTTCCCTCTCTTCCTGGTTTCTGTCTCACCCTCACCCCTCCTCCCCTGTTTCCCGACTCCCCCCTCATTCCATTCTGTGCAGCTATCTATACTGTTGATTATCGGGTTACTGTATTACCAGGTGCACACACACACACAGCTCAGCCTGAACGAAAGCATCAATAGATAGACAGGGTGTGTGCTTCACCAAGTTAACCTCTGAAACTAAAGGCTAGGATTTCTCTTTCCTCTTAGTGAGCAATGAGATTACATGTACTGTTCTTTATCTTAATCTCTCTCTCTGCGGCCATCAATTCATTCTGTCCTAATCTCATCTCCAGGCCCTCCGCTGTGACTGTGGCAGCCTTGTGTTTTTCTATGCTGGGCGTTACCACGGCCGCGTGATTCAGCAAAGTTCAAACAGCTCGAATTTCAGCCGAAACCGGTTCGACTCGTCGCATCCGAGCTTCACTTTCAGTGAAGAGCCTTTTGTAGAAGTTTCCGCTGACGTTCTAAAACCAACAAAGAAAAAAAAAACCTCGCTGATATTAAAAAAGGGAATTCTAAATCAAAAAAGTGTTTGCTCTTCCAAGTGGTGGTGGGGGTGATCAAACACTGTGGATTGGTATAATTAAATAGACATTTCTCACTTGGCTGAAAAACATACTGGAGAGCGACTCGAGGAAAAAAGATGCGTGGGAGGTAGATGACACGCGGTGAAGAATTCACAACATCACCGCCACAGGGCCAAAGAGAACGGCACCCATCTGCCACAGTGATTGTTTTTCTAGTTACCAGTTACCTGCTTGTCACTTAAACCAATGTCAACCACTTGGATATATGACATTTGTTCTCCAGGACTGGGAGTTTCTCATTTTCAGTCGAAACCTGTGCAGGTGTGTGCAGTTTCCCAGCGTGGCGGCCAGTTTTGGTGAAGAGGTCAGGAAAGGTAATGAAAACAGACTTATCTCAACTCATTAGGGCAGCAGTGATAAGAGATGCAGAGGGAGAGGCCAGGCAGATTTGTGTGTGTTATATTACCGCGGCCCGGACAAGCAAATTCCAAATTACACCGGCGGTGCAGCGGGATGATGGGAATCGTTATGGGCGGCGAAGGAGGGATGGATGGAAGCGGAGGGGAGGAGATAAATGCAGCCAGAGCCCCCGTCCTGTGTGGGGAAGCTGAGGATAGGGCAGCATGTTAACCTTAATCCCTTCAGGGAGAGGAGTAAACACACAGGAAGAGGCAGAACAAGGGATTGAGTGGAAAATAAAGGGATGTGAGATCTTTGTCTTCCCACTCTCCTTCATCCTCTCAGTGTGTGATCAGCCCGGCGCTGGCATCAGCAGGGAAATCCCTCTGTACTTATCTGAAACCATCCCCTTAATCACGGCCTTCATCTGCAGTCGCCTGGCACTTCCTGCTGCCTCACCCTCATTTCCTTTTTTGGATTCCTCCTCTTCTCACCTACTCAATGTCATCCTCCCCCCCCCCAGCTCTCCTCTTCAGGACCGACTCTCTCTCCTTGACTCACTTCTAATGAATCTTCATACCTGAGGACTGAGCTTTCCTGTCGGTGACTCATATGCCCAAGTTTTTTCAGGACTGATGATCCGTCTCCGAAAAAATGTTCCCCCCTTCTCTCGACAACTATCTTAAAACGGAGTTGAGGAGAACAAAGTACAAAGTGGAAAACTCTATAGCCACTGGCTGGAGACTTTCAGAGATTCAACCATGCATTCTAAAGCTGAAACGATTCCGGTGTTTTTCTTTTTTTCCGAACTTAGTGAAGTGGTTCTGTGGTAATTTCAGAAAGTTCCAGTCAACCATCCAGCCTTATCTCCTCTTCCTCCACTCCCACTCCTCCCCCCCCTGGCTGGCCGTGCAGGCGAAGGGGGGAGTGATGGAGCGCTTGCATATAGCAAGGCGTACATGTGGATCTGACTTGATGGTCCCTGCATTGATCTGCTCACAGGGCTGGAGTTGACCTTTAACTGGGAGGACCCACTCGTTCACAGTAATGGAAATAAATGCAAAGTGTTGGTTCAGATTCAGTGTTTGGGTGTGCGCTTCTGTGTGTGTCTCAACGTGTACGTAGGTATGCCTTTTGTGTTTGCATGCGAAGGGAAAGGCAGCAGGGCAAAGGGCACGCTGCAGGCCAGTGTGTTTGTGTAAACATGTCAAACTGAGTGACGGGGAGGCAGCACAGGATGTCAGCTGCCTCTGAATACATTGTGTGTTTGTGAGCATGGTCTATACATACGATACGTGTGTGTATTTTACGTTTGCATGAAGGTAGATTTGCTCCTCACATGTCGATGAATACATGTCTGTTGTACGTCCTTGGCAAAGAGCTGCATGGATTTGAACACACACACACATCTTCTCTCTTTCTCTGTCCATCTGGGGTATTTCATTAGCGCGAGACATGGCTGGTGTCCCTGGCCAACACGGAGGGCGAGCTCTCGAGTCAAGTCATTCACACCCAGGCATCGCACCTCAATCCACACAAATGGCCTCTTCCCCTGCAGCTCTCTCTTCTCCATCGGAGGTTAGCCAAGGGGAAAGAACAGATTTCTACCTGAAACCTGCCGAGTGCAGATTACATTGGTTGGATAATGACGCAGAGGGGTCGGGGGTGGGTTGGGTGTAAAGAGTTTGAAGAAAAAAAAGACTGAAAATGGAGGAGGAGGAGGTGATGATAAACAGACACAGCAGTGGAATGAGGAAGCAGTGAAAACAAGACACTAGGCAGGTATCAGGTTTACAATGGAAGTGTCCCGCGGCTGTTTGGTTTTAAAGTGACACAGCACCCCCACGTGGACAGTCCCCAATATTACATGACAGGGATTTTAGGATAGTAGATGTGTTTAATGCCAAATGTCACTGTCAACAGTTGGATCTGTAATAAAGCCTGAATGCCAGCGAGTAGATCACATCCAATCTATTTTTTGAGAGTACATGGAGGCATCCTGGCCTTTTCTCTCTCGTCCGTGTTGTACTAAGCAAATCAGCTCTCCGCTCCTATTGAGTCACTCAATGAAAAAAAAGGAAAAACACAGCAGAACCATCAGGACTTTGAAAAATGCCACAGGAAAATGTTCCACGCTCTCCATCATGACAGCCCTCGGAGAGACTTGATTAATTGTTCCGCATCGTTCATTTTGAATTTCCTTCTCAGACTCTGGCTCTTATGGTTGAGCTGAAACAAAAAGTGTTTTACAAGCTTCGGGTTTGACTGTTGCATGAATAATTAGTTGTAATTTCCTGCAGCTCAGTCTGAGTTTCCTCCGCTGGGTAATAGCTGCTCTTCATCATCATTGCCTTCAATAAATAATCTGTAGACACTTTTTTCTTTGCTCTGAATCTTATGTTGTGCTGACAGCCTGACAAAAGAAACAACGTTTTTACCTAATACTTGATTAAAACCGACTTTAACATAATTTGATCACTTGAATCCGTCACAACCTTAAAGGAGAGGACTAAATTCATAATATCATATTATTATACTAGAAACTATCGAGTCTAATGTCGCAGCTCTAATATATCAATCAAATAATCCTTATCTCACAGTATTTGTATTCAGCTATTGCGAAAATAGAGAATACAACCTAATCTACGCTTCATCAGTTTATGCAACATATATACTACGGCTCGGCAGTAAAATTTAACAATGAATCTCTTCTCTGCCCATAAAGTTTAAAACCACAACCTGTAATCAAGAGGAAAAATAAGTCTGCAAACCGAAAATAAATAGTGACATTTATTGTACTTCAACTGATACAAACATTTTTATTCTAACAAAGTAAAAGTACTTCATGCAGTAAATACACTTAAATATCCTGTTTGATTTGAGAATAAAATGAGTAACATATAAGAAACTCACATTTCACACTGTATGTACACACATGTTGTGCACAGTTTGTTTCCCTACAGAAGCATAAAGGTACTTTAGATGCAATGAGGGCACCACATGTTGGTTCTAGTCCCAAGACGGGAGGAATAGAAGTTTTGCACAAAGGAGAAAAAAAACAACAATGTAAAACTTATTTGCACCCAACAGAATAAAAGTAATATAATTAACTCAGTCCAACCCATTAAAAGCTTTCCTTTCATTATATCACAGGAAAACATTTTGTTTCATCTTTAAAATAGTTGCAAACTTAGTGACTTTGATATCCACTTTCATTTTCTTCTGTATTTGTCTTTCATTTCACATTTTATTTTAGTCTTGTGAATTCAGTGAATTGCAAAAAACCAGGCAACCCAAAGTCTTTTGTGAAGGTTACGTATTCAAACCTAATACTGGCCGTCTGTGAGAATCAGCACAATGAGAAGGGAAGGTAGAGTAAAGGGGAGAACGGGGGGGTCAGAGCAGACAAGATGTGTTGGCTCGTAATGAGAGCGAGAGAAAGACGTGATCATTAGACTTTTCAATGTGCGGAAATTATTTTAGGAGATATTCAAAGTAGTCTATTGTTGGAGGAAAATTGTAATTAGGGGACTAACAACATTCAGTCGTGACCTTTCCAATTACTACGACCAGAGTTTGTTCTCATCAAATGAGCGTCAGATCCTCTGCCCTCCACCACCCGCTCATTAGCATAATCCCCTGGGAATATGGGGGGGATAATGAGCCGGGTTGCACCTCCAGTAAACACACAGTGTGTGTGTGTGTGTGCGCGTTGGTTCATGTTAGGTGTAGTCATGGTTCATTAGTGGAACCTCTGCATGATTCCTCTGGTTCGTCTTAATCACCCCTGTGACTTGACACTCTAATCAATACCCTTTCTGTACTTCCTCACACACACACACACACACACACTCACACACACACACACACACACACACACACACACACACACACACACACACACACACACACTCTCTCATTTCTGCTGCTGATCCTCTTTTATCATTATAAGACCACCCTTAATCATGTAGTGGTTCCCAACCCGCGGCGCAGGACTCCTGACAGCGGCCTCCAAGCAGATCTAAGCTGTTGGAGGATGATTCACAAATGGAGAAGATTATAAAACATATTTAAACTTATCAACAGTCTGAAAGAAAAACACTGTTGTGAAGTGAAATTATTTATCAAGCGCCACTTCCTTTGCTGATTCTAAAGCTCTCAGCTGCATCAGCCTTCATCCTCTTTTATAATCTATGAAGATCGATGAGCAGTTGTCAGGTGATCAGTGAGGTTACTGGTCTCAGTTATAGACTGGGTATGAAGATGGATGACATAATGTCTCCTCACAAGTGACTACAAAGCATCTCTATCACCCTCTGGTGGCTGGCTGCAGTGTAGATCATAAATCCTCAAATTATCAAATCAAATTTTATTTGTATAGCCCACATTCACAGATAACAATTCGTCTCATAGGGCTTTAACATGGTGTGACATCCTCTGTCCTTAACCCTCAACAAGAGTAAGGAAAAACTACTAAAAACCCTTTTAACAGGTAAAATTATGTAGAAACCTCAGAGAGAGACACATGTGAGGGATCCCTCTCCCACGACGGACAGAAGTGCAATAGATGTCAAGTGTAGTGTTCTTCTTTGTTAGTGGATGGGAAATGGACCAAACTAAAAAGTCAAAGTTCATACTGAATATTTTTTCTCAAAGATGGTTTCTGTCATTTGCAGTAATTTTGGTTTTCCTTAGTTATTTGATGCTATACAAAAAGTGGTAAAAATATAATGATTGACTCATCATTGGTCGAGCGAGTGTATGGGTGGGACTTCGCTACTGTTTCACCATCCCCCGACCGCTACTGGGCAGACTGGTTCCAAATACACAAGATGGTGGCGTCCGTATATACGCCGTATAGAAGTGGAGATGTGTCGTCCATCTTTTTATCCAGTCTGAACTTTCTCTGCCGAGAAATAGTCGAGCACAAAACGGCTAATTGTTGCTTTCTCACTTCAGTTTCAAACGAGCTATAATACAATAAGTTTTGAACTTTTACACTTTCCACCAGACCCTTGATCCCCTCTGGCTTCTAAAAGTCACAGTTGCTCGGCTCACTGCTCATTGCTCATTGACACATGTGGAGAATGACAAGAGGCTTCAAGCAGGCATTAGCTGGAAGGCTCACAAGGCCAAAGGGTCAGGAACCATTGTGTTAAACCATAAAAAGCCAGTAAAGCTGGATCTGACCGTAGCTGCTCCTTTCAGCCCAACAAGTTATTCAGTTCCACGTCTTTGATTTCATCCGTTTTCTCTCTTTTCCTCTTCCTGCAGACACTCGTCTTCCAGAGAAAGGTCCGACCACAGGCAGCATCATAGGAGCCATCATCGGAGTCATCCTCCTGCTGGCCATCATCGGAACAGCCATCGCCATGTACCAGAAGCATCGCAACAAGAAGCAGGGTGGAGAGTGAGTACCAGCGTGTGGATGACGAGTTGTTGTCGTCTTCACGCTCAGATGTTTGTTGTGTGTTAGATGAAATGTCACGCAGCATGTGTCATATATTTGTTGTGACTCACTAAGCGGCTGTGTGTGTTTGTGTTGCAGTGGTCCACCTAAGTACAAGCCCCCTCCCCCCAAGAAGACCAACAACATCACCAACGGGGTGAGTCACCTTCTACACGCGTCTGAAATAACAACAACAACAATATTAACAGCTAAACGCTTGGGTCAGATACAAATCAAAGAACTGTCGGCAGAGTTATCAGGTTTGTTTTCTGTCTTCAGCAGGGGAACCCAAGTTATGTCCCGGTGGCTGTGGACACACCCCTACAGACCCCTTACTACAATACCCAGAGTGATGAGCCGGTCACGGTAAGGAGACGTGTTCATTAACAAGGAGAAGGTGTCGGATCACTGTAACTGAAATGAACAATAGTCTTTGTCTGTCGTCCAGTGCTTCCATGCTTTATTTAGAACATGTCTTATTTAGAGCATTACATTCATCAGGGAGACGTCTGAGGATGATTCCAATTTTTTTCATTAATTACCACCTCTTCAATCCTGCTGGATCATTAGTGGGTCTGTTATGTGTTACACGTGTGTTATATGCAGCCTGGCCTCGTCGGAATGCAGAGCGTGTGTTCCACAAGGAGCATCCTTTATTTATAGAGCTTATCCTTTTGAGGGTCGTAGGCAGCGGCTGTAGCCAAACCCACATGATACTGTGCGAACATACAGAGAAATAATTACCATTCACATATATGAACAATTGAGCGTCTCCCTTTAACCTTTAATTCAATCTGCGTGTTTTTGGGGGATGAAGCTCGAGTACCAGGAAGAAACCAGAGCAAAGACAGGGACAACATGCAGACACGCAAACAAACTGGGATTCAAACTGGGAATCGTCTTGCTGTGACGGTGCTTAACACTGCACCACTGTGCCGCTAGAATATAATGCATCGTTAAGTAATTACAGAGTTGCAGGTTTAAAATATAATGCAGTGTTTAGTTAAATTAATTAATTCAATTAATCTGGAAATTCTTTTTTTAAAGGAACAATGAGGGATGAAATAGTTCATGAAAAACCAGATCCTTCAATTACTTGATCTGTTGTGAATTTTTTTATTTGTGGGTAAATTAGGATGTTAATTTATTTATTTTATTCTGTTATTGTATCGTCTCATTCAGCTGCAACCTGCCTCACAGAGCAGCCTCTAAGATCAGCCTGCTATTCTGACTGAGTGGCCATTTCTTTTCACCCTCTGCTTCTGGGCTGTGATTCAGTCTGGAACCAGGCTGATCTCACCATTGGATTTTAATAAAACTTTGGTTAATGGTGTGTGACACTGCGTCATCGCAGCGCTGCTATAAATACAACGATTAGCCCGAGGAGCTCACAATGACAGTTTACTCGTCAGATTCTGCCAGAAATTCAAGGCGATGATGCAGATTATCATTTGTATTTTTTCACTTTGTAAAAACAAGACAAAGGTTGAACTTGACAAGTAGTTAAATGACACTATTAGAAATGAAGTCATTTTTCTCTAGTTAAACTGATGCAGTATAGTGATGTAGATATGTTATATTTAATGATTCAGGCTTTTTAAAGGCAAATTTCTAAATAGCTATTTAAATTTATAAAAATGATACATAGTTATAATAATAATAACAAATATTATTGTTTTACTAATAATTATAGGTCAACATCAGAGCTTCTGTAATATAGCACTGCTTAAAAACCAGGAGACACATGTTTTTCATCCTGATCGATGCAGTATTAATATACATTTGAACATACGTGACATACGCTGCCTTATCTCTGACAGGACCTGGATGCTTACCATGAAGATGAGGATAGGGAGCATTACCTCTCTGCTGCCCCCTCTGGCTGGGATGATCCTGGAGACAGCGAGGTCCTGCCTCCCTACATGCGCACAGACAGCGACCCCCACATCGATCACCAGGGCCTCAATGTCAACCGCGGGGATAGCTTTGTGTCGCCGGCCATGTTTGTGTGATGAGTGGGAAGCTCCTGCATACACTGGCCTGTGTAAATATGTGTGCATGTATGAGTGTTATTAAGTCAGTGCTCATTTCTACCTTAAATGACACAGACATGAAATGAGCTCCATCTCGGGAGAGTCAGAACGTGTGAATATCAACATTTGATACGTAGTCATGTATTCTTCTGTTGCTGTTGTGTGTTGCTTATTTTTGTGTGTGTTTTTTTTTACCATTTTAAACCCTGATCCGCTTGAGCCAGCAGGATACAAAGTGTACTATATGCATGACTGTAGCATACAGCTATAGAGATATAATGAACTTATTTTTCTGAAACTGGAAATAAATCAAAGATGATATTGTTTTAAGTAGATTATTCTGTTGAATGTAACATAGTCAGGATACGTTGTAAGTACATGACAGAGGCGTGGAGCAGTTTTATGTTTGGTGAACAGCAAACTGCGTTGCATTATGAATGTGGAGCTGTCACACACATTATGAGCTGGTTAGCAGAAGCACAATATATGTGGGTATGACATGTTAGCTCTGTTGGCTCTTGTTGCTTTCCAAACCCAGGGGGCGGGAAGTCGCTGTGAAGCAGGCGCCCTGTGGAGAAGCTATTAGCTGCAGTTAATCAGGCGACAGGACTCGGAGACCGTGACGGCATCAGGGTGTAAACGGCAGTGACGAGGGGGGTTAAGTGCTGGGGCAAAACTATATTTATGTTCATGTTTGAGTTTAATTTCAATAGTTGTTTTTTTTTTTCTTGCGTTCTCTGCTTCTGGCCTTTGCCCTCCGTGTGAAAATTCAGTGCCTCTCAGTTGGGTTGGTGAGTTTGTGAGTGACTTTACTTGACAGCACCGGCCTTGAGCCTCTACTTGCATCCATCCATCCTTAAAGCCATATTAGATCAGGAAACAGAGGTTAAACACGGTGCTGTAATTTGAAAGGATATCTGTTACTTCAAAACCACTTTTTTGTCCACTTTGTCTAAAAGTCTGCTGACATGGATTAGGATAAATCTGGATTAAGCCCATAAAATCTGTTGCAATTCAGCAGGATTAAATAGTTCTGTATGGAGTTCACACAGGGGTTGACACAGACCCTGCTAGTAGACTGACATGTCTGTTATCATCATGGTGGAGGATTAAACAGGTCACTAATAGTTGGTAAGATTTATTGAGGAAATAATTACTGGTTCAAAATGAAATTCTGTGTCTTTTTGTGTGTTTTAGTGCCAACCAGGTGTTCATTTTGTTCAATTGCCTTGTGAGGACAGCAATGTATGTTTATCTGTGAATTAATGTTGATTTCAATCTGTGTTGGTTGTCTGCATTTTACCAATGTTGTTATTACAGACGTTGATTCAATAAACATTTTAATCATGATCCTGTTTGAATCCTCGTTAATTAACATGAGTCTGTCTTTTATATAACTTGGTTGTAACGCCACCGTTTCACCACATGGCGGCAGTATGGACTGAGAGGCGAACAATGCGTTCCATGGCTGAATATTATCATCTTCTGACGTCCAAAGCAGAAAATACTGAATAGGTTTTGAAATGAATGTATTTACGTTATGAGTGAATATCGTCACTGACGTTCATCATCATTGTCAGTGTCTCAGAGCGGATCTGCAGTGCCCACACTCAGCCATGTGAGGGCTCTGGGCTTTAAAGACCCAAACTGCACTGGGCTGGAAACAGTGGCAGCCGTTTGTTCTCCTGCTTCCTCTCCTCTTGTCTGACTCATCTCTTTCTATCTTAAGCTGCGTTTCCTCCAATCACAGCCCATGAAAAGTCTGAAGGCACAAGAGGGGGGAACCTTTTTTAGATCAGCGTGATTCATTTCCAGCGCTGGTGAGACTGCACCAAAAAAAAATAGAGAGATACAGCCTTCGCAGATGCAGAATATAAGGATTACATAGATCAGCCTCCTGCACCACTGACTCACATACGTAAAGCCCCTTGTGTCTCGCAGCTTAGCCATATTAATGTGTATGTATGTGATGCAGCAGTGTCCTGGATGAGTCCGGCCTGCTGCAGAGGAAGGTGAGGCCCGAGGTGCGGCCCACTATGACTCTGCATTCCGTCCTCTGCCTGTATTCTGATCACACAGGGTTTGGTCTAAGGAGAACGGAGTGGTTAAGGGGTTCATTGCTGACATAAGGTGTTCTGCAGCTGTGAGGCCGTTCAAGACAACACAGAGGTCGGCTCGCTCTGCAGGAGGAACTGAAAACTCTCAACGCCCTGTATGGCAGCCATGACTTTCATTCTGCGAATTAAATAGGACTTCTCTGAACCATTCATGCAGTCTTTCTAATTTTAGCTTGGCTGCACTGTACATTAAGGTGGTGACTATAAAGACATCTGGATCGATAAATATGATGCTGTGAGTGCAGCAGGGGTAATATGTCTCTCAGATGACTCTTGGTGTAAAGATTGAAGGAGTGTTGCAGTGGTATGGTTGGACTGCACATGTCGGTGGAGTGATGTATAGATGGATAGAGATGTCAAGATAAATTATGTTAGTCGAAAAATATTTCGAAGATCTAATACATAAAAATAAATCTCAAATTCTCGAAGGGAAACCGCCCTGGGGGTTAGCCGTGTTCCTTTCCTCTAAACTAGCCGTGATCTGTGCAGTTGCAGCATTATGGGATTAGCAGACTTTGTGAATCGGCAGCCAGGTAATGAGTGAGGGAGAAGGCAGAGAATAAACCTCTCATGCCTTCAGTGCTGCTAAGCTGGTTAAAAATAGAGGCAGAAGAGAGGGATTGAGAGAATCGGGGTGGACAAAAAAAGATGGGGGATGGAGGAAACGGCTGATTTGACTCCCGGCAAAGTAGGCGAGCAGGGATTTACCGGGTGACCTTGACTGCTTGCATTAGAACACAATGTGTGGCTCCATGTTAAAGGCACATAAAGACACAGCTGATCATGCACTCACCGTGATTCTGAGTGATTTCTGAGCAGCCTAGCCTGGTGGACAATCTCTGTCCGTACTCATCATGTGTATGACAATGATGAGCATGTTTGGCTGCATGCTGTTGGCTTACCTGGTGAGTAGCTATACAGACACACACACTACGATAAATGGAGGCCTGTTAAAGCCTGTCAAGGTCGAGGAAACCTTGAGTGACCTTCAATATCCATTTTAGGAGCTAGAAATACATTCAGATTTAAGAGAAGTGTGATATTTAAGCTGCGATTTGAGAAAGTTGAATCACAAAGGAGAATAATAGTTCAGAGTAGAACCTGCACCTTCAGCAGCTATGAGATGATGAAGTGAAAAAATAACTGAGCCCCCATGGAAGCAGCATGTCTGTGGCCATAGGTTTAAAGGTGCTGATTGGTATATATCATGATAGTTAGTGAAGCAGATTGTAATTTAGCTATCTGCAATTGTAGCTTTAGTAAAAAATCAATTTCAGAAAGTTCCCCAACTGCTCTCCTTTTCTTTTCTTTTTTATATTCTGCTTGCTATCATATTTCAACGGGGCCGTTTCTGTGAACACCAGGCCAGAAGGACAAACTGCGTGAGAGGAGCGCAAGAGGATGAAGGAGGCACGAGCACTGGCACCATGGTGAGTGACACTGTCGAGACGCCCTCGCGACAGGGAAATCATGCCAGTGGAGTCTGGGAGAGAGGGAGAGAGCGAGCGGGTGGAGTAGATAAGGGGAACAGGCTGTGAAAGAGGAAGAGAGGGACAGAAGCTTTGGGGATTAAAGGGGAGCTGAAGGTGGAGGGCAGACAAGGCCACTGGACAGCTGAGAGAGACGCCACTGCAGCTCGGGTCCAACTGAAACTGCTTGATTCTCAGTGGTCTGACTTGTATAACTTGGTTAGTAACAAACATGGATGAAATGAATGAAACCAGAAATAAACTAGAATGGTACTGGTATGGTAGAGAGTTCCTGCAATTCTTTTTTCAAAAAAATGTAATAACTTCACCAAGAACAGTGCATCTTAAATTATTTAAATGTAGAGTCAAGTAAAGCTATAAATGTCTGTACAGTATCTGAGTATCTGACTGGCCATTGTTGCTCTTGCAAACAGGCAAACACCAAAAACCATTCTTATCTTATATGAAACAATGGCACAGTTGTAATCAGTATACAGCGCTGGTTAATCATTGTCTTTGCAACTGTGTACAACAGCAACAATTAATACACTATGACTAAGACGCAAACAACCAGAACAAACAGTGTGTCCTCCAGCAGACAGACTGATAATGGACCTACAGAGGTGTTCAATAGTACAGCACTTTGCTCCCTATGTGCCCAGGGCAGCACACATCGGTTTGAATTATTCAACATGGTGATGTAACTCAAAATTACATTAATGTCAAATAGTGAGATCTGTGAATAAAGCCAGAAAAAAAATGTTGCGAAAGAGAATTCATCCGAAATGAAACATTAACGTGTCTAGGAAGAGGTGAAGGTGCTTATGAGACTATAATGCTCATAGTGGCTTTGGAGAATCGGTAGTGATGACAACATTTCTGAGAATATTTATTTTATATTATACTATCAATATTTATCAACTTAAAATGTACAACCTTGTTGAAAGAAGCCTGTAATTGCAGATAACGGCTCATTTCAGGTTTTATAGGTGCAGGCTGAAGCTCTTTCACCCCGTTTCCAGTCTTGATGCTAAGCTAAGCTAACAAGCTCCTTACTATTCGTTTCCCAAAATGCAGAATTAAAAGTTCAAATGTGTAATTTGACAGATTGTTACCAAATGTGTTACATAAAGTGAGTGAGGAAAAACGATTGGCTATGGGGGGTTTGCATGTGTGCGACCGTGTGTGAGTGTGTGTGTGTGTGTGTGTGTGTGTGTGTGTGTGTGTGTGTGTGTGTGTGTGTGTGTGACATCAGCAGCTTGTTTCCCAGTCCTGATGCCAGCTGGTTTAAAATTATCTTTAATATTTAATGCTCTCAGCTCAGGCTGCATCATTCTTCTGCACCTGCCGGGTGACTCCCATTCAATAGCTCCGCATTTTCTCATTTAAAGGGATGAGATGTCCAACATGCCCTTTAAAAAACACGCCTTCCCCGACAAATGACATTACCCACAAACCCAACTACTCCCTGGTTTAGTATCAGCGGTCGGCTGTCGACTTCTGCAGAAGAACAGTGTGTGTGTGTGTGTGTGTCTGTGCATGTGTGTGTATGTGTGTGTGTGTGTGTGTGTGAGAGGATAGTGTGACCGAGGCACACAGTGAGGAGGCTGTGACATTACACACGCTGTGACTCTCCTCCTCATCTGCAATGTCCTGCACCTGCTTCCCTTGTAGCACCTCTCACTTTTTCCTCCCTGTGACTCGCTGGTTTCTTGGTATCTTCGCTCGTATTAACAAACCTTTCAACGAGCCCAGCAACACGAGATTCCTCTCACACCAGTCACGTTTTGCTGAGTCTCAGCTCTTGTCCAATCAAACCGGGGTGTGTCCTCTCTCTCCAATCACAGGCGCCGGGTCTGCACTGCAGATGCAGGTGGTGCGACGGCGTTGCACAGATGTGAATTTTCCTTTGCCTCATTGAGCAGGACTCCTGCACAAGATGAGGGTTACAGAGACAGAAGGGAGAGAGGACAGAGCGTTTAATGACCTTTAGTCGTCATACAGGAGCCGTTAGCAAACACTGTGGGGAAATGTTGCTGCGAAGGTGAAACATGCTTCAATGAGCAGGATGAGGTGGAAAATGATGGCGTCGTAAAACCCGTGATAATTCATCCTTGTGTGGTGATGATCTGTTCTGAGCAATAAAATCTGCCTAGGCACAAGCCATGATGCCCTAGACACAGATTCAACATTAATCAGAGGATTTAAACCACAGGGCGGCGATTTGTGACTGTGATTAAGATTCATTTGTGGCATTAAGTCAAATAACGGACACACCCTTTTAGGCTCAATTTATAAAGGTTTTTTTGGTTTCTAATGTTTAATAATTGTATGGTTCATTGTTAGTCTTTAGAAGACATGTCCGTGATGAAGTCTTCTAAACTGAAGGAGAAGATGCTTTGCTTCTATTTTACAAAGGTTAAGATGCCAAATTATCCAATTTCAAAGTTCCCCTGATGAAATACGAAACTCATCTGCAAAGAGATATTATGATCATGAATATGAATTATCAAAGAGATTTGTCATCGCCTCACAACTCAGACATTTTTCTTAGTTAGCCTTGCTTAGATCTGATCTATGAACATTAGTTAAACATGCACTCATATCAATTAAGTGGTTCTAGTTAATAAATGCTTCATAAAATTTGCAATAAGTGATATTGGAGGTTGTTTGTCGTGACAACATTGAGTTTAAAATTGAATTTGATCAGTTATTTTAACTTGAATCAACCTTGGTGGATCCTTCATTATATATATAGACTCATTATCTTACTACCTGTCTTTAGCTACATTAGATACACAAATAATCAGGAGAGAAGCTTGAGTCTAACTGAAATCTCCTTGTGCATGCTTATATGGATAAATCAAATGAAAAGACTGAAATACATTTGAGTATTTGTTAAATCAGGGCTGTACGTGCAGGAGAGCTGCTCCTGAGACGGACTCTTCAATCAGCTGAGGTTCCTCTATGCTTGATTAAATGTATTTTGGAGTAAATGAGAAAAACCAGCCAGTCAAGGCCACCACACCAAAACAGAGCCAGATGTTTCATTCCCCGGTGATGACTCAACATTTGAACAGAGTGCCTCTTGGGGACTCATCCAAACTCCCTCCCCTTCATCATCCCTCACTTTATTCAATCTGAAATCACATTTCTGGGCACACGTGCACCCTTGCCAACTCATACCGACACACACACACACACACACACACACACACACACACACACACACACACACACACACACAGACACACACACAGTTACACTAATATATTCAAATGGCTTCCAGGGAAACACTTGAATAATGACGTGTTTTCACAGAGTGATGAATGGCTCAACTGATCAACCAGTCGGAGGAAACAAGCCTTGATTTAGCCGCACAACATTGTTAGCGTATGCTAGTGAAAATGGCATAATCTGACGAATCATTATTTATTCCTGATTTAGAGCCACTCAATCTAATGAAGTGTATGTTCTTGTGTGTGTGTGCTATCCTAACTTTGTTGGGACCTTTTCTTGGTGTACACACAAACCTCATCAGGCCTCGTAGTCCTCTCTGGGACCAAAAGCCCCGTCCCAATGACGCATAACCTCAATTCTTATGTCCTTGTTGAGGTCAGGGGTATGTGTGAATTGAGGTTATGTTTGGGTCAGGTTACTGGTAATGGTTAGGGGAAGGGTTTGGGTTAGGTTGTCCAGATTTAATGGATGTCGATGCAACGGTCTTTCTGCATTAACATCTTTGTGTGTACTAGTGTGTGTGTGTGCGGGTGTGTGTGTGTGTGTGTGGGTGGGTGGGTGGGTGTGTCACCCCTGCCAGGATGTTTCCAGATGTTTCTCTCAGTTCATTTTCAATCCGGCCACACCCACAGTTTACAGAGATTTGAATTAACCATTTACAAACCGGAGCAGTCAGCAGATGTCACACAAAGAACTGTCTAATTATATTCATGCCTGTTCTTCATTTCTACTGCCGGGCTGATCGAGTTTAACCTCTTAACATCAGAGGTCGACTGTAATATGGCAGAACTCAGTACTAATTGACCTCTGCCACTGCACAGTGTCCTCAGGCTATACAATGTGTCTAATGCATCCGCCTGCTGGACACAGCTCAACTAATGCTGCATGGAGGGTCATCTGGCTTGTGTTGCCAGATGGGATCTATGTCTGAATTCATTTGTGAAAATACAGTCTTAAGTTTCTAATACTTAACTAAATTTAAATCCACATGTTAGATTTTCTTCCTGAACCTTAAAATGGTGTCTTCTGGTCTTTATCAGGAGATGGAGTTTGCTTGTCAGTTGTTCTCAGTTGTCCTGTGATAATAACAGAGCTTTCTCCATGACATTAGAGCACAAACTACAGGAAGCCAACAATCTCCTGATTAAACCACATTCATTCAATTCTGGATTTTTATTTGGATCTGCACCAAATTGCACACACTCATAAATATCTGTTCAAGTGAAAACAAATCCTAAATCTGGATCCACAACAAACATTTATTGGGTCTGTTTTCTGACCGGTACCATATCCTTCATTCATTAATAAATCTTATAAATAAATATCGAGATAAGATTTGTATTTAATTATTTAGCAGATTTTCTGTTTCCAAAAATGATGAGTTATGGCATCTGCAATATTATCACTATATTCCAAAATAAATGAGTCAAGAATCCAAAGATGTTCTATGTACAGTATATATATTCAATAAAACAAAGAAAAAGAGCAAATCCTTTCATTTTGGAATCCAGAGTCAATGAGTCATCAATATTTTTCTTGAAAATTTCTTAACTGTTATTGGTTTTCCAAATGTTTGCAGCTCCGTTTTCTGCCTAACCATTGCAGCACTAGTTTTTTATCCAGTATTAAACAAATAGAAGAAAAGAGACTAGTGGTTTTTAGCAGGCTTGTTTCCGGCAGCATGTGTTTAGAGTGTAGCTCCACCAGCAGGTCTGTCTCTCACCTTGCTCCTCCGAGGACTGAATGACCTGTGATTTACTGCTTTAACGTGTCTGTAGCAGTTTAAATGGAAATGTGACAATCCCCCCGGCTTTGCCAAGGATAAGCTTCGGCTTCGCTTGTCCGTGCGTGTGTGTTTGAAGTGTGTGCAGTTGTGTTGCACGCTGCATGTTCCACTATGTGTTGCCATGCATAACCTTGGGAGCTATCTTTCCTCTTAGCATCATGGGATGGCTCAGGGGACACGGAATTAGCCAATCAGCCATTAGGGTCACCACAGTCAAATGCCTCTAGAGACTCACTGTGTCCCCTCCTTCGCTTTCATCTTGATCCTCATCACATTACTCATCTGTTCTCACTTGCTACACACAAACACACACTCAAGATGTGAAGAAAATGCATGTGGGAGATAAAAGTATCCACAACCATAAAAGCTGATCGTTAATCAGACTCATCATGAGTCCACTCGCATGAGGAAGAAAGACAGAAAGAATGAGAGGGAAGATGGGAAGAGTGAGATATAGGAGGGAGGTGAAGAAGAAGGGGGAAATAAATTCTGAAGAGGACATGAGACAGGGTGATATACAAGGGAGAAATGTGCAAAGCCGACACTCTTTTCTACCGGTGGTGCTTGTACTCTGCACCATTTCCTCCTGTTTAACCGATACTACTACTTCTACTACTACCACTGAAAATAATCACAATAATCACAATAATCCTTACTATTCCTCCTAATTAAAAAGCAAATATCAAATTCCTACAATTTAAGAGCATATTAGGCATATTTGCAAGTATTTATTTTAATATTACTAGTTTTTATTTCTTAAGAGCATTCAAAGTGGATTAATAAAGGTTAAGACTGCTGGTCTGTTAAAAAAACCAGAGCTATTAATAGATGTAGGAGAGTGCATTTTAGAGTCTGGGCTGCAGCTAAGCTTAAGGTGGCATTTCTAATAACACAGAGTTTAATCAAGACGGTGGCAGAAGGTCACCTGATGAGAGGTTGGAAAATGAACCCTTCCTCCAAGAAATGTTATCTGTGGCAAAACAAATTAAGAGCTTATATATTATAAATATATATATATATATATATATTCTAGGAGACTATGTAAATGCATCTCTCCACACTCAATGCACTGAGTAAAGGGGACAGGTAACCGGGGCAGTTTGTGGAGGAGCCACCGTCTCATTAGTATCCCAGCCGGTTGGAGGCTCCTGGCAGGAAACCAACAGCACGCTGCAATACTAGCTTCTCAGCAGCAGGGAGGGATTAAATGGGATGTAGCTATGTAATGGTCTCTGTGTGGTTTGAATCCATCATCACCATCTCTTTCCTTTTTTTCCTGAGGATAGAGGAGCTAAACATAGTATAAATAACACACTGGACTCAGTCTATGTACTATCTAGGTATGTGTATCTTATACATGCCCCTGTGATGGACTGTGTGCACTGACAGATGAGTTATGTGATGACAATTGAAATGAGAGGGGGGATGGGGGGAGGAGGACTGGTAGTTGCCAGGGCGACCTCCTCCAGTCTCCAGGGTCATTTGACAGGGTGACCCTGACAACCAGCACTCCCTTTACTATTCAGTTTTACAGCCTCTGCTTCTGTTGAATGCCGAGTGTTTCAGTCACGATCGGTGTGGCATGTGCAGGACCTGTCACATAACATGCCTCTCACCGGCCGTCAGCTTCCTTTTGGACTGCAGCCTGCGACTGTGAGCGACAGAGGAGACAAAGCAGTGGCCGGCGAGAGCCAATTATCTTATCACTTGCACACACTCACACACACACACTTCACATTCCCACCGAGGGAACAATGTGAGAGTCTTGCGGTAATAAGCGCACAGCAGCCTCTTTCTGTCAGACCAGAGCTCAGTATATGGGCATGAATAGACAACCAGTGGACAAGACTTTGGGACAGGAGACACACACACACACACACACATACACTCCTACGTATACACACACAGCTGAACCATACTCAGAAGACAAATGACCATCCAAAATAGGCATGCAGCATAGAGATGTATATTTCTGCAATCTTTAACTTTATGTGTGTGGGGGTGGGGGTGGGTGGGTGCGTAGGTGCCTAGGTGCGTCAGTGCCCGTGTGCGTGTGATATCACTTGTGGTCCAGTAGGGGGGGACAGGGCAGGGCCCAATGTCTGTGGCTACTGGGTGCAGCAGAAATGTTAATATTGCTGAGTTTGCGTTGTTAGCATAGCATCGGGCTAACACTCCATCAAATTGACTCATTGGGCTCAGCAGCAGCAGGCCCCCAGTCACATATGTACACTCGCACGCACACACACACACACACACATGCACACTTTGTCGTGACGCACATGGTGCATACACAGACATGCTGACGCAAACAAGCATGAAACATATTAAGACACACTAGAGTATTACTATTTTTAGCACCATCTTGCTCTTGCATACACAAAGACACCCACACACACATACACCCACACGCAATCTCACACAGACATACTCTCACTCCATCATCTGTAACAGAATGGGGCCGTGCAGGACACAGCATCTGGAGCTGCAGAACTGCTGCGCCGGCTGCTGACACCACACAGGGAGGAGGAGTGGAAACCTTGGAACTCTGCTAGTGAACGCATCATCAGGCTATCGTTAAGATTATATAGGTTATAATCAACGCGGAATGAGAGAGAGAGAGTGTGGTCAGAAGCATAATCAACCCTATATCTCATCTTTAATTTGAATGGTTTTACCTACATTATATTCTGGAGATACACTTATACAGTTGAATCCTAAAAGTAGCATAGAGTTATAGCCTACAACCACTCTCGTGTCTGTCCAGTAAATATCCATTCATCCCATCCATTCACGTTCTCAACCAGCTAATCATGATGTTTCACCCCCCAAATAAAAACGTCAAACTAAAACCTTAAGAGAAAAATTAGGACTCAAAAGACACATGGGTCTGATAAGAACTAAGTAAAGTGAGGAAAAAATCTTTGAGAAAAATGTATTTGACATGTCAGCCAACAGGGGGCGATGGAGACACTTTTGCTTCCCTTTCAGCTGTCATGTCGTCCATCTTTATATACAGATTATGAACCTACAGCGAGGAAATGCCAACTTAGCTTAGCATAGTGACTGTAAACAGGGGTAAACAGCTAGCATCGACAGCCTATGGGGGTTTTACCAGAGCTGGTTATTTATGTAAAGCTAAATTAACCATCCCCTGGCTATCAACGTTTTCATCTCGAAAAAGCTAAGACTGCTTTATCTTCTCCGGCTTTCAACCACATTTCTTAGTGCCCATATTATTTCCAGCTCTAAATCCGAGCCCTATTCTTATTCCTCCTTCTTCGTCCCTTTCAGAGAAATTCTTATGCAACGTGAGAGCGTGGCATGATGTCAATTTAATCTGGACGCCATGACGTCTGCGTGTCGGTCACAGACGAGAGAGAAAGAGACAGAGGGGTGGAGTGGGGCAGAACTACGCCGCTGAACTTTTAATCCTCTTAGTGTCCTCAACTATCTATCTCTCATTCATCTGTCTGTATCGAGATGTCTATCTTCTATTTATTCTATCCATCTGTCTGGGTCATGGAGCAGTAAATTGCCTTTGTGGTGCAGATTATAACATTGGTACATACATTTTCTCTCATCCCGCAGATCTCCACCATCCTCCCACCACCGCTCTCGTCCTCTCTTTTATCTGCCCCTACTGCGCCTGCTCTTCCCTCTCCATCCCTCGGCCCCCCTGCAAGGTCGTTCCCAAGGACGGCCTGCTCCCAGCATCCCCCGCCTGATTGGCTGATAGGTTTTAAAGGGCCGGTTCTCCCACCAAGCACATGGCTCGACTCCAGCTACGCTACGCCACTGTCATCGTGCCCATCACTCCTGAGGCTGCTCACTGTACTTGCTACACACACTCCCCAGCTCACATGTACACCCAGCAGTGAATCCAAAGACACTCAGCTAATGCAAGATGCTGACAACATATCGCACACACTCGCATTCATAGACTACCCCGTCTCTTAAATCAGGCTGCCTGCTGCACTCCACATGACAGGCCACTTATCAGAGTGATGCTCGTGTTCAAATACACAAACGCACACATGGAATGAAAAAAATTAAATAAACACTTGAACCACGCTTGGACGGCCAGCAAACCTTTCCCTTTACGATAATTGAGCGTGACATACTACAAGCTCAGCAGACCTGAAAACACAAAGCAAACAGCTTCAAAGCAGCGAGAGCAGAGAGAGCATCAGCAAAATGGCCTCCGCTGTGAACAAATCCAGTCGAATGTGCTGCCCTGCAACTCAAAGGGGATTTAGGGGTGGCTGTCAAAACACAACCAGAGTGCTATTCTGAAAAATCCCTGAAAAATTGAGTGCACCACTTAATGGGTTTTACAGCATCCATCAGTCCCCGTCTTAGACACAAAGCTCACCTGCTAATCTGCTGAATAATCATAGTTATCAAAAGCTAAATCAATAGTTAGCTCTTTTATACGGCAATTTGACATTTGAGAACTAGACACAAATGAATGGTTTGCTTTGTTTCTTACTTGAAGATTTTTTCTTGCACACAACCATAGAAACTAGAGCGTCAGAATTTAGATTGAAGAAAATAATTTTCACATTTGGGCGGCTGTGGCTTAGGGGATAAAGCGGTCATCCTCTAACCAGAAGGTCGTCAGTTTGACTCCAGTCTTCCACATTCTGTATGTCGAAGTGTCCTTGGACAAGATACTGACCCTCAAATTCTCCCTTCTCATTGACAAGGTGCTGCACATAGATACACTGTATGAATGTGTATGAATAAGTGAATGACAAAAACTGCATAATAATAATAATATTAACATTATATTAATTATATATTACATAACACAATATAAATACTGACCATTTACCATTTGGGGAAAGAAGCTCAATTGCTGTCTTACAGTTGGATCAGAAGACTGATGCAGCTCTCATGTCTGTGCATTAGATATGAATACTCAGCCAGCAGTTAGCTTAGCTTAGCATAAAGACTAGCAAAAAGGAGGCAACAGCTATTTCTCTCACTCTGTCCAAACGAGACAATGAAACCAGCATCTTTTAAATATCAGTCACTACCATGGCACTTTATATCTTGTTTGTTTGATTAAAGATCAAGAGAGAATAAGGACTCCAGACTTTGATGAGTTATTGTTCTTAGTTAAGTGAACCAGCTGCTGGCTGCATACAGACTCTAGTGGTGGCCTATAGATATGCTCTCATCTATCTTTTGCTAAATATAGTAAATATAAAAATGGTTTGTCAAACTATTTCTTCAAAGCTGCTTATTCACTAACTCACAGATGTTTTCACATCGTGCATTTTGCTTTGTTACATGGACTTAAACCTAACTACTTGATTCCTTGCTCTACAGGCTGTGCTGCACCCTGGTTTTTATACACCTTTATCACTGTGATGCATAAAAGATTTAGTGACAGAGGCCGAATAAACCATGACGACAGAAAAAATAACATGCCTTCGATAAAAGCACGATATTTCACTCTGACAGCTGAGGTGTTGAACAGGCAGAGAACAAATGTCAAAATAAAAACTTGCAAAGTGCGTTAGAGCATTTTCAGCTACCTAGAGAACAATAAGTGCTGTTTTGCTAAATAAAGAAAAAAAACTATTTTGCTAGATAACTTAGAGGATTTTTCTGAGGTTACAAGATAAACGTAATGAGATGATTATTTCTTCTTGTCAGTGAGTAAGAGCATCCAAGTTTGTGATACAGTTAATTAGTTTCTGAGTAATGATGCGGCAGCTCTCTCTGTAATCAGGTGTGACATTAAAGTTTACTGAACAATAGTTTCACCGTTTAAAAAAAACAACTAGTTTGACTGCGTCAGTCAAACGCTGGATATGAATCTTTGGTATCGAGCCAAATTCTGAAATATTAGGATGAGTCAGAAAGGCTCCATTTCTGTTTTAAATGCAGGGCATTAGCATATTGGCATTTCTGGAGTCTAAATGGAAATTTAAAAGTTTTTTAAGTGCTCGCTGAGAATATATACCCACTAAAAGGCAGTTACATAAAAGGAAAACTAGTGAATGGATGTTTGCTTTCTAATGGCCTTGCAGACTTTAGTTTCACTCACAAGTCTTTCAATCAGGGGTTATAAAAAAGATGTCGGATTGAAATCACTTTGAGTGCAGTTGGAGAAATTAGCAGCTGGTGATCTTTCGTTGAAAAGCATTAGAAGCACAGTGTTTCCATTTCTATGCTGTTTATCACACGTCCTATTTGTTTGTGTTTTTCTGAGGCAAATGTGAAGGTTTAGTTTATAAAAAGAAAACATGTGGTGTTAAAGGTGGAGAGGGGCAGAGTTTTGCTGCAGTGGTGTTGGTGCTGAAAGAACAGCTACCGGAGGAGGAGGAGGGAGGAAGGAAGCTCAGAGAAAAGAGAGGAAATTAACCAGATATCCCCGGAGTGGAATAAGAGACGATGTGGCTGAAAATAATGAACAATAGGGCTGAGTTGAAGTCATTTGTGCATTAATACACTGTGCAATATAATTTGTGTACAGTGTATAAATCTGCCTGTTGGGAAAGCATTTATTTAGACTGAAAACATATCCCTCTTCTTCATACAAATCCGCTCTCACCATGGCCGACATCTTGGCAACAAGTCATGTGGTACCAAAAGCAGTCAAGTGTAATTGATAACATGATAAATGGCTGCCTGTCGGTGTCCCCGGTCCAGGGCCCTGCTGTGGCTCTGGCATTAAACACTGAGACACTCAAATGGCATCGAGCCACTGTTAATGTGATGACTTGCACCAGCCAGCTGCGGAAAAGCTCTATTTGAATTCAAGGCTTTTGTCGGGGGTTTTAACATTCTGCGGTCCCGAGTTCAAATCTCTTAATGGGCCCAACAAAGACACCATCAATAAATTGTGTATGTGTATTATTTCCCCAAAATGAAAGTCTAATTGCTGTTTCCAAGCTGTCTCTACACTGGCAGCAATACAACTCTCAGGAACACCTCAGAGGCTCCGTGCACCCATGATATACCCACAAGGATTATTTCCATTGTTGATTTGATGTCCTGTCTCAGCTCGGTGTGAGTGTATCAGCCTCAATCCCTTTCACTCCCTTTTTTTGTTGGCGTAAAAAAATCCAATCATACTCAGGATTCATATATATCTAATTTTGTAACTGTTCCAGGTTTACAAATGAAAGACATAATACATATCAGCCATAACCTCAATGTCCCCAGCACTGTTGCTATAATGGAATGATTAGATTAGATTCTCCAGAGAAAAAAATGATTCTTTTAAATTGATACACACTGCATTATACTTTATTGTTAACAGTTTCCTGTACTGCCTCACATTTTACAATAGTGGGAGGATGACAACATGTAATGTATATTGTAGACTGTCACGTGTTCCTGACATATTTATTGTTTTGATCCAATCAAATATTGATGGAATGAATTATTTTTATGATTTTTTCCGTTTCTAGCTGACAATCACGTACCTGCCATTTCCATTATTCTGCAGACATGAATTGATTTTTATTTCAGACATATTGACAGAGTCCTGTTTCCTCTGTTGCTTATTCTGGATTCTTCATCATGTCTGATAAAGTCTCCACCCTCCCCCCCGAACCTCCTTTCCTCTCCCTTGCCCCTCACCACACATCTGTGCCTCCCGTGTCACTCTTTCCACTCTAAATCCCAGAGGAATTTTCCACCACCACCTCTCCCATTCCTCCGTCATCTCTGTCTTACTCAATTCATCTCCTCCTTATCGCCACCCTTCTTCCCACACATCGTTTCTGTCATCCTCTGTAACCCCCATGTGCCTTTCCATCATCCATCCCCTGTTATCTGAGGCCTCTCCTCTTTTTGTTCCTGTCTCACTCTCTCCTTCTATCGCCACATTTTTGTACTCCCCTGTCCCTGTTCTGGACACTGTGAGTGGAACACAGATTATGTCATTTATAAAACCGGATTAGCCAGGATCACCTTCACGCACACACAGATATGCGCACAGAAACCCACAAATACAAATTACTTACCACACAGAGCATTAATTTAATTGTCCAAAGATGAACTACATATCCAAAGGTATGTGGACCCTTGTCTGTCTGGGAGATCATTTGTTTGCATTGCCGTTTGTTAGCTCGCACGATTACTAAACTATACACGACCGATTTCAATAAAATATTTGAAAGGGTGGGACATGACCCAAAGAAGAAGCCATTATACTTTCTATAACATGGCGAGATAGAGCATTGGCCTCTGTGGAGTTATTTGTTCTCCAAGCACGATGCTATTTTGGGACTATCGGGTTTAAGATAGGCACCTAAATTCCTGCACAAACAAAATCTTAATCCAGTGTCCCTGTGCAAAAAGCCAGGTCCAAAAATAGTTTATCTTGAGTTATTTATGGAATAGCTTGACTCGCTTGCACAGAGTCCCGAGTTTCACCATTTGCGGTAACTTTGGGAAAACCTAAAATAATTGCCCACCATAGGTGTACAACTTCTTTCTTAAGTGCAGAAGTCACAATCATGTAATGTGTGGGCCTCCACATTAAATTGGACACCTCCCCAAAAGTGAAGCCAGAGTGTGTTGCCACCTGGTGAGGTGAGGGCTGTTCAGCTGCAACAATCAACATCACCACTAGATTTCACTCAATTCTACAAACTGAACCTTTAAGTGTTGATTATGTCAGTTTGGTTTCATTGAGTTATTTGATGTTAAAATGTGATTGACAGCTGAAACTGATTGGTCCAGCTCATGTATCGACAGGGTCTCTCTATCCCCCGATCCCGACTGCGCAGAATCCGGTTCCGATTGCGCAAGATGGCAGCGTTCATATCTGAGATATTTCCGCTTCATTCCTGGATAGTGAGTGGAGGTGGAGATGTGGCGTTTGTCTTTCACAGTCTGTGGTAAACATAGATACACCCACACATACACATGCTATTTTAGTCAGATTTACACATACTTCCCTCAATCCTCCTCCCGTGACCCTTGACAGTAGAACCTCATGACATATGTTATTCATCTGCTGCTGTGACTCATGCAGAACAGCTCATAGTTTCCAAAATCACAGACCACGCACACAATTGCACAAGACCGTCTCTGGGTCAGCCGCCCCTCCTGAAGACACACAAATCGGCTTCATGTAGATTACTGTGACACAGCACAGTCCACATGAGCCGAATCTGATAGAATAAGCTTCATCTCTGTGTCATCTCTCTCTCCCTCTCCTTCTTTCTCCATATTCTCTCTTCCCTGCGTCCCCCCCCCCCTCCACCTCACCCAACCCTCAATTTCTGACTCAGCAGAACGAGTCAGAGGCAAGGTCATCTGACTGCTGTTGCTGTGGAGACTGAGAATTGGGGGATTTTTCCATCGTTCACTCACTCACCCCCCCTCCATCCTTTCTTTCCTGTGCTGCAAGGCAGGGAGGTGTGGAGGGTGGTGGTGGGGGCAGGAAGGAGCGAGAAACATGAAAGAATGACAGAGGTTAAGAAAGGATATTAGCGGCGGCCATTTTGGTTGAAATGAGATTGAAAAGAACTTTATTAGCAGCAGCACAGTGACAAAGTCACCCTCATGGGCAGCAGTGTGGATCAAATTATATCTATATTTAGTCCTGACTGTCCACATGTTATACATGTCTCTCAAGTGAAGGAATCTTTATAACAAATCTGTGGGATTTTCTATTTTATTATAGACAGAGGAACTGTTATGATCACAGATAACCTGTCATGAGCTTCACCAAGCAGGAGACAGGCCTGCATGATTTATGCTTTTATTTTCACCTCCCCTCTATATCTTTAATCTTCACATCCATATCTTTATTTCTGGGCTTATTCTCATAAAACCACAAATGGTAGTATTTTTAGTTCTTACAACCTTGGAAGGAATTTAGAAATGGTATCACATTAAAGTGTCATCACATATTTGTAGTGCCCAAGTGCCGATTGATGCTTGAGCTGTTTAAATACACATTTTTGGGAACGTTTAATTTAGCTTTACATATTTACAAAGCAGAAAATTCCTTGAAATTGGACCTCCATCCTAGAAGATATAATACGAATTTGAATTACAAAAATTATACATGTTAAATGTCAAGTTAAAAAAATAATTATCAGCAAAAGAAGAACATAATGAAACAATCCTAACAATAATAATCAAACAGAGAAAATGGTATTTGCAGCATATTCAGAAGGAGTAAAAAAACGGATTTCCTGTGGTACTATCTGTTATAACACAGTTATGCTAGAACAACCCATATCTCTAAGATGCATTGGTATCATCTGTGTGTTTACTATAACAGCACTTTCTTTATCCTTTTTGAAAAAACCGGAAGGAATTCAACAAAATAGTCCAATCTTTTCATATACTGTATTGTGTGTCCGTGTATCTTCGTGTTACTTTACATTTATGTTGTACTAGCATCCAACATCCCACAAAGGTTAACAATCCATATTAATTAGAATTTAAGTGCAGTAGCTTGACATTTAACCGTTTTTCAAACCAGACCTGACTCAAACTAAGAAATGACCACAAACAAAATGATTAGTCATTGAAACGTTGTATTCCAAGTAATCTGCCTTATTTAAGATAAATAATAACAAACAACTGCAGCATCGCAGCATGTTTGAAGGAGCTGTTTTAAGTGACTCTCCTCTCACCCTGAGCTAACCCTGCTCTGATGCTCTGGGTTCTTATGGTTCTGCGTGGTCATCGTCTGGGCCCCCAGCGAGGACGCCAGTGAGGGATGGTCACAATCTGCTGCAGGGACGGGACGAACGACTCTCATCGTGTCCCTTGCAGAGCAGGCAAGAGGCCTTACCTACATGCCTGTGTGCGTGTGTGTTGGCGATTCTGCATGTGTGTGCTCTGGCTACTGCATCGTCCCCTCAGTGAAGAGCACGGAGCAGAAACGTGACCAAAGGCCTGCAAAGGCAACTCACTGCTGCATATGGGGCAGCTTCCTCTTGTGTGCTCATGTCCTCTGTCTCTGTGAAACTCCAACCGAAATATACACAATCTGTCCATTCATCCATTTTCTTTCCTGTCCACATATCTACTTCAAACTACACAGCTCTTGCCCATGACAAACCTCCCTTTCTGTCTGTCTCTGGCCATGTCTGCCCCCACTCTCTTTCTCCAGCCAGTCTTTGAAGACTGCAGCATAGTTTTTCCACTGCTTCATTCCTCTCTCTGTGTGAATACTCTCAATTGTTCCTCGCAAATGTCAACACATTCTTTACGACCACCCTCGTAAATGCCAGGCGAAGTTACAGCTCCAACGAGTCTTGCTCATTCACGAGGAAAATAATTACAGTGCTGAAACAAGCCTGGTCAGATTCCTGATTTTAACATCCAGAGAGGCACATTCACCCAGTTCTTCATTTTGTTGCTGAGTTGCTTTAAAATGCTGAGTCTGCATGGACACAACTGTGCACCTGCGGATGAAGACAGTCATGTTGCAGGCTGTGGTGTGCAGGGACGGTCCAATGACTGAAATGTGATAGAATAAGATCCTGTATGATTCAGGATTCATTCTTATTCCTTCAATCAATACTTCTAACACACACACACATACACACACACACACACACACACACACACACACTCTGTGACTGTACTGCTGCCTCCTCTGGCTGCTGCACCCAGGCCCTTGACTAGTGAAGTGCACAACATGCTGCAGACAGGACCAACACGACTGATGGAGACACCCAGGGGTTCTTATCCCATGCAATAACGCACACATATCCACCATTTTATATTACATAACTACATTACATGATGAACAGACACAATCACGACAGCCAGAGTCTAACCTTGCGCGTCCATTTCTACAACATCTCAGCCTAGAGGCTCGCGGCGCTGCTGGCTGCACGCCTCGGAAAACTGCAGTAACGCAGGAGGGGCAGAGCTGCCTTCCTATTGGCCCGCGCCGAGCAAGGGCTCACACCGATTGGCCAGCGATCAAATCATCGATGAGACGCTCCGAATTACGATTGGCTGCCTCGCAGGGAAGTGGGCGGGTTCGGGTGCGTCCCCTCGCTGCTGTCATTGGCTGAAGGCGGCGCTTGTTCCCGTGGCGGAGTGGTGTGGCCACAGCACCAGGAGTACTGCGGCAGGAGCGAGGCAGAGGCAGCGGAGGGAGCGAGAGGTAGTTGTTCGGTCCGGTTAGTGCGTTTGGTCTTTCACCGCAGGAGAGGAAAGGAGAGGAGGACCGTGCGTGATGCTCCGTGTGAGACCGCAACATTTCATCTGACCGAGGAGGAGACACGCTGTAGCTGTAGCCTCACAAGGTTTGAGAGATTATCATTCTAACCCGGGGAGGAGAAAAAAGCAAATCATAATCTCAGAGCTATAGAGAAAAAAATCTTATGAAAAAAAAAAAAAAAAAGAACCCCCTGACGTCATTTTTTTTTTCTGCTCGTATTTAATCAAGCTGAAAAAAAACACCCATCTCACTCTTGTGTTTTCCAAGGCAGAGGCTTTTAGACACAGACACACACTGCGAGAGAGGCTGACACCTCTCAAGCCGAGCATCACCTGAGAGGAGAAGACCGACTGCGCCACCATGGGGGTAAGAGCGACCGATCCCACTTTCTCTCATCCGCTGTTAGAGCCTTGTGAAGCGGCCTGAGAAGAGCCTGTCACGCCGGGAGAGATCCACACCGACGGCCCGGTTTCTCTTATCTGCCCTTTTTTTTTTTTTTTTTTTTTTTATCCTCCCCCCACCTCCGTTATGGAAATCCCGGTTTGTCTGAGTGACATTGACTCTAATGCGGAATTGTGCTGTAGCCTGCGACAAAAACGGATGTAGCCGGTATTTGATGTGACTTTAGCATCCTGGTTGTGTGCTGCGTATAGAAAAGCTGTATTATTACGATTTACCCGAGATGAAATGATGAGCATGTACGTGTGTGAGTGGTTGTCCTATGGATGTCAGGCCTGTACTCTGACTGTAACCTTGCCAGGCATAGTGGACCGTGATCGGGTTATTCTCAGCGGGAGAGAGGGTGTGAATGTCCCAGTGCGCTTCATCCATCACTTGTCATTTACAAAATGATGTATTAGCCTATATTTGAAGGTTTTTCTGCAAATGTTCGAAGACTTTCACCTCCACTGTCCTGTGACCTCCCCCTTTGCGGCCCGCTAGTCAGAGACCTCCATCCTTCCTCTCCTCCTCCTGCGGTGAGGAGGAGAGGAAGATGCGGAGTCTCATCCTCGGCACCCTCGACGACCCATGCGTCATAATGCGGTTACCGGGAATAAGCGCCTCACCAGCTTATTTCCCTCCTTTAAATTGTGACATAACAGGGGACTGGTTAATCGCCAGCAGTGAGCACATTTACTCTATAGATTAATCACACGATGCGTCTATGCAGCAGTGTCGAAATTTTGTCTGGATGCCTTTGGAGAGAGGGGGGGTGGGGGGGGGGTTCTGCTGCATGTGATGCGCACCGTGAAACCATGAAACCCAGCTGATCGAGTGTCAGATGCATGAACGTGATGCAGTGGCTGCTGCTGCATAAAACAGCGCCACTGCTAAACGCTATGGTGCAGAAGCCGGTCTGCAGCCATTGCGCAATTTTCACTCCATCTTTTTTTTTTTTTTTTTTTGCTCCATCGCCATCCTGCGGAAGGAGTTGTAATGTGTAATCCCTCTCTCCGCGCTGAGTGATGCGGTGGCGTGACTGCGGAGAGAGAGAGGAGCGAGCACTGGGAGACATCTGCCGCCCTGTGGGCAGCGCAAACCAGTGACATCGCAGTGACACCAGCTGATGATGAAGAATGTGCCCCCACCCCCCCCTGCAGCATATCTGCCGGGGGATGGATGTGGTGGGCTTCAGGAGGTGGGGGAGGGGTGGGCTGCGGTGGCTCACAGGGTATCCATTGATGCTGCATGTGAAGGCCGTCCCGCCATCCTCGGTGGGCACTGCGTCAAAGGGGATGGGATCGCTTGCGCACGTACTGCTGCCGGGTGGAGTCTTGATTTAACCAGTGTGAGGATGTGGAGGTGTGAGGTCATTCTGTCAGATATCCACGGCTCCACAGAGATCTGCATTATAGGCCGCAATGACAAATGCGCCGCGGAGGTGACCCTGAGAGGGAAGAGGGGGATGGAGGAGAGGATGGAGCCATGACTGGATGCGTGCGCACCAGGGCATCTTATTACAAACGCGTCGCCGGTCCCTTCACTATCTCCCAGTTTATCTCTGTCCGAATTTCGCACTGGTGCACTGGGTGATGGCACCGCCAGCTGTCCTTTCCCAAGGCCGCAGTGGGCACCGACGCGCCTGCTGCGTCAAACCGGGGGCGGGGCCTGTGCTGTGGAAATTCCCTGTAAAGAACTGTGATAGGCTGGCGAGAGAAGCCACGCAGGAGGGAGCGAGTTGCAAGGATGCTGTAGAGAAAAGACTGCATCAGGAATACCAGAGAGAGAGAGAGAGAGAGGACATTCAGTCAGTGGCACAGAGTCAGATGTTATTCTAAACCTAAAGATCTCACATTTCCTCTCAGCTCATTGCTCTGCACTGATGCAGCTCCACGGTGCAGTGTAGCTGGTGGAGGTGAAACTGTGGGATGGATGTGAAGAGAGATGGTGATGAAGGGCTGCACACATGCATGGGCTGCTGGTTTTCACCGTCAGACACGTGACACTGATGGGGGGATGGTGCCACCGCGGAGAGAGAGAGAGAGAGGGGAAGGGCAGGTACCATAGGGAACGGTATGCAGGTGTGGAGAGAGAGGGATTTAAAGTGAGGGAGGAGGTGTAGAGAGGGGGAGGGTGGCCTGGCTTCATATCCTGTTACAGGATAATGACCTGAGGCTCACATTACCATGGCTCATGTTTCCTTGTGCTGCGCTTTGTGGGATTGGTTAACAGAGGGGGGGTCAAGAGACAGACGGGATAGGAAGAAGACGGATGGGGTTGGGTGGAGGAAAGGATGGAGAGGTGTAGGTGGGTCAGGATGGGAGGAGAGACAGGGGATAAAAGACAGATGTCGTAGTAGCAGTGAGGCCTTGTGAGAAGGTCAAGCAGACTGGGAACAGGGGGAATGGCGCAGCTGCTCTGAACGCAGCATGGCTGTGGTGAAGCTCCTGTGAACCATGAGTTCAGTCTAAGACTTTGATTAGACTTACTAATTACCTAATGTCCTGGAGTAAAGGTTTAGAACAGCGTGTGCTTTCACGTTGGCTCTGGTGCAAGGAAAAAGGAGAAGTTAGAGGCTGTTGGTGGAAGACGGATGTGTGTGGCCTCTGCAGAGGCCCAGCCCTCAGTTTGGTGCAGAGTGCTGCGCATCCCTCCCCACTGCACCTGCTGCCTGATGCTGATAGGCTGCACTGTACCACGACTGATCTGTCCCACACGTTGCAGGAACCAGTAAGAAAGCCTGTCTACACGGGGTCTGATCTGCCGAGCGGCCTCCCTTCCTGCACAGCCACCTGGGATGTTTTGCCTCTGAGGGCTAGGGGTCAATTAAGGTCAATATGGCGACTCTTTGAAATGACCCTCCATTGTCTTCATGAATCCTATTGATGGTTTCTAAACAATGGATATCCGCTGTAATGAGGACATTGTCCTTAGTGAGACTTCTTGTGAGGGACAGAGTCCAGACTTCTCGTGCCTCAGCAAAAAAAGAGAAACATGCAGCTTCTCTCCTCACTAATGTGAAACTGACAGAATGAGGCCTGAGCCTGTGTAAAGCTAATAGAATGTAAAGGTCAGTTCTGTCTCGATCATACATTACTTTAAAACAAGACTACAGTACCAGTACTGTGATTTATAAGCCTAACAGTTTTATAACTGTAACATGTGGATGGGTTCCCATAATGAGGGTGACTCAGAACGGTTAGGTTGCCTCACTACAACAACATGACTAATTCAGGGTGTTGTCCAGGAAACACGTGTACGTTTGTGAAGTGTGTGAGAATTTGTGCGTGTTCATGCATGAATAAACCGAAACCTGAGTATAACAGTTCAGAGCATCAATGGATACAAGATTGTTCAAATCAAACAAAATACATTGCTACATTTGATTTTTATTTGGTACAATTTATTTCAGCCATTCAGTAAAAGGTAAAAGTTGTTTTTCATCAAAAGTAATAATATTTTTGAGGAGTGAATGGTGAATTATTTCCAATTCATTTGTTAATCCATTGGATACAATAGATTCTGCCTTGAAATTACAGTGACACATGCACAGGTTGAGAATCTGATATGCTAATGGACTTCCGGGCAGCTGTGCAGTCAGCAGCTGTGTATGACTGAGCATGCACGCACATCTGCATGTCTCTGTTTGACCATCTGCCTGATGACGAGTCCAACGGTGTCCCTCATCCCACCGGGGCCAGCGGCCATGTTCACTACGAGCACCAACCAACCAAGATTTACAATGTTCAACTAGATTCACTCACTCAAACTAAAGTCTATGTAGACCCTTCAGACCTGAAAGGGGGGGCGGGGGGGGGGGGGCAGTGCATTGTCAATCTGAAGGTAGACAAGTGTCTCTGTCGGATGAACAGATGAAGCTGAAGGACAGACAGATGGACAGGACGGTTTTCAATCTAAATTGGGATTATCAGTTTTATTTCTTACTTTTATTTATTTTGAGGGTTTTGAGCAGATCACAACACAGATGACTGAGAGTTAATCTCTCCTTGTCCCTTTGTGTTCATGTGGTTCAGGGATTAAGTTGTTTCTTAGCGGACTTATGTTATTGTATAACATATACCAATCATTTTAGTGTTTAATTAAAAACTATAGCACATAGTGATAGGAGAATCTTTTTTGGGACAGTTGGAGTCAATGTCTCTTTCTTCCAAAAATATTTTATGCACACGGCTCTTTTTCTTCCTCATATCTGATTTCTTGATTCTCCCCCTTTTGATGCTGCTCACTTTGTTAAATACAAAGATAAGAAGCCTTCACATCATTCTCAAGGCTAATATGGATAAGTGAAACAAATATCTGGACTTGTCTCTTTCAAAAGGCATCCAACTCATTATCGTCTGTTAAAAATAACTCTTTTATCAGCATCACTTATCCAGCGATGATGAGAAGCCGCACTCCAGATTATTTGGCAGCAGAACCTGAAATGTGGAGATTGGATATATTGACTGAGAGGCAACGGGAGAGAAATTGAGAGACAAAGAGAGAGAGATGAGCAGAGTGGGCTAATCCAGCGTAGTAATCAGACTAGCTAATCCCAACAGCCGTGTCCCTTGGTCCCCAGCCTGAGCCCCCCTACTGGGGCCCAGAGCCCTGCCACCCTGCTGCAAGAAACAGCAGATGGTTCAATGACGTTGCAAGGTCACACACACACACACACACACACACACGGAAGCAGATGCACGCATGCAACAGCGCGTACACACACACCACACATTGTTGCACATGCTTAAATATTTTTTTTTAAATATAGTTTTACAAATATTCATTGAAATTATTACATCCTCTTACAGTTAAAATTGGCTTCAATAAATTAAACATTTCCATAAAGGATTTTGCTTTTTTCCATGCCACATTCTGCACGCATGCTCTTATATAACGAATGAGCTCTCAGCATTGGCCACTCAGACGTTAATCTACAACCCAACATTAACTACAAGAGAAGCTGTATTTGCCTATTTGACCTTTTAAGACATTTAATTTCAAATTAGAACAAATATTTTCTGCCGTACAATCTAAAACCGGCTGTCATATTTTCGTTAAAAAATTTAACACCGTTCAAGGCCATGATGTGGATTCCATATGTTCAGTGGAGGGAGACTGATGTGATGCTTTAATATGGCTGCTCTGTAGAAAAGAGCAAGTGGAGACGCCTATAGGTATAACTAACGCTGCAGTGGTTGATGATGTAGGAAGTAAATCTGGAGCACAGTGACGCCCCTTGCAACCACTTCTTCATATGACTCATGTATAGAGAAAGAGAACACCACAGCGGTGCCAGATATTTCCTCTTCTCTTCCCTATGCGTGCTATAGAAGGGGAAGAACAAAGGGCTACATCCCAGTCAAACCCACTATCCGGGGGGCCTGTCCTGACACGCTCAACACGCTGGTTCTCACAGGTGCCACTCCCAGATTAAACTAAGTGGGTACATAATGTGTATATATTAGAGATTAGTTTCACTTGATTTCTTTATGCCAAAATATATTATATCTGCAGTTTTACCGTTAGTAAGAAGTTTAGTCTTGTCTTGAATGTTAACGTCCACAATAGGTCTCAGGAAAACCTTTTTGACAAGCTTGTTTTGAGCCGTGTCTTATATTTGTCTTATTTTACCGTTTTATTCCAGGATCACAATGTCTCTGCCTCTCCACTCCACATCTCCCTCAGTCTCTCTGCCGCAATGCGTGTAGTCGCTGCACATACGGACTGTAGCCAATGCAATGACTCACCTCTGCTCGCACACACACCTGCACACACAAAAACCCACTTCATTTCTCTCCGTCTCTTTGCCTGTCTGCATTATACAGCAGTAAATACAGTGTCCAATTACAGAGGCATCAAGTATTTCTTGTCACAGTTCACATCAGGGGATCCTTGCAGTACCAGGCCACGGACAAGCTGCGTCACCATGCCAATGGTCACCATGGTTACAGTGGTTGCCCTCCAAACACACTCACTCAGTACCTGCAGAATACTTTATGATCCAATCAAACACACACAGCCGAATAATGTGGAGCTCTGGCTCAATTGAATTATTGACATTTTAAGCATGTTTTATCATGTCGAGAGGTAACTGGGTGAGAACGATTTCAATATGTAATCCATAGAGGATCATGGAATTTTTTTCATTTCCTGATAATGTCAGAGATGTGTCTGCTCGTCGCTGCGCCTCTGGGAGAGCGGCCGGCTGTAATTCCAGCCACGGGTCTCTGTTTCCTTCCTCAGTACAGAGGGGGCTCATTACATTACCCAGAGCTGTGTGAGACAGCTGGACACCGACACACAAACAGGCAGCAGACTTTGATGTTGCATATGAAAAGACTCCTTTGATTGTATAGGCACTAAATATAGACACAATGTGTCTCTGATGTCATACAGGAGAGGTAGCAGATACAGATGAAAGACAAAACCAAAGAGATCATAGGATAATAGACATGCAGGTCTTCTTTCTTCCTTTACCCTGTGGCGTTGGGACTGAGTCAGTGTTAGAACCTGAGCTACAATGAGAAGAGCAGACATGGTAAGGAACTTACTATTTAGCATTTATAATATCAATTTATAAATGTTTAATGAACATTTTAAAATGTTTTTTAAGGTACGATATTGGTCAACAATGACAGAAAACATATTTATTTCATTACATCTACTTCACCATATTGTCATTAATCACCTGTTTATAGACCACATTGTCCGCAATGACATTCATATCTGATTACCACTACTTTACTTTACAACGTGTTATAAATTTATTATTAGTTGTTTATATACTAGTGATGAATCCTGAATTAGATGACTTAAAGTAGCTGGATGTGGGGGATTGGACTGGCCTGGTAGGCTGCCCCTTGTGTCATTAATGATTGAGGGGCAAGCACACACACACACACACACACACACACACACACACACACACACACACACACACACACACACACACACAAAGCAACACTGGTATGTACATAACATAATCACACTGTAAAGACACACTAAAGATAAATCAACAACCTCTCCTTTCTCTGCTGAGAACCAATCATTCATATCTGCAAACGTCTGCACACAGAGAAACCTGGGGTGTGTGTATAATCTATTAACCAATAGGAACACACACTCTCAAAGTGACACACACTCCTTAAGTGGGGTTGTGCAATCTATTAGAGTGGGGTCACTGCGGGTCAAACACTGTCACAGAGTCCGCAGACAAAGACTGGTGGTCAATATCTAATTAGAAGCATGAGATGAGAGTGACAACTGTTCCTCTCTTTCTTTCACTCTTCATCACTCACTCTCTGTCCCTTCACCACGCTCCTCTCCCTTTCGTTACCTGTCCCTACTTCTCACCTCCCACGGATATCTCCCGTTCCATGCGTCCAGTCATGTCTGTCATCCGCCCCCCGCCACATCCATCTCTCTCTGTCTTTACTTTCTCCCACATGTCGTTTGTGTTTGGCACGACTCGCCACCTCCCTACCAACCACATCCATTGTGCATGTGTGTGTTTGTGTGAGCGTGACAGAGAGAGAAAAAAACTGTGTGCTCATATTTCTATCATCAATTTAAACGTGCATGGACTCAGAAGTCCGGGTGTTCCACGGAGCTCACAATGCACCTTAAATGTGTTTTTAGAGTGCTCATACATTTTTAACACATGTTTATGGAAAATCTAGCCACAGTATTACATCAATATGAATCTGCACTCACACACCTGCCAGTCTGTCATCTTCTTAATGAAGCTGCCAAATTGAAAATGAGGCAAATCAACATGTTATTCAACGGCTTTGATTTTTAAAATAGATTACCTGAATCTACAGTGGAAAATATGTACACATACTGTGATATATACATATGATATGTGCACACCCCCACACACGCACACACTAGAACACACACGCACATATTCAGGGTTCGTCTCACAGGGGGCAGCAGTACTTTTCCACTGCATCAGTCTCTTCTCGATGCATCTCTGTCTCACCAGGCCTGCCTGGTCTTGCTGCAGCAAGAGATTTGTTCACCTGCTCCTTTGCTGCGGAGCTCTGTGTGTGTGTGTGTCTCTGTGTGTGTGTGTGTGTTTGTGTGTTTGCGTGTGTGTACTTGCAGGTGCATTGGCAAAGCGGTTAAACTGCTTCCTCCCACTTACACTACTCCCTGCCTGACATGCGTGAACGGATGGTTTTGTTGTTTACTTGAATGCAGAAGTGGTCGTTGAGCAGCCGTTGCCCCACAGCTCAGTACGATGAGTGAGAGTTGGCCTCGGTGGCGTGCGGTGACTTTGAATACACGAGAACAAACATCCCAAAGAATGCTGCTCCCCCTCAGCTTGACAAGCCCAAGTCTTTATAAACACTGTCTGGTAGTCAACCAGGGACAATGAAGACCTTCGTGGTTTACCAGTGTTTGCCTGGCTTGTCTTGATGGTATCTCATCCTCATGTTGCCTCATGAAGCCTTTTTTATGATAACCTAGTAATACAGGTCTTTGTAACCATGTACACATTTAATATGTAGAGGTGTGATTTCACAACAGAATTTCACAAGAGCAGCACTGTGGGAAATGCGGTGGCAACTTTATCTTTGTAACATAGTTGTTTGACTCCAGGTGTGTGTGGTTTGGGTGTATGTTTGTCAAACGGTATTAGTGGAGCTCTTAGAATCCTGACTCACACTCTCTCACTGGTGCTTTTGCAAATATACTTGTGAGATAAGTAAATTTAAACAAAGAACCAATTCATTTTAATATAATCAGTCTTCCGCCACACCGGTCTCTCTTTGTAGTTCATATCAGATGTGAACAAAACAGTCAAGCAGCAGTTACATGGACATTTTGTTCTTCTGAAAATGTTGCTACCCTTTTGTACCACCAGAGGGTGTTTTCAGCAGGAAATATCAGCATACAGTGCAAGTTAAAGGTCCAGTGTGTAGGATTTGGTGACATCTAGTGGTGAAGTTGCATGTCACAGCTGAATACCCCCTGCTCACCCTCCACTTTCTAGACAGGGAGAATCTGTGGTAGCCTTTTGTCATAAGAAATCTAAACGTGTTAAGTTTGTCCTGGTTGGACTAGTGCAGCAGTTGTCAATCTCACATAAATTCCTATCGTCTGTCAAGGGAAGAAGGTGGATGTGCAAAGGTTTCTGATTTCTAATGACGACATAAACAGTCAGTAGCTCTGATCTAACACAGAGGAGAGTTTAACCTTTTAGTCTCAGCCACTCATGCTCTGATGCACATGTATTAATCTTATATTAAGATAATTGACAATCATTGATTATCAGTTAGTTATTGATGTGTATGTTCAATCTTAGGTGGGTTTTAAAGCTCTACTCAGTCATGCCTTTAAACCCCTGCGTCGAGGTGATCAATATATATCTGACTTTATTGATCCACCACCAAGGGCAGTTTCCTTAATGTCTCAGCAGAGTCGATGAAGGGCCCGTCCACTGGGACCTGCTCATGTCACCTCTGACCTCTGATGACGGGCATTTATATCGACGCGCTCTAGTGGTCATGTTGCTCTCCTTCAGGACGTCATTAAGCTTCAGGTGCACTTATAGAGGGACTCCAATGTGCAGTAGTGGAGGAAAGTGTGGTTATTTATAGTCCACTCTCGTCTGGTTTAACAACATAAGCCAATTTCTTAGGGGACAGTTTTAGTCAGGAGCACAGCACGATGTGTCTGTGTGTGGATTCCTTCAGTAATCTTGTCTTCAAAGTGTCCTTGATGTTTCTAATAGTGCCGAACTACTAGAATCAAATCAGAAACGTCTGTAAGCTCAGTTGGTCTGCAGCCTCTCTCCCTGTCATTAGTTAAAACCTTCAGGTAAAAACCATTAGCACTTCATTATGTTGTGATGTGTCCGTCAGGCACTTTTGGACATCAGGGCAAGAGTCATTTGATGAACCGGACACGGCACAGTGGTCCGCAGGCGCCGGTGTTAACGTGAGGTGATGATAGTTCACTCAGGCAAAGCAGAGCTGCCGGGGTGATGAATTTTCCCGTCATGTCACAATGATTCTTTGGATAATGGTTTTTTATGTTAATGCTTTTCATCTAATATCCCCCTCATAAACTCAGAAGAGTTGACATGATTTCCTCCCGAGCAACGCAGGCCACTTCTCAAGGCCACTTCACAAGGAGAACAGCGCTATTAACTGTACACTGACGTAAAGACATCCCAAGGACATTTAGGTGAAGCCCACTGGCTGTTTCTGTTTCAGTCCGTGACCGATGATTACTGTTTTAAAAGCCAAGCAGGATGTAATGTATTTCATAGTCATGGTTCATACTATGCATTTAAACAAGCACAGGGAACAGCTAAGATTACAAACGGAAGTGCATCCACCACTAGCCCCTCATCCTAGTCCCAAGGCATGTTGAAAACATATGTGTGTGTCTGTAGTATGGGCGGTCAGACAGTTACCGCGTTGCCACCACACAGGACAAAGATAAGAAGCGCTCCCCCAAGAAGAAGGCGGGGACCAAGGACATGGACGAACTGAAGAAGGAAGTTCCCATTGTGAGTAAAACCTACTTTTATCCCTAAATGTTGATGATAAAGATGTTTGAGGTGTCATGTCAATCAAGAGCAGATTAATTCCATCATTATTTTTAAAGATATTCACACCATCCACCATATTAGTGTGAGAAATAAATATTTCAAGAACATTTTTTTGCAGAAAAGAATAAAATAAAAAATGCACTTATATCTATTCTTGTTGGAGAGAAGGGATTATATTTCTCATACAAGCCAAATTCATGTATATTTTGCTGGTAAGAGGGTTGACTTGTCAGGAAATCATCACCTTGATCCCACAACTCAGCGCAAGAAACACTCACCAGGGTCGCCATACCTGGCTGCCCTGATTCTCTTATCTCTCAGGTGAACTGCATGCATGGACTAAATTTCTGATTACCTTGTGTATGCCATTCAGTGCTAAGAAGCTCTTTACATTCCGGCATACCTCCTCTTCTAATCTGGACTACTTTCTACACATTATTCCTGCATGCAAAACAATGGCTCCACACTGTAACATGCAGAGTGGTAATTATCCCTGTGTGACGTTTTTCAGACGGAACACAAGATGTCCATTGAGGAAGTTTGCCGAAAATTCCAGACTGACATCGTCCAGGTGAGTCTGTGATATCTGGTTCTCCCAGCGTGTACTGTACATCCATGGTGTGAGGCAGTTTTTCCAGCTGGCCACTAGATGGCATGAGGGCACCTTCATGGTTTATTTCATGTTTGGCGCCATCGTCCTACTGAAGAAATATTAGAACTCAAAGACGTGTGTTTTCAGTGCAGACTTGTCTCTCTCCGCTAACTCTCCCCTCCTTCCTGTTCCCTCCAGGGACTGACCAATGCCAGGGCGGCAGAGTTCCTGATTAGGGATGGCCCCAACGCCCTCACCCCCCCTCCCACCACCCCGGAGTGGGTCAAGTTCTGTCGCCAGCTGTTTGGAGGATTCTCCATGCTGCTGTGGACAGGCGCCATCCTCTGCTTCCTGGCCTACGCCATCCAGGCAGCCACAGAGGACGACCCTGCAGGAGACAATGTGAGCGCCTAACACGCCCACAAACACAGACACACAAACAATCCCATACTTTTCCAACCAGCATATTCACATGTGGGCCATGTACGGCTCATTAACACATCCGTCTCACTCTGAAACACAGACATAAATAACAACTGGGGATTTGTCACTCACTGTGACCCTCCACTGCCCATGTATACTTATCTCTCTCTCTCTCTCTCTCGCTCTCTCTCTCTCTCTCTCCGTCTCTCTCTCTCTCTCCAGTTGTACCTAGGTATCGTGCTCACAGCCGTCGTTGTCATCACTGGCTGCTTCTCATACTTCCAAGAGGCCAAGAGCTCCAAAATCATGGAGTCTTTTAAGAACATGGTGCCTCAGGTAAACAAATTGACTCTGAATTTACATTCTTGAAAGTGACTATTTATTATTCTTTTAAAATATTTTGGCAGACCTCAGAAATGAATAGTTAATGTGTCTTTATGTACATGAACAATCTTTTACCACTACCTTTCTAATTATGTTGTGACAATGTAGAGACTTTGTTGCTCAGTCAAGTGTTTGTTATAGAGAAACAATAATATTGTAACTTTCTGTAGCACTTATTTAACAAGGTCACAACAAAATAAGACCAAAAAAAAAATAAGAAAGATTACATAAAAGTATTGAAAATCTAAATATTAAAATATTTGTTAAGCTATTATTTAAAATTAAAAAAGTATTACTCACTGGCTACTGTGTACTCATGCGTGCGTCTCTGATCTCTCCCATGCAGCAAGCGTTGGTGATCCGTGAGGGTGAGAAGGTTCAGATCAACGCTGAAGAGGTGGTGGCTGGAGATCTGATTGAAGTGAAGGGAGGAGACAGGATCCCTGCTGACGTCAGGGTGGTTTCCGCTCATGGCTGCAAGGTTCATACCCACACACACACACACACAGGAACAAACATTTAAACCCTTGTTTCTTGTTGTACAACGTAATTTTTTTGCTTCTTGATAGGTGGATAACTCCTCCCTGACAGGCGAGTCAGAGCCTCAGAGCAGGTCACCTGACTGTACCCATGACAACCCCTTGGAGACCCGTAACGTTGCTTTCTTCTCCACCAACTGTGTGGAAGGTAATGACACCATGGTGATAGAACCACATTCTGTAATTAATTATTGTGCCAGCGGCTGGGTTCAACCCACGGAACTGAGCCATGTGATAAAAGTTCCTCTATGTGGTAACAAAACACAGATACTGACGCTATAAATAATATTTTAATAACACCATGTATCTGCTCTTTTTCCCAAACCAGGAACAGCACGTGGCCTTGTCATCTGCACTGGAGATCGCACAGTCATGGGTCGCATTGCCACGCTGACCTCTGGCCTGGAGACCGGCAAAACCCCCATCGCTAAGGAGATCGAGCATTTCATCCAGATCATCACTGGCGTGGCCGTCTTCTTGGGCGTCACCTTCTTCATCCTGGCCATCGTCCTGGGTTACTCCTGGCTGGAGGCCGTCATCTTCCTCATCGGCATCATTGTGGCAAACGTGCCTGAAGGGCTGCTGGCCACAGTCACTGTAAGTCGACTCTTTATTAGACACTTATCATAGCATAGTATTTCCCCCTTTCCTTTCTTTTTATTCATTTTATGTCTTTTTAAAAAATCTATTTATTTCTTGAGTTTAGCACCCATCTTGTCTTCACTTTGTACTTATTTTAGTTTTATATTGTCCATTTCACTTAAGGTTTTTATATGTATTGCTTTCTTTCTCTTTTAAATAAAGATTAACTTTGTTGCTACTTATTTAACTAAATAGCTGAGGTGTTTTAACATTATAAATGTCTTTGTCCGCAGGTGTGTCTGACCCTGACCGCCAAACGTATGGCCAAGAAGAACTGCCTGGTGAAGAACTTAGAGGCTGTGGAGACCCTTGGCTCCACCTCCACCATCTGCTCTGACAAGACCGGAACCCTGACCCAGAACAGGATGACTGTGGCCCACATGTGGTTCGACAACCAGATCCATGAGGCTGACACCACTGAGGACCAGTCTGGTAAGTTAAGAAGAGAACACACACACACACCCCTCACGTCTGAAAAATGTGTCTACTGGAAACAAGTACGACCACAATGATTAATGTCCGCGTTTCTGTTCCTCGTCCAGGTGCCTCATTCGATAAGAGCTCATTGACATGGCAGGCTCTGTCTCGTGTGGCCGCTCTGTGTAACCGCGCTCAGTTCAAAGCCGGACAAGACGCAATTACCATCCTGAAGCGTGACGTTGCTGGCGATGCCTCAGAGACGGCCCTGCTGAAATGTATCGAGCTGTGCTGCGGCTCAGTGAGGGCAATGAGGGACAGGAACAAGAAGGCGGCTGAGATCCCCTTCAACTCCACCAACAAATACCAGGCAAGTCACGACTGGATATCGCTATGTACGCACAAGTAACAACACACTGTACAAATACACGGAGGTCAAAGGTTTGAGACCACTTAAATGTGATATCTTCCTCAGAGAGTTTTATCTTAACTTTCATTTCCCTTCTTCGTCTTTAGCTCTCAGTGCACGAGACCGAGGACGTCAATGACAACCGCTACCTGCTGGTGATGAAGGGCGCCCCCGAGAGGATCCTGGAACGCTGCAGTACCATCATGCTGCAGGGCAAGGAGCAGCCTTTGGACGACGAGCTGAAGGAATCTTTCCAGAGTGCTTACATGGAGCTGGGAGGACTGGGAGAGAGAGTGCTCGGTAAGGATTGAAATAACTGGAGAGAAGTAAAGAGGGAGGGTGAGAGACAGAGAAGGACAGAGGAGTCCAATTGGGATTTTATTCCGTTATATTTATTTGTGATATGTCTATTCTGCCTTATATGGAAGTTCTTGATACCATAACATGTGATACTTTGTATGTCTGTTTGAGTTTAATGCTTTTAGTTGGACTCAAAGACAGTATGTAAAAAGGAAACCAAATCATCTTGGTCGCCCCCTGGTGGCTAGCTGCTGCATTGGCCATAACCCCTGCGTCCTTTCCGTCAGTTGGATCAGCTCAATTTGAAAATCTGTGTTGGTTCTAACACATATATTTATAGACGTCACAAATTTAACACTTCACATGTTTCTGTTCCTCCCAGGTTTCTGCCACATCATGCTTGCAGAGGACCAATACCCCAAGGGCTTCGCCTTCGACACAGACGATGTCAACTTCCAGACCGACAACCTTTGCTTCATTGGCCTCATGTCCATGATTGACCCTCCCCGTGCTGCTGTGCCTGATGCTGTGGGCAAATGCCGATCTGCTGGTATCAAGGTGAACCTTTATATATGATCTCTTTATTCCTCGCAGTGATTTATAAGACAGGCTCGGTTTCAAAATGACTTTGAAATCACGTGTAGAAACACAATCTTTGTTGCTCCTGACGTTGTAGGTCATCATGGTCACTGGAGATCATCCAATCACAGCCAAGGCCATCGCCAAGGGGGTGGGCATCATCTCCGAGGGCAATGAAACAGTGGAGGACATCGCAGCTCGTCTCAATATACCTGTCAACCAGGTCAACCCCAGGTAAAGGATGTTTACAGAAAAACACACACGGTCGTATAAATGACGGTAAATTACGAGGCTACATGACAGTTTGAATGTCTTTGTTTAGGGACGCCAAGGCCTGTGTGATCCACGGCACCGACCTCAAAGAGCTATCTCAAGACCAGATGGACGACATCCTGAGGAATCACACAGAGATTGTGTTTGCCAGAACATCCCCACAACAGAAACTCATCATCGTAGAGGGCTGCCAGAGACAGGTGGGAAGACCTTAAGATTATTATTAACTCTCTTATGAGCAATAAAATAGAAAATACCAATGTATCTTATTGGCTTTGTTTTTTACATTGTGCAAGTGCAGGGACCAGATTTTGAAGTATTGCTATACTTTTAGAACAGCAGATGGCGCTAGTTACCTGTTAAATGAAGATTCCCTGTCTGACAAAGAATGTTTTTTTTTTCACTGGTATTTTTAGATTGCTTTTGAGCACCACATTTTTACTTTAATGGACACATTGAATTGTTATCGGTAAACATAGTTATAAATTATTCATATTAGAAATTATAATTTTTCTTATTTGTCTGTTTAATTTGATAGTTTTCATAAAATGATAACCTTTTAATTGTTTATTCAAATAATATTTTTTTTTCCTTTAAATTAAAACTACATTTGGTTTACTAAATTTAGTTTTGAATTTTAATTGATGCCCCTTTTGTTAGATGTGAAGTATCAACATATACAATTTATTTATCTTTGACTTATTTATTTAGTCATATTGTGTTGATATAAATGAAAGGAGTTGTTTTATCTGCCTCTTCTATAGATTGCTTCAAAAAGGGATAAATGCATTTAACAAATATTCATTAATTGACTCCCACTTTTCGTCTCTCCCAGGGCGCCATTGTAGCCGTGACAGGTGACGGCGTGAACGACTCTCCTGCTCTGAAAAAGGCCGACATCGGTGTTGCCATGGGAATCTCCGGCTCTGATGTGTCCAAACAGGCTGCAGACATGATCCTGTTGGATGACAACTTTGCATCTATCGTCACAGGAGTGGAAGAAGGTGAGATGACAGAAAAACGTTTAAATCATTATTGAGGTTTTAATGAAAGGATCTGGAAAATATGAGGTCTGACCTAAAGAGTTGAAGTTATAGATAACTCTAGATCAGTGGTGGTACTCAGTATGTGATGTAACCCGTCGGCATCTCTCTCTTCAGGCCGCTTGATCTTTGATAACCTCAAAAAATCCATCGCCTACACACTCACCAGCAACATCCCAGAAATCACACCCTTCCTGCTCTTCATCATCGTCAACATCCCCCTGCCACTGGGAACCATCACCATCCTGTGTATCGACCTGGGAACTGACATGGTGAGAGCTGATCAGACACAGACAGATTCATCTTTCACACACAGTGAATCCAGCTGTTGTTGATGCAACACCTCACACGTAACTAAAAGTTCAAGTGTGCTCCTCGTCTCTCAGGTTCCAGCCATCTCTCTGGCTTATGAGGCAGCAGAGAGCGACATCATGAAGCGTCAGCCCAGGAACCCATTCAGGGACAAGCTGGTGAACGAGAGGCTTATCAGCATCGCCTATGGACAAATTGGTAGGTGGACTGAAGACTGCAGCTCTGATCCACGCTGTGAATTGTTTTTGATCCGGATTGAAGTTTGATCCTCGTGGCCTGAAAGTAGTTTGGTGGTAAAATTTACTTTATCCTCCTCCAACAGCACGGTTATCTTTGGACCTGTGTTTTTGGTAAAGCTGGATAAGGAAGATGAAAAACTTAAAAATATGTTATTTAATCTCTGTTTGTGTCTTTTCTTCAGGTATGATCCAGGCTCTTGGAGGCTTCTTCGCCTACTTTGTCATCTTAGCTGAAAATGGCTTCCTGCCCACTCGACTGGTCGGCATCAGGCTGGATTGGGACGACCGCTCTACCAACGACCTGGAAGACAGTTATGGACAACAGTGGGTAAGTGAATCGTGAGCGGTTTTTACATTTAAGTAGTATTCACATTTTTTTAGTTTATTTTGGATTTTATTTTGACAAATTTAAGATTGATATGTAATTTATAATTTAAAAAAAAAAAATACAAAAACTAAGAATTCAAATATATCAATTCATTTTTAATGCTCTTTCTGTCTTCTCCTTTCCTCAGACGTACGAGCAGAGGAAGATTGTGGAGTTCACGTGCCACACAGCCTTCTTTGTCAGCATTGTAGTTGTGCAGTGGGCTGATGTCATTGTCTGCAAGACCAGACGTAACTCTGTGTTCCAGCAGGGCATGAAGTGAGTCCCTCAAATCCACTGTGATGCAGCACAATGTGATCTGCACCGAATCTTGCAGTTGTCTCGTTCTCTCTATCATCTTTTCTCATCGTTAATATTTGTTGTTTCTCTGCCCAGGAACAAGATCTTGATCTTCGGCCTGTTTGAAGAGACAGCCCTGGCTGCCTTCCTGTCCTACTGCCCAGGCATGGACGTGGCACTGAGGATGTATCCTCTAAAGTGAGCAGCACATTCACCCACATGGATGAACCTTGAGTCACTTCTCTGCTGTTAAGATGTTTGGTGTCAGCTTATTCCTCTCTAATCATTCTGCTTCTCCTCTTGTCCACAGACCCAGCTGGTGGTTCTGTGCATTCCCATATAGTTTTCTCATCTTTGTTTATGATGAAGTCCGAAAACTGCTCATCCGCAGGAATCCTGGAGGTGAGTCTCCTTTCTTTACACCTTACACCAAAGTTCTTATGAATGATTAGTTTGATGAAGGACCATGTTCTAGACATTTCTTTGGGTCAGCGTTAAACTTCTCAACATTCCAAATATATTGTCTAACGAACAAACCTTTCTCTTCTTTGTCTCATTTGCACTCCAGGTTGGGTGGAGAGGGAGACATACTATTGATCAACGGAGCGTCTCTGCTCAAACCCCCTTCCTCCTCCACTTATTTCTCCCTCCCGTCACTCCATCCCCGGCAAGACACACCTTCAGACGCCCCGCCCCCCCGCCCCACTTAAAGACAGAAACCGCTTTGAAGCAATTTTCATCAAATCTGCCCCAAAGATTAAAAACAGCAAAAGCACCTTTACAACTTTCTACACTGACCCGCCCCCCCTTACTCCCATCTCCTATGATACTCTTTGCATGTGTTCTCTCACTGCTGTGTACATAAACCAATATATCTACCAAACGGCAGCTGCATATTGTGTATGTAGATTTGAATGAGCTAAGGATACAAAGGGAGTGTCTATGCTCTGCAAAAAGGGCCATCCAGCTCCTCCCCCTCTCCCGCTCTCCCGCGTCTCCCTGTACCGCCGCTCCTCTCTCCTCTCTCCTCTTTCCTCTCCCTGCTAGCCATCCCTTTGCTTGTCCTCCAATCACACACACACACACACACACATATAAAGATCACACGGTGAGATCCCACCGCCGACACCACTTCGACTGCCGCCTCTTGCCTCCGTCTCCTGTCTGTGGAGGACCAGTGGAGTGGCCATCTCCCTGGTGTTCTCGCTGGCGTCCATTTTCCTCTTCCTCTGTTTCTCAACGGCCACTGTGTTGTTGTTTTTTTGATATATGTGGGGTTAGGGGGAGGGGGGGTGTCAATGGTTTTACCTGTCTTTATTTTTTTAATTTCCAAAAACGGGAGGGTGGGTATGTGAGAGCTGCTTTTCCTCATTTAGGCCTAACAAAGCACACCCCATGGCGTCCTGTCCCTCCTCTCTCCCCCTCTGTCTCTCACACCCCTGCCCTCCCCTCCCTCCCTCCCTCCCCCCCGCCCCCCGTTTGTCTCTGTGTGCACTGTGTGAACCATCGTCCTTGTTATTAACTATTACAGTACACCCACCCCCAAGTTGGTAAATGCAACTCAATCTTTCTGTGTGCTCTAGGAAATCTATATAATTCTATACTGAATTTAAATGAAACAATAAAAAAAAAACATGTTGAAAAAACAGCTCAAGAGAGACACTCATGAGGAAGAACAAAACTGTTGAGATAGGAAAAAGTGAGAGACATGCGTCTCTCGCTTTATTTTCTTTGTTTGGTTTCAATTATTTTTTTGCTGGTTTTCCAGGAGGCTACTGTAAAAATGTAACAGCAGAGCAGGGTTTTAGATTCGTGTTTCTAAGGCTGTCAGGTTCCTATCACTGCAGGTGTGTGTCGGTATGATGTGGTGCAGTGTGTTATGCTGTGGAGTGCGTCCATGTGCCCGGGGTCTGTTAACCGGACTGGATCCAGGCCTGGTTCCCTCCAGGTCCTGGCGCTCGTCTGTTCTGACCCAGGTCTGCGTGCATGTTTGTGTTGGAGACCAGTGAAGGGCCAGCGGCCTCAGGCTGGGTCTATCTCAGATGGCTGAAAGGGTTGAAATTCAAGAAAAAAAATAAATGAAATAAAAACACAACTAGTAGAACATGTGTGTCAAATACATGAAACCAACACCAATAAAACATCTAGAACATTTATTACAACTCAGACGTGTCTGTGTTTCTTTCTGTCTCTGTCTTTGACTTTTGAAGCACAATAAGTTTTACTCTCCTCTTTCCTCATATTATTACTTCCTCCAAGGAGGTAATGTTTTCCTCTGGTTTAGTTCGATAAAGCGTGATTAAGATTATACAACTCACCCAATTTTATAACCCAGGGAAGAACCAATTAAATGTTGGTGTGGATCAATGAGGGGCTAATTTCTCAGAGAATTTTTTTTAGATCTTAATTTAAAAAATCAAGCATGTATAGGGAACTGATATTTATGAGTATGTGCATTTTGCTGTTGATCCAATTAAAAAATCTGGATCTAGTGAATTTAAATGCTGTTTCTTAAAAGACTGTGCACATCTCTAGTCTGCTTATCTATAGCCCTGCAAGACAACTCTCCACTGGGAAAAGGTTTTCTGTCAGATTTTAGTCTCAGTAAATATGTTTATAGCTACTCCTGCTTATTAGCCTCATGGTCATCACAATATATGAATTCAAATATGCAAATAAACCATCTTAATTAATTCCATCACATTATGAGGTTTATGAGATGAGAATGTATTTGTATAAGTGAAGCAACAATTAAAAGAATAAACAGTTTTAGTCTTAAATCTGAGGATGAGATTCCACCTAGTGTTATGAGTTAATATGCACTTCAACAATCTGCAATCTGCGTAACATTAATCTGCCATAGGACCACGAGTTGGCAGCAGCCCAGGGTAATGCACCAAACTACTCCGTAAATGTGTTTGCCTCACCTGTGACATCAAGAGGATGAAAATCACTGTCAGCAGCAGAAAAACGAACAATATTTTATTTCCCAACATAAATAATAATACATAAGTAATGTATTTGGGAAAGAACGACACATTTTGTAATTAATAAAATGTGTTTTTTCCAAAAGGTGACTTTCCTTCAAACAGGCAAGGTAGTATATGTTTATCTTCAGGGAACAGACTGCAATCGTGCTTCCTCCCTGTGCCACAGGCGTAATCTATTTTAAATGAACCTCTTATTGCCCGGCCAGCGCCCGAGTCTAATAAATTATACACAATATACTGCTCTGTAACGTGAGAGATAAGTATTGTTGGAGGTCACTTTGCTGCACCCAGAGAAAATTTAGGACATGTCCCTTTGAGTAAGTGATACAAAAACTTTCTGGCACCACTAAACCACTGTCCAATGACAAATGCAGCGTCTCCTGCTCATACATACACACACACACACACGTGCACACCCACTTTCTGTCACTCTCGCTGACAAACACGCTCACACTCTCACCCTCTCTCTAATTTCCCCTGTGTCTCTGCAGTGAGCTCACTGCAGTGCGACTCTCCTCTCTCCCCTCTCGACACCCTCCGTATAATAGAATATCGATCGCACGCCTTTGCCGCAGTGTGTAAGCGAGTGTGTGTGTCTGACTACGGCCCTCCAAGGTCATTGCCATGGCAACGTGAGCATGGGGGTGCTCTCGCTGGGCTGTCACAGACCACAGGTCACAGGGGTCACATGAAACTGGGGGACAAGAGGGGGACCGTAGGGGGGGGACGAGAGGGGGTTGGTGAGCGCTGCAGTGCTGTGTAATACAGGCAGAGGAGAGGAGCCAGGAGTATTTGAACTGTCCTACTCCACTGTGTATTCAGACCCGAGAAGAATAATGAAGAAATGTACAAACTAAGTGCAGAGGGCCACGGAGTTCAATGCAACTCCTGCTAAACACGAGTCGTCTGAGGTTTGGACAGAAGCTATACCAGGATTAATAAGATACACAAATAACGAGGAACAGGACACAATGAGGTACCTTTACATCAAGGGTTTATTACACTTCCAAAATGTAATTAAAATACAAAAACACTTTCATTGAAATGTAAACAAGTGAATGATTGATTTGAAAAAAAGAAAAATATTTCAGGTTTGAGGAATTGTTGATGTACATTTGAGGAGTGACCTTCAGATCTGAATGTTGTGAGCAGAGTTAGTACCAAATTAAACACCATTACTGACCTTTAAGATTCTGTCTCATTAACTTTTGTTAAGCAGCCGACACCACATTATATCATTTTTAAATCACTTGAATAAACATTTAGCTCGTTTGATACATGATCATCACAAGAGACGGATTTTAAAGCTTTAAATGGCACTTTGTCTTTGGAAAATTACATTTTTAGCAGAACTTTGACCATCGCATGTGAATTATCTTTACAGAAGAAAAAAAACAAAACTATTTCCCATGACATCTACAGCAAAGAGATAAATAAAGATATGTCTCTGCATATGCAACGTAACAAGGAGCTAAAGGCTGTGTGACAAAAACCAGAGGCCTCCCAGGTTTAAAAATATGCAGAGAAAGGCATAGAGTCTGCATGATATTGTGCTTAAATACCCGACCACAATTTAATTCTTAGTGCAGATTGACAGATGTGTATGAATGAGTTTGAAAAAAGCTTTACAGTCTGTAACAACTATTTTAGAGGCAAGAAAATACAGGGAATACAGGATACACAGATCTACGAGTAGTTTTCCTTCTCAGCTTCAACGATTTCAGGGTCAAAGTACAGACTGATCGTTGACCTGCTCCTCCTGAGAGTTCAGCCTGCTCCTCACACCGGCTCCATCAACAGCTCTTCCATGTCAGATGGCTCCAGCTCACGGAACGCAGCGTGAGAGCCAATCACAAACAGCGTCGCTCCTGAGAGGAGACGTGACAAATGGAGAAAGGGGAATGTGAAGGCGAAGAACAACGAGAAGGGAGGATTTTCCTTTTATACAGGGAGTATTACAGAGATTTTCACAGGATGCAACTGCAGAATCCATGTATTTGATAATTTATATCACACAAACACATTTGTTCCCAGACAAGCTTCGCAAACATATATATTCCTTCATGTTGGGAATGAATAACAAATGACAAACGATGCTGTTTGACTTACCCAGAATCCAAAAGACTGCGGCTCCTGCTCCAGCCAACCAGAACACAGGTAGGGACACAGCTCCAGCCAGACCCATCTGGTGAGGTACAGTCAGCACTTTGCCTGGTGGATGAGATTATTTCCAGATTAAACTCATGTCAAAGATTAGATGTGGTTATCTAATGTCTCATGCAGATTTGGTCAATTGACTGAAAACCTTGTTTTTTAAAGACTGGACTGATTTTATCAGCAGACACACACACGTACAGAGTGGCTGATATTAAGAGGCAGTTTAACTTACCGAGGACAACCAGTTTTGACTCCTGGGACTTGAGGTGGATTATGTAGAAGGCACCAACAAACACAGCCAAGGCAATCAGTAGCATGGGGGAGCTGATACTGAGGAGAGGAATCATAGACAGTCTGATCAGTCTTGTGTTCATTTCAGCAGTAGTTTTAGATCTTAAATTATTTTTTTGCTGATATTTCAGTCCTTTACTTAACACCCACTGCTAATGTAGACCTATAAAAACCCTGCAAAAATGTTCAAGAAAGCTCCTATGTGTTTGTGAAGCAGAGTCTGGGTGAGTAAGAAATAGGGCAGCAGCAGGTGAAAATGTTCCCACTGGCAAAACAAGACAAACTTGTTTTGGCCTCACATGCAGTAGAGGATGAGACCCAGGAAGATGAAGGTGTAGTTGCTGTTGAATGTTTCCACATTTTTCACCACTCTCTGACACAGCTCCCCGAAGTTGCGGGGTTTTGAAAACTTGCGTTGGTCCACGAAGCCGGCCCATGGTCGAATGGACACCCGGCGCTTGTCGATCCACTCTTTAGCCGAAGTGACTGAGAGGCCTTTAGGGAGCCAGAGCCTGTGAAGTGAGCCACAAATGAGAGGGAGGTCATAGGGAAGCATTTGGAATTTCAGAAACATACAGGGTCATGTTGCTTAATATCAAATATGTTATTAACTGGAAACTAGAAGCAGGGTTTCCCCCAGAAAACCTGCTAAGCCTGGTGGTAGGGCTGCTAGAGAAGCCTTCTCGCAGTCACCTCAGCTACGGCGCCCGTAGCTGAGGTGACTCTAAACATGTTGCACTTTGTTTAATATGCAGACCTAACTTTTTTATTTTGATAAGGGGTTAAATAGAAACTTTGATATCTTTTTGCATGTTGCACTGCTGACTTAACTTATAAGCCCTCTTTTTTATTTATTTTTATCACGTTGGAGTTGCTAGTTTTTGCACTTTAATATTTGAGCCTTTGTTTACATTTTGTTTTGTGCTGCATTATACGATGACATACAGTTTGTTGTTATCAAAATAAAATTAACTGAATTGAAATGGTCAATTTGATTTTTTTGGAGGAAAATTAATCGTTTAGATTAATCGACTAATCGATAAAATATTCGTCAGATTAATCGATAGAAAAATAGTCGTTAGTGGCAGCCCTACTTAATATTAAAAAAAATTCAAGTTTGCTGTGAACATAGCAGTCAGGCCTCTTATTTCAGAAACAATGAACCGTAACAGTTTGGTTACCAATAAAAGGTAAGCGTACTACTTCTTTGCTTTCAGCCAGCTACTCAAACAGACAAGCAACAAAATAACAAACAAACAAAATACACAGGCAAGTGTCGGCCTACTTTGAAATAAATTAAACACAGAACTTTGTAGGGCTATTTGAGTCCTCCCCATATTTGTGGAAAATGTATTAAATAAGAAGTACCCTATTTTTAAATATACAGCACTGGGGGAAACCCTGAGAAGTATCTGTAAATGCCTTTGCATGTAGTAACTGGGCATCTGTCGAAGACTGACTATTACAGCTTGTCTACGCTGTAGATAAATAAATACCAGTGGCAGCTCCTTCAGTACATTTCCATCAGGAATAAGGGGGAACATTTGAGCAACGTAGAATCAAAACCCTCTTGATAACAGCATTATTATCACTACTATATGACAAAATAACTAAGGAAATAAAAAATATGAGCCCTTACTTTGACATTATTCCAGTTCCACCTTTGCCAGTTGGATGAGCGTCTTCGGAACCGAACATATCTCCGGCGCTGAACAGATCTCCGGCCTTGCTGTCCATATCGACCTGACAGTTCTCCCCCTTTGGCGCTCCAGATGGCATCTGAAGTCTTACTGCCAAAAAGCAATAATAAGTGAATAAAACATCACACAAATGTACAAAATTATTTATGAGCACATTGGGAGGTTGGCATTTCTCCACAGGACTAGGTTAGTATGCTGCTGGTGCCAAAATATTATAACTCTGGATAGTTTTGGGAATAAACAAGTTTTGTACAAATCAGAATCAGAATCCTTTTTATTTGCCAAGTATATTTGCATATACAGGAAATTGCCTTGGCGTGGTTGGTGCACTGTACATAAAACAACAATATAAAACAACAATATAGAGCAACAATATATACAGTAAGAGAGTAATGGGCACATGCGGTGCTAAGGTGCAGAGATTGGTGATAGTGCCAATAATATATAAATTATGTGCAAGGGGAGGGCAATGTTCAGACGAAGATATGTAAGAAATTATGAATCATCATTTAATTCTGTCAAAACTCAGGTATCTCTCTCTCACACACACACAACCACACACACACTTTGATTGAGATAATAAAATCCATCAATCACAGCCTCTATTAAACATCAGATAAGCTTTAAAACAGTGACTAGCTTTGTAAATTACATTTCCTTTCAAATTGATTTTCTAATCATAGTCTGGTAAGATTTTAAAAAGCGATATGCGAACCTCCCTGTAGCTGCTTGTATCATGTGATGTTTAACAGTTGGGATATTTCACGATAGACTCACTCATCTATCAGTTACTTGGAAACAGTATGAACACTGCATTGTGAATGTTTGTTAAAATTAGCTGCTGTATAAAGTGTCAGGGGGGAAAAGGCTAATATAAAGATAATCAGTGTTACCCACACAACACTAGGAGACACAGTTAGCTTAGCTTTTAGCTGCAGGGCACTATTTGAGTCGTGGGCTGGGTCGCTGCCACATCACTGAACAAGCCGGATATTCAGGAAACTGTTGCCAACAAACGATCATTTGAAATCCAGGTGTTGATCAACTCTGGCAGCGTTTCAGAATCACTTCACTACGTCCTGTTATATATCAGAGAACCGAGTAGCTGAGTTGTTACAAAAGCAACTTTGCTGCTTGTTAGAAACATTGTTGTTAGCTTCACTGCTAACGCTGTGTCTCCTTCAGGCTGCGGCAGGTTTACATGGTTTTAAACCTGTGACCGAGACGAACAGGGAGCAGATGAAATGTGTCATCGAGGGTAAAACTGTTTATTTAAACACAAAGTACTCACAGGAGAAGTTTGATGGGATCGAGAGAAGCTCCTATTTCTCTTCTGCTGCTTCACGGATGTGATGTGGATGTTGTTTTACTTCCTGCTGTCTGGACGCGAAACACCGCCACCTACCGACTGCTCAGAGAACTACCGAGCTCCGCTGGGCTGCTCTGTCTGCTCCCAAAGCATCTTTGAGGTTAACAGTCACATACTCAGTTATAGATATTACCATTACTACATTTAAAATTCAGATAAAATTTGGATCTACTTCACTTTACTATAAGTCCAAGACCATTTACAGATATATACTTTCTACTGCAGTACATCTATTTAACTTCTTTAGTTACTTTGCAAACTGAAGATTCAATAAGAAAACATATGAAGAATTAAAAAAATATACTGCATATTTTTTCTGTTTTCACTTTTACAGGTCACTTTTAATTTTACGTTTTACATTTGTATTGTTACTGTTTCTCATTTCAAATTCTTTAAGGTTCAGAACCTGAAGGGCAAAACAAGCTTCATGCAACTCACATTTCTATTATATCAATATTATCATTGTTGTTGTTTATATTGTTAATCGTAATAATGATAATGATAAAGAGCTTTATTTGTAAAGCACTTTCAAATAAACAGTCACAAGGGGCTTTGCAAGTTAAAAAAGATATTGAAGGCAAATAACAGCAAACAATTCAAAGCAAATTGAAGTTCACAGCACATATTCCCAATCACTTTTTCGATGGTTATTCCACACAAGCTCTTGTCTAACAGTACTTTAATAATTCAGCAACAAGTTGTGCGTCCTAATACTGTTATATTATTGTATTGATTAATGATGAGAACAAAATGTTTTCAGCCACACGCTGGGACAATAGAGCAGAATTATCTGACCTGGGATCAGCTGTTTTTCTCTAGTGCTCCGGCCTCACTCAGGGGCGCGATGGGAAAATCTGACTCTGGGTCAGTGATGTCCAAACGTGCCCTGACGTCATCGTGCGGGCGGAGGGCTGTGATTGGGCGGTTTCCTCCTCGTGCTGGTGTTTGCCAGCGGTGGGAGTTTCCAGCCCAACGTCAACAAACACAGAAGATGAAACGCGTTTACATTTTACATTGTGACACTTTTACAGATGTTTCAGTTTCATCTCACTTTGCTTCAGCGTGGACGCAACTCAGGCCGTGTTTGTTTACCAGGCCTCGTCATGAGCTTACGTAAGCAAACAACGTTATTAGTAGCCAGCAGGACATTTCCTGTTAATGTCCTTAAAGACAGAATTCTGCTAATTCTGAACATTAGTTATTTATACATATTTTAACATCGTATTCCAAACTTGTCGTGGTACTAGTTGTTATTTTCACTTTGTGTATTTAGCTCGAAATGTGTGTTGTTTTTTGCTCCTGAGGCGTGTTGTTGTTGTTGTTGGTTTTTTTTTTTCCTCACAGGAACGTGACTGATTACGTAACGTGTCAAAGGGGTAATTTGCTCCACCAGCTGCTGCTGAGGAACCAGCTCCAGTCCCGGTGTCTCCCTCCCAGTTCGCTCCCAGTAGCTCCAGTTCCACAGAGGACCAGCACACCCAGCTGCCTCAGATCCGCTCGGGTGCGACACAGCATCGAACTCACGGTGACTCGAGGTAGGAGTGCTGAGCTTTGCACACACAGGCCACCACACACTGGGAGGAACACGTTAGCTCCATGCTACAGTTTGTTTGGCTCAGGGTAGTTTACTATGAACGAAGCTTTTGTTTTCGCCTCTCGTCCAAACATCTGCTTATTTAAGTCTTTGCAAAAAGTATGTGTGCTTCACACAATTTAGTACATGCATGGAAAACAGGGGAAACAAACAGACAACATGGCAGGAAGTGGAAGTCCGACCTATTTTACTTGTATATGAATGCAGTGTTTCATAGGAAAAAGCAAACTAGCCCACACTGCTGTGGAGTGCAGAGAAATACAACAATCATTTTCTCAGTATAATTTCTATTAAGAGCAACATGACAAAAGTTCACCAGTGTTGGAGAAACTGTGGAAAAGTTAAACAGTTGGACTTTTACACGTTTACTAATGTAATATTTGTGTGTTGTATCTTTTTATTTTCTATCCTGACCAGTCTTGGCACAGGTGGGAGGGTAGAGCGAGGCCACAGACAGACCTCCATCATGGCTGCAGTCCACCACCACCAGTACCCGTTCAGGGACTCAATGTACTGGGATGAAACAGAGTGTCTAAACTACTATGGGATGCTGTCTCTACATGAGGTTATTGAAATAGTCGGTTCTCATCTGACAGAGACGGACATAGAAGTGCTGTCATTCCTCCTGGATGAAGCCTATTCTACACCGCACCCTCTCAATCCAGCAGGCTGGACAGTTGAGCCCCGTGAGGACGAGCCAGACGACCCCAGAGTGTCCCCGAGTCCTGAGCTGCTGAAGGCCTGGGGGCGTGTGAAGCCTCAGGCCCCCCTTCACCCCTTGGAGGTCTCACATAAACCCAAGAGTGGCCTCGAGCTGTTGCTAGAGCTAGAGCGGCGAGGATACCTTAGCGATGGCAACTTGGAGCCACTACTGCAACTACTAAGAGTCCTCACCCGTCATGATCTGCTGCCCTTAGTGTCCCACAAGAAAAGGAGGACAGGTGAGGATGAATCTCAGAAGTGCTTCTTATCAGATTTTGAGATTATGTTGACTGCAACATCTGCTGCCTTCCACTACAATGACATGTTAGAGTGTGTAATTCATTGCATAATTCTTTCCTACTTCTATGCTCATGATACTTATCTATAGTTTTTGTTTTACAGTGTCTCCAGAGCGAACTAGACAGAGGTATGGAACAGAGAGCAGAGAGTCTATGTGCGTCTCTGGAATGCGTCACAGCTGTAGACAGACAGAAATACCTCTTCCTTATTTCACACAGCAGTTGAGAACTGGTAAGCGCACTTATTGTGTTGTATCTTTCTGTCCAGAAGTTTAGGCTGCAGTGTGAGTGCAAACATTTTTGTCATGGAGGGAGACTGTTCAAAACTACTGATTATCAGTCTTTACATTGGAAAATGTTTACCCTACACTTAATGCTAGTGCCGTTGGCGGTTAAAAAATATGATAGGCTCAGTTAGAGAACAAATGTAGTTTTTGGTGCCTATAGTTGTTGTGAACTTTTCAGCAAAGGATGTTTTGATCAGATATCAACAAAAAGTGGGTGGAAATGAACAAAGTAAAATGTCAGCACAAACACAAAGATCGCCTTTCCACGCTCATTGTCCTAATTCCACTAATTCCATTCCTGCTCTGTCAGATAATTACCCTCCTATGCCTGGGTTACCCAATCGCAGGAGGAGGAAGAAAAGGGGACATAGCTGGAGCCGTAAGCCAAGGAGAACAAGCAGACAGGGGCAACCGCTGCCTCCACCACCACCACCATTTAAAGCGTCCTGTGGTAAGAGCACTTCCTGAATTCTTAACTGGTCTTGTTAAGCTTTTCCTGTCTTGCCTTCAGCTCCATCACCCGCCCCCATTTTCTGTTACAAATAATTTCCCATTTTTTTATTAACTTCATAAGATTCAAAATCATATTCATCCATATGTTGATGCATCGCCTGCAGCATCAACATATTTCCTGTTATGTCTCCTACAATTCTGATGTTGTTTGTCTTCGGACTCTCAGCTTGAGTGAAGGCGTTGCCAGGATAAGTCTGAGTTTTCGATATTTTTTGAACAATCTGCCCAAAGAATCTTGACGCACAGAAACCTTGCACACTGAGTCCAGAGTCTTTAACTCCTTTGCGTAATGGAGCAAAGATTCTGTTGTGAAGAAAGAAACGTGTGAGGAACAGGGACAAAGTTTGACGTAAGTCTTACACACTTCAGAAGAAGTAAAACTGCTGAAAAGTGTTTCATCGTTAATTTTATCTCACCAAAACTAAACTAACGGGGATATAAATTACAAAAGTCTTTTACAAATTCCTTTACTTTCTCTGTGGAGTAAAACCCTGAGAAACCTGACACGTGTTCACAAATACGGCCTATGGCTGTTTTCGCTTTGTCTGACAACTACATGACAAAAACCCAGCAGTTGCTTATTTGTAAGCCTGTAAGCCACGTCTTATATATGATGGTTGAATAGAAAATACTTTATCTGACATGAGTCTGATGATACACAAACATTTCCAGTGTACTATTCTCCATTTTGAATATTGCATGATGGCAAATACTGTAGACAACATAGCTGAGTACAAATTAGTCCAGAGTCTTTAACTCCTTTGCGTAATGGAGCAAAGATTCTGTTGTGAAGAAAGAAACGTGTGAGGAACAGGGACAAAGTTTGACGTAAGTCTTACACACTTCAGAAGAAGTAAAACTGCTTAATATAATAGCATTGACCTTAAATAGCAGCTGGCAAAAGGCTAGCCACACCCACACTGTTGTTACCTGACAAATAGACAGTGGAGGGAGTTAACCGGGTGTGTCAGCTGGAGAGATTTCTTGTTATTAACAGTGTCAATATCAGTGACGCACTTAGCTTGAAAATCTTGACAGCATTAAAACCCAAATGTAAACACAGGACATGTCTATGATGTGGTGGTTTTGCTTGAGTATAAAATCTGTCGGTACTTCATAAGCCAGAACTGCAGTAGTTATTTGTTGAATTCACTGTCAACTTGTCATGTCAGCCTTTCCGGTCTGCCAACTCCACTTCTTCTTGTCTCATGGCACCAGGAAGTCAACAGATCCTGACTTTACATCTCAAACACTTACAAATTTAAAGGACTCTATTCGATTTACTGCTTCAGCAAAGAAAACCTTCATAACCATTGATTCAACAGTTTGATTCAGACATAAAATGTGAAATATAAATTTCCATATATGTACTTCCGTTTCATTTGACAGGCATTTTCTTTTTCACTGTCATGCTCTTTATGGTTTGATTTTCAATATCTCCTTAACTGTAAAATCAACAGCAGGGACATTTTGCCTGTTTCTCCATCTGGTCCCTCTTTGCTTTCTTTTCCCCCTCAATTCCCCTTCTCTCTAACCCATCAAGCTATGTTCTGCTGCCGCAGATCAGAGCGTAGACTGGTAGGTTGTCTCTAAGAAGCTGCTCTGCTTTAAAGTCAAACTTGATACAAAGTTGTCACAAGAGCCAACAACCGAATCTCGCACATCTTCCTGAAAAATACTTTAAGCATTTGTTCAAAACGATCTAACTGGAAAGCTGCACTTTGTGATCAATTACCAATGTCCTGTTCCACGTGTCAACCATTGCCTGCCCTAATCGGCCAATGGTAGTTTCTCGCAGCAAATAAAGCTTCAATTAAAATACCACTAACACCAGTTGCTCTTTGTGTGAAGTTTGCTCTAGTCATTCATATCAACGTTATCAATTTTTTTTTGATGTCCATCGTTGGCTTTTGGTCAGAAATACTTATTATAACAAAGACCTTTTGATTCTAAATTTATTTGTTTTTTTAAAAGGAAAAAAATCATCTAACAATGAAGACAGCCCCTCTTAGTTATTCAGGATGAGTGATGTACTTGTGACTCTACATGTTACTGTCTTGACTCCACCAGGTTGACTCAGGTTTGTGACTCAGATCCAGTAACCTAAGACACAATGGATCATGGAGACAGAGGAACAAAACAATCTGTCCCCCCCCCTCTGTCCATACATACCGCTGTGTGCACGATCAACTCAGTCATGCGCTCTCTCACAAGTCTGGGCCCATGCCTAAGGTAAAAGAGGCTTTCCCCTTGTTCCAACTGGGGTTGATGCTGCCACTTTGCTCTGTATTAGATGCTTGTGTATCATAATGTAGCAGCCCCCTGTCTCTTATGTTATAGTGTTGCACACTGATGTGGAGGAGAAAAGTGTTTCACAGAACTGACAGTCCTCAGCAGTAAGCCACAAATATTTCCAAGAAGTCTATGTAAAAAGTTTATGTAAAAAGCAAAAATTCACGAAAGCTAAAATCTCTCATCGTTCATTTTATCGCACCAAAACTAAACTAATGGGGATATAAATTACAAAAGTCTTTTACAAATTCCTTTACTTTCTATGTGGAGTAAAACCCTGAAAAACCTGACACGTGTTCACAAATATGGCCAATGGCTGTTTTCACTTTGTCTGACAACTACATGACAAAAATCCAGCAGTTGCTTATTTGTTAGCCTGTAAGCCTCGTCTTACATATGATGGTTAAATAGAAAATACTTTATCTGACATGAGTCTGATGACAAACAAACATTTCCAGTGTACTATTCTCCATTTTGAATATTGCATGATTTTAAAAGCTGTAGAGAATATAGCTGAGTACAAATTAGTGTACTCACTGTGATGTGGTCAGCTCACATTAGAGGCAGGAGTAAATAAGTCGACACCAGATGAAGTCAATTCAAGCTTTGACTGAGCCCAACGTTGCAACAGAAAAAGTCACGTTTAACTGCAGTTGATTGATTTTGTTTAGTTTTAAGTTATCTGAGACGTATTATACATTTTCAGTTTTTCTCTTTCCTCCATTGTGTTATATGGTTTGTAGACAGACGTCTGTGGTAAAGGGAGCTCCTTTCCCACACAGAAAATACCATCATCCTCTTCAGCAGTCTGGCTCCTTACCGATATTTGCATATTGCACTTCTCCCGGCTAGTCGGGTGCATCTAACAAAGCCAGGTAAAGCGAGAGTGGAGGCAAACATTTTCACATGGTGAAAGCAGTTAACCAAACACAACAGAGTGGGTCAAAAACAGAGCAGACTGGGATTTAACAATAGGAGGCCTTAAATAGACTGGAGCTAAAACTGGGTGTTAAAAACAACGGTGGAAAAGAGGAGCTGCAGCCCAAATCAAAATGATGAACCTGAAATGAGCAAACTATGTTATCATAAGGCAAAATATAAAATATGTTGGACATGTTTGTGAAAGTGTCAGTCATTACTGCATGCAGGAAACCTTTTGGGGCGTTTCTTCCTCTTCATGGGTTTTTCATAAAACTGGGTGTAAATATCTGCGTGCAGATTTAATCAACTCAAATCCTAATTGCTAATTAAAACTAAATTTAGATTTAAGCCATGTCTGGAGCCTCAAATAATAGTTGGGTCCTTTCTGAAGAACTAGCCCAGTATTTCATCTTAGAGAATCAAAAAGGGCTGCCAATAGACAGCTGCTTAAAAGAAAAACCTGTGTAACCTTTACTCAGGCAGTTCTGAGAAAAATAACCCCACAGTGCTTTGCTGAAGGAAGCTCCTGCTGTATCTTATCTCTGTGCCTGTGTGAGTCCTGAGTGTGTGTTTGTCAAGAGGGAGCAGAGATAGATGGGGCGGTTCAGTCCGATGCTGGCCCCCAACATTTTAACAGACTTCAAATACTTGTCAGGATTCATCTCTCGGATCATTTTCAGTGAAGTGTCTCAATCAGATTCTGACAACTTTACAAATGCCCATAAGGTGTTTTTAACTTCAGCTCAGTCGTAGTTTTGTGCGATATCAATGGGATGGTTTAATGCACATCAAAGATTAATGCTACTGTCAGGGCTAAAATAATGGATTGGTGATTGTAACGGGATTGATCAAGGTAAGAGTAGTCCCAAGCATCCCACTTAGACGCTGCTGTTATATTGTAGAGTTATAGCAAAGGGATTTCTGAGCTGATGAACTTGTCAGTATCAACTATTGCCCTGACTCAAGCCTCATTACAACTAAGAGAAGTGAGTGCTGCTGTTCCATGCCTGCTTGATGTTGAAATACAACCCAGTCGACAGATATCCAACCCACTTGTGCTTGTCTCTTTCTCTCTTTCTCTCCTTTCTGTGTTCGCAGTTCTAAACAGACCAACCTGTGTGTCAGGAAAACAGTATCCTTACACACGAGGCGAGGGAGAGAACGAACACTAAATGCTCAAGCTACGCAAAAATGGTACAGAGGGGGAATTTTGTCTATGGGGAAAAGAGAGTTCTGTCCGCCTGTCTCTCGATACTCCCCTAACACTCCACTCTCTCGGTCAGTCGTTCAGCAGAAAAGCGGATCGATAAAGAGTTGAAGCTCTCCGTTCCAAGTGACTCCTCGTAAATGGGTACTTAAACTTTTTTTTTTATTTTGGTGGGGTGAGATGGAGGAAGCCAAACGGGCTTGGTGTTTAAAGTGAGAAAATGAAAGCTGTGCTTCCTAATGTCCTGTCTAAGTGGATCGCTCTGTGTCTGATGAAGCGTGAAGTGCTCTGTAACCCTAACAAAATGACTATCACTGTGTTCCTGTGGTTTTGAATGGTCTTCTTCTCACTACCACTTTCTCTACCTCCATCCTGCTCAATATGAAATGGGAAGGCAGACATGGGCACCATCCATAAAAGCATTAATTGCATGAAGGCCAGGTGTTTATCATAGCCACAGCCCTCACACAGTGTTATGATTCAAAAGGTCGAAATGTTAACTGCCCTTACCTTCATATTTCATCGCGTCCATACTGAATTTAGTGTAAAGGGTGTAAAAGTATGGTGATTGCCAATATTCTGTATCTAGATAAATACTGGATTTGACATTCTGAACAAACACATCCTGTCACTTATTTAACAATATCCCTGCAGGGACCATATATAGTAAAGAAATGTTTTGAATCCTCTCTCCTTATACATTTTAATTTTAGTCTTTTACAACATTGAATCCCTGTGCGATGATTGATTGATGCAGAAAAACCTTTAATTACTTGTTCCAGGTGACAACAAACCTGCTCAAAGTTTAGGTCGTCGTGTTGAGCACTAACATGCGAGCCCCAGTTCTTTTGCAGACTGCAGCAGGTTTTCCTCAAGGATTTCACTGTATTTTGCTGCATTCAATTTAGCCTCTACCTTCTCAAGCAATGGAAGTGCCCGCTGTAGAGATGTATCCACCGCTGCACTTCATAATGGGAATAGTGTGTTTCCAGGGGTGAGCTCTGATTTGATTATTCCAACCATAGGTCATGTTCATACCTGGCATTGATATGCCTTTTAGAAGTAAATCAGTCCACACCTGACATTAGCTGCCAAATGCGTTGTAATGGACCACTTGTGATCAGAAATCACTTTCCTGCTCCTCCCTGCTGGAAATTAATACATCCATTTCTATTTGCAAGGATCAAGTTCATTGATATTTATTATCAGCAGCAGGCTGCAATGCACTTCCTGTGCCTAGTCTGCTGGATATTAAAAGAAGAGGAAATTCCTTGGTGTGTTCCCAGCAAAAAAATTGGCCAAGATATCTGATTCTTTCGTAATATCTCTGGGCTATTTTAAATTTTCAGATGTCCTGGCCAGCTCATACGATTTGTGAACCAGTTGAGTGCTTACTTCCGCTCATGCAGATGACGTCAGCTGAGAAGCTTGTGTCTCAGTGTGGCCCCAGGACACATTCACGTCTCGTCTAAAAGAATGTGACCATATGCGTCCCAGACGACTTCTGACCAATCTGATGTCATGGCCTCAAAGCGTCCTTAGTGCATTCACACCTGTACTTAGAGCTGTCCGCTTGTGATTGGATCAGCTAAGAAGGATGTAAGTGCCAGTTATGAACAGGGCCACTGAGGACAAAGTTCTCAATTTCAATTTTTTTATGCCATAAAACTTCTTTCTACTTCAATTCAAAGAACATTTATTACCAATAACATATACTTTTTTTATGCATGATTCTCTGTGTGTCGGCAGTCCACTCTAGATCAATGTTGTAAAACAATGAAACATGAAAAAAGGGGGATGAATAATTGGTGTAGGTTCTTAAATTCCTAAAGACAATCAGGATCTGTGTTATGACGAGACAACCAAATGTATAAAATCTCTGTTATTGTCAATGGCCTGAGCTTAAGAAACATTATTTCAGTCAAAGGTCATATATTTTAAGCATTGTAATAGAAATATGAATATAATTTATTTTTATTAAATCACTACAGTGTCTTATACAGGTCTCTAAAATGTCATTCTTTCACGGTGAAGAACAATAGTTTGCCTTGTAGTAGAACCTGATGTGTAAATTGAACGATCTCCTGCAAGTGGGTTTTCAAATGAATGTTGTTTCCAATCCTGCATATTATTTTACATTTGTCAAACCTTATTGATTAAGCGTCCCTTTTGATCCAGTCCTCTGTTTTCATAGTAATCTAAACACAACCTTGTGAAGCACAAATGCAAATAATGGTGTTTGGTTATCGCTCGCCGACAAATGTTAAGAGATGCAAAATCAATGCCTTAATTCAACATTTGCATTTCTAATGTTGGCATTTCCCAAACTCAAACCCTCTTGTGTCCCATGCCATTTCCCAAAGCCCCAGACGAAATCTGAATGAAGAATAGGAAGACTCGACTCACAAGTTGATGTACAGCTAATGTGTCAGATTGAGAAGTGTTTATATTACGTCCTTGGTAATAAGCTCTTTTAGTACCATGAGTAAATCTCCGGTCATTGTCTGCCCATCAGATCCATGTATGAGCTTTACACGCATGCCTCTGGGTCTGATTGAAAACATATTCTGTAATGTTCTGTTTCTGTTTATTTTAACATTTATAGGCGTTTTTACTAATTTACTGACACACATTTAATGTTTCCATACTAAGATTTCACCCAAGCCCCTTTTCAAACGGTTGAGGGAGAGCAGCAGAGAGTTTTGACTCTGGGTTTTTTCACAACTGGGAGATGCAACTATGCCTTTAAAACTGCTCGGAATAAGGTTCCTGCACAGCTTTGCAATGAAACCTTGATGAGAATGTTCCTGGAGAAATGGATGTCATTGGTAGTAAAGACTGTTGACCTCCACTGAAGGGGTTCCAGCGAGAGAGATGGATTTTTGTTGCAGCAAAAGTCGTCAGCAGCTGGTTTCCACTCGAAGTTCTGGAATAATGACATGGGGGACGCTCTCAGCAGTGCTCTTGCTCAGCACAGTATGTATCCTCTGATCTTTCTCGCTGTGCTGTTGCATGAACACCAATCCTGTTAATGCGGAACTGCGGGAGTTATCAGTTGTCAGCATTAAACACGTTGATCAGAATGAATCTGCAGTGTTTTAACAAGAAGCTTTGCCAGGGCTTGACTCTGCGAAGTTTGCTTTTCCTAAAGTTCCACCTGACATTTGCCAAAGGTTTCAAGTTGATTTGAATTGATTCATCATATGAACTCTACCACCATGATTTATGCAAAACCCAGACTGTAAAAATGTAGCCCCATCGGTTTCCTCTGATCGCTGCCAGCTCTCTAGTTTACAGCTAACTTTACTACTTAAATTGCCTCAGAAGAATAATAACTACTGGTTCAGTTGCAAAGTGTGGACACAGAGTAATACGGGATCCTCTCTTTTGACGAGCCTTTATCAAAAGAAACCCTCAAATGTTCCGCTGCACAATTTCCAGTCCCGGCTTAATCAGCCTATTGGGTTACAGTTTCCTTTTTGGAACTCCATGCTCTCAAACTTCTAGTTCAACCTCTGCTGAATGTAATGCTAATGTTGATAATGTGAACTAACTCTCCTCTTATGATTTTGTCTTGTTCCTCTTTCTCCACCCTTTGTTTTGGCTTCCTGACCCCTCCCCTTCGGTTTCTGTGGGCCTATCCAATTTGACTTCCACCACCCACTTCTTTTCACTTTTTCAATGACCTTTTCCTCATCTTCCTCTCTTCCCCCTTTGCCCACTCTATGTCTCCTTTTCCCTCATTATTCACAATCTCCCCTCTACCTTTCCTACCGTTTTTTCACCCCTCACCCCTTTTTCCACCGCTATTTGCTCCTCCCTCCTCCTTTATCAGATGTCCGCCTGCGTGTCCGGGCCGAGTATCTGGAGCACGAGTCTGCACTCCGTGGCAACGTCTCCTCGGACAAGCGGCAGCCGCTAGAGCGGCAGTTCGAGTTGTTCAGCCAAGCCAGTTCGCTGCTGCGTGCCAGAGACCTGGGTTCCATCGTCTGCGACATCAAGTTCACAGAGCTGGACAATCTGGAGGCCTTCTGGGGGGACTACCTGAGTGGAGCTCTGCTGGAGGCCCTGAAGGGAGTCTTCATCACAGACTCACTGAGGATGGCAGCAGGCACAGAGGGTGTGCGCCTGCTGATCAGTGTGGACCAGGATGACTATGAGGAAGGTCGCAAGCTGCTGAGACCGAAGAGAGAGCAGCCTCCATGTACCAGGGGGCCCTCAGAGTCTCTGTGGTCTGTGTAGGATGATACTACTTCTTGAAGTGCATCACATTAGATTTAAAGAATTGAATTGTACGTAATGCTGTATACAGTTTACTTACAGGCAAGCATTTACAGAGCCTCCTTTTGTACGTGCGATCCATCTAGTAACCACTAGATGGCAGCATGTACCATTAGTTTGTGTTCATCTCAGGCCCTGCATTTCCAAAATGGTCAGTTTGGACTGAAATCCTTTCTGTTATTTGTGACAGGAGAGTGAATCATAATGGATCAATGTGCTTTTCCTTTGGATTCACGCACAGGTGCTACTTTGTAGGACCAGGAAGACTCAGGATTTATCAAAAGTTTTCCTCTTTGTCTCAGAAGTGGTAAGCCCCACCTCACATAATAAATGTCAAGACTCCAGGGCTGCTACGAAATATAGAAAATATTAAATTATGCTAATGGTCAAGGTTGAGACCACACGCATACACAAGCCGTCTTAATGGGCCACAATAATACAAACCATTGTGTTTCCTTTTGTTAATTTTGTCCTAATGAATGCTTGGCCAGTCGGGGGTCCAATTTTCAAAATGGCTGGAGAAAATGTTGAAAATGTATACCTAAAAAAATTATAATTTGGTACCTAACTAAAAAAAACAAAATGTAACCCACACTAATCCAATCAAAACTAATTCAAAAAAACGAAGTAGCCTCCCAGGAAAAGTTTCTGATCTTCGATAAAATGTGTGAGATTTTGAGTCCAAATGGAAAAGTGGGCTGCTCTCAGTATAAATTGACCTTTGGTCTAACTTCAGTGAGCCTAGTCGCACATAAACACCTTGATAACAAACACGAGGATTCTCAGCGCTGTGTACCACGATAACCCAACTTGTGATTGCCGTGGTCAGTGGATACGGCAGTTGCCAGTAGATGACAGCAGTGATTAGGGCTAGGTCTCAGCAGACCATGGAGGGATTCATCAGCACAAGCTTGTCAACAGCAACTCGGATAATGCAACGGTGGCTTGTGTCCAGGCTTCCAGCGAGGCCCCAGCAAGTGCTTCTCTCAGCAAGTAAAGCACAGGACAGTGCGTCGGTCAATAGAAGTGATGTTGGGGAGATCAAAATCAAAAGTGCACATCCCAGCTCCACTCAGCCCTGCTATGTTGGCCCAGTAGAGTGGCTCACGGACAGCTGTCTATTCAGCCTGCTGGAACTAATGCCTGGACTTCACTCATAGAAGACGATCAATAAGGCCCCTCACTCTTAAGTCCCTTCATACAGGCACGACTTAAGCAGACAGACTTGCTACTGTCTGAAGTGGAAAGTCCTCCTGGAACAGCCAGAGGGAGGGACAGTAGGACAATGGAAATATTTCCATGTTTACTTTTGTGTACAAAGGTCTTTTTGGTACATCAGTTTGTAATGTTTGTTTGTATTATTAATATGGGGGGGGGGGGTATTTAAATACTGGAAAAAAAATATTTGTTATATGCTTTTGGTATTAATGTTTTTTTTTGTGGAAATCTTTGTATGTTAGAAATTATTTCTGGTCATAAAAATAAAGACTTGATGGCCTACAGCTACTGTCGGTATTGACTTTTTTTTTTACAACAACATATAGGTTGAACATGGTAGAAACACTTCTGGTAGTGTGACTGGTTGTTCATCTTTATTTGTCAGCCTGGCCATAAGCAGGGAGTGCCCCGCCTCTCACCCAATATCAGCCGGGATTGGCTTCAGCCCCCCAGCAGCCCTTTGAAGAATAACCAGTAGAGATAATGGCTAGATGGATCCAAAGCTTCATTATATTGCAGCACAGAATGTGTAGAACTGTATTCCCCCCTTTTTTGCTAACTAGATGCACTTGTCATATTCTGAAATCCCTGAGCCTCACTGTCTGTGTCTTTGTTATTTTGAACAGTTTTCTAAATTGATATTTCTGCCGGCCCTGCAGCCTCTGTAAGTGTATTAGCAGGAACGTGCCCTCTCTCTGCCCCCAAACCATTTGAAGAGTTCCATCGAATGCAGGTCACCCTGGATCAGATCCTTAATTATTTCTCTTTGCTCTAAGCTGTCGGCAAGATGACGGTGTAATGAGTGCTTCAAACATCTTATTAAACTACCTGCCCTTGTGCTATTTTTTCTCCTTCCTTGTGCCGTTCACTTGCTTGAAGGTCTAATTGCAGGAATGTAATGACACGGCACTGCTGGTTTCATGATGTAAAACCAACACCAGCAAATTCACCATTTATTCAGTTGGAAAATGTTAAAAACATTAGCACAGTATATTAATCCTATTATTTGTTTTTAAATCTTGCATGAACAGACAATTAGTTATATTTATGACACAAATTGCCAATCAACTAAATAACCCCCATATTTCTGGTCCTTCGATCTGATGATACATCCATTACACACCAAAATGTATTATTGTTGTAATTCATTAAAGACATTTTTGCAGCAGCCCTCTAGCTCTAAATTTAATGTTAAAATGCTTCCACTTTCAAATGCTTTCATATCCTTTTTTCTATATATGACACATGATACATTTAGATTGTGAGCTTCTCTTAAAAAATGTGTTTCCTCTGCATGGATTCTCCTTAATTTGGTGAGTGTTACATAGAGGCTTTTACTTCCTTACTTGTGCCAACTTGTTTAGAGGATTATGAATGAATACTTAGATGATTTAATCAGCCTGTGTCTAATTGATTTCACTGTTGCATTAAGAAATGTTGATGTGTTATGCACTAGTGCTACGTCCTTATGGTAGTAAGTGAGGTCTTTGACTGATCAGTTCTGCCTCCTTGGACATAATTAAGTCCTCTGATGTAGACCATCACAGTTCTGGAGCACATGAATAAATAATGCAAATGTCGGCTAAAGGGCAGGTTGAAAAGCCGCCTCATTTTCACTTTTGATACCAAGTAATTACTCTGCAATGGCACTGTGATGGGTTTTAGGCAAATATGTTTCAAGGTTAGGTCATTCAGTTGTAGTGATACATAATTTGGAAATGTTATATAAGTACTCTCATCCTTTACATGCCTTGATCACCTTTAATTTGTATTTAGCCGATACACTTCCTTCCTTGACACTGCCTTGTTTGCCTCCTGTGTTCAGGAGGTCAGAAACAATGACTGAGTTCTAAATTACATTTTAGAATGTCACTAAGATATGATAGACACTCAAAACCACATGGAACTGAACTGGATATTTCTTATTCATAAGTTCATTTTAAAGTATTGTTGTTATTTGCATTTATTTTATTTAATTCACACACACATTCACCAATGCTGTGCAACACAACTAAGTTAATTTTAATATTGATTCGCATTTCATGGCCCATTCTTGTTGGTAGAGTTCTGCTGCCACAACGGTCACATTTTTAATATTTAGCACTGGGTTGTTTCTTTTCACATGCTGGGTTATAAACACCATCATTATTCGCCAAGTTAGAAATGTACTGACCACAACTGCCCTTTAAAAATGCTGGCAAGTGTCTGTACAAAGTTTTATCATTGACTTGGGAGCTGGGGACTAGTGGAAAACGTGATAGGGCCGATTCTACCCTATTCAGAGTATGTCTTGTTTGATGGCTGGTTAAACTGCCCCAGGTCAGCCTTGGGGAAAACTGAGATTTTTGAAAGCCCAGTTCTCACCACACCCAGCCTTGAAGCAAGACCAGTGATGTGATGCCCATTGGGAGAACTGGCCATTCTTTCAGAGAAGTCTGCTAAACTATAGAGGTCCAACTCAAAAAGATGCAGCCTTGTTCCTCCTCTGTGCAATTGCTCCCTCTAGGATGGCATCACCACGGGAGATTTGTTTGTCAAAAAGATCTCGGCGCAGATCTGGATCTCTAAGGGAAATTTTGTTCATAAATATCGAAGGACAAGACTCAGGCAGAGTGAAGATAGTGAGTCCGGCCCTTCTTTTCCGTCAGGCAGCCATCTACGAGAAAGTCAGGGTTTATGATGTCACAAACCTAAGGAACCAATCCTGTCAACCTTTGGGCGGGGCTCAGTAGCAGGAAAAGGCTACTCAAGTGTAAGTGAGCTGTGGGGGTGGAGAGACAGAGAGCACCATTCAGCAAAAATAAAGACCGCAATAAGGAAGGAAGGCTTGGAGTTACTTTTAAGCTATTTTAAGGCGAGGGGAAATTTTTTCATGACAGACTTTTGAATATGTTATTTTTCAGGAACTTAAAAAAAGAGCTTTAAGGAAGGACGTCAATAAAATAAGAAGGATTGTGTCATATTTACCCAGCATCCAAAAAGCTTTGGCCACTGAGAAAAAAACATGACCGAGCTTCAGAGTTACTGGTACACAAGACATGCTAGCTGATAACACACATTTCTAGTCTTCGCTAAGCTAAGGTACTGTAAGTTAACTGGCTGCTTGTGTTAACATCACGATTTGCAGACACAGGATATAACTTTAGACGTACTATATGTCTGTTTTCTCTGAGCCAGGATGTGGTTTCTTGAGCAGAAGTTGTGCTTTGAGTCCGAGGACAGGATTTGAGTCTCCAAGTCGTAGCAGACCCCAGGAAGCTCCCGTCTCCCAAAGCTGAACCGCATCACCACAGCCACAATCCCCTCTCCTCCGCAGCCTCAACACAGCGACAGCTTTCAGCCAATAGGCTCCGTCGGTGCCGCACTGATCTACATCCAAGTCAAGGATCCACAGACGGGGTCAGAGATCACGTTGCCATGGTGATGGAGCTAGGCCAGGACCAAGGGGAAGCCAAAGAAAAAGGAAAACAAATGGTGAAGTTGATATTGAATTTGTCTTTTAATGAATCAATCGGTTTCCACACGTGTTTTCACTTTCTATTACCTTCAACGGGGGAATTAACCTGGAGTAGAAATATATCACACGAGCCTTATTTTTAAACACAATTGCACACTGTGAACATGTGGCACGGTAAACGTACGGTTTATTGCCTCAAACACTTCATAGAGACATCAGAGGCGGGTCTGGGCTCCATGGTGCAAATCGTATTGTGGTGGAAAAGCTAATGCAATGCCGGGCTGTGTGGAAGGACGCCGGTCATCATCCTCCCGAAGACTATTCCACTGTCCGCAGGTGTTCTTCACACCTCCTTGATTGGATGGAGACTCGAGTCATCTTGCGGTAGCTCTGGCTTAAATCAGTCTGCTATCAAAACGTGTCATCTAAAGCTGATAGACAGTATAGCCCTCTGCCGGTCCACTGGGGCTGCCGTTATTGTATGTATACCCTGCAGCATATGGTACAGCCCTCTGATGGGGGGCAGGGGGGGGGGGGGTGGATTCTACGACTTTTATTGAGGAGAGAAAATTAGATTAGATGATCTTCTCCAAAGCCGTCTTGGCTCCTTGGCCATCCTTGGTTTATCTGTGCACGGTGTGGGGTCGTAAAGCGAGTCGCCAGCCACGGCAAGTCCCAGACACGATTTTCAAAATTACAGCATATGAGCACATTTCTTTAAATGCCACACATTGGAGAAGGACTCTGTCTATGCAGTTGCTTTATTTAAAATTAAGCAATTTTTCTAGGACAATGGAAAATGAACCGTCCCAAAAAATGTTGACGTTTCCTGTTCAAGAAAATTTGCTTGATTGAGTGCAGTCCCTCTTAAATCACAACATGCAGATCAACTCGGGGTCAAGTCCAAAATTGAATAATCATAATTGTAGTCCTTAAAATTTCTTAACTATGTTAAAAGTATCATGTACTAGGTGTTCCGTTAAATTATGCCTCAATTACGCAGACATTAATTTAATGCACTTCTTTCAAGATATTGTTGCGGCCTGCATTTTTTTTAATATCTATATGTCGTAGTTTTTTCTCAATAATACCTATATTTGTAGGCTGTAAAAAACTACAAGACCAGCATGCTGATAGCTGATAGCTAATCCATGTCAGATTTCATTCTCTCGGCTTGGCTGTGGGAAGGAGACCCTCTCTGTCTGTGGTTCGTGAGATAACGTCGCCTTTGTGCTAAGCTACTTTACCGTATATTCAATTATGAGCAAGTCTGAGTAATTCTGGGACTTAGATATTTCTTCATATCTGTTGTACCTGACAAAGGTGTTAAATTTCATTTATCATGGGCTTAAAAGGACTTAATGATTGTACTTGAAAGAGTCCCTGTGTCAGCTCCTCTGTGATCACAATGGACTGCAGGTTTCTTGGCTGACGCCGAGTAGAGAGCACTGTGTTTCCTGTGGCCTGCAGGTGGCAGCACGTCGATGAATTTAAAGGAGGCCTCATATTCAAAACAGCACACAGGGCTGCTGCTGAATATTCACTGAGTCATGTCAGCATCACCTGTTATGTCACAAGTTACCGCACACACACACAGAGAGACACACACACTGGGCTGAAATGTAAACCTGAGGAACTTGAGGGTTTGTTCCTGTACTTAATGGCTTTGTTATGCAGACGACTCACGCTGGGCCCTTTAAACATCCTGCACCTGCAAAGTAAAACAGCACCACACACATCTCTGGTATCTGTGAGGGACACACAACGGGTTTTTGTGCAGTGATTTTTAACCCTGGAAATGCTTGTGTTGCTAATTACCCTCCCATGTGTAACGAGCCTCTCCTCGCACGCTTTTTCAAATGACTGTTCCTCCCTCCTTCCCTCTCTCATGCACGCGCTTCTTTCTCCTCCTCAGCAGCAGCAGCACCAGCACCACAGCCTCCGGGTCACCATGGAAACCACTGAGAGACACACGTCGAGGGTGAGGGATGGAGCGAGGAAGAGGGACAAGGAGGGACATGGAGAGAGAGAGAGAGAGATGGAGAGAGAGAGAGAGAGTGAGATGGAGAAAGAGAGAGAGAGAGAGAGAGAGAGATGGGGGACATGAAAGGTTAGGGTGTAACCATATGCCCCCAAACACCCCCCATCCCACCTCTAAACCCCCTTTCTCCAGTTTAATGCTGAGCTCCGGACCCACATCCCCCCCCCCCCCCAAACACAGACACACACAAGCACTGCCCCCCCTAACAACCCCCCCTTACATGCACCTCTGCCTCCCCCCCGTACCCTCTCCCCCCATCTTTTCGCTCTCCATCCCTCTCTTGTCCAGACAGGCTGCTCGCATGGCGGGGATGGAGACGTTCACCGATGGAAGCACTGGTAAATTCTCACATGCACAAAACAGACAAAAAGACACAAAAAAAAGGACAACAGGAAGACGATCTTAGGGGAGCGGGTTGGGGTGTGTGTGTGTGTGTGTGTGTGTGTGTGTGTGTGTGTGTGTGTGTGTGTGTGATATGCATCCTGCAGACTGAACTCCTTTTCCTCCATGTGTCTTTTCACCTCTCCTCTCCGCTCAGCTGTAACACACACTCCCCATCTCTCCCCTCTGTTTTTTCCACAATCTCTCTGTGTGTTTCTGTGTCAATTCAGAAAAAAACAGGGGTTGTGTAGTGCACTCGCAGGGGGGGGAGCAGGACTTTCCTCCCGGCAGCGTCCTGGGGAAAGAGGCTGCAGAGAGGGGAGAGAGCTGGAGAAATATCGGTCCTAATGATTTTGTGTGTGTGCGTGTGTGTGTGTGTTAGTGTGTGTGTGTGTGTGTGTGTGTACGGGGCTGGGCTTTTTTTTTTTTTTATTGATTAGAGAGAAATTAATTCACTGGGGCAACCCTCGTGTTCTCCCTCTCACTCCCTCTCTCTCTTTTACCCCTCTTTCCTCGTCCTCCCTTGCTCCTTTGCTCCGCGGACGAATCGCGCTGTGTCTCCTCCGCCTGCTCTGCATGTCGTATCATCGCGGGAATATTTGATTTGCAATGTGCTGCGCTGTGTGAACATGCATGTTCTCTCTCTCTCTCTCCTCTCCCCCTGACGCTTCCTCTCCTCACCTGCATGTCGTGCACATTGCTTTGCATCACATCAACCTGTGCTTGTTGTGGTGGTCTCTGGATGCAGATGCGGGGGGCTCCGCTTGTTCGCAGCTGACATTTGAATTCATGCACATCTGTCCGCTTGGAGCTGTGACTCCTGCAGGGAGGAGAGTGATGCTGAAGCGAGAGACAACGCTTTACACTGTTTAGACTCGATTGTGCTGCTGACTCCCGATCAGGCTCCATCCTCTTTGTTGTTAGATGCCTTATTGTGAGAGGCCGTGCTGGCTGATTTAAGCGCTTTTACGCACAGGTGGGTGCATGTTCACGTCCATGCTGGTGTGTTCACGTACGCAGCCCGTGTCTTAATTAGTGATCGCTTGTTTCCTGTGTGTGGTTTACGGCCAAAGTCCACCAGCGATCAGAGGCTTTTAATCAATGTTGTCGTCGCTCGCTCGTCGGCATCCAGATGCCCGCAGATAGCACAATAACACCTCAGCTCGGCGAGGGCTGATCGGCCGCAGAAGGGAAATCGATGGACAGACTGAGTTAATTATAGGAAAATCAATTAAAAGGAGGGGGATCCATGGGCTTTATAAGGCCGAGCAGCGAGCTGGCAGCGGCAGAGGAGAGGAGGAGAGCGGCCGGTGGAGCTGGACGTCTCCCGGCCGAGGCTCGGCTCTCCTCCTCCGCTGCGCTGCTCGGTCCCCGGTCCCAGACCTGCTCCTGTTCGCCTGAAACACTCTGACTAAACGTGATCATATCGCAACCATTATCATCTTCTGTGACTTAATATCTGCGGTTGCATTTGCTCTCAGATTGCGCACAATCCTGCACTGACACACACAGACACACACACACCTACATACACCTCTGTGGATGTATTTGATACCATAAATGATCTTTGCTATGGTTTGGTTCAAACGTGACTTCCACTTCCGTGTCCACCTCTGCTTGACCTTTGCTCACAGTTAAAATCATTAAGCCGATGCACAAGGTCACGTTTACACTCATCAGTGCCTCATCTGACATTAACAAGTGGAGTCTCACTCATCAACACTGAATATTCATGGAGGACATACTGGCTTAATTATCTGTTTCTGATATCACATGTGTGGTTGTGTCAGGGTAACATCTTTGAATTTGGGTCTAAATACTAAACCGTTATACTGAAGCTTTTGGTGACAGGGTGGCTGTAGCACCGAGGGAGCTCGTCTAAGTTTGCAGAATAATTAGAAACTAGATGTGCACTGGTCTTCTGGGTATGTTGGTTCATTCAGGATTGCACTCGTGAATAAGAATCACACACAACCTGTGGACACTTTGAAAGTCATCATATCAAATATCAGTCCAACACGTGAAGTGTGAAGCACAGTGCACATGTGACTGAAGCCCCCTGAGACCCGGACACGTTGTGGTCAGCAGACAGTCGAGACTGCAGCTCCGAAAGAGACGATTTGAGTTTTTCTTAATATTCCCCTCATGGATTTGTAAAACTGAGTTTAGCAGGTGGCTTTATCTACAGGAGTTATATTAGGAAAATCATATATCGTTAAAAGTTGGTGCTCGTGTTGCATATTCAAAAGTGCTGCACCGAAAAACACGAAGTTATTTTACACTCTATTCAGACGTGTAAGCCCCACGTTTACCTTCTCAATGAGAAAAGGGTTATTAGTAATAATAGGTGCATATTTTTGTTTTACCCGTCAAAACGTTTTACTGATGTGAAAAATGTTTCTGTTCTTCATTCTTTGCGGCTCGTCACTTTGCAGTAGACAGTGATGTTTTAAGTGAATGTCTCGCCTTATATTTCATCTTATAACAATCAGTGTAATTTTATATCAATATGCTAAAGTGTGTTTGTGTGTCTGTGTGTGTGTGTGTGTGTGTCAATGTGTTTGTTTGCAAGTGTGTGTGTGTTTACACGCTTTAATACTTCCAAACGACGTCCGTAATTTGATAGTACAATTTTATTAAATGTGTTATTTAAGAATTGGCTTCAAGTTTATTCCTTTAAATTATCTTAAATTCAAACCGTAGTGAATCTGAATCTTTCTGTGATGTGATTTGATCCATTCACACTGCTGCTTTGTATCTGAAGTCTAAATCTCCAAATCGTCGTTATTGGAAACATCCATCGCTGGAGAATCAAAGTTATCGATCAGTGTGAACATGTTTTACCTCATGTCGCAGTTTAACAGCCTGTTGGTGTTAATGTTCAGACAATATGTAAATGTAAACACATTCTATTTTCTATTTTTGCATATATGTATTTTAATATTCCGAGTTTATTTCACGATGGTTTTCATCGTTGCTGCCTCATCTGCAAATTTCGTTGCTCCAAGTTCTGGATGTCGTGTATGCATATTATTTAAATTATTTAAAAAAAACAATAGGCCTACACTTACTATTCTATTTGTTCAATTGTCATACATTTAAATTAAGGATATTACCCTGTTGCTTGCAGTTCGGGGGATGTACGATTTAAATTTCCAACTCACTCAGAATCATTTTGCAGAAAAGTTCAAGAATATTTCGAAACAATTGTCCCCATTGTTTAATCTGAATCTTAAAGTCCATTTCTTTTTTGTGGTATGATAATATATTTGTATAAGAAAATTTCAAGCGTCTCTCTGGATGAATAAACGATTGAATTATCATGCAAATATAAATCATAACTGGAAAGTGTTGCCTTTATTGTCTTAAGAGAAAACCGAAGGTCCGTCAGACGTGTGCACATCAGAACATATTAGTCATTAGTCTTTAAAATAAGACCCGGACTATTTGAGAATTATTTAACCTATATGTGCTGAAAACGGTTCTTTTTCTTTTTCCGGTGAAAATGTGAGAAGCACAGAGTAAAAAGTGAAAATGGAGTCGCTTATAAATTAATCTTCAGGACGAGAATTCCCTTTGCGATACTGCCAGTTTAATAAAGTTCAAATAATAATCAGGTGTACAAATCAAATACCGAAAGTAATGACACCTGCACATTTAGGAAACTCCTGCATTAACCTGTTCGATATCTTTATCAAACCATATTTTCACAATTCTGCACGAGGTTGTTGTTTTTTTAAAAGCTGCGTGTTTCGGGCAAATTATTATCAGTATTAACATTTTGACAGATGATCCAAATAGGATTGAGGCGACTGATCCGGGTCTGCAGCTGATCAGGAGCCGGCGTGTTGGTGCAGAAGAGGCACCGTGACCCCCTGTCCCGCACCTTATCAACTTGAAACAGACCGCGCCACCGATACATTCAATTTTATGGTTTATGTTAAAGTCTGAAAGCTCATTCCATAAACCGTTTACTGGCTCAGTTCTGCTGTAAAATCAAGCTTTGATGTGTGTGATTTCTTTTTCTGTATATATATATTTAATTTTTTTGGTGGGGGGGATCTGACCACTTCCAGTCGGTTTCAAGCACCACAGGCCATCCAAAATTAATCCATTTTCTGTTCTGCACACGACTCCCCTCCCAAATGATGGCTGCTCTCTGCGGCCCGGTGCACAATTTGGTAATGATCAGTAGGTCAAAGGTCGTCTGGCCAGTTCCTCAATTAAGGCGCAAAGATTGCAGTTGCACGATGCTTCGTTTTTTTGTGTGTGTGTGATAAGAAGGGGGACCAGCAGTGACCGGTGTGTGAGGAATACATTAACACAGGCTTTGACTGAATAGAAAACTTTGATAGATAAAGTGCACTGCTTATTGTTTTCAATAATTTCTATCACAATTGTCTGTTTACTGCCCATTATTTAAAATTGCACATAAAATATATAGACATAGATGTTTGCGGTTGTGGTTATTGTGAATCAAGGTTTTTAAAATTGAATTTAGTAATTTGTCTATATCTCACAGACATTTTAAAAGAACATTGCTGTAGAGAAAATATGACAAAAAAAAACTATGATCTTTATTTTGCCTTGCTGACTAAATTCAGTTTGTGTTTCCATGAATGCCAGTTTGTTATTGATGAAGACTTAGATTAGGGACGAGATGTTTTTTTTTTCCTTCCATCTTTCATGGTTTTCCTCTCGAACGCTCTCATCTTTCGAGAGAGCGTTCTTTGCACCACATAGTCATGTCAATTGTGGTTATGGACCATAATCAATGGGCGATTCACGATCATCGCTGCATCGATTAGCTGATAAATGGTGGCTGGATTAATCATCCGCAAAGACCCTGTCGTCGGAGGTGTTGTCTCCGTCGGCCCGAGCACTTGTCGGCGGTCACAGCAGCAGCCGGTCAAACCGCGGCTTCACCAGCACAGACAGGACTTCAATAAGTGACAAAGGAGAGGTGATAAATTGATCAAAAATGACCACAATGAAACGGGCCTCTTGTGAGACCACACATGCCCATTATGTGAGTGTGTCTGCACGTTTGTGGTTTGGAATACATCAAGGGCTCGGTGTCAAAGTTCAGCTTCATCCCAGACTGATGACCCTGCAGACGGACTGACCTCTGGAGGGGGGGGTGGGGGTCTAACAGCTGGGGGAGGACGCAGAATACTGGACTGGCCAGGGAGAGGAGACAGAATGGGGAAAGGGGGCAAGGGTGGAATTAGAGGAGGTGAAATTTAGGACAGAAGGACGTGGAGGAAAGAGTGAGAGGGAATCTAAAGAGGAAATCGGCCGGACGAGAGACACCACAGTGGACCTTGAATGCATCCGTGTGGTTTTTGTTTCTCGGCTCTGCTCCGGTCTCCCCTGGTTTCGGTGCTTGGCTCTGGTTTGAAGCAGTGAATTAACACCTGACCCCGGTTTATGACCCTATCCCCTTCCTCCTGCTACCCCCTACAGATTAGCAAATATGGGCTATCTAGCCTGGACACACACTCGCTCTCTCTCTCTCACACACACACACACACACACACGGCAACACAGAATCACAATTACACATGTACACACTATAGCCACTTAATGTATAGAGAGTAAAAACAGGAACAATGCAACCTCGTATACAATGTCCACACAACCTTTTGCACATCCCATCCTCCGGCCACCATCCAATTCCCCAGAGTGAAGCCTCAGTGTGTCACTGCTTGTCACCATAACGGTCAGTTTGTAATGAGTACCTCCCCCCACACAATGACCAGGGAGGCAGGCTCTCCCCCCCAACACGCTGACCCTCATCCATTTCACCTGCAGGACATATAAGCCCAGCGTCGGCCCCCGTAGTGCCACAGCTCTGGGCCCCTGGATGTGCTCCCACCCTGGCACCCGGGCCACACCCAGGACATGGTCGGTGCCCGTTTACACCCCCAACCATTTTAGAGCAAGGAGGCAGAGCGGGGGGGAAATTAAAGGATGTCTCGTCTTCTATTAGGTTTCATTTGGAGCATCAGCGGAGGCCTGTTTGGAAAGTATTTGGAGTTTCACAACGAACCCACAGTAACCTGAACCATCACTGGTTTATGGCTGCAGTAATGGAAGCGTATAGCTTTCATATACATGCAAGCTATAGACATGATCTGAGTTGATTCAACAATGCAAAAAATATAAAAAATACTAATATTTAACTATACTCAAAAGAATTCATTATTACATTACAAAGACAATCTGCAGATGTTTAACCAGAATCTGGTGCTATTAAATAATTTTTCATATTTTATCAGTTAACATGAAGTTATATGTGTATAGTTAATATGAAATAAGTTCCAACTCTGCTACTGTGCACTTATTACTTATTGTGAAAATGTATTATCTACTTTGCATCTTTGTAAATATCCTGCTTATGGTCACTGTCTTTTTATTTTACATTTCAGTGAGGTCTTTAAAATGGCAAAAATATTTTCAAATTCCAATCACAAGTTGTCAGAATACGACAAAGCTACAACTGGTTTATTTTAACCCAAGGTCTCCCAAAAATCCAGATATTGTCTTTAGTAAATATAAACTAGAGCGGGCTTTTATATTTTTTACATTTGTAAAGATCTAACCAGTAGGTGTTTGGTGTTTTGTCCCTTTTGAATTATTGAAATTATTGCAAACAATTACAGCTACACATTATGACAAAATAATTAAGACAAATTCTTTCTGATGAACTATCCATCAAGCATTTCAGCATTATTATATTGATAAATGTTATCTGGCACAATAATCATTCATCTTCTGAGCCCCATTTTTTAAAAATATGACTCAATTTTTCTGGGAATTTCTGCACCGATTGCCAAAGCACCAACAGGACCCATTCATTCCCTCTGATGCCCCAGTACGAATCACAGCCCATATTCTTGACAGTGTTAGAATCCGGCGATACCCATTGAGCATCGCAGGAGCACATGCCCTTCCCTCTCATCCCATCTCCCCCAGCCTCCTCCGGGCTATTGTGGCGGATTGATGGTCGCCCAGTTGAGGGGGATCTCGGCCGGTTTGGTCAAAAGCAGACTTTGTAGTGGCCACCCTCTGCCTGTGAGGGTCAGCAGAGAGCAGGCAGTGTGTCTGGCTCCATTAGGTTTCCTACCTATCTACCCACTGTGTCAGACAGAGGAGGAAGGCAGCAGAGAGGGGGAGAGCAGTGGGAAGTTACCCAGAGGAGAGGGAGGACAACAGAGGAAGCAGGGAAAATACATCTTTTTATCCCCGTCCCTCTCCGTCAAAAGCCCAGTGCAGTTCCTCTTTCTGTGTCTCTCCCTCTGCTGTTCTCTCCTCCTCCATCCCGCCTGCCTCTCACTTTGTCCTCCTCTCACCAGAACCCCTAATCCTCCTCCTTTTACCCCACACTCATTCCTTAATCCTAAATCTCTTCTTCCCTCTCTCTACCAGCCCTCTTCGATTCTTCTCCCTGTACCTCTCTGTTACCCACCTCCTCCCTCTTCTCCTCTCTGTCTATCGCTCCTGAACATGCCACCTCTCAGCATAACCCCTTTACACACTCCATGACTGCAGCACACCTTATTTTCTCTCCTTCCTCTCTTCAACCTCTTTCAGTTTTTCCCCCTGTTGTTTTCTTTGTTATCATCCACACATCCTGTGTTGGCCGCCACACCTCTGCCCAGCATCTCCTGTTCATTCTGCTTCTTGGTGTCCACTCGGCTGCCTGATGTAAATGTCACCCTGGTCACCATCGCAATTAATCAGTCACCGCAAATTAACTGGACTTTTTGGCAATAGGAATTGTTCTATGTAGGAACAATCACCAAGCAGCTGTCACAATGCACTTGCCAGTGATTTTTTTTCTCCCCCTGTCCCGAGCGAGCTCAAGCTCACACCAATTTTCGCCACTGCCGCCATTTTGTTGGATGTGATCAATTTTCTGTGATTTGGTGTGAGTGATTTGCAGCCCGTCAGCTTCTCTGTGGTGTGAGGGATCGGCGTTGTTGCCATGTGCAGCTCAAAAATGTTCAACCTTTCCTCTGTTGGTTGTAGATATCGGAGCATAATCACAGAATTATTTTCAATTACATGGAAAAAATGAACTTTTCCCCCCCTTGCAAGATGATCATTTAAGAAAAAAAAAAAAAAAAAGCTAAATTGATGTAACAACCACAATGAAAAACTACTTTCACTTCCACGATTGGACTTTTTTTTGTTGCAAGCACAAGCTGTAATTTCAGCCCTGAGTTTAACCACACGATGTTTCACAAATTGTGTTTCCGTGCCACCTCAGCACTGCTCATGTTATTCAGATAACAAGAGAGCCTCTGTCATGTCCTACCAAATACGATATGTTTTCTTAATCTGTCAATGGCTCCGGCCCCTGAAAGACTTCATTTTGGCTGAGCAATGAAAGGCTCAAAAACATCAATATGGCTGAGCAGGATAAGAAGAAAGAGCCATATTCCACATAGTCTGTATCGCATTCCCTCCATATCCTCCCATTTGTATGGTGCAGATATTGGGTCTCAAGCGAGAAATCGGGATTGCGTTCTTTCAGAATGGCAGCATCCGCCTGTTGAAGTGGAATAGGAATGTTATACGGAACCAATGCATCCGGACTTGCGTGGACGTCTCAACAATTACCCGGCACCCTCTCTCTCACTCGCTCCCTATTCCTCTAAGTCTCTCTCTCTCTTTCAATAAGTTCCTCGCTCCAACTCCATCATAACCACAACAGTGTGGAGGACGATGTGTGGATTAGGCCTAAATGTAGAATCATGTCAACCAAGCCATGACTGCCTGCCTCAAATGCTGGGTCCACCATGGAAAATACAGTCTACGACCAGAAAGGAAAAAAATATATAAATCTTCTCCGGCTCACACGCCTCTCACTTCCATTCTCTTTGTGCATTTAATGTGTGAAAAAGGATTCCTAAAAGGACGTCGAGAAGCAAGAAGAAAGAGATAGGGAAAGACAGACAGTTATCCTTGCTTTGCCTCGGCTGTCACACTACAATGTGCATGGCTGATAACTAATTCAAAAAACATGCATGGGCCGAGTTTAGCTTTTCAAATAACTTGTACATCTGAATGCGATTTATAGGGTGTTTTTTTATGCAGCTGTCTCTGACTGATCAATGCTTGTCCCTCTGGTCATGCTGCAAGAATACCACATAGAGTATAATTCTGCACGGGGCCGAGGGAGCATTTTGCATTGTAATGTTTGGTTTGCAGAGTATGATGTATATGGATGGGGTTTGGAGCTGTGTTGTAGTCCGTAACTGTCAGTGCAGAGAGAGGAGAACAGTCTCAGCGCCGCAGACAGTGATTCCACCGGTGTACAGTCGCTGCTTTTGCCTCCTGCCTTTCTTCCCTCCTAACTCATCCTATTTTCAGCCTTTCATTTTTTACACAAGGGGAAAATGAGGAAGAACAAAACCAACATATGAAAACTAAAACATGACAGAGAGGAGAGGGGAGGCGAGAGGGAGGGGAGGAAGAACAGAGGAAGGAGAGGCAATCTCAGAAAACAAGAGTGCTTTCAAAAGTAAGGGATGAAAGCTAGTCAGGCTGTTATTTTTGAAAAATGATCCTTGTGTAGTGCTCCTCTTAAGAGCCAGGTACATATTATTTTATCTTCCTGAGGAGTGAGGTGTTTTGGCACCAAAAAACTCTGCAATTTATCGTCTTTAATGTGATTTTTGACAGGCGTATTTTAAATCACTTATCAGCCTCTCTGCGAAATGCCTCTCTAATCAGCTGTGTGCATTATAGTAACAGGTAACTCGAGAAATCCTGAAATGTTAGCATCCGTCTGCTGTTCATTATCACACCATTCTTGCAACCAGTTATTCCCCCAAAAAAGCTTTTTTATACGTCCAATTTCTACATCAGTCTGAAGCAGCCGTGTGCCTCCATGTTACACTTTCCCTGTGCTCTCCAACACGCACTCGCTCGTTTCTTAATGGAGGCTGGTGCTGGCTGGCCGGTGGCTGAAACCTGAATTAGAGAGAAGCTGGCGTCCACAACGAGTCATTTCGAGTTCCACCCTTTGACCCTCAGAGCCAGAGATCCCACCAGAAAAGATTTTGCACGTGATGCGATGTCCGACTGGAGGAAAGCGAGGATGGAAAAAAATCTAAATGGCTGCCGGCTGCAACCGAGTCAGAGGACATTGTCGAAGTCATCGGTCTAATTGTGAAACACCTTCCTGCTGCTGCTGCTGCTGCTGCTGCTGCTGCTGGTGTGTTTCTTACTTACACCACCAGGCAAGACATGCATAGACAAAGAAAACACAAATATATTCATGCTATAAATATTTATTTTTTTATTTAAAATGTGTACAATTAACATGAGCTGTACTGTAAGATTAACAGTGACTGATTCTGCTTTTTAAACACCGCCTCATTTCAAGCTCTGCGCCTTGTGTGAGTGCGCGGATCTACAGGAATGTTCCTCATCATTACAGCAGCACAGATGTTTGTGTTGGTGTGTGTGTGGGTGACCGTGTGTGTTCAACACGTGTCTCCCCTATCAATAGGTTAATAGCTGAGATGTCAGTTTCACTGACTGCCTGATTAGTTGTGTGTTCACTAATCCACACTGGGGCGGGGAACTATTGGCTTTCCCATTGATTTTAGCGTGGTGAGCAGGCAGAAGATAGAGAGAGGGGAGATCTATTGATTGACCCCAAATTAGACCCCCGCCACCCACCAACCCATTCTGCCATTCCTGCAGTCAGCTGCAGCCTCCTCATTGGGTCGTCTGGGCTGACAAACATTTGGTATGATTGGACGCCACGACTCGGAGCCAAAAGTCCTCTTTCTTTTTTTTCCGATGTCGCTGATTTGGAAGTGTTGGCTGTTTGTGATTCTGGCTGTCAGTTGATTGGCTGTCTGGCGAGGATGAGTGCTACACGGTACTGTCTCTGGCCGTAGGGAGCAGCTGGTTTGGATGTTTTTGATGAACCAAATTGCACCACTTCCAGAGGGAGGGTATTGCTTTTTGTGTTTCTGATCACAAACCGTAACCTTATTTGTAACCCTCTGTTGAGTGTCACGTCTTCATCCTGGAACAAATGCCAGAATATGCGCACAACAATGGATGAGAAGCGCAGGATGTGTCGTGCGTTCCGAAATCCTTCAACTTTTCCTGTTCTCCTCTGTTGTCCTTCATAACTGTCACCCCCACTGCATCATGCGCTTCCTTTTTTACTGTTCTTTATCTCCAGTCCCCGGCTCCCTGCCTTTCTCTGCCCCTCCCTCCCATCCCTCTCTCCTTGGGTCTAAGCTTTGAGCTTTTTCTCCTGAGCCTTTCCTTCCGATATATCACTCCATCTCGTCCCTCTCCGTCTGCCTCTGATATTCCACTTTAGGCCTCCTTCCCTCCGTCACTCCTCTCTCCCCTCTCCCCTGTGTCTATGTAAGCAAGAGAGGGGAGGTTGTTAAACATTTTTCTTCCCTCTTAATTGTTTTGACTGGGCCGATTGGCATCCCGATTAGGCCCATTGATTTCCTGGCGCTAAGTGAATTGATTTTTAAATTTCTTATTGATCCCCGCTCTAAATCTCCGGCACACTCACTCACACAGTCTCACCGTTCGCTGGGGCAGCGATGGAGAAAAGGGACTGAGAGGAGAGGAGGATCAGAAGAGGGGAGAGGAGAAAGATTGGTGTTAGGTAAATACACTGAATGGTGACAGTGTAGTGAATTAACAGAGGGAGAGAAGAGAAAGAGCATTGGGTGAGGCAGGGTGGTGGGGGGGGGGGGTAAGGAGCAGAGTTATGAGCTGCAAGGGGAGGTTGATTGAAAGAGCTATAACAACCTGCTGGTAAAGAAATGCAGAGAGACGATAAAACAACAAAAAGCACAGATAGATTAGAACTAAAGCTCGTTTAAAGTTAAACACCAAATCTATAATATATTGTCATGATTTGAGCCTTTTAATCTTCCACCTGTCCGACTGTATCCTGGGACTAAAAAAGCTGTAAAATGTAAAGAGGATGAATGATTTAATAATTAGAACAAGTATGAGGAGGTGCAGGCAGCGGGTTGCCGGCCGGCGGACCACCCAGGTGGAACACATCCATCTGTGAAGAACGAGTCACTTCATGGATGTACAGAGGTTTATGAGGGATAGACAGATATTGGAAATGTCAGAGATGGAATGGAGTGTTTTGTCTTTGACTCTGTGTTTAACATGGTCTGCAGAGCCCTACTGGAGACGAGTGTGTGTGTTATTTCTGGCTTATGACTGTGTTAGGCTTTAGAGGCCCTCCGGACTCCGACTCTTACATGCCCACTGGTGTTTCTCTGAAGGTGCTGGACCTAATTGGCTGTGTCCAAGTATGCGCGTGCGTGTCTCTGTGCAACGTGAGATAAAGTACATCAGAGCGAAGCTACATCCTCTTCAAGTCCGTGCGCATGGCACGTATATATTTTTATGTATCTGCGTGTGTTTGACCTTTACTTGGCTTAAGTGTTGAGGCTTAAATTCAGACATTCAGTCGACAACCTTTTCTCATTACAGCCTCCGTACTTGACCAAATTGTGGTAACCTTTTCTAACGTCATTCGCTGCTTTGCTGTTCAGTGTGCAGCTGAGTGTCTTGCCCAACACACATTATGGACCGTATGTAACATTACTGTGTTGCAATTACAATTTACTCTACTTAGATCCACTTAAGATAAGTGCTTTCAAATGGCAAGCAAGGGAAAGCAACTATTGTCGGACACACAGAGAGCAGAACTTCAATATCTTTATGTCACCAGTGAGATGATGCAATGCTGCACTGCAGTGACATTCATTGTATGTTTTTTTAAGTGAGTGCTCTTTAAAGCAGCATTATTAGGATGATTGCAGGGTGATGATGATGATGATGATGATGGTGATGATGGGGGTGGCACTGACAGAGGAGACATGTTTTGCAGTTCAGGTTTTAATGTTTACATATTTCAACCGCGAGTTTGCATCCGCAGAAAATGTAAAATAACATATTATTTCATGGGCGACGTGTGTGTTTGCTGGACAATAAGTGATAAAGTGTTTAAAATGCATACGCTGGGCTGAGCTGCTGTTTGCTTTGGAGTGATGGGTCCTGTGTTTGCTCTGGTGATAGGGATGACCTTACTGCACACACTCTTGCGCATGTGCACCCTCTCACGTGCACGCTCGCTTCACACATGCTAGTTTGATGCACATGCACACATATGATCAAGATACACACACACACACACTTGTGTCCTTGAGTACACTGACGCCTCACACACACTCACAGAGACAGACACACACTCGTAACATAACCTTGACCTGTCGTACTCCCGGCCTGCAGTATACGTATAGTTCATCCGTTCACTCTGGGACGTCAGGCACACTGAGATACACTTTGGACACATTGATCACGCAAATCTATCTCGATTTCTTATTTAAGACTTTTGTCCCCAAAAATGTATTTAAAACAAGTGGCATTTTTACACATAAAATTTTAAAATAGGCTCATTTGTACGTGAGCAGACTGGATTCATATTACAATTTTCAGAATACTTTGTTGGGAATAATGAAGGAAATACTGCATTCTAAGTGCATTGTTTATCATGTTGATTATTTACCAAACGAATCAAAATTTCAAAAAGTCCATTGTGAGGTCTTCAAACAAGTATTTTGTTTGAAAGATTCTAGTTCTGGATTGTTTTTAGCTTATTTTCTCAGAAAATTACACAATTTCTTTTTATATATAATATATCAAAATACAGCATATTATTTTATCCACCAAGGACTGAAATGATTATCAACCAATAGTTGCAGCTTTATTAATTAATTTAATCAACATCTTTTGTCCCACACAATGGAGCCGTGCCAGATTGTGTCCATCCAGAGGTGTCTATGAAATTAGAGCAGATCCAGAGCCGCTCAGTGATGAATTTCTCTGTCAAAGACAAATTCGAAATAAATCTCTCGCCATGGACTTCCAGCGTGTGTCGCACTCTGATAATTTCCACAATATCCTCTGCAACCCCCAGGGGCAGATTTTTTTCTCCTGTTATTTCTCTCTCCATCCTCTCCTGTTTGTTTCTGCCCCTGTAAAATGCTGGTTGCTTTGCTGAAATACTGCAGTGCTTTATCTGCCCTCTTTTTCCTCCCTTCATTCCCAATCTCACTCTTTTTTCTGCCCTCTCTGTCCTTCTCTCCCCTGGATGGCTTGGGTGTACATGCCCCCCCCCCCACGCTCCTCTTTTAGTTGTTGTTGTTGTTGAAGATGGGGTGTGTGTGTCTGTGTGTGTGTGTGTGGTGGAGGTGATGGTGGTGGGGGGGTTACCAGGGGGGAGGTGGACGGGTGAGGTGGACAGGGGAGGGGGTGGTAGCAGCAGAAGCAGCCGGGACCCAATGACGTGGGTGCGACATGTAACCGTGGCGCAGGAGAGGAAATCAATACATGAAAGGATGAGGAGCACTGGGGTGGATTACCGTCTGGGGCCCTGGCTACTGGAGGGATGGAGGGGGTGTAGATGAGGCCTGGGGGGGTTGGAGAGTGTGTTTGTGTGTGTGTGTGTGTGGAGGAGGGAGGGGAGGGAGGGAGGGGGGTGGAGGGCGAGAGGCCAGATTGTCCAGTCCCCTCTCTCCTGCATCCCCTCCCCTGACCAAGCACGGTTTGAATCTTGACCCCTCCCTTGGCTTCTAAACACTGCTCAGCGCTGGTAGGCCGCCATAGGTGAACCCTCGACACCACACACACGCACACACACACACACACACACACACACACACACACACACACACAAACACACACACACACAGGTGCAGTGGACTCTATAATGTTGAGTGAATACATAGACGGTTATGGCCACTGTGTGCTAACGCTGCTGATAACCCTGCGCTATCTGTATGGGGAATAATCGCCTGATATTACCAGTGTAAATTAAAGTGCCCCAGAGAGACTGTGTGTATGTGTGTGTCCTTGTGTGTCTGTATGTGTGTGTGTCTGTGTGTGTGTGTATACATTTATGTGTCTGTGCAGAGCGTTTGCCGGCTTGTGGGTCTTTAGCAGGGTGCGTCCTCACTGCCACAAACCCAGATAATAAATATCTATAATAAATATCATTATTATTGGGCCAATCTCCCCCAATAACACAGCCTCAGTGAAAGATGGCACGAGGGACTGAGATGGATATTGGCAATATATCAGCATTGATTATTGAGAGGGCTGACAGAGAGAGGGAGGGAGGGAGGCAAAGTTAATAAAAAACTAATAAAAAAGACAAGGAATACAGAAAGAACTCGGGCTTTAGCTGGATCAGCTGCTTGTTCGCTAACGGAACGAGAGGAAGGACGGTGGAGGGATGCAGGGAGAGAAAAGGATGGAGATAGTGTTGCACAGTCACAGTGTGTGCATCGATGTGTGGGTCTGTCTGATTGTAGTTTCTGTCTCAATGTGTGTGTCCGTGTGTGAGTGAGTATCTGAATTTAAGTTTTATCACACTTGCTGTGCATGTGGGATTTTTTTGTGCAGCTGTGGATTGGCATTGACATCTATATATACACACACACACACACACACACACACACACACACACACACACACACACACACAAACAAACACACAGCATCTCTTTTTCTTTTGCCTGTTTGTGTGTCTTCTTGGATTGATTGAATCTTTGTTGAATCTGAACTCTGGTTGAGATCCAAAGAAAAAACCTGCTCCTTCTCACCCATTGGCACTAACCACAGAGCACTAACAGTTCTCACCCACTCCCCCACAGACAGACACACACACACACACACACACACACACACACACACACACACACACACACACACACACACACACACACACACACACACACACACACACACACACACACACACACACAAACTAACACTTACACACACTAAAAAAGACACCAACAAACAAACCTCATAAAAGCCCATGCATCATATCCATATTATCTTGACAAATCTATACATCATGTCAGAGCACGTCTTTATGTGAATATTGCATTTCGCTGTGTGTTACTGGTGTGTGTGTGTTCAGAGAGGATATGAGAAGTGTGCGTTGGCGCTTCCGGCTGCTGGGTCGAGATGGGACCGGGCGACAGTGAGAGAGAGTTGTCCATTCTAATGGGGGCTTGTTAGGCCGCTGACAGAGCCAGTAACGCCACTGTTGGCTGCTATTGATTCCCGACCGACGCCGTTATTTATGAGTGAGAATTTAATTCAACCCCCTCGTTTGTCAACATGACATCACCATTTAACTACGACCATGACATGGATGTGAACACCCGCAGATGAGCTGAGCCTCACGCGCACACAAACAGACACACAAAACACATAAAAGAAAGGTGTATGAAGACACACACACAAAACACAGAGAGGCGTATAAACATAACACGTACACACACAAAACACATATAGGAAAGGTGTATGAGCATTCACACACACACACACAAACACACACACACACACACACACACACACAGTCCAAAACACTTTCCACAATCATATATAAAAACGTCTGTGAGCACACACTCTCACATTCTCTCTCACACACCCATCCACACACACCCACACACTCTCACACAAGCATACACACACACACACACACACACACACCCATGCTCTCTGATAGCTGGAGCATGTGGTTGTTTTTTCTGCATCTGTTACAATAAAAATTATTTTGTTAAATATTAAGACATTGTGTTTTCAAGCGGTCAAATCAATCATTCAGAATGAATAACAGGCCATTACCAAGAGTGCAATAAACTAAATGACTAATGCATGGCCCATGTTATGACTAATGTATAGCCTAAGGATACTTCTGGCTCTTTCTGATTGGATAAATATTTCATGCCACATCCTGACCCACAGCACATGACATGGAAAACATGTTGTGCTGAAGAATTGAACAAATTGCCTCCCATGAATATATTTGTATCTATAGTAAATATAACAATGTCACCAAAACCACTCGCTCTGCATTTTGTCAAGGAAAACATGCAACCCCAAAATATTGTACATTTAAAAATGTGTCTAATTTGAATAACTAGAAACTAAATCATTCGGTGAATGTGTCTCATTGTCTGACAATTCTTCAATAACAGTTTTGTGATAATCATTGTTCCCATATTCCAACTATAGATTAAGAAAAAACAAAGAAAGATTTGATTAACTTTTTTATTTTGTTACATTGTTCATTGTGTTATTTGTAGTGAAAGAGGGGTGGGGGGGGTTGGGGTGATAAATGACCAGCTAATATACAGACGTGTGGGATTTTTTATTAGAAAATGGAAAAGTACTTTAGACAAATTTGACATTTTGGAAAAAATCTTTAAATATTTTAATTCACACTTTGAAAATGTTTCAAAATTTAGCAGAAGATAAATAATTAGAATTGTCATCTCATTAAGATTTGTTGTAAAAGTAGTAATAAATAGTAAAAAAAATACAGCACAGATACAGTGTAGAAAGAGATATACATTAATATTATTTGAAATTATATTAATTATTTCAATAAATAAAACATTGTGACACAAGCAATAAAATAAAAATTGAGCAAGAACGTCATAAAAATAGACACATAATTTCTGTGACGATTAAAATGAATTACATTATATTGTACACCTCACATGTAATAATCATCCTTAATCACTGAACTTTACTGTTACTGTCCTGTATTCAATATTGCATCCATTACAGTATTTCTCTATCTGAAAAAATAGAGGCAAAGACAGAGAGAGAGACAATTTTGGGAGAGCATTTTTCAATACAGCAGAGGTGAAGATGCAGCCCAGAAAACAATGGAACAAGCTTTATATCTCTGTATGGATTGTGAGGCTTGATAGGGAGGGAGGTGGACAATCAGGGCCGTATGGGCCCCCAATGAGAGCAGTCCAGCAGGGGTTATAGGCTGGAGCGGCCCCCTGAGGGAGATCTCACCCTCTCTCTCCCTCTTTTCTCCCCCTCTCTCTCTCTCTTCCCCCCTCTCCCTCTCTCCCTCTTTTGGACCGGTGGGTTTCTCAAACTCCTTGGGGAGTGAAACTGCAGAGACCGTCTCGCTGCGGGGGCCCTATAGGCACCGAGAAAGAAACACAGTGAAGGGGGCCGTCTGCTGAATTTAGGTAGTGAGTCACAGACGGATAGAGGGACACAAACAACACAAAGTGTGTAGATGTCATCGGCAGGTATCACTGACTTTGTATTCCATGTATTTGTGTATTTGGGAAACAGTGGTCTCCTTTGAGGGGGATGATGAGGGGAAATGTGTTTAATTGGTTGAAAATCTAAATTCAGCCCATGCCCCAAACTTTCCTTCCACCTTAAAAGTTTGTTTGTGTTACCTCTAACACCTGCAGTAGATTAATGAGAGCCAAGCATCGTCTCTGTGTTGGAGAATACGTCTCAAATCTGCGTGAAGGCTCATGTTCCTGTTGTTGACGTGGTCGTGCATGGCGGAGGAGAAAGAGGAGTTTGGCCTGAAGAGCGTGTGGAGGATGAAGGGTTGGATGCTTTAGGTGTTAGCATCCCTCCTCCTCCGCCTCTTCCTCACCTCCCCATCCTCCTCTACCCCTCCAACACCATCTTATTTTCCCCTCCTTCAATCTCACACACCCTCCCTCCATCCCTCTCTTCCACAGACGCGCACAACCACACTACATTCTACAAGAAATAATTGCTTTTGTCTGGAAGGAGTGTAGGGAGGAGGGAAAGGGGGCGCGCATGCCTCCCTCTGTGGAGAGAAGGGGGTCTTTGAAGGACAACTAGTCACTTCTCCCCTCCCTTCCTATTTCTCCTCTCTCCTTCTTACCTCACCCCTTTCCCCCTCGCTATCTCTCTCCTCTGCCTCCCCTCCTTACTCCTCTCTATCAGTTTCTCTCCCATCCTCCCTTTACTCCCCCTTCCTCCCCTATCTTCCCTTTCCTTCTTTCTTGTCTTCCTCTCTTCCCTCTCCTTGCTCCCTATCTCCCTTCCTCTCCCTCAGTGGACCTGCAGATGTCATCTGTCATACGTGAAGCGGAGGGAGAAGGACAATAAAACTTGGTTGTCTACTACAGGGGATGACACATTTTTCATAATTAAGAATATGCCAGTTTAGTGTGCAGCAGGCATTAGTTGAGCGTGTGGTGGTCTGTTGATGACTGGGAGAATGACAAGCCTGGTGATGATGGGAAAATCAATTATTTTATGTACAGTTTCCATTAAAACAGGCTTAATCACCCGCAGCATTAACTGAGCAGATATAAACAGTCCTGTGGGAAGGGGGCCTCCCAGGCCACAGGAGCAGGAGCTCACTCATTCCTATTGATTTGCCCGTATTGACTGCGATGTTTAAGGTATAGATTTTTCAATTTAAAAATCTATATCGACAATAATCTGGTGTGTAAGCGGCCAGCGTTGACTGATGCTGGCCTGTAATTGACAGCATGTAACATGTCGTTGCTGGGGTGGGAGAGGGCGGAAGGCGAGGAGAGGCATGCAGGGCTGGATGGAGAGAACCAGTAGCCAGGAGGAGGGGAAGGAAGGAGGAGAGCAGGGTGATGATGGAGCAGCTCATCCCCTGACACCTCTACACAGACTCTCTTAGGTTTATCTCTGAAGTGCATTTATATCCACTCCCTTCAAGTGCGAGCACAATAGTTAGTCATGCATATACAGTACATTTGGATCACTTAGTTCACACAGGCTGGAAATAAATTTACCTAAATGCATCTTCAGCTTATGTGGACCTTCTCTCTCTCTCATATAGGAACAGTAGTGGTCGCTCTTGTCTTCCCTCCATCTGAATAACCTAATGATGCCCCCGTCGTCCCGCTCGGGAGGGCTGATTAAAAGTAGCAGTGATGAGATAACTTAATTGTGAGCATGCCGGGGATCCTGGTAGGTATTAGCCTTTAAGCACCGAGCTATCCATGGATTCTCTTATCGGGTATAAATCCCTTCAGCCCAGCAGGCCAGGCCTATAGGCAGTAATGCACTGATCACCATTGGCATCATTATAGCCGGTATTATTAAGAGAGGAGAGAGGGGGGGGGGGAGAGAAATCCTGGAATCAATACAGGATACCTTTTGCAGCGGTAGTGAAAACGAGGGAGATGGGGGGTGGGTTGGGGTGAGGTGGGAGGGAAAGGGAGGAGGGAGGGAGGGATGGAGAGGGAGGTGCGGGGGTGGGGGTGCTGATGTGTGAGTAGTAGCGGCTCCTTCTCTCGCTTCAATGTTGCGGCCAGATCGCTACAATCCTGGAGGGAGCCGGGTCGAGTGAGCTATTTGGGGGGTTGCCACGTTAGAAACCGGGGGGACACACAGACAGACACAGACAGACACACAGACGGACGGACGGAGATAGGCAAGTGTTCCGCTATAAGAAAAAAAAATATATTATATATCTATAACCGCGACGCGCATATAACCGGATTTTTACGCGCAGCCTTCTGGTTCCCGTCGCTTTGTGTTTCTTGCTGTTTTTGGTTAGTGTTGTTGTTGTTGTTGTTTTTTGAAATAATTTATTGATTCGCGGTGTTTGTTTGTTTATTTATTTGTATATCGATTGATTGCGTTTTAATTACTGCCTTGTGACAAGAGAGCGAGGGAGGAGGAGCGTCAGGGCCAGGCGCGCGTTGTGTGTGTGTGTGTGTGTGAGAGAGAGAGAGTGTGTGTGTGTGTGTGTGTGTGTTGCCTCGATCCCAATCACTTCCTCATTTATTCTTGTTGTTTATTTGTTTTTAAATGAAGCGGTGCTCGACGCGCTGCTGTAAACGAGCCGATGAGATGTCCTCCATGTAGCATAGGGGAGCGCGCTCAGCTAACAGACCAAATACAATAGATCAAACCAAATACTACTAATAATAATAATAACAATAACAATAGCGCAGAAGAGACTTTATAACTCCGCTGGCCTTTCTTCTTTCTTACACTGATTTTCTACGTTGGCAGCATCATGAATTGTTGGTGTTTTTTTTAGATTTTTTGCAAAAAGCGAATATACCAAAGCTACACCCGAGCCGGTGACGCTCCTGATCGCAAGCCTTCGTAGAGGAGCGAGGAGGAGAGAGATCAGGAGAGAGATCAGCCCCGGGGCCTCTATGTTTACTCAAGGAGAACGTTTTACAGACGCAGGTGCACGAACGACTCGCAGCCTTTTATTATAAAGCGACTACACAACGCGCCACGAATCGTATAACACAACTTTTCCTGGGGTCTCCTCTCTGTCCGTCTGTGTGCTGTGAGTCTGGACTGTGTGAGAACCCGCTGCTGAGCTCAATATTAGGTACACCATCCGACCAAACCACATGTATGTTCTATGCACATTTACACCAAATCTAACGCCGGCCACCACCAGTCCACCTCCACGCCTGCTGTAAATATAAACCGTGGGCACCCGGGCTACATGTGTACACACCACACGGCGAACCTTGCGAGCTCTCCACGCCAAATACCCCCCCGAAGCGGCCGCGTGCCCCCCCCACCACCACCACCACCAGAGGACCGGACGAGGACCGAGAAGCTCCCGAAGAGGACCGAGCTCGTCACGGTGCTTCTGACTCGTTACTCGCACCGAAACCAGACGCCGGTGGAAGATCATGTTTGTCCCCTTGCCGGTGCCGTTCGTGTTTCAGAGATCTGCCCCTGACCTCAACGCCTGGCGCCTCAAGTCTCCTCTGGCTCTGCGCTCCAACTCCGGTAAGACATCTCCATCTTTTTTTGTCCCCTTCTCCCTGCTCCTACACCTCCTCCTCCATGTCGGTGAGCCATGCAGACCCGCCCTGCCGATGCACTGGAGAGATGCTGGTACACACACACACCTACACGCTCTCACACACTCCTCCGGCTCCGTGGGAAGACTCAGTCCTTGACACTTGATGAAATAAAAAAGAAGCTTTCCCGGGAGTGTCCAGACTGATTGAAAATGAACTGCGTAAAATGTCCCAAATTCGCTGTTCCATTCTGCGCGCCGCCGGGTTCCACAAACCCCCAGCGGGTCTCATCCTTTCCCACGCCGCCTGTAGTGCTCTCTTCTCCGGGTACCGTTCTCTCCTCTCCTCCGTCCTCCTCATCCTTCCCCTCTCCTCCTCCACTGCCTGCCTGCGCCTGAGCCTCAGCCTCCGTCTCTCCCCAACTAGACTCTCGGCAGGCAGGGAATATTCATGCCAACTTATCGATCCTGTGGAGATCGATTCCTGGGGCCGGTGGAAGCGAAGCAGGGAGAGGAGAGAGGGAGATAGAAGGAGAGAGGAGCTGCACACGGAGGAGTAGGAGAGCTCGATGGGAAGAGGGAAGGAAAACACACCGTTATTCTCTCGTTTATTTTATTTCATTCTGCGTGATTTTGTTTTTTGTGACTCCACTTTTTTTTTTTATCACTATACCTAACATCTGTGGAGACACCTGCTCTGAGCCTCATGGTGTTTCGTGCAGGCATGGGGTTGGGGGACAAGACTCTCTCGCATCTTTGTCAACAGATTTCCGGAGACTCTTGTCCCCTCCTGTCCACGGTTTGAAAGCGGAGGGATGCTGGAGTCAGGGCGGAAGGGGGGGTGGTGGTGGTGGGGGGGGGGTCTGCGTTTCATCTGCGCTGGAGCGGAATAAGAGGACGCATGGTGCGAGCAGCAGCCGGGCCGGGCTTCTTCAGCGTGGTGGCACAGATTGTCGTTGTGTGTGAGAGAGAATCCAGCTTCCACTGTTTCCTTTAGACGTGCAACAGCTGCTCGGCCGTTTCTCCCCCCCCACCACACCATGCACCAGGACATGTTTGGAGACTGAAGGAAGGAAGGAAGGAAGGATGCTCTGCGTCTATATAGTCTGTCCTGTGTGCTCTGACTGACAGAACAGAGCTGGAAGTGATATCACAAGGGGGGTCAATGGCCGTTTGTTTCCGATGTACTCAAAAATGACTCACAATTCCACATGCATAAACCGTAACTTGCGTAACTCTGTGCGTAATGGTGCCTAAATGTGCACCTTATCCGGTGGATGGGCTCTTAAAGGGCCAGGCCTCCCCCCCCCCCCCCTTTGGTGCACGGGCTCCCCTCTCTCATTTCCAGATCAGTTCAAGCCCATTTGATTTCAGAGATGCCAGACATCACCCTTTACTCCACACACTCAGTCAACAGTGCACCGCATGTGACGCTGAAGGGATGAGGTGATAGAGAGAGAGGGGGGGGAGAAAAGAAGAGCAGAGGGGATGAGAGGTACCTGTTACCCACCATATCTCTGGAGATATATACACACAGAAGTGAGGGTAGAGGGATTGGAGGGTACAGGGCAGGGGAGGGAGGGAGGGAGGGAGTTTTCGCGCCCCGGCACGTTGAAAAATGGCGAATGTCAGAATGAGATTAAAAAAAAAATGTGGAAAGAGAGAGCGGGAGAGAGAGAGAGAGAGAGAGAGAGAAGCGGGTGAAAGTAAGAGTAGATGACAGAGTGAAAAACGAGGCGGGAGAGGAAAACCTAGTTTGAGCTTGAGAGGTGAGGGTAAACCACGGATGAGCCATTGTGTTGCAGTGTCCCGGGCCAAGGCCAGCATCTGAATAAGCTGCTCACTGATGGGCTGTGTGCACCGGCTGCTCCTGCGATGGAGGGATAACAGTGATTCACAAGGCTATGCTGATTTTATTCCATTTTCGATAACGCGCTACAAGGTGCTGTCCTTTTCAAACTCAGAGGGGTTGGACGCTAAAAGGGCGCAGGGGACTGAATGAACAAAATTTCTTAAAGGATTGTGCGCACAGGGAAAGTAGAAGGGAGGACATGACGGTGAAGGTCTTCCTCACAGGACTGTGGAGACAGAGTGGACTCTCACTGATGTCTTCAGCTGTCTGACGTCTTGTTTCCTGGAGATCTGCCCTTGAGCTCTAATCTGAGTGCTGGTTCACGGAGGACGGTTTAATACCTGCACACAAACAGGTTTTTGTGTAGGGGAGGGACACTTTGTAGTGCTCTTGACTGGAGCTCTCAGTTAACTTGTCTCTTTGACGGGGGGGGGGAGCTCCTTGACTCCTTTTTGGGTTGGAGCTCTGCGAGGGGTCAGAGGTCACAGCGGGAGTGTTTGACTCAGCCCCACCTGACCCTTCTCTGCCCCCTGTGTTTTCCTTCTCTTTCATGTTACAACAGGCCTCGAGCACTCATGCACAATCCCTGTGGGGGCTCACACACACACACTCAGACACACACACACTCACACACACACACATTGTGATGAAACAGACGGACCATCATATAGCATAAAACAAGCATGTTTGACCATTTTCCACCCAGATAGCAGACTGCTCTATAACCGATCCAGGTTTTGTTCTATTTTTAATAGCATTGTGTCTGTGATGGTGCAGGTCACGGCCACTGCCTTGTGAAGTACGTGTGTGTGTGTGTGTGTGTGTGTGTGTGTGTGTGTGTGAGGTGAAGCCATCAGCATTAACCGGTGTATGAAAGTTTAATGGAACATAGAGGAGAAACCGCAGGTTTTCTACACAGTGCAGGGCTTTTTCTGATGTGATCTGATGGGACATCAAGGAAACTATCTCTCTCTCTCTTTATTTCTTTATCCGCCTCCTTCTCACACACACAAACACACATGCACACACACACACACACTCACACACTCTTGCGCACCTAGATTCAGTTCATCTCAGCTATGCACCTTCTGTCACACACCATTAACCCCCATCTCAGACCGTATACTGTAACTCTCTCTCTCTCACACACACACACACACACACACACACACACACATACACCGTCACACTCATAATGTGCATTATTTCTGTGTCTGCATTCAGTCAGAGTAACATGTAACAGGACAGTTATGGGTATTTGTGCTCCTCATCACATTTCCTGATCATGAAGGGCCAATCTGATGCTTTCATTTCACGCGGTGTATTACAATAAAACGCTCGGTGTTCGTCCATTAAGTTTCACATCTGGAGTTCAGTGCCTGTGATCCCTGCCTGCTTCTCAAGGCATTCCTACATGTGTAAATGGCGCTGGCAAATGTCTTCGGTTCTTACATGATGTGAGACCATGCATGTGCTTACCCGTTTGCTCTGTGTGTGAGAACGGGAATGAAAAAATGCGTTTGTGTGTGTGTGTGTGTGTGTGTGTGTGTGTGCACAAGCATGAGCACACGTGCAAACGAGTGTGCGTAGGTATAGATCGGCCTGTGGAGGGGAGCGTGCAAGTCGCAGTGTTAACATGATTGCAAATGACAAAATGTCAACCTGGGTTTGTTAGCAACATAATGGGGAATCAATAGACACGAGAAAGATGTCAATACTACATGCTTTATTGCATTAAGCTACCTCTCTCCTTCTCTGTAGCCCTCTCTCTCCTCTTCTTTCCCCTTTCCCTCCCACTCCCTCCTGATCTCTGTCACAATACGATTCTCTCTCCCTCCTCTCCTCTCCCAGTGGTAGTAGAATTAGATTGCAGTATATGAGCCAGCCACAGCGTTCTGATCGCAGCAGACTGATGGCAGAATGCTTCAGGAGCTAATTTGCCATCGGCCCGTCTATTTACGTATATTAGGCTCTCATACATGCCCCCGACACACTCTGACATCGGGACGAGACAAGAAACCTCAGCACTGACGTCTGTTGTTTAATTAACGCATTTATGTAATAAGATCTACAAACTATCAAAACCTGAGGTAAAGAAAATGATATAAAGTTATAATAGAATATTTCTCTTATCATCCTGCAACAGAAAATACTTCTCTATAAAAAAAGCTTTTATCGCATGACTTTTATAATCTGTATCTCTATTATTATTAGAATTTTTCTGTGATTGCTTGTGAATTTCTACATTGTTTCTTGTAATGCACTTTGTTACCTGTTTTGAAATGTGCTGTACAAGTAAAGTTATTATAATTATTATTATATAACTGTGCGCATATAAGAAAAGCCGGATTTGTATTTATGTGCTTCAGGTGACAACACTTGGGAATACAGCCTGTTACATGGCTTTGGATTAAACCAAACAAATCCACTGTGTAAGTGTGTAATGATAACATGCTGCATTTGTGCTGCAGCACAGTTTGAAAATTTCTTTTAATCCTATTAACTATTTACCTCTTTATGGATTTGCACAGGTGCGTATATGTGGCAGTAAGTTGTATTTATATAGTTTGTGGATGTGTGTGTGCGTGCACGTATAAACATTTATTGGATATATATGTGTGCGTGTGCACTGATGTGTGTGTGTTGGCTGAGACTAATGTAGTATTAATGCTGATGAGGTCCCACAGCTCATTAGCAGCAGTGAGTGGTATTGAGTTTCTCCCAGGGAACAGGACAGACCAGGACACACACACACGTACACACAGAGTACATCCTAATCAGCCATTAGCGTATTAATAACCTCTATACACACACACACACACACACACACACACACACACACACACACACACACACACACACTCACACACACACACACACACACACACACACACACATACACACACACACTCAAATGCACGCTGTCTTGCCAAACAATGACCTTTACACAAAACACTATATGCATACTCCAACAAAGACACTTAAGCAGGATACAGCAAGAAAATCATGCAAACACATTTGTCTGTAGGCCATATATTATTCCTGAGTGTGTTCTCCATCCACACTCTGTCACTGGATTGGCACGTGTACGTTTACAGACTCGCACTCGAAAAAAAAAAAATTTGCACAGTCGGTCACGGTGTCCAGTGAAATACAGCCCAGCATTAGTCCTCATCAGAGGCCGAGTGAGCGGGCCACTTAATCAGACCAATCACCTGGAGAACCCACACAGAGAGGGAGAAATGCTGTGTGTGTGCGTGTGCATGTGTGCGTGTGTGTGTGCGTGTGCATGTGCGTGTGTGCGGACAGTTAATCAACATATCAGCAGGAATAAACGCATACACACCACCTGACTCCTTCCTGGCCATTGATTTATACCACTCTCTGTGTTTCTACTTGCCTCTCCCTCTCTCTCCTTCAATAACATGATGATGATGTATATACAGAAAACTCAAGCATCCTTGACCTCTACATAGTTACACTCTGAGTTGTGTGTGTGTGTGTTTGTGGTGGCCTGGCTGTGATCAGTGTTGGCTTCACCACACGCTGCCAATCACCCACATCAGCCTAGGCAGTCAAAAACAAGCTTTTTGAACTCCTGCTGGCCATATTGACCACTTGATTATCTATCGGGACTTTTTCTACGGCCAGGATTTGTGCAAAAGGCTCAGTGGCATGTTCCAATCATTCCCCCGATCAGACGCACAAAGCTTGATGCATTTCTTCACAGCAAAAAGGTCCGGAGGTTTTATCTGCCGAAATGACTGTGGTGTCATAAAAACTCCAACATGGTGTTTTTCGACCAGCCCCTGTCTTCTTTTTGTTGTTGATTGCCGCAGGCCGTCACCTCTGCCTCCTCGCTCATGTGCCAGTACATTTAGATAATAAAAAAGACCAATAAAATCCCGGGGTTTGATTGGGTGTCTCCCCTTAGCCCAGCGGAGCAGATGACTGAATCCGGGGTCCTTCTCTCCATTTCATTTAGCTGATAAGATTTATGGTAATGAAGGGGTCCTATTAACCTTTAGGGTTCTGCTGCTGTCCTTCAGAGTGAGGGTGGATGAGAGTGCTCCTTGATTGGGTTTTGAGGCAGAGGCAGCGAACATGTCTGCTATAAACAATGTCACGTCGCAAATGCACCCTCTGGAGTGCACACACACACACACACACGCACACACACACACTTGCACACACGCACACACACGCACACACTCACACACAAACGCATGATAAGGAGACTCCCCAAAAGCAGTTTAGCGCTTCGAGAGCACTGAATGCTGAATGTTTAATCTCCCTCCTCTCTTTCTCTCCTCAGCATTTTCCCTTTTCTTTATCCCCTCTATCCTTCCTGCTCTCTATCCGTCTCCCGGCAGGAGCACTCTGTTCTGAAATTAATCTGTTGTACCCCACCTCCTCTCTCTTCTCCCGCTCTTTCCCTGGTGCTGTCGCTTTTTTCCTCTTTGCCTGTAAAATGCAAAGTGCCAGGATATTAAAAAATACTCCAGAGTTAACAAGTCAACAAACTGATTTCAAACTACCTCCATGTGTCCACACCAACCATATTCCGGGGGTTGTTTGTAAAGGGGGGTGGGGGGGGGGGGCAGGGAGGCGTAGACCCCTCCTTTTTCTGTACAAGGGCTGCACCCCTCTGTCCCTTTGTCTGCTTGTAAAGGGGACGAAGGAGGAGGCGTGGGGGAGTGACTAAGTGACCTCTCCCTCCCCTTTCTTTTGACGCTCCCATGATCTGTCCATTTTGTCGTGTACGTCCCTTTCCTCCCTCCTCTTTTATCCTCTTTCGTTCCCCCTTTTTTCAGCCTGGTTAAGTCGCCATGGCTATTGGCCTCATATGTCCTGTCCTCTCTCTCTCTCTCTCTCTCTCTCTCTCTCTCTCTCTCTCTCTCTCTCTCTCTCTCTCTCTCTCTCTCTCTCTTCCACTCTCTTTAGCCCTCTCTCTCCTTGCATCTTCGGCAGCAGCAGCAGCCTGGCTGCCAAAGTGTCTGTAGGACACATTAAGGCCCATAAAAGCCTAGTCTGCGGTCGCACTCTTAACCACCAGTCAGAGGTAGTGTACAAAAGTGACTTTAAATGAGTCTGTGATTACCCTGGAACATGGAGAGAGGCTGAAGTGGCCAAGAGAGTGTGAGACAAGGCCAGAGCGACGGAAAGAGGGAGAGAAAGAGAGGCTCTCGGGTGTTTCTTCAGTCTCTTAAGGAAAATTGAACAGACACAAATATTTGTTTCTCCGAAAGCTAAGAGTCACGACGGCTACCTGAGTGGAGCACGCAAACGAAAAAGTTCAAACCCAAGTTTCCTGCCACCCACCCCCTCCATCACAACCTTCCCCGTCCCTCCCCTCCTCACCCCCCACCCCTTGCCTAATTGGCCACATGCTGCCTTGAGTGACAAGTGTAATCATCAGTCAAATTATGATCGGGGGGGAAGAAGGTGGAGGAGGAAGAGGGGAGCAGCAGAAGGTGGTGCTTGGAGGGTGGGGAAGGGGTTGAAAGGAAGTGCTTTGATCAGAGATAGAGAGGGGGTGAGCGGGCCAACAGACAGAGTTACATGGAAACCTGCTGTCCACACACCTGCTGCTTCAGAGATGGACAACATGAGCACCATCAGACCTGGTGGAGGATTAAACAATTCAGACAAGCTCAACCACAGTGAATAGGGAAAAGCCTTTATCAAACCATGTAGTGATTGTCCCTCCAGTGTGAAGAGTTTAGAACTTTTCCTCTCCTGCTTCTAGTTGAACCTGAACGGCAGCAAACGTCCTCTGCTGTAATTACAATAGCAGCACAGAGCAGAACAATGAAGTCGGGGGGGTGTGGTAGCAGCGCAGTCCTCCAGTCTCATGTGGACACACCAGGCCGTGTTATATTTGGATATACTTTGTTAGCAGGAGCAGATGTTAGCTCCCCAGCCAGCTAACAAGGTTTACAGTAATTAGGAGTGCTGATAAAGCGCTTTGATTCTCCGGCTGTGGCGGCCCTCTCATTAGCGGCTAGCTAGCTAGCGCTGCAGCAGGCGCTCCAGTCACATCCTATTAGGCGGCTCAATGTACACTCTGAATTAGGAGCGGGAGATTAAGTGGAGATGAAAACTGTCTGCCTGCACACACACACACACACACACACACACACACACACACACACACACACACACACACACACACACAGATGCGTGCACGTGATGAATACACACAGATGCTCAAACAGCAAAGTCTGAATACACTCACTGCTAAAACAGGGTGAGGAGAAAATTCCTCCTTAAGCACCAACAAAAAATATATAACTATTTGCAGCCTGTGTTGCATCCCTCTCATGTGCATGTGTTGAGAGCAGCTGTGAAGTGAATTTGTTCAGAACAGCAAAGAAACTGCATTTTTTTAATAAGGAAGAAAGGGAATCACAAGTTCAAACACACAAGGCAAGTTTGCTCATGTCTGTATTCGGTGGTAGAGAAATGTCTCCCTGCGCTTCCTACAAATTAACAAAAGCAAATAGACAACCTTGAAAAATTCTCCTGCATCTTTTTTTTTTTCCTCCTTCTACTCTTTCAATACTCTCCTCGCTCCTCTCGGCGCTCTCCTCCCCTCCGTCTCTCTCTCTCTCTCTGTCTCTCGTCGTCTTTTGTGTGATGGAGTGATTATTGAGGACGTGGCTCCTGTGTTTAACGCTGGTTGATGAAGTCTGCCTTTGTCTGTCTGTGCTAACCTGTCGCAACCGGGACAGCGCTTATAGCAAAATCAATACACAGAGTATAAGAGAGGGAGAGAGAGAGAGCGAGAGAGAGGCCGGGCAATGGAGGTAGAGAAAAGAAGGAGAGAGGGGGGGTGGGTTTGTTTGAAGGTAGATAAAATGCAACGAGCTTGAAGTCATCGGAAAGGGAAAAAAATGGAAGTTAGTGCGATGGAGGAAAATGTAAATGCTTGATGCTGGTGCTGGTGAAAAGCTTCTGTCCCTCACAGCGTCTGGTTGTGTGTTTGTGGTTGTGTAAATCAGGTATTTTTGCGTGTTTATGTTTGTGTAAATCAGGTATTTTTGCGTGTTTATGTTTGTGTAAATCAGGTATTTTTGCCTGTGCGTGGCCTTGACCACGGGCAAGTTGTATCACTCGTGGTGTGTGCGTGCCTGTGATTGTTAAAGTGCGTGTGCATGAGCAGAATGGGACGGGCCCTATCTGTTTGTAGCGATCGGGTCTGTGTGTGTGTGTGTGTGTCTGTGTGTGTGTGTCTGTGTGTGTGTGTAGCATCGTTTGCTTCCACTCCCCAGAGTCGGAGCCGGTGTGAAGAGGAGCTACAGAGGGATGAGGAGCTGGACAGAGGAGGAGAGAAGGAGAGAATGGGGAGAAGGAGAGGTGTAGGGGGTGAGTTGCGGAGAGAGAGAGAAAGAGAGAGAGGGGGGGGCAATTGTGTGAGAGAGGCACAGCTGGGAAATGAGAAATGCAACCCCCCCCCACCCCTCTCCCTGTACCACCAACTTACACTCACACATAGGACACACACACACACACACATATACACACATGATCCCCATCTCTTTATCCTCCCCTCAGGAAAGAAGGGGTGGAGGAGGTGGAGGTGGAGGTGGTGTTGGATGGGGGGGGGGAGTGAAGGGAAAGGAGAGGCAGGGGGGGGGGATAGGAAGAGATGGAGAAGGGGACAGATAGGGGCATTAAAATTCATGGCCTTTTTTTTTTCTTTTTTTTTTTCTGCTGAAAATCAATAGTGTTTACTATGAATGAGTGGAACAGTGGACAACAGTGGTGCCGGGGGGACAGAGGGAGACAGGGAGGAGGAGGAGGAGGAGGAAGAAAAGAGAGGGAGAGGGAGAGGGAGGGAGAGGTACGGAGGAGGAGGAGGGGTGACTTTATTGCGATAGGCAGAAGCACCAAGGCCAAGGTTAAAGACCAGCAGGGGCAGAGAGACAGAAGCACTAAGTAAATTCAGTTGTCTTCCCAAGCAGACGCACAACCCTGTGAATGCATATTTACTGCGGCCTATCATCATAATCTGCCCGGTCGTAATGTTCCCGGCAGTAACGTCCACTGTTCAGCTGTCTCACTCCTCTGACTTTCCATTCATCATTCCTCGCCTCGGCCCGAATATACCTTTCAAAAACTGCGCGTGTGCTTCTGTCTGCGTGTGTGTTAATTGGCAGCCCACGAACAAACAGCAGACCCACACATCAGTGCACAGACACACACACACACACACACACAAACACACACAGGCGCTCACACCGACTCCACACCAGTTCACACTGAGTTGTGCAGCAACCCTGACCCTGTTTCCTGCTGCTGGAAGTCTCGAAGTTCAGGATGGCTTACCAGTGTTTTGATTAAGCTCTGCCAGTGTGTCTCGCACCGCTCGATCAAAGACGACAAACTGTGTTGTTTTTCTGCCGTCTTATTTTATTTATTTTTGTACTGTATGTGGCCCCCTTCATGATTTACAGTAATCAAAGCCTTTAAAAGCAGTTCTATACTTTCTCTGGCTGCAGAGATTCTCTCAGAAAAATAAAGAAAATACACAATTTAAGTTTGGCAAATGCTATAGTTCGAAATTACAGCAAAGTTTTAGGTTTTTTTTCTTTCCGAGACAAATAGGATTTTTTTGTTGTTGTTCTTTGCTGTATTTCTTTCTTTTCTTCATTTATGATATCAGATTCTCTCTCTCTCTCTGCGTCTTCAGGACTCTTAGAGCTCAGACTGCCAGCATTTACAGTACACACGCACTGGCCATCGTGTGCATACGTGTCCATGTCATTATGCACTGGTGTGTGTCTGTGCTTGGTCGTGAATGCCGAGGTGTGTGAGTGTGAGCGAGCTGAACAGGGGGGTGATATATATTCAGGCTGCTCATGCATTATGGAGAGTGCAGGTGAGAGCCTCTAAATGTGAACTGCTGGTATGTGGAGGGTTCAGGGCCAATCTCACCGAAGCCTTTTGTATTAGCATAGCATCTCCATTTCAAATCGGCCTGTCAAAGCCGGGCAGCATGTTTTATTCAGCTGCAGATATTGATCACATATTATGCATACATACCAAATCTATATTGCATACCGAATCCGAGTCTTTGATATGTATATGACGCTGCTTTGCAAATATGGCGCATGCAGAATTCGTGGGTGTTTGTTATGTGCATAAACTCAATATATTTGTGTTTGTGCAGTTATTTGTTTCGGTGACGGCGTGCGTGGTGATTTTGATCAGGCTTTGAAGTCGGAGGGAAGGCGAGGACGACTTGTTTATTGGTGAAAGGAGAAGAGAGAGAAATCCATTTCTGTTTGTGAGCGTGGACGTTTGCACTTTCGGCCGAGGTCAGAGTGGCACGGAGACGGCTGCTCTCCTCTCTCTCTCCGGGCGTGGGCACGTGTCTTCGTTACTCCGACACCTCCAAAAGCTAACTTCCCTTTTCTCAATCCACTTACCAGGCTTTCTGGCTCCTTGGTCGGAATGACCTCCAAGCACCCATATACATTAACAGCCGACATTTCACCATACACCGGTTCCTGCTCTTTGTCCATCAACATGTTTTTTTCCATCAATATTTCTCCATGTGTTAAACCGGGGACCCGAGGCCATCTCTGCCTTCCCTATCATGTGCCGATTTTTTACCATCACGCTGCATTCGGCGCTGCACTAAATCTCCCTTCTCTAAATGACTGGAGTGGATGAGAGGTCACAGTTTATGGGGGGAGGAGGAGGACAATGCGGGCTGGAGCTGTGATGGAGCTTTGCTTTTTCACCCTTTATGAGCAGAGGTGGCCCATTTGCTGAATGGGACATGAAGAAAGTAAACGCTGATTTCTTAGAAAAGGAAAAAAAATTTCCCGACCACATCACCAGGAACCAGCGCTTTTCTCACTGACATTAAATTCGTTGTTTCATTAGCCGCCTGTCTTCTACCTCTTTAATTTTCTTTCTCAAAATATTTTTCCACCTATCTCTTTCTCTCTCTCTCTCTCTCTCTCTCTCTCTCTCTCTCTCTCTCTCTCTCTCTCTCTCTCTCTCTCTCTCTCTCTCTCTCTCTCTCTCTCTCTCTCTCCTCCCTCTTTCTCTCCCTGTCTCTGTACTCTGTTCCCTTAGCGACCGTTTCCAAGGTGCCCATTCCCAAGGGGTGGAGGAGGGGGTCCAGTGATGTCATGCAAGCATAACTTTATACCTGTAATTCATGTTTTTTTTCCCTTTCCCTCTTTCCTTACATTTTCTTCCTCATCCATCTATTCCATCCCACTGGAGAAGCCTGTGTGTGCCTCCCTCTTTCTTTTTCTCCTTTGCTGCAAGGTTTTTTTTTTTTACCTGGAACTGCCTCTCACCAGAATAATATTCCCTTCTGATTTAGGCGTCACGTTGGTTCGCTCCAGATTTCAATTTAGACTTGTTGTAATGTCAGTGTTTTTATTTGAACGGTGGGGAACAGTGACGCTTATCTTTTCACTAGCCGTTAAGAGACAGACGCTTGAGCAGCCCTCTGTCCACAGTGTACATGACTCTTTACATCTGCTCCATGTTTAAAAGGTCATTTGTCAAACCTGACATTTTCTGCCCTTACCAAAGGTTTCCTCTATATCCAGCCCGGCTCCCCCATTCAGAGTTTATGCTTTTTCATCTATTTGTTTTCTTTTGTATAAACCTTTACTGACAATACGTTCCTCTTCGGTGTCAAAATACATCAGCCGACTGGGAGGCTAAATTCTATCATCTTGTAATGTTCAATAAACTGAGGAATGACAGATGTGGTCCTCTGTGTCGGTGTGTGTGTGTGTGGCTGAACGTAGGAGTGAGGACAGTTTTGGCTGGTCTCAGTTGGATGTGTGTTTGTGTGTGTGTGTGGTTGTGTGTGGTTGTGTGTGTGTGGTGTTGGTCTGGGTTGCCTGGGTAATGGGGCCAAGGTTTCCAAGAAATGTAAGTTACAGCCATAAGTGTAGTGAGTGGGTCCTTGCACCCACACTCAGTGGGGTCTGATTAGGGATTAATGTGTGTGCATGCTGTGTAGTGTGTGTGTGTGTGTGTGTGTGTGTGTGTGTGTGTGTGTGTGTGTGTGTGTGTGTGTGTTAGTCGGATGTTTTTACTCAGCACACTTGTCACTTTCCTGTTTCCCCCTTTGTGCCTTCTGTTACACCCTATTCCATCATTTTTTTTTGTCCCGGACAAAAAGAGGCCCCCCACCTGAGAACCCCCCCCCCCCCTTATATTTTTCAAAGCTCCCGCTTCAACACACTCCCCCCCCCCTGTCAAACTCCTCACCTTTGTCCCTTAAAGTCTGATTCAAATTCTCTTTATAGTACTTACCAGAATTCAAGATCACCATTTTCAAGATTTACAATGTAAGTATAATAAATGTAAAAAATAAGATAAAGACTAAATTGCACATATATACACTATACAACCACTTTTTACTACACAATTTAAATAACTAATCACTGCAAAAAAGATTTAAATAAGTGTCACTAAGTAGTCCCTTAAATATGCCAGAACTTTTCCCATCAAGACCCATAAATTATTCCCTGGGAGAATTTAACATTTTGTTTTGAAAAATATAAAATAAAAATCGTGGAGCCACCCCCCAACCCCCTTATCCGAAATTGTCAAAGTTTTATCAAAAGTTTTTTTTTGTTCTGTCTCCATAAAGCTCTGTATATCCAGACTTTAGTTTTCCAAGCAGAACTAGGTCTCGGTCGGTATTTTCTTAAAATTAACAAATATTACAGCACAATATTTCCATGTCATTTGTGAAAAGGAACCAACAGGAAGTCGTTTGACTTTTGGCGCATGCACCCTGAGAGCAACTTACACTGGAATCAATGGGGCAATAGTTCGGAACATGGTTGTATTTACTCAGTGTGTGTTTAGTAAACGCATCTGTGTGTGTATGTGTGTGTGAGTGTGTGTGTGTGTGTGTGTGAGTGTGTGTGTGCGCCCGCTGTTGTGATGGGAGGGCACTGGTGAGCTTGTTGAATGAACTCTGTGGTTGTGCTGACAAATCAATGATAAAGAGTAATGACATCAACAACGTAATGTATCTCCTCGTGCTTTCATTGACTCTCCCCCGTCTCCCCCCCCCCCCGTCTCCCCCTCCTCACCACTTGTGTCACCCCGGGTCTTTGACTTTGCGTTACAACATAAATGATGTTTCTATCGCTTCATGTTTGTCATTATATGTATCTTTTATCTCCGTCGTTTGTTTCTCTCTATTGGTCTGTCTATCCTCTAACTCTCTCTCCCCCGTTCTCTCTCCCTCGCTCCCTCCCTCCCTCCCTCCCCCCTCTCTCTATTGATCCAGTCATAGTTTTCTCAGTCTTCACAGTACTGGGCCGCTCTAATCAATACAGATAATTGTCTGCTCTCTCTCGATGCCAAACATAGTCTCCCCTTCTCCTCACTCCTTCTCTCTCTCTCCCTTTTTATCAATGAACCCTGGTCTTCCCTCACCCCTCCTCACCCGCCCCGCCCTCCCCCCCACCCCCCCCTCCAGACGGGGATTCCCCCTCCCCTAATGACGGGAGATAACCTGCTTTCTTTACCGATTTTCTCCCACCCCACAGCCCTCCACCCCCACATCCCTGCCTCACCCGCTGCCTCCCTTTTCCTCCCTCGTTCATCGATTACCGTGAGAGCCAGGGCCCGGCCCACCCGCCCTACGGATGTAAACACACACAGCGCTCGTGTTGTGGTTTAGTTGCCGTTCGACCGTTCCCTCGTGTGAGGTCCTTTCGGTTAATCAGCGGGATCCGGTGGTTTCTCGCCAGGTCACGGCGGCTTTCCATCATGACCTGGATGCACGCCTGTCAGGAGGGCGATGTCGAACCTGCGCCATCTTACCTGTGGTCTGTCATCACCAAAGCATAGCGTCTCATCCCTCTCACTTGGGATGTCAATGCAGACATCTTTGACCAGTTTATGGCTCCTGTCCATACTTCCCAAATAAAGCTGTAAAGATATCCCAAAGAGGTTGGGCCTTTAACAAAGCAAGGTCGCCAGCAAACACAGACTAACAACCATACACCCTTACAATCACACACATAACTGACAGTCTCCAATTATTCTAATCCACTGTTCATGTTTTTGACTGTGGGAGGACAAAAGGAGAAGGCCAACTCAAAGTATAGCAGTCGCAGCACCATCGTGCCCCAGAGTAAAGTTAGTTTTATTGAAGCTATGTTGTCCAAATTCATGAATTTGCATCAGATGGCTTTAAAATCGTTTTTTATTATACAGCAATCTCATGATCTATTCATAGACACTCAGTTCAGAGATGGGAAAAAACAGGAGAAAAAAGAATAGCCACAAAATGGCAACAGGAGGAAGAGGAGGAATCCCTCTTCCAGGATGCCAGATAAGTATATTTGTATATTCATAGTAAACAAAAGCAGCGGTATTAAAATCACAACATGGAGAAACAGAATGACAATATTAAGTCAATAACGTTCCCAGTGAATTAAGTAAATATTAAGGGTGAGAAGTTGAGGATTTTCAAGGAAAATGTAAAAGAGCTCAGACCAGAGCGAACAGGCGAATATCCACAGCATAGGACCCAGTGCAGCATTCATATTCTGTCTCTACATATGAAATCCTGTGTGTTTAATAATGCATCCGCACAGGCAACAAGGCAGGTTGTAGGCCTGCAGGTTATTGTACATTGTGTGTGTGTGTGTCTGTGTGTGTGTGTGTGTGCCTGTGTATTCCTCCATGAATCCGATGTGTATAGCATCCAGCTCCAGTCTCTGATGTATACTCTATCACTGAACTCAATCTGGAGCTGTGCGTAAACCACACAAGCAATATCAGTGACAAAATATATACAGTGTATGTATCCAATGTTTACACAAATATCTCATATCCACTCGCATCTGCTGCGGCTGATAGCCGAGGCAACGCTGTGTTTTCCTTGTGCCGGCTTCCACCTGGAGGAGTGAGTGAGATGGAGTTACAGAAGGTAGAAACAGTCTCCATCACGATGTGGGTCAGAAATAAAATGATTTGGTGTAACGTGTGAAAACAGAAGATAGGACCAGCAAATCATTTGTATTTGAATTGTGAGGGTGTATTGGAGTTTTATGAATACGTTTGTGCATCAGCGAGTTATCTGTATGATTGCATGTGGATGTGAGTGTGTGTGAGTGTGTGTGTGTGTGTGTGTGTGTGTGTGTGTGTGTGTGTGTGTGTGTGTGTGTGTGTGTGTGTGTGTGTGTGTTTGTTTATGAGCGCCGCAGCATGTGCTCATCCATGTCAACATCTGAGACAAACAGAGAGAGTCTGGAGGCGAAGCTCAGGTTTACACGTGTGTGATCAGACTAAGCAGGGCTTAAAAGGGCCAGCAGTGGGATGGAGGGGAGGAAGGAAGGGTGGAGGGACGGAGGGGTATATTGTCTTGCAGGAGGGTGAGGCGTGGGGAGAGGGGGGGGGGAGTGCGGCTGGGGTAGGACGAGAGACAGCAGGGATCCTCCTTGCCCCCTGGGAGTTGAACCTACAACCCCCTAACCTTCCTCTAACCCTCTGGTCATGGACTTGAACTCTCTAACCCCCTGATGGACAATCTGTTCTCCTCCCCAGACTCAGCGCAGCCACTGTGCATCCCATTAACAGATAAATAGGCTGTGTGTGTGTGTGTGTGTGTGTGTGTGTGTGTGTGTGTATGCATGTGTTTGTGTGTAGACACTTCCATGCATGATTTAAGTATTTGGTCAGTTGGGTCTCGCCCCCTTTTTTATTTAAAGCTTGTCAAACTGAAGAAGCCTGAAGTAGTGGATGATTCGTCATTTTTAACTTCCTGATTTTTAGATGTGCAAGAGGGGATCTTCTCTTTTTTATCTCTTTGTGTTTTGCTGAAATAGTTAGAGGAAGCTATCGAGGGTGATCTACTGGAGATCCATCTCTTGGATCCCAGATCTCCTTGAGGCCCTCTAACAGCAGCAGGGAGGTTTAGGCTTGATCAGACCCGGATCTTTCTACACCTCTCCTAAAAATCATTCTCACTTCGTGGATCAAAAAATGGAGATACAGTACGGAGCAGGACAGGAGGGGCCGGGGGACAGTCAGTGCAAAAGAGAACTGAGATGAAAGGAGAGGATGGCAGCTGATGATTTATTCCTCTTAGCTATTATTTTTGTTGCTGCCTTATTTCTCCATTTCTCCCCTTGTTTGTGTTTGTGAGCTCTGCTTATCAGATCCCGGCTCCATTCACCGCTTCAGTCAGGGGAAGAAGCCCCAGACGCCTCGGTCTTCTCTTTCATTCAATCCCTCTGTCTCTCCTCCTCTCTCTCTCTCCCTCTCCTAACCTTTGAGAATAGGAGCCTTGAATTTGAATTTCAGAGCGAGCAAGAGCAGGGTTTGGAGGGAGGAGGAGGAGGAGGTGAGGTGAAGAGGAGAGGAGAGGAGGAGGGGGGGGTTGGTGGATGTTGGAGCCACAGTCGTTGCAAAAGGGCCGGCTCAGCGCGTCCTCCGGCCCCCCCCTCAGAGGGGCCCCGATCGATACAAACTCGGAGCAATAAAGCTTTCCCCCTGTCATCTCTGCAGAATACAAAGCAGAATAGAGAGGGAGAGAGAAAGAGAGGGAGGGAGGGAGGGAGAAAGAGAGGGAGGGAGAGAGAGAGAGAGAGGTGAAAAGCTGTTCCGCTAGCCAGACCAATTTCCTAACCCCCCTCCTCCTCCTCCTCCCTCGCTTCACCACCACCTCCCCAACACACCATCACCACCACCACTATCACCCCTTTTCCTTACCTCCTTCATTCTATCTATCGCTCATTCAGCTCTTTCCCCCAAACGCACAATATATATATATATATATCTCCCCCTCCGACTGTATCACTGAACAGCTATCTCTCCATAATAAATACAGCATGAATAAAGTATACAATAGATTCTCCCTCTTTCTCCAACTATCTGAGAGAGAGGAGGATGAAGGAAAAGGGGGAGTTGAGGGAGGGAGGAAAAATGGACCAAAAAAAATTGTGGTGTGAGGAGGTGGAGAAGTAAGACAGCTAGGGAGCAGGACAGAAGGAAAGCATGGAAGGAAAGATTGTTATAGTAAGGGGGGGGGGGTGAAGTGTGTGGAGCGTGGAGGGGGGGGGGGGGGGGGGGGGGAGAACAGGGGATAAGAGAACCCTGCACCCAGAGAAAGATGGATGTAGTGATACAGGTAGAGAGGAGGCGGAGGAATATTGATGAGGAGGAGGAGGAGAGAGGGGGATGCAGGCTGAGGAAGAGGCAAAAATGTGTGGGGATGGGTGAGGGAGGGAGGGAGGGAGGGAGAGAGAGAGAGAGAGAGAGAGAGAGGTGAGGGGGTCAAACAGGAATTCCTTGAATTGAGAGCCAATTACTGTAATTGTAATCTGGATTCAAAGCGTAGAGACACAGCAGTGACAGGCTAACGCAGGATACACACACGTGCAAGCACAGCGCAGACAAAAGACAGTGTGGGTGTGTGTGTGTGTCTGTGCATCTCTACATGCTGTGCTGATTGTTCTGTGAAACTGCAGATGTACATGCAGTGTGTGTGTGTGTGTGTGTGTGTGTGTCTATATTCTTTGTCGCTGAATGGCCGTGCAGGAGTCAGCCTGCCAATCAACTATTGTACTCTTGTCAATTTAATAATATTTCTGAGCGCTGACCTCCACTATATGTGTGTGTGTGTGTGTGTGTGTGTGTGTGTTTTCCTATATATT